>NC_133973.1:124921251-126144251 GCF_047716275.1 Strix uralensis
ACAGCAATTACAGAGAAAGCTAAGAAACGACCTTTGTAGCTACGAGAAATCTGTGCAATCTTTCTGTTTTGTTTCAAGACGCCTAATAACTGAATACTAAAATCTGGCCCTTAGGCTACAGAAATAAGTTCTCTTGGCTGATGCATTTCTCTCCAGCTGAGTTGCAAACTATTTAAATTTTGCCTTTTCTTGTGCATCACATTTTCAGACATATTTTGGATATGGGACAAAAGTAACAGATAATCACAGCCACTCTGTCGAAAGGTGAGTTCATATCATGAGCAGTTTTGTGCTGTGACTGCCAGGAGCTGACAACGTGGGCAGAGCAAGAGGAGGGAGAGTTGAGCCCAAGGAGCTTCTCCTTTTGACTGGTGCGGGCAAAGCCTTAACTTTCTTAGAGGGAAGTTTCACCATTGGAATGGATGAATAGTGTTTAACAGCCACAGAAAACATTTTAACTACTTCACAGAACTAAGACAGTCATCACAGAAACCACCATTTTTTTTTTTCAAAGGCAAATTTTTTAGAATGCACAAAGTACATTTTTGCCTCTGTTCAAAACCATGCTGGTGCCGTTGTTAGTGTTTTTTTTTTCCCCTTTTTCCACAAAACCTGGCTTCATTCAACAGATGGAGTGGATAGGATGTAGGAAATGACCAGCTGTTCACTTTTTCTTTATATCCTCTTATGCTCATCATTCACTGTATGACCCTTACCTTACATATTATATGTCATCCAAACCATGCACTGAATAAATATTTGCTTCCTAAGTCTTAGAATCATAGAATGGTTATACTACATGCAATCTCTGATTGTCTCAAAAGGTTGGCAAGTTATCTTGTCTATCTCCCTTATGAAAGAAAAAAAACACTTTTTTGATCATTACTTTATGCTTGGGGAGCCAGAGACAAGGAAGCTTGGCAGGAGTCACCATGTTGAGGCTAGAACAGCAAAGAAGGAACAGGAAATATTTTTTCCTATTTTATGAATGGTCAAAAAAGGTCTTATTGCTTCACTGAAATATTTTGGCACTTTCTCTAAATTAATCAGGGGAGGGGTAAGAGATTTTGAGAGTGAGAAGGCAAGAAAATTAGAAATAATTAAAACTTCATGATGGACCCCACTTTAGATACAGAGAGACCAAGTTTAACCCCTAGCATCTTCTAAGCCTCCAAATAAAAAATAGCTAAATGTGTTAAGTAACAATTAAGTATTCATCTATGGTGTGGAAGAACAAGATGAAAACACTGTGTTCCCATGGTCTCCTATTTCCTTTCATGGCTCTTGTGGACATCCATCTTGTACCTGAAAAAACTTCTTGTACCTGAAAAAACTTCTCAAAAGCTGCATTGAAGCCTGCTCATTCTTACAAAAAGTCTCATCCTAAGAAAATTTCACCGAAGGCTCCCAGCAAACTCTACTTGTGACAAGTACCTCATGGAGCTGTTCATCCATTCACACAGCCCTGCCAGAGGTGTTGAGCAGAAGAGCTCAACTGGCAACAGAAAAATCTTGAGCAAAGACACTTTGCATATGATAGTAATATAAATATTCAACAGTGTTTCATGTGTAATGATTAGACTGCTTCATGGTTGCCGGTGAAGCTGCAATAATTGTGACTGGTGTGAATTGAGGAGGACACGACAGATCCAGATTAGATACAGGCAGTAGCACCATGTGGAGGATGCCAAATATTGATTGCTTCAGCCCACATGCCTGAAACCAGAATTGTTCCTTTGTCCCTGTGTCCCAGATACATGTGGCTTCAGTACCCAGCTAAGGATGCAGGTAATTTTCTTCTGCCTTTGGGGAAAATAGGTGCACTTTGATATCATTATATATTCCCACCTGGTTAATAGACATTCTGAATCTTACTTTCAGCTTGTGCATAGAGGGCACTTATAGTGGTGTTCCTTTTTAATAATAGCTTAAGATTTTAAAAAGTGCAACTTTTAGGTTTGGAGTGCAGGGCATAAGAAAAAAATCTCACTGAACAGGGATCTAAATAGCCAGACATATTCACAGTTTTGACAGCAAATCTATGCTGAACACTGTCTGAGGAAAACAGACTGGGTAGGTCTTGTTCAACTCTTCCTCTTATGTCCAGATCGCAAGCTGCTTACACAGGGCTGAGTTTTCAGCAAAGTTTAATTGACATTTAATTGAATTCTTGAGAAGTTTGCATCTCCTAAGGTTACAGAAATTATCCATGAAGTACTAAGGCACATGTTTAGTTTTTAAATCTAGCTGTCTTGAGCAGAACAGTCACAGAATCACAGAATCATCTAGGTTGGAAAAGACCTTGAAGATCATCTAGTCCAACCATTAACCTAACACTGACCATTCTCAACTACACCATATCCCTAAGCGCTATGTCAACCCGACTCTTAAACACCTCCAGGGATGGGGACTCCACCACCTCCCTGGGCAGCCCATTCCAACGCCTAACGACCCCTTCTGGAAAGAAATATTTCCTAATATCCAGTCTAAACCTTCCCTGGTGCAACTTGAGGCCATTACCTCTTGTCCTATTGCTTGTTACTTGGTTAAAGAGACTTATCCCCAGCTCTCTGCAACCTCCTTTCAGGTAGCTGTAGAGGGCGATGAGGTCTCCCCTCAGCCTCCTCTTCTCCAGACTAAACAACCCCAGTTCCCTCAGCCGCTCCTCGTAGGACATGTGCTCCAGACCCTTCACCAGCTTTGTTGCCCTCCTTTGGACACGCTCAAATAATTCAATGTCCACTGATAACTGGATTCGAGCTGATACTTAAAATTAAGCATATGCTGAAATGACCCATATGAGAGTTATATAGAAAGCACTGTCTGAAAGCATGAAAAGCAATTACAAATTAGTGGATAATTCTTGCACAACCATTTTCTTGGTTTCTGAAACACTTAGGGGAAGGTCCCTTTAAATCAGTGTAGTATCACTGAAGAAAGTATTTAGTCAAAATTATTCATTCACCATGATAATCTAATATATTTTTGCAATTTAGACATTTTTCTGCAAACAGATGTCTGTATATTGATCCTACAATCAATCACTTTTTAGCAGAAATCACCAAGTCTGTCAGTCCACAATACACACCCATACATATATATATATAAATGCATGCACACATGAATATATATATATATAAACTTCCATTTTAGCACATTAAAACAATAGAGCACAAACAGACACTGTCCAAGCATCCATCCACTGGGGCCACCCCAGCATTCCTCTGTCTTTATAGCAAAGTGTTAGTACCAGAAGCCAAGGTATGTCTAAGCCACTGCGAGATGAAACCTAGATCCTCACTTTAGCAGAGGCAGAGGACGATCTCTCTCTCAGTGGAGAAATCAAAGCAGAAAGCATGGTACTTTAGTGCTGCAGAAGTTAATCAAGCTATATATAAACAGCAGGATCTACGACAGTTTCTTAGGTATAAGGTTGACAACAGAATAAGACCCAGATTTACATTGCCTTTAGACATTTTGTCACAGAGATTTTAAAAAAGGTTTGGGAGGATGAGGATGGAGACACAAGTGCAAAGAGTAATGCAAAGTACATGCTCCCACCAATTTGATTCATGATTACTTTAAAGGAACAAAGCATTTCTTTTCAGAAAAGAGAGGGGTTGTGGGGTTTGGTTTTCTTCCCTGCCCCCCGCCCCCCCCCCCCCCCCCTTTACAATTTTGCTTCAGATACAGGTGGGGTGAATAGGAAGTTTGTGGATTTTCTGAATAAACTTGTCTTTACACGAGAAAAATAATTTTTGTGGCCAAACTGGCACATTCAAACAGCCATTCTCTTAGCCTCTCTGCTGACAGAGCCTGTATCTCTGAACCTCCCATCTATGTTCCACATAGATTATTCTGAATTTTACCTCATTCTTTTGAGGTTTCTCTGTATTATAGGGCAATAACTGTGCAACTTGATGAATGATCAGCTGATTCTGAGTTCCACTCCAACCTCAAAAGCGCCTGCTAGTTAAAATGTTAAACCAATGAATAATCAATGTTTGAAATAAGGCATTGTGACATTAGTGTAAGCCATGAAATTAAGGCGATTGCCAATTAAGAAGTAAATTATGGTTAGAAGGAGAAACAAAATGGGATTAAAAATAAGTCATCAATAAAGAGTTTAAAAAAAAACAAAAGACTCATTGACATCTCAAAAATTATCTAACAAAGTACCAAATAATGCATAGTGAAACAGTGGAATATCAGATTAGAATGATAGTATTAGAATAAACTTGCAATTAGCTGCCCTAAACTTCACATTGTTCATATAAATAAGTTTAAATACTGATTTACAGACATAGTCATGTTTACCTTTTATGTAAGTCTCTTGAATACAGTGACTGGAATGTTATCACAATGGCAACTCCAAATTCACAGTGATAATTAGAACAGAGAGGATGTGGAAAAATGTAAGAGTATATTTTAAAATGCATGTTGATTTTACAGGGTTTATACAGTAGACTTTGTATTCTATAGCTATTCAGGCATTTAAAGTTTATACAGACAGATGTTAACAGAAAGGCAGTGCTCCTCTCCAAAGCTCAAGTACCGGATGAGAAAAATTTCAACTTGCATAGTCAGTCATATGGCTGAAAGCTGATACTTCGTTAACTTCCATATGCTATTGATTTTGCTCTCTTATGGACTGTCTTCTAACTAATTAATATATTTATCTAACTGATTTACAGAGACCTTTGACTGCAAGCACTTATTTATGTGCTTAGATAACAGCACATAAATAGTCCTGTCACAATAAATTGGACTTAACACAAACCTAGAATTAAACATAAAGTGTTTACAGAATCAAAATAGAATAATTTTCCTATGGCACTTATGAGAAAAAAATAGCAGAAATTGTAAATTAAGATTATTTTAATTAAAAATACTTGAACCAAAATAATGGTAGATTTTTTTGCCTGCAACAACACAATAAAAAACTTAAATTGTAATTTTAATTTATTTTGAAGACTGATCTGTTTGCAGCTAGCACAGTACTAATAAAAATTCTAATTATAAGGATAAATTACTATGCAGAACTTATTTTTCAGTCTTATCAGAATACATCATGAAAACTTATAAACACCTAGCACAAAATGCATTTAGTGCTTTGGAAAGCAATTATGAATACAAATTTTCTTATAAGAGCTTTTAACTAAAACACCTTCTTTCCTTCATAAATCTTTGGGGGAAAAAACCCAACAAAAATGGTCATAAACTTATAGTCAGGATAAAGCTTTTAAAGCCAGTATTCAAAGCTGAATTCTGAAATTGTACCTTTTTTTTCAATATGGAAAACTGTCATGGAGGGAAAATTCTGAAAAAGGTACAAATTACCAGAGCTGTGAAATTACATGAGCTGATATGAACTGCAGAGGTTTTTTGTTTCCCAAATCAAATCCTGCAGGTGGATTATTGATTCATTAGTTTTACCATGGGCAGTGCTTCTTGAATTACAGGATAAAAATGAAGACAGTTAATTTCAATCAAAAAAGCTACAGCTGTGAGTGAATATACATTTTTCTAGCAATTCTGACTGTCAGTTTTAGCAAAGTGAAGACAGGAAGCAGCAATGCTGCTCTGCCAAATGCACAACTACAGCAAAGAAAAGAGCATGTACAAGTATATATGTGCATATTTGGGTGGATGAGTCTCAGAGCTTTGGCTTTCACATAGCCAGCCTGAAGCACTTTAATGGAACATAACTTTCAGTTCCTAAAGTTCAAGAGGCTTTAAAGGTTTTTTAAATTAGGCAGCCAAAATCATTAATCTCCTTAGAAAATTTTGGCAAAACACTGAATTCATATTGACACAAGGACTAGGAGGTAGCAGACTCAATTAATGAAATCATTTCTCTCCTCTGATGGCTCTGCTCTTTCTCTGAAATTACCAGGGTAACACTGACTTTATCGCAAGTGCAAAGAGCTAATGCTTTAGGATGGGAACAAACAGGTATTGATAAAATAAGTACTGAGTCAAGCCTGAATCCAAACACAAACTCCAGACTGCTGTCCAGGTAAATTGAAGTCCTGCTCCCGAACCTAATATTAACAGTCCAATGCTTATTTCTCGAGGCAGAGGTTAGCCCGGATTCCAGCACTCAGTGCATCACTGCAGACCCAGACCCAGCTGTGACAGTGGAAGAGGTTAACATCTTCACCTGCTCATGGCCATCCCTCTGCTAAGGTAGGAGTGGTTTGCTAAAAGAAGCAAGGTCTTACAAGGGCGTGTGATATCAATTAGCTGGGCAGAGACCATGTGGCACTGCTCTGACTTCCTGTGCCTTGAAGATATGGCAGACAGCTTGCTTATTAATAGTACTGCTAATTCCCTTACGGAGAAGGCAATCAGTGATTATGACATACCTGCTATTCATCAGCTATTACAAAGGCTGGTACCAAAATGCCCACAAATAAAATAAGGGGCCCTTTTCAACACTTACTTTGTAGCCTATAAGAAATGATTGGGACAGGACTAGTACAATTTGGTTTCCACAGACACATTCAGGGCATTTTTTCACTCACAATATAGCTGATTCTCACACCTATTTACTGAGAAACTCTGCTCTGCAAATAATCCCAGCAGGACAAGTAAGCTCCTATTTACTCAGCAAAAGCAAGAATGGCCATATTTGACCATTTTCATTTCTTTACATCACCAGTTTTATGGTCTATAACCTTCATGGCATTTTGCTATCACACTATACCTCACTATTTCAAACAGAACCTGAACAAATGCTTAAACCCTGAGATTCAGTAAGGTTTCTATCCTATTTGATACACTACATCATTAAAACATTCAGTCAGGTAGACTATCCCCTAATGGGTATATTCTCAAGACATATTTTCTTCACAAGTTCCTTGTCTTCAGCCTTTGAGCCCTCCTAATGATTGAAGCATTTTTAAATAGAGATGCAACACATACCTTGCCACAATGGGGTATAATTTGTATACTGTACCTACCTAATCAAAATAATTGGATGGGAGAATAAATAAATTTAATGGGAAAAGAAAAGGATTGAAAAATATTAAAAAGAATAAAAATATTGAGAAATATTGAAAAGATAATCGAAATCTCTTTATTGCTAGACAGATGTCTATCTGCATGGTTGTCCTAAGCCACACTTCCCTGATTATTCTTTGTTTATCTGTTGCTTCAGTTAACGAAAGTATCCCCCCAAATGCTGAGAACAAAAAAAACATAGCCATTTTAAAAGCTGATTAAAATGTGCAGCCAATGAAGATTGGGTTAATTTTGATTCACTGCCTTTCTCCTGGTTGTATCTATATAAAATAGGACAGCAGCACTCTGAGTAGCAAATGTTAAGCTTAACTATGGGTGATTATGTTTTTCAAACACAAAAGCTTTATAAAGGTTTAGCAATCTGGATGAGGACTGTTCATTATTGTTAGGGTAGGCATGGATTTTCTAGGTTGGTATATGTTTCTTCTCCCTTTCCCTAGCAGGTCTTGGAGAGCACAGAGTGCTAGTGGGCAGCACAAGCTATGAACTCCACCTCTTCTCTGCCATTTACTGGTAATGGAATACATCACTGTGTACCTGTACAAATTAACAGATGTTAAATTAGCTACCAGAGGGTCTCCTTTAATGAAATAAAATATGTCATATTTTAATGTTTTAAAATAAATAAAGATCAAGATAAAGGTGACAGAATTCAAAGATAGGCACTGTCAAACTCTCATTCCAATCTAAGTATAATCAAAAAGTCCCTTAATCTACATGTCTAACATGTAGAAACTAATATCTACAACTACAAGATTCAAATAAAGAGGGCCAATATTTGATTTGGAATTCTGTTAAATTTTCTTGTGCTTTTTTTTACACATCTCATGCTTTCAAAAACAAACTTGAGTTTCTGAAGTTGCTCAGATGTAATTTGTTACTGATTTGTATTTAAGCTTCATCTCCCTATTCATTGGATTGTGATATAAAAGATTTTCAGCACCTCAGAAAATTAAGCTATACACTTAGGCATGGGTATAATACCAAATATTAGATAATAAATTAGGAAAATGTAGGCGCCTCTATGTATAACTGTATCTATAGTCATGTATATAATGTATTTGTGAGCATGTGTAGGTATTTATGCAATCAGCTTCTCCACCTGCAAAGTGGGGATAACTATTCTTTCTTTACAAGTATCATGAGGTTTAGCTTAATAATTTCTGACAATTGGTGTGAGCTACTCTTAATGAATAACTACATATGGTAAGTGGTAAGGTTAATTATTCCACTATGACAGAAATCAATCACTATTAAATCCTTTCTAGCTAGATAATGAGGCAATCCTAAATTTTTTGATTTGGCTAAACTGACTTGACAGAGTCACATTGCTACCATATGTTGGAAACCCAGGAGACTCTTGTGGAGATTACAGCGTAGCTCACAGAAAGTCCCTGTGCAGGCTCCAGAAGACTGAAAGAGACTGTAAAATAAACTATGCCAATTTTTAATTCTTTTTTTTTGGTATGCTTCCATTTGAATCAGTAGTGTTACTCTAGAAAATTATTCAATACCCTAATCAGGGCATAGAATAAGCCCATGGCTTTCCTCTTGAACTGCTGTTGTGATGTTAAAAATAATTATTGATGTGCTAGCTTGAAATAACAAAACAAAAACCATGGTTTTATAACCCCAACCTTTGTACTTGACTATAACAGTACTCTTCCATTGAAATGGTTAAGATTCAGAACTTGGTGATTTTTTTTTGAGTCCATTAGTCATCACATTTGTCTTTGATATTTAAGCAGGCATGTAAGGAAGGATATTTAACTTGATATATGAGGAAGACTAGCAAATGAACAGTGATTTGTGATGTAAAAAAAACTATATATACTTGAATTCTTACATCTCTCCTACACAGACAATATACTATTAGTTGACTTTTATTCAAAATTAAATTTACTGATTCTACTACTCTCTGTTAATTACATGAAACATGCAACAGTATTGAGTGGTGTTCATGGATATCTGTATAAGCAAGCCTCCTCCAAGGGTGGAACATAGACTTTCATAAAATGGGAAATTTGAGCTTTCACATCATTAGTAGAGTTTTAGGCCATATGCTGCCAAGCTCAAAGGTAGCCAGGCTGAGCTTTCTGTGTCAAACTCATTATCTCTTGAAATAAATGTAGTCTCATGCCTTCTGCAAACAGGAGACGAAAGTCTCTGCTTTCAGTCAAGGTCTGGTTTGTTCATAATTAGGATCTGTAAGTGTGGAACATTGTCTTTTTTTAAAAAAACAATTTTTTTCCCTATTGAATCAAGGATCTTTCAAGTTTCTCTCTCATTCTTGACATTTTATTACCAGCAGTTACACGTGTACAGCAGTTCTAACAGTAAGGAGAAACCTCACTGGAAGGTGGTTGTTTTTATCTGATTTGCCATTATGCAGTGTTTGAATTTCTCCCTGCACTCTCTCAGCGTAAAGTAGTTACAAATTCATGAAAAATTTAGGTGTGCACTGTTGGTTGAATCTTTTTATAGGGAAATGCAATGGCCTAGGAAATGGAGAAGGATACCCTGCTTCCAAAACTGGGCATTTCTTCTTCCCTCGCTCTTCTATTGCTTTCTAATCTATCACTTGTTTTTTTCTTGTTTATTGCTTCTGATCCTCTCTACCTCTCCTTATATCTATTTTCTCTCTTGTTTTATTAATCACACTATATTAACTTCACAACTAAGGTCATTTCCATCTCACTAGGCCAGACACAAACCTAACTCTACAGAGTTTGGTCTGCTTCCTCTCAGGGGAACCATAAGCAGTTTTCAAGGCTGTGAATGTTTGTGTACAGAACTCAATAGCCAAATATTTCTTGCTGATAAACTCTGAGAGTTTTCTTTTTTCTTAATATGTTTGTCCCAATTCAGGCTGCCATCCTTAGCAGTTTAAGTTATCATTAATCAGCAGAAATAGGAAATTCCTCATATTATGACTAAGTGGACTAACATAATCTTCACAGGATTTTATCAGATAATTTTACTATTTTGGTACTTAAGAAGTGATATCTTTAGCCCTAAAATTTTATAGAGCACTCTATATTAAAAAAAAAAAAAATTAAGGAGGCATAAGCTTCTAAATATCTGAACCATCAAAGAAAATAAGTCTTAGGAGTCCAACTAGTTCAGTACTACAAGACTTGAATGATACATAACAAACTTTATATTCTGGGTCTCACGATTCTTTCACAGGAAGCCTGAGAATTGACCTTGACCTTCACAGTCCCAGTCAGGGACCTGATGCCACTTGCTGGACATCTTCTAACTAAGCATTCCTTTAATCCAGCCCAGACCATGCCCACTATTTGCAAAGAATCTCAAGTTCATGCATAAGCAAATTCTGTGCTAACCACGTATGGGCCAACTCCTTATGCTTAGCAGAGTCTGTGTAATTCAGTGTCACACAAGGTTGTAAAATGTGTTGGCATTTTTTTAAAGGGATGTCTGAATAATTAAATTTGTGAATATAAATGGAGGTGAGTGTTTCTAAATGCTAAGTTTAGCCAAGGCTGGATAATCTCCTCAAGATTTTAATGTAATCAGTGGAGAGAGAGGCTCCTCCAGAGGATGTCAGAATAGGCACTTACTTTTCTCTGTGCTAACTCCACGAGGTGCGAGGGAAAAATAGGTTTGCAAGGACAGAATAAATCTCATGAACAATTAAAAATAAATCTATGGTGAACTCTAAAATGCCAAGACAGAGTTCTTGTGCGTGTCTATTACTGAAGTAGTGCAGTATCAGAATGCCAAACGGGGCTGGATAGACAGAGTTATAGCTATACTGCAAAACAAATTCCAGTGTCTAAAGCCAAATTTCAACTTGATGTGAAGCCTTCCAAGATACAGGATGTCTTCACATTTTTTAGATGCAATCTCTCTGGGAGTCAGAGAGTAGTTTCTGCCTAAAAATCATATGTATTATATATAATTATGTTCTTATTTCAAGAACATTTTGGGTTTTTTTTTCCCTTGGACAATTCAACACCCAAAAAAGTTAGTGTTATCTCAGGAAATTACGATTTTCACCACGTGCATTTCCCACCTCTTGTTAGTCCTAAGCAATCAGACTTTCTGACAGAAACCCATACTGAAAGAAACAAAAGATTTTGTTTTGGTGCTTACTGGATAAAGAATTCTTCATTGCAAATGCAATATGTAAGGCAAAGTTAATGATATTAGGTTGTTAGTATACTTCAGTTTAGTAACTGAAGCATAAAAATATATTTTTTAGACAATAAGCAGAAAAATTTAGCAGAGAAGGAGAGGGGCTATATTGAGTATGAATTCAGTGAAGAAGTGAAGGAGAGGGATTGTCTGTGCAAAAAGAGGGAGAAGTGAGCTTCAGGGACTTCTGGAAACAGGACAATCACTGCTTACATGAGCAGTGCTGTCCAGCGGAGGTGGAGTCATTACATGCTACCGGTGTGGTACATAATGGTGGCACATGCTGCCTCCTGCCCAGCTGCTCTCGAGCACCCCAGCCCAGGGCCCCGCAGTAGATAAGACACAGCCAGAAGAACATTTCTAGGGCTGATGTTGGGAGCCATGGTCAAAGGTGCCATAAGCATGGCTGGAAGTGCTGATCTGACTGTGATAGCGGTTTCCTCAGTTCCTGGTTCACAGTCGGGTTCCTTGGATGGAAAAAGCTGGCCTAAGGAGAGGTTGTCCTGGGTCCTAAGACTCTGGAGTTCTGCACACTAGGTTGCAAGAGTAAGGAATCAGGTGTGGCTTGTTGACTGAATCAGATAATTAATCCCCTCTAGCAGTGAGAGGACTCGCAATCTGGTGAAAGTTGTCTTTGATACCCCAGACCTAATCATTTCGATTCATATAAAAATTTTGGTTGAAAGGGACCTCTGGAGATCACCTGATTCAATCCTTCCACTCAGAGAACAGCCAGCCAGCCTCAAAGTCTTAGCAGGTTTCTCAGTGTTACACCAGTTGAGTGTCGAGTGTCTCTAATGACAGAAATTCTGCAGCTTTTCTGATGAACCTCTTCCAATACTCAACCATCCACACTATGAACAGTATCTTCCTTTACATCTAATCAGAATTTCTCTTGTTGCAACAAGTGCCCATTGTCTCTTGCCCTTTTGTTGTCACCTCTGAAAAGAGCTTCTGTCATGTCTATGGCCACCATTAGGAGGTTGAAGACAGTAATCTCATCACCTCCTCTTAGCCTTCTCTAAGCTGAACAAAACCTATTCTCTTATTTTTTCATCATATGCTGAATGTTAGTTTTCCAATAGAGAGGAAATCTTTTATGTCTTCCTAAACTTCATCCATAATTTGTTCCATATATGGACCAGCTCTAGAACAGATCTGTACACAAGCCCTTTCTTCAAGAGTCTCATTTCAGTCATCCATCCTATGCATACAAGAAGTGTATCTGCTTCAAGAACGAGCTTTTCATTCAAACTATAAGACAAACAACTCTCTTGCTTCTTAACTGAAAGTAACCTGAGAAGTTGCAGACTATAGTAATTACAAGCCTTCCACTACATAGATAAAGATTTTGGAAGTTTTGTTTTATGTTATAAAACTATTGCACAAAACCCCACTGTGTGAATAGCAAACCAAAGGTAAAATTAGCAAGGTTTTACATAACATTTAGAGATACTTAATTTATTGCTTCCAAAAGTAGTTATTCTAGCTGTGCCTATGTGTAGCAGATAGACTGATATATAGGATTTGGATATTTGTAGAGGACAAATAAGTAGTGAGGAGGGTGATCATTTTGTCAGCATACTTCATTTTGTTTACATATTTTACATCAATTTTATAACTTCAGAAGCAGATCTAATCAAGATAATCAGTTTTCTCTAAAAATCTCAGCTTTCTAGAAAGTTGTACAGTGAGTGTCTTTATAGAACATTAGGGAGAAAGACTCTTATCTGTTACAGTGTCTCTTAAAAGCTTTGATCTAAAAGGCCTTTGCTTTTATGGTTAAGAAAAAAAAAAGGGCTTGCAATAAAATGGTACCGTTTGATGATCTCTGACACATAAATGTCGTTTCATAGAGGCTTTGAATAGAAAACAAAAATACTTTAAAATGCCACCTCTAACTGGTTTCTGAAAGAGCACATATTTCAGGTTTGAAGAACAAAATTGTTTTTCCACATATAAACATTAATTTAGGTCCCACTCCCACACAGCACTGACTCCTCCAATAAAGAGTCTGACTCACATCATTGCTGGTGAAGGATATTGACTTTTCTTTCCTGTACTAAACATCAGACAAGCATCAGAACTACAAAGTTATTAACTAAGATATATCACAAACTAGTATCCACTGACCCCAGAATAGCTTCATTTCAGTAGTTACTGAGATCCCCACATCTATTCTGGGCAAAAGACTATTTTTTATTATTATAGGAAACCCACTAATGTAATTTTCTACCTCAAAAACCACATTTTAAGTCACCTATATTGTCTCATGTAAATCCCTTATTTATCAGTTAAATGAAAATCAGGCAAAAAATACCAATTCCCTTATTTTTTAGAGAACTTTCAGAAATTTTTCTCTTATTTCTCTTTTCTTTCATATTTTCTGAAACAAGAGTCTTTCTAGTGCTGATACTCTTCACTCCCTGAATCACACTGCCTCCCTTTTCCACACTATTCTACTTAGTGGCTTTTCAAGTAGACAACTCTACCCCCAAAAGACCAGGATGCTGAGACACCTCTTTCTATTCATAACACTTTGACTCATATCCTCTCATTTACTCTACTATCACTCTGTCACAAACACTTCTGTAATGATCTCACATGTAATCAATCAGGAAACAGTGCATGTCAAAGCATTTTTTTGCTTCTAAGGTAGCAAAACTAATGAATAAATATTCAGTTGTAAGTCTTCAGGCAATCTGTCAGGGTGGGAAGACAAGATATGTAGTCATGTGTAGTTGTTTGACCGTTATTTCCAGGAGAAACATTCCTAGAACAATGCATTTGTCCTAGAAAAAAAAGTGAATTCATGCATGTGTCAGTGCTACTGCTCTCACAGGCAGCCAGATCTGTATTTATAGCACTAAAAAGGAAAAACATGTACAATCATTTCCAGGCATGTAGAAACCCAGTCACAGGTGCTTCGAGGACTAGGAGTGCCACAGCTGTTAGTTTGTCGGGGGTAAGGTCTGTTAATGAAACTGAATTGCTGGCTTATGGCAAATGAGCATTGCATGTGATGTAGTACATCAGTGGCTAAAAACCAACAATATGACAGAAAAAATGTTAGATATAAAACACTGACCTGGGGGACTCAGATGGAGAGTTACGCCTAATTAAAGTAAGTAGAGTCAAACACACAATTCAAACAACATCTGTTAGGAAACAAAGCAACTGAAAAGGCATTTATTATTACACTGAGTTTTAGGAGTAATTCACTTCAGGCAGGTTAACTGTGTTTGTCACATAACTCCCAGGCATTTTTCCATGCTTTGATAATAGCAAGGCATCTATGGGATACTTAAATACAGAATGCCTTGAAACAAAGGCATTTAAGCCCTTCCTGGAGAGCCAGCTGTGGTTATTCCTGTGTTTTTACCATTGAAGTTCAGACCAGAATAGGAAAAAGTCATATTTCCCCTGAATCCTGCTGCCTCTTTTCTTTCACTAAAAGTTGTTTCATCTAAAATCGGAAAAGGACTACAGTATCATACTATATCCAGCTGAGAAAATGATAAAGTTCAAGTCATGCACTGAAAGTCCCATGTTGGGGGTAGGAAATCCACTGTTCAGGTTTTCAATCTCTTTTCTTTTACAATCTTTTTTTCTTTCTTCACAGGTACATTGATGCAAACTCCTGCAAGTCAGACATCAGTCTCATAGCATGTAAGCAGCTGATTCACAGAAGCACAGTGGAGTCTCTCCATTGACTCCAACAAGCTCCCAAACAAGTAAGAAACCTCCTCTTTGTGACAGTTTCCTCCTTTTAGGTATGCAAAAACAATATAGAAGAGAGAGGGAAGAGGCAGGGAATGTGTGATAGTTTCCATCTGGAATCTTCTCACTGCATTATTTAGATTCATTTTTAAAAATTAAAAAGAGTAATATTCCCCTCCTTTCTTTCTCTGTGATTGATGCTCAAGAACACTGCAGAAGCATATTTAAGGACATTGAGTTATTAGATTTGCTTATACAAATCTGAATGATGGTAAGTGCTTATATCCTAATTAACTCTTCATCCCTGGTTATGTAACTAGGAAGTACCAGATTACTATGCTTGCTTTGTTACAGGAAAGATCAATAAAAGTAATGTGCAGATCATACAGTGAATCATTTTCAGATTAGCCTGAATAGAAGAACATTTGGAAGGAAAAAAAAAAAGTGAAGAAAGCACAAGGATTCTTAATTTGTAATAATAGGACAGTAACGTTATATACATGTAAAGCTGTTTGTGTGATCTGTGTGATCTTTGTAGCAGTTAAATTCCTTCCAAATAGACTAGAACTTTTATCTTCTTATTTCTATTAATCAGGATACTTTCTTTTTTTCTTTTCCCTGTGTTAGCCATGGAGTTAGTCACTTATCTGTTCAATATTATATGCACAAAAATATAAAGAAGACACTAAAAAAAATATTAAAAACAAAACTGTTTAGACCTATCACTTACTGAACAAAGGACAACAAAGGACTGAATTACTTATGTTATATATTTTGCTTTATGATAGGGGATTTTGGTTTTTTGTTTTTAATGCAGTTTGAGGAGGTTTTGGTCACATTTCTTTATCCTCTTTTTACAAAATTGCAGTGTCTTTTTGATTGCCCAACAATAATTTCATCTGTCATTATTAAAACAGTGTTTCACACTACATTTTTCTCAGCAGTCTTTTCTCTCATCTAGTTTGAAAAGATATCTGGAGAGAAAGATTGAATATTTTTGTATAATCCACTTTATAAGTACCCTAAGTCTCAGTATCATAGGACCTGGAGGAAATCTAGTGATGTTTCTATTTCAGGAATGTTTTTTGCTTATCATGTCCCTTTTTTGATTTAATGGATAAAAATATATGATGTGTTCTTTCATACTGCATATCCTAAGACAACTGGCTGAAACCTGACTGAAAACTGTGCCAAAAAGCTAAATTAACTGGTTCATTATTGCAACAATATATTATCACTAAATATATATACAGGCCTTTTCAACTCTTATCTCTTACAATTAATGGCTATTTCTATGAACTTTAAAAACAGGAGCTAAGGGTTTGAATCAAAGCCTTGGATTTTTCATTTATTTCATAGTCTGGACTAGAGATCAGTCATATTATCAAGTGTTATGCCTAGTACACAAGGATACCATGTTATCTTAAAGCAAAACTAGACAATACATGTGAATTTTGGTCTAGATCTCTCTGGTAACTTTCTTAGAGATGAGAGGGCACAGAGCACACAGGGTGGGGTGGTGCAGGATGCTAGCCAAAATGCCTGACCATATGCCATGCACATCAAAATCTCTGCATGTCTGAGCCACAAGACATAGCCAGTACACTGCACAAAGTCAAAGGCACGAGCAGCTGCGAGAGAAGTTTCTACATGCAAGAAACATGGAGTATGTGGAATTTATGATTCAGTTATTCTGGATTACTTAATTAACTCAACTGAAATGTCACCAAATAAATACAAACCAAGAGTTAAGATACTACCTGCATATATCTGGAAGTGGAGAAAATAGGAACTATGTTTCTACACAGCAGTTAACCCATTACATGATTTCTTTCATGCCATGACATCTGTTTTCTGCACTGGAAGATCTGGAGAATATTCAGGACAGAAGTTATCTCTGTTGACTTTTCCTCTGAATAAAAAATCACTTGTAAGAGAGCTATAAACTCCTTGTAAGTTCTCCCTTTAGTTATAAGTTATACATGATGAGAGATTTGTAGAGGGTGAAAAAAATCTGCTAAATCAGATGGATGTAGCAAGAATGCAGTGAAATTCAGAGACTCCAAAACTTCAAGGTTAGTTTTCATCCCAACTCTCTGTAAAAGTCTAAAATTTTAGTTACTTTTTCCAGAAATTATAATTCTGAATAAATTTGCTTCAAAATAAATAAATCATTTCTTTAATCATTTCATAGTTCTCTGAATAAAAATAAATAAACTGTCCTGCTAGTTATCATTTAAAATCAGCTTCAATATTGAGCTACATTTTTAGTATCACACTGCTAAGAGAAATGTCTCTGCTGATGTTTCTGATATCCCTACTTTTCATTTTCTCTAATACATCCAGAGTAGTATTTCTCATGGAATGGTATTGAAGTTGTAGTTCTATCAGAGGGAGATCTACAGCATGCTCTTGGGAGATACAGAATTTCTGCTGGCCATATGGGATAAAAGAAAACAATGAAAAAAAATTCTGAAAATACCCCAAAACTGCAAGTGACTCACAGTTTTCATAAGGCAGATCACTGATAAGAAAATTCAGTCTTAGAATTGTTGATGTTCTAAAAGTAAGTACTTTGCACCAGTTAAAAAACATAAAATGTTCTTGGGTTTAACTGGTCAGCATATGACATTTGGATTTTTCTTAGACTTTTTTCCTCATTAACAATTTGATTTTGAGAAAACTGCAGCTTCCTTTGGGTAAACAAACAAGAAAAAAAATGTTTGTGATATTTAGTTCCTAGCTAGTTACCTTGGTAGCATTTTACATCTATTTCATGTTAACTAGCACAGGCTGGCAGAGGAGTACATGTAAGTATATAAAAATCTAGCTCTATTAATAAGAACATAAATTTTAGTAGGAATGCCAAGGAGCAAGCTTCATTTCTACAACAGGCTATTATATTATGAAAATGTGTTTTCTAGCTGTTGTGCCTGTCTAGACTGCTATCAGCAGCTTGTATTCGTTACGAAAGCCTGCAGCTGGTCCATGTGAAGTTTGCTGTTTTGCAGCCCATCTGCTCAGAAGAAGAGATCTGTAACACTGCCCAGTTTGGAGTAACGCTCCCTCATCATTGTAGTTGCAGTTTCTAAATAGAACTCTGAAATAATGATCGTTACTTTCTACTTTTAGATCCCAGTAAATTAAGTCCTGTCTGGGCAGATGGGTATCCGGCTGGCAAAACCAGGGACAACTGAGAATCAAGAAAACTGGGCTGGGGAGTAGCATCCTTTCATTTCTGTGGCCTGCTTGATCCCTGTAGTCCCACCGAAACTGTGATGTTGAATGTTCTCAGGAGATGAGAAGGTGGCAATGAAGCTATGTAAAGTGTGAACAAATGGAGGTGTTAAATGCAGGAGACAAAAATAGAAGCTCATGCTTGGAATGGGCACACAGCTAATGTGCTATGACATCTCCAGGATTTCCTGAGCAAGACCTGAACTTGATCTTGACTTTAAGCAAAATCTTAGTAAACAAGCTCAACACACTTTCTAGCAGTAGTCAATAGCTGTGTCATTAGTAAAAGTTCAAGAAAATCCACATCTACATTGCCATTTTTTACTGAGAGTAGTAGAATTATTTTCCATTATCTACTTATCACTTAATATTCTGAAGGCAAAAATTTGACTGCAGCTCATTTAGATTAATTATTTTCTGATATAAAATGGTTAAGGAGCCACTTTCTGAATGACCAAAATCAGTGAACTGATTTATATTCTCTTTAGGTTTAGTTTGTTGTTTTGGGATCCCAACTTACCCTTATTGATATCAATTACTAGTGACTTAAAAAGGAACTGGGAAAGATTATTGAGTTTATATAACAAATGTCAGTAATGAAAAGATTGTCCTTTGTAGGCACAGGTTCAGTAATGGGGCTTTGCAGTGGACCACCTGTTCTTATTCAAACTCCTGCTGACCTGAGATACTAAGATGCTGATAGAGCCAGCAGAAATGGTGTAATATTGATCAGGGAGACTGATTAGTGTCCCTTGCATGGATTATTCTTGGCTACTTTGTGTGTCACTGTGCCTTTTTCCTTTGTTCTATCTCTTGCCTGCTTAGCTCTGATTTCTGACACCTGCTTCTGCTTTCTTGTCCCTGTTATCATGTATTTTCTGCTGTAAACCTCTCTTGCTTCTGATCACGTTCTCTACACAGATTCGTAGCCTGTGAGAACTCTTAAACTTCTCTGTCTCATGACTTGTGAATCTATGTCTCTACCTCTGGTTATAGGTTCATTATAACCATGAGGACCAATTGGGCAGGTTTCTAGTATGATGAACCTGATACAACCAGGTTATGGTGTACAATGATAAATCAGAAGAAACCAGACAAATCAAAAGATTTCAAATCCAGAAATATACTACATACTAGTAATTGATTTTTTAAATGCTTTTAAACTCAAAATTCCTGAAATTCTAAAATGAAAAAAACTCATGCAATATTACTATATCGTGGTTAATATAGATCTTAAAGTAAAATATCATTATATTCTCTCTTAGATTAATCCAGTTTTCATGGAAAATATGTGTATTATTCTCTAGAGGATTGTATCAACAGAACAGATGGTGTATCTACATGGCATATAACTTGACCTGGGTAAACTCTGCTGCCACATATGGTATTCCTGAGGCCTGTTGCAACTGTTTTTTTGTATGTGTATGTTTCCAAAGTGTCTGTGAAACAGCAAAGGCTGAGTTGTGACCCACAAAAACATTGCTTCTATAGCATGATGCTAAATATATGATTCATGCCCTGGGGCAGGATAGGAGGTTATGCAAAAATATATGAAAATATGAGGGCAGTGTGAGTAGTGTTGAATCATGTTGGAAGATCAATGCATGGAGCATGACTATGAGCAGAAACATATGGAATAGTTCCTTAGAAAAGAATAAAGTGGTAGTCAGCAAACCATAGTAAAATCAGAACAGGAAACATGGCTGGTCTTCTTTCTACCCCTTTGAATATTCGCATTGCAGGAAATTAGGAAAAACAGCAAACCTTCCTCTCTTCTAGTAAAGGAACTTACGTTCTTTCTGGCCTTTGCTGTTTTGTGGAAAAGGAGAAAAGGAAGAGAAGGCATCTCAAAGACTTTCCCATGATTTACATGCCCTAGACAGGCAGGATCTGACCTTTAATTTGGCTAGATGTGCATTGATTAGGACTGAATCTCATTAAGACACAATCTACTGGGGGTGGTGTAAGAGAAAATATAATATTGATTAAAAAATAAAATAATCCTCCTCTCTCTCTCTCCTGACTACCTTAGTTTCATAATTAGCCTTTGAATCTAGCTTTCCTCCTACTTGTTATGTAGCTGTCAGTCTGACAGGAAGCAAGATCATAAGAATGCAATTAGAAATTTCAAATTAGCCGTCAAGCTCAGACAAGGGATGGGGAAATCTGTATCATGCCCAGCATGTGGTTTGACTGAAGCATGATTGCACTAATGTGAGTTAAAGATTTTAAATTCAGCTTAAAAATATGACTGCTATTATGATTATGCTACAGTTTGGGAATTGCATCACATTTTTCTTATGCAGGATGACCACAAGGACCATCTGATAGCAGCAGCACAAATAGGGTCATTTTTCCCCTAAAATATAAGACTGAAAGGGCTACTTCCATCCCCTGTGGGAATACTTTACAGAGAAATACTTAAAAGGCAAACTTGGCCAACACTGGCTCTCTGTTAGAGATGTGGAAAGGAACTGAAACAGAAAGAGCAGCATTCCCCTCCCTCCCTCTTCACAATCTTTTAGAAAGGTGTTCTGTACCATGATAAAGGATCAGACAGTAATGAGACAATACCAGGATCTTCCCAAGCAAAGCCAGGCTTTTAAAAAAGTGACTGCAGCACTGACACAGTGTTTGAATCAAAAGGATTTTTTATTTTATTTTAACAACAGAGAAGCAGTTCAAATTCTACTTTAGCAGGAAGTATTTGAAGTTATTTACTCAGTGGTATCATGGGACAAGATGCAAGGTGTTAGCAGTTGATATGAGTCCAGGGAAAGACTGGTTCTCTGAGCTTGGATTAGCTTTGCTCAAATTTTATTTGAGACTACCAGCATCTATTTTAGGATTTACAAGATTGTAAATTTCTAATTTAACCGTTATCATCAGGTTTATTCTGGTTGTCATTTAATTGTAGGTAAATTTCACGGGAAGGACTCTTTAAAGAAAAAAAGTAGCAAATGTTTATTATCAAGGTAATTTTCTTTCTGAGAGAAAAAGGTATTTGAGCAGACTTATTAAAAACATGACTGATTGGACTCTTCACAAGGATCACTCACTGAGTAATGAGCATAGAAAGCCCCAGTAAGCATCTTCAGCTGGTGTGTATCACCATAGCACCACTGAGTTCACTGAAGTGATGCTCTTCTGCTCTGCCAAGACCTGGGTCAAGCTGGAAGTTCAATAAGCTTTATTTCTAATGACCATTTAATAGATTGCTGTGTTTCCCTGTTCATAACTCAGGGTTTCAAAGAGTTGTTCAGTATTATGTGGTCTTCCTAAAAGAGTTAAAGCAAAGCCAACAGCTCACCTTCAGCTCAGTAAAAGAGAAGCAGTAACTCACCTTTTTCTGAGAAGAAATGGTACTGGAAGCAAATCAGATAGGAGCTAAAATGATGGAATCTAGGAGAGGAAATATGGATTTCAGAGCTTCTGCTGGGGCTTACACATTGCTTCAGATGCCATTTGGCCTTGTGAATACAGAAGAAAAACCCCCTCATAAAGAGCTTTCAGACATGTACTTTTTTCTTCCCATCTTGGGAAGCAGAAGACCAGAAAAAGTGAAAAAAAGAAAAAAAGAGAAAAAAAAATGAGTAGAAGGTAAAAACAGTTGATACAGTGAAAGTTAAAAAAAGCTCTTCTTTGCATTTGGCCATCTTGTTTGCCATCTGACCATTTCTCCAAATGACAATGGATAAAATCACATAACAGTAGCTACACAACATGCTGAGCGGGAAAAATGTGTGGGGAGTAGGGATGACACTGTAGTTCATCATACGACAGGGGAATCTGCCCCAGAAACCTGAAGTTTGAATGACTGTGAGCTCTCTCTTATCTGGACAACATCGCAGTGGTGTTATCACATTTTTGAAATTCAAAATATACATGGACTCAGCGAGAGGTGGTGCGGTCCCTGTTTGCAATCACTCATCAGATCTCTGAAATCCTCTGAGTCAAACCCCTCATCAGGAAACATTCAGTACTTATAATGTCAATGCTTTTTAGAATGGTAGGGGGATTCTGGTGCCAGGAAAGCTAAAATACAAAAAAAAAAAAAAAAAAGAAAAACTGTGGAAAAGCAAGATCCTGCTACTACTTGATTAATAGAATGTTGTGATACTGAGACTGAGGAAAGAGTAGTAAATTTAAAGATCTTTAAAGGAACATGATGAATCTTAGATGTATTGTTTGGAGCTTCATTTTACCCAGTCTGGTATTAAAAACACCCTGTTCTATCCATATCTTACTGAAATTCTGTTCAGATATTTTAATACTCTGTTTTAAGCCTGTTTTCAAAAACATTTGAAATTACATATGGCATTCTTTTAATTTCAAAGCTGGCATTTCCTCTTTTACAGTTTTTGTCATTACTGCAGGGATTCAAGATTTCTTTTAAAAAATGCACGTTGTCTGTCTTGCATTTTAAGAGAAGAGCCTTCCTCCTAGGGTTTCTACTCCTGTTTTGTACTGCAGACCACTTCATCAGGCCCAGTCATTTAGAAGAGGTAATAGCTCTGTCTACTCCCAGCACTTTCTGTTCCTTTAGTCAAAATTGTTGGGTCTTCCTTAAAATCATAGTAAGAGACAACAGCGAGAATCTCCTTTGAGGGGCAGATAATAAAATCCACTGTCAAATTCACATGAAAAATTTCCTAAAGATTATTCAGTGCTTCACTTAAAAATGTTGTTAGCATGTCAATAGAAGAGAATTTTGACCTTTGAGTATTTTTTTTTTTTGAGTAATTTTGGTGGATAACCTTCTTTATGGAAATATTGCCATTTTTTTTCTTCCTACCCTCCCTTAGATCTAGAAAAAAAGGGACACCAACATCAGCAGGTAGGAACAGAGCATAGCACACAGCATTGCAACTACTTTCTGGAAAGGTCCAACAGAGAACATGCACCTATAATATCTGAGAGAAGAAAAATGTAGGTGAATGTATTGTTACCGCTGAAGATCTAATTAACAAAATAATTATTTGGTTTGTGTGCAATGACACTAATCCTGAAAAAGCCATATGGAAAAACAGAAGTCAGCTTCTGTATGGCAGAGTTTAGTGTTGAGGATGAAAGTTAAAAAAGTAGAAGTTCCATTTCTCTTGAGAAGAATAAGCATTAAATTTAGTAAGCAGAAACATTACCCTAAGGAGAGACTGGAAACTTCAAAATGAGTTACAAATCAAACACAAACCAATACCTTATGTTAGATATTTTTAAAGCAGAAGCTGAAGAAAAGAATCCCAGCATCAAAGAAAGGAGAAAAATGCTGATCCTAACACACACACGTTTAGATATTTTGAATGCTCACATTCATAGTTTGGAGGAGCCATTAAAACAGAAAAGTCCTCCCTCTCTCCTTTCTCTTGTTTTTTTTGGTTGGTTGGTTGGTTGGTTGGTTGTTTTTTTGTTTTATTTTTTCCAAGAAGTTTACAAGGTTTACACAGAGTTCATAATTTATTCCATGTAGTAATTTTGGATCAAATATATGTTTCCATATTTGGAAATGGTTTGGGGCTTGAAGCCGTACCCATATTTTACCAAAGAGCTTCAGGGAAAGATGCCCAATATTAGATTTGGACAGTTAAATTATTTCAAGAAAGTGTGTGTTAGTGAATTGATTTGATCTCTGGTGCAATCTGCAGTTAGAAATATACACATATATCTAGATCCATAGACACACATGAATGAAAATGGGAATTTGGTATTTCTGGCACTAGCTTGGGTTTACTTAGAAGATCTTACAAACTTGATTATTATCTCTAGTGATTGGTCAGCTTTTCAAATCTTTTAGTTTAAAGTTATTTAGGTCCTTAGTGGCTGAAGTAGTTCCATCACTGACTGGAATGGGAATAGCAGCAGCTCCTACTTTTGTAGGAATGATGTACTGTTTCTCTGTGGTTCCTTGGACACATCCTCTTCTTCTGACCAACAATACTTTCTGCCTGCATTTTAGTATTTTCATCTTGACCATTCACTCTATTATCTGTAGCAACAGCAACCAGAGAATGCAATGAACAGAGATGGCAAAGTGGGACCGACTGTTGGAGAAGAGAAGGTAAAATGCCCAGAGATTGCATGGGACTGCCATGGTGCAACACAAACAGTGACACACCAGGGGCAACTCTGCAGGGCCAGTTTGAATGATGGTTCCTGGCACATCCTCCAAGTTCCCAATGCCTGGTGCAACTCCCCGAGTCTGGGGGAAAAGCAGCCTCACTTGTGGGAGCTATGCTCTGGTTGAAACACTGAATCACCAGCTGAAGAAGATGGAGGAGGACGGGAGCAGACTGCACACCATCAAGAAGGAATCCACATGGGATCGATGGGTCCTTTGGCAGAACCTGAACCCCACATTGTGTGGAAGGAAGGTCTGGTAGAAGATGCAGCTGAACAAGTGGAGGATGCAGAATGTCAGGGGAAGGCCAGAAGCTTGCAAGTTTGGTGACAAGAGGAAAGCTCTTTTCCCTCTTTGCAGCTGCTCATTTACAGAGTAGATTTAATACCCTGATATAAGGTGAGGAGGAACAAGTTTTCTCACAGCATAGTGGGGAGACATCGGAGCTTTGAGTTGGGTTTGGACCAGATAATCTCCAAAAGTCTCTTCTAACCTAAATCATTGTATGAGTCTATTCAATGATTCTATGATATTAGTATCTTTGAAATTTCAGAACTGCTGTCACAAATCAATATCCAGGATCATTTGCAGGAAGGCTAGTGTGTCCTATGAGATGGATTCAACTGACTGTGGTAGAGTCAACATCCCTGGAAGCACTGGGCTTAATGCTTCCATACTGCATTGGCCACTTTTCCTCTACCACTTATCAAATGCCAACATCTTCAAAACTGAATTTCCCAATCCCATTTTCTGATGTTGCAGGATACATCTCACCACTCCAACAATTGTATTACATCCTCCTCCCATTTTCTGATTGAGAAATACAGCCTGGCTGGGTTATTACAATACAGTGATTTCGGAGCAATCACAATGCTGTGTCTAATTTCCATTTTTAAATGTTTTTTATACCACCAGTAATACTTTGCAAACAATGCTCTGAATCTTCTTTCATTCTGTGCCTTCGAAGTGGTGAAAGTATTGAAATTATCTGTATATCTTATATATCATAGCCCCAATCCCTGATGTTCGTTCAGAATCCATGAAGAACATCACCTAATATGGAGGAAACATTTCTACCTTTCATTTCACAGCTGCCTGTGGAATGGACTACTTTTAGAATACTTTAGAGCAATCTGGTTATTACATTAAACAGTAACTATGTCCCCATAATCCAAAGTGGGTTTTTGTTTACTCCCATACTGCAGATTCCCTGAGAATTCCCTCCTGGGAGGTACAGTATCTCTGGTCTTTTTCCATCTGATGTTAAACATCAGATATCCCCAGAGAACGTTTTTGTATTACCAGAAAATGAGAAAGAAAATAAAGCCATATGTTTTATAGGATTTGGGGTTCACCAATTGGTTTATGAATCATCTGTTCTGGTAGTGGCATTAACCCATCTTGTTTGATGCTCTAACAATTTATACCTGTTCAAATCCACAGTCTTTAGAGAAGTTAATCCTCATTTAATATGACAATAATTCAGAATATATGTCAAATCAATCAACTGTCTTAAGGAACTAAAACTTCTATTTTGACTTCATTATTCCTATTTATTCCATTCATCTAATTGCTATTATATATGTATTTTGTAACTACTGAAAGATACACAGTATATTCTGAATACTTTTTTTATGCCAGCATAACATGAAATATGCATACAAATGAGTCACACATAAAAATAAACAAGAATGTTGTAATAAGTGAAATTATTTTTTTCATTTTCAATTTTCAGTTAGTGGTACATTTGTACAAAATGTTTTCATTTCTCATAAGCTGAATTTTCTAACAGAATATTATTTAATTGCAGAATTTCAATCAACTACAGTAATAAAATTTTGAAGATTTACACATTTTTCTTAACTTTTTACCCAAAATTTAAATATTTGGGGATAATTTTTGCCTGAAATAGGCACTTTGTGTACCTTCACTGAATACATGTCCCTGCCACTGAAATCAGACCATCTGTATGATAAGCAACATATCTGCATGGAAATGAACGGATCTTTATTCAAAGCAGCACATTTTTGCTAATTTCTATAGCTTTTATCCAAACCCAATTATTTTTCATAACCAATGCACTTTAATTTACATCAAGATGCTTTTTATCACATTCTTTGTTTCACAGTCTGATACATTCAACTAAACAAGCAGGTATTGTTTGTAGAAACAAATTAATTTGCACTAAAATCACAGAAAGTTAATTTAAATTTATGCAGTTTTTTTAATCAAATGTAAATTAAAAAATAAGCTGAATTTTTATATGTCTTAGAGGTACATTAATGTCTTATTCTCAAAAGACATGCAATCATTTTTAATGACACCATATTTACTATTTGGAATAGTCACATTTATAGTGCTCACAAACATACACCTAAGGTTTGGGTGGGCAACAACTATACTATTTCATGCAAAAAAAAAGGAAAAGAAACAAACGAAAACAGGATCATTTAGTTCATTGTAGAATTGCAAGTTATCTTGAAAGTGCCCATTAAAATAAGCAGGTAATAAGCATGATTCAGCTCACGCTGAGGCAGAGAAGGGACTTTCCCAAGCAACTACTTGGTTACTGGGAGTAGCGTGAGTGTGTTTTCCTAAATCATAGATTAATCATATAAGGTTATTCAGGTCCAAAGGGTCTTCAGAAGATCTCCAGTCTAACTTCCTCCTCAGTGCAGGGTCTCCCATGAGATCTGACCACGTTGTTCTCGGCTTCATCCAGACAGGTTTTGAAAAACCTGCAACAGACACTGCACAACCTCTCCGGGCAACCTGTGCCACTGCCCGATTGCCCCAATGGGGAAGAGGTTCTCCTTATAGGTTCAGTATGCATCTCAAATTTCTATTTATGTCCATTATCTCTCATCCTCCTGCCCTCTACAGCTGAAGAGAGCACAGCTTCATCTCCTGGATGACCAATGACCTCTGCTTAGTCACTGTTGTGTCTCTCCTGAGGTGTCTGCTCCAGGCTGAACAAACTCAGGTCCCCCAGCCTCTCCTCCAAGGGCAAGTGCTCCAGCCCCTGCAATTCTGGCTTGATTTTCTGCTCTCATTCTCCTAGCTAAGTCTGCAAGAAGCTCACCCACTTTCCATATTGCACAGCTCCAGATGTTTGCATTTCCAGTGTTGGAACACTCGATAGATGTGGCTTCTGCAAGCAACAGTTTTAAACAAAACAGTATTATATAAAGAGCTTTCTGGGCAAGAGATGATGAGGATTTAGAAAAAAAGCCTGTATTTAGTGCCTGGAGGATTGAGATAAATAAAAGCAATGCTTATACACACCTCATTCAGCTTATTCACTCAGATTCTCTGTTTGACATACAAACATTTGACCACCCACGGATAATTTATTGTTCAACCAATTAATTATCCATTAACAATTAACAATCTCTGCGCTTGTTTTGACATTGCTGAGTATATGCTTGTCTTTCCTCAGCTTTAATATATTGATCTGCTCTTCCTTCCTCTTTCTGACCTCCTCCTTGATCCTGTTTGATATGTTGCTGACCACTTCTCTTTGCACAACAGCACAGCAGGATCCTGCTCCTGTCTTCCCTCCCTGCAGGCCATCTCCTCACCTTCTGCAAATCCCATATCTACTCTGACAATATCTCCTAATCTTCAGATTTTTGACATTTGTGCTCCAGCCAGTCTCACATTATGTTCTCTGCAACACCTCTTTTGTAGTTATATTTGTCACAGCTGGCCTGAATCCCTGTTATTATTTTTGCCAGTGACATTTTTAATCTTCATTTACTTTGCTTGACTGCATTTAGCTGAAGACCAGGAAGGTAATACAGAATCAATCTCTACTCCTTTGCACACCTTTTAAGATTATTACTAGCATCTCTACTGTTAAGCCAAGGAACTGCCATTGTATGACCTCCTCCTTGTATTTCAAATTATATAGATGTATACTTTGCATCCAAGCATTATTATTTTTCTATGATTTAGGGGTTTTTTTGTCCAGAAATTATCTGTTCTCAGTCCTTATCATTTATAGGTTTCCTATTTTTGGTCCTGTAAACAGTTGGTCTAGTTGATCATTGTAGGTTCCCTCCAACAGAACTATTCTATTCTATTCTATTCTATTCTATTCTATTCTATTCTATTCTATTCTATTCTATTCTATTCTATTCTATTCTATTCTATTCTATTCTATTCTATTCTATTCTATTCTCACCTTCTAGCTACCTCCTTCTGACTGTGAAAATGAAAATTTGTATGGATTCCTGACCAGTTAGTTGACTGCTGGTCAAAACTATCTTTCCAGCCTGTTCTGATATCCGCCTCTTCCACCTCTGGATTTTAAATTTATGTGTCAGTAGCACGTTGTCAATATGATTACATTCCTGAAGCTCATTGCATACCTACTTTTTATATGAAAAAAGAACTGAAAAGTAGTAGAAATATTAAAGTGAAATTTTAAACACATTCCACACTTGTGTACATCAGCATTATAGAGACATCTCAATTAAAGTGGAAGAGATTATAGAATTACTTAATTTCTGCAGATTTTAAAAATATTTTCATAATAGTCTGCTTTTATTAACCAGTTAACCAAAGGATAATTCAAAGGTAGCTTTCCACGTTGTTCTGACAATTCCTTGTATGGACGTTATAATGGCAGTGATGATGAACAATATTTTAGACATGTATGGGTACAGTGAAGACATTATTCTTTACAATTATTATTTACGTATTGATCCTGCAGACACTTCAGCATGGCAGAAGCTTTCTCCATCTGAGTAGTCTGATTGTACTCAAAGGAACTACTCATGTGAGTGATATTTTCAGGTTTCAGAGCCAGAAAGCAATTATAGCATCACCTGATCTCTTGCTTTACACAGACCAAAGAAATTTACCTAAGGATATTTGTATCAAGCAGATACTTTCTCTAAGGGTGAGGAGGCTTAGAATGGTAGGTATCAATGCTACTTGGTTACTTTAACTTCATCTATCCCATTTTTCTCTCTAACCCCCAAAACTTGCAAATTAGATCAAATGCTTTGGAGACTACGTGAAACCTGGACTGCACCTATCTTAGTCCTAGTTTGGATCAGAATGCAGTTCTGAAGCAAATCTCTTGATTGTTTCAACTTATCTGGATTTGGTTTGCATTGCATAGTAGCCTCAGAGTATACAAACTGGATTTTTAAAATGAAACTAAATTGGGAGATAAACTCTAGGTGTGCACCTGAGGCACTGCAGCCACTAGCTGGTTCACAGGTCTGCACTACATCTAGTCCAAAGTAAAACTCCCCGGGATTGTTATAGTGTAGACACTGGGTCATCAGCACAATCAGTTTTATAGTAGAAGCAATAGCTGCTACTATTGAAATATGCTGCTTGCTACTGGAGACAGTCTTGCACTACTTTGTGAGGTAGACTTTAAAAAAACACAATACATAAAAAATGTGTGCTTTATTTCTTATTTATATCAGTCAAGTTTCAGTTTCCAGCTATTATGTTCTGTTAGGGTTGGGGTTTTTTGTTGCTTGGTTGGTTGGGGTTTTTTTGTTAGGTAGAAAGTCCTTCTCTTCTAGTACCATTGTGTGGTATTTAACATACCTACATTTGTTGAAAAAGGAATTAAATTCCTCAATGCACTTTTTATTGTCATTCCTACTTTAAAAAATATTTCTAAATTAGATTGATGTTATCACCTGCTGCAGAATGATTTCAATGATATTATACAATGGCCTTCTCTGATCTACTGGAAATCAAGAGTGAATCCTGGAATTGTTTTCATATATGGAAAAAAGTAGAAATTGAGGGTCAATTCTCTGGATTTAAAAGAAAGTTCAGTGAGTCACTGTGATATCTTATTCTAATTCCAGTTCTTTAACATAATCATAAAGAAAGACAATTTATATTTTTGGGAAAACAAGGAGGTAACTAATTTAAGATCAAATATTTCAAAGTTTAAGTAATCTGAAAAAGGAAACTAAAATGTAATACAGATTGAGTTCCTTTAAGAATGCTTTTTTACCATTAAAGCTCATATAGATAAAACTCTTCTCTGCTTTCAGAAGCAGCTGCATTTCTCTATCAATAAAACGATTTTAATAAACAACTGCAGTTCAAGGAAGATGTCAGTTTGTCATACTTGTGTATACTCTCAACAGCCATAAGAGATTAGTTGTCTGTGGTAAAATTTACAAAAACCAAGAATTTTAATTCATTGCAATTGCTAAAAGCATTTTTAATCCACAGAAGTGTAGGCAGATCTAAGATTTATAGTCATAAATATGCCAAATGCATGTAGTTCTCTCTGAATTACATTTTACAGGCACTTATCTGTGGTTGTAAGACATACGTCAAAAGGACTGCCACATAAAAAGTGCCATTGTACAATAGTTTCATCTGTACTTCCTTGTTGAAAATTCATAATAAATGTCAGTAGTGCTAGAGCCTAGAGTCACACAGCTTTAATATTCTGAATCATGACCATGAAGACATACTGATGAGAAAAAAAAAAAAAAGGAAAAAAGATCATGTTTAAAATTCCTTCACTGCAGCTAAATTTTTAGAAATAAAAACTTGTCCGCTGGAAAATGCCATTAAAGAATATAGATATAAAGTGTAATAAGGAAAGAGAAAAATATAATAAAGTGAGGCTTCACCAGAATGAGAAGGAGCGATTTAATAACTAGGCTTTCACCAGAGATCTTCTCCTTCTTTTGTTTTCAATTCCATTCATAAAAACTTGTAACTGAAAATGTGTAATAAAGGTTAAAGTTGACATAATCCATGACAGCAACATAATTTTACATAGTGAAGGGAATTGTATTCACTGGGGAATGAGAGAAAATAGAACTGTAACATTTTACAAATTTTAACTGGAGATATTTTTGCTAAAGGGCAAGGATTCAAAAAGTACTTGCATTTAGTTAAGAACATCTCCTTTTCTTTGTAATAGATATCCCTGATCAAGAAAAAGTAAAATAATCACTGGACTATCTGTCAAAGGTTTTTCTAGAATATATCTTGAATTTTTACCTCATCTTCTACATTTCCTAACTGTCCTGTCTTGAAGGTCTAAGAGAACAAACTCTTATTAGTAGAGATTTCTAACAGAGAATTTAAGTTGTGTCAAACTGTTTAGCCCCTCCCAAATGCTTTTTATTTTTTGAGCTTGGTTTTATTTTGACAAACTGGCCAGCTTATTGCAATTCACAGTCAAGTTCTGCTTTTTCTCTGATTTCAAATATGAACAAAATGTTCAAATGCTTTTCTTCTCAGGGCAGCATAACAAAACACAAGTAATACTGTACTCCAAGCCCAAAATATATTCAAGTGATGCTGGTCATATATTCTCTTCTTAGGGTGTATCAGAGGAAGACAAGGGATAGGACTTTTTATACATTACTTATACGGAAACTGATGATAATGGTGGTGACAATGATGATCCTGAAATATACATATAAATCTACATGGAAGTTGGAATAGATAACCTCCTGAGGTCCCTTCCAGCCTTAATTATCTGATGATCCTATAATTACTTTTTTTTTTTTTTTTTTCTTAATATGAGAACACACAGAGATACTGTGCCACATCACCAATATGTGATTTCACGGAATGCTTTATTATTTTTTTTTCTTTCCAGAAATGCCCAGTACCTTACAGGACGCTGACTTCCACGTCAAAAGAATAATAATAAAACTTTTTCAAAACCCAGCACCTTTTCTTGATGACATTTTTCTCTTGTTTTTCAAGAAGAGCAACATTTGTTTAGGTAAATGTTCTTAGGTTTATGCAGTGATTTTGTCACAAGATGTCACAGTAAACAAGTAGAACCTGAGAAATCCTCTTTATTATAGCAGTCTCTGTGGTTTCCATTAATTGAACTAGGATTCCCTTCAGTTACACTACTATGTTTATTGTTTCACAGTACATTCTAAAGTGTTACACTTCATAAGAAATGCTTAAGGGGTGGAGAACATTATGGACAACAGAGGGATTTATTTTCCTGACTTCATAGATTTTTTTTTTTCATTCCATTCAACAGGAAGAGCAAAAATATACAAGTTCATTCATTAATATATGATAGCATTAAAAAAAAATGTAGGTAGCAACATATGTTTTCCATTTGTAATTTGGTCATTGGATATTTATACTTAATGGCATAAGACAGAATTCTGTGATGTTTTCTGCCTATATACTTTTCTCTTATCCCACCTCCTTCCCTTCTGCATACACATACAATATAGTCAGTGTGTTTTCACAGCCACCATGAGGAAGTGGAGAGGAAAGCCAAATCATGTTCCCTTTGTGAACATTTTCAAATATTCTTAATGCAGCATTGATAGATACCATGAAATCCAGGTGGGGTGAAGTTTTGTACAACCTCCTCCTCTCCATCAAGCTCAAAGACTACTCGCCTGAGCTCCATCTCCGGAAGTTCATTGTCTTGGCCTTTAGTGGCAGGGTTAGACTCCAGACAGCTCTTGGTGTAGGCATTGCAACTTTTACTTCTTTGTATGGCAGACAACTCTGTTTAGTAGTAATCTACTTCTGATTTTCCAGCAACTTGGAAAATCTGATGTGTTGTGATTTGCATGTACACATATTACTAGTCTAATGTAGGGCATATTGGACCTATTATTGCTGAATCTACAAATGCTGATACCATGTGATACCAGAGGTAAGGTGTATCAGAAATGGATTCTCTCCTTTAAACCAAAAAAAGGTAAGGTAGACTATGCAATCAAAATGCACTTGTAGAAGTCAAGATCCTCAGAAAAGGCTATTGTGTAAATTCCCACGAATGTAGGAATTTATGCAGGATGACTGAAGCTTATGTCTTTGGACTGGCAACACAAATGGAAGGTCTGGAAGCTTCAGAATCATAGTCTTTTATATAAATAAGTAGATACTAACAAAAATCTTTGCATATGTGGCACCAACAGCATATTTGCATCAACTTGAAAAAAACCTTGGCATCAAATGTATCAGCATTGCTATCTAAATGCTTGTACAATTCTCCTGCTTGCAGATTACTGATAAGACCAGTTCCAGTTTCCAATGAAATCAGTTACAAGTCTCCTGCTAGCTTCAGTGGGATATGGATCATGTCCACAGTGCATCATGTCATGCAACTTTTATTGTGATTGCATACCCTTTGTTAAGTTAAAATATTTGACTTCTAAAAGTGCAAGCTGCAGCAAAGTCTTCATCTCCGTCTCTCTAAAAGTTAACACATACCTTTAGGCACACCATGGATGCTCTAAACTAAGTAAAATACTAGCTCTTGGTTTCATATGATAAAAATTACTGATACTCATGCTCAGGTCTCCTGAGTGTGAAACAAAAGTAAGTTACAAGGAGCTCTATAACTGCCTAGGCAACTCTCAATTCTCACTTGCAACATCTGTAAAAAAAGAAATAATATTATTTGATCTGTGGAATAGAGGAAAATAAATAAAAGTGATAACTCTTTCCCAAGAATGCAGAGAAAACATATCTACAAAATACACAAAAGACAAAGGTTTATAAGGGTAAGGAACTATATTTGAGCATAAAAGCCTTCCTGAGCTTTTAAAATGCACAGCTGGTTGCACTGGAACTGTGCATGTGGAACAGATCTTTGTTTTCATTTACAGTGTCTGTGTTACTATCAAGTATCTGTAATTAAGATATTACAGCTAAATTAGTTCTTAAAAATGAGGATGAGGAATGTCTGCTCTTTTGTGTCTTTTATGAGCTCTCCTACTCAGTGGATGTACCTTGTCATTTCATAATAATGTATAAAGTTATTACTGGTGTACTCCATAGCACCAAGAAACAGTCAAGGTAACAGATCTCGTAGGGTTTTCATGGCTATGGCATAAATGTAGAAAGTGTTTAGGGGTAAATGAATTAATTCAAATATATATCATAAATTAGAAAAAACTTTCTCAGTGTTTTTAGTTTTGCTTTCAAATACAGATGGTTGAAAAAATCTTGGTGGAACAACTTTGTTTCAAAATATATTTTGGTTAAAAATAAAATTGAATAATGTGATTCTGATAAAATTTTTATCTGGGGAAAAGTTAAAAAGAATCATTTAAGCTTTTCAGGTTTTTTTTTTTTCTTAAAATACTGAACTTCAGTATGTAAACAGTTACAATTAATTTTTATTGTTTTGCTGCATTTCAGCCTCTACAGCAATGTATTACTTTTTTGGTGATTATATGTATACAATATTATGAAGAATACATAAATACGAGAATGTGCTCTGATACTAAACCAGAATAATTTACTTTATTGAAACATTAAAAAATCAAAAGTTCCACATTTGAAATAAATTGTGGAAAAATCTGCTTTTCATTTTGGTGAAGAACCTTATCTCATATCAAAATGTCATGTTTCCATGAAATTAAAATTCCAAATTCTGCTAATCTTGGTAGAATTTCCAGAAAATTCATTATATGACCAAGTTCACAGCGTGACTTCTGTGATTCTTTTAATTGTGAAACAATGTAAAGGATTTGACGAAGTGACACATCGTGTTGTCCTTAAACAAAGTGACATGTTCTTAAGATATTAATAAGTGAGATTACATGCATACTGGAGAAAAGCATAAACATATGAGGAAGGATAAGGACCCAAACAAAACACCATCACCAGTGGCTTAAAATAACTGGCCAAGAGGATGCTTATTTCAAGCAATTCTTGGAGCTTTATCCCTTCTTAGTGAAGACAAATACATTGGCTTAAGAAACTGAGCTGGACTAGTAGGCAGGAGCAGCGTAATTTGCTAGTCATGGTACCGCTTTTGCATTGCCCACTACATCACAAATCACAAATCCCCAGTCACAGTTTGAAAGTAATTTGAAAGGCTTCCTACAAATTAGGTTACATACAGGAGTAAATCCATATTCATGAATGCCTACCAGCTGTTACACTGCATTAGGTGTGCTCCTGGAGCACAAGCCTAGTTAATCCAAGAGGAACACACTTCATGTTCTCCAAGCCTGCTCAGGGGTGTGAACCAAAGCAGAGTTAGGGAGGATGATGAGGAGATTCAGTTCAAAAATGCACTCTTGATTTGAATGAAAATGCTGCTGTAGATGCATCCTCCACCTCTGGGTCAGATACAATCCACAGAGAGAAAGCTCAGCAATGATTTGGAAAGAAGTAAAAGCTACGGTCGTGTTTCGTGTCTCTCAGCATGTACACAGAAAGACTGACAGGGCTGCATAGCTTATAGAAAAGGTGAGTTAAGCTTAGGTGCTACCAGAAGAAAAAACATCAACCAGTTTTTCTGCATATTTAACACTGGGATCTGAGAATGTAAAAATCTTATAAAAATCTTTCTATAATTCTCTCTGCTTGCTGAATCATTTACTGCTGAAATGCATATTTCTCAGAGCAAAACAATGGAATTGAGCATGGTGAGATAAGACACAGCAACGACAGAATATCTATCAGCAATTGATGGAGCACTGAATTGGCTGAATTCCCACAAGTCTGGGATTTTAGGAATAGCCATGAGGTGCACCTGTCATACACCACACTGAGATGAGAGTGTTTCCTCAATTTCTTGTGGCATCTAAACCAGACAGGTTTGGCATAAGGAAAAGTTTTAGGTCAATATACAGCACGTATATAAAATATCAACAAGCTTGGTTGTGTTAAATAAAATATAATTAGCAGTATCCATTTTCCTCATGGCAGATCTTAATCTTTTTTTGTTGTTGTTACGCTGCCTGACTTACTCAGATTTCAATAGTCCAGGTGATAATTTAGTATATATTTTCCTTCCAGTTGTATTAACAGCTAGTGAAAAGTTGCTGATCATTCACTAAAAATTGTATCACAGGAAATGGGTAGTTAAATCTTGATTTTTTTCTAGTCTGCAAAGAATGCATATTAACATTTTTAAACATGCACATTAATTCAAGCATGTTGTACAAATATCTTTCTCCAAGGCTGTACCATCTGGTAAAGGCAACCAAAACTTTCATTTTTTTATTATAGATCTCTATGCATACATGTAAGTAACAAAAATATGTAACTATATACATATACATATTTCAGAGATCGCTCAATTGCCATAAAGAAGGAAGGATTTTCAAGAAAGTTTAGGAGAAACTTAAAACAAATGTCTTCAGTTTGTTCATGTGTTACTGGAGATGCTGATCAGAATGTGAATTATTCATAACCCAGAACTGTCAGAAGTTAACTCTAAATACCTGAGGGGATATCTATTCAAAGCAGATAGTTTTGGGGTGTTCGCATTTCAGCATGACATTACCAAGAATTATATTTTTGAATGATAAATTGCCTATGATGCTAAATTCGGTGTAGAATATGGAAGTGTTTTTCATAAAGAAGAAGTTAAACTAAAATAAGAGGGGAAAAGTAGTGCTTCTGTCACTTTCACAGATAAAAGATCACAAAGACAGATGCAGAAAGGGAATTTTTCGGTGAGACTTCATAGTTAGATAGGCAGGACGATATATCAAAAGGTCATTATGCCATTGTAACATTAATACTGATATACAGTGATAAACAAATCCCAGATAATCCTACTATGGTCCACTATTTTATTTCTCTTGGAATTGAAAATTCCATTTCAGTATTTGTTTCCTGAAAAATACTTCAGTATGAAAAAACCCACCTTTGTGATGAGGCATTGATAAATTGCCTTGAAAAATTAATTTTCAAAAACCTAACTGTCCAAGAAGCATATTTTTATGACTTTATTGATAATATTGTGTTTTCTTGGTTCAGAATATTTTTTGTTTCAAAACTCATGTTTAGTAAAGCACATTCTAAAAGATTAAGCTATAGTATTTTCTATTAAAGTTGAGTGAAAAAAAAAAAAGTATTGAAATTCTGACCATTTAACCCCTCTTATTTTTCTTCATGGTTTTTTTATGACTAATCATTTCAGGTTGGCACTCAAATGGTTCCTTTAATCCTCAATATTTTCAGAGGATAAGCATTATTTTTTCCTAGTACAATACAGGTTTTAATTTATAGGGACCATCACCTCAAAGGATAAATTACAGTGGAGTGAGATTAACATACAGCAAAGCTCTTCTCCCAGAGGCATTACAATGTAAACTGCTGTGATAGAAGGAAGTATAAGACAAAAAGAATGGTCTATTTTACAAATGATGTAGGCATGGCAGGGGAAAGAAGTTTTAGACACTTTTTTAAAAAAAAGGAGAGAGGGATGCCTTGGGTATTTAATATGCAGACTGTTGCAAATCTGCCCTCTGAGGATGGCAGTGCACATTCAGCACAGAAATGAATCAGCTCAAGCTAGTGGTGGAGTAGGAAAGACACCATGGAAATCCTGGCCCCCCTACCGAAAGCTCCTGCTGAGGTCTAAAAGGGAAAGGTCTAGTCAGGAATTTAGCTCAATGCCAGTTCATTCCTAATCGTAATATCCATGCTTGCACTTCCTAATCATTCTAATTTCTGTTTAAGAAGACTGTATGTTAAAAATGTGACCCATTTCTTTCAGCTTATTTGTTCACGGTCATCTCAGGATTGTGAAAATTTCTGTCTTTCTCATAAAAAATCTTAGCTTCCCTTCCTTCTCAATTCATATAACCAACAGCTTTGCTTTATTCTGGTCAATAGAGTTATTCTAATTTACATCAATGAGTATTTATATCTAAAAATCTTTTAACAAGCACTTCACACCACTGATGTGGATATTCATCTCACCTAACTGCATACATCTAACCTTATTCATCAGTATCTGTGTGGTCACCCTAGGCTCCCTTTATAGAGAACAGAAACCAAACAGTCACTTTTAACACAAAATTCCTCTAATTTGGTTTCAGTAGCTACCTTAAAGTGAGATTGATGATGCTCTAGAACTACATATAAGGGAAGTCTAGGGTGACTAGATAAGACGAAGACATCCACATTGTATATGTCTTATTTAATTAGATTTTTTTCTCTAGATATATTACTATAGAAATGTTTGATATTCATATAGCAAGGAACGCGTTGGGTCTTTGTAAAAAAGACAAAAATATAGTTTGTCTCTTTCTTACAAGTGTTAGACAAAACAGAAGTGTTATGGGGAGAAATCAATTCCACTTTGAAACAAAGTCAACCAACCAGTTTTCAGTCCATGTGTTTATCACTCGAGTTTTATACTTTGATCTCATGCAATAAAGGGCCAGAATTAATGACCTTTTAATTCAGGACTTGTCTTTCCCCCGGTTTTCTATTATGTTACCATCACAGGTAGCATTTGTAAATGTAATGCACAGGAATTCTGTTGTGCTAAACCTTAGAAAGACTGCTGGTATTGAGGAAAAAATGTATTTGGTTTTAATATTGCTTACTTACTATGCAGAAGTTCATTCCCAGATCTCAGTGTTTGTCAGATGTAACCAAAATCTACTATTTTTATCTCCAGCTCCCTTTGCTAGAGAAGAGTCTATGTTTTGCCCCAGTACCTATTCCTTAAGATTGCTATGAAAAATAAAATAGCTTTTTCTGCCTAGAGATGGTGAAGATGTAAATCTACAATCCTGTTTCTGACTGCAATAGGACGTGTTCTATTATCATTTACAACAGTGTAAGCCTGAGCTATTTGAGAAGAATGAAGTGAAATTATATAGCATTCCTGAAAAGAAAAAAAAGGAGTATTTCATCTTTCTGATGGAATATCCAGCTATATCTGTACTGCTTTGGGTAGCCATGCCTAAGTTTGGGCTCATGTTCACCAAAGTGACCTGGGTCAGTCACATTCATGCCATAAGCATAAGTATAAGCATCTTTCCTTTATCAGTTGCATCATACCTTGTTTCAATAGCAATGAACACCAATTAGCTAGCAGTAACACAAAAATTCTTACTTCACCACAATAGAATTTTAACACATATCTTATCTGAATAATGTCCTCCATCATCCTGGCTCTGGAAGAGACATTTTCTGCCTCCTATCCCCATGTGAACTCTGAACTGGCCAAGCACGATGCTTCCTGTTGCTTTTGAGTCTAATGAAGGTCTGTGATTGCAAGATCTGATATAGATGCACCAGCAGCAGATGACCAAACAAGTCCCTTGCCTTGGTATAGGGGAGCAAGGACTTGCTCCTTCAAACAGACCATGGTGGAAAGAAGCATAGCCATGACCATACCCTTCCTATTCAACATGAAGTTGCAAAGCAGAAAAGGAGTGTGTAACTAGAAAGGACTAGTGCTCTATCATAACACTGGCCTGAGGTACAATCATGACTTTTCCTGTGACCTCTGGTGTTTTTCTTGTCTCAACGAATTACTGAAGCTGTAGATGTCATGTGCCTGTTCTGGATCAATGCCTGAGTGGGATTTATAGAATCATAGAATCGGTTGGAAGGGTCCTTAAAGACCTTCTAGTTCCAGCACCTCTGCCATGGAGAGGCTTGGAATCATCTTACCTAGTTTTACACATCTAAAAGCTTCTAGTCTAACCTTGTTCACAGAATCACAGAATCATCTAGGTTGGAAAAGACCTTGAAGATCATCTAGTCCAACCATTAACCTAACACTGACAGTTCCCAACTACACCATATCTCTAAGCGCTATGTCAACCCGACCTTGTTCCTTAGGTTTCTTCTCTAATTAATGTAAAATAAGAGGCAACATCCAAAAGTAAACTGCTACGCCTCTCTCAGAACTTGAGGTCTTGGGGTAGCACGGGAGAAATGATGCTGAGATGGTTTAAGACCATTTTCCTTTTTTATACTACCTGACTCATTTGGAGTTCTAAGAATCTGTTATTTACCTATTCAAGCCTGAATCAGCCACTGTGTTTTAAGAGATTAATATTATCAGTGAAAAATTTTAGTAACTAGAATACATTCAAGTGAAGTAATGGTGGTTCAAGCCATCATTCCTCATTCATATAAGAAATCAGTTAATTGATTCTGAAATAAACATACCATTGTGGTAAGAAGAATCTACGCTGTCTGGTTCAAATTATGAATTATCAATTGAATATTAACCAAGGTAAAACATGTCCCTTTTTACTGCATCCTAAAGGCAGTCCATATTGTTGCTCCTAGAGCCATTATTTCTGAAACATTAGACAAAAGTACAGGTAAAATGATGATTTTATTATATCAGCCATTTACAGTTCTGCTAGAAACTTTACTAGTGTCTCCTCCAAGACTTTTCTACCTATTACACATTAATGATCTTCAAATTACTTGCCTTACAGCTTCTTATTTCAATTTAATTCTCATTATTTATGCCCATTGGAACAATTAATTTTACTGGGTTTGTGTTGACCAACCAAACACAGAATTTCACTCTTAGTTTGGATTGGTGCTAGACAAAACTTAACAATGTTTCCCCCCAACATGTGTAACAAAGACTGTCAGACTTTCAAATTTGTCACTGAATGGATGAACTTACTGGTGTGATTCAAAGAACTCTACAAAAGGCAGCATTTTCAAATTTATTGTAAGAATGAAACTAAATGATCAAAAGCATCAAAAGGATAATTTTTCAGAAGTGTAAAGTAACAGTAAATAATAGATTACAAGAGTGTACATTGTTGCTATTGACTGGCTTTGAGTGTCACCTGTGTAAGATTACTCACCAAGAAAGCAATTGTTTTGCAGAATTCTTACTGGAGCAATAGTACATTAAAAGCATAATTTATGTTATACCATTATCTTTTTGCTACCTGACATTGATCCCATCCCACCCCAACACAGGCTACCCTTAAGTACACCATATCTAAATAGTGATAAAATGTTAAAGATTGTGTTATCATTGCAGTTCCTAGTATAAAAATAAATAATAATTACATACCATAAGTGAAATCTGTCAGGTCAAAATCTGTATGTGTTACTTCCATACAAAGTACTTTAACTTCTCCTCAGTCATATGCATGAATTTTAGCAGGGGATTTAGCAGTAATAAGGGACTTGAACAAAATGAGTTTTTTATTTGTTTTTCTTTTATTTGATTAATCAAATTTTGTGTATATTATAAGTTTCTTCAGTAGTGCCTTTACCTAGCTGCTCTTTCTTATTCATTACACAGATGTGGATAATTTTGCTGACTAATTGTTGGCAAAATTTAACTGTCTTCACTAGAGCTTTGTTGGTTTTCATGAAATAAAGACCTGCCCACAAAATGAGACAGTTGCATTGTAACACGAAGTACTAATCTTGAGCCAGTAACTTAACGTAGTTTTTAAACCAATCTGGTGCCCTAACACTGTATTTTCCCAGTATAACAGGGATAAGTAAAACCAAATCTGATCTTGGGTGTAAACAGCAGTATTTTATATCTAAGTAACTTGGTCCATTGTATCTGTTCTGTGATAGATCAACAGAGGTTGACTGATAGTCCATAATAAGATGCTCAAAATTTACCATGAGTCCAAGACATCATTTCAAAACAGTGTTTTTTATTAGCATGAACTGCATATAAAATACATATCAGTTGAGAGGAGTCTGGATTCAAATGGTTGGATAAAAAGACAGAATAGAGATCATTAAGATAGAACTAACTGAGAAACAGAAAATACCACAAATTAGCACAATGGTCTGAGGTTTCGATGAAAGGTCAAAGCCAGGAGGCATCAGTCACTTAGATATTTTCAAAGAATATAATAAAAGAGTGGCCTGGAAAACCAGAACCTAGTCTAACATGCATAAGCCTAAAAAATATCCCGGTGAGGTAAAAAAAAAGAATAAAGGTTAAACACATTGAATTCTCAAATACCAGATACTGAACAGGACAAAATAAAACTTTCAAATACCCATTAGCATTTCAGACATACTCCTTTTTCAAACATCTTTTGTAAAATTAGCTTACTTATGAAACAAATCAACAAAATCTTTTCACATTTATCTTTTCATATACCAGTGACATTATGCTGCTGAACTCACACTAGCTGTTCTTTGAAATGGCATTAATGAGTGCTCAAAAGAGAAGTCTTATTTTAATTTGGAAGTGATTCATATGACCTTGTTGCACAAGATTTCTCACAGAACATATTTTTGGAAAAAATGTCTGTTGCATTTTGCTGTGTACTCAGGAAGATCATATCACATGCTTAATATATGTCAGCAAACAAACTTATTTATTTTAAGAGTACTTCATTTGATTGGGTTTTTTTCCCATGCTCTTGCACCATTCACTTCTGTTGAAAATGAGGATAAAGAAGACCTTGGGATGTATTTCCTTCTACACATACACGATTAGGAGTCTAAATTCCATTTTCAAGAATGGAAAGAGACTTTTACAGTTTACTGTGAAGTAACAAATAACTGCATCTCAGCTACACAGTGTTACTTTCAGTGTGCCTTTCCTTGTCCTACAGCATCCTGCAGAATACGTGATGTAATGTGACATAGCTTACCTTAATAAAAGAGCAACGACACTGAGCTTTTAATGGGTAATATAAATCATACTTCCATGGAAAATTACTGTGGAATACATGATGTATAATGACTACTTACTGTCTGGTAGCTACTGATTTGTCAGAAGTCTTAGGTTCCTAAATGCCCACATCCCATGGCCTTTCTAAAGTACCTACAGTAAAATTTGTAAATGCAAGGCTAGATTTATTTTTCTTTAAACCGATCAGGAAGTTAAAAGCCTCCTTACTTCAGTGCAAGTATGACAAAGTGATTGCAACAAAGGGAAATCAAAGCAACAGACTCCAATTAATCATTCATACACCATGGCGCTGATGAGAATGGTCTTAAACCCATAAGACACAACCCTTGTGTTATTGTAGGGAAGATGTGAATGTAGTACTAGGTTTAAAGAGTTGGGTTGTTGCTATACCAAACAGGTGTAGAGGAAGATGGAGAGAGCAATTCTGGAGATGGCTAAGTATACACTAGAGATTGTTTCCTGTTGGCAGCTACCACTGGAGTTAAAAAAAAAACCAAAAAAACAAAAAAAAAAAAACAAAAAAAACCATAGGAGAAACAGTCCAAAAGGCTTTATGTGTTTGGCACACATAATATGGATATATCAATTCTGAATAATAGTCAAGACTCATGCTCTGGACCGTGCTCTGCATCTTGATTCTCCTGTCCTGTCCCTGTGCAGTCCTTACAACTACTGAACCTCAGCTGAAGAAACAAAGTTACACAAGTGATAAGTGAATACTTCTACAAATCAGTTTAGGATCCTATTAACATCTTCACTGACTTGGTAAATCTGGCCCTTAGAAACCTTTGTCCCACTGAAATTCATTAACTGTTTCAGTGGGCTTCTTGTAACTGGGGTTGATAGTTATGAAATACAGGGCCTGAGTTAGATAGCTTCTGATGATATATACCTGCATTCAAGAGTCTAAATACAGCTCTTTGCTGAGGGGAACAAAGACAAGTATCTTTACATTTTGAACTTCAAGCATTCAGACATGTAAACTACTTCTGGAGGAAAGCAAACAAACAAAAAATCCTCCTTCTGAAAAGGTTGTATGTGTCCATATTCACTTTTACACTACTTCATCTACGAGACACTGTTTTGATCTGGTTTAATATCGAGCTTGTGCATCTCTAACAATGAAAGACTTTAGCACAGTATATCCTTTGTACTCTCTCTGCCTGTTGCAAGTAAATCTAGCAGATGCAATGGCCTGAAGTATCTGTGTTTTGAACATTAAAAAATATTCTATAAAGCCCAGCGAAAGGATGAGCGGCAATGGGCACAAATTGAAATACAATGACTTCCATTTAAACTTAAAACCCCACCTTTTTTACTGTGATGGTGGTCAAACACTAAAACAGGTTCACCAGAGGGGCTGTGGAGTCTTTATCCTTGGAGACATTCAAAACCTGCCTGGATACAGCTTGGGCAACCTGATGTAGCTGACCCTGCTCTGAGCAGAGGGTTGGACCAGGTGATCTCCAGAGATGCCTTCCCTGCTCAGCCACTCTGTGACTCACTGGTTCTGTGAAGTAGTCACACATAATCCTACCTTTGCTTCTTCCTGCTCCAGTGCAGCAACATATAGTTTGACCTCGACAGGATTACAGCATGAATGAAATTTTGAAAGATAAGGAGCCAGTGGGAGAAATTAACTCTTTTTCTAGAAAATCTGTAGGGCTAAACCAGACAAGCACACTGAAAGCAACATATGAGAAGTGAGCAGTGCTGTGTGGAAGTGCATGTAAATTACGAAGGCAACATCCAGAACATTTGCACACATACTATCAACGTTTGGCAATTCAGAGACACCTTTAAACATAATGCTGTCATGGAAAGTTCAGTAATGAAGGCTTGTCTTTTGGAACTAAAGATTCCAGTAAGCACTAGAAGATATCACTGCATAAAGAGATGGACAAATCCTATCAAGTTTGATGTGGCATTCTAAAATGTGAAAAATAAGCACTTGCATTTCTTCACAGAAGGGAAAGCATACTCTGTAACCACTACAGTTTTCATGTTCAAATACAAGAGGAGCTTGCAAGTGATTTCAAAAAATTCATAAATAAATAATCAGTGAGGATTCTTACCACACTGCAACACAGAATGAGAGTAGAAGTGGAAACAATAAGAAAATCCTCAACAAACCAACTCACTGAATATTGAGAAATATAAAAAGGGAGGCATCATCAATGACAGCAATGCAACTGCATTTAACTGAAGCATGACACAAGAAAATATTAAAATGGAATGTCTTTTAAAGCCAGTGGGTCTTTAAACCCAAGTACTGAAACTGAAAGGTGAAAATCTGAGGGCAGCAAGAGCTGCAGCTCTGAAATTGAAACTGAAAAGAGACAACCCAGAGGCAACATTCATTCAAATCCTGATGATCAGTCTGAAAGAATAGAGCCTGAGGGCAAAAAACATTCAGACCCTGGCAGTAAATTTGAAAGGAGAGAGCTTTAGGGCAGGAGTTGCTCAGGCCTTAACAATGAGCTGGGATGGACAGATCTTCAGGACAGCCCCCACTCAGGACCTACGACTGGAAAGCTAAGGAGTTAGCAGGGGACTGTGCGCATCCTACAGCCTCTGATAATGAGCCTCATTGAACCTCTGTTATATTCTAGCCATTACCAAATACTGAATTTAAATGAATGCATTGCACTGCATACTAAAGGGTCTGGAATTAGAATGGAGTAACAGGAAAAACAGAAGAAGCAACACAGCTAGTCCAAGAATGATGTTACAGCCTTCAGTGTGCAAATCCAAGCTATCACTTTACGTTAACAAAACTGACTGGTCAACGAGCTTACCTAATGTGAGGTATGTCTAATCAAATGACTTTTTTTTTTTTTCCAGGACATTCAAACTGCAGTAAAACTTAACAGAAGTGACTTTCTCTACACAGTACATAAGCTATATAACTGCATTTCCTTTGTTTTGTCTTACTAGTATATATTATGTAGGGATTGATGCTCTTTAATTTTAAGGAAAAAATGGAATAAAATATTTTCCAGTAAGAGAGAAAGATGGAAAAGAGTTTTGTAAAGCTGTAGTTTTGCAAAGGGAAAAATTCTTTCTTAGTAAATCTTTGCAAGTGCTCTTCCTTTCTAAAAAGTAATGCACTTTAAAACCTATAAATGAAGCCTTCAGGATCATACCCAGACTGCCTAAGTTAGATATCCTGGTACCTAGAAGAGAGATGTTTCTTCCCCATCACACAATCCTGACTTCCTAAATCAGGATACTAAAATTCATACATAAGGCAGCTGAGTAAAAGAAACATCCATGAGATCTCCACAGGGCAGCTCAGAACCCCGACTGTGGTCAACTGCTCTGAAGACTCATTTTAAGAAAGTAGATTTTGGAGTTGTGCTCCCTGAAAGTCCTCTGTGTTCAGCCAATTAGAATCTGATGTCATAAACACCCACTGATAGCTACTGATAACCAAAGCATAAACTCTGGAATAAACCTAAAGAACTGCAAAATGGAATGATATCTCTTTAAATGCATAATTACTTATGCATACTGCATGTTTCCTTCTATTACATACTGAATCAGGTTTCATTTTTTTTGTGGTTTCTTTTCCTTCCTTAAAAAATACCATCAGTTAAAAGCATGTCCACTTTTCACAACCGCAACTGCTTTTAAGCTATACAGGGGTTTGTCATAGTATCTCAACCACTTCAAACATATGCTGAGTGTGCTATTTCTTCATAAGAATAAACTTTCAAACCTTTATCTTTATTCTCATTACCCTCAAACTATTTTAGGTTTTAATTTAGAAACGGAATGACTTATAGATTCTTCCCATGTCCACAGATTCTTTCTTCCTTTAATGAGGTAGTAGTTGGTGCCTCTTATTGGGAATGTCTGACTTTTCTGCTTCACAGCAATTCTTATATATTCAAGAATTATGGAAGTAATCACGCTCTGTAGGAATATGTCCCACTACAGCTAGTGATATGGTTGTCAGATTTCCAATTTACATGTTTTAAATTAATGAGTGTTTACTCTGCTGTATAATAAAAAGGGTAGTTATCATGGGAGCTAATTCATTACATAGTACTTTATTTCTGATATTCACAGTCTTTCCATGTACAGGACACAAAGTAAGCAATTACAATAAGCATATATCTGTCAAGATATAAGGAAACATTTATATTACCTAAACAGTCTTTGAAAAGACTTACCACCATGTCATTTAAAAGACTTTAAAAGAATATATTCATCATCTGAAACTGATTAGTAAAAAAAAGTAAATTGGGAGAAACTGAGGAAAAGAGCTTTAAGCACCAACAGTCTAATTTTTAATATAATGTGGATTTCATTCACTAGTAATTTAATTTATATCATTTGTTCAGTACTGCCTTTAGCATTTAAGGGAAGATCAGACTGAATAACGTTGCCTGCTTTCCAACACAGCACTCAACAAATATCCTTGAACATTTTCATCACTTTTACTTCTTAGTATATGAAAACTTTTAGTATCTTTATCCTTCATAAAAGTTAAGATCTGGTCTTTTGGTCTTACCAGCTTAGTTGTAAGCAGAACAGCGAATGCAAATAGCCTACCAGAGGAAGAAAATTCATCTACAAAGGGAACTATCATTTACCTGGTGTTTTTTCCAGCTTGTTGTGCTGTCTCAGATTCAAGGGTAGGGGGATAACAGGGACTGTTTAGAAACATTGAACTAAACATTTGAAATAGAAAAAGATTCCCAGTTGAAGATGGCTGCAATTGCCTAGTAGGTACATAGATACTAGTTTAAACAACAAAACTTAAACTGGGACAAAGAAGAGACTTCCCTCAAATGTTACCTGCTTTGTTGTTTTATTTCCATCATCATTTGCAATGATTAAAAATATGTAAATACTACAGCTAGGGTATTGGATGAGGTATTAGAGCTTTTCAAGGGAAACTATTACTATTGAACAACTGGTGGCATTCATTTACTCCATGTGTGTCTGGTTGCAATGCTGAAAGAGCAACACAAGTGGAAAGCATTGTCCACAGATGAAGAGTTGTGAATTAGAAAACTGTCAGTCTTTCTCAAAATTGTTGGTAGTGTTTACAATATTTAGGTCCTTAGTTGAAGTCAATGGAGTTGGGCTTTGCTGCACAGTTGCAAAGGAAGAACAAGAAGGGTTTTAATAATGTTAGGAGGCTTTTTGCAGAATGTATATGTATTTTCATATGGATTTCCTTAATTGCTTCTCTTAATTACTATTCTCAATTTAAATTATGTTAGACTCCAGAACTCAGTGTTTTATAAAGAAAAATAAATTAATTCATTCCTAAGTATATGTGTATTTCTCTCTTATAGGATTCTGCACTGTTGAACTCCCTGAAATATTTATCTATTAAGGTCAGTTTTGTTAAATATTTTAAGTATGATCATTTCTATATTTTTTGGTGTAAGTTACGTGATCATCTTTTCCTCTTAAAGGCAAATAATGAACATGCTATATAAAGGGAACATTTTGAAAGGTAGATTATACTGCAGTCTTAAAACTCTCTAACTAAAAAGTTACTGGTACATTATGGAAGCATTGAAAATAGCTGATTATTATATAACAAAGGAAAAGATGTTTCTGAGCATGAGCAACTTCATGCTTTCTCTTTTGTAAAAGAAGTTGATCTAATAAAAGACTTCAAAGCTTTAGTATTACTGTTTGAGAAATGTTCTGCTTCATTCTTTAGTCAACAAAACAAAATAATAAAAGAATGCTCGAATCCTTTACTGTGATGCAAAATATTTTCAAAATCCAACAACTTATTTTTCAGTTCAAAGTCTGAGAAAATATTATTGAAATTGTGATTTATTAAGGTCTTTGAAGAAATAAGAGATGTTCTAAAGTTGTACAAATAATGTCCATTGGCCAACACTATGCTAGAGTCAACATAAATATGAAATACTGAATCAAGGAATTACATTAGTGGAAGACTTAATCAGGATGATGTCTCAGACATTGAATTAGGGTAAATTTGTCCAAATATCAGATCCACAGTCATGATTCTGAAATTCAGCTTGTCTAGATAAATACATTTGACTTCAATAGAAATTATATACATGGAACTCATTTCAGCATCTGGTCCTTCATGTAGTTTAGGTCATCTTCCATTCAATCCGTGAACCAGTATAAATAGTCTGACATTTACGAAGTACGGGCTGTAGCTGTGTATTAACTGCAAAATCCTTTGGGCAAAATGAAAGACTTGAAGACAGTTATTCTGAAAATGACTTTACATGCACAATTTTATTATGTTTCTGCATTATAGATATAGCAGCTCATTCCAGTGTCATTCATGAGCCTGCCATTGTAAGCGAAAATAAAGAGTATGTTTTTACATGTGTATTAAAAGACTATATGCATATATGTATAAACACACACACAATTATTCAAACCTGTACAGAACTTCTTCCTAAATACACATTTTTAAAATCTAAATCTACAACTTTAAATACAATGCTGATTTAGTTCTATTGCATATAACAAGTAAATTTGGAACCAAGAGCTGTTATTTGAAGAGTTTAAGGTGATATTTTCTTTTCCTTAACTTTTTAATTTACATTTAAGTAATAAATCCCTAGGTAGTTATTAATGAAACATAAATAAAATATTAAAAAAAAAAATGTTTTCACTTCATTGACTAAGATGTGAAATCTTTCATTTGCCTTTTGTTTGCTTACGGGGGTATTTTCTCTGCAAACATCTCAGAACACATGAGATTTCAGTTAGGAAGATTTACAGTGCTGAAGTATTCACTTGAAAACGTAAAATACAAAATCAAATACAACAGGACAGAAAAAGAATAAAAAAGCCTTTTTTTTTTTTTTTTTTTGAACAGGTCATTTTTCAAATAGTGAATTCAACCCTTTAGAGTCAATACAAAAATCCATGTAATAAAATTAAAAAAAAAAATATAGTGCACAACATGTTGAAAAAGGTTTACCACCTTTAACAAGAACATTCTCTTCTTTTGTCAAACAGTTCTCTCCTGCTTTTGAGAAAATATATCTGTAAACAAAACACTGCACTGCCTCAACAAACAAAGCAACACTCGACATGAATTCATGGATAGAAAGCAACATTAGTGCCAACATTCACAATGTAGCACATGCTAGGGTTCAGCATTAATATTTTGACTTAAAGCCTAATGAACTCATTGGGAGCATTTCCACTGAGTTAAGTGAGCTGTGGATCAAGCCCATGGTGTCCATCCTAGTGTACTTCTCACTAGGCTTTGCATCAGGCACGACTGAGAGAGCAGGCATTGGGACTCTACCTGCATGTGAACATCACCCGCTCAAGCTCAGTAGTGCAAGCAGTATGACTTTCCTCTTAGCTGTAGTCACTTGAGATTTTAAAGAGGGATAACTATCATATCTGTTTCACAGGCAGTGAGGCTAAGGCTCACAGGCTCTCCAAACTCCCACAGCAAGTGCCTTGTAGACTCCACCTCTCCTTGGTCTACATAGTGTGTTCCTTCTTCTCCTGCTACATACAGCATTTCCACTGTAACACTGGAAAATTAACAAATTAATCTGCAATTAAAAAAATCCTCTGAGGATACAAGGAATGGCCACAGAACTACTAAAAAGTGTTTAATTATTGTGACGTTAGAGCAAAGCATCTCATGTATTTCTCTTTGTCAGCAAAACCTCCTTGGAAATCAGGATAAGGAGTCTGAAGAGACCTGTGCAATCCATTTCCACAGATCTCCTGTACAAGTATAAATTCCACTCTTGATTAATTGTTTAATAATTAACATGAAGTATGAGGTCTTTCTGAAGGTTGGATCAAACAAGTGGGCTCATAGAGATGGCTAGGAAGTACATACAGATCCTGGAATTTACCATGTGTATATAAAGTGTTAAAGGGAAGCATCAACAGAAAAAAGTAGATTAACATAAGACATCTAGAATGGACTGCATTTCTTCACAAATTATTATAGGTTTTGTTGTGAAATATCAAAACTGACATAGTAATTGCCTACATTTGGTTAAATAAATATATAGCAGATCCCTGCCAGCTTAACTGACCATTAGCTTTCCTTCAGTATCTTCTTCTCTGTACTTTTAGAAATAAAATTTAGAAAAAGGATACATGCTAGGACACAGCATCTCCTCTCATGCTGTAGGTTAACTTAAATACTGTAATAAAGATATAATAAAGTAAAATTTTCAGAAATGTATTGGTTTATGCTGTATCAGCTAATCCTATTTAAAACATAAAGCGGGAAGACATCACCTGCCGCTGAAAGAAGACAAAAGGAGTTGCTGGTAGCTTAGCCCTTCTGAAAGCCAGCCCACTTATATTTGGTATCTGAATTTGGTTTTTGGAACCTAGCTGTACTTCCAGAATTCTCATTTACTTTGATAAAGGAATACCAAGCAAAATCAATTCAAAAATACATGCTTCCCAATTCCTCCAACAAATTATATAATTTACCTTAATGTTACAATATGATTTATAAAAAATTGATATTATGACCTTGTTTGCTCTTCTTTCCTCATTCACAATAATTGTGCAAAGTGTGGTGCCATGTCTCATGGACTACACAGAGACTTGGGTGATGGATCTTGATGCTGAAGCTACAGCTCAGAAACCACCTACCTAACACAAGGCTATATGCAGAGAAGCCTTCTGTCACTCCTCAGGCCTCTTGCCTTTTCCCACAGCCCTCTGACAGCATCTTTATTAGACTACCATCACTCACTTCCCTTCTGTGTCCAAGTTCTTCCTTCCTCTCCACCCCAACATTTCTCTATGCACATGCAGATTAAAGAAGGCAGCCTCTAACCTTGATTCAAGGGTAGGGCTGTTAAAATTTTCCCTTGTTCTTCCATGAAAGATAATGTCAGTCATTCCTGAGCAAAGGTCCAAGAGGAATGTTCTCACACTGCTGCAAAGAAAGACTAGACCACCTAAATCAAATAGTATTACCTAGTGAGTAACACAGTGAGCATACCTCATCTGTAGAGTCATTCATTGCTGTTATACCTGTTGAACATCTTTCTCCTTAATCCAAAACTGGAAGTTTTTTATTTACAGTCCAATTCAGTTACTGTGGAATCAGTGAATAGTGAATGTACCCAGCACCTCATAAAAATAATGTATCATCCAGCAAGGTGTGGTGATTTATGCCAGTTCAACTTCTGGCAGTGTTTTCATTGACTTACAGGATTTTTTTTAGCATTCATCAATGGCAGAGAGAGTGCTAAAGTAGAGTGTTTGAAAATTAAATGGAAGAACCTAAGGAACACTCATCTTCTCTTGAAACATTCTTGTGTGTGTGGAAATGAAGATTTGCATGCATTTGTATTCCACAGAAAGGACTGGGCAGAGGATAATATCCCTACATGAATTTTAAAGCTTTCAGACACCCACATTTCTAACTGTTTCAGTACAACTGCTTTGGAGATAATGCACTATGTTTAACTCTTACTAGAACACCTGCTTCATACTGTTAAATCTTGACAGTAGAAAATTAATTAAAATATATTAAATTCATAATACTCCATCATTCTGTGTAATGCAACATTTAGTGCTAAAGAGCAGCTATTGAATGACACTTCTGGTGAATGGAGCCAGAATGTCTGGTCATTAGATGATAGCAGCAATATTTTAAGTAGTAAACAGATGTCAAATGAATTCATCAATACAAATAAAAATCTGCTTAACAGGATCTAATCTCAATCTTTTAAAGCATGAGTAATTTAATTGTGCTTTCCACACACACCGTACAAACTTATATTTTTTACTTGAAATGGCCTTTGTTTTAGAGTGCTACAACAACAAGGCAAGGAAAGGAGGAAAACATTCAGGGAAGTCTCCAAAACCAGCAGAATTCCTCCTTCCCTTGTGATGGGCTGCAGAACCTTCCCATAACACATTGGCCATCATCTTCCTGACCAGCAGTACACAGAAAGTGATATTGCTACAATAACATCCAGTACAAACACACACAACCCACTTCGCTGTTGATTGTGCTCATAAATGAGAAGATTGGATGGAATGAACTATTACATATCCATAACTGAAAGAACATAATGTAATTAGACTACTCTGTCACCTTCTCCATGTTGCTTTTTTCACTCTCATCCTTCCTACTTAAATGTCTTTCCAGAAATGAAAAACTCATGGGGTTGTTTGAATCTGCAAAGTACCATTCCAGATGCTTTGCTTTATCTTTGGCACTCAGTAATAATTACAGAAAATGGAGCCTTGAATTTGGAAGACCTATTTTTTACAAAGAATACAGAGTCCTGGATTACACAGAACAGAATTCAACAGAATTCAGACCGTGTAGTCTGAAATACCATATACACTTCCCTTGTACTTCTGTTGTATAAAAATGGCATCTAGTCTGTCTTCTCACAGTGATTTTCGTAACATATTTTCCAACCTGTTTGGGTTTTTAAATATGGTGACGGCTTTACTCAACGTGATTTCAGATGCAGAATCCTACAAAAGGAACACATTTGATATGTCTGTATAAATTAAAACTTCTATAAATGTTGGAAAAGACCCACTACTCATGTAACTTTCTCTGGATTATCCTACAGATATACTTCTTTTCCATACACTATATATGATTTAATTTTTAGGGGCACACAAAGCTCTGGGGTTCTTTGCTAACCATACTTCCTCTTCAGCCATCTCCCATCACCCAGTTCTTCACTATTTTCTATCACAAATCAGAAGGAATAGTTACCAAAAAATACTTGTTGGTAGAAAATGTTGGTTCAGAAATAAAAGGGTTTTTTGCAGGAAAAAGTTGTAATTTTATTAATTTATATCCTAAAATATTAAAATTTGAAAGTTTATTTTAAAATTTTTTCTTCAAAATTTTATTTAAGACATTTAATTAAAACTGAAACCAGTCTCATTTGATTGACTTGAGACATATGAATTTTTAGATTTAGATCACTAGTGAATATTCAAAGTAAAAGGGTAAGAACACTCAAGGGTAAGAATGTAGTTCTGATATTTCAGATTTGTGGAGAAATGGAGGAAGATTTCCTTTTCACCTCTACTACTTCATTTCCTGTTAGTCTTTTCATAGCTACCCAGAGATGGCATGTTGGGAACAGATAAACCACTGCATCCCAAAGAAGGGGGAACAAATATTACCTCACCATCTTGGCTAGCTAGGTTAAAAAGCTAGTATTCAGGCAGCATGGAGCTCTGGCTCTATTTTTCTTCTCCCCATGCTCTTTGAGGTAATTTATACTGTTCAAGGGAAAGTATCTACACAGTGACCAATTTTACCTTATCGTTTCACAGAACACGGGAGGGGTTTTCCCTTGACTCCCCAATACTCTCAATGTGACTAACCAGAAACTTGCACAGAGAAAATCATACAGATCCTTTTTTTCTCTCTTTTTTTTTCCCCTTTTTCCTTCTCTCTCTGGATCCACATGGTATTCTCTTGCTATATAATAGCCTGACCTACTTCTTTTGATTTAACATATTTTTAATAGTGTCATCATGTATAGTCAAATAATTCTTGATGTCAAGTCCATCAGTGTTACTTTTCATCAATGTAAAACCCTCTTTGGCTCTTCTATGTTTCTTCTGCCTTCTTGTCTAAACCAGACTGTTTAAATATCACCTGCATGATCCAGTTTATAATTTATATTTGCTTTAATATTGTTAAGCAAGATAACGTATACTGTATCAGTTTGAACTTCCCAGTTAGTTAGTGTTTATCATGTAATTCTGAACAAGTTGCCCACTGTGTAAGGGGGATAGACTGTCACTGAAAGGGGATGCTTTTTCAGTTATGACTGTGCTACCTATGATCACACTTTACAACAGAATGTAGGCAGGCTGGCTAGGGACGAAGTGACCTGCAAAAGGCAAATTTGTTAGAGGACAGAACTGCACTTTTTCACATCTTTCCTTATTAAGTCCTAAAGTGAATGGAGCAGGAATTGCAGATAAACTGACTCAAACAGAGTGAGGCCATAGAGACTCAAAGTTCAGGATGGAGTGCTTGGATCCACTGCTGGCTGTTTCATTATTTTCTATTTAGCAGATGTGGTCCTGGCAGCAGAACTGAGGACTCCTTCTCAAGTGATTTATTAGCAGCAATGAAGCTTCCTCTAGCATGTGTTCTGTCTCTGTCCAGCAGCACCTAATTCCTTTCCACACAATCAGGGAGCACTAAGCACGCTATGTCAATGTACCTGTGTGTTTGCATCACCCCAGACTCCTCACAACACTGAGCCCACGACTCAGACTTGGGGAATGGCTCAAACCACGGAGGTAGTCCTCTTACATTTCAACAGATGAGTGTTATACTTTAATTTTAAAAACATAACTCTCTAAACAAGTGGTTCAGGACACACATTGTGAATGACCGTGCCAAATCCCAGTGCCCCCCGTGGGATATAGGGCTTGTTCCTGTCATCATTGTTTGCCTTTGGCATGCTCTAGGCATCTGCATGCTGAACATACTGATTTTAATTGGCTTCTTGCTGGTGCATAACTTTCCTCCTACTCTATACAGTGAGTATAAGTGCTAGAAAAAGTTTCTGGATCCTATTCTGGTAGATGAAAGTGCTGATAGTGATATATGATACCTTTAATAAACTTATGAATTAGTATATTATTCCACAGGTTCATTTTCCAGTGTAGATAACATACAGCATGCTAGGAAAAATAATAAAAGAGGCCCAGTGTGCTACTTCATCATACTCATAGCCTGGACTTTCTCTGCAACAATTATCCTCTGCATTTTCAAATCAATTTTTAATTTTCACCTATACCTTTACTAAAAACAAATACTTAAAAAGTAGTAACTATGCTATGGTGTCCTATTTTTTATTCCCGTTGATTTCTCAAATGACCATGACGGTAGGGTAAAAGATGTGTTAACTAAACTAGCAATCATGTTTTAGTGACTGTGTCTGCGGCCAACATCTGGCACTCTGGTACTGACTAAGGCTTTTCATATTCATTAAGAGCTGATGTTTGGCCACATTCTCTTCCTCTTGCATCTGGGTCCAGACTTGCTGACATTTGCAAAACGGACAAAGTGCCCACAATTTTCTCATGCTCCACATACACTGTAATTACTACAGTTACTCTGCATGGCTCTTGTTCACATGTAGATGTCAGCCTTAACTATTCAGACCCAGTGGCTTATGCACAAGAATTTAAAAAATTCCCTAGTACACATCACCAAATTTCACTGCTGCATGCTGGAGGGGTGTGCATGGCTGTGAACATGTGCGTGTATGGTAAATAAATCCCTTCCCAGACCCTGTAGTGATGTAGTGGCCCTGTAGCTGATGCTGTGAAGCAGGAAATCCAATTATACCTCACTTAGCATGCATAACTAAAAATGTTATTATTAGTCATAAAATTATCCAGCCCTTTTAAAAATCAAATCTATGAACTATATGACTGTATTCCTCAGGCTGACTTCACGCTGTGTGAGGAAGTGCTCCCTTGAATTTGTTTTAACTTTGCCTGCATTATGCAGGCCTCATTTCAGTGTGAGAGAAGGTTGAGGCAAAGTGGCTAATCTTCATTGTAAAGTGTCTGGGAATTTGAGCTCAGGCAAACTTCTGCCACTCCCGTGGCTGCGCAGAGCTTTCGCATACACTATATGGCATTTCCCAAGTCAAAGTGCCACAACAACAATATCAGTTTTCCAAATGTGTCCTCAAATGAAATGTCACCATTTTGATGAACAGCTTCTGTAGCAAAACAGCATGTGTGTGACCAAATACCAACAGACCACTGTTTACACAAAAAATGAGCATAATAAAATAAAATGGCACTTGAACAGCAAAATTCCATGTCATTAAAAAAAAAAATCTCCATTAGAACCAATAGCAAACCACATTATCTTTTAAAACCTTGAGCATATACAGATTCATCATTTTGACAAACGAGGTAGATGGGAGCTAATAAAGATCATCAGTATTTACTGTGCTGTGAATTCCTCTCATAAAACTTCAGTTCCAAGGGGGAACACTCACTCACAACCCCACAGTGGACAGGCTGCAAACCACAGAGGTTTCAATGCTAAGGCATGTGGATTCAGCCCAAAGCTCTGGGGTATCATCTTTCTCTGGCTGGAAGGATATTTTGCATGCACTAAAATCAGTTCTTTGCCCCCAAATTCAGCACCTGGGCAACATGAGCCTTGACACAACTTACTTCAATTTTCCCAGAAATATCCCCTGAACATTAATTTCCATAAATGTATTTCAGGATGCAAATCCTTGAGGATGCCTGCACAAAGTAGTTTATTTGTATTTGGAGAGTGGAAAAAAATGTTATATTTGTGAATTACCCCATGCTGCTAGTAAACTAGACAAGCTTAATGGTGCAGTAAAAAACATATTAATCAAAAGTTCAAGTCAGATTTTTATACACTGGTAGCAGAGTTTACAAATAAAATCCCAGCTGAAATTGAGTGCTTGCAACCTCACTGCTTCCTATCTGGTCAGCCTTCCTTACTGAGGTCAGTAAGATATATCTCAGAAAACACAGGCGACAGTCAGTTCAAAATCTTCTGAATTTTGGTTCACACCTCATCTAGTACAGGCCCTGCAAATTGCCCAAATGTTGCGAATTGCTATTCCAAAAGATGTGCACCTTATCTGCTACAAAAAGCTGTTACTTTTTTTCTTAGTCAGCCACGAACATTAAATATCATACAAGAAATGTACTTATTTTGAAAGCTCATGGATTTTATTACCTTGGCAACAAAGTGATCTGTTCAAACTGCTTTTTGCTGCCAGTTTTAGAGGTTTCTGTGTCACAGAAAAAGCCATGAAGAGCAGATGAATAGGTAACTGACCCCTTCCCTTACACTTGCATCAGTTTCTACAGATGGGAGAATGGACATACTGTGAAAATGAGGTCCCTGGTTGCTCAGAACCAGTGGTAGTTAATAGATGAACTGGATTAAAAATAGATTTTTCAGTTTTGTGACAATCACTAATAAAATCCCAGTTGGGAATGGAATTTTATTTTCAATATATGAAGAGAATATTTTGAATCTGGAGAAGAAAAACAGTGGGAAAGAAACAAAATATTTGAACAAAATTAATTGTTTATTTTTTCACATCCATGTTTGGATTTTTCATTAACAAATAAGCATCCAAATGCTGTCACTCAAGCTTATTATATATCAAAAAAATTCAAATCACTTCATATGGAAACTCCAGTAAGTCTCCATTTTCCTCACATGATTCTGGTGTTTTGTTGATTGTTTCCAAAGGAGAAATAGTAACAGTGACACATAGATCCAGTGTTTCATGCTGTTGTATTGGTGTGTGTCACTGACAGGTGAAAAGCACCTCACCCCAGCATGAGGATGAGATGGAGCCAGTTTCCTACACACCAGAGCACAGACAAAGCCTCCTGCCACTCAAGAGCACACTTCCAGGAAACTTCTTCTACTCAAATGGTAAGAGACTTGCAGCACGGTCTTTAAAATGTTTCAGTCATCAGGCTCTACTGAAAAATATGATCGAAGCTTGATCTTTCTCTGGAAAACAAACATACACAAACGGTACAGTGGGGATCCGTATTAATTGTTGCGCAGTGGCTTTTGTACCAAACATAAGAGGGTAGCAAATATTTTTGTGGGTTTTATGTCAACCCTGCAAATTCGGTATGAAATATGAAAATTGAGCAAGGATCTCTCCTAAGTATGATCATGATCAATAGAAGAGTTGCAGGGGAAAACTGCCCGGAGATACAGCTCAGGAGCTTCATCATTGGCTGTAGTAATGGAGCTAATTCATCAAAGTGGGCACAGTGAGAGAACCTTATAGACATTTTTTTGAGTGGTGCACCAGACAGAAAATAGTATTCACCAGCCTTACATGGCACTGGTTGCATCTTCTCTCTCTCCAGAAAAAAAATATAAATGGGAACACGATTTCCTGAATATTTCATGCTGTTGAAAGTGAACTACATCTAACTGAATCAAACAGCTTATTTAAAATTAGTTTATGATGTGTTTATCAGATATTCAGTACTTTTGCAATTTTGAAAATAGGAAAAAGACTGATAGAAACCAAGTATTCAGGTTGACAAGACATAAACCACAAAGGCGAAGAGATTTTTAAGGTTAAGGAGTATGATTTTTGAAAGCTTCGGATAGAAATACAAAATGGCTGTAATACCAGAAGTACTATTCCATGCCATGAAGTAAAAATTAGGTGTAATTAGCATTCCTTTCTTAAAGGTACTTGCCCAGGACTTCACCTAAGATTAACAAAATTGCAGTCAAGGTTACTTAAGTGTATGTTCAGTTGGAGATTATGTATGAAGTTGCCAGAACATGAATACATGGTTCCTGAAGTCAAAACTGCAATCACTACTGATTTTCAGCACGCTCAACACAAGCTTTGTCTACTCTGTGAGCAGGGTCTGGGTTTTCTCTTTCCCAGACCATCAATATTTATGAGAAAAAGCCAGTATATTTGACTAAGAGGTGCATCTTTTAGTTTTTCTTGCCCTAAATATACAAAGGAATGAGAATAAGTCACCACCTGAGATTTAAATGTATATGTCTCCTGTCTCCTATAGGACCTCATATGGAGATCTAACTAATCAGTTAGTCATTGAACTGCATTAAACTGCTTTCCATCAGCTCCCCCTCCTGGTTTTTTTTTTTACCACTTCTTTTCTGACAGCTTCTACATTTTCACACCCTCTTTTTTAACATTCATTTTAGGTCTTCCTCCATGTCCCGTAACCCTTGCTGGTCGGAAGTGGTTACGGGAGCCCACCTTTGCTCACAACTCAGCTTTCTTGTCCAGATTGTAGATGTAACCTGGGACCCTGCAAGAATTGATTGGCCACTCAGATCAAAACATTAAATATTTAAAGTGGCACCACACTATTCATAAAGTGAAATGTGAAGTGTGTGTTTACTCTCTGCTAATTATTCTAGTCCAAGCAGGCAGACTCAACTGTCTACATTATTAATTAAACCTCTAAAAATGAGCTAAGGACAGGAAATGTTCTTTGCTAGTAACAGAACTAAAGAATAAGCTGTAAGTCTCATTAGCCATATTATAACATGAAAAGCTTTTTCTACAAACTGTGCCAATACAAAGATAAACAAATCATATCAGTCCATATTTCCAAATGGCTTGGATAGAAGCTTACTAGTCGTGAAATCTCAGATGTTAACCATCTTTAGGAGGTATAACTAGTTTCACTAATTTACTGTTGCTTGAGGCTATCTGTGGACTCAAGTAGCAAATGCTCATGGTCTTTAAAATAGCATGCTTTAAAAGATACTAGTTTGAAGGTTATTTTAAAGGAAAATGGAAGGTTTCCCCACAGACCATGCAATAGCACTATATAATAATCCACATATAACTTCTATCAGTGATCTATTTCTTTATATATTTGCTATAGCAACATCGTACAAATACTCATCACTGGGCCTTGTGATCAGGAACACTGTACAGTGATGGAAACCACAACAAAAATTCACACTCATGCTGAAAAGAACTGTTTGAAAACCCCTAAGAGTTATATATTTTGGTATCAAGTTCAAGGGTTTCATTGCACAACCTGAAACAATGCGAGATTCCTGAGCTGGGATTTTCAATGATGACCTGAAACTCTGTTCCATTCTGTCAAAATTTTCACACAGTGGTCGAGTGCTGATCTGCAGTTTAGGACCAGAAACACTCAAAATTCTAATTTTTGTTAGACACAGGGGGACAGATCCAAAGGGAATGGAAGAGACTAGTTATAGCATGCAAAGTGGTGGGATAGATGTAAGCGCACACGTCTGTGAACCGCAACTTTTGAGTGCTGCAGAATATAAAGCCTACCACTCTGCTGTGTCTCCACAGGACTCTGGAGCCTAATTATAGAGCTGTATGAAAAAGTTCTGCTTGTCAGCAGAACCGGCAGGGGGGGGAAAAAAAATCCACATTTTTGCACATTCACAGAAGAATAAAATATTTAGGCAGAAAATCATCATTGCTGCAGATGGACACTTACAGAACAAAAATGGGTAATTTTTGTTCAGCTCTGCTTCTCACTAGCATAGCCAGAATACATTTGGTAGCAGATTTAAAATCCTAGAATTCCTCCGTCACTGTCAGTAGATAATATGCTTCATAGGGTAGCAGAGTTTCAGGGTTACAGGTAAATACGAGGTGGAGGAGCCATCCTAAAATGAGCAGGCAGGGCTCCACTTGCTTCTGCCAGCACAGAATTTGGCTCTGGATGGTTCTGAGTCCTTCTGAGTAAGGATTAGCCACAAAAGCCTGATCACAATTACAACAAGGCAAAATGTGAGGATATGTTCATATCGCAGCAATGAGGAAGGAGAACTAGAAAAAGCATAAGAGATATGCTCAAAATGTAAAAAAACCATCAGTTAGCAGTTGCAAGTGGCCAATGGACTTCAGCTGCCTGCTTTCATTATATTTAAGGATACATTCTTTAAATGCATACTTCATCTGAGAAGAAATAAGCCTGTAAAAGAGCTACTCTATACCCAGAACATGTCATAAGGATCACTAAGGTATTCTTAGGAGAACTTGACAGGACAGTGGGCACAAAACCTCTGATTCCTAATGGTGTTCAGGTGACAGCCTCTACCCAGTGTATCAAAAAACCTCAATAACCCAGATCAGTGTGTTGTGTGTGTGTTGTGTGACCCTCCATATCCCCAATAGAGGGATTGTCCATTTGCAGGTGCAGGTCTGTGTCACAGAAGAGGAATAATTTATGTGGACTTTCCCCTTCTTTTCCCTTCTTAGTACTGAGCACAGAAAGGGGAATTCATCACTGCATGGTCCCCACCATTTCTGTACTACCCAACGTGTGTTTACAGCCTCTCAGTGGAAAGCCTGGCTCTTAAATTCAAGCTGTAGTGACCTGTGATTTCAGCTTTGGTTAAGTGTTTTTCTCTTAAGCTTGTTAAATGCGGTGTGAATTTTATGTGAAAATGTTTTTTTCTTATTTCTTTTTTCTTTCTTTTCCCTCAGCATCATCTAATTTGGCAGTCCTTGGAGTGCTAGAGATCTCTTTAATGTATCTCAAGCCACAAGGACTCTGACTTTACTGCATTAACAAAATACATTTATTTGATGCCTTTATATGTGGCAATGGGAGTGATAAAGGGTTGTGTTCTCAATACTTCCCTCGTCTCCTTCTTCTTTGTCTGACACTGGCAATAAAATCCAAATTACAGAAAAGGCAAATCAAGCATACAAATTAAGAGAACTAATTTCATGCCAGCCAACATGTGGGAAAATCTCAGGTAATGAGGAAATCAAAGGAAAATGGCAATAAAATAGATTGTACTAGAAAAAAAAAACAAAACTAAAGTCACAAAATCCAATCATATTTTTATACACTAATAACTAATAAATTAAAAATAAAAATGAGTAGAAAGCAATAAAAATCTCCTGTGATAGGCCCTTCTGTCCATAGTCTGCTGAAGTTTCTATTGACTGAACTGCTGCACTGTTTTCTTTAACAAGGAAAAAGAATTTCTTCCTATGTCTCTAAGGTGTCTTAAAATCTGTTGTATGGTATAAAGAAGTAAAATAACTCTATGTCCAGTGTGCTTAATCCTGGAAGTTAGTTATGTTTAATTTTTATTTTCAAGTGAATGGATGGAGTTTTTCTCAGACACTTCAAAGAACAACATTAGGCCCAATAAAAGGTAAACCTCTGTATTCCCTTTGCTCTATTACCTCATCACAATACTATAATAAAACCAGAAATAATAACAAAAAGTGCAAAACCACTGCCTTGCATAAAGCTGTTTATAGTCTGTTTCTTCCACTGACAAATATTCCAGATCTTATTATACCACCTACAGGTAGTTTTTAGAGAAATACTTGGGATCCCCTAAGCTGCTTAGTTACACTCCTGTAGGTTGCAAAAAGCAACCATGTCCATTACGGTTTTGGGACAGGTTTCTCATAACCCGTGTTCGTTTGACTTTAAACCAGTACCACAAAAGAGCCTGCTATCTTTTCTGAAATCTTAGATAATACATGAAACAAGCACGCAGTTGTTGAGATAAACTATATTTTTAGTAAATATTAAAGTGTTTAACTGACCATACTTTATTATGTGCCGGCTTTTATCTGACACAGAATGTCACGTATGAAGACATGCAATCATTTTCTGTTGAAGCAAAATAACCAAAACCTATGATGGGTTCCTTTTTCTCTCATACCTTATTCTTATTTACAGACACTATAATCCTAGATAATCATGCACACATTTTTTATAATTTCAGCATATTTTTGTAAGCTTTGAAAGAAATCCTTAGCAAATTCCTTTACAACTGAAGTCATGCTGTTTCAAAAGAACAAAGATTGACAGAGAAGGAATCTTGATAGTAACTTATGGATATTTAATGAAAACTTGCAGAGATAACAGAATTTTTGAACAAGTAACCTCTGGAGGTAAATAACCTTTTAAGGGTACAATCTTTAGTACTCCAGTATGCTTAATGCTTCTCAACTTGCTTAACCTTTATTTTCCAGAAAAGGGCTTTGCTTTTTGCAGGGCTTGATCAATCAGTCTGTCTTCTTTCTACTTTGCAGAAAATATGCAACAATTTAATCCAAATACAACTGAATTATGCTACTTTGATGCTGCGTATTTTCTCCTTTTGATTAATATGCCCCTTGTGCAAACATCCTCCTCCTACCTGATGCCTTCAGAAATGTCTTAATTTGTTGCTGATGACATTCACATTTCCTCCAGAGATGCCTTGTGAAGTCACAAACAGAGGATTATGCCCATCAGTGAATGACTCAGGCACAAAGTGATTGATAAGGCAAATAAATACTTATATGTTAGCAGTCAGTCAGTTGTGATATGCAAGGGGGAAAACAAGACTGCAGATATTTCAGCTATATATCATGTTTTCTAAATTATCTCTTTGTGTACCGATGGTCCTCTTAATAAATTATCCTCCCTTGTTATATGATCTGTTCCATGTTTTCAATTATGTCTCTTCTCAAAACCATGTTACAGTCAGTCTTTCTCAGTCTGAAGCTATTTCAATGTCCAACCTGCATCCCCAAAGTCCAGACAGAGGAAATACTATACAACTGGTTTTGAGTTGAGAAGCTGTGCACACACACATCAAAGAGATGTTATGACATCAGAGAAGGCACGGCTTTATTCCCAGATTCCCTGAGCTGAGTTTTATGAAAGCAATAATACATGACACTGCATATGTTACAGTGGAGTAAGAACATTTTGAGCATCTTGCATAGCATGAGACTGAGAAATCAAGAGCTTCCATCACCTCAGACATGCAGAAGGCGGCATGGCACAGGAGTGAGTAGATTATTTGGTTTCTTTAACTCATGAGTTTTGGATTGACAAAAAGAAAAAGCTTTAATAAGGAGAACTTAACTTCTAATAGAATCTCATGTGAAAGTCCATATACTTGTTTTTAATAAGATTTAATCTGCATGAGGTTTTGGAAAGCTGAAGAACGAATTAATTTAGAAAAGAGGTCTAAAAAGTACGCATTTCAGGATTAATTGTGGTCTGCTGGTACAGTCTTCAGACAAATTTGCAAGACATTTTAGAGCATGTATGTGTGATCATTACATATCATAGTGTTGCAGATCGTATCTTGGGCTTTTTTCTGGTGTGGGAGATGATCTTGAAGAAATATGTACATGATCATGATAGCATGGCTGTGAAACACAGATGTCTTCCCTTAGATGTAAGCTTTTCAAAGGTCACAAATAGCAAAAAATGGAAGAGCTCTTGAGCTAAGCCATACATTCTTTGATTCAGGGGCCATTTCGTGTTCACAGCTCCTAGTACAATGCAATCTTGATTTATGATTATAGTGCCTAGTTGCTACAATGATGATAATAATGATAAGGTTTATAATGGAGTCAGAGGACTTTGCTAATAAAACAACAAATATTCTATGGCAATCAGAGTTCTAATCTAAACACTATTTAGTATGGACTTGTGATGTGAATTAGACAGTTGGGGCAACTGCATTTTACAGTGGCATATGCATTTTTGTAAACATATGTAAACAGATGTACCTACAAGTTATGCCATAATAGAAAAACCTACAATTTATATATGTAATTGGTAAACTGTACATCAAAGTAATTTAAATAGTAGGTACAGAATTGTATCTGATTTTTTTTTCCAGCTTTTTAAGTGTGTACGTGCAACCTTAGATACAAAGTTTAATATCATTAATTTGGTTCAGAAAGTAGGTTGTATAATATTCCAGGCAGTGACTGTTTGTGGAAAAGAAATCAGTAAGCATAGAAAAAACAAACTGAATGGAATTTAAATTTGTTTGTATGTCCGGAACTTCAAATGCTTGTTTGGAATACGACCACATTTTTGCGTGCTAGGCATACTGAAATTCCTATACAGGAACAAGACAGCTCATGAAATTTTCAGTATTTTCTATTCCATCCATTTCAGTATCTGTCCATCTTGTCTCCCATCCAAGCCATCACAAGTATAAATGTAAAGATAAATGAATAATCCTGATTACACCACAGTAATATAAACATGACAAAGCTGAATGACTCTGCAGACTAACAGTGTTGAATGTCATAAAACTATTCCAGCATGTCCAGAATAACGTTTTTGAGTGACTATAACATTTAACTTCTGGAAAATGTTCCCTGTGAGAACCATCTCAGAAGAAGAGGTAAAAGATATACTCTGACTTTGTTGACTCATTTTCATGCGGTTTTGTTCATTACACTCCAGATCTATGCAGAGACCTGCAAATAGCTGAGCAGATAGCATATGAAAAATCTGTGTAGTAAGCTAATGAGGATAACTGGTCATCTTTCAGAAAAGATAAGGCATGGGTACTTAAACAGGTAATAATTAATCACCTTTTCCAAAAGCAAATTTCTGTTAAACTCCTTGCCAATTACTACTTAGTTTTGAGAGCACATTTTGGAGATGATTGCAACAAACACAACTTCTCGATACGTCTTTCTATGGCTAAGCAAGAATTACAACTTTTCAAGTTTAGTGTCTGAATGTCTTCTCAAAATGGTATCATAAGGAGTTATACTGTTAGATTAGCTTCTTCTGACACTATGACTGTGAACTTTTACATTTACCTGCCCATCTGTGTAGCTACTACTCTTGGTTGAATACATTGCTGTAACAGGTTGTTACAACCTATAGCAGGAATATTAGGGCCACAGGGCAATGTCCCTCACATATATAAAACCAATACAAATAAAATAGGGATCATGAATTTTTGCAAAGTGGCGCTATTTGGTCAGGGAAGATACCCAAAAGACTGAGCTGATACTATGTCTACATCAATAGCAAAGCCATACATTTAGTCTTGATTAAAATGATTTGCAGGCTAGGAGTCACACTGGATATATAGTAAATCTAAAACTTCTGGATATTAAAAACTGAGCATTTCTCACTCACAAGGAGGCTGAAGCCACACTCCGTGTATGTTGAAAGGAAAGTTGTCTTCCTTTACCCCTCTCAGTAACTACTATGAACTCCCTTCAATGTTTGTCTGCTTTTAGTTCCAGCAGCAGAAGGTTCTCCAAAGATACCATGTTTTAACACAATTTACAATGAAACATTTAAGAGCATACTGAAAAAGGAAACTCCCAAAAGAGGTTTCTGATGGATGGAAAGAGTTTGATGCATTTTCTATTTCTAGTTATGGGAATGGAGAGGAGTTATCAATTTTTCCCGAGAGACTGACGTGTAAGTTTGGTCCTGAAGGAGATGTAAAGAGGTGAACTATGGTGTTGATAACTACTGTAATATGACAGCCTGAACTACCCTGTCATTCTGACACAACCTCATGGCTCTGTAAGCTTAGGAGCTAGTCTGAGTGGATGACTACACAGAATAACTATGGGCATGTGTGACCAAGAACATCAGCTGTAACATGGATGGTAATTCTAATGTTTTATTATATTCACAGCGTACAGAAACTGACATCGTATTCCCTTGTTATACCTCCACTTGCAACACCTAAAATTTGATTTGTGGCCTTTATGAAGTACAGTGAAAAATCATCCTGAACTCCCTTTTAGAAAGCAGCATATAAGAAAATATCACTTTTTCTTATGATTCATACACTTCAGGATATTTTCATAAATCAGCCAAGAAATTAATTATAAAACAAACATAACATTTCCTTCCGCTAACCAGAAAATGTTATTGTTGCTTCCATTCCAGCTTGCAAAGACACAGAATCATTAGTCTCATATATAGTATACGTGTATGTATAAACACAGATATAAGTACATATACACATATTATGAGGCTTTGAAATCTTAAGTAAAATCAGAATGTATTTATCTTACCAAGTTTTAATAACTTTGCAATTTTTTAAAAGGCAGTGGCCCCTAATGTAGTGTTATTGATCAGAATTGTTCAGAAGATAAAACTCTGTAGGGACTCCATCACTTCCAGAGTATTTTTCCTTTGTAAAGTGCTAAGAGTTGGTAATACAGGGTATAACAGACCCTGAAAAAAAAAAAAAAATCAGAGAAACTATAGACAGAAGGAGGAAAACAAATTCTGTGAAACACCTACCGATTTAATATTAGCAAGCAAATGTCTATTTGACATAAATTCTCAGGATTTAAGAATGCAGTATAAACTGTGGCAGATTTCAGTTTAGTATTTTAGAGTACGAGAAATTGTTCAAATGATTGAGGTGGTTCTGAAGCTGAGAGAAAGTGCAACGCAGAAGCAGTTAGCAGGAGCATATGGTGGGAGCAGACCAACAGTGGCAAATTATGCAGTGAATTCAGAGGAACTAAGATCTGTATTGCAGGCTTCATGCAGAAAGCCAAAATCATTCAGAAGAACCATTTTTTTCAATGCCACTGAACCAGTCAACTCAGATGGCTCAGTGCCAGCCCCTTGGCATGTATATTCTTAATGTATAGTTTCCTGTGATGCCTTTAGTAAAGACTTGCACTAATTACTTAAAATAAATATTCCTTTCATTAACCTAACCAGAAAACTTTCAGTGTACTGAATCTGTTCAGTGGAACAGATTTTTCTCTATTGCTAGTAAATCAGATTTACTCTTTTTGAACATGTCAGCTTTATAACAAGCAAGAAAGAAAACTGTCACTTAAAGCATCATACTTCTAACATGCTCCTTTCATTCAGAGCTCTTTACCTTTACTGACACCCTCTGGTCCCTATCTCTAAGTCAGGTTTGAATTCAATCCAGCACTCTTTCAAAAATTTACTTTCCAAATCAATATTTTGTGGAGCACAGAACTGGACATTTTCTGAAACCCCCATAAATCATATCACTGATTCCCCAATAGTTTACCATGTCAGCAACTTATTCAGGGGACTCAAGCAAATTTGCCAGTCATGACCTTCCTGTATTGAATCTGTACTGACAGTCCTCTAAGTTATGCATTTCTTAAAGTTGCCCTTTGTTATTTCATAACAGCACTGGTTTTAATCATACCTTTTACCTTAGCTGTTGCTAGGATGTTTTTCCTCAAGCTACTTTCTTTTAAGTTCTCAGCTATAATTCAGCCAGTCAGATTTTTTTTATTTTCTGCTTTCATTCTTAGTACATCTGCCCTTCTTATAAAATGAAATTAAGATCCCTTCCCCTGACATTTTAACCTAAAATTCAAAGTATGACCTTCAGCTTCATATTGACCAATAAAACTAAAATCTACATTCTTGGTCTCCAGACCATCCATAGCTATCTTTACACTTATATCACGCTCTGCTAGTTCTGACTTTTTGCATGGGCATTTGCTTTGTAAGTGTATGAAACAGAAGAATTGCATGTTGAATAGTCCACTTTTGAAACTATTCACCTTCAAGAATGCTTAACACTTCATCCTCCTTACTTTATATATTTGTTGTCTCCCAAAACTTGGTCTTCGTAACCATATCTCTTAATCATTCACATAGTTAAACTACACAGAGGGCCACTGTACATGAAATATTCCACAGTTACTATATTCTCGTCTCAGTTTTCTGTCTTCCTTTTAAGATACCTCACACTAGTAAACAAGAGTCTTCCCTCCCGACAAGATAGATATTGAAAGGGTTTTGATTTTTTGTTTGGTCTATTTTTTAATTGAAACCTCTCAGATAAATGCTACAGTAATTAAAGACAATTTATGAAATATATTTTTACAAATTCTAATAGATTTTTTGATAGCACTTTAAAGTAACGCCCCATTTATTGCTAATTCTTTTGATATCCACTGTAATAATATTAATCATGATGAACTGATCTTGCATTAATATTGATTGCCATAAAGTACTTCTGAAGGAATTCTACTGTAACTCAGCAAGAATTAATTGCACATTTATTAATTCAAAAATGTCATCCTAATTTTAATTATCAGGAATCCCCCTTAGTTTATGGCTAACAGTGAGCATGTAATTTATTTGAAGTTTCAAACTTTAGGATCTCATTCAAAGCTCATTGACAACTACTGAAATGCTGTAACTCCTTAGAAAAATCTGACATCAGGTCCTTCGTTGAAAAACATTACTGAAAATATGTCATTCAAGGAAAGTATTACTTTTTAAATTAAAAAAAAAAAAGAGCAAACTTTGCAAAAACTTTGTTACATTTCCGAAATACTGCAACACATACAAAACTTATCCTAAGTAGTCACATTACACTATCTTGTGTAACTTGTTCTAGGAAGTTTCTGTGCTCAACAGGAATGAAACTAAACATCTGAAGTACAGATACAGCAATGGATGCTGATATTTTTTCTGAGATAAAAATCTTAAAAACACCGTTTAATGCTCTGTGTTACAGAAATAACTCAGTTCATCTTCTAACCAGCTCATAGACATTCCACATAGTCTTATCCATTCTTCTCACATCAGAGAGGAAATCAGTGCATCTTTAGGTAATTCCATCTCCCCTGCCTGTCAGCAAAGGAGAACAGTTCAGGCTCTGTACTTTTCTATTTCAGGAGATAATTGTTTATCCCAAAGCCAAGTACCATTCTGAACTTCACAACAACACAACTTTTAGTGCATCACTATAAACTCAATACGGTAGGTTATTTTCTGTTTCACCCTCAAGCATTAGCACGGTAGCTCTCCCAAACATAAAAAATTAGCACATTAAAATAGGCATTCTTTCTCTGGAGTATGTATTTGTTCTAAAAGCCTCACATCTCTCTTCACAACTCATTCACTGCAGTAGTTTGCTAGCTGGTTAAATGACAGGAAACATATAGTAGATCACAGTAATTTTTGCTTCAACTTTTCTGCTCAATTATGACAACAATTTCAACGTAAGATTCAAAACAAAAAGCAGAACACATAAACCTGCAGTAGGAACCCAAAAATGGGATCTCTCACCATTGCTGGCTTCACAGCATACTGCTCACAGAGATGCCGCGATGGATATTACAACAAATAATCTGCACACGCTCCAAAGTCTAACCAGGGAAATCAGTGCCCGGCTGGGGGGATGGCAAAGACACTTACCGCGGCTGTGGCACCGTCTCTCTCTCGCCCTGACTCTCAGTCTCTCTCTCCCATCCTCATGACAGCCTCAAATATAGCAGTCCCTTATGGTGCTGAGCCTGTGGGGAGCAGAGGATTGCAGTTGGGGTTTTTTTTCCTTTTTTTTTTTTTTTTTTTTTTTTTTTTAAACCATCCAGCGGTAGTTCTCCAGCCCCGACCGCCTCTCCTCCTCCTCGCCTCGCTCACTGACTGAGAGCCCCAGGTGAAGGCATCCGCGCCGGCTGCTCCCGAGCCCCTCCCGGCCCCGCCGTGCCCCCTCCCCGGCGGGGGGACCAGGCACCTCCCCCGGCTGCTCCCGGGGGGGCGGCGGAGGCTCTGCCCGCCCCTGGCTGGACGGGTGTGTATGTATAGATGATGTCTAGCGGTGTTTATGTGTGTGCCACCTCACGCCGCGGCTCGCCCCTACCCCTAAGCGCACAAGGACCCCCCTCCTTTCTCCCTCCTCCTCCTCCTCGCCGCCTTCCTCCCGGATTTTCTCCTCCGCTCCTCTGACCCGGAGCGTGAAGGCAAGAGGGCGAGTTGGCGAGCGCTCTCCCCCCTCTCTAACCCAAAGACACCAGCTTTTCCCCGAAACCACTTTCTGCCCCCATCCTCTCCTTCCCACCCCCTTCCCCGTGCTCATCCAGGTAGATTATTTAGGATTTTCTTTTTTCTTGAATGTATTTTATTCTTCCCCGGCGGTGATGACCCTCCCTATCCCCACGCCCTGCGGTCGGGGCCAGGCACCGGGAGCCGCGGCTGCTGCCCGCACCGCACCGCGCCGCACCGCACCCGCGCGATCTCCGCCTTATAATCTCTTCACGGCTGCTGTAACTGGAAAAACACCAGGAGCACCAAGCCCGGGGCCGGCAGCTGTAACGCCGCGGCTCCGGCAGCCCCTTCCCTCCCTATTCCCTTCCCCATCATCCCTCCGCTTTTAATTGCAGAGCGCTTCAACAGATCGCACCGCCCCGCCTCGCCCCATCCTCGGCGGTGCCTCCGCGCCGCTGCGCCCTCCTTCCGCCCCCCCTCCCCCGCCTCCGCGCCAGCACTGCGCGGGCCGCGCAGCCGCACCCTCCGCAGCACCGCCCTCGCGGTGCGCGGTGCGCGGGTGCGGAGCCCCGGGGCTGGGCTGGCGGCGCCAGGCGTTCAAATTCTCCTTTTTCGTGTTCCTCGGCTGCTTCGTACCCGTCCGTATAAGTAGTGCGCGCTCCCACGCCTTGCCTTCAATGGCTACCCGCAGGATCTAGGCTGATTTTAATCTTTTCTCCTTTTTCTTTTCTTTTCTTTTCTTTTCTTTTCTTTTCTTTTCTTTTCTTTTCTTTTCTTTTCTTTTCTTTTCTTTTCTTTTCTTTTCTTTTCTTTTCTTTTCTTTTCTTTTCTTTTCTTTTCTTTTCTTTTCTTTTCTTCTCCTTTCTCCTCCCTCCTCCCTCCTCTCTCCTCTCTCCTTCCTTTCCTCCTTCCTTTCCTCCTTCCTTTCCTCCTTCCTTTCCTCCTTCCTTTCCTCCTTCCTTTCCTCCTTCCTTTCCTCCTTCCTTTCCTCCTTCCTTTCCTCCTTCCTTTCCCCTTCCCTTTCCCCTTCCCTTTCCCCTTCCCTTTCCCCTTCCCTTTCCCCTTCCCTTTCCCCTTCCCTTTCCCCTTCCCTTTCCCCTTCCCTTTCCCCTTCCCTTTCCCCTTCCCTTTCCCCTTCCCTTTCCCCTTTCCTTTCCTTTCCTTTCCTTTCCTTTCCTTTCCTTTCCTTTCCTTTCCTTTCCTTTCCTTTCCTTTCCTTTCCTTTCCTTTCCTTTCCTTTCCTTTCCTTTCCTTTCCTTTCCTTTCCTTTCCTTTCCTTTCCTTTCCTTTCCTTTCCTTTCCTTTCCTTTCCTTTCCCTTTCTCTTTCCTCCCCTCTTTCCTCCCCTCTTTCCTCCTCTCTTCTTTCCTCTTCTTTCCTCTTTCCCTTGTCAATGACAACTTTCTGCTTTAACATTTAATACTTCTCTGCCCTTCTATACTTTTCTTTCCTTGCTTTTTAGTCTTTTTTTTTTTCCTCCTACAAGTAATTAGGTCTCTTTTTTTTTTTAACTTACACATTAACTGAGTAACTGTTGTCTAGTTCCTATTCTCAATGATTTTTCTCTGCTTCAGTGACTGCATTACAATGGTTTATGCTTTCTGAACTTGTGTTGTATACAAGTATATGTGTGTGCATTTTTCTTTAGTAATTTGTCTTTGCATTTATTTATTTTTCCTATCCCAGGTATTTTCAGACTAATTTTTAGAAATTGTCCTTTATTTCTTTTGGATTCACGAGGAAGAGGAATTGTGTAATTTTGGAATTTGCTGAGGGTTCTTACACAACTCTAGCCTTAAATCTTGGCAATACTAATATGAGTTTTTATTCTGTGTCTTTTGCTTGTCTTTTATATTGAAGCCTCTAGCAAGATAAGTTACCAGGGATGAGTGACACAGTTTTATACACTTCTGTGGTCTTGTACACTATATGGAAGTCTGTCAGAGGATTTACAGCTCAACATCATGTTGAATGAATCTGTCCACTATTATCAGTGAGGATGAGCTGAAAAAAACCCCTCACTTTCAGTTCCTTTTTTTATTATTCTAGATTGTAAATTTCTGTTCCTTCATCACCATCTACCACTGTTTTAGTGGTCATGAAAGAGCGAGAATGAACCCATCAATAGAAATGGACTTTTTCTGCATACACTATCTCATACAAACACATGAGAAAATTGTCTCCACAACTGTGGGTGGGTCTCTAGGCTTATTTCTGTTGGGCAAGTACGGTTGTAACTTGACATATCAAAGCTTCTCTTCATTGACTCAACTCACAGAAAATTATCATCTGGTCATTATTTCCAGTGTTACTAGGTTACAAGACAGCATTTAATCAGAAGCCAGGAATAGTGACTGCATTAATTCTGAACTTATGAATAACTTATGAGGCTCCATTTCTCAATATTTCCAAAGAGAACGTTAAAGCCAGAAGCATTTTTGCTAATAAATGGGGATTTTTTGCATATTGTAGTATGACAATAGTGAGGAATTATTTGTGAAGAGGTGACTTTCATTGGTTACTTATTTTTACAGGTAGAGATGGAATTAAAAGAAATGCAGATTTTTTTTTTAAAGTCATAAAGACTGGACTTTATGGCCTTCATCTTCCCTTGTGAAGTTTATAGATCAGCGTTAATCTTAAAGACTACTATAAGGCAGGCATGCTATACCCACTGGGCTACATTATTTTTGCTTTTAGTTCACTTAAAGTTCTTGTCAAGGTACACATTTAATTTGAATGGCAACTTTTTATGTTTGCTTCCTTCTTTTTAACTTCACATCAACAATATTTCTACAAGGATATATTTTTACTTTTTCCTTTAATATAATCAGGAATGACCTGTATGAGTACCATTTTTATCTTTCTTTGAAAGTGAAGTGGCATGAAGGTTTTAAACAGGTTAAAATTTCATTTGATTGTGTGTATCCTTTCCAAGGTCAGTTCCGGTTTTACTCCATCACTGTAAGATCATGAGCTGTTTTATAGCGTATATGTTCAATGTTTAATGCATAGAATTATATTCACCCCTTTGTTACAGTATTACTGTTGCTATAGACTTTAAGTCAGCCTAGCTGCATTTTGTGTATTTGATCTGGTTGTCTAACCATCTCCATATAAATGCCTTAATCTTGCTCAGTGTCCCCAGTGGGCAAGCAAACAGATGCAGCACATCTGCAGAGTCTGAGTTGTTTCTGAGCTCTTCTCTGATTTGTTTTGTACATCCTTCCTTTTCGTTCAGTCTCTCTTCTTCTCTTAAGCAGAGAATAATGTATTCTTTTTCTTTGTCACATGGAGAGCTATCTAAGCAACACCATTATTATTGGGATGTTTCACTGTTCTTTCTTTACCAATTGCAGAATATAAATAAAAGATAAGGAGTGAATTTTGAAGAAAATAATTGGCTGCACAAATTTCTCCCCCACATCTGTGTCTGCAACAGTACTGGGGGTGTAGCTTTAGAGTAGCATGAGAACTTTTCTCTCTCTTCGCCTCCCAATTTACAATAAGAAGTTCCTGCAGGTACCTGGAAGACACTATTCAACAAATACTAGTTTTTGGAAGGTGTGCATTGGACCTGTTCTAGTACATAACTGTCTAATTTTAGTGGCAACCACTATATTTTGCCCTCCCCTAGAACATCTGGATAGACTAATTCAGCTCCTCATGGCTGCATAATTAGAGTTATAAGAAAATTTTGTAGAGGGAGAAGCAGAATTGTGTGTAAATGTGACACATAATTCTTCAGGCCTTCGGCAAACAGCAGAAGATTCAGAGCCTACCATGCAAGCTTTCAGTTATAGCAGATAATTAACAAACTGGAGACGTTAGCAATGGGAAGAAGTTGCCACATAAATAAAACAAATAAGATCAACCTCTGGGGACTTCAGCCTCCTAAATTTTCAGAAGTGCAGACAGATGACAGCTGGTCCAACATAAAGACTGGGAGAAAGTTAACCTCTTTGAAAAAGTTTTGAAGCAGCATAATGAAGCATGTTCCATATCACAGCTTTATATCATGCCACAATGGTCTTTTCGGTTCTGCAAGAGAAACTTGTAAACTGAATGTATTGTTTCATTGAACCATGATCTAAGTAAGAGAGGATGATAGAGGTGTACTTCAGTTATTCAAGGACTTCAAGGATGGTGAGGCCATTTGTTCCTTGGTGGACAACCCTGGTGTAAACTTCTGATGCTGCCTGGTTGAAGAGAAAACAGGCTGCATACTACATATTTTGATATACCCAGGTATAGGCCATATGTTACTACCAAAAACAATGGTCATCAACGAGTAAACTAGAAATGCTGTGGTATTCAGTTATTAACAGGGGAGGGACAGGCTGGGAGTTCCTCTGTCTCTGCACAAGCCACAGCCACTGGGAGAGCCATAGGGAAACAACAGATGCGAATAACTTAGCCTTACGCCAAGCCCATTTATACACTGATTCTCCGCTGAGGAACTGGTCCAAAGGAAACCAGGGGAACAGATTCCTAAAAATCCGTCTCCTGAATACTGACAGAAGCAGGATAAACTGACCATCAGAGAGGGTTCCTCTTATTTTTCTGTGTGTGCTTTGTGTAAGTGCAATATAGTTTTGTAGTTTCAGAGGCAGAATAAAGATCATAAGGGATTTGCAGATTCATATTCTCTCCTGGATTTCCTAACCTTGTGAGAGACATACCTGGAACATCTGTTATGAGATACAATGCATTGCTTTTGATTTTGTGATACAACTGTACTAGTTAGTATGCTGGGAAAAGCAAAACCATAATTTTCCTCACTGCTTCCAGCTTGATCCTCACCATATGCACAGGAAAGATCTAGTGTCCCCTGGAGACTGGTTTTACCTTCTACAAGCATGGAGCAAAGCTTCTACTGCACAGAGAAACAAAATGCACAAAGGGGTAAAGAGTGGAGAAAGATCAGATCTTTACCACTGCAGCCATCCCATGGTAACATGAGCTCTTCTGATAGCAAACTAGTTAGGGGATGTGGTGAGTCATAATCCTCAAAAGAGAGAAAAACAAAAAGGGAAATAAGAGGTTCTCTGAGCACCACAGAATTTTAGAAGGACAATCCATAATTATAGCAGAATGTTTCAGCAGCAAAGAAAACTGGATATTAACAAAGATAAATCCCAGTATCTTCCTAACCTACATCTCAAAAGAGCCAAAATCATGAAGGGTGAAACAACTGCTCTCCATTCAATTACAGAATGGTCAGAGTCCATGACTTCTGAATACAGACAGGGGAAGATACTAAATTTATGTTCTTAACTCATATTTCAATACCTAAATATAAGTGGCTTTTTTTTTTTCTTTTCCAAAGATGTTAAACAATTCCAGATTTGTCTGATTTTTGTTGGTACTTAAGAAAGAAATAGACCCTTTTATTTAAGTATCTAACAATGGTACACAGAATTCTGCCCTTATAGACCAGGGCATTGCAGTATACTTTGTAAAATATCTGAAGATACCATTGTTCCTCCCAAAGATGGAGGATGCTGCAAAAGAAAATATTTTCCCCATGTCTTCCTGTTAATGAAGCAAATCAGGAGCAGAATTCCCATGGCCCTGAGCACACAGTAACAAATACTTTTTTTTTTTTTTTTAATTCCCCACCTCCATCCCCGTCCCAAATTCAACAGAAATACACTAAAAGAGAAGGCTTGATGTAGAAAGCATCCTTGTCACTGAAAACATTCTTAGGAGTATAGTACACCTGTAACAATACTACCAGTGAAGTAAGCTTTTCATTACTTTTAAATAATGAGCCTTCAGTCATAGGTGATTTTCCTGTTGAGGAAAATAACAAAAATCTGGAATTTATGGCATAAGTAATTTATATAACCCACAGTATATGCCATTATCTTTTATTCCAGAAGATTTGTGACTCTGTGAAGGAAGTACTAGAAAGACAAAATTCCTGTAATTTTTGGACCCCCATTGCTTTCTGGAATAGTCACTTGAACATTTCAGGGTCACCAAAGAAAATGGGGACTTCTGGAATATAATGCAATGTACAAGACAATGCAATAAATAATGTATTGCATAAGTAAAGCTGGATAAATTTATCCCCAAGAAACCTAAGTGACACTATTAGAAAGTCCTTATTTGGTGAAGTATGTATAACTGAATATGTGAACTCTCATTTGATATTAAAAAAACCAAGCAAACCAAACAGCCCCTTTTCCAAATGCCATTATGAAAACAGAAAAAGGGAGGAAGGAGGGAGGAAGGAAGACTGTAATTCACTTCCTTGAGTCTGAACTATTCTCAGATTATTCTGTTAATCTCAGTCTTCCAGAAGAGTTGACAATTCTGCTTTGTTGAGTCCCCTATCATCATGTTACCCCATAGAAGAAAACATTTGACTGAGAATGTCTGAAACTGAGGGAGTTTGTAGTAGGTGTAATTAAAATAGCACAAATCAACATTCCCTAGTTTACCTACTTCCCTGCCCAAGGGGATTAGATTCAACGCTTGACTTTCTCTTTGATGTTTTATCCTTTATATGACAGTTTCCTAGGAATGGCAAATTTGGAACACTTTATATGAAAATAATACAAAAGAAAGCTAGAATGAAGTTATTTCTTCAAGTACAACTGAAACAGCCTGCTTGACTCCAGAATTAATACACTGAGAACCTGATAAATCTAGTTATGTAAAGATGGCATTAATTTAATAAAATAAATCGATTTAATCTAATAATAAATTTTATTGATGGTGACTTAGCAGGTGAAAGCACAAATGAAGATGACTTTGAAATCTTTAAATGTTTTTTGAAGAAAACTGATTGATCTGATGATCTTTCATCTTAAGAACCAAAAACTAAATAAACTGAACTGAGGTTATAATATATCATTTATAAAATATATACATAGGTTTCAGTATAACCCACAGAACATTAATTATAGCACTTATTTCACAGCTGTTCTATGAAAGCTCAAATAAAATGTGTCTATAATTAAAACTGAATATATACTGACTTCATTAACTTAACAGCTGCACCAATAACCAATACCAAGGAACATACCCTACTTTGTTAATGTCTTGATACCATCTGCAACAATCAAAACTATTGGGTTTTAAAGTGGATGATGTCTTACTAGTATTGTGATCACAGCTACCACAATATGCTTACACATGCTACTAAAGTGAATTGATCTATTTCAAGGGAACTTCAAGGATTATGTGCTGCAAGACAATTTCCGAAACACAAGTATGTCTGCCAGAACGTCAGAAACAGAAATTCCTAGTGGCTTCTTTCCAATTCTCATGTGCTCAAACATGAATTTCTCATGTGTCCAAACATACAAAAATTCAACTTTGGAGCAAAAATGGGGTAGCAGCCTGAAGTAGTGTAGGAAACTTTTATGCTAACACTAACTTTTTAATGTTTTGACATTGCAATTCTGTCATTTTAACCCATAGTTCAAAGTGTAACTTCCAGCTTTAAAAAGAAAAAAAAATCCACCACACACAAAAAAGTCAGAAATCCCATCATACAGAATCATAAAGACATTCAACCAAATATAGTAAGTTTTTAAATCTGCTTTACAAACTCTCCTAACATGAAAGCAGTAACAGATAACAAGAGGCACAAAATCATACCCCATCAAGGCATGATTCTTTTAAATGTATAGAGCAGGGTGTCTTCAGTGGCAGGTTCCCCTCCAGGCCCTGGTTTGGGGTGTGAACTTAATCCCTTCTATGCCTCCTCTGAGTTTTTACTAGGTATTGTGATCTGTCTGTCACTGCGAATGTTTAGGTTACATCCTTACACAGTTGGGTCCTCTCTGTCTCTGTAATTCTTCCAGATTTCCAGTACAAGTCTTACTTTTCTGTTACTACCTTTCCTGCCTTGTTTCATCATTTCTGTTCTTGTCTTTTGGTTACAGTTTATGACTTGTGCAGCTTTCATGGGTCTAATTCCCATGTTCCTTAGGTTCCTCTTCCTAGAGTCCATTTCCTTACTTCTTAATTACAGTTTCTTCCCCATCTTCAACCTTCTTCCACTCCTCTCAGGTTCCTTGTCTCAATCTGCTCCTTCCCTCAACAGCTGTCTGTTACCATCTATTTTTTGTCCTTGCCGCAGATGTGGTGATGCTTTTTTCATATATCCCACACTTCCAAGTCACTTGACCATCAACAAAGAAATACCTTAAAGCTCTAGGAAAATAATCTATTAGTTCACAGGTTCATATCCCATGTCCCACATTAACTGCCACTGAAATTCAAGAAGAGTCTTCCTTGGTGTTTGCAATTGTGTTCTGCACTGTACCCGGTCACTCTCCAGGTGTGAAACTTGCTCAGACAAGTCAAAGCTCTGAGTTGGAAGGCAGAAACTGTCAAACCTTTAGGACTTTCCAAGCTGCTGTGAAGGGATATTTTTCAGGGTTTTCCAGCATGGAAAAATGCAGTTTTATCACTGGGATGGTGTCAGACACAACTCTGGCTTAAAAACAAATTCTGCTAAAAGGTCAAGTTCTTGTTGTAAAGTGTTCTTAATGTAACTGCTGAATTTGTTATATTTTAACATCAGTGAAAGAGTATTTTTCCATTAGCTTTTGTTCAGAAATGGCTGAATCATTTTTGCTGAAACATTTGCAAAAAATTTAAAATAAATCATCTTCCTGACAGACACCCAGTAGAGAAAATTTCAATCCAAATGTAAAATTTTGGCAGAGTTAAAAGGAGCTTCAACCATAATCTTCTGATGAGAAGTATCAAGCAAGAATAATTCCAATGACACTACCAGCTTCATCTATAATAAAATATTTTTGTATTAAATTATCAGCTATGTTATTAGTAATGGAAGTTAATATTAAGAACCTGCCTGTTTTCCTTTCAAAGTGTTAACATAAAGGATGTAAGGGCTTTTAAAATGTTGTGTTATGTTAGTCTTCTTTGTAAAGGATGTGACAGGCTGGATAACAGTTTAATTTTTTCACGCACAGCTGTATACGTTCCTTTACCAGGAATGGCCACCCAGCTGGATGGATAGCTGCTTTGCTGCTTGTCCCTGGGGCCTAGAAGCTGAGTTAGGTGGCATCCTCTGAAGAGGAGAACTGCAGGTCTCCAGGGGCAATCAAAATGCCAACAGAGAGAAGGTTGTGGAAAATTTCATTTGTCTCTCCAAGTGAAATGAGGAGGGACAGACAGACAGAGACAGCATGGAAACTGCAGTGTGGTAGAGGCTTCTGAGAGCAAGCTCACAAAAGGGGGCCTCAGGGACAGAGAAACCAGCTTTTATAGCCAGTGTGGGATTTGTTGTTGAAAAGGTAGCACTCTGAAAGGAATAACAGGAAACGGGGAGGGTTTTGTTGTTTTTTTTATCCTGTTCTCAGTTTTCATTATTTTAAAAGGGCTATTTTCTAGTTTACATTTCCATAAAAAACAGATTTTGAGCTTCAGTGCACATTGGTGCTTTTGGAGGGCATCTCTTGCTGTAAAGAATTGAGGAGACAGATCCACCTCAGAGCTCTATCTGAAGGTTCCACCTCAGAAAAAAAAAAAAAAAGAAGATACTTTGTACTGAACTACTTCTGAATAATTAGGCAAAAGATGTGTTAAGTATTTAGTAGGATTTCAGTTATTGTTCTGAAACATCAGCCAGTTGGTGTAAAGTGTGAAGCACCTTTACCATAAGAAAGATTGGAAATAGTGTTATAAAATTAACTAAAATCTGTTCTATAGAATTTGTATTAGCATAGGATTAAGGTCTTGACAAATACATTTCTGGTTTTAATTGAACAGACTGAAAGCAAAACTGTTTACATGTGAAAGACATTTTGGCAGATGTGTAGCCAAGTACCATTTAGTGAAATTTAAAGAGTGATGACAACATGTAAGGATTTTTTTAGCATACTAATAACATAATTTAAAAGCAGAAGAAATTTGTTAAGAATTAAATTGCATACTGTGCATGTGCAATAAAATTATTTTGTGCCCCTCAAAAGGTTTTATTTTCATTGGAAGTATATACGTGCTAATTGAATAATAAACTAACAAATAGTGTGTTTCAAAGCATTCTGGTCTATTGTCTTCATAACAGATTCAAATCACTGATAGACTAATCCTGCTCATATTAGGTACATAATGCATGTTACATAAATGGCATAATTATGTTTTTACTGTACTTGATAGATTTTAACATGCACTTTAAATGTCATGATACTATGAGAAGCAGCTGTAAAAAATGCCATCTTACTGCTTTGTATTTATGCTATGACTTCCATAGCAGTTTTGAAAGTCTGAAGGAGTGTTAACTGCCACTATTGCCCTCTCAGGATGGTGTGTGAATATCTTTCTACCTGACTCATCCTTCTCCTCCACCAGTGCCATTTATAACAGAGATGGTCTCCAGGGATTACTGACAATTTCCTTGATGATTTGTGAGAAATGCCATTGGCCATTAGAATGACTCTGCAACACTGACAGTGACTACAAGGTGTGTGTCTTGGCTGTTAAATGTACTTAATAATAGCATGACATTTTGTGTCATCTCTTGTGCCTTGAGAAGAGCCACATTTTCTCCATATGTCCATTCATCACAACTTCCTGAGTGTTAGTGTGACTGAAGGTTTGTGGTTGCAACAGCGGGTCCACATTGTCCGTTTATATCCACATATGTGCAACAGGACCAGTGAAATGTCTAGGATTGCTAATTGTGTTTGCTATGTGCATGCCAGGAATAAAATGACATTGATCAGGATTACTAAGGTGCCAATAAAAAGAAAACCTGTGGTATACAGTGAGGAATTAGTCACACTTAAAACTTTTAGTTCTTTTTTAAATAGAGGTGCTGAATCTAGTTTGATTATATTGTGAAATCAATCACAATAAATGCAGTCAGGAATATATATAACATCACTAGTAATTCAAATGGGGAGAGAGTTGATTTTGGGCATTTATATTGGGTTTTGCAAAGTAACTAAAACTTTTATGGATGATTTCTTCCAGAACCTGCAAAGAAGAGTATTAATAAAGAGTATTAGTATTTCTGAAATCATGTAAGATATCATGGAAATCAGTTGAGTACATAGCCATGGCTGATGCACCTATCAAGGACCTTATCAGAATTTTCTTAGAGCCAAATATGTTCATTTTACTAGCTTTTAAACAAGACCCCTAATTCTCTTACAAATCAGCTGGTAAAATTCAGGTATGTTGTCAAGCATTTATACTTGCTGTATGGGAAAAGGAATACTTCATTGTGTATTGATATCTTTATATCAGTATTCGTCAGGACAATGTGGTCTTAAGAGGATGAAGACAAGAGGTATTACAGGTTTCCAGGATAGCTTTAATTTCCCAAATTCCATGTACCACCTCCTCCATTTTCTGTAGTTTTATGCAGGGAGGAAGCTGAAATTACACTCTGAAACTGCTGCACATTTCAATCTCTATAAAATCTCAATGACTGATCAGTTCTACCTCTAATGTCTTGTAGTTAAAGCACTGAATCAGTTTTCATGAGATCTGGATTCCATTTCTTGCCCTGCTATAAACCCCTTGGATAGTCCTGGATCAGTGATTTGGTTTTTCAGTTCTCCATACTTACTTTTCCTAACTTTGTCAGAATATAGAGTATATTTTCTGAGCTGGAAGACTATGTAGTAATAATTCCTATTACGTATTCATAGAAGTGTTTAATGTAATGGTCTGATTTGGTGTATTAGGGATAGGGTCTCTAGATGTCTGTTACATGTATGGGCTTTTTTAAACTTTCATGGTGAGTTGCAGATTTCTTTGTTAATTGACACCTAGGAATAAAGCTTTAGCTCTGGAAGTAACTATGCAATTATTTTAATAAAATAAACTGATCAGGATATGTTTGTTTTAAATTATATTTCTACACATGAATGTTAATTAAAATTCATTGCTGCTGATAATAACATTATTAAAATGTATACAGTGTACAGTTAACAGAAACAGAAGTAGAGGCAATTAGTGGAATTAGGTGGTTTTTCTACTGAGAAAGAATATCCCAAATGGTAATTGCTTATATTCATACATTCTCTGCAGATATTACTAATAGCATCATTAAATCAATATAACACCACTTTAGGAACACTAAATAGATTTAATGATTGGGTACTTGATAGGGACTCCACTATTTATTTTTTTAAATTTTGTATGACTGTCAATAGAGTTGGGCATTTCTGAGTGGCAGTCACGACCTGACTTTTTTTGCATCACAGAAAGTAAACTAATATATGTGGAAGTCTGTTGCTGCCAAGTTAATGCTTCTCAGGTGCTTTTGAAGCATTTGGTGTCTTATTAAGTGACAGCTGTGTAAGTATATATGTTCATGTAGATGTTCTCACCTATTTTCTCAGAAATTTATTTTGTCACCACTTGAATTATTGTGCACATCTATTTTGCCATGTTTGGTATCTTGGCTGGATGCAAGAAATTCTGGCAAGAATAGGTAAGGGGGGGAAGAAACTCTTCTGTTTCCCAGAAGATCTAGTGATGCCAACAATAAATGAAATGAGTTTTATGGCCCTTCTCTGCCCCTTCTGTATTGGGGAAGGAGTGAGTGACTTTGGCAGCTGCGAATGCTCCTAAGGTGCTTTGGTTTCACCCTGTTGCATATGTTGGGGGACTGTGTAACCCATACTCCTGCCCATCCAGAGTACAGTGCAATCACACCAAAACCCCTGGAAATCCCAGTTTTTCTCTTCTCTTTTAGTGATATCCCGACTGCAATTGTATGAGGATTAATTCTCCTGACACTTCTGTGAGACAGATATAGTAAATAAGTTTACAGAGAAAAATGCCATGACAGGAGAGCTAAAAGGTTTCCCTAGAGGTGTTACACTCTGTGTGAGACAATTTACAATCTAGCAAGCCTGACTGCCAAACCCTGCACTCAGACCACAAGTCCAAAAGACTCCTTGAAATTTAGCTGCTTATTTTAAATAATGTAAGTAGTGTGTTATTATTGCAATGAAGTTGAATCATCTTCGTTATCATCTTTTAGGCAGAAAGATGTATGATATATATGCTATATAAACCCTTCTATGGATAATCTGGAGTAAAAATCAATGCTGGAAAAATTAGATGCATGTAATTAAGGAAACTAAACATGGCATTACATCACATGAATGGTGACCTTGTACTAATAGAGCAAGCTGACTGATTAAAGTCAATGTTAGGCAGGGACTATGCTAACAGAAAGGAGAAACTAGAATTAATACTGAAATTACTGAAATTTATATATTATCAATATGCCTTTATATGCCTGAGTGTCATACTCCTGGAAGGACAATGAAAGATGCTTACAAGCCTTTACATTTAAACTTAAGAGGTGATGCTTACCTGACCATGTATTTGGGACAGTTAAGTGTTACACAGGTTGATGGTTGTTGGAGAAGTGTCTGCCAATATGGGGGCTTTCAGAAGATGCTGTTCTGTATGTATGCCATAAAACAGTTTTGCAGGGGCATCCAGCTGTCATTGGTAAAATAAGATTAAAAAACAACAACAACAAAACATGTAGGAGATAGAAGACAGCATGATACATAAACAATATGAAGTGAACTGAAATAGGGTTTAAACTGCAGACAGTCAATGCAGTGCCAGATGGATAAATGTGGAAAATTATGGTAAAAAAATATCTAAATTTTATATGTAATGTACAGCCTCTCATCTCTTTCTCTTTTTTACCTCCTCAGATGCCATCTCTATGACTTACTGTCAATGGATGCCATGGAAATCCTGTCAATGCCATTTCAAAAATCTGTTAGTGGGAGAAGAGCTGCTTAGGCACACACTGCCTTTTAGGAGCTAATCCCCTTCCCAGAGGTCAGTACATGGCTTAACTGTTTCAAAATCCTCACCTCTACAACCAGGAAAGCAAAAACTAACCTGGGGATTTGAACAGGAATTCTCAGCTTCAACTGAGTCACAAGGCTTGGCACAGAGTATCTGAGAACGTGAGAAAATACAGCAGAAACGGTCCTTTATGCATGGCCGACAGAGGGTATATTTCACAGGGCATCGTGAGGAGCAATAAATGTACTAACTGGGTCTGGAAGATGAAATCTTCCTCTGTATAGACTTTTCTTTTGGGGAATCTGGATATACATTGCCCAAGGCTTCCTTTCCCCAATTCCTTTGTGGGGGGTGAGAGGGTTAATCATGAGATAACCTATAATTTTCAGGTTTGTAATAGTGCTACCTGTGTGATACCTGCTGTCGTGGCCTGCATACCAACTACGTTGAGGGATACCTACCGTCACTCTCATTTGCATTGACCTATAGTTTATTTTATTACTGCTCCCACAGATTAATAACACAAACCACATGGTGTAGTGGGCATTTCTAGAGGACATTTCAATTAAATTGCATTACTTATTACTGAATATACAAATATTATGAAATTATAATGTACCTCATTTTTAACCTACAAGAAGGTTTAAACAGTGTATTTGAAGTCACCTTGGAGTTAATTTAAAAATAAAATAAACATACCAGATTAAAAAAAAAAACCCTCACTAATCTATCACTACTTTATTTTATGGAGAGCAGGGCCAAAAATAATTACTGCCTGTCTAAAATATGCCTTCTAAAGATAGAATACAACATTTAAAATGAAATAATTGTATTCTTACAAGTGAAACCTGCAGAAAAAAAATGTAGAGTACTGAAATATTTGTACTACTTTTAAAAGATAATTATGTAATTGCATAATTAATGATACATTTCTAACAGGCAAGGTAGTGGCTTTACATGGAAAAGTCTAAAATAGTTACTTTTATGTTCTACATAGCTGTAGCCTGTTCCAATATTTGAAAACTTTATGGGGTAATAAAATGTGACATTTTACAATATCTATTGTTTTTTTGGGTTTTTTTTAAATATACAAAGAATATTAAAGAACACAGATGTAAAACAAATCAAATCATAAATCTAATTTGTTATATATCTATGCCTGCTTTCCTTCTGATTTTAATACACTGTTAGTAAAGAAGTAAGAACATTTTACCATCAATGTTGCTGTATTAATATATTAATATATTTAAAGAAAAAATTTGGATGACAATGCATCTCTGTTCTCATCAGTCTCATTCCTACCGCCATAGGTCTGTCACCTAAGGGATGGCATATGGGCAAACAGCTGAATTGTAACTGGGTGCACCAGACTGCCCCAGGGCTGCCAACTGCAGGATGGGGACCGTGGCTTATATTAGTTCAGTAAGTTGGGAGTATATACAGTATGCTGGCGCTAAGCCTGCTTCCCTGGCAAGTGTGATCCAAGTACCCTGCCATGTCTACAGTGTTCTGGGAATATACTATCAGTACTGCCATATTTCTCAATCACAGGGAAATACCATATCCTCCAAAATGCGCAACTGTGTGTGGAAGTTAACACTTTTGCAAGAATGTATCTGATGCCAATGAATTACTACTATATGTCAAGCCATGTATGCATTATTTATGGTACAAAGAAAGATGAATGAGTATGGAAAAAGTAGGGTAAAAACGTGGAAGCTGAATACCACAGAAAGTACACTGATTAAAAATTAAGAATCTGTACTTTCCTAGTCCTCCAAAGGCAGACAGTATGCAGGCACAGTGATAATCTCTTGTCTGCTTGTATAGGCATTGGGTGTCTATCTGTCAAAAAATGTTTACCATATAAACAAATTAAAAAAAAAAGTCATGCTTTGTTTCCAGCATTTTGTATTAATTTTATTTTCTACAGTTTATTTTTCTAATCTTCTTCTTGCCACTGCTTTGGTTTTCTATATCGTTTCCCTTCTCTGCGAAAGTAGTCTTCTAAAACTGGCATCCCTTTCCTTGCTTTCGTTCCCAGAGAATATGAATCTTTCTTCCATCTATTCTCATATCATCAAACAGTCCTTGTATGCCATGGTGTGATCAAAACTGGATGAGAGTTGGCTTTCTCAGACCACTCTCTATTCTTGTCCCTTTCTTCTGTGTATTGGTGCCATCTGCCTGGCACCTGGAGCTCAGCACTGGGGATGGCTCCTGAATCACATCCATGTCCCTGACACTGACTTGTTTTGTGATCTTCAGAGATGACAGAACAATGCAAAAATTGTTCTTTCAATAAATAATTCAAGCATTCAGGCTGGAATTCAATCACTTATGGACCTGCTGAAAAATACCACATACACTATTCCACAAAAAAATAGGAAAGTGCTGTATTTGATTAAAGTAACAAAGCCATCTTTTGTATTAGTGTCTTGGTAAGTATTGACAGTCTCAGTTCTCATCCTCCAGCTGCTTGCTGTGAGGGGAAAACTGTCTCTGCACCTAGGACAGTCCTTTTAGCATATTTGTTTATGTCTAGGTTTTTTCCATCTGCAAAAGCAATTTACCTATCTTTGAGGGCTATGGAATTTAATTACTACATAAAAATAGTAGATGGAAGTTTTTATACAAGGAGGAAACATTCTTATCCTCATCCTCATCCCCATCCCCATCATTATGCTCATCCTCAGCCTCATTTGTGTGATTATTATTCATCTCTTCTTTCTGTTATATTGTGGAAGGATATTACTTTTTCCCTCCTTTGAATTTACATCTTTTTTTTTTTTTCCCCTAGCCCAGTCCATTTTTGCACATAGCTTCCTTCCTTTGCTGTCTACGTGAGAGTTGCAATAACCTCTTCTGTAACAAGTTATCTTGTCATTTTATCTCTTGCTATAAAGCATTTTGAGAGGCTTTGTATGAAAGATGCTGTATGAAAATGAATTGAATTTTACTGTTTTAGCCTGAAGCAGGTGTTTCACTATGAGTTGATTCCCCTTCTCTCTCCCTTCTAGACTTAGCTTGTCATCTTTTTAAACAGATTTTACATTTGTGTTGGTTTTTTAAATGTTATTTATCAATTCAGCACACAAAACAACTTGGTTTTAACAGTTTTCAGAAACATCCTTTTTAGTAAGGTCCTACTCTCTTAAAAACTAAACCAAAAGAGAACCCTGAGACTAATGGACCTGCAGAATCCAGTTGCCTCAATAAAGATCTCACAATGAGCCCATGAGTCACAACACCATTGAAAAGACATGTGAAAAAGGCCAGGGTAGGAAAATTCCCTAAAACAGGACCATTCCCTTTGGTACCTTGATCTCTACAGTTTGTTTTTTGAATTTTCAGCTCTGAGACTTTATGTCACCTGGCGACAGATACTGTCATGTGTCAAATAAATTGATGATTTGTTTCTCACTCTAGTATTATGTTTATGAGCAGTAATGGTGTCAGAGTCTTCCGCGGGACCACTTGAGCAAGGAAATGAATATGAGTACAGGCACCTCTGTATAAGATTTTATGACTCTAGTGCTCTGTGCTGGCCTAGGCAAAATGAACAGGAATGCTTCAGTCAAGTGTGTCCACAGCACCATCGCTGCTTGTTAATGGACAGCCTCTGGCTCTTCAAGTCACCCAAGCAAAAAGGTCTGAGAGGACATTGCTAACCCCTCTGTTCACATCAGTAGGTTGGATTCTGACATATGGAAAGATAAGGTTGAAGTTCACACAGTGATTACTCAGACTAAACTTGCTGCATGGATGAAAGACTGTAATCTGAAGACAGCAAAGTATTTCACTAAGGTCAATATGAGTTTTATCACTGACTTCAGTGGAGACCATATTTAATCCCTGTTTATTAGTGCTTCCAGGAGTAAAAATATTCATAAAATAAAGAGGCATCCTGTACAAACAACATCCAACAAACCGTTCTGCACAAGTCAATTCTTTCTGTCAGAACTAGCCACCCCCACTTGTAGATCAGTGGAAAAGAGGCAAAAATGAAAAATCAGTAGGAATCTCAGCCTTTTGAGGGATTAAGAACAAGATAAACAGGTAAATTCCAGAGAACTGTACAAGGAAAATGAATCAGTGACACCTGCGGAAGAAAGCTGACAATTCTGGTTACATGCTGGCTGCTCTGCTACAGGCAACTTCTCCCTTGCCCCTTATGTTTAAAGACTGTTTTATTCCTTTAAAAAAAATCTCATCTCTTGCCACTTATTTCTCACTTAGAAGCATAATACACTGTAATAATATGATTTTTTACCATGTTAAATAATTGTGCAATCACAAATATAGGATTATGGCTTTAGGTAGGGGATGTGATGATTAACTCTTAGAAGAATCTAATATACAGACATGAGGCAACATGTACTGACAGATTTCTGCAAAACCATGCAAAGTATCAACTGTCAAACAAAGCCATCATGGGTATTTACTTATCCCTTTGAAATTATTGTGAATTCTTTTTCTTTATTTTTGTACTTCTGTATGTTTGGTAAGGCTGCAGTCTCCAGAATGACAGAGACCCTTGAAAATACCCAGTTTACTGGGTAACTACCACAGGGATGGGTTTGCCCGTCATTACCCATGATATTTTGGTGCCACTCATTCTCTCATAGGAAGAATACGGTGCTGTGAGTCCGACAGACTGTTTTGCTGTTGGTAATGGCCTGCTGTTGCTAAAAAATACCTTCTTTCCTTCAGGACTCCACTCTGTATAGTCTTTACTGGTCTACTTATTTTATCTGGTCTTTTATAGCTCACAGAGTATATACATGTGTAGAGAGGGATCTGTTCCAATAAATTATCCAAATGTGGGTGTTCAGTTAAATCTTATGTCTCATTAGGCTCTCTACAGAGGATAGTGAGAAATTTTACAAAATGACAAAATGCCTTCAACAACTCCATTTTTCTCCAGTAATTGTACAGAGAGATTATGGACACCATCTACCCCTCTTTTCTGAGGTGAAAGGAGCTTGTTACAAAGTTGCTACATGCAAGAAAGAAAGAATGAATCACCACTGTGAGGCACTCATCAGACTTAGATTTCTAGATCTAGATGTGAAAATAGTACCTCTTGGGGATCCTCATCTCTTCTGAAACCCTGAAAAGAAAGTATGTGTTACTTGGTCAGAAAGGGCAAGGGTAATTTAGCAATCCATCTTTAGATTTCAGTTAATAGGTCAGCATAGTAAGGCGAAGCTTCTGGAATAAGTCTTGTCCTTTCTCCATTCTGTTTCCCACCAATAAGAGAAAATCTTCCATTCCTTCAAGAACAAAACTGTTCCCTCTAAGGAAAAGTGTTTTTCAGGCTCAACATATCAAAACAGTTTAAATTAGGTCTCTGAACAAGCTGCATTTCTGTGTCTCAGCTGGGACTGATCTTGCTACTTATCTAAAGCCCTTAAATCATTACAGAACTGTTTAACATGTTTTGTCTGAAAGATTGTTGATTTTGGAACCTGTGGCCATTGCCAAGGAGTGTGTCCTACTGTTTACAATAAAAGGTTCTGGGAAACCTAGATTTGAACAGTTTTCCACATTTTTCCCCTGACTTCAATTGCAAAGAATTTCTATAGCACTGCCAAGAAAGAGCTCTGGTTTTCTAAAGGACTCAATATTACTTGCAGTCTCATTCATGTAGCAATAAGGTATCCAGCATTATAGGGGTAGAGAGCAACAGGTCTTACTATTTGCTCAATGACCAAAGGTATGAAAGGAGTTGAAGATCACTGGCATCTCTGTTGTACCTATTAGGGAGTTAAACCACGTAGTTAATACTATAATTGTTCTTCATCTTCTCAGATTAAGGCACCCAATGCAGCTTTAAGGAAATTGTCTGGAAAACTGAAAGGGTAACAACTCCTCTGCTGTTCCAAATAAAATAGAACTATGGAAGAGACAAAACTTATGGTGAATTGTTTGAAATGTGGTGAAAGCAAGTGCTGCTTTAAAATTATAGGAGGAAAACAACTGTAGAGACAGAATGCATGATATCTATATGTACTTGGATGCGTGCCTGATGTCTTTCCAAGAGTTGCATGTCCATGTGAGGAAACTTGAATATGCGTTATAAAAATGAGCTAGACTTTCACATGTTGGTATCATTCTTCCTCAGGAATAGACTGTACAAGAGTGTGTACATTTGGCACATTCTGTTTGCACCAGTTTGGCTTTGTTAAAATTTTGGTGAAAAATCAGCAATAATATTCAGGAGGGATCTTTGGGAGAAGGATTGCTCACTCTCCTAATGAGTAGGAGAATAACATAGTACAAAAAAACAAATAAACAAACAAAGAAATAGAGCAAAAAGACCAATATGTTATCCCTAATCAGGTAGGTGTAGTTAATTGTTAGTGGTCCGGTTATTAAACTGAGACACATAACACTTCAGTTCAGTTTGTCTCTCAACTACATTCTTTTATTTGACCCCTGCTTTCAGTGAAAGACAGTCATGGATACCAAAGCTGGCTCAAAACAGGAATCCTTTAGTCAATAGTCTGTTAGAACATTTTGCTTTTTTTTTTTCCACACTGGACCAAGGAAAATCATTATGTGTTCTCAAATTATCCTGATTTATTACAAAAATATTTGAATTTCTGATGATAGACCCTTAGGCGCAACATGTATATTTTCCCTTCAGATTTGTCAGAAGGGCTTCTTTCTAAGAAGTTGCTATTACTGACAAAGAAAGTAGAAGAAGAAAATGAGTCTATCTCCTGCATTTATTTTAAGAAACACAATTGCAAAATTAAGATCAGAAGGCCTAATCCTACAAGCTACTGAGTACCTGAAGCATCTGTTCCAGCTAATGGATGTATACCCAGAAATTATTCTGCATACATATCTTTGAATCCCTGAGGATCTGAAAAAGATGGTTTTTAATTCTGATCAGTAGACAGAGGCAGAACCACAAAATCACAGATTTTTCAAAGCAGGGTCTTCTAAGGCTGACCGCCCAGGGCTATGTGCAGTTGGGTTTTGAAAATGTCCGAGGGTGAAGGCTTCACAACAACTCTGGGAACCTGTTCTATTGTTTGATCACCCTCACAGTAAAATAGGGATTGTTTTACTTACTTTTTTTTTTTTTTTAAACTTGTATGAATCATACTAAATTAAAGACTTAATACTGCAATTTAGTATTAACATTTGGACAAAGTGTGAGACAGATGATTCAGGAGCAAAAACTTTTTGTGTGTGTGCATTCATTGCCTGTATTTATGGCACCAGTTATAAATTTGTGATGGTTCTTTCCAGGAGTACAAAAAGAGTACATAACAAACTGGGGCTCCAGTAGTTGCCCCCTTTCCCTTCATCCTATGATGTGATTTTCATAGAAAGAAAAATTCAGGCATGTATGTCAGATGGGTGTTGATCATATCTTGCATCTCTGTGTTTTGGGGATGAGAAGAAACTCCAGCCTACACCTGCAGATCAGCTAAGAAAGGGCCAAAGGGAGAACTGACAGTTCTGGAGGTATTTTACAGAAGCAGAGGACTGCAGGTGCTAGCTTGTCCTTGCTGTGGCAAATGGCTTGGTGCTGACTAAGACTCCAGAGGTCACTTATAGTTTGTCCTCAATAGATGAGTTGTTAGAAAATTGTTTCACCTGCAATCTAAGACATTTTCAGAAAGATTTATGCTCTAAATCAACTCTTTTGTTAGAAAAGCTTAAAGCTCTAAAAATACATTTTGGTTAATTTAATTTTCTCTCTCAGATTTAAAACAAAGAAAAACCTTCCTGCTTTACAGTACAGCCCTTTTTGCCTCAATTTGGTTTTGGGTTTGAAGGTGGTTTTTTGTTTGGTTGGGGTTTTTTTGGCTGATTTCAATCTAACAGTTTTCAACATTAGCAGAAAAAGCAAGCAAACAAAACTTTCAGACTGGAGAGAAGTGGGAGGAAGCAATTGTTCCAGCATTCTTCTCTTTCACCTCAACAGTTCTTTTGAATCCATTCCTGCGTATATGTTTATGCATATGTATATGTATAATATATAGAAAAGTCAAATACAGGAATTGGAGAATTTATTCTGGAATGTTTCATTTTTCATGAAAATTTTATGTAGACTTAGGTCATCCCACTGCACACTACTCAAGGTTTGAAATTTCAGAATCTTCCAGGGGATGGAAAATTCCTTACCTACTCCATTTCACTTGATAGCATAGTGTGAGACATTTTTTAGCACCCCCAGCATTAACAGAACATGTGAGATTTTTAACATCTCTGTGTGCCAAGTGAATAAGGGCAGAAACTTTAATTAAGATATGCTTTGATTTATCCTATTAAAAAGACAAAATTACATACACAGAAAATATTTCACAAGGTGTATGAATATAAAGGAGATTGATGCGGATGGGTGGATCAATCCAAGAGCCAAACCAGGAGTCTGTGGGTCTTCTAGTTTGAAGGGAGATCAGGTATAAAAGGTTCACAGACAGTCATGGTTGCACAAAACATTAGCCTAAGACTATTCTCAGTGAACCTGTTTGTTTTTCATCCAGCCAAACATAATCTGTAGTATTTGATTTATTTTCAAATCTGAGTTAAAAATCAGGTATTAAATAATGTCATCTCTCTTCCAGTCTCCAATTAGTGGAGAATTTGGATTCTAACTTTCAATAAAGTGGGGACAAAGTCAAAGATATAGGGCAGAGGGAGAACCAGATGCATTATCAACAGGACAATACTGAAAGAGAAACTTGATGCAATCATCCAAAACCAGAGAATTCAAAGGTTGCAGACAGTCATGACATTTTAATTTACCTGAAAGAATGAAACCATGGCACAAAAAAAATAGGAAAAGCCCCTCACATTTTCTTATGAGACAACCATATTTTATGTATTAAGTGCCCAGGGAAAATGATCAAGATTTCCTTCCTTTGTCCCCATGCTTCTCCCCCAGACTGATAATGCCATAAAGAAGCTCTTGGATAAAGCTGAACTGAACATTCAAAAAGCAACTATTTAAAATGTTAGGAATCTGTAAGTTTGCTCTTGACCAACATTATATGGAAGCCAGCTTTAGGAGACACCTGGAAAATAGCCTTGCAGCTTTGTCATGGCATTCTTTTCTGCAGCTGAACATCATTATCAGATAGAAACATCTTTTCCCTATGAGTTCTTGTTAAGGCCATGATGTCACCTGCAGTGACTGCAGCATTATTGCAAACATCAATGGAACGTGAAATGTGTGGTCTTAAGGGTGTATGCTTATGAATACAGGCATGGCTGTTCTGAACATATGCTATATCCAAAGGACATCTGTGATGAATATCTCCCAGGTGATAATTGTATAAAGGACCCTCTGTTCTGAAAGGAACAGCTCCATCACTGAAGCTAAAGAATATAAAACGCTGTTAATGATAATTTGTGCTGACATAACACCTTTGTTCTAAAGATATCAGGCATTGTACTAATGTTAGCTTCTCTGAGCATCCTTTCCTTGGAAAACTTCATAGTTAAGAACATAGCAGAAAGAAGCTTAGCAAGATTTCTCTGTCAAATTGTCCAGGAGGTCTTACATCTTCTTCCCCTTGCAGAATGGGCAGGGGCTTTTATTAACAGATTTTCAGACTCCTTCTCTGAATTTGGCTTTCTGAAATCATGCTTTCCAGGTACCTGAGAATGCTCATGTCTTCTACTCTAAAAGACATGAGAATATTTTCCAAGAAAAGTATGTACTGAAAAATGACAATTGAGCTTTAGACAGATTTTTCACATGCTGCCTGAATAAAATAATACTGTACCAGACCTGAGCCTGTGTCCAAGACATCATGGAAAACTCTCTATGGGATGTCATAAAATTATAGTGAGTTTGAAAAGAATGAAGAGACACGGACATTGTTGCCCATTTCACTTGCTCACAGGATTGCACATCAGAGAGACATATGTCCGTTTTACAGTATGACTGAGGTATTCTGTAAATTCAGTGTTATCAGCAGTCATATTATAAATTTTGCCATATGATTCCTTTTTCTAGGCATAGGTTGTGTAGTTATATGCTTACTTAAAATTATCAACATTCTTTTAAAAAAAGGAAAAGCCTGATAATGTGACTCAGATGCATGTTATATTCATGATGGGAGAGCATAAAAATCCAATTTATATTACCATCTTAGGTGTTAACCTCTTTATTGTTCTGGGAGGATATTGACTTTGGGTGATGAAAATAGTATTGCTGCAGAGATACATAGAGATAAAATGAGACCTTTGGATATATAATTTAATCCCCTACTCCTTTTCTACAAAGTATTTAGAATTGATCCCTTTCTAACATAAGATGTAGGACTCATCCTGTTCTGGTGTAGTAAATGCCATGTCCCTGCAGTGCTTGCTGCATAGAAGACTCCATAAAAGTCCCAGGAAAGACAGAGAAAGTGAAGGCTTTCTCTTTTGTTCTTTCCTGCCTTCCTCCCTCCCACTCTGCCCCCTTCCCCTTCCATTTTCAGACAGTGACTTAAATTGATTGCTGGGGTGAAAGTTTAACAAGCTATTTGTGTTTCGTTTATTTAACCATCACTACCACACACTTGGCTCTGGCTCTGCCCTATTCCACTCCTCAGCCCACTCCTGATTTCTATACCTCTCTGCTGTTCCCTACCTCCTGCAGCTGTGTCACAGCCAGGACAAAAGCTCAATTTTCAGCGCAGAACAAACCAGTTGTGTCTAAGAGAAGTGTTACCTAAATTAGTGCTACTGCTATATTATTTTCAGAGAGCAGTCAGTAACTGAGATAGCTTGTCTGTATCTGTGATTTCTACCCATAGTGATTACTTTAAGAATGAGTCTAAACAGATAAGATTAATTTTTTCCCTACACTTAGATGACTTCCTGTTTTCCAGTGGGTCCTCAGATTTCAGGAGTTCCTTTATTCACATTCTTGGCAAAGAATTGGCTTTGCTCAATATTCAAAAAATGAAATGAAAAACCCCAAAGAACCCCACACCCGCTCTCAAACCCAGCCACCATCCTTCTGTAATATTTTCAGATGTGGAAACTTAAAATGTGGAGACACTATAGACCATTTGAAAAATATAAGTTTGTCTTACCTTTACAGGCATCTAGGTGCTTGACCTATTAAGTTAGGATGTGGAAACACCATGTTCGAATCCTTCTCTGTTCTGAAGCAGGCTGGATACATGTGTCTCCCATGTTACAAGCAATGCTTGGATCACAGGACAGTGTTTGTCCTCCTTCTCTCCTCACTTATGTGCAATTCTCTATCCTCCCCTTCCCCTGCACATTAATCTTCTGCGTAATGGCCAAATACCTGATGTCTGTAGTGATTTCAGATATAGGAAAAAACATATGATGTCTAGTTCTAATGCAGATTTTTTATACCTTGCTCTTGTAGTCACTGCCTGTTAACATGACTTACCTGCCAAAATTTTTTGACTTTTTTTTTTTTTCTGTTAGACAATATTGAAGAAGTTCACAAAGGTTTTCTGCGAATTCTTCATCAAAATTTGTACAGAAGTTTTGCTCTGGTTATTTTTAGGATTGACAGGTTTGAACTTTATTGCTCAACAGGATATAATTTTGTGGACCTTTGTCTTATCTTGCAGACAGAGCATCCTTGATAGGTGTTGAAGTTTGAGGTTTACTATTAGCTGCATTCTTTTTCTCCTTGCAATATTTCAACCTTGGAAGTTCTCAGACAGAGCCTTTCAAGATAGTAAAAAAGCTCATTCAGTGTTTAAAACATAAATAAAGTAACAGACATTTTCTACATAGTCTTTTAAAGAAAACAACTATTAAATTATCCTGTGACTTTTTAAAAGGCTTCTGTTAAACTGTCAAACTCTTTTTAGGCTTTCTATCATCCTTTTTCAATTCAAGGCTTTTTGTGTGTGAAAGGAAGAGATGATCAACATTTTAGAAAAAAAAAATATTTGAGAGTACAATGCAAACCTATTTGTGCAATAGCAGATTCTCAAATTGTAACCTTGTCAGAGTCCACTATCTCAAAGTCTCTAGTTTTCAGTGACAAATGCCAGGTTCTGCTGTTTCAGAGGTTTCTGGGTAACACCTGCATAGAGCTACATCAAGTATTGCTCCACTTGTGAAACTATTCTTCCAGGTGCTACCCAGCTTGCAGAAGAGCATGGGACTATATCTGTAATTTATTAAAACCTCTTCATCGTCAAGTGTGTTGATACTGAAGGTTTATTACACAGTTTTGATAAGAAATGACCTCTTCTGTGGAATCCTTGTATGTATCTGTCTTGCTCTCTTGGGGTTGGCTAATGTTCTTTTTGGGTTGGGGTTCTGCAGAGATGTAGATGGAGCTGAAGTCCCATAATTCAGGACAAAGGGGGAAAAGAGATAGGATGGGGGCTGGGACCCAAGACTGCAATGGTAGAGTCCAGAATAACACCTGAGCTGAGGTGGCTGCTGTAATGTGTTTTATCAGGATACAAAACCTACTTCATCTGGGAGTCTAGCCCTGACTGTCTTTAAAAAGTAAAAATTGATACTTTTGAAAACATATTGGGAAGACCAAAGTGCTATGGGGGTAAATATACTTCTATTTTCTTTATAATATTATTTTGATTATAATTTAGTAAGTATTTATTATAATATGATGAAATACAGTATAATATTTTATTATAATATCCCAAATATAATATATAATATATTATATAATGAGGAGAGGTGCTATGCTGGACCTTGTTCTCATCAACAAGGAGGGGCTGGTGGGGAGTGTGAAGCTCAAGGGCAGCCTTGGCTGCAGTGACCATGAAATGGTGAAATTCAAGATCCTTGGGGCAGTGAGAAGGGTGCACAGCAAGCTTCCTACCCTGGATTTCAGGAGAGCTGACTTTGGCCTCTTCAGGGATCTGCCTGGCAGAGTAACATGGGATAAAGCCCTGGAGGGAAGAGGGGCCCAAGAAAGCTGGTTGATATTCAAGGATCACCTCCTCCAAGCTCAGGAGTGATGCATCCCAATGAAGAGGATGTCAGGTAAGAATGCCAGAAGGCCTTCATGGATGAGCAAGGAGCTCCTGGGCAAGCTCAAACATAAAAAGGAAGCCTACAGAGGGTGGAAGCAAGGACAGGCAGCCTGGGAGGGATACAGAGAAGCTGTCTGGGTAACCAGGGATCACAGGGATCACAGGTCAAAGCCCTGACAGAAATAAATCTTGCCAGGGACGTCAAGGGCAACAAAAAAAGCTTTTACAGGTACATCGGTAATAAAAGGAAGACTAGGCAAAATGTGAGCCCTCTCTGGAAGGAAACAGGAGACCTGGTTACCTGGGATATGGAGAAGGTGGAGGTACTCAGTGACTTTTTTGCCTCAGTCTTCACTAGCAAGGGCTCCAGCCACACTATCCAAGATGCAGAAGATAAAGGCAGGGACTGGGGAATGAGGAACGTCCCACCATAGGAGAAGATTAGGTTTGAGATCATCTAAGGAACCTGAAAATGCACAAATCCATGGAACCTGATAAGATTCATCTGTGGGTCCTGAGGGAACTGGCAGATGAAGTAGCTAAGCCACTATTCATCATATTGAGAAGTTGTGACAGTCCAGTGAAGTTCCTGCTGACTGGAAAAGGGTAAACATAAACCCCATTTTTAAAAAGGGAAAAAACAAAAACCAAGGGAACCACAAGCCAGTCAGTCTCACCTCTTGCCTGGCAAGATCATGGAATAGATCCTCCTTGAAACTATGCTAGGGCACATGGAAAATAAGGAGGTGATTGGTGACAGCCAACATGGCTTCATTAAGGGCAAATCATGCCTGACAAATCTAGTAGCCTTCTACAATGGGGTTACAGCGCTGGTGGAGAATGGAAGAGCAACTGATATCATCTACCTGGACTTGGACTTGTGCAAAGCTGTTGACAGAGTCCTGCACGACACCCTTGTGTCTAAATTGGAGACACACGGATTTGATGGATGGACCACTTGGTGGATAAGGAATTAGCTGGATGGTCACACTCAAAGAGTTGCAGTCAATGGCTCAATGTCCAAGTGTGGGAGGTTGACAAGTGGCATACCTCAGGGGTCAGTGTTGGGACCAGTGCTGTTGTTTAACATCTTTGGTGTCAACATGGAAAGTGGGATTGAGTGCACCCTCAAAAAGTTTGCTGACCACACCAAGTTGTGTGGTGATTTCAACATGCTGGAGGGCAGGGATGTGCCATCCAGAGGGACCTGGACAGGCTTGAGAGGTGGATCTGTGCGAACCTCATGAAGTTCAACATGACCAGTTGTAAGGTCCTGCATATGGGTGGGGGCACTTCTAAGCACAAATACAGGCTGGGCAATGAGTGAATGGAGAGCAGCTGTGCGGAGAAGGACTTGGGGGTATTAGTGGATGGAAAACTGACTATGAGCCAGCAATGGGCACTCACAGCCCAGAAAGCCAACTGTGTCCTGAGCTGTATCAAGAGAAGTGTGGCCAGCAGGTCGAGGGAGGAGATTATCCTCCTCTACTCCACTATTGTGAGACCCCCACCTGGAGCACTGTGTCCAGCTCTGGGGCCCCCAACAGAATAAGGACATGGACCTGCTTGAGTGGGTCCAGAGGAGGCCATGAAGATGATCAGGGGCTGGAGCACCTCCCCTGTGAGGGCAGGTTAAGAGAGTTGAGGTTGTTCAGCCTGGAGAAGAGAAGCCTCTGGGGAGAACTTATAGCAGCCTTCCAGTACTTAAAGGGGGCTACAGGAAAGATGGGGAGGGACTCTTTATCAAGGAGTGTACGGGTAGGATGAGGGGTAACAGTTTTAAACTGAAAGGCAGTAGATTTAGGTTAGATATAAGGAAGAAATTCTTCCCTGTGAGGGTGGTGAGACACTGGAACAGGTTGCCCAGAAAAGCTGTGGCTGCCCCCTCCCTGGCAGTGTTCAAGGCCAGGCTGGACGGGGCTTTGAGCAACCTGGTCTAGTGGAAGGTGTCCCTGCCCATGGCAGGGGGGTTGAACTAGATGATCTTTAAGGTTCCTTCCAACCCAAACCATTCTATGAGTCTATGATTCTATAATTAATCATAGAATATTTCTAATAATGTTTTATCTTATAGAAACACACCACATCAGGTGGGAAGAGAAGCAGATTTCAAGTTGGTTAAGTAAAAATTTTCCATCCTGGTAAAAATAAAACATGAATTTTAGAGTTGAAGAAAAGATCCAGTGAAAAATCTGTGATTTGGCAGCAACAACAAAATTAGTCTGCAAAACTGTTTAAATCAGGGAAAAAAATGATAAAAACTTGAAAAGTTAAAAGTGTTGCAGATTTTCAAAGAGACATTACCTTTGTTTCAATTTTCCTTCCATTTTTATATAAAGCAACAAATATTTGAAAAAAGTGAATATTTTGTTTTGGTTTGACCTGAATGATTTACTTGTTCAAAGCATGTTTTTATGGACCTGCCTGTGCAGAGCATAATGCATTATTTACAACTCGGTACTGTGTATTGTACTTCAAAAAGAGGTCTACATTGGGATTTCACAAGATTTGCTCAAAAAATATAGACCAAACTGAAATGGATTTAAAAAAAAAAAAACCAAACAAACACAGCAATAGGCAGGATGACCTTTGGGGACATGCAGTTCATTTTCTGTCAGTAAATTCAGATACTCAAGATACCTGAGTATCTGCTATACTGATGTAGAGCAGAAAAGCTGTAAAGCCTGCTTAAACACTAAGGGGGCTTTAGCAGAATGTTGTTCTATAGTAATCTTATCTTTTTTTCAAACAGAACTGAATGTTAATTAACTTTCAGTGCTTTATGGTTCATAAGTTTTTCTCCTGCAAGTGCTATATGTTTTTTCTCACAAATCTGAATAGGCTGAAGTTGGCAGAAAAATGAATTCTCATGTGCCACGTTAAGCATATAGAGCACTGTTTACAAGATGAGGGTATTATCAGCTGCACTCACTAAAGTGACTCACCAAAATCAATCAGAGTTCACAACTGGAAACTACAAACTCAGTCCCAACACTGGTACCGGCTTCACATCACTAATAGTTGGGATTTCTTTGTGCTCAGTCTGGAGTTTACCTCAAACATAGTCCTGAGCTTCCTAGGACCAGAATAATAAGTAGAGAAAGAAAAAAAGTATGAAGGCAATCAGAACATTGCTGCCAGATCAACATTAATTTTATTAATAGGGTCATTCCCTTACTATTTCCAAATATTGAATTACAAAAATCAAAGCTTAGATGTACTTTTCATCTGAAAGTTTCAGATTTCTGTTCCAATAAGTTCAACATGGAATTAAATTTATCCCTTTTTTACAGATTGTTTTTACAAGAGCTATTTATTTTTGTGTTGAAATTACCTTTTAGGTACCTTGCAAAATTTAAAGGCAGCTGTAGTCATATAAAAATTAAACATCATTAACCCTAAACTACCTATGAAGCTGCCCTCATCAAGCTGCTTACTGAATAACAATTTGTCATGCAGAAGTATTGTGCTGCCCTATTTTATCTTTTTTCTAAGAAACTCCTGGATAATTTAATCTGTCTTTTAACTTTTATCAGCTATAAAGAAAGCTGGCATTTGTCATTTTTCAGGCTACTCCTAATGCACCATGGCTTGCTTTCATAATGAGTTAGGCTAAAGCTTTGTCCCACTGAAATTATTTAACAGACCTCAAAACTAAAGCTCAAATGCTGTTGTGAATTTGCTGACACTTCAACACATTCAGTAACTGCAGGCAGTCCGTCCCGATCGAGCACCTTAATTCCATCACATCTAATGACTCCTCATTAAGAAATTAAAAGGAAAAGTCTCGTTCTAGGCAGAAGGCTCTGAAACATGCTTCAGTATTAAATATGTATATATACTATATAGAGAGTATAAATTTGTAAGTATTTATGCATGTGTATATATATATACACACATATAGGAAAGTGAAATCAAGAAACTTGAAAATATGAAGTACATCACATAAATACAACCGAAGTGTATTTCATTCATGACTGACTTTCAGGCTTAGGAAATGAAGTCAGAAATATGTAATAGCTGTAAGATGTTTCACTTTGTTTTAAAGGTCTGTAAATGATGGAAAATGGTTAGTGTTGTGTTGATTGCTATTCTCCTTTCAGTTGCCCATTTAAATTCAGTAATATTATACCTGTCTGTGCTTGCTACTTGAAATAAGAACTTCTCTATTATGCTTTGTCTCTTACTGCTTTCCAGTATTCTGGTAGAGCTGAGAATTCTCAACTGACAAGTCCCATTGTGCTTAGTTCCACATAAGCCTCCAGTAAGACACATCTCTCCCACCCTAAAAGTTCATAGACTAAATGACAAACTGACAAAAAAACAGGTTGAATAAAATATCTTCCATGTTTTATGGATAGGGAGAAAGATTAGCAGGAGGAAATGTGACTTGCTCCTCAGTGCACACAGCCAAATCAAGAACTGACTTTAGATCTCTTGTTTTCCTAGTGCCATCACTACAAGACCTTCAATCCTACCTTTGATTTAACTTTCTTTTATACTTTCCCCATGCACCTGCTGTTCAATATCAGGGGTTCAGATTCTACAGAATGACAAGGTGAGCATACAAATGTGCAAGGTTGTAGATGTAACCAAGATAATTAACATGGACAGGCATGCTCAGCATATTTTTACTTTTTTTTCTCCACAGATAACAGCTTTCTTGCCTTTGAATTTAAGAAGAGGTAGCATGTATTCTTACTGCAATTAATTGATGAATACGTTCTCCCCCCAAGAGTTTCTTCTTTGCCTAGAAACCTGCTACTATGCAACCTAAATATGTATATTCAAAATAAGGAAAAGAATAGAGAGACAGACAGAAATGGGGGGGGGGGGGGGGGGGGGGCAGGGGGGAGAGGAACTCGCTGATATGTGTCAGCTACAGTATTTGTATTCTGAATTTATTCTTGTAACCTCACTTGAAATCCTAGAGAAATTGGGTGCTTCAGTTAAAACTGACCTTAGGCAGTTTCAACTCACATGATGATTATTTGTTCAGAAGTTCACTAAAGGTCTGTCCTGACTGTGGCAGTATTACAGGAGGTCATATTTTGTCAAAGATTAACTGTTCTTGAACAATTTTTACAATTTATTGGGCAGAAATAAGCTCTCCATCAATATCAACAACATACCTTCTTTTTTTCACATATTTCTCTTAAATTGTTCTCTGTTGGTTTTTTGTTACTATTTCTTGAAGAATTTCCAAGAAAATGCCACATTTTTCTCAATAATAGAGTTCTCCATGCCCTCTGTTACAGTACAGAAAAACTGTGATAGGTTCTAATATCTTATGACATTCTCAGATTTTTAATTTTACAGTGTGAAGATCTGGGACCAAGCAGAGCAACAGGTAATTACTACTTTCAATGTATCTGGAAACTTTAAGTAGGACATAGACCCATTGTGCTGGAACCTGAACAAGTATTTGGTAAGTTTCTGATTTAGTTGCAGTTTGAAATTGTGAGATAATCATCCGAAGAATGAAACTATACAAGAAATCTCTAAAAAAAAAAAAAAAAAGAAAAAAAAAAAAAAGAAAAATAATAATTAGATTCTGTTTTAGAAAATGACTATAGTCTTTTTTTGGCAAAAGCTGAGAGATTGTTCTGATCAGACATATTTAATCCCACCAAAAGTACTTTCCTCTTTGTTTTGTTTGTCAAGAATGTAAAATGGTAGAGAGATATGAAAGCTGTTGCAATATAAGCACTAGTAAGTTGAAATCTAAAGATTTTTCATAGCTGGCCATCTGAGGCTGCTCCATCAAGCCTAAGCAGATGCTCTGGGTCAAGCTTTTGTGACAAAAATAAACATCTTTCATGTAGGATATTCTTTCTTTTTTCCTTTTTTTTTTTTTTTTTGGTAGTCAGTCTCATTTTACAGTAAAGTATTTTTCAAGATTTTCTGTGACAAAGTCCCAGATCCAGAAACCCTGGAAACCCAGTCTCTGTATCACAAGCAAACCAGTGTTTTTAGTGGGCTGCTGAGGAATTAGTCGGAAAATAAAACCTGAATTCTACTGGTACTTTGCCTGAAGAGAACTGTTACCATGAAATATTTCAAATTTTAAGAACCCCTGGATAGTTAAAAAAAATATTTCATTATAATTTTTCCAACCAACCCTGCTACTTAGGGATTTTTTATGGGAAAATAAATGAAAACTAAATGAAAGCTTCTTTCCTTAAAGGAACTAATGAAACAAAGAAATGTCCAGAAAAAGTAATATCTATTTTTCTAACACCCCGATGTAACACTCTCAAAACATGTACATCTATTATTGGCCTTACTTTTAGCTTTCTGTCTCTGGCAGTATTTATTCTTTGTTCCAGAAAGTTTAGAGCAAGGGGGACACAAGACTGATAGAGGAAGAGTTTTAGAGATGTTTCCTTCAAAAAATGTATTAGGACAACAAATGAGACAAATATGTGAAGTAATACATTGTTAAGGAAATGGAAAGTGCCCTATACTGCAGTGCAGATCTGAGGAAACATACAACAAAATAGAAAAATTCAAAATGAAACAAACTATTCTTCTTGTCTAAGACATGATTGTGGAACTCATTACCACAGGATATCAACGAGACAGGAGATTAGTGGGATTCAAAAGAAGGTGAGGAATGCACATGAACTAGAAGAATAATTGTATCAGTAATTAACGGTTTTGAAAGGAGCAGTAACCTAATTCTTCAGGAGTTAAAATTGAACTGGACTTAGAAAAGAGACCTTTCCTGATGGTGATTAGCCTCTAATTGTCTATTACCGGGTTTTTCTGAAATCACTCAGTGACACAGCAAGCTAATGGACAACATAAAACCACAGGTCTTATCCAGAATAGTGTTATCATATTTGGAAGACTACAATTTTTCTCAATTCTTGTCAGTTACCACTATGTGGCTGAAATCGTGATGTGTAAATAATTTGTAGGCACTAAGATTTTGGAGTTTACTGCTACAAATCTCTCTGTATTGCAGAAATTATTCTTCCTGGTAATTATTGGCTGGATTAAGAAAGGAAAAAAAGAAATATAGCTGTACTAAGTGCAATGCTTCTTTCATCTTCATCATCAGAAAAGAATAAATAGAAACATTTGTACCACTTTTGCTAGCCTACCTGCAGCTTTTTATACCTGAATCATGTCCTCTTGTATTTTTTGTCTTCCTTGAATAAATAGTCCAAGACTCTTCAATCTCTCCCTGTAACGCCTCTCACATTTCTCTGTTTGCAGTAGAATGATATAACAGAAAATGCTAGTCCTCACTCATCATTCTTTTGTGTAATTGGATTGCAATATTTTTGGTATTATTTCCTACCCCTGTTCTTTACTAACGGTAGTGTTTTGTTTGTCTTTCAGCCACTACTGAAAGCTAGGTTTGCAAAAAGGCAAAAAGCATAGTCAGTGGGATGAACTATGGAAAAGGATGCTGAGAAAGATCTGGATTTAAAAAAAAAGGTTTTAAAGTAACAGATAAAAGGTTCTTTGGTACATACCACCACAAAGGGTTTACACATGTGTTTAAGGTTATATGTGAGCATATTTATATCTTCAGTGGTATAAATAAAGGACAAATGCCAGATTCTGCACCTGGCATGGTGTAATCCTGGATGTACATATAGACTAGGGGACAAGAGGCTGGAGTGCAGCCCTGCAGAAAGACATCTGAGGGTCTGGGTTGGTGGTAAACTCATTGAGAATCAACAATGTGCCCTGGCAGCTAAAAGGGCCAGTCGTATCCTGGGGTGCATTAAACACAGTATAGCTAACTGGTGGAAAGAAGTGATTGTCCTATTATACTCAGCATTAGTGTGGGCAGTTTTGGGCTCCACATAATAAGGATATAAAAATATAAGGATGTGTCCAAAAGAGGGCAAGAAGATGGTGAAAGGACTAGAGGGAATGATTTATGAGGAGTGACTGAGGATACAACGTTTGTTCAGCTTAAAGAAGAGGAGACTGAGGGGTTATGTCATTGCTGTCGACAACTTCCTTGTTAAGGGGAGAAGAGAGGGAGCTGCTGATCCCTCCTCTCTGGTGTCCAGTGATAGGATGCGAGGGGATGGCTTAAAGCTCTGGGAAGTCCAGACTAGATATTGTGAGAAACTTCTTCACTGAGAAGGTGGTCTATCAGTGAAACAAGCTCCCCAGGGAGGTGGTCCATGGCCCCATGCCTGTCTGTGTTCAAGAAGCGTTTGGGCAACACTTTTAGATATACAGTTTAAATTTTAAGTTGCCCTGTGTAGAGTCAAGAATTAAACTCAGTGATCCTGGTGGGTCCCTTCTAACTCAGGGTATTCTATGGTTTTATGATTCTATGATATGGTGAAGTGTTTTCCGAACTAAATTCACTAGGGTGAAAGCTGCATGGAAAAAAGACTGGGAAAGACAGGAGCCTAAGTAGGTAAGTTATCTGAGTAACATGTTTAAGACATTTATCAAACCCTTTCAATTCATGATAAGGAGGGAGACTTAAAATGTATATATTTAAACCCATTGAGAGAAATTAACATTCTTGTATCAAACTTCACCTCCTGTTCTCTCTTCCAAATAACACCTGTTATTCATGATATAAGCTTTACAAAAGTCATTGCTTTCAGATAATAGCAGCATAAATTCATCTGTTCTTCTTCAGGCTCCATTTCATGCTTTACTTAATAAGAATAGCACAGCATTTTATTTTTTTTTTTTACTGAATTCCCACATACTTCTTTCTTCTGCAGCAAAGATCAATCAATTGGCATGACATTACTCTTGATACCGATACCATATCGTTCTGTAAAAAAAAATCATCTTTGAACAAGGCCATAAGTCCTCTTGTTCAATTAGTTCCATAGAGATAATGGTTAATGAGATCAGGAAATGCTTGTGCAAATGAATAGCTCCAGGGAGCTATTCATTTGAATAGAGTAAGGGGCATATCTAGGGCTATTGCATACTCCTTTCAGGGACACCTCTTCTTTCTTTTTGAGGATAGAAACGTGATTTGCTTTGAAATCTGTTAAGACAAATATCTTTCAGAGGCTGTGAATTTGATCAAGAAAGGCAGGAAATCCCTACATATTTTATTTGTATTTTGTTGCATGAATTGCAGTTATTACTGCCCCTGACTGATTTAATTTACAGTATTTTTCCTATACTTCAGAGTACTCTATACATTCAAAAGATGTCGGTGTGCTCAGTAGGCTCATAATTCAGGCTGGAAGGGATCTCAGGGGGTCTCTGGTCCAATCTCCTGCTCACAGCAGGGTCTGCTATGGGATTGAACCAATTTGTACCCAGTCATGTCTTGAAAACCTTGAAGGATGGAGACTGTACTGCCTCCCTCAGCAACCTGCCATGGCTTGACACTCCTCATGGGGAACAAGTTTTTCTGTATAGCCAGTCTGAACCTTTCATCTTTATACTCATGTCCATTGTCTTTTATGAAGAGCATGGATTCAACCTCTTGATTACTCATCATAGGTACTGGGGGCTGCTGTTATGTTCCCTGAAGCTGTCCTGCTCCCAGCTGACCCACCCCAGCTCCCAGAGCCTCTCCTCACAGGAAAAGTGCTCCAGCCCTCACGATCTTGGTGGTCTCACCTGTTTATCAATGTCTTTCCTATACTGGGGACCCACAACTGAGCACAGTATCCCGCTGCAGTCTAGCATGTGCTGAGTTAAGGGGTTATTACCACACAGGAGAAGAGACTAGTGGTTTGATTTCAGTAACAATGGAACAGTGCTACCTGCCTCCTTATTCAGACACTTGTGTATTTGAGGTTTATCTTGGTTTATAGATAATCATAGCTGCATCATCACAACATGGCCTGCTCTGTGGGCCTGTTTTCCATCCTGAATATACTGGTACCAGGCCTTCATAACCTTTAATGGAAAATCTCAAACATGCGGATTAGGGTTTTCTGTTTGTTTGGGGTTTTTTTTTTGTGAAAAATTATTAAACTTTGACATATCTAATGTATATCTCTGCCATAATCCATCTGATGCTCATTGTCACGGATGAAAGTATTGACACGGTAATATTTAGTAAGAAATCTAAGTTTATTAATAACTAACAGCAATTTGTTATTATAAAATAATTCAGAAATACTAAAAGAAAGGAAAGCGACTTATTCAGATTCTAAAATGACAAGATTCACACTAACTTACTTAACGGTACCTATATATACATATATACACATGCATGCACATAACAAAATGGACAAACATACAGAAACAAAGGTGTTTGGATTCAGTAGAATGAACACAGAACGGACATACACACACAGAAACAAAGGGTACGTACCCACACACACACACACACACACAGAGTAAAGAGAAGCTAGCTCAAAGAAAATTTCCCTCTTGAGTTTAGAGCAAATACTCACAATGCCTTGGCATTCCTCAACGGGCGATAATTGAGACTCGAGCGGGGAACTTCGCCCTGGCCTTCCGTCTGGAGCAGACGACACCTTAAGGGTTTGGTACCTGAGAGGCGTCCCAGCTCAGGGGAGATGCTGGTCACAGGCCCACTGCGATCCAGGAGAGCTCAAAGGGTCTCCCTGGTGGTCGCCATTTATAGGGTCCAAGATAATTGACTTTTGTCAAATGCCTTCTGGTGCCTTCCAGCAGTTACAAAAGAATTTGATTAATGTGCGACTCTGTTATTGTTCCCATTTGACCACATCCCAGGCACAGGTGTGCCAGGCCCTTAGGAGTTGATGGGCTATTTTAACCATTTCCGAGCAATCGGGAGGGGCAGGAGCCAGGCTCGTTGACATTGTCAGTCCTTATCTCCACAGACTGGTGTATAGCTCGGGGGATGTGGGTGGAATCGCACCTAGCACCAAGCAGCCCAACAAAGAGGGGCGGCGGGGGGGGGGGGGGGGGGGGGGGTAGGGATTGCACCACCACACTCATCTAAGGTGTTTTAAAAATTCTGTTCTACATAAATAAGTGGAGATATAGGAATACAGTTATGGCTAATATTTTCCAGAGAGCCTGATATAATTAAATATTTACATTCAGCAGGACCAGGGTTTTAAAGTCCTTGTCATATCTTGAAAATTTTCCAACCTATTTCCTCACCGTCTCTCTCTCTCTTCTCTCTGCCCCTTTTTTTGGCATATCAAAGTCCATGTATTTGGAAATTAATTATAATTTTCAGAAGGGATATCTATGTGTCACCACCCTTGAAAGTTCATGAAACAGAAATCTAAAGAAAGGGAATATTCTCTTCTTAAGGGAAAATAATATAATTATATACACTGTGGGCTGAATTTTGCTTTCCATTGGATGCTTATCTTGCAATTAGGTGGATATTGGAAGTTATCGTGACTTGAAGGCAGTCGTGGTCTCCACAGAATATGCTTTTACTTGTAGAAATTCATGAAGGAAAGATATAGTTTTACTCATCTAGGGTTTCTGGAAGTTATCTAGTCCTCATTGTTGAATTTCGTGCTTACTCTAAGGTATCCCAGAAAACAAATCAATGAGATTGACATAAACCAAGTGTAAATTCATGAAAGGCACTTGAATGTCAAGATTCACATTTTCTAATTTTTGTTGTCATTCAGAGATACTAGTTTTCAATCTGTGGTATAAAAATAAACATTAGGGCTTTTTCTTTTTAGCAAACTAGGTGAAATAATTAGCAGATATAGTAAGAAAACAAAAGATTTTTTTTACCTGCAGGAATGTGTGAAATGCAAACAATTGCATTGTGGGTTCAATGTCTCTGCATCATTTTTACATTAACATTACTCTAATGATTAGCTCTTGATTTAGCATTCGGTATGGAGATGGCTACCATGGTCGGAATAACTCTGTGAGGGCATTATTTAAATTCTGAAAAGGGTAATATGCAGTAAGTGAAAGAAGTGACAATTATAATCATTTGACAAACAACATATATATACATTTTTTCTTCTTCAAAACAGATATATTTAATCTAGTTTTTGTTTATTAAATAATCTACAGGGCTCATTCCACTTTTTTGAAATAAACACTAACAAAGTTGTGTATTTACTGTTTAGCAGCTTCAAAATTAAGCCAAAAAACTGTTTTTTGAGAAAATTACTTTTGTTCATGTTTTTAAATACTTGCCAAAACTAGGTGTGTCTTTAGGAAAAAAAAAAAAAATCCATATAATCCAAATGGCCAACAAACTTAAATTGAATACAGCATTTTAGAATCAGCATTTTTACATGTTGTTTACTACTTTTTTAATAGCCACACAGCAGCTAAAATCAGTACTTTGAACCTTTGCCCACAATAAGAGATAATAAAGAGAACCTGTGCCTCCTCTTGTTTTGTCATGCTTTGCAGTGTAGTCAGGTCAGACTAATGCGAGACTAATGCAAAGATTCCTTTTGGCTCTGCTGTGTTCCCTGTCCAGGCAGGCAGAATGCAAAGCAGTTGGGAAGTGTTTAAACTGATCCTATCATGACAGCTGTTTAGGAGCACAAGATACAATGGTGACATTAGTTATAATACGCGAAGTATAATCACAAAAACTATGGCAAAGCATTTACCAAACACGCACGGCAAATGTTAGTCCCTCTAAAACACCTGAAAACCTAAAGCAATACTAGTCTACTGGTTGATAGTCATAAATATAATTCCATGCTTCCAAAATAATTTGTTTCTTATACATATGAAGCAGCAGTCTGCAAATTGTTATCAAGAATATGTCTTTTAAAACCTTTGACATCCAAAAATTAATATCATTATTTTAAAACCCAGGTTGGACATCAGACACTGATAACTATTTTTAGAGCCCAGCATACACATATTAAGTTCAGTTTAACTGGTGAAGCTTACGACTCCTGAACTTGCTGTAACCATATACTGTTACAACATTAAATAAGACTAAGTATTCTAAGATCTTCCTGGCTTGTTGCTATTAAAAAATGAACAACATGCTTATCTTAATGAAATCTGTATTCTAATATTGTTTTTGTTAATTAAGTACTAAAAAATAAGAATTGCATCTAATTTAGATGGCTGCTCATCACAAGGATTTTTCCACTTACATAATGAAAATCTTCAGAATATGTGATGCCTTTCCCTTCATTAACACAAAAGAAAACTCTGAAGTACCTGTTATCTATGCAAGTTTATACATGCTTTCATGATTGATCTGCTAGCCATAATTGTTCCAAAATAGGAGCTATTGCAGAGATTTTTCCAAATTAACTACTTGCAGTTAGAGAGTTTGCTGTTTCTGCTCAGAAAGACAGTAGGTATGGTTTTGATCAGAAGGGTGTTAAAATAGTTCCCTCCTCTGGAATTTGTACAATGTTGCTAGTATGTTATTCATATGTTATGACTTCTTCAACTTTGTTTACATGTCCACAGATTGCCCCAAATAATTATATTTTATTTAATTTCTATATTGCTATTAAAACCAAACTTTCAGATTTTAAAAATTAAAATTCATCCTGATGCTGTGATAGCAGCTATCTTTCTAATGATTTTTTTTCTGCCTTTTAACAGTCTCCATACCTCCTGGTCTCCATTGGTAGAATTTGTGTTCAGTTAAAAATGAATGCCTTTCAAAATTGGTCAACATATTTCAATTGTGATATTTTTCAGTAAAACATGTTTTCTTAAGAGGCAAACCCCTCCCACCTTTCTAGTGTAGTCAGTTTTGATAAGAGATTAAGGAATAACAATCTGATTTCATGTTATTAACTATTGTCCTATTCCTAAATTCTTAAGTCTCAAATATTGAAAGAAAACAGAATTCAGAAAAGAGGAGCAGAAAGAAAAGAGTAGTCCTCCATCATTTACTGGAAATATTATTACTGAACAATACCCCTTTGTGATAGCTCAAGTGGATCAAATTTTTGGAACTACCAACCTTGTAAAAATCTTATCTTTTTTGACATGGGAAAATTCATATCATTTTGGGCCAAAAGCTTTGGACAACAGACCACTTGTTTTGAAGACCCAGCTCACTGAAGACTGTCCCAAGTCTCTGCTCAATTTTTCATTAATTGTCTCCCAGAATCCCAGATAGCTGTAGATAGTTTGATTCATACTATAATTATGTGAGAACCATGAAGCAAGAAAAAGCTAAAAAATCCAAGAGTTTGTAAAGGAATTATAAAATAATCCATTTTGCTGTGAGACAGCACAAGAGAACTACAGATCTCCGCAAAGCAATAAACAACTTTCTGTTATTAAATATCACACAGAACTGAAGAGGCTGGCAGAATATCTTTGTCCAGCTTCTCTTAATTTTAAGTAATCTTTGTAAGATGAGCCTCTACATCAAATAGCTATCATAAAAATTTTTATCAGTGTAGTTCCTTACAAGCTGGAATAATGCTGTTACTGTTCACTGATGACCTGATCCCACACTTCCAGTTGGGTCCTATGCATCTCTCCCTTTGGTTGGATGCTCCCATATAAGCACCACAGCTAACCGAGCTTGATGCTGACTGTGGTCTGTCTTTCCTACAAAGATTTCCTGCCTTTCTTTACTAAAAGCCTTCTTTTGAGAATTTTGGTTCCAGTCATAGCAAGCTTGTATGCATTACAGTGTTCCTTCACAGGTAACTGTCTATATCAGAACAAGCAGTTCTTGATGTGATTTTCTGTGGCAAGGCTTTTCCCAGTTGAAAAGCATCCCTCTTTGTGATATATCAGAACACAGAACAAATACAGAAAGTTAAAATTCTTGAATCACACAATGCAAAATATATCCAGATACTAAATGGGAGTTGTAAGCAATGGAAGCAGTTACATTAAAATTTTTTGTACACAATCAGAATGAAATTCTTTAATTGAAATATATATTTTCCAAAATTATTGTAATCTTCTTAGCATTAAGAGCAACTGCTTACCTGAAATCAGCCTGGTTAGTTGCTTATATGGTTATATTTCCCTGTCTAGACCATCCTTTTATACCACAATATCCTGATAGTTATCACTGAATCATATCTCACCATGTGCAAATTCTGAAATGTGCTAAAAATGAAGACACAATGTAGAATTTCCAAGACTGATGCTGGATGTTGGCATCTTACCAAAAGTGGTATCTTTTATAAGAAACAGAGTTGTAAGCCCTTTCTGGGAACGGAAAATATCTGCCCTCCGGATTTAGAAGAGTTCCATGTTCTATAACAGCTTTTAGTAAAGAGTACTCTCTTTAGATAATTACTGCATCTCTTTGGATGCTTAAAACTTTTCTGATATGGAAACTGATGCACAGAATTACTACAGAGTGAAAACTGGAATGTACATTGGACTGAAAGGAAAAGTGTCAAATAAAAAGCAAAAGAGAGCTAATACAAAGAAGACAAAAGAGACAGTGCCTGTAATTATTTGAAAAACTTCGGAGACTTAGTTCACAATTTTACAGGTTCACAAAATACATCTTTATGTGTGAACTGACAGATTGACACGCTGAACAAAATCCTGAGGTTGAAAAAAGGTAAAAAAATGAAACATAAATGCAACAACAGAACATCAAAACTTCTTAATACTGTGGAAAATCAAATGCCATGCAGAGACAGGTGTAGATTTAATGCATAATATTGCCATATATTGAAACGCAAGGTTATAAATATTATGTGTATGCACAGAGTTCAGGTATTTGCTTTAAGACTTCCAGTATGCCAGAGTATCAGTTTAACGTGTATGATTTACAATGTTTGAGTGGGAACACATGCACATGAATTAGTCTGGAATATATTTTCACAACTGAATAGCACTAAATTTGAAATTTAGTGCATATCCAGTTGTTACAGAAAGTCACCGCCACTCAGCAATTACCAGGAAAGCTTCACTGGCTTGAAGCATTCCTTTATCACAGTCATTTCAGGATGTAATTTGCTTTGAAGATTCCAGAAATTCACCAAAGCAATCATTATCAACTGAGATCACAAACACTCCCAGTGATGCACATACAGCAACTTCAGGAAGTGACAGACAGAAAAGGATGCTAATCCAGTAATTCATATAGTAATAGCAATAGGTGTCTTCCCATGGATCTCATCAATAGACCTATTGGGAAAAAAAAACACCCACAAAAAACTGGTGAAAAAACCCCTATTTTTAAATTTTGATTGTAAACCAACATTTTTTAGTGAGTACCTCAGAGGAAAAATATATAGGAGACGTAATACTTGAGGGCCTTGAGAGTGAAAAATGTCATGCAACTGAATTGTAAGCATACTGAGATCTGTGTGATACTTCTAGAGGTGAGTAGGTTCAATGAATGAGTGCAACACTCATTGTGAGTGTTCATCTGGTTCTAGGGATGTGTGTGAAAAGTGGAAGAGATTCAGCAGGCAAAGTGGAGGACCAACCTCAAGTCCATCTGTCTCACATCCAGAATCTCACATCTTCCCTCCATCTCCTTTTTAAAAGAAGCGTTTTAACTCCTAGAATCTCCTGCATAATAAATGTCAGTTTTTCACTAGTGTAACAAAAAGGCTGATAGCTAAGGTATTCAACTCAGAGTTGGAAGAACATCCCTTCAAGAAGGGAAGGAGCATAAAATTGGACTTCTGACCTCCAGGGAGACAATGAAGGTGAAGTATCCTGTGGTGTTGTTTTGAAGTGGGTGGAGGTAGAGAAGGTAGAAGACATAGTGTGGCCAACTTTATTATTAATGCTTACACACATGAAGGCCAACTGGGCAACAGTTTTGAAACTCAGCTGAGACAAAGACATGCAGAAGTTGTTCTAAGGATTTAGGAAGCTTTATGCACATCCAATAAAGAAATGTGGATACCGGAAGTTTCATATGCAGATTCATATCTTTTGGTATCTAAATACGCCTGTCTCAAGAACCTAATCCTTATATTTGATCTGATGAAGCAGAAAGTCTGTGACTGAGCACAAAACTGGGATCAGACAGATCAGGCTTAGTGCTTTCCCAATTGATTCATTCTTCTTTTTCTTTTCCAGGCATATTCAAGTTTGAAAGTTTTCCTCTACAGCATCTCTGGGGCATGCTTTGTTTTGCAATTCACAACTCCGCTTGTGAAGTAAATACCAATAAGTCTCACACCGAGCATATAAAACCTTCGCCTGGCAGCATGTACAACAGCTTTGTTGCTCTTCTGCACTTCTCTGTCTACATTGTCTAACCTTCACCCACTACTTCTAGAGATGTGAAACTCGTTTGATCTTCATCTGCATTCAATCTGTTCTCATTCTCAGCAGAGCAGGAATCACCAAGGGATGCCAGCTATTGTGTGCCTTTTGTGAAAGGGACACATGCCTACCAAACTACCTTAAAATGATCAAACACTTTTCATGTGGTCCTGTGATTAAATCTGATCATGGGACTTTGCATACATACCTCAAAGAACTGGAACTTTATTTTTTTACTCTTTTTCTTACTAGAGAAAAGAGTGAATATGTTTAACATTTTATAATTACTATAATTTACTTTTAGACTTTCTGTCATTTTACCCTTTGGTCGATTAATGATTCATTTAAACTTTTAAGTGAAATTATTCCTTTTTCTGTTTCATATAGAGACCAAAAAGAAAGGGATGAAGAGCTGGGCTCTCTTTATTAAGCTCTTTTTCCTTCATACCTGTCTTTTTCTAGTGACTGATCTTTCTTTTGCCATCAGACACTCCTATGATTAATTGCTTTGGCCTGTCTCCTCCTACTGTGTCTAATATTTGCATAAAAAGAGAAAAACTAAAAGCACAATTAAGAAAAAAACAGCTTTCTAAGGCTATCTTGTTTTCCTTACATATGTAAAAGGGAACATAAAATGATGAGTTGCTTTGTGCTAGTGTTTCATAATAGTCTGCAACATTTGTTGTTATTTTTAAATAAATTCTTTAAATAATCACTCACTTGAGGAAACACATAATAAGAAAAATATTATGTAGATGCTAAGACAGGGTAGCACATTAAAGAAGTGAAAAACTTATTGTATAACCTGCCCATTCCATACTCTGCTGTTGTTCTCTGGAGAGATTCTCCCTTACTGTTTTTTATTTTACTATAATAAGATTATATGGGGATTCAGGATACAGACTACTCCAGTCTCTTCGTTATTTTCCCTCTGGGGTTGTCACTCATGTCAGTATTTTTAAATCATTGCAGACATGATATTTGTTTATATTTGGATATGTATGCATGAATATGTGTTTATATGCAGAGAGACAATCTTGAGAAGTACAGATATTAGAGACTGAAGAAAGCATAAAAGTTAAAATGATACATTCTTCCTGTTTTAATCTCACAAAGACATTCTTAAATGATGAATGGCTACAATTCTTCCTGAAAGTCATCCTGCTTACAGTTACCTCCTTGCTGACTGCAGGAAGTCACATCCTCAGCAGGCTAAATTGCCATGTCTCCATCAGTAGCCATAGAGTTACACCAGAGGACAATCTGTCCCTGTACAAGTGTAAATCATACAAGCACTAATTTTCCATTGCCTTGAACCCAGTATAGGACATAGCATGTAGGGGAACAAAGATAAAGAAAGAGTGAAACTCTCATTGAAATCCTAATGCAGATAGAAATGAGTAGTCCCAGTGCATGGTTCTGCAAAATTAGGCTCAAATTAAATAGAAATAGAGAAGAGTCAAAATAGATAGAACTGTAAAATAAAATCAATAAAACCCGCCAGAAAGTAACAAGATTTTATCTCCAGGAATTTGTTTGTAGACAATGCTTTGGACAGAATTACCAGAAAAAATTAGTACCTGCTTGCTTTCCTACCATATATCTAGGGCTTGCTTTAGTGCCTGAAAAAAAGCTTTAGCCTCACTGATACAGACTCTACTAAAAAACCTTAATGTGTTATGAATGTATGTGTGAGTTCATGGGGTTACAGAAGTCAGAAATGTTTTAAACAAATGGTGGACTGGTGGTTTTATTGTGGATCTTTGTATCTAGCTAGGCATTTATATTACTAACTACCCTTGTTTCCAAAAACATCTTATCTGAAAGAAGGATAAACTCATAAGCTTGAGGACTGATTTCAATATATCTTCAAAGTCCTTTCCAACCTAGGTGATTCTGTGATTCTGTAATAGAAACCAGGAGAAGTTTTAGTTTCAAGTGGCTTTTGACTCCACAGCAAATGCCAAATATACCTCTTGGTTGAGTTTCATACTGAAGCAAAACAGAATAAAAACAAAAGTCCTCCCCCATAGAAAACAGCAATGTTGATGACCAGAAGGAAATCTGAATCAGTCTATGAGTTAAGTTTTGCACAAAGCTGCACACGTAAAGGTTTATTTGAAGCTCTGGAATATAATTATAATTAAGACTTCAAAACATCCTTTTCATTACATTCAGAGCTTAAATTGTGTAACTTATTTGCATTTGAGATAAAAAGAGATGCATATTTTGTATGTTGAAATTAGATTTGTAGAAGCATAAGCTCATTCCCAACGGCAAATATTACTAACTTCAATTCCAGTTATGAAACACTAAATTGTTTTTTAAGTGGGAGCCAGCTCTCTTAATAGGCTTTCAATATTAATCCTCTAATGCTTATTGTTGCTTTACTTTCTAGAGGTTATGTTAGAATGGATGAACCAGGAAAGTCTGAATTAGATTTAAACTAGAATTTAGGGTTAAGAATTAGAAATACCTGGTATGAGATTTGCAGTTTAGATTTAACAGTGTTAAAATTGTGGCTGCAATTTTAGACATGTTTTTCCAAAAATCCTAGAGATTCCTATACTTTAGATGAGCTTGCAAGTCAGACTATCTTTAATACTAGACTTCCCCATATCAAAATATTTTTGAAAGTTTTCAGTGCGGTAATATTCAGAAGATACCTGTGCCCACACATTCTTGTTGAATTGAACAATAAGAGGATCTTTTTGCATAAAAGAAGAACATTTTTCATCTTGGAATCTTACCTTTGACAGGGCAACCAAAATTATAAATAAAACACCAGAAAATTAAATTCTGACCTAGGTTTATGCTGCAATGGCAGATGCAGAAATGTCTGAGGAGTTCAGTGGCAATCATATAATGTAATGCACCAGTTCCATGCTGCATGGTGTAAATGGCAGGGAGGCAAGAAAAAAAATTCCCTTTACTCCACAAACCCTGTAAACCTGTGTTGGTATTAACCAGACACTTCTAGGAATGTGAATAACAAATTTTAAGAAAATAAACTAAATACCATTAAACTCAAGAGAGGAGAGATCTTAATGTCTGCAACCACCCTACTTTCTCATAATAATTAGAAGAAAAAAATAATACATGAATTTGATTAAGTTTTCCTGCAGGTCTATATGGCCCAGAAGGGTGTGGATATAGTTCTTTTCTGAGAGAGAAATCTCTGAAATCTCTAAGCTTTCTAGGTTCTTCAGGATACTAATAATCTTTCTCTGATCCAGCAAAGCTTCTCCTTATAGAGCTCTTGACTCATAGGTAGGGTTAAAATTATAGTGCTTAAAATTAAGCATATATATAAATGCTTTGCTGCACCAGCCTTTTGTAGGAACAAGCTCTCTGTTTCTGGCATCTCTGTTGTTAAGTTGTACTTAATGCTAATTAGGACTGTGACTGCTTCACAAGAGTCAGGAGAGTGTACTGAAAGCCTTGAAAATTTAGTACAACTTGAACAGCTTCACTCACTCTATATAAACAGGTACTTGCCAGTGAAACTATATGAAAAAGGAAGAAGGTCAATAAAAATGCATCTCCCAAATGTAGTAACTTCCCTTGTGACACTGAGTATCCTGTGTTTTTAATGGGCCATATGCAACGTGCTTACAGCAGATAGGCCTGCTTTACTCTGGATGCTCCAGCATTTCCTGGGGCACCTCCAGAAACATGCCTCTGATAAACCTCCATAAGCCATGAAGCGTGAGTGTGGAATGACCTTTCCGTGTGTTTCTGTTATTGTGGCCGTGTACTTACACTAAAACTTTCCCACCTTTTGCAAAATACTGTTGGGACTTCAGTTACCCTGTTTTCATAGATTTTCACACACCAGCTCTTTTCAGAGCAAAGCAGTAACTACATCCTCTTTATTGATTTCCATTTCCATATCCCACCATCAAATTTTCCATAAGTACAGATACATGATACAGATACAGCGAACTTCTACTTTGTCTTTTTTGCTTCAGTGTCTAGTTGTGTGTGACTGGTTTGGATGTTGCTTCACATTTAGAAGACACATAGGAGAACATGGATTGAAACAGGGGCCGGAATCCAGGTTTCGCAAATGCAGGCTGCCACTCAACCCATAGTGTCTACAGAAGCAAGAAAACTAGAAAACACAACACTAAAATGCACACATTCTGATCCTTCATCCTCACCTGACTGTCTTTCCTAGGAAAGAGATAGCTTAGAAAGATCTTTCCACCTCTAGGAATACTCCTGATTTTTAAGGTTATACTGTGTAAATGCCAGTTTCACTTCTACTTCACACTTTATTTCTTCTAGACTCTCTGATAAATATCATCCAGTTCTGTTGGTTTATTGCAGCTGAATTTCCAAATTGCTTATAATTTCTTCTTTATGGACTTAATGTCTGTAAAGGCGACACATGAGTAAAGCCATTGGAAACTGAATTTTCCTGTCATCCGGGTTAATAAATGCCAATATCAAAAAAATGTTATTCAACTGCCTTTGTATCTAAATATCTCCCTGAAATAACAATTCAACTACTGTTTAACTTTACATGTACGGACATTTAAAACAAGATAGAATCTACAATAGTCCACATTTCATACTGTTGTAATTTTGAGGGTAAAAAGAGAAGCAAACACACAGTCCACATGATTTTGGTATTCTTGAACCACAAAAACTACAATAATAAAATCAAATCCTCTTTGTTTTTGTTGTAAGTTTCACAGCTTCAGTTTCAACAGACTCAAACATTAAATACTGAACATATGTGATTTAAAACAAGGTAAAGGACAACAAATTCACCAAAGTGCTTTACAGCAGCATAGGACTAGAAAGTCAGATGCAGCCATTGAAAGATTAGATTGGATTAATCTGTGTTGCTTCTTGGAATCATTTGAAACCTGCATTTATCTGCTGCTGTTGCTGCAGCAGCTCCTTGCTGCCAGGACACAAGCTAGCTAGTTTCAAACTGTGCTGAATGTCTAAAAAATGATATAGTAATGTATGTATATAGCTGCAAGTGATTATACTCAATTGCTTTTTTTTCACCATGTCTCCTCCATGGTACAAAATCTCTTGCCCTCTTTCTAGAGCAGTACAAGATTAATAACTTCCATGGATTGGACACCAAGTGTATCGTGAGACTGACACATAATACACAAAAAAGGTACAGTAAATATCTCCAAATGTGAGTGGTTAAGCATAAATGTATCTAGCAAAGACAGCACATTGAACTGGAGATTAAGTAGTAACCCTTTGCTTTGTAACTCTCTGAAAAAAAGATGTTTATTTGGAGCTTGACTGTGCCTTTGAAAAGGGAGTCAATGAAAGCACATATGTAGAGATTAAAGTATATTTGCATTTGTTTAGGAAAAAGGCATTTGGTTTATCTGAAGAACAGGAATCCAGCCTATGTGGAAACCTTTCAGAAGTCTGTGACATCTTTAAGAGTACTAGCCCTACAACAAAAAGGCTAAGCTTAGACTTGCCTAGACTTAAAACTGGGGTTTTACTTTAGTTAGTAGCTCTAGCTTTCCATATATATCTTCCATAGCAAAGCTTCTTCTGAGAATATATTAGTACTTAGATTACTGGTGAGCCCAGGATGGATACTTTCATATAGCACTATGAGAAAGCACAGAAAAATGTTATCAGTCCTTTTTCTTTTCCTTTCTCTCTTTCCTGCCTGCCCACCTTCTGTTTTCTCTCTCTGACAGTAATGTGAAGAGCATAGCATTTTTTTGAGGCAGTGAAAGGCTGTTTTTCCACCTGGTCCATGCTTTGCCTACATGTTTGGGAGCAACATGCTTCTTGTCTTCTCCCTTGAGTCCTACCATGTAAAAAGATGTATAGAGGTAATACAGAATGATGTAAGGAAACATCTGTAACAACAGCATTTTCTTTCCCTGGCAGAGCCTACGCTCACTTTCTGTAACAAGGCAGGCTCTTAAAAGTTTAGGTGGCAGGTGATTTTCCTGACAGTTCTTTGCATGCATGGGAGAGGGAAGGAAAATTGGGAGAACAGGAATGGGAAGGTCCTGGAAATAAGTAGAGAAAAGAAGGGATGGAGAGACTAAAATGTTTGAGAATGTCTGTTCTAGAACTTTTCATCACCCCCTTCTCACTCATCTTTTGGTATATTTTTAAAGGAATGATTGTATATATCCTTTGGGTAGAAACAGATACCAACCAGCATGTAATTAGACAAAGACATTCAAATAATATTTAATGGCTTTTCAATTAGAAACAGTGAACACTGAACTAAGTGTCAAAGACTGTCTAATTTGTAAATCTGAACTGTACAAAGTGGTCTTAAAGGGACTGAGTGAAATTCACTTGACAATTCACTTGACACAGACAGTTGAAAAGGTGATACGACCTTTTTTTATTTCTAACAGATATAATTCACAGATACATAGAAAGCACTCCACACTAAAGTCAAATAACAAATACTATCAAGAAAGATACCAAAAATATCCTAAACTCAGCGTAACTGAGTTGATGAATATTTTTAAATTTCTTGATAATTAGTACAAGATATAAATATCATTTAAGATCTTATTTTTGAAGAAAGCAAGTAATTGAAAGTGATACCTGATTAGGAAAAAAAGAAATCCAAGATCTAGATCCTTCCAAGGATCTAGTAAAGACCATTCATCTGAGTTTTAGATATGTGAAAAACATTGGAAAGATTTATTATTGCAACAATGGCTGATAAAGAGCTTCCTAGTGGAATGGATAACAACGTCAATGCAGGAGACAGGTGTGGCTGTTCTACAGATCATGTCAAGCTAACATCTGATGATGTTTAGTATATTCTGTATGTTCCTTTGTATGACATATGAAGGTATTTTTTCAATGTTAAAATATTGTTTCCAATACCTTCCCTTCTTAGCTGGTCTGTGAGCTGCTTGTTACAATGATTCTACACGCTTTTTCTGCCTTTAGCAAAACCTATGATGATTTCCCCATAGTTTTGAAAAACTTTTCTTAGGTGGTAGCTGCTACTGAAGTAGCACAACAAAGTGATATGCAATGAAAAGCAGACTCACGTACTAAACAAAAAGTTCTGTTATCAACTAATGAAGTCTTGCATGTTATAGATTTGTATCTCATAGTTGACTGCCTTTATAAATGAATGAAATTAAAGCTGCCACTGGAATTCACATGTTCATCATGCATCAGAGAATGGTGGGGCAGGGGAGGAGACAATGCCTTTATAAATGTCAGCAGTATTGAAAGACAGGGTTCTGTATGTTTTTAGACAGTAGAAATTACACATGACAGAAAAACTGGACTGAGGAATAGATTTTCTCATTTCTAATAAGGTGTGAGGCCTACCTAAATCTTTCTCCAAAGCTAAGTCATTCTTAATAGAGCTCACCTGTCTTGATTCTCCAATGCCTTATGCATTGTGTTCATGCCAGATCCTTTCTTTCCTTGGAGACATTCTTACTTCAGTACCCATTTTCATGAGCTGTGTAGCCACATAACACATTTGAACATTGGCTCAGCTGAAATTGCCAATGGTTTCAAAAATTGCTAAGAACTTACAGACATATAGATATGCATACAGAAATAGCATGATCATATGACCCTTATTCTCATAGGAACAAAAATTAGAAAATAATTGTGTTTGTAAATGAAATAACAACTATCTATGGAAGATACAGGATCATATGTGTTAGGAATGAATATGCATGTAGATTGTGGAAGTATCTATTAACTAGTTTTGTTAAAATAGAGATTATATGATTCTGATTTTACTTGGGCCATTCATGCTATTAATGGACTAAATAATACATGTATTTTGGCAACCACCCTAATACACAGTATGTTGAAAGTGATAAATGTACTTACATTTATATATCTAACATCTCAAATTAATTGTCATAACAGAAGCCTGGAAAATGATATAAAAATATATGACAAGTAAACATATTCTTTGGTGGATTACAACAATTCTCTATGTACTTTTATTTCTTCATTCGGGCTGAATAGAGAAAATCCCTTGGTGTAGTTATAATAAAACAACTTTGCAAGTTAATGATGATTATTTTTCACACAGAATTTGAAAACCACCAGTATGAAGGAAGATCTAGATTGTCCTGAGTCAGCTCTATAACTTGTGCCTTTTGGCCTTTATTAATAAAAGGCCTCTGACATATTTTCTGTGTTGAAGAATATAAGAAAGAGAAAATAAATACAGTGAAGAGTAAAGGACAGGCACTTGTTTGTTCTTTGCAGAACCGTTGCATTTCTAAAACTAAAAGTTATTTTCTTACAAGGTCTTTGCAGTCTCCATTAATCATTTCTTTAGCTAAATCTGCCTGTTAGCATATTTCTAGCTGCCATTGCATGCTCCTAGCAGTTTCTTTAAGCAGCCCATGCATTTGTTTTTGACAGAGGTTGGCCTTAAGACAAAATCATCCATTCAAATCAATAACCATCATGCAACAATTGTTGACTAAGCCAATGTCTTCTCCTTCAGAACAAAAATCCAGTGGGAATACTGTATAATATTAAATTTACTTTTATATCAGGACTCATCTATGCAATCCTTCTCTGTCTCTCTCCACCTTGTGGTTGTTTTGTATCATTGCAGTCAATTATTTTAGGGCTCAAACTGAACATTATTGTTTTCTTGTGCATAAATCAAATATTTAAGAATGCTACCTTTTTCCATTCAGTTATCTATCTGATGGATGATATAGATGAAATTTATATTTGCCAACTTACTTTTAATGGAATAACTTCTGTCTTGTTCAGGAAAAGAGAAGCTGTTGATTACGACACGCTTTGAGCTTTCTATATCATGTCAGATATATTTTGTGACGTTTTGTCTTGAGACCTCAGCTAAGAGCACCATAAAACCAGATGCATGATCAGAAATCAGCCTCCAGTGGATTTTCTTTAAACTAAATTAATATTCAAATATAAGGGTGTACTGGTTTAGCTAGGATAGGGTTAAGTTTCCCCAGCAGTGGGGGGGAAGCTCTAGCCGGATTATTCAATACCATGCTGATGTCACCTCCTGGCACCTAAGCGCGGGAGCGCGGGAGAGTCGGTGAAGGCGTGCATTGTGCGGTCTCTCTCTCTCACTGCTGTATTGGTACATATTTTTTGTTCTGTTTATTGTTATTACTGTTACTGTTATTGTTGTTGTTCGGTTTGTTGCTGTTGCACTGTTGTATTAAACCTTTCCTTATCTCTGCCCTGGGGTTTGTATTTCACTCCCTTTGTGGTGGAGGGGCAGCGGCCGCGTGGTCTCGGACCCCGGCAGGGACTAAACCACCACATAACAGAAAAAAATCCGATTCTGCAAGCAAAGACAAATTCCCTCTTCCCTTTTTCCAAAGTTCAAATTGGAGTAGATCAACAAAAGACCAGTTTTGATTATTGCTCTGCTTAATTTTATAACTAAGTGCCTGGTGACAGCATAAATTGGGTGTTCTGGCTACCTCTGTAGCTCATGGGTAGCTCATACTGTGAGTTAGTCATCTGAATGCTGGGGAAGCCAACAGGTTCATCACCTAGATCACAGCTTGCAGTGGAAACAGCAGTATGTCCTTAATCTCACCTGCAAGTGCAAGTGCTACATCTTCAGCTGGAAGATGAACCTTGTCTTCAGTTGGGATTCACACTTATTTCTGGACTCTTTCTTGTGCTTAAATCATAAATACTTTTTTTTTTCCCCTCCTAGAAAAGATATAAAAAATTCAGGATTGCTCTTTTTATTCAGTTTATGAGTACTTAGCTGAAAAGAGCTGGAAGCCCAACATCTGTCATTTACGAGACTCTTTTGACTTCCGAGGGATGAAGCAGAAATCATCTCATTCCATGTGGTTAAAATGTTTTCTTGTTTTGACTTATAAACTGGAAACTTGAACCTCACTCTAGAGCCTTGTAGTTAAAGCCTTTGGGAAGAAAAAGAGAGACCTGGAGGCCCTTCATTAATCTAATCAATACTGAATATCAAAGTATTCACAAAGTGGAGCACCTGGTCATTTTTGCTTCCCAGATAAATGCATCAACCATTATAATCACACTCATTCTGTCTTCTGTGCCAAATGAATGTTCATCGATCCCATGTAAAGTGGAATGATTTTAGCTTAAGAAAAAAGATACAAAAGCATTTCCTTTCCCTAGACTCCACCTCACTGTGGCAATTAGGGCACCCCCATAGGAAGTATACATTCCAGGACCAGAACAGCTAATCCCCATAACACAGGTGCATGCTTTTTCCATGTGTTCCTAGATAAAAAACAGATCAAGGAAGGGATAAGGGTGATCCCAGCTTTGCTTTTTGTAGAACCAAACTATGTTGAGTATGCTCTGAGAAAGCCAACAGAAACTAGCCCTGTCAGTGACATAGAGAGAGGTTCAGATTGTGAACTGGGATATGACTAAAGCATGAATTAGGCCTGGAGCTGCTCAGGCTTAACACGATTCAGCTCAGGTGGGTGGCTGGTTTTATTGGTAAGCATCCTCTGAGCACCTGCAGTAACAAATAGCCAACTATTTCAACATTTTTTTGTATGCTATTATGCAAGATACTTAATCAATACATTTTTTTTCCTTGATTAAAATTTTCTGTACTTCTTCCTATGCCTGTCATTTGGGGCTGTTTTTCTTCCCAAATAAAAGTTTCACAAAGCTATCAGTAGTGCAGGGCTTTTAGCAGGTGAGTTATTAATTATTCATTTTGATAAGTGTGACCACTGCTGTGAAACAGCCCCAGGAGGATTTCCAAAGGACCATTTGGTAATAAATATTCAACAATTTGTAATGTTTAGTTCTGATTCATGTCCCAGTACCTATCAATGGCTGGACATGTCCACTGTCCATACATAATATCTCCTTTCACCATCATTTAATGACATCAAAATCATGCATTGCACCATCTTGAAACAGAAAATTAACAGATTTTTAAAGTCACCTTGTCAACTCCAAGACTACACTTCAGACCTGTAAGTCCATAAACTCTCTTTAAATGCTTATTAAACCTTATAAATGATGCTTCTACTCCAGTGGAGCTGCTCTCATTAACTGTGTAAGATGATTTGTTCATTATTTGCAAGTGGAAGTGAGGCAGAACAGAAAGATGTGTGGAAAAATGACAGTGGCATCAGGCAGCACACTCTTAAAAGGATAAGGATGATAGTTGGGAAGTATTTTCAACCCTAACCACACAGTGAGTAATCAAATAAGATGGATTTAGAATCTAGCAATGAGTTTTTTGTTTCTCATCAGGCAAATTCATATAATTCTTGTCAAGCTGATTTTGCATATTTTTTAAGTAATAGAAACATGAAAATCTTACCAAATATATGTGAGGATATGAATCATCAAAACTTTTTAACAAGTGTTTCAATCTGTCATTTTTATGTGTTCGCATCAACCCATGATTTCTGAGAAAGAGTTGAAAACTGAATGAATATTGACAACAACTTTCTCAGTTTAAACAAGCCCACACAGACAGAGGAATGAAACTTTTGACTGTCAGATGCTTCTTCAGTAAATGCCAATGCTGATGACATGGTAACACCAAAGTGCCAGGTTGAACTGAGTTTGGCATCAGGAAAGTCATGGAGAAGACTATGAAATGCAGTATGAGTTTGTAGTTACTACAAATGAGTAAATATTGGTAGAAATCTGTGAGCTTATTTTTTTCCTTCAACCTTCTTTATTTCTCCTCTTTATGATGTGATAGAAAAAAAATGTAAGTTTCTTCAAATGAGATTGACAGGCATGAAGAGTGGGAAAGAATGAGGACAAGGAAATAGGTGTCAAAGTTGACAGTATAAGGAGCAAGAAAAGAATTACCTTGGATTTCTCTGATACTGAAATTACAAATAGTTATGCTTTCATTTACACTTTCAGTAGCACAACTAATATTAGCATGATGCACCCAACTGTGAAAACAATGTAAAGGAGATTCGTTATACTAAGCATTTAAAATTTGTCAAATTTGGAAAGTAATTATTAGATCACCAAAATCTGAACTGGATGAAACATTCATATTGATAGGTTACACAAATTAATTAGCTTGACTATTTATAATTTTTAAAAATGAGCCTCTCTGCTGCCTAAAATTTTACAATGAATGAAGTGATCCAGTGAATAAAAAATGCTGGATTGTTAGTCACAGAGACTGGATTGATTTTACTTAACTTTATCCTTCTGAAAGTTAAGCATCTTGTCTAGGCCAGTTGACAAGACTCCATCTATAGCCCATGCAGGAAGAGACACTCCCAGAAAGTAATTTATCAACTGCTAAGATTCTGTCTGAGATAGAAGAAGATGTCCTCAGGATGTACCTGTCTCCCTTGGCAGTTGAGCAAGGCTGCACAAATCTCTTGGGTGTGATGCCTAATGTCTGGATGGTTAATGTTAGGTAAGTTGATTCCTGCCCTAAGTTCCCCAGGTTGCTTTGAGTTATAAGGGACTGCAGCATTTTCATACTGACTCTAAATAGAGAATTCTGTTGGATTGAAAGAGTGAATCACTCATTATGGATATGTAAAAATAATATAATTTTTAGAAAGAATAGTTATCAGTAAGATGACATGAGAACTTCTAAATATTCCAGTATTTATAAGACTCTCATTTCAAGCCCTCTCATGCTTCCAGTATATAATGAATCAGAGCAGTTGTAGAGTTTGGACTCCAGAAATCTCAAATCGATTACTACTTTCTTTGTAGTGAATCTTCATCACCTACAGATTTTTGACAGAAAAATTATTTTTAATCTAAATGAAAGCTATTATATTCTGAAAAGGTTTACTGAGTGGAAGGATAGAATCATAGAATCATTTAGGTTGTCAAAGACCCTTAAGATCATCAAGTCCAACCATTAACCTAACACTAGCAAGTCCACCACTAAACCATGTCCCTAAGTGCCACATATACATGTCTTTTAAATACCTCCAGAGATGGTGACTCGAAGATTGTGGCAGGTGCACCTGCCCAATGAAAACAGGGCTTCTTGGCTGCTGAAGTGTAGCATCTCTTGATTGTCTTTGTTCTCAGAGTTGCACCGTAGTTGGGGCCTTTGGCCAGTGGGAGCCGCTATTGACCACAGATCAGATTGGGCCTGGGAAGAGTCCCCTGGGGGAGCCATTTTGAGCTAGTCCACCCCAGAGCAGCACGCTCTGGTCGAGGACTCTCTCCTTGGGTCGGAAGTCGCCCAAGGAAACTCCTTGAGGTTCCTTGGGTCGGGATGCTGCCCTGAGAAGTTCCCCAAGGTTGAGAGCCCTTGCTTTTTAGGAAGCAATAGGGTGTTTTGGGTTGTCGTTAAACCCTAGGAAGTGATAGGGCATTTGGGGTTGTCATTAAACCCTAGAACTGATAGAGTGTTTTGGGTTGCCTTAAACTGTGGGAAGTGGTGCTTTGTTCTGCCTTTTGGGTTGTTGTTAAACCCTAGGAAGTTGTTTTGTTTTCTTCTCGTGAACATTTGAACCTGTAATTGAATAGTTGCAGAGGGCTAATTAATTGTGCTGATAATAAATTTGTAATTTTTGGTGGTTGTTTGTTTATTTGAGAGCCTCTGTAACAAAGATGCCTAATGAGATGCTATAGAAGATGCCTAAGAAGGGATTATAACCTTCTATGGCACCTCATTAACTCTATCCAGTGTGGGCTGCACCTCGACTGCATGACCCAGTCAGTGTATGAGAAGGGAGATGTGCTAAACTCTCCTATAGCCATTTCCCCCTCTATATAGGGCTTCACATGGCTCTAAAATTTCTTCATAAAATATTTTTGTTGTCCTCAAAATATGCAGCAAATAGAACTATAATAATGAAAGTACATTTTGACATGTCTCAGAGCACAGGGTGCTGAAAAGATATGCATAGAGTCTGTTTAGTTGGATGTGATGGCTGAAGTTGCATACTTTAGATCTGCTCATTAGTGTGCCTTTAGCCTGAGAAACCATATCCTACTGATAAAAAGTATTTCTCACGGCTCTGCTCTGACATGCTGCTATCTCTATTTATTCTATTCATTTCATGTGCTTGAAATCTTTCCATTTATCTAACAGTTACTCAAAATGGAGATCTGGTACCTCCTAAAGCAATATGACACTCAGTGTGAGATGAATACGAAGGGAATGAAAAGGTGGCCCACATCAAGTTCTTCAAGGTATTTTAAAGGTCTTAAATGCGTTACCTAACCAAGAAGCTGTGGCAGCCTAGAGATTTATTCAACAGAAGAAACTGTAAATAAATAGAGAGAATTAGGTAGATAGGTAGTTTTAATAAATAAGACAAGTTGTCTTTTATCACATCTTCCAAATACAGTTATTTATTTCTTATCTTTAATATTTAATAACATCACATTAAAGTTATAACAAGTCTTAATTGCCAGAACTAATTATGTCCTTTCAGAAAAAAAGTTGATCATGCAACCGTCAGAGAGCCAGGAATCAAAAAATACTAATGCTTCAGGAACTTATCTCTGGCATTACTTTAATACAAAGATAGAAGGTAAAAGAATTGTGGATATCTGGGATTGAAGAACATCTGGCTTATGAGGATATCTCATTAACAGCTATTCAACATAAAGGAATAAACAAAACCCCCAGAAGACAGAGGAAAAATAATAAATGAAATACCTAGATACAGAAATTTTAACAAATGGGAGGTATCAGAGACAATACCAAAGGCCAGAGTTCGCAGATCACTGAAGGTTCCACTGGAGCATAGTCTCGGAGAGCTTAGAAACTGATAACAGTGAAGAAACAAGATCACCATGGGTCTCACAGGAAGTATAAATGTTGTGAGATATTCAAAGGGAATTATGGAAATGTGAAACTTTTATGGTAGGCTTAGGGGAGGGGCTGAAGGCGGGGAAAGGGAAAGATCAAAGTGCATGGAAAAATATGACCAAAGTGAGTGTGGGAAAATGGAAAGAAGAGGCTAAACAGGCCAGTCCACGTAAGCAGGCTCTTGGTCCATATGTCCTTCTGGTTGTGGTGGGTTGACCTTCGTTGGATGCCAGGTGCCCACAAAAGCCGCTTTATTACTCCTCCTCCTCAGCTGAGCAGAGGGAGAAAAAATATAATGAAAAGCTCATGGGTTGAAATAAGGACAGGGAGATCACTCAGCAATTACTATCACAGGCGAACCACACTCAACTCAGGGAAATTAATTTAATTTATTGCTAATCAAATCAGAATAGGGTAATGAGAAATACAACCCAAACCTTAAAAACACCTTCCCCCCACCCCTCTCTTCTTCCCAGGCTCAACTTCACTTCCGATTTCTCTACTTCCTTCCCCCCAGCAGTGCAGGGGGATGGGGAATGGGGGTTGTGGTCAGTTCATCACACATTGTCTCTGCCACCCGTTCCTCCTCAGGGGGAGGTCTCCTCGCACTCTTGCCCTGCTCCAGTGTGGGGTCCCTCCCACAGGAGACAGTCCTCCATGAACTTCTCCAACATGAGTCCGTCCCACAGGCTGCAGCTCTTCATGAACTGTACCAGCATGGGTCCCTCCCATGGGGTGCAGTCCTTCAGGAAGGGCTGCTCCAGTGTGGGTCCCCCATGGGCTCACAAGTCCTGCCAGCAAACCTGCTCCAGTGTGGACTCCTTGCTCCATAGGGCCACAGGTCCTGCCAGGACCCTGCTCCAGCACAGGCTTCCTACAGGGTCACAACCTCCTTTGGGCATCCACCTGCTCTGGTGTGGGGTTCTTCATGGGCTGCAGGTGGATATTTACTCCACCATGGACCTCCATGAACTGCAGGGACACAACCTGCCTCACCATGGGTTGCACCTTGGGCTGCAGGGGAATCTCTACTCTGGTGCCTGGAGCACTTCCTCCTCCTCCTTCTTCACTGATCTTGGTGGCTGCAGAGTTGTTTCTGTCACATATTCTCACTCATCTCTCTGACTGCAATTGCTGTTGTGCAGTTGGTTTCCCCCCCCCCCCCCCCCCCTTTTAAATATGTTATCCCAGAGGTGCTACCACCCTCACTGATGGCTCGGCCTTGGCCAGCGGTGGGTCCATCTTGGAGCCGGCCAGCATTAGCTCTATTGGACATGGGGAAAGCTTGTAGCAGCTTCTCACGGAAGCCACCCTTGTAACTCCTTTGCTACCAAAACCTTGCCATGCAAACCCAATACACTGGTCAAGCCATACACTTAATCAGTAAAGTCTGTCCTGTCCTGTTAAACTGTTCCTCTCTCTTCTCTGTGTGACATTACTCTATCATGTGTGATTTGCTAGTGAACCTCAAACAGGACCAGCCCATGAGCAGAAGACTTAATCTGGCTAGACCCAAGGTTAGGGCTGTGTCTAGGTGTTTATTCTAGACATGTCTGCAGAGCCAGGGCTCAAGGAGCCCACAGGTGTGCCTGTGCCCATGGCTTGGGAGAATAAAGACACCTGTATATTTGTGAGCAAGCTCTAATCCTGATCACCTGAAGAGCGGACACAGGATCTGCCCCTAATGCTGTTCACAGTGATGAAAGTGCTGCTGGTGCATTTATGGCTGCCAGTAAAGATGCTACTCTCTCTCTCTTAATTTGTTGACCTGTACAGCTGGATGCATGTCTGTGTGTGTATTATACAGGTGTTTGTGCATTGTGTGTGTATCTGCAACTTTACAATACATGTTTAGCCTTGTTGCTGGCAGCACATACGATTGGAAGCAGGAGCAAACAGACTAGAGAGGAGAAATCCCCTGGGTCTTCAAGTCCTCCAGATTTGACTTCCCTTAACAATTAGAAACTGAATGTCATCTAAATGCAATGTTCAGAGCATTCAAAGATTTGTGAAAGATGTTATATGCTCTGGTTGTTAAAGTTGTACAAAAATTTGTATGTGGATTTTTAAATATAAACTCAGGGGTTTTTTTAAATCTTGATTTGCGAATATTAGTTATAGACATATACTTAAAACAGTTAATATTAAGGTAAGTTAGATGTATTCATAATGTATACTCAAAGAAGCAGACAAAATCTAGGAGACACTGGTGATTAAAAACCCCATGGAAACCAGGTGAATTTTAAAAACCAGGTGAATTTTAAAAAAGGGTAAAAGGTTAGACCTAGGTCCATCATCTTAGCCTCGATACCAGAGACATTCTGGAACAGCATGTTAATTAGTTTGGATGCACCCTGCGGGTAGAGTGATAGTGAATAGCTGACATGGATTTGACAAGAAAAAAAAAAAGTCATCTCAAATCAATCCAAGTTCTTTCTGTGGCAGGGTAATTGCCTAGTGGACAAGGGAGAAACTAGAGATTTGATATATCTTGACATTAGTAAGCATTTTCACACAGTCCCATTTGGCACTGTCATAAATAAACTATAGAGAAACACAGTCCAGCAGTAATTGTCACATGGAGGGTGCACAATGGTTTGAAAAGCTGAACTCAGTCACTAACCAATGGGGACGATCAAATCTGGAGGATTTTCCAGTAAAGTTAACCAACATAATTAACAACAATATAATACCAATTACTAAATGAGTAGCAAAAGCCAGTACCAGTATAATTAATTCATTGAATAATTAAGTAATTGATATCCAAAGGAAGGCTTTCTAGGGAGTCCATTGAATCTTTATCATTGGAGGCATTTAAGAGTGAGTTAGACTACTGTAGGTAGGCTTTTGTAAGTTTGATGAATAGATATAACTAGAGAGATGTTTGATGCTCCTTGTGCCTCTATGATGTCTTCACTACTTTCTCCTTGGTTTTGTCACAGCTTCTGACATTACTTTGGGGTGGAACTTCCTTGCTTCTTACCTTAAGGTTTACTGCGTCTTATAGAAGCCTTAACATCGTTCACAGGATCTAAAATAGAGGCACTGCCTGGTAGAGTTTAGAAAGGTTTTGAAATGAAATCACTGTGTAAGCACAAATTTTGTTTCATTATGTCAAATAAGAAGTTATTTGTGCCATAATTTTCTAGCGATAGCTAGAAGTTAAAGAGTTATCAGGCTGCCTATTGTGTATGTGCATATATAGATGTATTAAACAGAAAGATTGTATATAATTTCCTTTAATTATATCTTTGCCTATTAAAAGCCAACTGAATGCATTTTGTACCACATGATCAATGGTGTTAAATCACTTGCATTTCATTGCTGAAAATTTATTTTTGAGATTCAGTACTTGAGGCTATAATAGATTTCCTAATTGTAAATCTCAAAATTATGTTCTGCCTAAATTACAGTGTAACTTGCAGCAGAACATGCTTTGTATCCAAATATAGGGTTTCATGTTTTGTGTGAACTGCAAAAGCATTCTGTTAAAGATGGTTTTGCATAAACTTGCATTTGTTTTACTGTATTCAGTGTGTTTATAGAATAATTATATTTATGTAACATCTTTCTTTCCCACTACACACACACATGAACACACTGAAAGAACTTTGAAGTTGTAAAGTCAAATATTTCAATTCAGGAAACCATAGAGTCCTGAAATTCTGTGGGTTGAGGTTTTTTGTTTGTTTGTGGGGTTTTTTTGTTTTTTTGTTTTTTTTAAACCATCTGCTAGGTGAACATCATCAGGCAGTGTTTGATTACAGTTTCATAATATTCTTTGTGTTTATAAGCTCTGCTCTTGAGTGAGGTCTTGAAGCTGCTCTTAGCTGACAAATAAATAGACTTGGCAAATCACATGCAAACTGTAGAGAAAGATTTGTTTTCTTATAATGAAAAGAAAAGCAAATGTTGTCTGTAGCTAATGGCAGCCAAAATGCTCTCAAAAACCCTTTCATTTCCTGCCTTTACCAACAGACACTAACCTCAAAAAAAACCCCAACCTGCAGTGTGAGAGCTTAGAGGAGTCTACTAGGCTGCTTAAGATATGGCACCTATTCAGACACATTCCTCATGTTACATGTATTGAGGTGGCTGCTTCTAAGCAGCTTCCCACCCAACGTGCAGACACCGAGAAGCATCTTTTACCTAAGTGGTGACATTCTTCCTATAGTTGGGGAAGACTCTCAATGTAACCTGTCAAAATAGCTAAGCAGAGGCTTTCAGAAGCACCCTGCTTCTTTTGGCCTACATCTGGGCTGCCCCAATGTTCTGGGTTTTCTTCTGCAGACCAAAGTGGAAGAGGGAAGGGATGTGAGATAGAGGTATCCTGGATCTTGTCCCAGCATTGAGTTAAAAATAAGACATTTTGCCACAATGTGTAGTTAGCTCATAAAACAACTCTCAATACTGTAACTCAGAATGAGTCACTTCTCAAACTTCTCACTAGTGTTAGTTGTTGGATCAGGGTGAACTTGATGAAAAAGATTAAAATATTCTTTCCAAGAAAACACTTTCCACCAAGTTAAAATGCTGTCATTTATCCCATTTGAACTTCTAGAAGTGCAAAGTCATTTTCAGTTAATGAAACCAGTCCTTAAAGTGTTGAAACAGCTTTAAATTTGAAGTATTTAAGTGACATAACTCTGTAATTAAGTGAAAGCAGTTTTATCGGAAGGAGCATAAACATTTGCATCTTTGGACCATAAGCCATCTTAGCACAATTGCTCCATTTATGAGTCTAATATGTGTGAGCATAGCATAGGGAATCCAGGTTAGTGGGACAACCAGTATAAAATCAATATTATATGACAAATATTTATCCTTCAAATAGCTTCAGTCTTCCCCACTCACCTAGAATCTTTGTTCACTTTTCTTTGAATTTCCTCTTTTGCCTTCAAAATTAACAGGATTCCTATTTGCCCCCAAACAGTATGACCTTCAGCTGGCTTCTTTATCAGTCTGTGCCTTGGTTCATACTCTTTGTGGAAGACAGTCTCTGCATGGGTTAGCCACCGTTAACACTTGAGCTTCCATTGAGTCATATGGCCTTTGGTTCAAGTCCTGTCTGATTTCCTAAACCAAAGCCAGTGTTTATGCAGATGTTTGTCTTGCACGTAAATGATGAGGCCTGAAAACCTACATAAGAGTGAAAATTTGAGACTTATTCCCATCTGTGTTTTCTCAGTCTCGGTAGCCGAAGAACTGGCCCATATAACAAAAATTACCTTAAACCCAGCATTTTGAACTTTGTTCAAAAATCTGTCAGCTGAAGACTCAGTTCTTCTGAAATACCTAGAAAGCCAGTCTCGTGGATGGTTAAATTAAGCTCAGTAAGGACACAGTGAGGAGGCCATTGGAAAATTTGTATCTCAGATAGGCATCATCAGTAGATTCAGGATCAGCTATACATAAAACAGAAACCACAGTCATACTGAGGTTATTCTTGCTTTACACAATTATTTCCATTCGTCACCTTTCCTTAAGTTCTGATTCATCTTACCTATGTTTATATACCTAACAGAGGTACTTAAGTTGGAAGCATAAACATACTTAACAGTTAATGAAAGAGAAAGGCACCTCCCCAGGATAATTCAGAATTAAGATGGTCTCAACCCACAGTAGAGATGCTTGTCTCCGTCCTCTGACAACAGCCACTGCCTACAGCAATCATGCTCCCAAATTAGGTCCTTCAGTTAATTGGGTCAATCAGGATCCATCTGGGGCATTGTCTTAAATTGGAATAAGCATTGCTCCTCTTTCTTTATGCTTTTTTTTACAGTACCTCAACAATAAAATCTTATACTTGATTAGCTTTTGCTCTATGCTACAATCTAATATAATAACACAGGGTAAGCAAATAGCTAGTTGATATTATGCTGTGATCCTGGCAGACTTTCTAAGTCAATTAGGGTCAATGTAGATCAGTTTTACGCCTGCAGGGACTAGTCGTAGCCATACACTAAATGATTCAGCGAAGCAGCAGAGAGTATGGTAGCAGGGACAATAGGACTGCCTTGGGTCTTTGTATTAATTTAAAAAATACAGTGGAGGAAAATGCATGAATGAGTAAGACTTTAGCTTCCTGGCCTGTGCAGAAATGCTGGTTCCAACTTGCAATATCCCTAGTCACAATAGCTACCCAGAGCGTATCATCTTAACTGCTGGACAGCTGTGTGTCTGCAAATGCTGACTGTACTTAGTATATTGGCAGGGACTTTGGGGATGGAGGCCAGAACTTATGCATGTGGTTGTTAAATTCCGAAGCTGAACCCTCCAACGAATATTGTAAACGTAACTTCAACACAGCAGGAACGATTCTACATGAGCATTATGCTTCTTTTCCAGGAGGAATGTTGACACTAATTCTTATAAAAAAGGAATGAGCACAGGGAGTCTGTTGACTGCAGTGTAGCTGAAATGGGTAAACAAATGAAATCCTATTGCTACAGGAAAGAGAAGTCAGACCCTAATGATGTGACAGTAAGCACCAATCACAAGGTATTTGGAAAGACAAAGAACAAGGGTTAAATCACAGACGTGGCAGTTCATCTTCCTTTCTTATACATTACATATCAGGAATCATGTTCAAACACCAGAGAGATGAAGAGCTGTACAAGGCATACAGGTGACTTCTATACACCCAAAGGCTGTATAGATGTATTTTTAAAGGGTGATCTGAAGTTCTGTTTCATAGCAGAAACGAAATTGAATTTGTTGGACTCAAACAAAATATCTGTAACACATTACCTCCTTAGTCTTTTTTCTTCATGTGTAAAATAGGAGTAACATTCTATCCTGCTGCCCACTATCTATGCAATGAGATTCCCATTCAGAGATTCTAAGGCCAGAGGCTCAAATAGTTCATCACACCTGATATGCTTGGATGCATAAAATTTCATTCATTATTCCTGTATTTAGCCTAATAATTGGCATTTGAATAAACAGTAGCCTATTTTGTAAAGAGTCTGAGCTGTTTTGGAAGACTATAGGACATGGAGTCTATCTTCCCTGATAGCTTTTGATTAAAAATATATGTCTCATTTCCAGCTTGAATCGATACAGCTTCAGCCACTGTTTCTTGAGATGTGTTTCTTTCCTAGTCTGTAAATTTCACAGGGGTAGCACAGTGGGCCTTGAACTCAATACCACTAGATATCCATGTAATAAGAGCAAGAATAGTTCTTCATTTTACTCAGCTGCAGTAATAATATTTGATGTGGGGAAATGTGGGGGAAGGGTTTGATCTAAAGGCATTTGAGTTACCAGCAGTTCTCCTCAGCCTGCCTTAAATGTACTAACGTTCTCACTTTCAGTTGGTAAAGGGGGAAATAATGCTAAGTGTCACATTACAGGGCAATTTGAGCCTGTTCATTATAAGCATATGGGAGAGATTTTCTCAGCAGTGCTAGCACCAGAACACAATGCAAGTCCAAGAGCAGCAAATCACTACAATAACCCAATGGTCAAAGAAATTAATTCAGATAAAGAATAAGAAATCCCAACAGTTTTAATTCCTTTTTATCCTTTCAGACATAAAAATGACATTTAAAGACAGTCATTACACTGTTCTTTTCACCTGATAAAGAAACAAACCTCTGCTAACATTTTTTAACTCTTCCTTTGCTATAGTTGAATGCGTTTATGTTCATTCTGCTTCCTGATTTGTGGAGAATCAAATGATAGGGTAGAGTTACAGCTCCAGCCCTGTGTATTGGAATATGGGTATGTGGACAAAGGTGGGCTAATGTCTGTGTTTGGCACAATACCTCTATGTCATGCGAAGACACATGCTTTAAAAGCAAAAAAAACCCTAAAATATTGCAGCTTTTAAAGCATGCTCTTCTACCAATTCTGCTAGGCTACTTTGTGAAAGAAGGAACAGGACTGGAATATGGCATTATTTACATGAGTAAATATCCCGGTAAAAGTAGGAAAACCTGAAATTTATTGACCTCCATCTTGATTTCTCTGGTTCTATACTGTTGGATCGTAGCTGCTGAAAGGAAAGGAGAGGAACTTTTTAACTTCCTTACACAGAAGAACAGAGATAAGTGATGTACCTATAAGGCTAGGGCACATCTTCCCTTGCTATGGAATATATTTCATGTATTGGAGTAGTGACAGAGTTGTGGACAGAGTCAGAAAAAAAGCAAAGAAACCCAAAATGCTCTTTATTAAAGATATTCCTTTTAGGTTGACACAAAGGAAAAATATCATTGATTATCACCACAGTCATACATGGTTGAATTAGGAAGGCTTATCTCCTGCGTCTGTCAATTTATACCACGAATGACAGTATGAATATGATAGCATTGTACATGAAAGATACTATATGCTGCAGCATACCACACTATCTTGCTTTATATATTGCTTGGGCAACAAATACATCCCTGATGAGGACCAAGTCATGTCCCATGCTGCTGGAGACAGAGTCCACAGAGCTGAGCTTTTCCAAGAATTCCAAGATGTATCTAAGAATTAGAGAACAGTGAGTCATTTTAGCTACAGAATGATTTTAATTGACACTTGATTTTGGAAGCAGGTTATTTATATTGAGTATTTTGTCTGTCACAATCAAATACATTTCAAATACATGTCTCTCTATTTTCTTTTCTTTTGCTATAGAAATCTTTTCACAAAAACTAAAACTCTCAGCACAGGTATAAGGATGTTTATAGACAGCTGAATTTGGAGTAATTGCTGTTTTTCAGAAATGCTTGGAATTGCTTTTCTCTATTATTTCAAGCTTTAATGTTTAAAAAAAAAAAGTCCTTGCAGGACCAATTAATAATCTTTATTTATTTATCACAGTGTTTGAAATGTGGAAAATCAAAGCCAGGGTTTTAGGAAACAAGAGCTCTCAGTAAACTGCATAACAGCTCAGCATTTTATATAACATGTTTGCTGACATGTCTAAAATACCAAGGAACTAATTTTTATCAAAGTATAAAAATTCAACAGCCTTTTGGAAAGGAAAGAAATGTCTGAAAAGTGAAAATTAATTTGAAATCAGACGCTTAAAGGCCTGCTCAATTTAACACGACTCTTAATAATACAGATATTTTCTTGTAAAATTCAACTGTTTGAATAGCATTTTGTTTAAATGTTTACTGCCTTTTAACTGTAATGATAACCTTTTATGCTTGTCATTTTTGCAGGTGCAGTGATAAATCATTACCTAAGAGTGTGGCTACTCTACTTTTATGACCATTTGTGGTGGCAGACTTGTATTCCAGAGAGGTACAGGAGGCACAAGAGTGCGAATGGTTTAGATCTAGTCATTCATACTACACTTTTGCTGTAAAGTTTCCATCTATTTTGTAAATTATGGGTCTATTCTGCATAAGGTCAAAACTGTCCCATTTGAACTTATCAAAAACCTTCTTTCTTTCTTGAGATTAAATTGCCAAGGATTTATTTTGTGAGCTGCTGGACTGGAGTACTCTAACACTCTGTATACTGTCAGTTGTCTGTCTTTGATGAACCCAGGATGATCTCTGTTTATAAAAATGAAGTTATGTTTTATGAAGCCCATTATTTAGAACTGTAGTTAGGATTTTTAGATCTGTGTTTAATAGTGAAACAGATCTGCAGGATTAACATATCATTAAGACTTTTCCAGGTGTAGGCAATAATGTGATAACATCTCAGAAATAAGAGGCTCTTTCCCGTTTGACAGTCCATTAAATGTATCAGTATCATTATTAGTAGTATTAAAATTGTGATTTTGATCACAGTCTTTATTCACTGTACAAGGAGCTGTACAGATATATATTAGAAAATCCTATACTACAGTTAGATTATAAATTAAGCTAGTATCTATTAGGTGATCAGTATCAGTAAGTTAATATTCATCAGCTTAGTAGTTAAATAGTTAATTGCACATATCATGAACCTGACACATCCACAGACAAAACTGTGGTAAGTCTTCATAGGATTACTACCCCAAGCTGAAACCTTTTCATCATTTCTGAAGTTGCTTCTTCTCTGCTTTCCCCCACTCCCTTTTCTTTCCTTAATATGCACCCCAAAGTTGCATCATGTTAAACTGCTTGATTTTCAACAATTAAGTCAGGGTGAACCTTTTAAAGGGGAGTGTGACAAACTGTCAGATGCAAGGCTCCCCAAGGAGAAAGAGGCTAGACCATCGATATGGGAGAGGCAAAATTGTTCTTTAACTCTCTGTCCTGGTTGGAGCACAGAGGGCAACTGAGCACCACCCAGAAGCTCCCTCACTCCTTCCCCCTCAGGAATGGGAAAGAGAAAATAAAACAAAAGGCTCTAGATAAGGATAGAGAGGGATAATTCACCCATTATGTTCACAGACAAAAGACAGGCTCGTTAGGGGAAGAAAAAGAACATCAATTTAATTCAAACACCACCACTACCACCAATACTTACAAACAGTAGGAGAGTGAGAAATACAACCACATCTCAGAAACACCTTCACCCCACCCCTCCCTCTTCCTGGGCTCAGCTTTGCTCCTGATTTCTCTACCTCCTCTCCACCAGCAGTGCAGGGGAGGGCAGGAGATGGGGGTTGTGGTCAATTCATCACCCATTGTTTCTACCAATCCTTCCTCCTCAGGGGGAGGATTCCTCACACTCTTCCCCTGCTCCAGCGTGGGGTTCCTGTCACGAGAGACAGTCCTCCGTGAACTTTCTCCGACATGAATCTTTCCCACAGGATGCAACTCTTCCAGAGATGCTCCAGCGCGGGTCCCTTCTGTGCACTTCAATCCTCCCAGCGACAAACTACAACAGAGTAGTTCCCTCAGAGTTGCAGCCTTCTTTGGGCAGGTGGCTCCAGCGTGGGGTCCTTCACGGGCTGCAGGTGGGCATCTGCTCCACCACGGACCTCCATGTGCTGCAGGGGCACAGCCTGCCCTCTCACCACGGGCTGCAGGGGAGTCTCTACTCCAGCACACCGTCCTCCCCCCGCTACCTCCTCCTTCTTTATTCCACTTACCTCCGTGTTTGCATAGGTGTCTCTATTACAAGTCCTCCTCACAACTTCCACTCTTCCTCCCAGGTTCACTTTCTTAAATACGTTATCACAGAGGCATGGCCACCATCATTAATTGGCTCGGCCTTGACCAGAGGCAGCTCTGACTTGGAGCAGGGTAGGGGGGAACTTCACCGGGGCCACCGCTGTAGCCCCTCCCCCTGCTATCAACCCCCCTCCCCCCCAACAAAGCCAACATACTTCCTCTTATGTGTCATAATTCACTGCTCTGAACACTCATGTTTGTAATAATAGAGGATGTTAAGTATCTGACATTGCTCAAACTGTCAGTGAGAATGTGTCAGATTAAGTTACAAAGCAACAGAAGCAAGTGGTCATTGCCAAAACATGATGTTGCTGAGCTGAATGGAACTTGCTGGAGACATATGTACATGCAAAATGTTGTGTTTGTTGGATTTTTTACATGCTTAGAATCTCTGGGGAATTAGCAAATCATCTTTGCAGCATGTTGTGGCATCTCTCTGCTGTCACATAAACTGAATCAAGGACCAAAATTGAGAGGTGTATACAATTAACATGGTTGGAAAGCTATTTTTTGTAGCTATATCAAAATAAGATTGATTAGGCCTTGAGACTTTACACTCAGAGAAACTCAGGAAGTCAGTTCTATCATTAAAAGATTCACTTGAGAAGTACTAAATTAAAAACTGTGATGATACTATTTGTGTAGTGGTCATGTAAAGACATAGGACTGGAGTGAACTTTTGGAAATTATAAAATCCAGTCCCTTCTTACTACACATAACCCATATAATATGCTACACTGGTCACAAACTCAGAAGATCTGTCTCTCTCTTTATTCTACTCTAAGAAAGTAGAATTAGTCTTGAAGTCCTGTTACAGACTCTCCAACAGGGGCAAATATCCAGCAAATGGAGAAATACATATCACATAACCTCCTTCTCCATAAATCCTGGTACAAGTGACATGAAGGAAAAGACATGTTAGAAATGATGAGGAAGAGTATTCATAAAATAATTGCTCTCATAGTCTTTTGATTGTAGAAAGGGCGTTTTCATCCAATATATATTAGACTCCAAGGGTCGCCTAAAGTAGTATTGAAATAAGACTCAGAGATCTAATTAGTGACTTTGCAAGTAATTGTCTCTTCTTAAACACTGACTCACGTGCATAATAGTGTTCTCATTTTCCCCACTGACAATGTTCCAGTTCTCCATTTTTTATGATAATATAAATGCTTATGGCCCTTTTGGAACTGTTTCAACTGTGTTCTACATATGAATTAAACAGAGATTGTGGGGACAGTTCTTTCTTACAATTTTTCTAGTCTCAGGAAATCTTTTGCAGCTAGTGATGTCACTTTCATGGAGAAGAAAAGATTACATTTATTTTACTGGTTTCTGAAGCATGTGGGGAAAAGAATCACTGGAATAAAAACCAAAACACATTCTTGGTGATTAATAAATAATGCAAGCTACAAGGAATCTGCAGCTGCTCTTAAAATGGGTGATTCTTTGCAGTAATTCCCTATGTTCTCTTTTACATACAAAATTAAGATAAAAACCTGAAATTCAGTAAGCATATAGTAAAGATGATGTATTGAACTCTGGTTTTGTTTGCATTCATATTATCCCCTATTCACAGCCTCTTCAAGGTGTCATAGTTTAACCCCAGATGGCAACTAAGCCCCACACAGCCTCTTGCTCACACCCTGCTGGTGGGATGGGGGAGTGAATTGGAAGAGTAAAAGTGAAAAAACTTGTGGGTTGAGATAAAGACAGTTTAATAGGTAAAGCAAAAGCCACATGCACAAGCAAAGCAAAGAAGGAATTCATTCACCACTTCCCATCAGCAGGCAGGTGTTCAGCCATCTCCAGGAAAGCAGGGCTCTGTCACACATAACAGTTACTTGGGAAGACGAGCACTATCACTTTAAACATCCTTCCCTTCCTTCTTCCTCAAGTTGAGCATGACATCATATGGTATGGGATATCCCTTTGGTCAGTCGGGGTCAGCTGTCCCAGCTGTGTCCCCTCCCAACTCCTTGTGCACCCCCAGCCTATTCAATGGTGGGGTGGTGTGAGAAAGAGAAAAGGCCTTGACTCTGTGTAAGCACTGCTCAGTAGTAACAAAAACATTCTTGTATTATCAGCACTGTTTTCAGCACAAATCCGAAACATAGCCTCATACTAGCTACTGTGAAGAAAATTGGCTCTATCCCAGCCAAAACCAGCACACAAGGTTTAATCTCCTTATTGCACTTTCAGTCATCTATAATTCTGGCCCTTAATTAATTTACTGTTTGTTTTTCAATTTATTTCTTCCCATGAGTATTTCCAAGATGTTTTGTCAATTAAAACAGAATAAGACAGGAAGACCTGCCTAACTTACGTAGATTTATATAAATGCCCTATGCCATGGATTTAGAAATTGGGCAAGCCATTGTCCTATATTTAAAGTACAATTGCATTTACTGTACTGTTTACCTCATTAAAGGAATCACACTATTGCCATATAGAATTCTTGATTCTATACCATCTTCTGATTTATCTTCCTCCTGGTTTGCATTCTACTGAGTAATATGAAATAATTACTAGTTAAATACAATTAACTAGTTAAATAAATACTAGTTAAAAATGTCTTCAAGAAACAATGGTATTTAGTTATATCTTTTTGATTGCTCTCTAATCAAACACAGTTCAATATATGCAACATTATAAGAAATATTCTATACAATTACTCCAGTTTGTTGGGTTTTTTTCTGTTTTTTGTTTGTTTGTTTTTATATTAATTGCATAGTTTTTAGTAATTTTGGAGACTTTAGGTGATGGTAATGGGAGGTGAGGAGGCAGTGGGGAGATGCCTGAGGACTGAAAGTAAGCAAATGTCACTGCTGTATTCACGAAGAGCAAGAAAGGGGCTCTAGAGAACTACAGGCTGGTCAGCTTCACATCACAGGAATGGGGCTGGGAGAAGCCAACATGGATTTTTGAAGGGGAAATCATAACCCACCAAACTGGAAGGCTTCTACAGTGAGATGACTTGCTCAGTGGAGAGCAGTAGATGTTGTTTATGTTGACTTTTGTAAGACTTTCACACTGTCTCACATCATATCCACATGGAAAAAATAGTGAAGAATTGACTAGATAAGAGAACAGTGAGGTGGATTGAAAGATGGCTGAACTGTTGACTCAAAGGGTTGTGCTCAGAGACACAAAGTCTAGCTGGAGGCCAGTTACTAGTGGTTTGTCCGGATGGTGGATACTGTGGCCGGGACTGTTCATCATCTTCAATGATCACACTCAACACATCTGCAGATGATAAAACTGGGAGAGGTGGCTGATGTACCAGAAGGTTACGTTGATAGTCACAGGGACCTTGACAGGTTGGAGAAATGGGCAGACAACAACCTCATGAAGTTCAGCAAAGAGAAATGCCAAGTGCTTCTCCTGGGAAGGAATAACCCCAGGCACCAGGACAGGCTGGGACCAATCAGCTGTAAAGTAGCTTGTCAAGGAAGTACTCAGGGGTTCTGGTGAGCACGAAGCTGACCATGAGCCAGCAATGTGCTCCTGCAGCAAAAAAGGCCACCAGGCTTCTCGGCTGCATTAGGTAGAGTCTTGCGAGCAGGTCAAGGGAGGTGATCCTTCCCCTCTGCTCAGCCCTGGTCAGACACATCTGGAATGCTGTATGCCATTCTGGGCTACTCAGTACAAAAGAGACATGGACATACTGGAGAAAGTCCAGTAAAGGGACATGAAGATGATGAAGATCTTGGAGCATCTGTCCTATGAGGAGAGACTGAGAGAGCTGGGACTATTCAGCTGGAGAAGAGAAATCTCAAGGGGATACTTTATGAAAGGAGTAAAGAAAATGGAGCCAGATTCTTCTCAGTGGTGCCACATGACAGGACAAGAGGTAGAGCTCAGTTGCCTGTTAAACTTGTTCTTTGAAACCAGTGGCAAGTTCTGAATTGTAACTGTAACGATATATTTAACAAACCAGCACAGAGAAAATTTCCTTTAAAATGCCTGATATGGTGTATCCAATGGTCAGAGATTTAAACTCCCAGATTATATCTTCAGCTTTCTCCCTGGTTCTGATTTTGGGAAACCTTCCTCCTTTGTTTTATTCATTTAAAAAATGAATGAATACTTGCTCTATTCACTAGGGTATTGTCAGGCTTAATAACTATGTGTTCAAGGCTTTGTTTGAAAGCACTATGTAAAACCTGATCTCTCTGTACAAACTATTATTTTATAAGAATACACAAATTTGTATCCTGTGGGAACATCCTTGGTAGATATCATTAATATGAACTTTTGTTTTAGAGTCCTAACACAGCAAAAAAACCCCCCAAACTAAAACATCCTTCCCCTCTTCCCCAAGAAAGAAACCTTTACCCAATTAGAAAAAAACTTCAGGACAGCTTCATTATACAGGACATAGGATTTTTGTTTATATGCTTCAAATATAATGGTAGCCTTTTATGAAACTGTTGATTTAGTTTTGTATTTTCAGTTACCCAAGCATAAGCATTCACAGAGACATGTGTCCACTTACAAGAGGCCAGTTTGTAAACCTTTGCTTTTACTTCAGTTTGATAAAAAATGTTTTAAGAAAAATTGCCTTTTCAATTAAAAGGCTAATTTCTCTCTGAGATGAGAAGCTTCAAAAGGGTTGCCTGCAGAGTCAGAGCAGTTTGCCTTTAAACTATAACATTATGAGTACCATAGAAGGCTTTGGATTCTTGCTGGGCTTTAAATCTTGTAGTATTATCATAATTTATTTAACACTACTTGAAAAGAGCAAGGGTTGTAGAAAGAGATATTAATAGTTTCTTCTTTCTTTTAGGTTCTGTATTTCAACCATAACTAAGTTTGACAATGAAAAAAAAGAAAAAAGAGCTCTCTTATAAATAAGCACAGTATCATAAACAGTATTTTGAGAAGGTATGAACACTACCAACTCAGAAATGTAGAGTGTGTGCTAGTGTTAACAGATAGTGGCATGGATTTATATGCTGTAAGAGAGTTGAAAAAAATTAACCCTGATTGGCACACTCATTCCTTATTCCATAAATATAAATGTATTTTATGATATAAATATAATAGAAAAGCAATTCATATAAAGGTAATATAAAATTGGTTTATTATTACCAAAATGGTCATGGCAAGAAAAACTATATATGAGAGAAGAGTGTGTCAGTTTACCTGAACCATTATACTCATAAACTTCCAAGACAGAGATTTCTGTAAGCTACAGTATTTCCAATGTAACTCCAAAGGCTGGTCAGGGACTATGCAGTTCTGCAATAAGAAAGTCATATGTGAAAGTTTTGGGTATATAGTTTAGAAGGACTTTCTGCTTAACTCCTCTTTAAGAGCTTCTGATAATTGTTTAACACAGTGCACCTAATAAATTTAAAAAAAAAAAAAAAAGTTAATTGCTTTTCCCTTTCTTAGTTATCTTTTGCTTTCAAATTCCAAGCCTTATCTCTTTTTGATATATGAAAACTCATCTCCAGTATATTTTAAATAAACCTTTGATCTTGCTCTCTTTCCTATAATTGATCTATCCATGTGTCTGTGTAATTTAAATAAATAATAACAGTGGGTTTTTGCTTTTTTTCACCCTTACAGAACCTTATTTTGCCAGTGTGTTCTCTTATTATGACCCACCATATATTGATATTTTGCTTGCTTCTTCAACGTTTCCCCTGGATTATTGGCCTGGATTCTACAAGCCCTTTTCATCTATTCTTGTCATGGCTGATGGACATGTGAAAATCATGATGCAATCCTTTCAATCCATTTATACTATAGATGTCTCTCCTTGATGTTTCATAACTGTGCAGGCAGTAATTTAATAAAATCTGGCAGGTTTGGGGGTGATTAAAAAATTTTAAAAAAAGGTATTTGTAGTAAGTACATCAGTTCAGCTCAAGAGTAATTAATGAATTTTCAGTAAATAATATTAATTTAGTGATGTACTTCCAGCTTACTCCTGATTACATGCCACACTATTGCACACTCACACTGTTGCAAATTTGGAAATCTCTAATTAAATTGATGATGCTCTTGCAGTAAAGCTGTTGATAGAGAAAAAAACAGTGCAGTATTTGAAACTGAGTTCTATGTAGTAGAAAAAGCATCCAACATCTTCAGTTTTTCTACAATCAGATATCACTTTGCAAGTGATGCTGTTTATAGGCTAACATACTTTCTTAATCAGGACCAAACAGTAGAAATTACATTGATAACTGACTTTCAAATACACTGTAATACTGCAAATGTCAGACAGAAATTGCCATTTAGTTCAGGTGGGGATAGTTTTCTCAGTGTATTTGGTAAGTGTACCTCCAGGTCAGGGGAGAAGACAAGTGATAGATCAGTGGACTATGTGGCTACTATTAATCCACTTTTGTAGTTATAATCACACTCCTGGTTTCCTCCTCTCAACTCTTGTTTTCATTTTTGATAAGACATAATTTTGGAATCCCAGTTTGCTCTGTGTTGTTATTTGGCTGGTTGTTGCATTCCATAAAACGAATCTTTTTAATAATTTAAGCATAAATTAATTATATGCTATTTTTCTCTAATTCCTCTACTTTTTTTATTTTGTCCTCTAGAAAAAAAAAATAGATTGACAGATCACTAAACTTTTTAACTTGAGAAGATAAAATAAATAAATATATAACTAAGAGGAGTATTTGTGCTTTTTTTAAAAAAAAAATTCTGCTAACACCAACACTAATTTTCCTGCAGTCCTCAGACACTGAATAAAGCCTAGAAAGATGTCATATGAAACATTAACACTGACTTGCAAACCATACATTAATGACACTCTCATTACACCCTGAAGAGGGTGGTGGATTGGGTAAGCTAAAGCAATACTGAAATTTGTAACTTTTAAAAAAGCATTTATATAACAGTATAAATAAAAGCATACTGACAAGCCATAGAAAATGAAATTATAGAGCCTTTAGCCTCAACAAGCATTTCACTTCTCAAGAGGTACTACTAATCTCTATTAATAATGAAGTAGAACAGAGCCTTGTATTCATAGGTACAGAACAACTATCCCTTTTTTAAGGATGGGGAAAGAATGGCACAGAGAGAAAAAAAGGACAATAATTTTTCATCCAGGAGGTTGAGTAGTTTAAGAGAGCTCAGAATTTGTAGTGCTCAGCTCAGACTGAAAACTACTAGAAATAGATTACACTGGCCATGTTCAGGCACAGCAGTATTTTGAACATTAAGCAGCTGGGCAAGAGCTGTCTTCTTTCGCTATCATGTTGAATACATCATCACCCAGAAGCATGCACATTTCAACAAAGTTAATTATCTTTCAGTGACTAAAGTAGCATGACCATTACTTGTTTATCGAGTTACATGAAGCACCCAAACCAGGTCCAACCTGAAAAACATGCAGCTTTGAATTCTTTTGATTCCTCTTCATGTTTTCAAACAGTAAAACCTGTATGTAGAAGGTGCTGCTTTTTTTTTTTTTTTTTTTAAGTGAAGGGGACTCAATCTTGTTCATATAAATCACTTCGTAAATGTTAATCTCAAACTTCTATGTCAAAATGGAATCCAAAATTCAGAGCCAAGCAAGTTCTATGAAACATCATTGCTCTCACAGAATGATTAATTCACGACAGTGTGTGTGATTTAGGCAGAGGATAAACTATTTCTCTTCTCCTATAACACCTTTCCATTCCTGGCAGCATGTTTTTACATCTTGACCCATCATACATTTACATGGTATTTTCTTCTCATCTGCTTCACATCTGCCTCCTCTATATTCATAGTTTTAATCCCAGCAGTTCCTTTCTAGTGCTTCTGCGATTGCCAAAGTGCACATGTAAATCCTGCTGTAAAACTCCATGTTCCAGTAGGTGCTGGCTGCCCTCCATGAAAGGATGGCAGTTATTCACAAACCAAATGACTGACTTTTCTGTGTGAAGTAGAAAGCTATAGTCTTTAAAGGCTGGAAGAAACAAAACCAGTTTATTACTCTAGACAGAATGATTTGCGAATGCTGCCAGCTTAGTGATGGTCTGCTGCCTTATGTGCTCTGCAACCTCTTGGCATTGCATTTAAATAAGTGAATACAACCATTAACGGATCACCTATTTCAGCCAGGTGAGTCTACAAGTGTATTACAAAGAAAAATAGGTGAAAAGAAAGCATAGGTGAAGCTAATGAAAAAATGCAAGTGTGTAAATCTTTTATTTACTATTACATTGAATTTACCTGCTTCTGGCTCTGGGAAGACTCTCTAGTCTCTTCAGATACTTTTCTGTGCAAACAGAACAAAGTATCTCCTAGAAAAGGGTCTCTGATTCAATATTCAGCTCCTGTCAGTGCAAGAGGCTTGACTGGCCCGTGTGGTGGTTCACTTTTGTGTGATTATAGCAGTACTCAGAGCTGCTGAGTTGTCAGGACCATTGTACAATTGTTTTCCTGCAGCATTGCTGTTAATAGTGCAGGAAGAGGTGTGCAGACCTTTGCAAAAGAAGGCCTTCTAATTATTGCTGAAATGTCTAAGGGTGATGCACGCGAAGAAGGATATTACAAAAGTAAAATAAAGACTTAATAGACAAAAACTGAATTAAAACTGATATCCCATGTACTAGAAACTGTATTTTTGGTCAGTTCTATATGTAAATAGAATATACGTGTCTGTGATCTTTAGTGCTCTGTAAAGATGTGATCCACCAGAGTGAGTCTTACATGTTCATACAGCTGAAAAATGTTCCTCAAAATCACGTGAATCTATGGTCAAGGGAGGCCTGGAAAGTAGGTAGTGCTCGAATGCATTACACATGCAGTAGTTTCAATGAGTGACTGATTCCTAGTGCACACACGGTTTTTGGATTGTGAAATACCAAGGAATATCTTTCAGTGATAGCTTATAGAGTGGTAAAGTAGCTTTCCACATGCTTTTTAATATACCTGGGGTGAAGGGACAGCTAATCCATGTGGAGTATATTGTGCCTGATTAGTTTTATGGAGTGTGTTGTGTAAGCGTTGATTTATTTGCTGAATAAAATACCAACTTACCTGTAACTCTGTGTGCTTTCTACTTTGGGGACATGCAGTGCCATTTAATTGACTTGTGTAGATAGCTTGCTGGTTTTTGATACTTTAATAAAACCTTCTGGTATAGCTGTCTCTTCACATTTCCTTACAATTAAGTGGATGGCAATATGGTCAACAACAAATGCTTAAGAAGCACAGAACTTTATTAAACTTACATTTATAATGCGAGGAAAATATTAGGAACAATGAAGTCAGACTATTCAATGCTAGAATGAAGTAAATAAGCTTTAAACTAAATTTTGAAGTTTAACTTGCAATGTGAAGTAAGTAAAAAAGAAAAAACAGATAACTTAATTAAGTTGTGATACTCATGGCCATCAGCATCCCTTGTGTTTTGCTTTGCCTTTTCACCTTAAGCAGTTCTGTCATTAATGCTGCACTCTGGCTTGTCCTCCAAAGCTTGTTTGGTTAATTCTATAAAAGTTCTGTAGCTATCACTTCTAGAAGTAAAACTTTTTTTTTTTTTTTTTTTTTTTTTTCCCTTTTAGGACCTCATGTCACTAAATCCAGGCTGGTACAGAAGCATAAGTAGAAATACACCCAATTAGTCTGGAAATGGCCCTGTTAGAGTGTCTCAGTATGTTTGATTTTACCGGCCACACTAGTAGAAGGTAAATGCTAAATTTCTAGATCATCATCTAAGGAGTCAGTTTTACTGTTACACAATATTTAAATATATTTTTCCTTAAAAACATATCCAGTGTTTACCAAGAAACACTTTTTCAGCAGTGGGACTAAGTTACAAAAGAAAGAAAAAAATTAAATGCCTTATTAAGTCCAAAACCACAGCCATTTGCATTTTCTTTGCAGGTATTTCAGTCCTAACTTAAAAAGAACTCTCTCTTATTTTTATTTTAATTTTTTAGTGGGTGCTTTCTTCTCCTTCTTTCTCCTTTTTCTGGTGTTGCATAAGAGATTGAGTAAAAGCTATGATCATTGCTATACCAGAACACCCCTCCCTTGTCTTTTACTAGGTGTTGTTTCTTTGCAATGGGACATTGCATAGTCCTCCAGGGGTGTACCACGGTACTTCTAAGGCTTATATCACTTCTTCCTATCCCTTTTTTCAAGTTCTTTGATTAATTTAGTTCTACTATAAATATTAATTAGCACCTTCCTGGCTCCTGGTTTCTTCTCCTTATCATACACTTCTGAAGACATAAGAACATAAGAATGGCTGTAACAGGTCAGATTACAGGTCCACTTAACCCAATAGATGCTTTTCATAACTGGCCAATAACATGTAATGCATGTCCTAGAGAAAAGCATGAAGAGGATAAGCAACCAGCAGTGCTCCCTTCTCTTCTTTCCTTTGCCACCAAACACTAAGTAATATGCTACTTACAGACTATCTGAACCAGCAATGACATCTTTAATCTTAATTGCCTTTGATGAATGTTGCTTCCAGGAAGCTCATAAAACCTTCTGCATTTTATTCTGAGATCAGGAAATGCATAGCCTTCATATTTGACGCCTCTCATTTTTTTCTCATGGAACATTATGTACAGGCTAACTACTTCAGAAACATAATATATGTAATATGACAGCTAATTGAATTAGGAATGAGTTGGTTAGATTTAGCAAAAATCCCTTCTCCCCCTCTAACTGCATTTCATATTTTTAGTTTTATGAAGATACTATGTACCTGCATAGACGCACTTTCCTCATATCGTAGTAGACATCTAACTGCATTAGGAGCAGAGTCATCAGTCCCTGTGAGTTTTGTCAGTGGAGCACTGAAACAATGACAATGAACTGAGGTATATATTTGGGGCATACTCAATCCACTCAAAATTTGACTTGTCCTCTAAATTTTGCTGTATTTTCTTCTAAAGCTATATGGAGCCAGAATGGCTGTGTGACTCAGTAAGGTCACTAAACTTACTTATTTTCCAAGACTTATCAGAAAAATGTTTGAATGTTTCCTCCTTGCCATCTATTTTACGAATGTAGTTCTAGTTGTTTCTTGCTGAAGCAGTTTTCTTGTTAGTTTAAGAAATCATGAAATTAGTCTTTAATTGATCTTTAATTTACAGTCCTGTGCCATTTGATACATGATTACAGAGTCTGGAAAAGAAATAGCCTTACCATTCTTAAACTCCCTTCAACCATGAATGTTAGGCAGGTATGTATAACAAGCCCACGAAAATAATTTCCAGTTAGAATATGAAAAAAAATTAAATTAAAGATTATTTCTCAATTATGTAGTCTTGATTCCAAAATAATTGTTATTTTCAGGCCATGAAAAAGGTATTTTAGAAAAAAATCTATTTCTCTGTGGGTTCCCCTTTGTGCTCCTGTATATGTTTTTGGAGAGTTTTAAGAACAAAATACTGGGAATAAAAATGGAAAATCAGCAAAGCTTCAGCTGATTTTGTGAATGCTTAAATCTACATGAAGGATAGTGTACACAGTCTTCAGCTGAAGATGGAGTGAGACCCTCTAGCTCCAGAAAGTGAGAAGACAAAGAAGAATTTTCTAGAAACCATTTTCCTACTTTGACTGAGAAGCTCAAGATAAAAAAAAAAAAAATCATAGTTGCCCAAGATTAGAATCATCAGGACATGTTATCGTCCTTTCTGCTTCCAGACTCAAGGTTGAGGAAAGTAGGATCTAATGAACGTGTCTCACTTCCATTTCTACACTTCTCTACAGCTCTTATCCCATGAGATACTAGCTGCAGACTTTTGGGAAAATGGTTTCTTTCCATTTTTTTTGTTCCTGTTGAGAATATTATAATGACATCAATGAGATGACATAAAATACACATACATTACATGAAACATTACAGCCCCAGGAGAAAATTAGGTTTTTTGAGTATTACAGACAAAAATGTTTACATGTTTAACTCAAGTTTTACTTCAGATATATTTTAGTATTTATACTTTAATTTTTATCCTCCCTTTTAAATAGAAGAAATTGAGATTTTTCTTTCCCTCCTTATGATACAAACCTAAATTTTCAAATAGAAGTGCAGAAACTTAATGGTTTTTATTTCTTGAAATGCCTTGTGAGATGGATTTTCTTTTTTCTTCAGCAGCCATGATGTGTCAGTAGATTCTGTAAATCAAAGGGTTACAGAAACTATTAAATAAACTTCAACATTTCGCACTTTGCAAATCCTGGTCTCATCTTCCATGCACAGTTCCAGAGTCTGCAAAGACTTTGTACTACACACTCTGCACCTCTGAGAAAACACTACTTGAATGTATCTCCAAAAGCACCATATGGCATGAGTTCTCTCTACTCTCGTCCATCCTCTTTTCTGTGGACCACCCTTCCTAGGCTGACATTAATCTGGAACCTGGTAAGGAAATTACAGCATATATTATCTGGTTTTTTTTATTTCTACATAGAAATAGATTTCTACATCTAATTGAAAATAATACAAGAGTGATGAGAGAGGGACTACCAAAAATATAATAATCCAAATTTCACACATTTTTACATTAAGAATAATACAGACATGTAGAGTGAATCAAAAGTGACCAAAGAGTTGAAATCAATGTAAAATTTTTGAATGCATTAAAGCTGAAACAATCTAATTCCTCATGAAAAATCAAACAAATATGAGGAAAAGACTTGTAAAAAGAAGAAAAAGAACAATGAATGCAGCTTACAGTTCTCATGTATAATAATTAGGAAAATGTGCAATGTATTCTTAATAATTATCAGGAGCAAGATTTAGTTACAGAGAAACATTTAATATACTTTAGAAACATTTTCTACTGTAAAATTTAGACTAAGAAGGGAAACTGTCTCTCACAACAAAACAAAATTTTATTATACAAGTTAACCAAGCTCTTGTAATAATTTTTAATTTTACCTTAAATTCAAGGCCACACTTTCATAAATTCCCATCCAGAACTGAAGATCAAGGGTTGAAACAAAAAGTTTAATAAGGCAAATCACAGTCTGATTTCAAAAGTCATCTTCTGACATGCTTATCCAAATTCTCTACCTTTCTTATAGAGACCATAATAAGACCTGTCATTGTTTGGAAAGCAACAGTGACAAACCTACTCTGTTATGATTTTTTTTTTGAAATATGAAAAATGTGGATTGATTTTTTTGGAAGAAGCTGGGTGTGTAGAACTAACAAGGAAAATTAGTTCAATTGTTTTTATTGTAGCTATACTAAATTCTATATTCAATGTGACCTCGAGTTAGCCACCAATATAAAAAAACCTTGTATTTATAGGAAAATTCACAGCAACCTGAAGTGTGTTTTACTGGATCATAAAAATAGTCACATCGAGGACATCAAGACATTTAAAGATAGGTCCCAAAGTTCAGCAAATTTGTTTGTTTAAGGGTCAGAGAAATTTAAAACTTCTCAATTCATATTAGCAAAAATAATACCCCAGATTAGAATAAACTGTGGTTCCCCAATCATTGAAACTGTCAGAAACAATATCTCATTTACTGAAGAACATATTTCTGATTATCCCAAATTTTTCACAGGTTAAACACTAATCCATTGGAAAAATATTCATAAGTAGGAGAATGGATCACAAACATTTAATTTCCCAGATGACTGCTCTAACTAATGGAATTGGGATAGTCTTTAGTTTGATTACTTGGGATAGTCTTTCCCTCTTTTTCTCCTTTACAAGAATGGTCTCCTTACTACCCCACAGACATTTGGAATATTTTTTTTTCTAAATTGCATTCCCCCCTTTAAGATTTTGGCAGTTATATTCCTTTCAACGGTATTTCAACATTTTCATTAATATTTCAATATTTAAGCATATTTTGGGGAGTAAAGTGGATCAGTGTCTACAGCAATGGAAAAGGATCACCAGCATACCCCTACTGCAACAGTCAAGACTCTCATTAAAAATGCTGTTTAACATTCCTTCTGGAGATATGGGCTGAATATGTGTCTCTTAATCCTGATAAAGTGCCTGAATAGCAAGAATTTATTCTATTTCCTAGCACATCTCACACTTTTCTATTTGATTTCAAAGAACATTAGTTTAACTTATTTTAATTTTTTTTTATTGTGTTATTTGTGGAGAGTTCAGCTTCCACAGAAAAACAAATAAACAAAAAAATCACTCCTAGAGTCATATTTAGGGTATTTCTGCTGTGTGTGTGTATGTGTGTGCATGTGCACAAATATGAAAACAGATAAAAAAACACACCTATTTTTTGTATATACCAGGGACTCTTAAAATATTTGAATTGGATTGCTAGGTTGGAAGTAGCTCGAATATTTCAGGCAGACAGATTATCAAAGAGAAGTACAGAAAAAGAAAGCAAAATAAATTCTAGTTTAATTATGCATAAAAAGATAGGAGTTTGGTTTTGAAAACCTTTGTATCTTGTGGAGAGGCAAGTGTGTGTTCTCTTGTACCCAAACATATCATTAACAAGAAAAAACACATTATGAGGAAAAGACTGTGTGTAAATAAAAAGGAACTGTACATTGTTTCTGAGACAGAAGGAGAAGAAAGTGTGAAACATTTTATTATACTTGAAAGTATTTTAATTAATGAAGATATTTTTTAAAGATATAATATTTCTTCACAATATTTCTCTAATAGGCTATTCTCAGTCTGTTTCTCATATTTGAATAAAACTCCATGTTTTCTTTCCTGATAACTTGCTCTGAACCAGGCAATCTGATAAAATCCATTGCTTATAGTATCTTCCTGAATTAGGAGAGAGAAAAGATTTTCCCTTCTTAGTCTGGTCTCCATGGTTAGAAAATCAAACTCATAACTTTTCTTAAAACTGGAACAATCCACTATCCTAAAATTTAAGATGTTAACCATTTGTTTAACACATCAAAGCTATGAAATATGGGGTTTTGATATATCTTGAGCGCTCAGCTGGACTTTCAGGTTGGTATAGAGACTTTGTGCATGGGGTTATATGACCAGTGTGAACTATCTTCCCTATTTAGCTAAAAAATGTTTTGATCTGTACTGTCCTGTCATCATGCAGTGGCAATAAAGTAATCTCAGGTAAAGGAGAAATTAAATTAAATCAAGTACACTAGAAGGATTCATTTGAACCCATCCGTATCTTCCTTTCTAGTTTGGTCAGTAGTGAGAAATAAGCACTTCTAGCTCGTGATTCATCTCATCCTAAAGTAGACAGCTAAAATAGGTCAGATGAATCATACTCTGAAAAATGCTGCTATTTTTCCATTGATTATAAAGGGAGCCTAGAGGGAAAATCATAGATAAGGATATTTCTGTGCTAGATTTCTAATGTTACATGGTATGAATCCAGCCCATGATATATCTCCTAACAAGCAGCACTGACAGCAAGTATGACTGCAAAAACTTGTCATGTTTTCAAAGGAAGGGACATGGAGAACTGAATCTGAAGGAAAATTACTGATCAGTTAATAATTGTAATCAAGATGTAAAGTACTAGTGTTTGTCATGGATCAGTTTCAGCATAAGTCAAGAATAAAGTTATGCCTCAATAATTGAATTAGTTGGAAATAAAAAACAGGACAAGCCAAAATTCTATCTGAGAATTCAGCAGTTCAAATCCATATGTTTGATTTTGATTCACAGTCCTTCTCTAGCCACTAGGCATCGTAACATCCCTTGTGAGTTATAGTGCAGGACCAATTGGCACAAACTACCAATTTGTATGAATAAACACAAGTGCTGCTGCTCTCAACATTAGCACTTTGATTTTCATAGTTAAAAAAAGAAGAAAATTAATGTCACTTCAGTAGATTTTAAATAGAAGATTATGGAACTTCAGTAAATCACTTCTATTGAAATTACACACAGAACAGTATAACAGATGCAAAGTAGGACTGATACTTGCAAAAGATGCAAAGTGACTGATACTTGTTAAACATTATCTGAAAAAGTTTCACTAAGCCAATGTAGAGGAACTAGTACATTAAACCCCAATAAACTACTGTAGTGGAGCATTACTAATTTGCTGCTTCTGTGCAAATGAGTTGAACAAGTAGCTATACTTGAAAGATGAATAAGAATCAACAACATCTGCAGCATTAAGATGAAGATATTAGGCCTGAAGTAGCTGAGAGAAATTATTAATAACAAGGAGCTAGGAAGAATATCAATAAAATTGTCGTATCCTCATAGAAGAAACGGTGACCGCAGCTGTGACCTGTTGCTCAGTTTGCTAAGTGGGGAGCTTAGGAAGTAAATGAACAAAAATCAGAGCTCCAAAGCCATTTTTTTTTTCCTAGCTAAGGTTTCCTTGGCACTGATAATTACCATTTCTCTTTTTGTCTTCCACCTTATTTGCTTATGAGTGGTCTTTCTATTACAGCAACAGCTTCCAGATTATAACTGTTTACACAAGATAATGGTCTTTGTGCATTTTTTTCTAACAAAAGAATCAAGCAAGTTATAGCAAATTACTAGTACACAAGTGAATCTTCTGTGCAAAGCACTGGTCTGTAAGGCAAGCTGGTTTGCAATAGTATAAAGAAAATGGTCCTACTTTATCAGACATTGGAAACTATGACATCTGTAATTGAACAGGAAATGCCCACTGGTCATAGTGTTTTCGATACCCTGAATATTAAACAACTACAAATATTGGTGTGTAGAATCACACAATGGCTGAGGCTGGCAGGCACCTCTGGGGATTGTCTAGTCCAACCACCCTGCTCAAGCAGAGTCACATACAGCAGGTTGCTCAGGGCCATGCTGAATCAAATTCTCATTGCGTCCAAGGATGGAGACACCACAGCCTCTCTGGCAAACCTGTTCCATACTCAGTCACCCTCACAAGAAAAAAAAAAAAAAAGCTTTTCTTTATGTTTAAATGCAATTTCCCATGCTTCAATTTGTGCCCACTGCCTCTGGTCGTGTCACTGTGCATCACTGAGACATGTCTGATTCCATCTTCTTTACTCCCCATTGCCATCAAGTATTTACACACAATGCTAAGATGCCCCTGAGCCTTCCCTTCCCCAGGCTGAACAGTCCCAGTTCTTTCAGCCTCTCCTTGTGTAACAAATGTTCAAAGCACTTAGTCATCTTGGTGGTGTGCTAGATTTGCTTCAGCAAGTCCATCTCTCCCTTGTACTACTCAACCCAGTGCTGGACACAGCACTCCAGATGTTTCTCACCAGGGCTGAGTAAAGCACTGGGGTAGGGAAAGTTCACCTCCCTTGACCTGCTGGCAGCACTCTGCCTAGTGCAGCCCTGGAGGCTGTGAGGTTTTTTTGCTACAAGAGCATACTGCTGGCTCATGTCAGTTACCGGCAGCCCTGACCCCCAGGTCCTTCCCTGCCAAGATGTTTTCCAGCTGACTGATCCCAGCCTGTCCTGGTGTTTGGAATTGTTCTTCCTCAGATGTATTTCCCTTTGTTGAATTTCATGAGATTCCTGTCTGCTCATTTCTCTAACCTGTGGAGGTTCCTGTGAATGTCAGCACACTGCTGTGGTGCACCAGTCAGTCCTCACAGTTTTATATCATCTGCAAACATGCTGACGGTGCACTCTGTCCCATCATCCACGTCATCAGTGAAGATATTAAACAGTACTGGCCACAACACCAACCTTTGGGACAAACCATTAGTGACTGGTCTCCAGCTGGACTTTGTGTCTCTGATCACAACCCAGCAATTCAACCAGCTTTCAACCCTTAGCTGCTCAACCTACTGTCAATCCTTTACTGTCCAATCAATTACTGTTCATTTGTCTTGTCTGTACTTCATCATTTTGCCTATGAAAATGTTATGAAAGACTAACTAAAAGCATTGCTCTCCACTGAGCTCGTCATTTGATCATAGAAGGCTGTCAGGTTGCTTGAATATAATTTCTGCTTTGTAAATCCATGCCAACTATTCCTAATTACCTTCTTGTCCTTAATATGTTTGGAAATGATTTCCAAAATTATTTGCTCTATTACCTTCCCACTGTAACATTATATAGAGCTTTGTATATATAGATCTTTTAAAAAAAATAACTGTATGGAAAGATGGTAAATTTTCCTATATGAAAGATCTCAATTTTTGTATTGTACCCATACCAAATACCTGGGTTGGGCACAAATTTTTTCAAGATAGAAACTTAAAACAATACCTGGATCAACCAAAAAGAGAACCTGCATTCACCCAAGTTGTTTAGGAACAAATCAAAACCAGAGATGACTTGAAGGTAAATAATGATTAAGTGGCAACCCAATGAAAACAAAACTGAAGAAACAGATAGGCTTTTCACAAAATCATGAGTGTCGTACTACCCCAGGCTCCACAACAAGTCGTATGGGAGACAATTGCAGATCAGATGCCATCCAGTATAAAATTTTTTTTTTTTGTTAGCACAGGAACTAGAGGTTAAAGAGTAAAAGAGTAAAATCTATCTGACCTAAGGCATAGATACTGTACATACATTTCTGATAGCAGCAGCTGAAATCAGATGGGGAAAACATCATTATAAATGCTTAAATATATCCAGAAACAGGCCAGAAACCAAGAAACTGTGCTGTGCAGGTAAATAAGCTTCCTGCTTTTACAGTGCAGAGTATCTGTAGATTTAAAACAATCCCCTTGTATTGGGTTTATGTGGCAAGTTTTGGTAGCCAGGGGGGTTGCTGGGAGAAGAGACCAGGGACTGCCCTGTGTTGGGGTCAACTGCTTTCAGGTGACTCCAAAAGAGACCCGCTGCTGGCCAAAGCATCAGTGGTGCTGGTGGCCCCTCTGTGATAAGGTATTTAAGACAGGGTAAAAAGTGCTAGGCAGCAGCTGAGAAAGGAACAAGAAAAAATGTGAGAAACAACATTGCAGATCCCAAGGTCAGGGAAGAAGGAAGGAGGGAGAAGTGCTCCAGGTGCTGGAGCAGATATTCTCCTGCAGCCTGTGAAGACTGTGGTGATGAGGTTGTCCTTCTGCAGCCCATGGAGGAGCCCACAGGAGAGCAGGTGGACATGCCCTCCATATTCTCAGTGGCCTTTACTAAATAAGCAAATAGAAGCAGAATATAATAATAGTGGAGAATCACAGAATCAGAGTATCACTGAATGTTTGAGGTTGGAAAGGACCTGTGGAAATCCTTTAGTCCAGCCTCTGTGCTCAAGCAGAGTAGTTGCCCAGGACTCTGTCCAGACAGCTTTTGAATACCTTCAAGTATGGAGACTCCACAACCTCTCTGGGCAACCTGTTCCAGTACTCAGTCACCCTCACAGTAGTTTCCTGATGAGAGAAGAAGTTTCCAAACAAAAGTTTCCTGATGAGGGAATATAAAGGCAGCAAAGGATGAAAATTCTGGTGCTGTGAGTCATGCCAAACTTTTACACTGGAAAAAAAACCATGTCTTGATCCAGATATGCCCAGAGAACTTGAACTGTTCTGATATCTTACAAATCTCATTTGTTTCCAATGTATTCAACGCTGGAAAAAGCCATCTGAGCCAATATGGAAACTGCCTTGCAAATGTTCAAGCATGGAATCACAATACAAAGGTATAACATGCTTCTTAGTCGTACCACAAGTACAGAACATTGTTAATTATCTTATCTTGAGGGACAGGATCTGACTTCTTTATGCCCCTTTTAATTTAGATTAGTTTTAAATGTGCATAATTTTAAATAGGAATAATTCTCTGCAGTTGAAAATAGATAATTGTGCCTTCAAAGAGATATGTTCTCAGGGAACTTTCTCAGGTCTACATATGCAGGGTCAAGAGATGTGTATTTTCTTCAGATACAAAATAGACCAAAGAAACACATTTAATTCAGATGCCCTTGTGTTTTTTAACTTGTAGGGTACCTTCAGCCCGGTGAATCAAAGCACTTAGATTGTACAAGTTGTACCCATGTTTAACTTGAAACAATTAATCCAGTATTCCACAGAAAAAGAATGCTACAGCTCTTTATTTACTTTTACAGTCAACATCACATTATTTGTTTATTTAACAATTACAGAACCTTTTTTTCCTAGAAGCTATTCACTTAATATTGAATACGTCTCTTGATGGGAAGTTCTGCAGCTTGTTTCTTTTCCAGCATGTGTCCCTGAGAACAGTCCTTAAAAAAACCTGTAGTGTCCTTAAGTTCTGTGTTAAGATCAGTCACTTCCCTTCTCCCGTTACAGATAAAAATGAACTATGTTTAAGAACTCAAAGACAAATGTGTTTGTTGTTGGGGGGGGGTGTGTTTGTCTGTATTTGTGGTTTATTTTTTTCCGGACTATCACTGCTTTAGGAGGTCTGCCCCAAAGGCTTTAAGAACAGAAGAAACAGAAATATACTTCTTCAATATAGGAGAGGACAAAATCTTGATGTCCATATTTTACATACTTAATCGGTATTCTTGCACAAATCACTCCTAGAGATTGTCTAGAGAGGCTATTGGACCTATCTCCTGTGGTAGGTGCTATCCAAGCTCAAAATGGCACAGGGCCAGTATACAAATAATTTGGTTAAGTGTCCTGGTTTAGCTAGGATAGGGTTAAGTTTCCCCAGCAGTGGGGGGGAAGCTCTAGCCGGGTTATTCCATACCATGCTGACATCACCTCCGTGCGCCGAAGCGCAGGAGCGCGGGAGAATCGGTGAACGCGTGTGTTATGCCATGTCTCTGCTCTCACTGCTGTATCGGTAGATATCTTGCTCTGTTCATTGTTATTACTGTTACTGTTACTGTTATTGTTGTTGTTTGTTGTGTTGCTGTTGCACTGTTGTATTAAACCTTTCCTTATCTCAGTCTCGGGGCTTTGTATTTCACTCCCTTTGTGGGGGAGGGGCAGCGGCCGTGTGGTCTCGAACCCCGACAGAGACTAAACCACCACAGATAAGCAAAAGATACAGAAAGAAATTTTAAAATTGAATTTAACTCCACAAGAGATCCCACAATTTGTATGTAGGTATGGTTCAATTTGAACAGAATTGTCTTACTACATCACAAATCTCAGCTTTCTGTAACTTGCACACTCACTTATGATAACACCAAATGGTAACAGCATGTTTTCTTGCGTGAATGATCACACTCACCCTTCATGAGTGTAAGAGTCTTCCCAAGGCTCCAGGCCATCTTCTCTGATCAAGAACAAAATTCATGGCAGAGTGTAGGCTACAGAGGCAATGAAACTTTAGTCTCACGTGACTATTTTCCATGCTGAAGAAACACAGATTAAGCATCAAGATTAAACACAAGAAATTCCTCTTTCTTTCAGTGTGTTCAAATTTGAATTTAGACCCACAGGAAGCTTTGAAAAAAGGAGTGTCTTGAAAAATGTCAGCTCTAACTTCTGGGTTTTGTCACTTAACAGCTGGACAATCATTTAAACTTACTCTACAGCTTGTTTTCATTAGGGGGGTGGCAAACAAACAAAAAACCCTGAGAAGATTAATTCATTTTCATGTTAAATTTTTCCCTGAGGAAAAAAAAAAAAAAGCATTTTTCAATTACAAAACTTTTCTAGTCCCAGTGTTTTAAGAACAAGGTCTTCCTACCACTATACAGTTTTCTCTGTATTCATTATACAATAATCCTTTGCTGTCTACCATCATTTTATAGTCCATCTTCAATTAAATCAAAACATCAGGTATGACATTAAGTCTCATTCCAGTTTCCATATAAATAGACAGATTTTCTGCATCAGTTTGTTAGAAAGCCATGATTTTATAGTAAACTCTTCATTGTAAAAGGTGAAGTAGAATTTGAAGGTCTTTCTGATGTCCAAGAAAGGAACATGGAACAATAAAAATGAAAACTTTGCACTGCTTTTTTGTCTTCAAATGCAAACTTCACAACTAATTCCTAGGGTTTGGAATTTGGAAAAAACAAAGACTCAAGTACAATTTGACATAGTAAGATACTTGTTTAATTTATTTAAGCATTCATTAAACAAAACAGGGAAAGAAAAATGTTTGTTCCAAAAAGAGGATTTTTTTAAAATTGAATATCAGTATGAACTCTGAGCTAACATTTATTTCCTGTGAAAACAGTGTTTAGATTCCAACATGTTAGGTGCTTGACAGTGGTCCCAATAAACTAAAATACAAACTGGGTGTATAACAGAATAGCAAATTTCTAAGAAATTCTGGTAGATGTTTATGGAAGGCACCATCCAGAGAGCACGGATCAGTCTATAGTACAACAGCAAGAAGAAAGATCTAGCTGGAAAGAAAAGATAAAAGAAAACAAAATTTATTTTTAAGAAACCAAGCTAGGGATTTAGGTGAGACACTGCTTTTCTGACAACTGTGGAGTTTTTAATAAAATTTCTTAAGATCATCACATAGAAAAGGATCAAAGGGAAAAGGAGTATACGTTAATAGGTAATGATCAAAGTATTTTTTTAAACTTGTACACTGCCACGCAGGATGAGACTTCATGTATTCAGGCACAGCAGCAGCCCAAAATAAAGTTATCTTCTTTCCTTTGTACTGGCTCTCAGGAAGCATTTGTTTAAGAAATCTTTTCAGGAGTTTCTTTACGTGCTTGGATTGTTTGATCCATTGAGTTGACATACTGCATGGAACCCTTGATTTACAGATCTTTAAGGACACTGACATTAAATATTCAGTGAAAGGGTAAGAGGCAATGGGCACAAACTGAAATACAAGAAATTCCATTTAAGCATAAGAAGGAAAAATTTACTGTGAGGACGATTGAACACTGGAACAGGTTTCCCAGAATGATTGTGGAGCCTCCATCCTTAGAGATACTGAAAACCTGAGTTTTGAGTAATCTGCTCTAGGTGACTTTGCTCTGAGAAGGGAGTTGGACTAGATAGTCTCCAGAGGTGCTTTCAACCCTCAACTATTCTCTGACTGTGTGATTAAGTGATTTTGTGAAATAACAGTTTTTGCAAGACTTCTGGAAAAGTCCCAAAGGAAAAAATTTTAATGTTAAAAGAAGTACAGACGTGTTTCTACATAATTTGCCCCTTTTCCCAGAGAGTAGGCACATATTTGTTTTTAAATCTTTGATCAGTTGGAACAAAATGGTTACTTAAACTTTGGATCTAAAATCTTCATGAATCCTCATAGTTCACAGTGTTATAAGTGAGGTCAGGAAATCTTGTAGATAGCACTTGTTTGTGTGATATGTACCATCTTTTTCCAACTTTCAGTTTAAGTCTACTGTAAAATCATTCCAGGGAACCAGAAATATACTTGCCTTTCTGAATAATTCTACCAAAAATTTTGCCAAAAGACAAATTATCACAGAAGTGTGAAAGGCTGGAAAAATTTAGAAGACAAAAAACCCCACCAAAATCCACTCTCCCCCCATCCCCCCGCCTTGTGATCCACCTCCAGGACAAAAAAAAAGATATAGGTGGATGACAGGAGGGTAATGACAGGGCAAGAAGATGAAAATTTTCTCCATATCAATCAGAATTTGGCTTGCTTTTAACTTTAAAGTTATGCAGCTAAATTTAATCTGATTTTCAGTTGTAGTAAGTGCTGCAGCTTCATTAACTTCAATATGGATGCTGAGTTCCTATGAGAGTGAGGTCACCTTTTGTTAGGTGCTTAAGTATGCATTTCATGGCCTGACTTATAGAGGTACTACACACCCATAACACCCACTGAACTCTGAGGAATTTCAACACCTGTGAAAAGTACGATGTTAATGTCTACTTCTAAGCATAGAACTTTGTGATTGATTCTGATTAAAGAAATTACTAACAGTTATGGAAGAACAGAGTTGATTGTATGCAAGAACAACACTTCTAGAAATTTTATATTCTCATTAAGCTGTGAAAACAAGAAACAATAATGTTTAAGATCATTCTTTATTTCAAGTGACATTAAATTTCTCTGATTAGTCATACTTCTTCAAGAAACTTTGTGAAGTCTTCAATTTTCTTCTATTTTCAACCTAGCATAAAATACTGAAGAAATATGGAAATAAAGTGTTACTCAGTTTTGACTTAAGAGGAGTATTCATACCTGCACAAGTTACCAAAGTTCATAAACCGCACTGAAGAGTTGACAAAGTTCTTTATCACTCAGGGAAGCTGATGGCAAATTACAGATATCGGTGATGTTATATATATATATATATAAAGAATATTATGCATTAACATACTGATATTACTGGCTTCATAGGTACTAGTGATGGCTTAAGTAAAAAACACATTACCAATTTTGAAGACTTTTCTGTTTTGAATAGCTTTCAACTAAAGACTTCAAACTTTCTCTAATGGGAAGGACTTTATTTGAACTGAGGGAGTTCTGTCCTAGTAATCCTGAGTGGGAAATAAACTGATAACAAAAGGAACGAGAGTCATTTTGGAGAACAATTTTACCCTTTGTGATCATGTATTGCCATACTGGGGCTCCAAATATAGTTATTCATTTGGATAGGATGATCTCCTTTGTGGTACTGTGTATTTCATGTGGACCATTAAAAATACTTGTACTTAAGATGGCAGAAAAAATCATAATATAAAAAGTTGAAAATTTATGCCAGTCTTATTTATGGAGTGTTATATGAGTTCATTGAGTTTTGAGTATGCATCATAAAAAACTTATCATACCTATAATATTGTAAATTATCACAGAATAGATACTGGTAAGGGATAAAATAGCAGATCAGTTTTAAATTTCATTTTATTGTTCAGGTGGGATTCACTTCCAGATTAAGAAACGTATATATCAGTCTCAATATATACGGTTAGGAGTGTAAGTTCCCATTATGTAGGCAGTGGAGATGTAGCTAATTCTGAACTGGAGCTCAGATGGAGCTGTGGAGTGATTTGACTCATGCTCAAGCACATAGTTAGAAATCAATCCATCTGTCCAGTGCTGTTTGTCAATCCATATGTGTCCAGTGCCATTTGAGAGACTGTAGGGGATTCAAGAAATCTGCAAAGAAATGGTAAATATGACACAAGACATTTGAAATGCCTGTGCAATTCCAGACCACAAGCTGAAGGCCAGATAGGATACCCCACAGAAACTAAAATGTCTCTACATATCATTTTTAGGCAACTGAATCAAGATTTTTTCCAAAAGAGGATTCAATTCCAAAATCAAGAAGGCAACTGAATCAAGAAATTTTAGGCAACTGAATCAAGATTTTTTCCAAAAGAGGATTTAATTATGTAACCACGGATGTCTAACATATAAGGTATAATTTCTGCATACTAGTCCTGAGCGGATGTTTCAGATATCATGGGGGGGTCTCCCATGGCACCACTCAACCTATTCACAGGTAACTAAATATTCTTTCCAATGCATGGTCTGTTGAATAGCCAGGAAGGCACCAGTGACTATACTGACTAAATATTTTTTGGTCATAGACATCTAAATTTTATTCTCTTAATCTGGAAACAGGTCATGCCTCCTTTTCCAGAAATTGTTCAGATTCACTGACATAGGTAAAAAAACCAGAGACTTAAAAGAAAATTTAAAGAGACTAATCTTCATAAGAAGATTTGTCATGTAACAATATAAGCACACAGCTGATCATTAAATGGCTCTTCTTATTGCTTACAAGTAATATAAATAAAATTCCTATTAAAAATTCTGCCAAGTTCTGATCATTTTACACTAATACTAAAGACCATTAGCAATTCATGTGATATAAAGATGCACACTCTGCCACTATTGTGTTAAACACTATATTATATTCAATAACATTTTTTTCCTAAGTGAGCTTAGCTTTGCTGTAGAAATTTATTCCCAAGACTGTTCAGCAATAGTCTTGAAAAGGGAACTTCTTACTACTTTGCCATGGTAAATCAGAAGCTGCACCAGCATTTTGCTCTCGAGCCTGCAGTGCTGTCTTGCTCAGTTATTGACTATTCATGCATTTAACATTTGTCACTGATGCTTACTTTTAAAGAAATAGAATTGTTTTTAGAGAAAAGCTATTCAAGACGATGAAGTTCTGCAGTGATCAATGCCCAGAACACTTAGCTTTCCTAAGCAGAGCAATAAATATGTTGTCATAAGCAGAGAGCTTGCATGCAATAGCATTTATTTCATTAGATATGCAGTACTTATTGCATGCACTTTTACAAATACATTTTAGCATTGGCATAATTCCGCAGTAATTTATGTGTGACTCTTAGCAAGACTACTTCTTTATGATAGAGTTTCCAAGAAAATACTCTAATGTTTTCTTGTAATTCCTGAAATGGCTTATGGCTTCCTATTCCAGTAGAGTATAGAATTGGGAATCTTTATTTAGACAAATTATTTATCTTTCTTTAATGGCCTTTATAGGAAATGGATGCTAGAAAGCAAATGACTTTAAGAAAGCAACATTCTTCTTGATATATATCGTAGCAGATAGACAACAGAAGTCCACCAAAAGTTCTTTCTTTATGCACTCTTTCCCCTAGTTATTGTTTGTGGGTTATGTTTGGGGTTTTTTAAAATATATATAAATTGGGCTAAGGCAGAAGCTTAAAAGGAAGAGATTTGGAACAAAATGACTTATCAAAACTTAATAGTTGCCAGGGGGTCCGTATTTTTGTAGTAAAAATACCTTAGTATAGATATACAAACACCATGGTTGTCAGGATCCGTAGACAATCAGAGGAAGGTTAAATACTGCCATCTCTTCTAAAAACAGGTGACCTTCAAGACTTGTAAACAGCTAGAATTAGATACCAACTGAAAAGATTTTGTATACCAGCTGTCTTCAGAAGGGAACTGAAAATATCCTCATGATGTACAGGGCAATTCTGAACATACACAGAAAACTTTAATTTACATGATTCCAAGCACCAAGATTATTCATATCTATCAGCTCTCACAGGCACAAATGAATTCCAGTCTTGAAGGATCCGTGCGACCTTACAAGAGACAAGTTCTTATTCCTGTAAACTATGAATACAAAAGTACTGCAAAAATAATGAGATGAAACAAAGAAATGCAATTAAGTGAATTTAGATGTATGTGTGGACAGAGAAAATAGCACAAATGGTAACAAAATAAAAACACAATTTGTTCATAAACTGAAAGAAATAAGCACAGTTTATGAAAAGACTTGAAGTAGGAGAATATTTTGTAACAAGCTTGTTTTTATAGTGTTTCTTTAACAGCATCTTTTGTGAAATATCTCCAATGAGCAGGACAGGAGGTGTTAAAGAACACTGCTGGACTACTCCATGGTAGATTCTGCTTCTAAGATTATGCTGTGTGATAATTGTTGACAGAAACCATAGCCCTATAAAGGAAGGGTGTATCTGGTGAATAAAAAGTAGGATACATGCCAAAGAGATGTTGTGTATAGCATTAATAGTAGGGCTGCTAGATGATGGGCTTTTAACCACCTCATAACCAAATCATCTGAGCTGTTAAGCTCCTCGACACTAATCTTCATGTACATCATCTTCATGTCCAAGGTGTCTTTTTTTTTTTTTTTTTTTTACATTTCCAATGAAAAAGTGTATTTGCTAGAGTTAAATTTACAGGCTGTGTGCTGTTGCAGTCTCAAATTTTCCTGTACCTCTTGTTTCAGATAGGAAAATGACACGCTAATTTCTTATGTTAATACTACCTCCTTGTAATTTGTTCTTATGGAAAGGTGTGAAAAACAGCTTTCTAGCTTGTGTAGAACTCTACATTTCCATTGAAACCACATTACTTTCTCCATCAAATGGTCTGGGGAAAAAAAAAAAAAAAAAGCAACAAACAGTCTTGATTTTAGAAGAGCTTGATCTAAATCGAAACTTTAGACCTTTGCTTCATGTTTAGTCTGCACATTCACAGACATTTAAGATCTAACTGAGATTGACTGGAAAAAGATTCAGAGAATAAATCCTCTGCTGCTGGAGGCGGGCTATCTGAAATTTTAAATCCAAGAGTGAGGCATGCTACTTGCACTCAACCAAAAACTGATCTGAGTGGGAAGATAATACTGTGGTTTAATTAACGAGGAAAAAAAAAACACCATAAAAAATGAATCTATGAATCACACTCAAATATAAAATTATTTTTAAGAAGAGAAAGCTTATTCACTATGTACCTGTCACATTAGAATCTTTTATCTAATATTTCTGTTTCTTGTGCTATTCTATTAAGAACATAATATTTCAGAATACTCCTCTGATGTTAACAAGATATTGAAAAGTTTTATGGTTACTCTTAATGATCAATAGGAACATTTAAACATGTTTGCCATATCTGCAATGTGTTGTATTTAAAATTTACAGCCTATTGTATTAGTCAAGTCTACTAGTCTTATAACCTAGACTTGCTTAAGGTAAGAAGTTATTTTTCCTGTCCAAAAGGGGAAAAAGCTGTAAAATTCTTCATTAAAAATATTGCCATCTCTTCTTCAAGGTAAACAGCTTAAATTAGTTGTTCAGATCTTCTGTTTATCATAGTAAAAATTATGTGTCTTAGTGCATTTCGTACAGTATATCATGAAGTAAATTCCAGTACTTTTGAGATATATTTTTTAAAATCACGTTTTATTGTCAATGAGTTTAAAAAATAAATTGTTTATTTTTAAGAAAGTATATGTATATGGATATTTTCCAGAAATTCATGACCTTAAAGAACCCAAACTTTTTTCTGCTTATTTTGGACAGCAGTTTCATTTCCTGGAATGTCAGTTCCATCCATAAAAGAGAAATTGCAATGCCTTTGGAAACTTCAAACATATCTACTCATATCTACCCCGAGTGTCCCACTCAGGACTTTGAACAAACTGTCCTGTGATGAATTTCACTCCTTGGTTTAGAAGAAACAGAACAAAATTTGAATTAAGCCTACTTAAGAGATATGTTCTGTATGTACCAATGCCATATTAAAGTGCCCTTAATAAGAGAAGACAGAAAGATTTCACACTGTAACTATTTTTAGTGTAATGTTGCTCATTTATCATAGAAGTCCTCAGAAAATGTTTTCTGTAAATGTTTCAGTCCTCTCCACTGAGGGAACTCAGAACCAAGCATCAGTTTTTACATGACTTCTCAGGGCTTCTGTTCAATAACAGTAATCCCAGAGTGAAAAAACAAGGAAAAGAAGACAAAGAGACCAGATTTGGAAACACCATTGGTCAAGCAATTTACTTTGTTCATGAATTAGGATGCAAAATGAAAATGTGTTTTCTTTGTTTGTCTTATGAACTTTGAAATTTTATAATGCGTTTCATTCCCATTTTAAAATGTTTATCAAGATTGATTTATGGAAACGGTGAGGTTATGCACACAGTATCTAAAGCTAAAAAACCTGTGTTGAAAGGGTACATTAAATATTTTTGCTGAATTCAAGTTCATCTTCCTTCAAAATATCCTACTACTGAATAATCTGCTCCAGTTAATGATTCCAACTTGATTAATATTTGTAGAGAATTTTTGCATTTTAGTGTGTCACCATCCAAGTCTACTTCTTTTACTTCCACAGCATATAATGGATTTGTTGTATAGGTGGAGGAAATTAAAAAGAAAAGTTTGATGTCAGGCTTGAAATGATTCTGAGTTCTACATGATAGAGAACAAGAGAAGTTGTTTCCACACAGAAAATTCACTATTTGCCTAAATTCTGGCATCATCAAGTCAACAATGGCTTTTTCTGGCTTTTTAACTATTTGAAAGAAGATTCAATATCTGGTTAGTGCAATATATACATGAATACTAGGAGCAAAAACTCTTAGAGGTTTTACTTTTCCAATCTTCCTTTCCAACCTGCATAAACATTCATTAAGCACAAATTTTGTGTTTCTTCATGGCATAAGAAAATGGGGTCCAAATCATTATTTAAACTCTGCTTTTCCTAAGTTCAGTTATATTGTTAGAAACACCAGTTTTCTCTAATGTCAGTGTTCATGTTGACTGAATCTTAGTTTGAATCTTAAGTGATACCAGTGGCATTTTTTTTTCTATCTAAACATATTTAAGAAAACCTGAGAATCCAAGAAAATGTCTTAAAAATATTGTAAAGTTGAAGACCCTGATTAAGTTTTTCCAATTTGCTTTTATTTATTCTTGGTAAGGTTTTTACGATTTCATTATAAGTCAAGAGACATTACCTGTGCCATTGAAAAAAATCTAACATAAAGTCTAGATTTTAATAAACAGACATATGCTTGATCTCTTCTGAGTTTTTATGTATGTACTAGTTTAAATGTATAAGAAAAGCAACAGGACAACAACATCTATGACGGAGGGGCTGTCAGAAATGCCTAAATTCTTTCTGATTTCAGTGCAGTCCCAGTCTCCATTTAGCAGTATTTATGACAACACAAACCTGAATGTTTGAACTTTTAAGGACAATGAATCTGTGCTTGGATTCATCTGACTCTTCCTTTAAGAAAGAGTATCAAATATAAAACTGGAAGTCCAAAAATGGAGTGTGCTGCCTTATGGCATTACTCTGTAGCTGTCTAAAGCTAACTTTTAAAATATAAATAATATTTTGTCATTTTTCATTTTAATGGAAAGATCCTTAAAATATCCACAAACAGAATACTTTTCTAGCAATTCTAGATGAAGAATATATTTGGTTACTGAATTCTAACCTCCCTAAGGAAGCCTTAACAATAATATGAACAGAAAACAAATAGATATGGTTTTTCGCAAAGTTGTATCATTAAGTGAGCACAGAAATGGAGGAGAAGATTGCTTTTGAGAAAGCTGTTGTTGCCTAAGAGAAGTACTTCAGCCACAGAGGAGCTGAAGAAAGCAAAGTCATTTATAAATGCTATGACAATGACAGAGAACATGAATGCTTGATGAACTGTTTAAAAAGGGAATCAGTACAAAAGATAAAGGTTATTTTTAAATAGCCTCCTAAATAAATAGCCTGGTTGTCAGAAATGTTTAATATCCAGAAAGTCTCATTGATCTTAATAGTTCCTTTCAAAATCCATGAGGGAGTGGACCTTTTTAAAAATTCACCGTGACTAAATGAACATTTATTTATTTTGCATTCTTGTATTTCTCTTTGCATAACTTTCTTAGTTCAGTTCCATGTAAGACTCTGCCTTCATTAAGAATATTTGTATGGCTATTTATAAAAACTCTGTAAGATTTATTTTTAATGGTTATATTGTACTGATAAAATTATTTACACTGTATACATCTCTCTATTTGGCACCTACAAAACCGTTTGCTGCTTTGAATCAGTTAGCTAGCTAATTTAGTGCGTTTGTGTTTTTTTTTTTTTTTCCTGAAAAGGCAGAATAGCTGATAAAATCAGGTAAAACAAAAGATTGAGAAAGATAATGTAAGCTATTAACTGCAAAGAAGTGGAGTGTTGCCATTTTCCCAGGAGACTGGAGCTCTCATCGGGAACCTCATGGTAGTGCAAAGTTTTGAGAAGACAGTATGTGAGATGCATTCCATCTAACTATAGTCACTGAAATAAAATAGATCATATCAAGAAAGTGACTACTTAATTTATTTATTTTAAGGGAATCTAAGACGCGTTGCTCAAATATGTATGCCTGCATGAATCATACCAATTTTGTAGATATTGTTTTATTTCTTTCCAGTTGCTATATTCCAGTAGTGGAATAAATACAGTTTAGAAAAAAAATTTTAAAATCATCATAGGTATTGCTTTTCATATTCTTCACAGTTTCCAGGATTTCCAAACACAACTTAGATGGCTGAAAAAACTCAATTTTTAGAGAGATGCTATAAATATAAACCATTTTCTATAAGTGGAATGGAACATGTGATACGATTCAAAGATGTGCAGGTGCCAGTCATGTTACTTGGAAGGATACTCACAAAGACACAGACAGAAGCTGAAGTTATCAAAAGCTGAAGAAAGCTTTAAACTAAAGTTGCCGGGGGAGGGGAACCTCAATCCATCCCACTCCTACCAGTTTGATGCCAGTGCCAGCAATAGATGTCCAGAGCCTGGAGAGGGATCACAGGTCAGCAGGAGAGCACCTGAAGAGCAGCACCAAGGAATTCCAACCACTCCAGTCAGTAAGTCAGCTTCAAGGCCCCAAATTAAATGCCTCTGTGCAAACTCACATAGCATGGGGAATAAACAAGAGGAGCTGGACATGTGTGAGTGTCTCCAGGGCTACAATCTTATTGGCATCACAGAGGTGTGGTGGGATGGCTCCTATGACTGGAATGTTGGAATGGAAGGATACAGTCTCTTAGGAAGGACAGACAGGAGAGATGAAGAGAGGATGTCACTCTCAATGTCAATGACCAACTGGAGTGCATGGAGCTCCGGCTGGGGACTGATGAGGAGCTGATCGAGACCTTATGGGTCAGGATTAAAGGGAGGGCAGGGACCTGAGAAGTTATAGTGGGAGTCTGCTATAGGCCACCCAACCAGAAAGACTGAAGGGATGAGACCCTCTATAGGCAGATAGGAGCAGCCCCACATTTTCAAGCCCTGGTGCTCATGGAGGGCTTCAACCACCCCAATATTTGTTGGAGGGACATAAGCAAGCATAAGCAAGCCAGGAGGTTCCTGGAATGTGTTGATGATAACTGCCTTCTTCAAGTGATAGAGGAACCAACAAGGAGAAGTGCTATGCTGGATCTTATTCTCACCAACAAGGAGGGTCTGGTGGGGAACGTGAAGCTCAAGGGCAGCCTTGTCTGCAGTGACCATGAAATAGTAGAGTTCAAGACTCTTAGGGCAGCGAGGAGGGTGCAGATCAAGCTCGCTACTCTGGACTTCAGGAGAGCAGACTTTGGCCTCTTCAGGGATCTGCCTGGCAGAGTAGCATGGGATAAAGCCCTGGACGGAAGAGGGGCCCAAGAAAGCTGGTTGATATTCAAGGATCACCTCCTCCAAACTCAGGAGTGATGCATCCCAGTGAAGAGGAAGTCAGCCAAAAATGCCAGGAGGCTTGCATGGATGAACAATTTGCTCCTGGGCAAGCTCAAGCACAAAAAGGAAGCCTACAGAGGGTGGAAGCAAGGACAGGCAGCCTGGGAGGGATACAGAGAAATTGTCTGAGCAACTGGGGATCAGGTTAGGAAGGCCAAAGCCCTGGTAGAATTAAATCTGGCCAGGGATGTCAAGGGCAACAAGAAAAGCTCCTACAGGTAAGTCAGTGATGAAGGGAAGACTAGGGAAAATGTGGGCCCTCTGTAAAAGGAAACGGGAGACCTGATTATCAGGCATATGGAGAAGGCTGAGGTACTCGATGACTTTTTTGCCTCAGTCTTCACGGGCAAGTGCTCCAGCCACACCGCCCAAGTTGCAGAAGGCAAAAGCAGGGACTGGGAGAATGAAGAACTGCCCACTGTCGGAGAAGATCAGGTTTGAGATCATCTAAGGAACCTGAAGTTTCACAAATCCATGGGACCTGATGAGATGCATCCATGGGTCCTTAGGGAACTGGCAGATGAAGTGGCTAAGCCACTATGCATCATATTTGAGAAGTCCCGGCAGTCTGGTGAAGTTCCTGCTGACTGGAAAAGGGGAAAGAAAATCCTCATTTTTGAAAGGGAAAAAAGTAATACCCAGGGAACTACAGGCCAGTCAGTCCCACCTCTGTGCCCAGCAAGATCATGGGGCAGATCCTTGTGGAAGCTATGCTATGGCACATGAAAAATAAGGAGGTGATTGGTGACAGCCAACATGGCTTCACTAAGGGCAAATCATGCCTGACTAATTTGGTGGCCTTCTAGGATGGGGTTATAACTTTGGAGGATAAGGGAGGAGCAAATGATATCATCTACCTGGAATTATGCATAGCATTTGACACTGTCCTGCATGACAATCTTGTGTCTAAATTGGAGAGACATGGATTTGATGGATTTTAATAAGGCTGAATGGTCGCACTCAGAGTGTTGCGGTCAATGGCTTGATGACCAAGTGGAGAGCAGTGACAAGTGGCGTTCCTCAGGGGTCAATATTGGGACCAGTGTTGTTTAATTTGTTTGTTGGCGACACGGACAGTGGGACTGAGTGCACCCTCAGGAAGTCTGCATCAAGAGAAGTTTTGCCAGCAGGTCAAGGGAGGTGATTCTCCCCCTCTACTCTGCTCTTGTGATACCCCACCTGGAGTCCTGTGTCCAGCTCTGGGGCCCCCAACAGAATAAGGACATGGACCTGCTTGAGTGGGTCCAGAGGAGTGCCACAAGGATGATCGGGGGTTGGAGCACCTCCCCTGTGAGGACAATTTAAGAGAGTTGGGGTTGTTCAGCCTGGAGAAGAGAAGCCTCTGGGGAGACCTTATAGCAGCCTTCCAGTACTTAAAGCGGGCCTACAGGAAAGATGGGGAGGGACTCTTTATCAGGGAGTGTAGTGATAGGATGAGGGGTGATGGTTTTAAACTGAAAGGCAGTAGATTTAGATTAGATATAAGGAAAAAATTCTTCCCTGTGAGGGTGGTGAGACACTGGAACAGATTGTCCAGAGAAATTGTGGCTCCCTCCTCAATGGAAGTGTTCAAGGCCAGGTTGGACAGGGCTTTGAGCAATCTGATATAGTGTTAGGTGTGCCATAGGTCCCCCATGGCAGAGGATTTGGAACTAGAGGATATTTAAGGTCCTTTCCAACCCAAACCATTCTATGATTCTGTGTTTTTATATCACTAGTCCTAGGACTTTGTCATTTTCTTTGGAAGAATTCTTGTATTTCCTTGCCAACCAGAATGCACCTTTTCCTTCAGTAGGCAATATGATTTTTGGCTGCCTTAACAAGTTCCCTCAGTGCCCTTCCTCGTCATTTTAATGTTAACAAATGCTATTCTTAATAATATATTCCCTTTGTCAGGAATGAATCAGGTTAATTACTCTCCTGATGTCCCTCTTCATATGGCACTGAGGTGAAGCATGTGTAAGGAACTGACGGAAGTAATGCCTCAAACATTCATCGACACAGAAAACCTCAAGGACAAACTGTGGCCTTTGTGAATAGTCTAAGGAATGTCACCCAAGGAAGTGGGAGTGTATCGAAGGATGAACCCCCCACACCCTTGCAGTTGTATTGACAAATTCCTTAGATAAGCCTCAAACGGGGAAATGTGGACTGAGTGAAACCTAATGTTTCTCATCAAGCACAAGGACCACTAATCATTGGCTCCATTGTGTAAGCCCGAAGACGTGACAAGGCCTCATAAGAGGTGAGCATTTCTGCCCCAGAAGCCGGATGATTGCTCGAGAAGCACGAAGTCAGCAAAAATCTGTGGGAACAGAGGAAAAACCAAAGGTGGGCAGGGTGAGTACAACCACCAACTCAAATGGACAAGGGGTGGTGCACCCCATTTCCCCCTCAATGCATGTTCAGAACCCCTGCTCCACCTCTTTCCTTGTCTGTCATGGAAATGAGCTTGTGGAATACCTGCCCCTCCTTGTCTAGTATGTTAATCAGCTGATAAGATTAATTTAAAAGGCGACAGAAAACTTTGCTGTGTGTGCACCCACCACCCAGGATTACCGGACCTGAGACAACGCTGGATCCAGGGGTAGTGATCTGGATTTCTTTGACTCTCTTTCTTAACTTTCTTTTTCTTTTATCTCCTTTCTTTTCTTTTTTACAGATTTATAAAAGACCACATTGCTTATTGTCCTTTTCCAAGTTTAAATTGTTTTCTACCACAAATAAAACATTTTAACTGGTCATTTGGTGTCGTTTCACCTTAGTTTAACCTGAGGGGATCACAGAACTGTTGTGACTCTCTGGGCTTCCAATCCAGGTCATGACAGCATGGACATGAAAACTCGCAAATATGATACCTGACATGAAAACTTTTTATATTACCTTTTGCATTAAGTCACTGGAATTTCGAAGACTAGTGAACAGTATTATTTCCATGCCGTATTAAATGAAATCTAAGCACGATTCTCTCTGTTTTGTCTTTGTCATATTCAGTTATAAACACAAAATTTGCACTTGCAATGCCTACTTTGAAGACACTCTCATCTCAGGGTGAAACTTTGCCTGATGTAAGTTTTAGTGAAGGCACAGATGTATTGTTTTTTACTGATCTGGTCTGTGACATCAAAAGGATCCTTTTTAAGTATTTACACAGCTTTAACCACTGAAGTTTTTAAATTCTTTACAATCAGTAATGTATTTTTAAATTTTCATACATCCTCTAAAATAGAAACAAGATTTTTTATATAATTCACATTTATTTAGAATGTTGTCAAAACAGAACAAAACAGGTTGCAAAATTTGCATTAGATCTGTAAACTCTCAGTTTGAATGAGGAACTGACTTCCAGAGTAGTGTTCAGTTGCTTAAATTTAAACACTTACTGCCATTTGAAATATCTGCTTATGGCAGAGATATCTTCAAGGGCCCAGAAGATATAACAGATGATCTGCTGGAGTCCTGCAACCTTTTGAACTGGCTGCAGAAAATAAAGGAGATGTCCAAATGCATCTGAAAAGACACTAAGCTTCTTATCTTTAAGCAACTGAGTCAATTGGGAATCTATTCTTTTTATTTAGACTTGAAGTTTCTGTGTTTAGACAACTCAATCAAGCATATATTACCTTAAGTTACCAATGAGGACTATATTCCCTACACAATCTTTCCAACTCTAACTCTTAAGTGGTACAAAGCAGGGAAAAAATATGTTCCAAAATTATGAAGCACTCAAATTTGATTGTACACTAAGATGTACAATCAGTGACCTCGAAAAAGAAAAACTATTTTCCATAGCAAGGGAGACTGGGCAACCTTGGATGTTAGACACTGCCACAATATATCTGGAAACAATAAACAATCTGAGAATTTTTTTTTTTTTTTCAAAACTTGAAAATGATCACTAGCTAAGCCCTAGTGCCAAAAGAGGATTAAAAAGGAAGAGTAGCTTTTTCTAATGAGGAACACTCAAGGAGTATGTCAGTTTGGTCTCTTTCGTGATATTGCGTAAAAATGACAAGCCTGATAAAGTGACGACACAAATTGTTGAGAAACAAATGTGATTCATTTAAACTATTGACACCTTAAATCAAATAAGGTGTCTCAAAATTAATTGAAGGTTAATAATTAGATCCCTTAGTTTTTAGGAACTTTAGCAATCTGAGAGATACAAACATAACAGCTGTTTTCTCACCCAGTTTTGGTGTTAGGGGTCCCAGAAAGCTGAAATAAACGCATAAAGGAAGCATTTTTCTTCTAATGGAAAATGGTCGAAGAAAGAAGTTTTACTGGACTAATCCAAACTGAAATTACAGAAGTTTCTATACCTTATTGTTTTGGTGGTTTAAATACTTAAAACCATATGCAATTGACCTTATTCTTATGCTGCGAAGTGGCCTGGTGGCAATACTATGTGGTTTCCTGATTGACTACTGGGAACAATAAGGCCAAAAGTCTTAGGATTTTGTTTCTTCTCTCCAAGTGTTTGAATGTGTGAAGCCAGTTTAGAGTAAGATATTGTAATGATGATAGCAACTGCTTATAGTCACTGCAGATAATTGGAAAACCCTAAAATTGCATCATTGTAGATACACCTGTTTTGTGATGCAGTGTTTTTACTTCCTTGGAGCAAAAAATGACTGGAATCAAATTGCAATAGGAGGAAAAGACAGTGAGCAAAAATGGTAGTTATTCTTACACAGATAACAGGTTTATCATTTTTATGGTATAAACATTGACCACTCTCTTAATTTTATGTTTCTTTCTTTTCTTTTCTTTTTTTTTTTTTTTTTTCTTTTTTCTTTGCAACCCCATGTTTAGGAAGCTTGCTGTATTAGAAAGTATGCCAGACCCCATGACAGGATGCAAAAATCTATGAAATAATGAGGCTGAGATCCTCCAAAGAAATAAAACCCATCAAATGAAGCAAAGTGACCTAATCCAAGTGACCTTTCTTTTAAATGTAGACTTTATGAAAGCAATCCCCTTCTTTGGAAACTTCAGAGCCTGTTACTGAAATACAATACACATCAATGAACACATCATATTTCTTAGTCAGTGCACAAGACAGCTTTGTGCTAGCTTAGTGGAATTTAAGAATGAAGTGTAGATTTCACCCAGGATCTTGTTACATGGTGTGGTGGTTTAGCCCCCGCCGGGGTCTGAGACCACGCGGCCGCTGCCCCTCCCCCACAAAGGGAGTGAAATACAAAGCCCCAAGACTGAAATAAGGAAAGGTTTAATACAACAGTGCAATAGCAACACAACCAACAACAACAATAACAATAACAGTAATAGTGATAGCAATGCACAGAGCAAAATAGCTACCAAATACAGCAGTTTGAAGCACGATGTACAAAACCACGAGTGCACCGCGCTCCGCGCCAGGAAAATGTGACCTGCCAGGATGTGACGTCCGCATGGTATCTGAATAACCCGGCTAGAGCTCCCCCCCACTGCTGGGGAAACTTAACCCTATCCTGGTTAAACCAGGACACATGGTAGGCCTACATTTTGTTTTCTTTTGCTGTTCTAATATAAGTCTTTGTCTGGTTTTATCTTTGTACTTTAACAAAGGAGTTAGCTGAGATGCTAAGACTATCAGTCCCTAAATTTTCATAAGGATATTTTTTTATTCCTTCATGGTCTACATCATGTAAGCATTTAGGTTGAGGTAGAGGCAAAAATAGAACCACTTCACTGAGTGGCATAAATTTTAAATTTTTATTTGTTAAAGAACACAAACATAGCAGATGAATAACTTTCTATTTCAAGGTCTCTATACTGTGACACATTCATTCATTCTGTCAGAATGCACTCACAACAATTGATGTCCCTGACCCTTTGGTCCAGCTGTGACCAGCACCATAGTCTCAGGAGTACAAGGTACTTTATTTGAACTGGTCAATATGCCTGAGTTCTGGAAGGCTCTACACACGTAGTGGTTCCACCTGGGGTTCAGCCTTTTGCATGGTGTTGGATGCCCATGGATTTGTTCCCATGGAGGGGCTAATATTTTCAATATTTATTGTTTTCTGAATTAGATGGTTGACAAAAGCTGACAATGATCTCAGTAGCCACATCACCCAAGCCAATTGCTTTGCCTTTCTCTATAACTAAATCCAGGTAGCTCTTTCCACCCAGTTTGCTCACCTGAGCAATGCTTTCAGTCAGGCTGTGCTCTGTGGAATGGTAACATATAGAGGAAAACTTGGTTGAAGCTAGATTCTTCCCTCTACATCATCCAAGAGGGAACTCCATACCAGCTCATCATTTATTAGATCAGAGTACCTGAGTGTATTTGGTTGTCTAACTTCAGATTTTGTAGCTTAAATGTCAAACTTGAGTTTCAGACACTAAAAGCAAATCACAAGAATCACATCCCACATTAAACACACACCACCATTTCAATGAAGGGTGCTGACTTCTGACTAACCAACCAGAAGCCTTCCAAAAGAAATAATAACACCTTAAAATTTTAGTACAAAGAATTTGACAAGTGGCCAATATTTTTGTATTTTCACACATCTAACATCCATTCCTAGGGACTGCTCAGAAAAACAGGCAACCCTCTCAGCATGGCATCACTAGCAGGGTAATCTTTACTTATGGATGAGAAATTTCTCCAGTGTAAAATGTGGAACCATCTTTTGCCTCTTTGTTAGGAATACCTTTATTTTTGTTCTTTCCACAACATAGCTCTTAATCATTTGCCAGTGCAAGGGGAATTCTGTGGTTTAATTACACCCTGTTTTCCCTGTGCTGTTTTTAGCATTATATAGCTGACTACATTGCTTTCATATAAACTGATTATTCCACTTTCTCACTAACACTAGGGAAAATTGGTAACAGAGAGCTTGAAAAGAACAGAACATGTATTAGGAAGAGAAAACATAGTCACTGAAAGAGAACAGAAATTTGTAGATAATATGACTCCCTTATGATCTGTGACCACTGTATTAGTTGAAATATTGAAACTAAAAGCCATAGCATATGTATCAGTATCATTAAAGTTAATATTGAAACACACCTGGAAATATTTCAGAAAATGTAATAATGACTTCGTGCTTTCTCAAAACCTCTGTGCATTCAAAGGTGATCTTTATGTACATAATAGATTTCATATGTTCTAGAAACATGCGGATCCTTGTGCATGCAAAGAAAGTAATTATAAGCAATATACAAGTATATGTGTCACAATCACATTTTTTCTTGGAGTCATGGATTATGCTTGAGTTTATGACACTCAGAATTGATAAACAGAAGTTGTACTCAGCCTGATAATTCACTTGATGACAGTGGTAGGGTAGAAGATTGTTGAAGAAGGCAGAATTGAAAATCTTTGCTTATAGTTTCCTGAAAATACATGGATGTCACACTGTGTGTAATCACATGCTAACTATTAAGATAGAACAGCTATTTAATAACAACTGTCCCATCATTTCCATTATTGTTTCTTTGAATGCAGTTCTTAATATATTGCTTTTAAGTAGTCGGGCTTGATGTAGCTATTTTTGAAAATCCAGATGTTTTTATACTTCTTGGGGAAGGTGAAGAGACATATATAAAAGGTGGAGAAATTTTTGATTATCATTTGATATTTAGAATATGGGCCTCTTGGGATGCTAATAGGGATACAAGTTTCCATCCTCTTGTTGTTAGTATCTGAAGATCTTCAGATTAATATCCATGGGCAAAGTGATGCCTTTCATTTTCTTTTTTTTCACCCTTTTTTTTTAAAAAAAAAAAAAACAGAGATGTGATTAGACTTATTAGTGTCTCCTCACTTTCTAAATAAATTTAGATTAACATCCAGTTCATCTAGTAGGTCAATATCTTCTAATCAGTTTTTCCATAAAGCGTTGTTGTAATGTGAGCTTTCTGTATTACCAGCATCATAAACATCATCAGTATTGAGTCATTTCCTTGTTTACACATGTACAAAATATTACATTGAGCTCTCTTAAGAGCTACTGATTACTGGTATTACATTTGGCAATGATTTGCAATAAAGAAATGATTAGAGGGTGTTCATGTGAGCACCTTGCTAATATGTTATTCCCTCTTTAGTCCTGTAAGAGTACCTCTGAAGTACTCCAGGATCAAACAAGTACTCCAGAACAGGCCTTCAAACCTGTTTGTAAATATACTCTTCAAAATATTGCATTCTGTAAATAAACTGGGAGGAATAGGCAGCTTCATTCTAGCCTTACAACAGAAACTTCCATGAGAGGGAAAATAAGATAGGGACCGTATACAAAATACTTATTTTGTTGCATGTTCCAGATAAGTAATTTAACTAATTGCTTGGAAGATGGCCTGTTTCTTTTGATTTTCATGTTAAGATAAATTTATTTCATGCAGGAGAAGGTGCCAACACCCTACATACATTAAAATAAAAGAATCGTTTTTGTTGGAAGGGACCCTGGCAATCTCTAGTCCAACCTTCTGCCCAAAACTGCGACAGGTCAAGCTGTTTGTTCAGGACCATGTCCAGTGCAGTTTTAAATATCTCTAGGGATGCAGACTTAGCAACATCTCTGGGCAACTTGTTCCAGTGTTTGACTACTCTCACAATCAAAAACTTTTTCTTATGTTTAAGTACAATTTCCAGTGTTAATATATTATACTATATTACTATACCTATTATTGTATATATATTTCTTGTATTACTATTTTACTATACATACCATTATAACTATGTTGGTGTACACCACTCAACCACTGTGGAAAACAGAAGTGATGAGATGTTCTGGCAGTTTCAGTGATGAGATTTTGAGCCTGATGAAAGCATAACATCTGCATTGATCCTATTGCATATTAGTTAAATGAGATAAAAGCTGTGAATGCTCTCTCTCTGTATACACAATTAGCCCTTAGCTGGAAACATCCAGAAGGGTTTATTTCAATGCCTGAATAAATGCATACATTAAATGTATGCATCTAAAGATATAGCTTGATGTGGTGCAAAGGGTATTGATTACCATGGAATAATGAAAAACTGTCTGAGTTTTGTAGTAAACACTCAGAACCAAAACACACATCAAAATTTGGTTTGATTACTTAATAAGGCTGATTGCTCAACAAATTCCTTCCAAAACAACTGGACTGAGTCCTCCATCTCTTCAGTAGTAGTAGGCACATATTTCATTCTTCCAAAATGTAGCTGAAGTTCAGCTTTATGTTTCTATTAAGTAATACTTTACAGATGCTAAATTACAATTGTATGCTGAGAAAATACATGTTGACGTCCTTATAAACGTCAAATGAATTTTTTATGATCAGTGCTATTATAATGAATACCAAACAATTCCATTATAATTAGCGCTATTACAATGAATACCAAAGAAATACATGACAATTAGCTGCAGTAGGCAGAATAAGAAACGAGCTCAAAATGAGACACTGGAGAAGTCTCTTGAAAAGAAACTTTAAACTTCCTGTGATTTAGTACAATTTTATGGTTATTTAATAGTGAAAGGATGACAACATTGCAAATGCTGCCTTCAAAGCAATAAGGTCTGTTTCACCCACGCAGTCTCAAGAAACGTGACTTTGCATTGGATAGATTTTTATTGATTCTTCTTGGAGAGCACACAGACAGATAACAAAAGGGATTCTTCAGGGATGTCCATGGCCTCACTCTGTCCTACACTATACACAAGTGGAAAGGGAACTAGGATGTATATGTGTTAAAATCTTTATAGTTGCTTGGAGGAATAGGGAAACAAGGGAATATGTGTTAAAGTGTCCTGTTTAAAGCATGTTGCCTCTAGATAGTGCAAATCGTGAGTCATTTGTTTAGACTTGTATAATAGGGTAACATCTAACACTCAGAAGTACTAAAGTCAGTGTGTCGTCAATCTTATATAATGCAGCACTACTCATGCAATTCCTTAAAAACTGAAATAACAGCTGCCAGTCTGACCAAGTAAATGAAGCTTTCATTTACACAAAATTTTCAGTTTTAATCCGGTATTTGTAGGAAGAGATGTCATGTAAAATGCAGTGTCTTAATATTTTGGGGTTTTTAATAGTAGCAAAAATGAATTTCTTTAAGCAAAACTCTTATCTGCACTGTGACATGTCTTAACAATTCCCACAAGTTTCATCACATGAGTCCAAAAGCCTAATTTTCCCTCTGAAGGAGAATATGTCATCTCTGCCAAAAGAGAAGAACAAAAGACATTGAAATAATAGTAGGACAAGAAATTGTCTTCTTTGTGTAAAGTTTGGTTACCACAGCCCTTGTACTTTTAGCTTATGGCAGGGTAGGAACAGAGCAGAATCTAACTGGTAAAAAACCAAAACAAAGCAAAAAACACAAAACGCCCTCAACCTAAAAAACAAAACAGGAGCTATGAGGCATTTGACTAACTTGAGGTGTAGTTACATCATTCTGGAAAGAAATAAAGCTAATAGCTTTTGATAAAATTGGTAAGTCTGAAATTGTACCCTAAGGTTTTATGGAGTTTTTAAGAAGATCTCAGGATTTTTGGAAGCTAGAATTAAATACTGCTTGATGATTGCCTCTTTGTAAGGTAACTCACAGGAAAATTTGATGTCAATGTTGAAGGAAGCTGAAGTATTTTACATATTTTGGTGTAGAAGTATTTTACTGCACAGGGAGGAGAACATATTGCAAACTTTTAACTAATGGGATAGGAGTGGGAGGTGAAATATTCTAAAATAAAAGTGATTGGAAATGTTCTTATATCTTGGGAAAATTATGATTCTTAAATGTACGTAATAACAAAATTGCTAAATGCCAGTAGCTCTGAAGCAAGGGAATAGCTTCAATAGTAGACATGTGCCTCGTGTGTTCTGGTTAACTTCTGTATTTCTGTTGCTCTTGCCAAATGGCCTTTTTGTTCTGACCATTTTCCCTGGTAAGTGCAAGGGGCTTAGAGGTACATGGTGTTTACTTCCTCTTTCCTCAGTCAATGGAATTTCTGTCTGTATCCAGACAAGCATAAGTATCAAAACATGTGGGATGACAGCTACCTAGGGCAGGCTCAGTCTGAGGAAGAAAGAATCACCTGCCCTCATAGACCCCCTGAAAATCTATCATAGTTCATGACACTTTTTTGATGATAGTACCATGAATTACTCAATTGAGTAATGTTGCGATCTTCTCTACCAGCCACTATCTGCTATCCCAGTAGAAATAAGATGGTTTTACTTCTCCTAGCACTGCTTAGAAAAAAAAAAAAAAAAAAAAAAACAAAAAACAAAACAAAAAAACTCCAGAAAATTCATACTGGCATAACTCTATGGGATCATGAATTACCTGATTAAAACTTTCAATACAAATAATATATTGATCAAGAATAATCCTGATATTGTACTGTTCTGTTTTCTAAGCTCTGTGGGGATCACAGACTCTACACTGCATACAATGCAATTTAGCTTTATTTTGAATATATTTTTACATTTTCTAGTAAGTATCTTGATGGTCAAAAAGTCATCTTCTCAGTAGGATATTTATTTTCTGAAGAGGATTTCTGTCTGAGGTAACAATTGTTATTTATTTATTAACACAACTCCCACATAAAAAAAACTTTACAGTAACAGAAACAATGAAAATGCCTATCAACACTAAAACCCAATAAGCTTAACCCTCACATAAAAGAAATTCCTCCTTCAAATCTTGAGGAAAGGCTGAGTTGAGAACAAATTATTTATTTTTCCTCTTGGGTCAAATCACATTCATAAAAGTGATGACTTTTAAGTGTGTCAAAATCCTGGTAAATTCTTCTTTTTTCCATGTGTATACAGCTCATGAAAAAAAGATTGGAAAGATACCAGTGCAGTGGTTTCATTATCTGCTCTTTACTCAAAAAGTCTTTCACTTAGTTGAATAGTTTCAGCTGGAAAGGAAAAAAAAGGGGTGAGGGGAGTTTTTAAAGGTCAAAATAAATTACTTCAAAGTTTTCAAAACAAAATGTTATAGTTTTCTTTTTCAAAATCTATTTTACTTCAGCTGAATTTTTTCTTGTTGAGTAAAAAGAGCTTTGAGAAAAGTTGAATGAAACATTCACCCAGGCCAAAGGTAATGTGAGGTTTCTTATATGAAGAAAAGCTTATTATATGAAGAAAAGAATATGCTTCATATACATCCAGACTGTTAGTGGTAGTTGTGTTTGAATACTTTCAAAGGATGTTCAAGAAAAGAGAGGAATAAGAATAAAAATTCAGCCAACAAGAAGGTGCATCACAATCTGTTTTAATTTGTGTGGTTTTAGGCTGTCAGACCAAAAGTATGCACAAAAGAATATGGCTATCTTGGCAGAAGTCTCAGTAGAGCAAAACACTCAAAAAGTAATACTGTGTTTAAGTAAAGTTTCAGGTTTTTTAAAAAATGTTAATCCCCCTATCCTCTTGTGTACAGTGTCTTCCTGCTTTGCTCTAGAGTTTCAGGGTCTTTTTTGTCCATGTTATAGATAAATCAGTTTGATTCTAGGCTCCAGATAGGTTTACTAAGTGACTTCCCAACTACAGCACAGAAAGAAAAATAATTTGCTTCAGGTCTGTGCAAACTGAATGGAATAGATCTGATTTAATATGGAAATATAGATGAGATGCAGCTCCCTACAGAGTGCAGGACTCCTCAGGAGTTCAAGATCTGAAGCAAAGATAGACATAGGGAAGACACAGCTGTCTGTCTAGTGAGATACACCAAAGTAAGATAACTTGGTTTTCTACAATATGAAAGACTAAGGTTAAAGTTTTGTATCTGGACTTCAATGTAGGAGAGGGAAAGACTTTTTTTGTTCTGCCTTGTGTGGACAGCACATATCCATTATTTTGGCAGCATGTGTAATACTTGTAAGCATTCATCAAGACAGATGCATTTCTGACTATGCAAATTTAGTTGTGTTTTATTTTATTCACTGTAGGATAGATACTACTCTTATAGTCCATCTATATATAACATTGCAGGAATCTTAGGATTGGCTGAGATTTCCACATAATTCTTGGTTGTTCATGGAATGACAGCAACAGCCCCAGGTAAACTGAGATGGAAAACCACCGTATCATGAATATCATTGGTCTCTTAGCAAAGGACTGAGGATGCTGGTGACTCCTCATAACCCCAATCACTATTCTTCTTGAGGAAAACTCTCCAATGACCTTAGGAGCTAGAAACTATTAGAAGGAGGAATAGAACACCAGAGATAAAGGGTAACTTCTAAGTAATTTTATGTATAACAGTTTTAACTGTATTATTAATGAAGCTTTTCTGTAATAATTAAATATTTTTGAATAGGACTGTTAGTATCACTGTAATTGGACTAATGATAACTAGTTGTTGCATTTTGATTAGACTGTAAAGACTTTTGCTAGATTAACAATAAATTCTTGCCTTCATAGAATCACAGAATCACAGAAATGCAGAGGTTAGAAAGGACCTCTGGAGATCATCTAGCCCAGCCCCTGTAAACATGAGATTTCTTCCAGTTGTCTGAAGATGTCATTTAATTCTTCTTCCTGATCATGTAAGCTGTAGCAGAACCCACCGTGATGCTTCCATGTTGCGCTAATCTTAACCCATAAAATCTGTTTTGGCTCCACATCTATCCCCAGGGAGTGCTCCATGAATTCCATGCACACAAACATCTAATTCCTCCTGGTTGTCACCACACTCTGTGCCTTGGCACCCAGACACTTCAGAGAGGTACTCAGTCATGAACATTTCCCAGAAAAAAAGCTATGTGAGCCAACACCATCATGCTGTCTTTTGGGCATTTCCATATTTATGTACACATTTGAGGTGGGTTTCCTTCTACCTTGTTTCATCGATTACAACTTCTCTCTTGTCTACACTATCCAACATCTTTTACTTTACAACTCAGGTCACCATTTCCTCACTTGGTTGTGGATCATGATCTCCCTCTTCCACTGTTCCTAGTTTACAGCTCTCAACCTATTTGTCTTCCCTTTTTGCAAAGAGGCTTTTGCCCCACTGTATCAAGTGAATCTTGTTACTGCCTAACAGTCCTCAGCCCTCAAAGAAAGTCTTATGCTTGTAAGAACCAAATCCTTTGTTTTGACACCAGCTGCACCACCACTGTTGACCTTCAGGATCCGTGTACCCCACCTCGAGCCCTTTCCCCACACCAGCACAACTGAGGAAAAAACACCTGGGCACCCAAGCCTTTGACCATTGCCCTGGGAGACATATAATCACACTTGATATGCTGCAGGTCTCCCCTGACAGTGTCTTGGATAAATCTTCACATGTGTGGTTTTTTCCTCATATTACAAAATTTTGAATGAATGAACAAATAGAAGGGTCTTGACTTAGTTGCTGATGTGTAGACACATCAGTCTGCCACAGTCTGAGATGGTTTGGGTTCTATTTGGCCTCTGCTACTGGAGAAGGACTTGTGTTTCCCATAGATTCTATCTGCTGCATCTGCTAGCTCTGTATGTCAAATCTGCCAGCCCGCTCCAGATATTTCAGGCACCCTGGAGTGCCAAAAATGGCATTCCAGTCATGAATGTTTAGGAAATGAATCAGTCCCCAGACCACTGAATAGCTTTCTTGTCTCCATTGATGGTAGGGTCTAGATTCAGTTGCTTAAATATGGTATCCAGTGACATTCTGGATGCTTCATGCTGACCTCCATCTGCCAGCCATAAAGAACATAGGTCCCATATGTTCTGGGTCATATCTTCCAGTCCCATTAGGGCATTTCAGATACGTTCAATCTCAGATGATACTAGGCAAATTAATATATCCCTAGATCTCCACTGCCTATATTGGGAATTAAGAAACAGCACGTAAACACATTTTAATTTACATTTCTGAACCTAGGCCTGAATCCCATCCCTCTAGTGTGTGTGAGATGGATTTGGTGTTCACATCCACAGTCTGAGGAACTGTGTGACATCTTTCATGTCAAAGTGGACACAATATGAATGCACATGATCTGTTTGAGGTAGCCATTGCTTTGAACAGTGTAGATGTCCAAGACACACTCACTGGCTTAGTAAGCAGTGCTCAAGTCCTGACACAAAGATAATACAGATATATATATTAAACTGAGTGGGAACTGTGACAGAATTTCACCTCAGAGGGAATGTACTAATATTCTGAAAAGTATGTGTTTTTTTCAGATTGCAGCCAAAAGGATAGAATCGAGCTTGTAATGTGTGACAGTTTTATATAGTTACACCTGTCAGAACTGTATATAATCAATGGATTAGTTTGCTAATATCACGAGGGGAATTTAAGTAGAGCAGAAGAGTGCTTTTTTTTTTTTTTTTCATAAACAAATGTCCATACCTCTGAGTACTGGGTCTAGCTGGACTGAAGGTAACTTACTGCATAGCAGCCCAAATGCTGCTGTTCTTTGGATTTGTAACTAAAACAGTGTAGAGAACTCACCAGTGTTTTGGCTATTGCTAAAGAGTCCTTTCACAGCATCAAGGCTTTTTTTTCCCTCACTCTGCCCTGCTTCCCCCTTTCCCCTGATGGGTAGGCCAGGGGTGGACAAAAAATTGCAAGGAGACAGGGCCAGGACAGGTGACCTGAACTGACCAAAAGGATATCCCATACCATATGACATTGAGCTCAGCAATAAAAGCTCTGGGAAAGGAAGAGGCATGGGCGACATTTGTGGTTATGGCATTTGCCTTCCCAAGCAGCTGTCACATGTGCCAAGGCCCTGCTTGCCAGGAAATGGCTGGACATCTGCCTGCTGATGGGAAGTAGTAAATTCATGTCTTACTTTGCTTTGCTTGTGCATACAGCTTTTGCTTCGCCTATTAAACTGTCTTTATCTCAATCCATGAGTTCTCTTACCTTCATTCCGTTTTCTCCTTGTCCATCAAGAGAGGGGACCAAGCAAGCAGCTGTATGGGTACCTGCTTGCTGTCTGGGGTCAACCCACTGCAGTCTGAGACTCCTTGTCATAATCCTATCCTTAGTTTGACTTCTATTATGAACAGCAATTTTATTTTATTTTAGTCTGTTCTCAACAGAACAAAAGTGATTTTACAGAAAAAGCATACGCTAACATGACTTCAGCTGAGCAGCTGGCAAGAAATATTTAATACTGTTCTGTATTTTTCTTAGCTTAATTATGATTTCACAGCCAGCTTTTACTGCACCAGTCTCAAACTCAGCAAAGTAACTGTCACCTTGGTAAGAGCAAACATACAGTTCTTCCTAGGAGCTATTTCTTTCCATGCAAATATTTTCCCCATGTCATCTTTTGGAATTGTGAAACTTGTTCACATGATCTGTCTTTGCACCTCTGTAGTCATAACACTAGCAATGACACTTTCAGAAATCAGTGACTAAATTAGTTTGAGAAGTGTGGGATCAGCTGCAGAAGCATGTAGGGAAAATAGTCCAATTCTTCTTTCATTGCCTTCAGTCCCTCATCTTCTTAGGATGGAGTCCAAATGTGAACACTGAGAGCTGCTGAATTCCTGCCAGCTGGAGTACAGCAGAAGACAATATTTGCAAAGTGTGAAAGGAAACCAATGAAAGGCAGTCCAGATATCGGTGGGAGTGGGGATGAAGGGATAGGGAGAGAAAAAAAAAAAAAAAAAAAAAAATTTGTCACTTCAGGCACGGATATGGCACTGCAAAGTCTTTTTCTGAGCTGAGCTAAAAACGCTTTTAAAGATGATGTGTAGCTCTGAAAACAATTCATAGGTCACAAAGTCTTTCTTGTTGGAATGAGTTTTGAAATGAGACTAGTTCAATTCATTAGCCTCATGTCACATTTAAGCTGTCACAAATCCTTCCATTAGGTAGGAAATTAGTTTACCCACTGGTGAACCAGAGAGATGAAACATAGGAATTGTATAACTAGAAGTTGGACTCTGCAGAAAAACTGACAGGATTGCTTGATAAAGTAGATGAACTTCTCTGGGGGTTTGTAAATCCTTCATTCAATCCATGCCCCTGAGCAGGAGCAGGTGCACTGTTCTGACATGAAACAGAATTTCAGAGGTTTAGTGCCTGAATGGGAGATCAGGGCTCAGTACATTTCAAGCCCAATGAAGCTCCATCACTAACCATCTCCCCTCTAGAATACTTTGACATTGGCAATGACTAGGAAGAAAGATATTCCCCAAGGTCTAATTAGCATAACAGGCAATTGATATAGTGGAGGACCACCCACAAAAGAATTAGTAAATTACCATGATACACTTTTGAAACATAAATCAGTATATAGTAGAAAGTTAAAAAAAAAATGTTATTTAAATGATGATTTTGCATCATAATTACCACACAGTGATAGGTACTAAAAGCATGAACATGTTGAATACACTGGTTTTCAATGACAACTGCAATTTCAATTAAAAGCTGTTCAATTGCTGGAGCTAATAACACAGTTAAAGGACTTAAATATAAACCAGTTGTTGGTAAGTAGAAAGCTGACATACATCTGCTGATTTGTGGTAACTTATTATGTAGATGCAACTCAGCCCAAAGCAAATACAATGTAATTCAAGTTAACATAGCCACTAATGGAAAAGGAATATTCTAAATTCAATTATCTTGTATTTGCCATGAGCTAGGATCACAAACATGGATATTTATTGCAGATTAGTTAATATGTGCTTTTAGGATAAATTGCTCATGTTCCCCAGCTTTAAGTTGCATTTATGGCATAGTATTCAGACCTTACTTATAGTCAAGGTACTTCCTTTTTTATTTTTTTTTTCTCTGTTTAAAGCAGTATAAAACCAAGTCAAAACTGTATGATGTCAATCGTACATATTAAAAATATGTAAAGTTTCAGGATAACCTCAGTATTAAATTGCTGAGTTTATCAGGAGCGACTGCTTTCCCTTTTTCCATTTATACAACCATATTAAAAGATTGGGGAATTTTTGTAAAAATCAGAATAAATACTTATATTTGATATAACTACAAGTATGGTTTTCTGCTGAGAACAATAAAATCGTCAGTAAAACTAAATATTTTAATATGCTCAGCCTAATATGGTCTAATGCACCTTATGCACACAACCATTAGACATGGTCACTACCACCATAAGAGAATCTTAGAAACATAGAATCATAGAATGGTTTGGCTTGGAAGGGACCTTTAAGATTGTCTAGTTCCAACCCCCCTGCCATGGGCAGGGACACCTTCAACTACATCATGTAGCTCAAAGCCCCGTCCAACCTGGCCTTGAACACTTCCACGGACAGGGCATCCACAACCTCTCTGGGCAACCTGTTCCAGTGTCTCACCACCCTCACAGGAAAGAATTTCTTCCTTATATCTAATCTAAATCTACCCTCTGCCAGTTTAAAAACATTATCCCTTGCCCTATCACTACACTCCTATCTTTCCTTTATATTGCTCTCCATCTCTCCTGTAGGCTCTCTTTAAGTACTGGATGGCTGCTATAAGATCTCCCCAGAGCCTTCTCTTATCCAGGCTGAACAACCCCAACTCTCTCAACCTGTCTTCATAAGAGAGGTGCTTCAGCCCCTTGATCATCTTCATGGCCTCCTCTGGACCCACTTGACTAGGTTCATGTCTTTCTTATGTTGGAGACCCCAGACCTGGACGCAATACTCCAGATAGAGTCTCATGGGAGTGGAGTAGAGAAGGAGAATCACCTCCCTCAATCTGCTGGTGACACTTGTCTTGATGTAGCCCAGGTTATGGTTGGATTTCTGGGCTAAAAATGTACATTGCTGTCTCATAGTCAGTTTTCCGTGAACTAATACCCCCAAGTCCTTCTCCACTCTGAATCCACTCATTGCCCAGCCTGCATTTGTGCTTGGGATTGCCTCAACACATGTTCAAGACATTGTCCTTGGCCTTGTTGAACTTCATGACATTTACATGACCCACCTCTGAAGCCTGTCAAGGTCTCTCTGGATGGCATCCCTTCCTTCCAGTGTGTCAACCACACCACACAGCTTGATATTGTCAGCAAACTTACTGAGGGTGCACTCAATCCCACAACTGCCAACAAAGATGTTAAACAACAATACTGGTCCCACTCTGCTCTCCACTCTGACATCAAGCCATTGACCACAACTTTGTGAGTGTGACCATTGAGCCAATTCCTTATCCACCAAGAAGTCAATCCATCAAATCCATGTCTCTCCAATTTAGACACAAGGATGTCATGCAGGACTGTGCCAAGGCTTTTCACAAGTCCAGGTAGATGATGTCAGTTGCTCTTCCCTTCTCCACAAATGCTGTAACCCCATCATGGAAGGCCACCAAATTAGTCAGGCATGATTTGCCCTTAGTGAAGCCATGTTGGCTGTCACCAATCACTTCCTTATTTTCCATGTGCCCTAGCATAGCTTCCAGGAGGACCCACTCTATGATCTTGCTGGGCACAGAGACTGACTGGCTTGTAGTTCCCTGAAGAGCAGTTTTGAGACCACCTGAAAAACCTGGATATACATAAATCAATGGGACCAGATGAGATGCATCCCAGGATCTGAAGGAATTGTCTAATGTGGTTGACAAGCCACTTTCCATCATATTTTAAAAACTATGATAGTAGGGTGAAGTCCCAGTGGCTGGAGAAAAGAGAATATTGCATCCATTTTTAAAAAGCATAAAGAGGAGGACCCAGGAAACTTGCTTAAGATCATTGAAAAAATCCTCCTGGAAGACACATCACAACACATGGAAATGCCATTCAGATAGACTTTGACAAGCTTGAGGAGTGGACCCATGTGAACATCATGAAGTTCAACAAGGCCAGGTGCAAGGTCCTCCACCTGGGTCAGGGCAATCTCCAGTATCAGTACACACTGGGGGATGAACTGATATGGAGCAGCACTGCAGAGAAGGACCTGGGGATACTGGTGGATGGAAAATTGGACATGAGCTGCCAATGTGTCCTAGTAGCCCAGAAAGCCAACTGTATGCTGGGCTGTATCAAATGAAACATGGCCAGCAGAACAAGGGAGGTGATTCTCCCCCTACTCTGCTCTCATGAGACCCCATCTGGAATGCTGCATACAGTTTTGAGGTCCCAACACAAGAAAGACATGGGCCTGTTAGAGTTGGTCCAGAGCAGAGCCATGAAAATGACAAGAGGCTGTGAAAAAAGGCTGAGACAGCTGGAGCTGTTCATCCTGAAGAAGAGAAGGCTCTGAAGATCTTATTGTGACCTTTCAATACTTGAAAGGGGCTTATAAGACAAATGAAGAGATCCTTTTTACCAGGGCTTCTAGTGATGGGACAAAGGGCACTGGTTTTAAAGTGAAAGAAAGTAGATTTAGGTTGGATATAAGGAAGAAATTCTTTACAGTGATGGTGATGAGACACTGGAACAGGTTCACCAGAGAACTTGTGGATGTCCCATCACAGGAAGTGTTCAAGGTGAGGTTAGACAGGACTTTGAACAACCTGTTCCAATGAAAGATGTCCCTGCTCATGGTGGGGGGATGATCTTTGAAGGTGAAATCTGTGAAACTGTCACAAACAGCTACTTTTTGCTTTCTTAAAAAGTTTTGGCAAACTTGAAATATTTTAAGAAACACAACTTGCACTGACAAATCTCACCAGTCTACAAGGCTATTTTCAAGATTGGCGGCTCTCTAAAAAAGTCAAGGCGGTATGGAAGGATGCAAAATTTTAAAAACAAATGAAATGGTTTTTTTGGTGTTTGGTGGTAGATTAACAGATGGCTGGTGAAAAAATGCAGATACTTAGTAAGAGTGAATGTGCTTGTATTTCAGGAAAGAGAAACTAAAGAAAGTTAGCAAGTGGGGGAAGGGTAATGTTATAATAAAAATAACACCTACAACAGATATTCTGTAATTTCTGAAAAATTCTGTCCAGGATTTTTTTTTATAAAAATTATTTTTATTATTTTTTTATGTGAGATATTGAAACAGAACAAGAGAAACACATTGAAAATGTAGAAAAGGAATAGAATATGTGAAATAAAAGATAAAAAAGGATATCAAGTATGTTTTTTTCAGCTTCCTTGAAATAATTATTCTGTCTTTCTCATTTACACGTATCTAAAGGAAATTTTGAGATGGGTGAATGAGTTTGTATAAAGCCAATGTGACTCTTTGTATAGATACAAAATAAAGCCAAATCACAAGACAGGTAAATTAGAATATGATTTCTTGCTGAATGGTTCTTTTTGAAACACATTAGTTGAAAACTTTTTCAGTTCTTTTGAAATTTACTTACCTCCTTTAGTAAAGTGAATTATATCTCCCTACAAAAATGTCTTCACCTGTAACTTTAAAGATAACTGTAACCACACTCTATTGCTTTTATTTAGCAAAATCAAAGTGCCAAAATAAAAATGTTTCAATACCATGAGAATGAGCACCAAAAGAAAATCCTCAAATATGATGATAATAAATACACTATAAAAACCTATGTTAAGCAGGTAGAAAACTTATTCTGTGATGCACAGAAAATATTCACATACAAAAGCCTGATTTTGCAGAATCAGTGCATGTTAAAAGAACATTCAACTGAGCATGCGTTTACAACTTAATCTTTGGAGACAAATAGTCCCCAGTAGGCAGAATGATGGATTTTATCCCCTGAAGTTCAGAGGTTTTATTTGACTCTGACATATGTGCTGAATTATCCTGGTTAAGACAGAAATCTTCTGGGAAGTAATACTGTTTACTGTTTTTTTGGTTTTTTTGGTTTTTTTTTGTTTGTTTTTTGTTTTTTTTTTTTTTAATTGTTTATATTTATCCAATGATATAACACATAATAAATACAAACATCTAATCCTTGTTTAACAGTGTAGTTTACTTACAAATAAGTCCAACAATTGAAAAACAAGGTGGAGTGTAAGACTTAAACAAACTTGTAATGTTCTAGTTTGTAAGGGATCCCTATTTCTGGGAATCAAGTATGATAATGTACAGGATATTGGATGAGGTCTGGAGATCATAAGAGACTGAAATTGTTTCTAGAATGAGAAAACTAAATGACTACACATTTGTGTAGTGTAGATTGTCAAAGTTTATCTTTACAGTTGGAAAAATGTGATGAAGGACAGATTTTGAGGCTAGTCTGTTCTCCAGTAATCTGTATGGTATCAGAGTTCTCTGAGCTAAATCCTGTCAGAAGTTCAAAACCTATGGTTAATTTACCTTAAAAAAATATCCTTTCCTGATTTAAAAACGTGGAGAATCACTACAACTCTCGATAAGGTATTTAAATAGTCAATTATCTTAACTTGTTAATGTAATGGACATCTTATTTCACTTTGAAGTTAGCTACAATTTCTTGCCATTTAACTGTAATGTATCGTTAGGTTCTAAATTTAAGAGCTTTTTATTAGCAAGTGTCTGTTTCTTTCTCTATTAGCAAGTGTAGGCACTCATAGACCATAATGTTCATAACCATTTCTTTGATAATATAATAGACTGAACTATCTGAGTATTTCATTGGAATGCATATTTTATAACCCTTCATGTATTTTGGTTCTACTTTGAGCTGTCTTCAATTTTTCAGTAACCTTTCAAAATGGATACCAGAACTGGATACAGATTTCAGGAATGTTACAGTAGGACCAAATAAAGAAAAAATGTAATGTCTAAAAATACTCAATGTTTACCTCTTTGAGTATCCAAATGACATATTAGTCCTGTTGTTCAAAATATCCACTTGGAATATCATGTCCAATTATTCACTAACAGTGATACTTCAGAGCCATCCCCATACCTCCTTCATTCCCTAGGCATCTGTTTCTCAAAATCTTACAGTTTTGGCCCACATACTTTGTTGTGCATATCTATATTTGTCTGTAACAAAACATACATCTTTTTGTTTACCAGTCAACTACCACCTTATGAACTGATTCAGACCTGACTCTTCTGTCACATGCTTGTCCTCCAATCTTGATGTCATCTGAAAACTTCATCAGTATCTATTTAATATTGTCTTTTGAGTCATTGATAAAAATATTAACCCAGGAGGGATCAAGAAGGTGTTCTCGTCAGGACTTTACTACAGATTACTTATCATTGATTCCCAGTTACAGATTTCACTTCAGAAAGTATCCTTTTTTTAATGAATAATTTTATTCAGATTGTCTTCATAGAAACAAAAACTTCAGTGTAACAAAGAATTTCCTAAAATATATAAATACTAAACAAACACATATAAAAACACATTTTAAAAACTTGTATTTCATGACAACTGAGCTAATTAGTGGCAATCCTGAACCACATAAATTTCAGTCACTAATTACACCCAGTTTGCTGTATGACACACAGTTCCACAGTAGTATTATTGCAGGTTCAGGTCTAGAAATATTGCTTTTTGTCATTTGTTTCCATTACATTTATAAAGTTTCTATTGCAGATTTGTGCAGCACATGTATGTTGCAAGTGAACAAAGAAACACAAGGACTATGAGCATATAGACTGAATGAAATGTATCCATGAGTTCTGAAAGAAATACCAACAGGAAATATCAACAGTGCTGTCAAATACGTATAAAATTCTCAGTCAGGCCTACAATGTTACTGTACATAAGTTGCTTAATAATTTAAGTACCTAATTAAGACATTAATGTGGTCCATTAATTTTGGGTTTGTTTTGTTTTGTTTTTTTTCATTTGATGAAATCCATTCTAAAAGATTAGGGACATAAACAGGCATAGGACAATAACCGAGGTTCTGTCATCATTTAAAATGTTTAATGAAAGCTGGGGAAAAAAGCAGAAAAGGAAGGAAGGAAGGAAGGTAGGAAGGAAGGGAGGGAGGAAGGAAGGAAAGGAAGGAAGGAAGGAAGGAAGGAAGGAAGGAAGGAAGGAAGGAAGGAAGGAAGGAAGGAAGGAAGGAAGGAAGGAAGGAAGGAAGGAAGGAAGGAAGGAAGGAAGGAAGGAAGGAAGGAAGGAAGGAAGGAAGGAAGGAAGGAAGGAAGGAAGGAAGGAAGGAAGGGAGGCTTTTCATAGATTAGGAAATATTTCAAATTTTCCTAGCAAACATGCACAACTCCAGTTTTCAGTAACTTGGGTTCTAAGAATTTATACATTTCTGAAAATAGTATTTCACATCTTTTGATGTATTTTCTTCCATGATTTTATTCAGGCTGCCTTTGAAAGTACACGCTTTTTAGCATGTGTAGTCTCCTTCAACAGGAATACCATCTCAGTTACTCTTTGAAAAGTTATCTTCCATTTTGAATCTATGTAGTAGTTTCATTTTATGCATCCCATGTCTTGTAGTAGAAAGTTTGACAATTATTTCTTCTTCACCTCTTTCATGCCACTCATAATTTTATAGACTACTATCATGTTATTTTTCTTTTGTTTGTTTTGAGTCTTAGACTATTAAATCCCTTATTATATGAAATGTGTTCTCTTTGTCTTTTTTATTTTTCTTTGACGTTTTTAAAGTATTAATGCATCTTTTTTGCGCTGGAGGGACATGGTTTCCATCAGTTATCAATCAGAACTGAGTGCAACATGGATTTCTATAGTGTCAGAGTGATGCTCTCTTCCTAATTTTCTAATTCTTTCCTAAATATTCTGAATATTTGATTTGTCTTTTTGCCTACTGAGGTGACATTTGCATTGAACTCTTTCTCATAACCACAATGTTTCCTGCATAAGTGGAAACAGTCACTTTAAATTTTCTGACCATGCATGTGAAAAAAAAGATTCTTTATCCTACATGCACTATTTTAAATGTATATACCTTTTCTTTCAATGTCCATAGATTGCTTAAGAATCACAGTGTCTTGCAGTGTTCTCACAAAGTTCTGCAACCCTCTGCAACTGGTTCTTCTCTTTGCCATCCTGCAAACTTTCTCATGGCACTATTCACTCTCTTTCCAACTGCTGACACTGATCTGAAAGAGAATAGACACCATGTAGTGCAATTTTCCAGTGTGATTGCCTGTCCTTTGACCTTCCCTTTTTCCTGTGGAAACAATCAACCAAACAGACATATAAACATTGTTTTTCTATAACTTATTTAAGGTCAAAGAGGAATAAAATGTAAATAAAGACACATATATTTATGGTCTGCTCCTACTTGTCCCCATATCTACATACTCCCTATAATCCCACTGTGACAGTCTCTTTTTCCAAACATATTCTTCTGAAAATGTGATGGTGCACTAAAATATAGATGTAATTCAGCTCAGGAATACTTTTTTCAGTAAGTGAACTTTGTCCTTTGGCTATCAACTCCCACAAGTTTCTTTTCAGTAAGCCATGCTTAGACTTCACCAGTAATAGCTACATTTTGCTTAAAGCAAAATTAATGTCAGCTGTCTTAAACCTCTTAATTTTTCCACATTTTTAAGAAACCTTCAGAAAAGCTATTACTGTTTCATATATGTTCACTATTCCACTTTGAAAGTTGTGAAATTACTTGAAAATCTCTGTTCAGTATTCCTGTTTATAACAAAGCAATTAGAAAGAGGAAAGTGATCTCTCACAGTTACAAGTTAGCAGTTGAGGCTCATCATAGGTAAGTCAATAGCATTAAGATAACTGCAAAATAGCTTATTAAAAGGGTGGATCTGGACTTCAGCCTCTTTTATAAGATTATTGATGAAAGATAAGCAATTCCAGTATTCTGAAGTTAAGAAATGACAATATTTCTCCTATGAGATTAAAAATAAAACAAAATCTTTAAATCTAAGAAAGGGGAAAGGTAGTACTTCCAAAACAAATTATTTTACTCAATGGCTAATAAAACTTGGTTTCAAATTTCTCTTTTACTTGTACATACCAGAATTTATTTCTCCAAAAAGAGAAACCTATCATGATAGTTACAGATCACGATAGTCTTCAGTCTGTCTTCAACATGGATGAAATGCCACTTTGCATTTGATAGTGTAATATTATTCTGAGCTGGTGATGGAAGGCAGGTTTGTTGTCTGATTCCTCCAAATGGAAGGCCTTAAGTGATGGCTTCTCCCAGTCTCTTCAGGAGGTAACAAGAGGTATCTCACCAGTCCCTGCTAGAATGCCATATAGACTGGCAATTTAAATTTAGTTGTTAGAAAGAAGTTCAGTCTCATGCAGGTGATGATTGAGCCTTTTCTCCCCACATATTTTGAGAATGAACTGATCATAAACCCTTCTTGTTATGTATAGGCTGCAGTAGTCTGAACACACACTGACTACATCAGGCACAGCAAATGAAATGATAGTAAGGAAAATAGCTACTTCAAGTTTGTCCCACTCAGCTCTAAATCAAAACTGTAACTTAAAAAAAAAAAAAAAAAAAAAAAAAAAAAGAGAGAGAGAGAAAGAAAGTTCTTATTTCAAGTAATTAGCCTTTTTCTGATTACTCAAATTATAGAAATTCTGGACAAATTCATTTCAAACTATAATCTATTAAACTTTTTCCCACTAGTTTGATGACTATCTGTGGGCAGACACTGAGGACAAATCTGTGATTTATTTGTTGGAAGTTGTTTATATGAAAATCTGTAAATATGTGGAAAGCCCATGACCTAATGGCTATAATGATTATGATTAATCAAGCTGTGGTTGATCAGTTAAGAGATATAACTTATTTCTAAAAAGTTTATGGACTAAATGCAGCATATCTCCTATTGAAGTATCTTGGAATGTTATACACATTGCTGTGTACACAAGCTCCAAGTCACACTGTTAGGGTTAGAAGACTGTTCCTCATGTTAGATTAGAGGAGTCTGAAGTTACATATGTTTTGAACATTCACTATGATATTTATTCAAGTAATGACATTGTGGCTCAAGACAAATTTTCCTTAACCTTCCCATTGTACAATGGACCCCAAGAAATTATGTTAAAAAGATAAGCCAGTGTCTCCATTTGCCATGCATAGAATATGGTACTGAATTTCTTCATCATCTACTGCTGAAAACAGTGCAAAAGTACAAAGAGTTTTATTACTCTAGTATCCCAATTAACATAATACAATTAATGTCCTGAAACCTGCTATCTGCTCTCACGTCTTCACTGAAAAATAAAGTGAGACAACGAAGCTTTGTGAGGCAATTAGCAGATTTTCAGAATAGCAGTGTGTGAATTAGTTGCTACCTTTCACATTCAGCTTGTTTTTGCTATTTCTTGCTGCCTGAGAGACTTGCGAATGGAAAAAGAAGTGGGTTGAACTGCTTTGGTTCTCCTCAAGACTGTGGAAAACAAAACAAAAACCAAATGACTCATGCCCCTTTAGGATGAAATAGTAGTAATGCGAAGGACATTTCTGTATCAGTTGAAAAGTAGAATAAATGAGAGGTGAATTGAGTTTACAGGTGAAATTCTACCTTAAGTGACTCAAAGAGGGGGGAGGGTGGTTATTAACTCAGTGGTGTTGGAATTTCTCCTGCAGACTGTAAGATCTTTCAGGAGTATCAGTTCGTAGTAACATTAAGATATAGGAATGTAGTTTCTCTTGCTATAAAGTTTTACTAGTTCCTGTCTACAACAATTTATGTTTGTATCTTTGAATCACAGATATTTTAACTTGTCATTTTATGAAAAAATGTGAATTCTCAAGGTTTCCAGTTGGGAGTTCCAAGAGATCACAACATCTCACAAAATGTTACATGTTTCTAAACACGTAAAGAAGAAATGTAAGAAAATAAATGCAAGATCACTTAAAAAAGAAAAGCCTAGGGAGGTTTTCAATAGAATAACAGGAAAAAAGTCGCATCAGGGAACATAATACAGAATGATGACACTGTTTAGAATTCACTGCATGTGATGATATACATTGCAGAGGGGGAGATGCTCTCTAAAATCTTCTCTAAAACTTGGATTTTTTTCGGTCATTGAGGTTGTGAGGTCTATTTTTTTGTGTGTATCTTTAGCTCACAGTGATGAGACTTTAATTTCATTTTGTGCTATAAGCCACTGTTTCAACATGTACAAATAAAGATTTAGTAATATAGTAATAATTGAAAGGCAAGATTATGTAGCAACATAATTTCTATTACCCTTCCATTAACAGTGGTTCTTCAGGCTTCTTCAGGAAGGAATTTTCACTTGATGAGTACAGAAAAGGAAGTAAACACAGAGCAACGGGTTGCTTTCCAATGTTTAGGAATTTTTGTGTCTGCATGAGGTGGTATTGCTTGATATCATCCCCTTTCAACTGATGCCGCTGACTGACATTATAAATTTACAGTATGGGAATTATCCACAGAGACTATCACTGAAAGAAATATCATGGGAGAAGAACTCTTCCATTCTATATTGGCTGCAAAAACAATGTTTTATGTATTCTTTTTGTCCTTATTTTATTTTACTACTAGAAATCCCAGTAAAATAGCAGGGGGTAATTCACAGCTGAATTAATTAACATGCTGCCAGGGCTGATGAACAAAGCCTGATAGAAAGCACACATAATCCTGGAAGAAACACTGCAGGAGTCCCTTTTAGCTCATAGCTGTTCAATATTAAAAAAAAAAAAAAAGAAAAAAGGAATTTAAATGGGATTTAGTACAAAATCAAATATCTCAATAATAATAATTGAAAAAATAGTCAATAAAATTTTGGAGCATTTACATATTTGAGATTTATAACCTCTAACTAAATTTGTTGTGGCTTCTTTGGTATACAATAAATTGTAAAAGCTATCTGGAAGTTGAAACACATGTAGACACAACCAGTCAAAATATGTTTCCACTTGGAAAAACAGTTTTGTTAGAGTTCCACAGTACGAAGACTTGATGTATTCTGCATAAAATATGTGCCAATCTAAAAGGGTTTTTAAAGTAGAAGTTGTTCGTTTTCCTGCCAACATAGGCCTTGACTTAGCAATCAAATTATATCTTTCTTTTTTTTTTTTTGCGTCATCCCCCAATATGTAAGTTCTGTAGGCAAAACGAGGTCTTCTGGGAGCAACCAGACAACTTTATTGCCTGCTATTTACACACTGCATGAGACTGGAAACGTAGCTCTGCTGAGGGAGTATACTCCAGCTCACTAATCCTAGAAATGCTGACTCTGAGTGCTGCTCTGAAAAAGACAGTAATAAAAGAATCATTTTTCTCGCTCAAGGACACTGAGAACAGAAGGGACCAGCACTCCCTTTTGAAGGGACCATCTGGCCCTGTGCTCTGCTTGTAGAGGCTGCAGAATTTTTTCCAGAAACTGGATTAAAATATGTTTCTCAGAGAACTATCTAATCTGTTTATAAAGACTCTAAACAATAGCAAGTCCATGGCTTCTTCTGGCAGGTTGTTCAAATGGTTTATTAGCTTCACCAATGCGTCTTACTGCATCTTATTTCAAACTTGATTCAGTTCTCAGGCATGGAATCTTCTTAGGCCTTCATCTACAAGATTAAGACACCCTCTTCTATCAAATATAATTTCTGTGGTTAAGTATTTATACAGCGTGATCAAGTAACTTCATTTTCTCTTCAATAAACTAGTAGATTGAATTCCACTTCAAGGATTGGTTTCTAGTACATCTGGGTCATTTTTGGAGACCTCTGAATTCTCTTCATTAAATTCATATCTTCCATGAAGTGCAGACCTCATACAAGATGAAGAATTCTTGAAATTCTTACAAATGCTGTGTACAGAGTTTACCTCGTTCCCTTCTTGATACTCTTTTATGCATTCAGTGACAATATTCACCAAACATTATATTGAGCTTCTACATTGACACAGTTCTCTGATAACAGTTTTTTCTCAAGTTCCTGCTTTCCAGGAAGAAATTTCTCATTCTGCTGCTGAAGTCTGCACCACTTCCCATGTGTAAAAACTTACACTGTCAGTACTTCACTGAAACACATTTTGCAGAATTATGTCCTTGTACCTGGGAGATTTGGAACATTGTGTAACAACACACTTTTCTCCTTGTTGTTTAGTACTTCCATTGATCTATACTAGCAAAGATTTTACGTGATCATCTAAACATACAGAATATGATTATTGATTAAAACATTAGGTAGTATCAGATCCTGGTGAATTCTCAGTGCTCCCAGCTATCACAAACCGTAGCACTGATTTCTTCCCCTTAAACTCCATTTGCTACCTTTGAATATATCAGGTTTTACCCAAGTAAAGAAATTGATTATATACATTGCATGCCTTCTCAGAATAAGGTATTGTATGATGCTGTGTCAAAAACTTTGAAATATTTGAAGTGTGTAATTGCTTTTATCAAGTTGCTTTATCACCCGATCAAAGAGTATCACAACATTTTCATATTCTCGTTATATTTTCTAACAAACCATGGCAATTGTATTTTTGTACTAATTTCTGTTGGCACATTGCATGTGTTCTGAATATAAATATTTAATGAAGAAAGAGAAATAATGACATTTCCAATATAATGTTAAGGGTTCTAGATTAAATAAGGTTTTTAGGATCCAGATCCTTCTATGCAGGATATAATAAGAATATGAGAATGATGAAATTGCTCTCCTCTCTTCAGGATGAAACACATGGAGACCTTTAAAGATTAAAAAGTCAGAAAGGATTAGTGATGTAATTATCCCAGCAAACAGCACCATATTTGATGAAACACAATAATCTCCTTCTGTAATGATTGTACTGATAGTGTATGAATAACAGTATATAAACTGCTTTTAAAAAACCCAAACTTTTGTTCAACATCTGGAAACGGTGCTGAGTTTTTTCCTTGTCTTTTGCTGTGTAGTCTGTATTTTCTCATTCACATGTCATTGGCTCACCAGACCTTCCATTTTTATCCTCACCTGTTGTACTGGTTTTGGCCTGGATAGAGTTAATTGTCTTCATAGTAGCTTGTATGGTGCTATGTTTTGGATTTGTGATCAAAGAAGTGTTAATAACACAAGAATTTTTTTCATTATTGCTGAGCAGTGCTTACACAGAGTCAAGGCCCTTACTGCTCCTCACACCAGTGAGCAGGCTGGGGGTGCACAAGGAGTTGGGAACTCTCCTGGAGATGGCTGAGCACCTGCCTGCTGATGGGAAGTAGTGAATTAACTCCTTGGTTTGCTTTGCTTGTGCAGCAGCTTTTGCTTTACCTCTTAAACTGTCCATGAGTTTTACTTTTACGCTTCCAGTTTTCCCCCCCATCTTACCGTGGGTGAATGAGTGAGCAGCAAGGTGGTACTTAGCTGCCCACTGGGGTTAAAACATGGTACTCACGACAGTGGATTGCTACAGCAGCTCTGGCTTTCTGGTTAAAATAATGTACTTCAAAATGTTTTTTAGAAAGTTTTTTGTTTTCTTGATATTATTTTACCTCTTTTATAGTTCCAGTTACTATCACTGTGTTAATGAGAGGCGTGTATGGCTTCTCCTCTGGTGTCTGGAAGTACTGACAAGATGATGAATATGAGCAGCTCAAAATTTATTTTATGTAGTTTTTTCTCAGGTTCTTCGTGGTCCTTGCTTTGAAAATTGAACATAACTGAGTTGACTGACCGCTTTTCATTCTATGCTATTATCAGTTGAAGATCTCTTTCTTGTGCAGTTGCCATTTTTATGCTATAAACTTTGGACAACAAGTCAAGTATGTTTATCTCCATCCCTTTCTTGTTATAGACATCAAAACTGTAGCAGTGCAAATTCAATGAAGGCATTTTGGGACTGTATATAGAAATACACTATACTTCTAAAAACACTGTCCTCCAAAGCAGCTCTGTGAATTTAGGAATACTGATAAAACTTTATACTTGCAAGTGCTATTGCAAACACTTGCTTTCTGCATGGGCATATTCATTCTAATGGCAACAATGACCATGATTTAAGTTAGTTATTGTTTTCCTTTCTGAGGAAGATGCAAAAGCCTTCTCACTCCCATTATTTTGTATGAGTCTTTCTTCATTCATAACCAACTAATTGAAGGTGATGAAGATAACATGTTGAAGCAATTAAGTGAATTTTTATCTTTCTCTAAGGCTTTTCACACATTGGAAATGCACCAGCAGTAACAGATAGAGATTTCAGAAGGCTTTTTATTCTCTAAAACACATAGAACTATGCATGGTATGTACAACTTTACATTCTAAGAGTCAGACTGTAGCTTTTGGGTGACCTGCCAGCATACTGTGTCTGATCCTGCATGTTTTGCTGATTAGGGATATCAATTAAACTCAGACACCAGAGTGAAAAGAGCAGGCTTATTTTACTAGAAATAACTAAATAATATAACAGAATAATACAGAAAACATACAGTAAGAAAAGACAGAATAGTGCACTTAGACAAATAGGAAAATACAGGGTAATGCATCAAATCATTACTACCTGAGAGAGAGAATAGTGATTAAGAAAGATACATCACCACTTGCATATATTATCATCATCCAGACCCGCAGGTGCTGGGGAGCCCTGGTTACAGCGAGGTTTTGGAGAGCCTGTCCCGGCATGTCGGAAATCTTATGCAGTGCGTCCACCCGTAGCTGAGGCATCCAAAGTTGCTGTGAGCAGGCCCAGCCTTATATACCTAAAAATCAGTAAGCCAGAATAGCTGGCACCTTTGTTTTAAGCGGAAATATCTGGTTTTCATCTCACATTACGTTCCCCCCAGAGCCTGGCCAGGGCTTAAGGGAGAAGCTAAGGGAGTTTCCCTGCTTATCTAGTTAATTTATGAGCAAGGTCACAAGGCCAGACAACTGTTTCTGTGGCCCTGTTATCTTGCTCACACATAAAGAAATATAAGGATACATTCAAGATAGACATGTTTTATGATGTCTAAGCTACATCTTCTATGCATATTTCACTAATGACTACATACGGAGTTAGCAGTTTCAGTTCAGGGCCTGTTGCTCAGGCTTCAGTATTCCCACCTTTTACATCAGAATAGATGGTTTGCTATAACTTAGTATAATGCCTATTAACACAATGGTTATCAGTTATAAAATGTACAGGATCCATCTATAGGTTAACTCTGGCTTGGGCTTATTGTCCAAGCCTTAGCACTTCACTGCGTCAGTAATCTTTTTGTAGAATTCCATTTTTATCTCCTGGCTTCATTTTAGCAGAGAGATGAGTTGTGTTCATGATGTCTCACAGACAATGCTGTGTCTGCATCCATACACCAGAATGACACTGAAACTTGCAAACTCTGTTGGTATGCTTTGCCGCTGATTTTTCTGCTGCAAGTTTATTCCCTACTAATATTTTCAAAGTATACCTACCTGCTGGCATGGTGAGGTACTTTCTTTGTCTTTTCCCATAGCATGTACCAGTTACATTTTTGTCATCAAATACAATTTCTCTTTTGTGAAATCAGTTAATTTTTATCTGTCAATTTGCTAGTGAGTAGTAATTTTTTCTTACACAGCATTAGGACAATTAACACTATGAACTTGAGGAGATTTTCATGTATTTCACCTGCAATCATCCTAATTATTCAATCAATGAATCCAGTGAATTAAGCAGCGTTAACTTCACTTATTTGTTTTCTTGTTATAGTTTTTTCTATCAATGCGGTAGGGATGTTATGTGAGAGCAATGATTTGAGCTCATGAGAGGAACTGTGTGCTCACATGCACGACTTTGGAAGCTAAGCTGAAGAACAGTGACCATGTGGCATCTTATAGCTGATTATTCTGTAACACCCTCCCTGCAACAGAAACACAAAAGTAAACATTATTTTTAAAACTATCAAATAAATTCTGGAAAAATACAAATGGTAATATGATTAAATAGTCATATTTGTGGAAAAGGAACCAGAAATATGGAATGGCTTGAGCACTTAATAACTGAGAACAAGACTATACCTTTAATCATTCTGTTGTGAGAAGTACAATAAAGCCTAAAGTATAACCAAGCATCTAGTAAAACATTGTCAAAGACAATTTTTGCTTGACTTGAAAGAAAACATGCGTCCAGAAGAAGTATTGTTATTCTGGGAGCATTTTAAAAGAGCATTATTACAGGATACCAAACAATCTAATAATAAATAAAAAGTGAAAATGCTTTGACTACAAAATAGTAGTTTTAAAACTCCATAGTAAAATTGAGCTGTCTAAACAAGAAATAAAGACTGGTTCGATTAAACTAATTGCCAAAGTTGCAACACTTTTGTGAAAGAAGTGCAGCAATTCTACTCCCCCCACTCTGCTCTCCATCCTTGCTACCCACAGTTCCTGGAGCTGTGACGACCCAGCTGTTTTTTATATATGTTTCTTCTTCTCTTTTCCCAACATGTTCCTTCCTCTCTTTCTCTCAGTCATCAGGTAGCCTTTAATTCAGTATTCTCTGCTCTGCTCTGCTGTAATGACTTCTCTTTCCCACACAGTCCCACCCCCTTCCTTCCCCAAATTGTATGACATTAGATGGACAGGTGGTACTACACTTCAAGCATGTGATTTTCAGGTACGTGAACAGCCTGATGCAAATTTTGAAGAGATTTGGGAGACAAACTCAAAGCAACAAAGCATGAGGTGTTGTAACGGTGAATTAGCAAAGAACAGACAATTAACTTCTCTATTCTTAGAGAGGCCAGGAGAGGGATAAGCAGAACTGACATCCTGGACTTCAAAAGGGCTGACTTTGTCTTGTTTAGGCACCTGCTTGAAAGGATCCCTTGGGAGAGGATCCTGAAGGGTATAGGGATCCAGGAAAGCTGGGTGCTCTTTAAAAAGGAAGTCTTAATGACTGAGGAGCAGGCAGTCCCCAGGTGCTGTAAGAGAAGCCGACGACAGAGAAGACCACCCTGGCTAAACAGGGAGCTTTGACTGCAACTCAGGAGAAAAGAAGAGTTTACAGCCTTTGGAAGAAGGGACTAGCCACTCACAATGGTTGCAAAGAGGCTGTGAGGCTATGCAGTGTTGAAGTCAGGAGGTCTAAAGCCCAGCTGGAAATTGCTTCAGAAATCAAGGACAACAAGAAATGTTTCTAGAAGTATGTCAGTAGCAAAAGAAAGACCAGGGAGAGTCTCCATCCCCTGCTAGATGCAGGAGGAAACATGGTAACAAGTGATGAGGAAAAGGCTGAGGTCCTTAATGCCTTCTTTGCCTCAGTCTTTAATAACAAGACTAGTTGTACTGAGGGAATCCAGCCTCCTCAACCAGAAGACAGAGACTGGGAGAACAACCCCCTGGAAATCCAGGACGAGACAGTCAGTGACCTACTGCATCACATAGACATACACAAGTCTATGGGACCAGACCGGACACACCCAAGGGTGCTGAAGGAGCTGGCTGGGGTGCTCGCCAAGCCGCTTTCCATCATTTACCAGCAGTCCTGGCTGACCGGGTAGGTCCCGACAGATTGGAAATCGGCCAGTGCGACGCCCATATACAAGAAGGGTTGGAAGGATGATCTGGGAAATTACAGGCCTGTCAACTTGACTTCGGTGCCCAGGAAGCTGATGGAGCAGCTCATCCTGAGTACCATCATACAACACATGCGGGACAACCACATGATCAGGTCCAGTCAGCATGGGTTTATGAAAGGCAGGTCCTGCTTGAAAAACCTGATCTCCTTCTACAACAGGGCGACCTGCTTATTGGATGAGTGAAAGGCTGTGGATGTTGTCTACCTTGACTTTAGTAAGGCCTTTGACACCGTTTCTCACAGCATTCTCCCGGCAAAACTGGCTGCTTGTGGCTTGGATGGGCACACGCTTCACTGGGTAAAAAACTGGCTGGATGGCCGGGCTCAAAGAGTTGTGGTGAATGGAGTTAAATCCAGTTGGCGGCCGGTCACAAGTGGTGTCCCCCAGGGCTCGGTTTTGGGGCCACTCCTGTTTAACATCTTTATTGATGATCTAGATGAGGGGATCGAGTGCACCCTCAGTAAGTTTGCAGATGACACCGAGTTGGGTGGGAGTGTTGATCTGCTCGAGGGTGGGAAGGCTCTGCAGAGAGATCTGGACAGGCTGGAGCGATGGACTAAGGCCAACTGCATGAGTTTCAATAAGGCCAAATGCTGGGTGCTGCACTTTGGCCATAAAAACCCCCAGCAGCTCTACAGGCTTGGGGAGGAGTAGCTGGAGAGCTGCCAGTCAGAGAGGGACCTGGGGGTGTTGATTGACAGCCGGCTGAACATGAGCCAGCAGTGTGCCCAGGTGGCCAAGAAGGCCAATGGCATCCTGGCTTGCATCTGAAGTAGCGTGGCCAGCAGGGACAGGGAAGTGACCTTGCCCCTGTACTCGGCACTGGTGAGGCCGCCCCTCGATTCCTGTGTTCAGTTTTGGGCCCCTCATTACAAAAAGGACATTGAATTACTTGAGTGTGTCCAGAGAAGGGCAATGAAGCTGGTGCAGCAGGGTCTGGAGCACATGTCGTACGAGGAGCGGCTGAGGGAACTGGGGTTATTTAGTCTGGAGAAGAGGAGGCTGAGGGGAGACCTCGTCACCCTCTACAGCTACCTGAAAGGAGGTTGCAGAGAGCTGGGGATGAGCCTCTTTAACCAAGTAACAAGCGATAGAACAAGAAGGAGTGGCCTCAAGTTGCACCAGGGAAGGTTTAGACTAGATATTAGGAAGCATTTCTTTCCAGAAGGGGTTGTTAGGCGTTGGAATGGGCTGCCCAGTTAGGTGGTGGAGTCCCCATCCCTGGAGGTGTTTAAGAGTAGGGTCAACATAGTGCTTAAGGATATGGTGTAGTTGGGAACTGTCAGTGCTAGGTTAATGGTTGGACTGGATGATCTTTGAGGTCCTTTCCAACCTACATCATTCTGTGATTCTGTGAACTTAGACACTGTACAAAATTGTTTCATTCATGTGAAGAATTAAAACAACACAAATAAATGAGGAAATCACATGTCCCATTTTGGAAAAAGGAAAAGTAATGGGCATGATAGTGTGGTATCTCCTTCCATATTACAGCCTATCAAATATAATATTTAATATATATATTGCCATTTATGAATAGAGTATGGTGAGAGAAAATCAGTTTTGTCTAGGAAAAAGAGGTTAGTTGTATAATACAGTTATGGTGGAATAAGCTTCATTTATACCTTTAATTTTTTACAGAATTTAAGAAAGCACATGAATAGACTGCATGTGCTACAGGATATGGGGTAGCATCTATACTATAATGCAAGAATGTGAAGTACGTCTGGCAATTGTTATGCTGATGCAATGTTGCATTTGCATTCAGAAAGTCTAACATGAACACAAAGTAAAACTTCTTCTGTCTATGACTTCAGCATAGAATTAAAGCCAGAAAATTAATTTTCTACAGGACTTACTGATGTGGGTAAAGAAGAAGAAATATTAACTTGAAACACTGTTGTGGTTTAACCCCAACTGGCAACTAAGCATCATGTAGCCACTGGCTCACCCCTCCGCATTCCCAGTGGGATGGGGAGGAGATTAAAAAAAAAAACCCAAACCTGTGGGTTGAGATAAGAACAGTTTAATAATTGAAATAAAATAAAATATAATAATAAAAATAATAATTATAATGGAAAGGTAGGTAACAAAAAGAGAGAGAAATAAAACTCAAAAAAATACAAGAGATGCACAGTGCAATTGGTCACCTCCTACTGACCAATGCTGTCAGTCCCCTAGCAACAATTGGCCCCTCCCAGCCAACTCCCCCAGTTTATATACTGAGCATGATATTCTATGGTATGGAATATCCCTTTGGCTAGTTCAGGTCAGCTCTTCTGGCTATGGTCCCTCCCAGCTTCTTGTGCACCTCCTCGCCGGTAGAACATGGGAAACTGAGAAGTCCTTGACTTAGGATAAGCACTACTGAGCAACAACTAAAACATCAGTGTGTTATTGAGATTATTCTCATACTAAATCCAAAAGACAGCACTGTACCAGCTACTAGGAAACAAATTATCCTAGCTGAAACCAGGACAATATCCACGCCTCATTCTATACCATTTATGTCATGTTCAGGTCCCACACTTCCAATACATCCCAGTTAATCACCACCACTTTTCATGTCTCCTGATATATACATACAGATATCATTCCCTTAGTCTATGGGCCATCCCTCTAAAATGTCCTTTAAGTTAATTTAGTCCATGACTTTGGGCTCCATCTATTGTAACAGTCTTTCAGAGCTGGGAAGATGGTGTATGATTGTTGCATGCTGAAGCCATTTCTGATTCCATCACCACTGTGCTTGTCTGGTTATATCATCACTGCACTTTGCTCAGTTGCATCAAAGTTCATTCTTCATTAATTGGAGTGATTTTACTGCAATATCGTTAATATGGCTTACAGCCGCCATCGAAGTGATGATATATGGTGTTATATAGTGGTGATTTGACATTATTGAAAGAACTAAGCACAGAGTTATAAAGATGGTCAGAGAAATGGAAAAAGTTACAGGAAAGGTTGTGCTCAAAACTCATAATGATAAACCCAGAAATATGGCAAACATATACTCAGTTTGAATACATAGGAACAATCTCTCATCAACTTCAAGGAGGAGTTGGAGACTTGGGCAGAGATAGGGGCCATCTATCTTAGACAGCACCTTGGGGTACAAATGGCATGAGGTACAAATTGAGACAGTGGCGAAAAAAATAAAGAGAGACTTTCTTATTTTGAAGGAGTCAGGAAATATACAAAAAAGTTATAACATTTACTTCTTCCTAATGCAAAAACAAGATGGTGGTACACAGAAATGCTGGCTTTTCTTCTATAGGGATTCCTCAGTGAGAAGACTGAGTTTTAGGTCTACACTTCAGGTCATTATAGTTGTTATTTTTTATATAGATGTGAGCTCTGGGATCTTATTACTGAAAAGCAAGATAGACAACTAAATACTTCTGACAATAAAATACTATGACACATTATAGGGCCAGGAAAAAGAAAACAAGATATAATAAGGAATTGTGAGAAGTCTACAAACATCCAAATAAAATAAACACAGTGATATCTCAACAATATCATAGGCAGAAAATATGACGATAGTGAAAAGGGTAGACAAATTATTCATGTTTTGAAGGAAAAAAAGAAAAAAGAAAGAAGGATAATAAGAAAACTTTAAAAATTCTCAATATGATAGTTTAGCACAAGGCAGAATGATCTTGACAGAAAGGGTTGAATAAAACTGTGAGAGTAGCTAAGGGTTTAAACAGGCAGGGGAGTAATATTGCAGTACTTCCATGAGGCAGGTGAACTGCTTTATTTATTCACCCATGTAATATGAGGAAAGAATCCAGATCTTCAGATATCCAAGGAATCTTTAAGAATTTTCTGCAAGTTTGCACAGGAGGAATCACTTCTTCTAGGTATTGTTACTTTGCTTGTGTAAATAACTGTTTGATTTATTTGTTCCAGGTAATAGATCCCTCATTCTTGCATTCACTAATTTTATTCAAAAGTGGAGGCTTCTGGGTTTTGCACACTTGCTGCTTGCCTGGCCAATGCACTGCTCCCTGGAATTTGGGTTGTAAATTACACTACTCTTGGGGTGTTAAGATGAATCCATCATACTAAGTTGCCATTTCTCTTTTTCTTCTGTAAAATTCCAAGGAAGGCTTGTTGACACTTCACTGATTCCTCTGCAATATCAATTTGGTGCTCAGTTTTCTGCTTCTGGGCTGCTGCCTTGTCTTTGCAACTGGTAATAGCCTGAGCTATACAACTTGTTTTAGTAATTTTTCATTGTATTAAAGTGGATATAAAAAATCTTAGCCTCTGAACCACAAAGCCAAGCCTTCCTTTCCCTTTCCCTTTCCCTTTCCCTTTCCCTTTCCCTTTCCCTTTCCCTTTCCCTTTCCCTTTCCCTTTCCCTTTCCCTTTCCCTTTCCCTTTCCCTTTCCCTTTCCCTTTCCCTTTCCCTTTCCCTTTCCCTTTCCCTTTCCCTTTCCCTTTCCCTTTCCCTTTCCCTTTCCCTTCCCCTTTCCCTTTCCCTTCCTCTTTCCCTTTTTTTCTCATTTGCTATCTTTAACATAATACATTTCTTTCCATAATGATTGCATAATAATCCAGGAAAATGGTATCAGTTGTCAGTTTTCCTCCCAGTGCCCATAGGTCTTAGTTGATATTTTGTCTCACCTGCTTATGATTTTCCTTTTTTTTTTTTGCCTTCTCATATAGTATTTATATATTGAAATGATGCAATCAAACATTAATGGTGTCAATTTAATACACTTTCAGACTTTTCATACATGGGTCTTCATTTTCTTAATTCTTTTAATTTAGGAACTTGAAAAACTTTTCTTTTTTTTTTTTTTTTTCTTTTCCCCAAGAAATGTTACATTTCTGGATTAATGTTACAGTTTTTGACATAAGCAATATTTAAGTCTGAACTACTCACATAAACAACAAAAAGAAAAGTCTCGATTTGTAGGGCTTTTTTAAATCCACCAACAGTGTTAAGGATAGTAGTGTTAATTTCTTTCTTTACTGGAAAGGGAAAACATGATTTCAAACCAACTGCTAGAAGTCTCCAAACCAGAGGTTTGCAGGACAATTAGGAGAAGAGGAAATGGGAATTTTAAACATTTCCCATTACTGCAGGTTAACTCTTCATTGTTAGGGGAAATGGCATAAGGAAAAAGCAGACTCAAAATATCTTTCCTGTAGATCCAGAACTTTTCCTTTATTTTCCAAGATTTTCAGGCTTTTCCTGATGTAGGTGGAGGTAGCACTGCCTTTTGTTTTCCTCTTCCAGTCCAACGGTGTCATGATCAATACCAAGTGGCAGCTATGGTTTGGCCATTTGTTTCTTCCCCATAGAAGCTTCTGCATGTGAACAACATACCAGTATTATTTAATTAAATAAAAATCATTATCATTTAAACATATTGGTGATTTTTACTATCACCATCACCTTTACAAGATCATACATCATCTTTGTCTTGAACTGAACCCTACCCCATTAGCAGAATTCCCTTACCTAAAATTCATTTTAGGGACAATGGAGTATTCTATCTAGTCTTTGCATCTCCAGACCTTCCAGTACTTGTCTCATATTTGCCAATTCCAACAGTGCTTTAGGGTACTTCAAATAGTACAGTGGAACTGAATGCAACTAAGTCTATAGCATATGTGTAAATGTAAATTGTCTCTTCAGTGCAGATATACTGCATGAAGGAGCTTCTATCATTTCCTCTAGATTAGTAGATATAAAGCCAGAAAACCATACAGATTTCTACATGCATGCTTGTACAGAGAAAACTCAAGCAATTTCACGTTGTAAAGACACTGTCGTTTATGGTCTTCCTAAAACATACCTTCAAATAAAGGACCCTATCTCATACTGATATCAAGATACTAAGAGGCAGAGAATACATTACTGCAAATTATTTTGTGTCATATATATAATACAGACAGTTTTGAGTTTTAAAATATTTCAATTTGTTTGGCTTAGCCTTTAACTTACTTTAAAGATATTGTTTACTAATATGATTTTTCATGACATGTCTTTGCAGGATGCTTCACACATTATACTTAACTAAGCACACATAAATCACCTGTTCTTGAAATTTGAATTATAGCTTTATTTCTAAACCTTTATAACTTTTAAATTGTTGATGAACATTAAAAGTGAAGTCAGAAGTCTGAAGAGGGTTATCTTATTATTCAGCATTAATAAGTATACTTTCAGTTAAGATAAACAGTGACCTGCCACAAAAGCTACAGGGCAAATTTTGAAAGTTACAAAGAGCTTGGAAAAAAGAGAAAATTTATTTACAAGAAATAGATCAGGAGTTCAGGTTACTTTGATTAAATCTTGCTTTATTCTACAGCTCTTTTCTTTAAACTTAATGGTACAAATTTGGATGCAGTATATAATGGAATTTCTTATATAATTGATGAGAAGCTCACCATGGCCCGGCAATGTGCGTCAGTAGCCCAGAAAGCCAACCACATCCTGGGCTGCATCAAGAGAAGTGTGACCAGAAGGTCGAAGGAGGTGATTCTGAGGTCGAAGGAGGTGATTGTGAGACCCCACCTGCAGTACTGTGTCCAGCTCTGGGGCCCCTAGCATAAGAAGGACATCAACCTTCTGATCAGGCCCAGTCAGCATGGGTTTATTAAAGGCAGGTCCTGTTTGATAAACCTGATGTCTTTCTATGACAGGGTGACCTGCTTATTGGATGAGTGAAAGGCTGTGGATGTTGTCTACCTTGACTTTAGTAAGGCCTTTGACACCGTTTCCCACAGCATTCTCCCGGCAAAACTGGCTGCTCGTGTCTTGGATGGGCACACGCTTCGCTGGGTAAAAAACTGGCTGGATGGCCGGGCTCAAAGAGTTGTGGTGAATGGAGTTAAATCCAGTTGGCGGCCGGTCACAAGTGGTGTCCCCCAGGGCTCGGTTTTGGGGCCACTCCTGTTTAACATCTTTATTGATGATCTAGATGAGGGGATCGAGTGCACCCTCAGTAAGTTTGCAGATGACACCGAGTTGGGTGGGAGTGTTGATCTGCTCGAGGGTGGGAAGGCTCTGCAGAGAGATCTGGACAGGCTGGAGCGATGGACTAAGGCCAACTGCATGAGTTTCAATAAGGCCAAATGCTGGGTGCTGCACTTTGGCCATAAAAACCCTCAGCAGCTCTACAGGCTTGGGGAGGAGTGGCTGGAGAGCTGCCAGTCAGAGAGGGACCTGGGGGTGTTGATTGACAGCCGGCTGAACATGAGCCAGCAGTGTGCCCAGGTGGCCAAGAAGGCCAATGGCATCCTGGTTTGTATCTGAAATAGCGTGGCCAGCAGGGACAAGGAAATTATTTTATCCCTGTACTCGGCACTGGTGAGGCCGCCCCTCGATTCCTGTGTTCAGTTTTGGGCCCCTCACTACAAAAAGGACATTGAATTACTTGAGTGTGTCCAAAGAAGGGCAACGAAACTGGTGAAGGGTCTGGAGCACATGTCATACGAGGAGCAGCTGAGGGAAATGGGGTTGTTTAGTCTGGAGAAGAGGAGGCTGAGGGGAGACCTCATCACCCTCTACAGCTACCTGAAAGGAGGTTGCAGAGAGCTGGGGATGAGTCTCTTTAACGAAGTAACAAGCGATAGGACAAGAGGGAATGGCCTCAAGTTGCGCCAGGGAAGGTTTAGACTGGATATCAGGAAGCATTTCTTTACAGAATGGGTTGTTAGACATTGGAATGGGCTTCCCAGGGCAGTGGTGGAGTCCCCATCCCTGGACTGGATGATCTTCAAGGTCTTGTCCAACATAGATGATTCTGTGATTCTGTGATTCTGTGACCTGTTGGAGCAGGTCCAGAGAAGACCAGGAAGATGATCAGGGGACTGGAATACTTCCTTTTTGAGGACAGGCTGATAGAGATGTAGTTATTCAGCCTGGGGAAGAGAAGGCTCTGGGAAGACCTTATAGTGGCCTTCCAATACTTAAAGTGGGACCTCCAGGAAAGGTGGGGAGGGACTCTTTATCAGGGAGTGTAGTGATAGGACAAGGGGTAACGGTTTTAAAATTGAAAGATGGTAGATTTAGGTTAGGTATAAGGAAGAAATTCTTTCCTGTGAATGTGTTGAGACACTGGAACAGGTTGCCCTTAGAGGTTGTGGATTCCCCCTCCCTTGAAGTGTTCAAAGACAGGTTGGACGGAGCTTTGAGCAACCTGATCTAGTGGAAGGTGTTCCTGACCATGGCAGGGGGGTTCAACTAGATGATCTTTGAGGTCCCTTCCAACCAATCCATTCCATGATTCTATGATTCTATGATACGTGAAATTCTGTTTGTACTAAAGAATCATTCATATTTAACAAATATCTATTTAAAATATACATTATAGATCTGCAAAATGAGGTGCTAAACATTATGTAAACCTTAATTTTTATTCTGATTACTTCTTTTATCACTAAGCATATACATTTCTGTGTTTGAAGATTCCCTTCCAGCCTTTTAACATGTTATTAATGTGTCATTAAACCAGCATACACCTGATTTTCTTTGTCATTCTTATAAATAACATAGCCACTTCTGATTATTTTTTTTTACTGATTATATAAAGAATGCTTTGCATGATACAGAAATTGGTTTTTTTGTGTGACTTTGAAGCTATAGAGCATTGACAGATGCCAGGAAGGCTATATGCCCAGCGAAGAGGATTGTTTTTTCCTTCATCTGTTATCATAAGCTTGTATGTTATATTGCTGAAATGTCTCATAACAAAAAATGGGGACAAAACATACCATATGTTTATTCCTTTTTAATTAAAAGAAGGGAATGCTGTCAATTTATACAATATGATCCTCATTAGCCCTGGAAGTCTACATTTATCTGGCCAAGCTTATTACCCTTAAAGGTTTTCTCTCCTAATTGGCAAGATGAGGTCACAAGTTATGTGACTTCTGCTTATTGAACTTTGAAAACTCTCTTTAACTACTGTGGCACTGGGAATAAAACCTGTCATTCAATTCTAAAGCCCCGTAATCTTCTGCTCATAGCCTGCCATCTGGTCCCACGTACAATGTCAGTCTAACGAGGCTTCCTCTCTGGTGGAGAGGGTGGGGGCCACTCTGGTTGGCATTTTCTGCATGCATGTCATTATGAGGCAGAAGGATATTGCAAAAGAACAGAAGAAAAAGAAAATAAACTTTCACTGCCACCTTATCACAAGGATCTTAATTATTTAGATTTCAGTCATGCCCAGTCATTTTCCTTTTGATACTTCAGGTAAATTATGACTGCAGCAACTTCCAGAGACCCTGTTCAGGAACCAAAGCTGCATTTTGCCAGACAGTAAGAAGACAGCTAACTATGAAGACAGTTCTTTCAACAGAATGCTTGGACTTATAAACATTTTTATGTAGCACAGTGTTGTGCCATGTAAGAAATTCTCAATTTACCTTTGAGCTAGCTGAGATAGATATCTACATGGGTCACAGCATTTAGGGTTCCTAAAATCACAGTAGCAATGATAACACACAGACATTCAGAAGCTAACTTCTGAGCCTCTAAGCAGAGCTACTTAGGCAAGGTGCAGCTCTGCAGAAAGCTGCTTTTTCCAGAGCTGGCTTCTCTTGTTCAGTTCCTACTAGGGTAGCTCCACTTACACCTTATATAAACAGATCCAAAGTGACACAGATGCAGCCTTAGCATTTTTTAACAATGTAAACCTAACTATCAGCTTTGTTGTGCATTTTAGGATTCATGCATAGTAAGAAATCATAGCAATTTAATATTTTTCAATAAAAAGTACAGGGAAAGTCTTAAAGAAAGCTGAAACCAGAGGTGAGTGGGAGAGAGGTTGCCACTTAATACATTTCGACACTTTTCTATACTCAATTCTAACACATTTTCAAGTGCTCTTTTTGGGAAAAAGTTTGAGAAAAACTTGTTTATCCTTAATCTTGAAGCTTACTGTACCAAAATGAGGCACAATTTTGTTTTCAAATGCACATGTGTAGAAGTTAGAGTGCTTTGTGTTTATCCAAAGAACTGACTGTTCTTGTTAGGTTCATATTTTCAGTAAACGTCTTTGCAGTTTTCCCAAAATGAAATAACTTATGTCAGTAGAAAATGTTCTTCTTAAAATTTCCCCCTATGGTTAGTAGAAAAAACACTAAATTTGTATTATCTGTAAAATTTATCACATCATTATTTACCTCCTTTTCCAGATAATTTACTGAGAATTCTATAACATCTGTTAAATGATGTACATCCCAGCACCTATGGTATTCTACCAGAAGTCTTTGCCTGCTGAGAAAATTGGACATAAACCTCTATTCTTTATTTCTGATCTCCTTAGCCACTCACTGACCTACAAACAACCTTTCTTCATCGTCATTCACAGTTTTTTTAGGAGCCTCTGGTGAAAGTCTGAAAGAATATCTTGTTAAAAGCTTCTGAAAAATCCAAATACGCTGTTTTGACTATCTGCATGCTCATGATCTGTTTCAAAAGCTGTTAATATTAGTTCCCTCCAGAAAAAAACATCCTATCAATTTCATGTCAGAAGTGCTTGCTGTTCTTGCCTATACTGTTTTGATGGGAGTATTAGCAAGCCAGTGCATGAGTCAAAACAAAAAAGAAAGAAGCCAAAATAAATCATCAGCCACAATGGCATTTACAAGTTCACTAACCAGCTTATGATAGCCTGTTCTCTCAGATCTTGTTGTACCTAGTTTATACATTGTTTCTTCTTGGCTTTTTTTAGGTCTTAATCTTTGAAAGCACAGCTGAGCAGCAGTAAGACCTCTGAGTAGAGAGAAGCAGCATAAAATTACTACAGAGTAAGAAGCGTGTGAAGAAATTGACCTGTGAGCAAAGAATCAATATGGAACAGGGATGTAGCAGGAGACAGAGTGGAAGTGAATAGAGTCAATTTGTCAAATTGACTTTCTCCCATACACAGTTCGCCCTTTATGGATAAACACGCTCATCTGATGTAAGTACAAGGTAAACTTAATCACAAACAGTGTGTGAGTTAATATGATTTCTCCATTAGAAGCTCAAATCAAGATTTAAGGAAAACCTTGGTCACAAACCTGTGTAGCGTGAAAGAAGGAAAGACATTATTTGATTAGGCTAAAGGCAGCAAAGAATCACAGTGCAGGAATAGCCACAAATTACTGAAATATCCATGGTGGGAGAGAATAGAGATGAAATGGAAACTTCTGGAGTGGTTGAAAGAAGTGGAAAAGTAGATGGGTCTTGGAAAGTGATAGTGAAGATTACAGCTTGATGGAGAAAGCTTGAGGTTTGTATGCCTAATCAGAAAGGAACTGCACACCAAGGAGAAGAGGACAACAAAGGAATGGCAGAAAAGAGGAACAAACTTCAGAGAAAATGAAAGAAAACTTGTCTGAGAAAGTTGTGAGATCACCTAAGTCCACAGAAATCTTGGAACATGTTTAGATGCTCTTCTTTTCCAAGTTTAGTAGTTAGATCACTATGCAACCACACTTTTACTAGTGTCCACAAAAAAAGTACCTTCCAGACAGAACAGATTTCAAGAAGTAGCTGTGATAGGACCTGTCCTGATGCTATGTGTAAAATTGTCTGATGTGTTTTCTCTGACACGTGCACACATAGAAGTCTTAACTCAGACACTGTAATCTAGGAGGTTACAACCCACGCAGGAAACCAAAGCTAAATGAAACAGCCTCTCTCCAGCTGCATCTTTTCCATCCCTTTCATCAGAGATAATTCTGTGTCTTAAAATAACAAAAAACAAAGTGTCGTGGTTTGAGCCCAGTGGGCAACAATGCACCACTCAGTCGCTCACTTACTCCTCCCCTGCCCTGGGATGGGGAGGAGAAAATATAACAAAAGGCTTGGGGCTCAAGACAAGGACAAGGAGGGCTCACTGTCCTTAATTGTGGTCATGGGCAAAAGACAAGTTCGATTTGGGAAAAAACCCATCCAATTAATTCGAACACCACTACCACTACTAATTTACCAATCAAAACAGAGTAGGAGATTGAGAACTACAACCACATTTCAAAAACACCTTCTCCTTATCACTCCTTTCTTCCTAGGATTAGTTTTGCTCCTGATTTCTTTACCTCCTCCCCTCCATCAGTGCAGAGAGGCAGGGGATGGAGGTTGTGGTCAGTTCATCACCTATTGTTTCTGCTGTTCTTTCCTCCTCAGGGGGAGGACTCCTCTCACACTTCCCCTGCTCCAGCGTGGGGTCCCTGCCACAGGAGACAGTCCTCCATGAACTTCTCCAATGTGAGTCCTTCCCACAGGGCCGCAGCTCTTCATGAACTGTTCCAGCATGGCTCCCTTCCATGGGCTGCAGTCCTCCCAGCAATAAACTGCTCCATCATGGGCTTCCCTCAGAGTCCTGGCCTTCTTCAGGTGCAGCCACTTGCTCCAGCATGGGGTCCTCCATGGACTGCAGGGGGACAGCCTGCCCTCTCACTAGGGGCTGCAGGGGAATCTCTGCTCTGGCACACCTCTCCCTCCTCCTCCTTCTTCCCTGACCTTGGTGTCTGCATAGGTGTTTCCCTCACTCCTTCTCCTCCCTCCTCTCACGTTCACATTCTTAAATATACTATCACAGAGGTTCAACCGCCATCTCTAATTGGCTTGACCTTGGCCAGCAGCAGGTCTGACTTGGAGCCGGGGGAATTTTGAGCAGCTTCTCAAAGAAGCCACCACTGTAGCCCCTTGCCACTACCAAAACCGCACCACACAAACCCAATACACAGAAGAAAACAGCTCATGTGCAGAAATGGTCGATTTCAATGGATAGTTTATTAGTCTCATTTGCTAGTTAACTGTCATGTTCCTCTTCTTAGGATCTTCACACCTCTTTTAATTGAATTGCTTTGTGTTAGCTGTGGAACAGATAACTTGTCCCATTACTTCTTTGTATTTTAAAAATAAGTATATTTTTTTAAAAAAAATTCTGCACTTTCCAATACATGAATAAAATTTGGGATAGGATTTCTTATTCTATAGTATTTGTCCCTCATCTCCCATTGGAATCTCTATGGTAACTCTTCAGCTCCATTAAATGTAAAATTAAACTATTAATTTGGAAACATTCAGAGGAATTAGTAAGCCCATCACTCTTTCAGGGACATCCTGTATCCTTCAATGTACTGCTACAATATGCTCATTATTATAGCATTGGTCAGATGACAACATTGCCCAGAACAGCACTACTATTTGTATATCAGACTTTGAGATTTTCTGGTTAGTTCTTTATTTCCCCTAGAAATAGAGATTTCTTCCATATCAGTTTTAGACTACTGGTAACAGCAACAGGAGAAGAGAGTAAATCTATTAAGGCAGCAATGTGCTTTATAGTCATGAGTGACTTTGGCTTCAGACTGAATGCTGAAGTTAAGGATATGAAGTCTAAATGTAGTGCAAATACAAAACACTTAATTGCTGAGGGACCAGAAAATAATTTTCTGTTGACTGAGACATCACACATTATTAACCCTAACACCAGACAAGGAGGGAAATGATATAGAGCCTTTGCTTAGTGCAATAAAATAAAAGGTAAAAGAGACCAAGTATCCATAAAGTGTGGGAAAATCACAAAGCAAATATTTTGTCCTACAGTAATTACTCTGTAATTCCACTGAAGTAACCACTAACAGCAGAATTCACACTATTGATATCCTGGTGTTTCAGAAGAGAGAGAAAGAGAAGGATAGAAAGGAAGGGAAGGAGGAAGGGAGAATAGGAGGGAACAAAAAAGGAAGGGAAAAAAAGGAAACCAGCTTGATTTCAGAATTACCCAGAATTAAATAGTTTTCCAGAATCATAAAATCTTTTACTGTTATTCTTTTAAGTGAATTTGGAAATCTTCAGCTGTTTGTAAGGACAATCTGCCAGAAGGATATAGTCAGTTTAAATGCATAGAGCAATTACATATTGGCTAACATACACAGATGATAGATGGGATTTAATGAGCTGTTAGGCTCCATGTGCTCACCACCCTGAAGGCTTTGGCTGGTCAGCAGGCACATCGTGGAAAGAGCAGTTCACCTCCATATCTTCCTGTATTGGAGTCTTAGCCATCTTTCCCAGACTCCATCAACACTGAAACAACAGCTCAACCTGATGGTTTCTCAACTCCTGATTAGACTCCATGATTTTTTTCTTCTACAATTTTAAATCTTTTCATGTCGATGTTTCCCATCTTGGATCCAGAGCTGCCAGCAATACTTGCCTCAATAATTCTTTTTCTGTCTATAATTTTACATTTTATATCTTTCTACAGACTTTATCACAATACTTTGTCTCATGACTTAGTCACTTTCTCAGCAACCAAGGCCAAGCAATGGGGTTGTATCAGACCTGTCCTGAGATCTTGGAAACACATGGATCCAAATCCTGAGGTGGTTGGGGGAAAGTTTTTGGGTGGGTTTCATGGCAGAAGGATACGAAACTCAGGTAGCATTCTCAAGAGTTTCAAATAGACCATTAGCTCTACTGAAACTACATGAATTTGCACCACCTGAGTATCGAGTCCACTGAACTGGAGTAGAAAACTTAATTCAGCAATGTATAACCTTCCATCTTCAATAGTTTGCCATCAGTGTGATAATATCTCCACAAGAAGTTAGTTCAGGTAATAAGAAACCTTTCATCCGTGTACCCATGACATGTTTTTTGCAGGAAATCAAACCACCCCCCCCCCAAAAAAAAACCCAAACCAAACCAAAGGTGCAGAACTCTATACCTGGTTTGCTTTCCAGTGGTCATGAAACTAAGCAACAGTAGGGCATCTATCTCTGTATAATTCTCTGCAGTACCTCAGCTTGATCTGCTCTGGCAGAGTAGAATGCTTTAAAGTCTGATGTGGCTTAGTGACATGAACAACATGAGGTGTTTAGAAAATGTAACTTCTCTGCATTGTGAGTTGTCATCTGAATTTCACGATTCCAGATATAGAAATTAAAGACTCTTAATTTGGGGAGTGATTTTTATGGTGTTTAGGGATTTCAATGTAAGTCTCTGTGGATTTAACATAAGTGCAGCAATTTTCAGGTTTGGAACATAACTGATTTTTAAATTGTAATGCACTCAAAGAAATGTTAAGATCTGATAGTGTATCTACCTTGTTGCAAATTCTGCCTATGGTAGATGATGATATAATACAGAACATGCAGTAATTGTCTTCTCCAGATGGGAAGTCCTATGAAAAATAGTTTTATTTGTATTCATCAGCAATGCATCTGCTTCCAGACACATTTATTTCAAAGACTTTAATGTTCACATCATTAATTTCAATCCATGGTGGAATGCCTAAATAAAAATAAAAAGACTCTTGTCAAAATTGTAACTATAAAAATTATTATATACAATTGTATGTTGAGTTTGGTGGCTTTTATATTTGGTTTCCAACTTCTCAACAAAGCAGATGGAATTACAACATCCATCTTCTAGAAGAAGCTCTGACATAAATAGCTGTGTGATGCTCAATGTTTTCTGGAGGGAGATTCTCGGACATGAGACAGAAAAAGGAGGAAAAAACATTTTGTTGCATTTTAAAAATGAGATAATCATGTTTTACCAGTCCTAGAGTACTTGCTGGTATCCCCTGTAAGTAAAAGCATTTATTGTTCTACATGATTATTTTAACAATTTTAAAAATAGTGACAAAATTTCCCTTAAGTTTCACTTGCTCTTTGGGAATATATTGTTTTGTGATATTTCCATGAGAATTTTCACCTGTAAAGCTTGTGGGTTTTTTTCCAAAAATTCCAAAATTGCTGGAATAAGAAGCTGTTGGGAAAATATATGAGTGTTGGAGACACAGGTTCTGGTCTCTCCTCCTCTGTAGAAGAGTGTTGTAGCAGTGACGATGAATCCAGATGTTTAACAGACCTATTCTGGAGTGAGTCATATGACATCTTTCATGTAAGATTTAATCAGGGAAAAAAAAAAAAAGGAAGTGTACAAGCCTAATATTTTTCTCAAAATTGATTTTATTTTTTGAGGCAGACACTGAAATTGTTGCCTGGCACTTGTGAAAATAAGCATAAAGGGAAATAAATGGCTGTATGCAAGGCAATTATACTGCAGGATTTTCTGAACAGCTATGCAAAGCACTAGATACTTTCAGATCTATATAAATTGATGAATTCATAACATGTAATGTACTCAGCATGTAAAGATGTAGATTCATGCCTTGATGCAAAGTCATAATCTGGGAAAATTTCTGTTACAATGCTGAACAATGGACCATATGCCATCATTAATATCTTCCAGATTATTATGAATATAGGAATGATAAACTCATATGTTGTGATGGGACCCTGAATCAGCAACATAGCTTTGAGACAGAAGTTTCTAGACTTTCTCTTTATTCCCCAAGAAGACAGAAAGGGTTTTAAAAACACCCACCTCAAAAAAAAACCCCAACAAACCAGATTTATTTGAGCATAAACGACAACAACTTGAAAATAAGTGAATGAAAATTCACTTTTTGCTCACTATGTCAAAGGAAAAATCTTGCTCTGGCCTCTCTCTGTAATTGATCAAGATTACTGAGTATTAGAAACATCTTATCACTTACTTCTGGTCCTCGAGAATTGCCATCTGTCCCCTTTGTGGTCTGGTTGCCTGCTGCCTCATCTTCAGGCAGTCTCTAGATCTCCTCGCATGAAGTTCAGGCTCCTGCCTGTATCCCATGCCTTTCTTTTCATCTTTCTCTGTAATATCCTGTAGACTCTAGGAAATGCCGTCTCCAGTTTCTTCTGGTGCTCACAGTGTCAACTGTAGCCTACCTGCCCTCTTTAGAGTTTCAACTGATCTGGCTAGTTCTTATAGAAAAATAACAGGCAATTATCCTGAATAAATAATGCAAATATCCTTGTTAAATTAAAAAAAAAAAAAAACAAAAAACAACCAAAAAAACCCCAACAACATAAATTCCAGGCTTGGTAACCACCCTTTTTTCCATCTGTGCTTATGTGCATGCTGCATTTGTTCTCCATGTACCCTGACACATTATCTTTGTTTCAGAAATCTCCAGACTGAATGGCTAGAGGCACAACAAGGAAACTGCAGGGAGTCCTTTGTAACCTGTGCAAGCAGCTTTCGTTATTAAGACACTCCTCTATAAGGAGTTCAAAAGACATTTTTTTGTTTCCAAATATCAAATTAAATATTTATTTGCAATTATTTTCTTCATGAATTTCTGAAAGGTGGTCTTTTTCTTAGACTTTTACTCCCAACATTTAAGAGAAATGTAAGATAACTGGTTCTAACCTCATGTGACATTCTCAGTAGACGATCCTTGAGTAGACAAGACTTTTTCTCCTGGTCTCTGATAGACCCCAAACAAGACAGAGCCTGTCTTCGGTTACCCTATGACTAGTGAGCCTGGTACAAGGCTGAGTTTTGGATTAAATGGCTAATGATCTAACAGATTTGTTCTAATGAATTTTCTTCAGGCAAAAATAACTCTCTTATATTAGTGGTAGCAGAAATCAATACATTTAATCACTAATTAGGGCAGACACATTCCTCCTGTTGTGGCTCCACTTCAGGACAGTGGCTGTATTTGGTAAAGGTAAAAGGAGGATAGCTGAGGAAAGTAACATTTTAAACTGCCACACCAAGATTCACTCAAATATGTCTGTCAGTGCACAGCTCCATGACATTTGCACCAGTTTACATTTATTTACATTTACATTGGATTTTATTGTTTTTACCATCTAGGTACTTTACTTCCTAGAGGCCAGATAACATGCGTTATAAAAATGACAACTTAAGGAGTTTAATTTAGAAACCAGAGATGGAAAATATGCCAGGTTAGGAAAAATAAATCTATCAACCAAAGTTAATTCTTATGGACTAGAAAGTACTATCTAAATAATTGTACTTCTTGAAATGAAATGTTAGTGCCAGTGCTAAGTATTTGCATTATTGATGTACTTATTTCAGGTGCATTTGTCTCAAAAGTGGAAGTGTCCTGTTTGAGGCTTCCTAATAGAATTAGTGTTTGAGATGGGAAGCATGCTGAAGGCTCAGTTATGGTATTGGCAATACAACTTGTTTCCTCATAATATTTCAGCATTTACCCTTAGTTGTGCAGTACAGAATTTTAAACCATTACACATGTCAGCAAATGGCCTCAATGTTTTCAGATCTTTGAAGGATATACATGAAATTGTTCTATGCAAGTATATAATTACCACCTATACATGGAGATGCCTATGGAAGACAACTTTCATAACTGTTTGGAAATCCCTATCTTATCTACTGAAAAGCTGGAACTCAAATACAGTGTCTTAAATAGACCCAAAAGACAGAGTTGTTGGTGTGAGGTCAGTTTGGTTAATTTATGGAACACTGTGCCTGAGAAAACCAGACACATACCTTTTAATACTTTTGTTGCTAAACAAAACAAACCAAAAGGTCTTGCTGAATTTTTTTTTTTTTTTTTTTTACATTACAAGTAGCAGTACATAGAAGTAGATATGAAAGCTTATTTTGATTAATAATTTTTGACTCAGTCCTAGAGCACAAATATGATCAGTTAAATTTGCACTGTACAGAATTGTTCAAATTAACAAAACTTATCTAGATATCTGAATTACTTAAGGCTATAAGCAATAGGGTTATGAATCTCATGAGTTCCCACACATTTCTGTTCAAGTCAGGTACAAAGAGATGCCTTATAGTATATATACTATAGAAATAAGAATCATAAAAAGTATTTGTAAAATATTCCCTGCTATTGTTCTAGAAACTTTGTGAAGTCTTATCTTGAGTGTCTTCATCTACTTTCTTTATTTTCTTTCTAGTGAACACTTCTGCCACCAGAATTCTGCAGAACAAACTCTGTGAGGGCTCTGTGTTCAGTGTCTCACAAGACCACAACAATTTCAAGGAGATATTGTGAAATCAAATATAGCAGGAGGTAAACACAGCTATGTCATAAAACATTACTGTTAACAAGCACCCACTTTAACTCTCTTAATTTTTGCAAGATAAAAGGCAAATAATCATGCAGAAATGTCAATGATCACTGCATTAGGGTGTCATATTTTCAGCTCTAAACATAGAGTGGACTCATTATTCCTGCAATTCTACTGCCTTCAGTGAAGATTTTGTTCACCTCAATTGATTTTCATGCATTTTCAGACTAAAGAAATATGTTATTTTTACCAAAACCCAGTAGTCAGTGGGACTCACTCCCAGCTCCTACACTGTTCCAAGTGTATATCCCAACTTTGCACTGAGAGAAGCACTCCTAAGGAAAAACCCACAATTTGCTTCCCTTGGTCAATCTGTTTTCAGGCCAGCAGCTCAGGCAACAATTGTCATGATGAGTGAATATGATGTTTTTCTATGAACATCATGAAAATATATGAGGGTCCTATTCTGAGACAGTGTCAACTGAGAATTTAAAACATTGACATATTTTTCTTTTGTAGTCTTTTAGCATGAAAAAACTTCTATATAATTTGATCCAAGCCTGAGATACAACACATTCTAATTTCCTCCTCACCATTTTTATTCAAATCTTTCCCAGAGAGAATTAGTAAATGCAATTGCACTAGTTCTTCTATGGATGTACAACAGGGTCCTTTTAATTTGTATTTCTTAAATTCTGTCTTCTAAACAATATCCATATCAAATATCTTCCATTTTAAGATAAAAAAGTGGAAAGTGATATATTTTCTAAGTCTGTAACTGACTCTATAGAGGTGCATACTTCACCTTCACCATTTCAAAGCAGGTACTACAATATTTTACATAAAGGCAAGAAACTGAACAGTATAGGCAACAGCAAGGGGGAAATAGGGTTCATTGCATATTAGGCCACATCAGCTGTGGTTTTTCATCACTTCAATGGAAAAGGGTTAGTATGCCTATATTTTTTCATCAGAAAATCAGGCAGTTCACTCAACCCTTCTCTTCAGTTTCAAAGAGACTGCATTATTGTGAATGCTTTCTTAAGTATTTTCTCTTTCTTCTCTCTTACTTTTTTTTTGTTTGTTTGTTTTGTTTTGGTGGTTTTATTTCCCACATAGATTTAGGCAGCTTATTATCCATTTCTATCCTGCCATGGCACATTTACTTCATAGAAGCTTATCAGCATTTGGTGTGGTCATGGAGGTTTCCATTTATCAGACTTTTGTGAGAAGAATATGTTTAGTTCAGCGATACTTTTGTCCTATTTCACAGAATCACAGAATCATTGTGTTGGAAGGGACCTCTTGAGACTGTTTGTTTACACCAGGGTCACCTCCAACATGTTAACCAAGGCGAGTCAAGATTTAAATATTTTATGAATAGAGACTTCGCAATCTGCCTGGGCAACCTTGGCAGTGTTTGACCATCCTCGCATGTGTAAAAGTGTTTTCTTGGGTTCAGATGGAATTTCCTGGATTATAGTGTGCGCCCATTACCTCTTTGTCCTGTGGGTGAGTGCTGCTGAGTCTGTCTTCTTTACACCCCCCATCAGATATTTATACACATGGATGAGATCCTCACTGAACCTTCTCTTCTCAAGGCTGAACATTCTCAGCTGTCTTAGTTCTCTTATGTCATCACATGACAGATGCTTCAGACCCTTAATAATCACACATGCTAGACTTGCTCCAGTATGTATATGTCTCTCCTGTACTGGACAGTCCAGCACTGGACACAGCACTCCAGATATGTCTCACCGGCACTCAACAGAGGGGAAGAATCACCTCCTTAGACCTGCTGACAATGCTCTGTTTAATGCATCCCAGGAGGCTGTTGGCCGCCTTTGTCTCAAGAGAACATTGCTGGCTTCTGATCAGCTGTGGTTCACCAAGACTCTCAGGTCCTTCTCTGTCAATCTGTTCTCCAGCTGGTAAATCCCAGCCTGTCCTGTTACTTGGAGGCTGGACTAAAGGACCTTTAAATATCCCTTCCAACCCAAACTATTATACGATTCTATGACTTATTCCTCCCCAAGGACTGGACTTGGCATTTCCCCTCACTGAACTTCTGAGATTCCTGTCTGTCCATTTCTCCAGCCTGTCCACCCATCTGGTCTATAAATCAGGCCTCCTGGTTTTGTATCATCTGTGAACTTGCCAAGGGTTCACTCCATCCCATCATATGGGTCATTAAGGAAGATGTTAAACAGTATTGGTTACAGTATTGACCTCTGGGGTACACCATAATGACTGGCCTCCAGCTGGACTTTGTGCCACTGATAGAGGATTTTGTGTCAGAGATTTCAGTTTTCTATATCAATTTTCTGGTGTGCTTTATAACCTTCCAATAATTATTTCTTTACTGATAGCATGTATTCTAGTCTGTAATGCATGTTTAACTAGCTAGCATATGATCTTTCTCCTATAATGCATGATGTCTTCTATTATAGCAGTTTCAATTAAAGAATAGCAGAGTATTATTTTCCCAGATGTTTGCCAAATACCATGCAAACCGCCCATTAAAAGAGTTATTTTTTTAGGTTGCATGAAAACAGATACAGACCAGTTAGAGAAAATCTGGAGCTTAGCAAGAATATTAAGAGGTTTAGAAGACATAGTAAGGGTGAAAAATTTAGGGCCATTTAATCTAGACAGAAGACAGTGAAGAAAGACATAGTTGCAGTCCTCAAATCCATAAAAACATTTGCAAACATGAAAGGAATGAGTTATTCTTCATTTCTATTCTTTCTGCTGTGAGTACAATGTGAAGTCACATATTAAAATAAATTAATACTGGAGTTAAAGGAAAACATTCTAAAGGTTATAATAGGGGATAGCTGAAGCAGAGATTGTAGTCTTTAGAATTTAAGGCTTCAGAACAGGTTAGGAAAATATTTTAGGGGAACGGTCTATTTATTTGAGACAGAGATACTCTCCTGAGGACTGATTTTATTTTAATTCCTATGATTATGACTGTTTCCATTCTATTTATTGCTCATGGGTTATCATCTCTTTTAATTTTTGAGAATCTAAGCATAAAGGTTAGTCTTAGAAACTGTAAAATGACTGGAAAGTCACAGCAAAAATCAGCTGAACCATTTTTAGAGTAAATCAGGAGTTTTGACAGACAGACAACATCAACTTTATTCAGCCTAGTAGCTGAACATTTGGTATAAAACAGAGAAATTTATGTTGATCTCCCAATCAGAACAGGACAAAAAGACTAAAAAGCATAGTACACAAATTTACCTGAGCTGCTGCTTTTTTACTGCTAAACATAATTCTGCCTTAGATAACCACCTTTTAACATTCTGAATGAAACAGGCTGCACAGAGAGCTCAGATTTTAGTATGTAGTAAAAAAAGCAGAAATCAGATACAGGTTGAAATGGGAGTGTAGTGACAGAATGTAGACAGTAGCAGTTAGGAACTCTAATTAAAGCATGTAAGGTCAGAAGAAATGTTCTCCTCATATTAAATAAGACTTGAGGATTATTCAAATAATCTTATATTTTAGAAAAATCAATAGAAAAATTCATTGCTATGACAAATAAATAAATAAGAAAAATTAACATAATGAAAGCACTGCTAGGACTGCAAGCTATTTACTAATAGCAAACAAGTCTGAAAATGAGATAAGTTATCTTCATGCTACAGTTTTATTCCTGGAGTGTTTTCTCAGAGGAGTCATAGTTTTATACACGACAGTTCAGGGAATACATTTCTACTAGGGACAAGTTTGTTTCAGATGTCTTCCTTTTCAGAAGAAAAAAGAAAACAAAAAGGCTAATAGTTGATTTTAAATAAATATACAAAAGCATGATATAAAGTTAATAAGACAGACAAACAAAGCATTCTTTTTAATATCAGTCAGTTGTAACCATCTTTCCCCTTTGCCACTGAAGATGTGTTTTTATCTGTTCCTCTTGTTCTATCCCTGACATCTGTCTGTTTTTCACATCAAATCCAAATTGCAATATTTGTCTGCACCTTCTGGAACCTGCATACCTTTTCTATATGTATGACATTTCTTTGTTTCCCTAGCTCCTTGACATGTGCTTCTCTTACTCTGGTCTTCATACCTTCTCACCTCACAATTCAGTACCTGTAAGTCTCTGTATTCAAAGCACACTGTAATTTAAAGGTTCAAGCACTTAGGCAAGTTACTGTAACATAACAAATTACTGCTTGGCTGATGAGCTGTCCTGATTCTCCTTTTGTATGCTTTTACGTTTTGCAAATATCAGGTAATTCGCTCAGCTTTGCCTAGAGTGGAAAAGTGTTATCTATGGTGACCAACTTTATGTGTCCTGTGGGTTAAGAATGGATGTTCAGTGAGTTACCATGCTTTCACTGATGGCTATTAGCTTTCTATTAACACTTAACGGGAATGCGTGTTTGAGTTCCATTCTAAAGAATGTCACTGGGACCAAAATGGATTAATATTTTCCCCCTATTTTTGTGGCAGGAAAATTGAAAGAGGAAAATGAGCTCAGCAATGGTGAACAGATTCCTAAATCAGAGCTCATACTTCTACGATAGCCCACAGTGACATACAAAATATTTCTCATGTTTGGGAATGTGCTCTTGACCTTTCATGCTAATCAAATGTTTCCTTCTTCCAAGTCTTTACTTTAAATTTATAATATTTATAGTCTGATCATAATCTTGTAATCAGTTGCAATCTACGATGCTATGACAAATGTTAGAATTTCTATTTCCACTCTACACTAATTTACATCTTCCGGTTTCATTAAATGTGATGAAAGTTTTGCCTGTTGCCAAAGCAGTAGAAGGACCTCCCTTGGTTGTAAGCTTTGAGCACCAGATGCCATGAATATCTGTCGGAATGCATGCAGAAGAAATGCAGAGTGGGACGGAATTGAGATGTAAGTTTTTTGTACATAGTTTGCATCTATATAAATGTTAACTCAGAAATGCAAATTTTTTAATTAAATCCACAGAATTTTTAACCTGCTTTTTATGAGAAAAACCCTACTCTGTTCCTAAGGATGGTAAAATGAAAACTAGGCATCTACTTGATGTTGAACCCTTTGTAAACTTGCTTGTAACTTAAGTTGTTTCAAGTAAGCATGTATTCTTTAAGGTTCACAACAAGACTTTTTAAAACATATTTGAAGATTGTAGTCTAGCTCATGTTGTTGGTTTTAACAAAGAACTATCTGGAAGGCAGTATGTGTGATGGTATATTCCCTTTATACTTTAATTCTATGAGTGCATGAAATGTTTGCAATTTGCTTGCTTCTAATACACCACATCTGTTATTCTTCCCCACAGCCTCATTATCTTTACTTTGAAATTTTACTCAAGGGATGACAAGATAAATTTGGAAAGCTAATTCAGTGAGTATTCTTAGGTTATTAACTCCATGACCTATTCAGGATTAGTTAACCTTTTTGTTTAACACTTTTCATTAAATGACGCAATGTTAAATTTCAAACTTTTAATTTAAATAAGTGGCCTGTATACAGTGGATGTGATTTTGCACTTGTCACAAGTCATAAAACATTACATTCATATAGTAAAGGGATAAAGTCTTTCCTTAGAGCAGGCTCTCTTACAAAGACAGATTATATTCATATAAGGTCAAATTCTTCCAAGGAATCTGTGTAAATTTTTGAGGGATTTAGTGCCAGTACCTCAGCTGAAAAACATGTTAGAATCTTCTGAGTTCACAGGCTGTATTTTATTTGTTTCAGATGTACATCTCCCAGATATACATCTTGTATTTGACTTACATTATATTGATTTGAGTCTGCAGAAGACAACCTCTGCCTGGCCATCAGTCTTTTATGCTTATTACTGTGCTATTCATTAACAGCAGAAGTTGACAATATAAGTAGCACTTCAGGAAATCCTTTTCTTTCAAATAATGCTTTTGTGACGATTTTTGCCCAGAACAACCTACCTTCTTTCCATCCTATTTTGCCCATAGCTTAAACTGTCTTTCCTGCCTCACTCCTACTTCAGCATTACTATTTTCTTACATTCTAGGTACCAGGCTGATGTAGTCCCAAAGGTTCAGGAGAGAGAGGCCTCCTGCTCTTGCTGATGGTGCTTTGTTGTGGAAGATCATGGATCTTGAAAAAGAAAAATCACAAGAGACACAGGATGTGCAGCCCTGGCATAGAGTCAGACCAATCAGGTTAGGAGTGGATTATTACTCAATTAATTTGGCAACAAAACTGTGAGGGTGTGAACATGTAGAGAGAGAGCTTTCAGAGCATTAGAGAAGATGAGGTTTTTGTTTGTTTTTTTATTTTATTTTTCTCTATACTTGGTTTTAGGAGTGATTTTTATCATCTTTGCTCATACTCATGAAAGTAATTGATCCTCCTCTGGATTTAACCATAGTTACAGCCACATAGTCCACTTACAATCCAATAGGAATTCATTCAATATTTCATTAGAGACATTAGATGAAATACGTAAACAGTTTTGGAAGGAAATGTTGGAATCCATGTATTTCTGCTGCTCTCTTCCCCTCCTCCTTCCTCTTGAGACATGTATACCAAGTCAGGCTTGAACTTTCTTACTTTTGACCCTATGAATCTTCAGCACTTTCTACAATATATTACGTTTGCAGTGAGAGAAATGCATCCTCTCCTTGATTCTACATCCATTATTACACATACATACAATTGCAGCTGGCTACCTGATGGATGGGGACAGAGGGGCACTGAAGTCCTCACAGAGAGGAGAGGAACCCAGGTCTCTCACATTCACAGTGACTGCGATACTGTTAAATTAAAAATGCAGGGTTGTTTTCCTTCCCTAGCCACACTAGTGTTTTCAAAGAAAAACATGATCCTTGTTCCCATTTCTGAAAGAAAGATTCAGATATCCAATTAGACGGTGTGTTTCAGAGCCACAAATTCCAAGCAAAGATATCAGGTGACTTTCCACAACCTGAAGTTTGGTTTTAAGCCTCAGGGAAATCTGGGATCTAATATGCATCTTTGTCATCAGCATTCTTTATTTGTTACTTTGATGATCTATGCTTTCCACTCAGTGCACTGGCTATTAAGAAATTTTATTCTCTCCCTTAACATCCCCCTGGCCTCATGTAAAGCATAGGGAGTCTAATCACCTAACTCAGAATTCCATTCCAGGAGTTCAGGAGCCTTTAAGTAAGGCATTGCAATATCCAAATTCTTCAGTGAATCTATCTCTAAGTTAATTGCTCAAGATACCATAGTAAATTTATAGCAGACTAGGTAATTAGACTCTGATTCTGAATTCCAGGCTTGCAAACTGTCATGCTTTCTGTCCCTTGCAAAAAGTCCACCAGCAGAAGACGCAAAATATAATAGAAGCAGAGATAAAGTATGTGGGAATTATGGTCAGAAATATAACTTCAGAAAGGCTTTTAACATGAGTGTTGTAGTAAGCAAGCAAGCAACTTCATCTGACTGCTGTTCGCCCTGCTATCACCTTGTCCCAATCCAATATAGGGGCAGGTCCTTGTACAATCCCAGGAGTGAAATTAAGATACAAATTAGGTCAGATGCCATACAATTGTTTTCAGCCTTTATTCCTATAATATGAGGTGATAGCAATAGGACAGGGGGAAGCAGAAAAGGTCAGAATAAATAAATAAGCAAGCAGACTAGATTCAGCAAGATCAGTTACCACCACCACAATTCCAGCGGCGTCCCGTTGGCTCGGTCAGGTGATGGTGATGGGGAATTCACCGAGAGAAGAGCACACAGTCCTTTTATCATCCTAGTCCCCACCTTTTCTTGGAAGGGTCCACCTACTTCCATGGAGCTCATTGTCATAATCTCCACCCCGCGTTTCTCTGTGTGTGCATGCCCAGGTCTTTATGGTGATTGTACCCGGGGGTCGACCTGCGACACCTTCAGCCACTGCACGTCTTCCTCACCCTAACCTCCTCTTGACCAGGCTTCCTGCACAAGCACAACTAGGTAGGCGTAATGAAGGATGATGAGGCAAGTTTCCCTTACAGCTTCAGATGGATACTGTGGTTTTCATCGGGACATTTTTTAACCTTGGTGCTGTCTCCACTGCAGTCGTTTCAGATAGGCAAAGTCCAGGAAGTGGTATAGTAATGATGCTGAGACAGAATAAGCCTTTCTTCAGTGTCTCACACACCCTATCTTGAAGAGTAGGAGATACTTCTTCCTCTCTACCTTGAAAAGGAAAAGTCTGAATCCTGGCCAGTTCAGCAGCTGTTCACAGATGCTTCTGTGTTACTGTTTAACTGTCTGTGATGCAGTCTACATAGCCAGCTCTACTATTCCCACAGGGCTGGTAGTGGAAAAAATTCAAGAGGGGTAGTGTAGTGCGAACCCAAGATTGGAGGCCAAAAATCACTAGAATAGTGAGGAAGACAATTACTTTTACTGAGGGAATCTCATGAAGGAAATCACCCATAAAGAAGAAAGAAACCAGGAGCCAAAACTCTGACAACTAGGCTTCGTTTTACACAACTCTTACTACTCTTATACAAAAGGGTAATGTGGGAGATCAAAGGGAGAAAAGGTGAGATATGATTTCTCTCTACAAATATGAGGGATTAATTATTACCAGTGGAATTTTTTAATGTAAATATACACACTAATAAATGTCAGATTACATTTATGTAGCATACATAGAGCAAGAACTTGACATAGCTCTGAAATCCTGGTTATTTAAAATCCTGGTTACATTTTGGTTAAAGATATAAGGATATTTGGCTAACTCTACATACTCATCGTAATCATGAATGTGGTACATAAAAGTTTTGGAGATCAGTGGCTCAGTTTCTTATGTTCTCTCTGAAACTCAGATTTGTGGAGTAAGAAGTAGGGCACTACTTCCACTTGCTACTGTCAATAATAATGTGATTTTAGAATGTACGTTGTTCACATCCTGGAGCCTCTTGAGGCACTTGCAGTAATTCATCTTGTCCTAAAGTAAACTTCTAAAATTAATCAGGGGATTAATATCCCAAATTTGTTTACATTTTTTTTCTGTTAACTGTAAAGAAAGTTCAGGGTGTCAGGGTGCAGACATCTTCACATCTTCATAAGAATCCCATCCTCAGTGTTTAGGAGTCTCAGTTACTACTATTTTAAGTTTCAAAGGAGATATTATTAATCAGATAACATTAATGATCTGCTCACAAACAGTAATAGTATTTAATACCAAATAAGTGCCTTAGACAATGACCCGGCCTAGAGATGGATGGATACATGCATTATCTGCACAGTGCAAGTCACAGAAACAAACAATAATTTCCACTCCAAAGTTAAGCTGTATTTGTTCAAGAAGTACAACATTTACTTTCATAATCTATGGAAGTCACCATGTAAATATGTCACAAAATCACACAATCACAGAGCAGCTGATGTGGGAAGACACCTCTGGAGATCTAGTTCAACTCTGCTGCTCAAGCAGTACCAACTAGAGCATCTCCAAATACGAATATGTTCTGTTGGGTTCTGTATACCTCCAAGGACAAAGACTCCCCAACCTCTCTGGGCAACCTGTTTCAGTGTTTGACCAACGTCATAGTAAAAGTGCTTTTCTTATGTCTAACTGTAATTTCCTGTACATATATTTTCTATTCCTATATAAAGTATGCTTTTTTTCTGTATTGAAGTTACCTCTAATAATATAAATTTATTCTCCATCAAATATTTAAAGACCATTAGCAAGTGAGCTTCATAAACTAAGTAGATTAGTCTTCCTGTTAGTGGAAAGAAAGTGGACTTCTTTCCTTTGATACAGTCCACCAGAACATTCTTACCTTTAAATTGAAGAAGTACAGATTTGATAGATGGGCTGTTAGATGGATAAGTAATTGACTCACCAAGGTGATCAGCTCAGCTACAGGCATGTGTTCTGCAGTGTAGGGGGGGATTAAGCATGCAAGGTGGGGTTTCCTGAGCCAGGGAAACCCCAGGAGAGTGCAGAGACCCACCAGGAGCCAGCAGCTCTCATGAGACAGGGTGGCTGACAGGGTGTGGGTGGGGCCAGAGGTAACAGTGGGAACCCCCCATGCTCACAACATGAAGCTCCAGGGAGCGCCAGTGATTTGGAGCACCAGCAAACAGAGCAGGAAAACAAGGCATGGCACAGCAACCAGGACATGGCACAGCAGTTCACGTGACAGTGTGTCTCTCCAAAGGAGGGACATTTCACTGACTGAGTGGAGAGGCTTGAAGTCCACAAAAATGAGCAGTCAGGTACCCTTCTGTGGCCATCTGCACAGGCCAAGGGCACTAATCCTACCTGACCTTCCAGGCAAGATGGCCACCACTTGTCTGAAAGTAAAGACTGCAGCTCCAGCTGGGGAGTCTGTACAATCTACCCCAGCAGTGGCTGATGCCTCCACCCAGATGGAGCTGCTGAAGGGAGAGGTTGCAGTGCAGACCTCAGACTACAGGACCTGCCTAGACCTTTTTCCTGGGGCAGGGACAGGTGGCAGACCTGCCTGCAAAAGGTGTGCCCAGGTGGAGGAGCTCCTGAAGCAGGTGGCTGAGCTGCAGTAGGCGGTGAGAAGGCTGCATAGCCTCAGGGAGGCTGATAAGGAGTTAGATAGCTGGTCCCAAGTGCAGTCTGCAGTGGACCCACAGCACATGCCCAAACAGCAAAAAGCTCCCTCACCAACACACACACAGAAGGAAGGGGGGCCAGTAATGCAGGATGGAAACTTGCAACAGCAAGGACCTGCAGGAGGAAGAGAATTCCCCCGAAACCTGAGGTGCCCTTGAAAAAACACTTCACCGTTCTACAAACTGAAAAGGAAAGACCCATCAAATCAGGAGAGATGCTGGAGCTGAATAAGGCAGCCCACTCTGCTCCCCATATAACAACCAGTGCAACTAAGAAAAGGCGACAGGTGATAGTAGTAGGCAACTCTCTTCTGAGAGGTACAGAGGCACCCATCTGCTGACCTAACACACTCTAGAGAGGTGTACTGCTTACTGGGGGCTCGTATCGGGGATATCATCAAGAGACTACCGAGCCTCATACGGTCCGCTGACTATTATATGCTGCTGTTGTTTCACATGGGCACCAGTGGAACATCAGCAGCTGAGGAGTATCAAGGATTACAGAGGCCTCGGAGCAGTGATGAGGGACTCTGGAGCACAGGTAGTTTTTTCATCGATCCTCCAGGTCAAAAAGGAAGGGATTTGAAAGGACCAGTTGAATCTGTTGTATCAACAATTGGTTACGGGACTGGAGCCACAGCCAGGGGTTTGGCTACTCAGACCATGGGACTCGCTTTGAGAAACCTGGTCTACTGGGGGCTGATGGGGTCCATCTGTCAGAGAAGGGGAAGAGCATCTTTGGTCATTGCCTTGCCCAGCTGGTGAAAAGGGCTTTAAACTAAAGTTGCCAGGGGAGGGGAACCTCAATCCATCCCACTCCTACCAGTTTGATGCCAGTGCCAGCAATAGATGTCCAGAGCCTGGAGAGGGATCACAGGTCAGCAGGAGAGCACCTGAAGAGCAGCACCAAGGAATTCCAACCACTCCAGCCAGTAAGTCAGCTTCATGGGGGGCCTTACTTAAATGCCTCTATAAAAACACATGTAGCATGGGGAATAAGCAAGAGGAGGTAGAGACGTGAAAAAGCCTGCAGGGTTACAATATGTTTTCAATCACAGAGACAAGGTGGGATGGATTCTATGACTGGAGTGTTGAAATGGAAGGATACAGTCTTTTTAGGAAGGACAGGCAGGGGAGAAGAGGAGGGGGTGTCACCCTCTATGTCAATGACCAGCTGGAGTGCATGGATCTCTGCCTGGGGATGGATGAGAAGCCCACCGAGAGCTTATGGGTCAGAATTAAAGGGAAGACAGGGACAGGTGATGTTGTAGTGGGAGTCTGCTACAGGTTGCCTGACCAGGAAGACCAAGCAAATGAGGCCTCCTATAGACATATAGGGGAAGCCTCATGTCCACAAGCCCTGGTCCTCATGGGGGAATTTAACCACCCAAATATTTGTTGGAGGGACAACACAGCAGGGCATAAGCAAGTCAGGAGGCTCCTGGAATGCATTGATGATAACTTCCTTCTCCACATGATAGAGGAGCTTATGAAGAGAGGTGTTATGCTGAACCTTGTTCTCACCAGCATGGAAGGGCTGGTTAGGAGTGTGAAGCTCAAGGGCAGCCTTGGCTGCAGTGACCATGAAATGATGGAGTTCAAGGTCATTAGGGCACTGAGGAGGACACACAGCTTACTACTCTGGACTTCAGGAGAGCAGACTTTGACCTCTTCAGGGATCTGCTTGGTAGAGTACCATGTGTCACATCACAATTTCTCAGGACAATGACTAGGATTTGACAATTCTCAGGTCAGGATTAAAGTGAAACACCACCAAGGATTCTTCAATTCACAAAACTCAATTTTTATTCACTCACAACAGATATTGGCATGAAACTTTGTCAGTAAGCCTTGCAACCTCTGCAACAAGCAGAGTAAACCTCAAACCATACACCAACAGACCTTACAACATACACTGACTAGCGGCAAATCTTATAACATGCCCCAACAAGCCTTAAATATGCCCCGAGAAGCTGGTCTTATATGCAGCAATACAGAATAAGAATGGAAGTGAAAAAGAGAGAAAGAGAGAAAAAGAGAGTGAGAGAGAAAGACAAAAAGGAAGATTTCACCAGTCCTGGTTCCATTGTTGGTCCAGCCAGCCTACGGGTCCAGTTCCGAAGGGGTCCGGCCACCTGGGGCTTTGACTGGTGTCCTCTTATAATTCCGTGCCCCACCTCTGGGCATATACTTGTACTCATTAGGCTAATTAGGCATTATGCACAGTCTATGCTTCTTGAATTCTCCTTGCTTTGGTGCATGCGTAGTTTGTACTTTCAGATTCTTCTGGAAATGGGTCAGTGGGCTTGGGTGTCATTGGGGACTAACTCCCCCACTCCCTGCAGGTATGACCATTGTCTGACCTTTCCTTTTAGCACATGTGTTATGAAAATGGCTTCTCTACTTGCTCTTTACGGAGTCACTCAAGGTAAGGGAGTTCAGCCTCAAAGAAATGTCCTACCTCTGTGGGACGCTACCTCTTGCCACACCTCTTTGCCATTACCTGCACAGTGCCAGCATTTCCATAGAAACCATTTCCTTTACCAAAGTTCTTTATCAGATGTTTGAGACATTAACTATGGTTTCATCGGACCGTCACACCATGGGATAAAACCCTGGAGGGAATAGGGACCCAAGAAAGTAGTTAGTATTCAAGGATCACCTCCTCCAACCTCAGGAGTGATGATGCATCCTGACAAAGAAGTCAGGCAAAAGCACCAGAAGACCTGCGTGGATGAACAGGTTACTCCTGGACAAGCTCAAACATGAATAGGAAGACTACAGAGAGTGGAAACAAGGACAAGTAACATGGGAGAAACACAGAGAAATTGTCTGAGCAGCCAGGGATCAGGTTAGAAAGGCCAAAGCCCTGATAGAATTAAGTCTGGCCAGGGATGTCAAGGGCAACAAGAAAAGCTTCTGTAGGTATGTCAGTGATAAAAGGAATACTAGGGAATATGTGAGCCCTCTCCAGAAAGAAAAGGGAGACTTCATCACGGGGATATGGAGAAGACTGAGGTACTCAGTGATTTTTTTGCCTCAGTCTTCACAGACAAGCGCTCCAGCCACACCTCCCAAGATGCAGAAGGCAAAGGTGGAGACTTGGAGAATGAAGAACTGCCCACTGTCGGAGAAGATCAGGTCTGAGATCATCTAAGGAACCTGAAGGTGCACAAGTCCATGGGACCTGATGAGATGCATCCACGGGTCCTTACGGAACTGGTGGATAAAGTGGCTAAATCACTATCCATCATATTTGAGAAATTATGGCAGTCCGGTGAAGTTCCCACTGAGTGGAAAAAAAGGGAAACATAACCCCCATTTTTAAAAAGGGAAAAAAGTAATACCCAGGGAACTACAGGCTGGTAGAGTCTCACCTCTGTGCCTGGCCAGATCATGGAGCCAGATCCTGCTGGAAACTGTGCTAGGGCACATGGAAAATAAGGGGGTGATTGGTGACAGCCAACATGTCTTCACTAAGGGCAAATTGTTCCTGAGAGATTTGATAGCCACTCAAAGAGTTGCAGTCAATGGCTCAATCTGTAAGTGGACAGCAGTGGCTAATGGTGTTCCTCAGGGATTGGTATTGAGACCAGCACTGTTTAACATCTTTGTTGGTGACATGAACAGTGGGATTGACTGCACTCTCAGCAAGCTTGCTAATGGTGCGGTTGACATGCTGGAGAGAAGGGATGTCATCCAGAGGGACCTTGACATGCTTGAGAGGTCAGCCCGTGCAAACCTCATGAAGTTCAACAAGGCCAAGTTCAAGGTCCTGCACATGGGTCAAGGCAATCCCAAGCACAAATACAGGCTGGGTGATGAGTGGATGGAGACCAGCCCTGTGGAGAAGGACTTGGGGGTATTAGTGGATGGAAAACTGAGTATGAGCCAACAATGTGCACTTGCAGCCCAGAAAGCCAACTGTATCCTGAGCTGCATCAAGAGAAGTGTGGCCAGCAGGTTGAGGGAGGTGATTATGCCATTCTACTCTCCTCTCATGAGACCCCACCTGGAGTACTGCATCCAGTTATGGGGTCTCCAGTACAAGAGAGACATGGACCTGTTGGAGCAAGTCCAGAAGAGGACCACAAAAATGATCTGATGGGTGGAACATGTCTGCTATGAGGAAAGTCTGAGAGTTGGGTTTGTTCAGCCTGGAGAAGAGAAGGCTCTGGGGAGATCTTATTGCAGTCTGTCAATACTTAAATTGTGCCTAAAAGAAAGATGGAGCCCAGAGAAGTTGTGGATGCTGAATCCCTGGAAGTGTGAGAAAGATAGAGAGAGGCTTTTTGCAAAGACCTGTAATGACAGACAAGGGACAATGATTTTAAACTGAAAGAGGGTAGATTTAGGTTTGAGCAACCTGATCTCATGAAAGATGTCCCTGCCCATGGTAAGGGGGATTGGACTATATGATCTTCAAAGGTCCCTTCCAACCCAAAACATTCTATTTTTCTATGAATCTATGAAAATTTTTCAGAATTCAAGTCACTCTTTCAGATTTATCCTGATTACTTTCATATTTATCAACACCCTGCTAAGAAAAACATCAGAGCTGAATTATCTCCAAGTTTTATCAGCATATTAAATGGCGTCAGTCCAAGGCTTACAGGATAGTCAATAAAAATAGCACCATTATATGTTTCTTCTGTTTACTTTTAGAAATGTATCAGTTAGTAAGTTTTACTCCAGTTTCTATGCATTATACTGTTTTTACAATTTAAGAGGTTAAAATCAGTATGTTCTGGGACTAAGTCAAAATAATTGCTACAGAAATTGATTATATCAACGTAGTGAATTTGAAAACTTAATGGTTAAGGATGAAACTGTTCTTCATAAAATTGTTCATAGGCTTTAATTTTGCCTAATTCTTCACTGATTAAAAATTTTCAATATCTTGTCTGGAATGCATGTGGTGTTAAAAAGCAGAGATGCCCACTTACTCTTTATAAAACATTGGCACAGTTTTTTTGTTCTTACCAATATCTTCAATGTAAAAGTTTCCCAGACTGCTTAAAGAAAACTACACTGATAACACAAACTCAAAGAATCACAGAATGGTGGAGGTTGGAAGGGACCTCTGGAGTTAATTTTGTCCAGCCCCCCTGCTACAGCAAGACTGTAGATTCCATTGCCCAGGACCTTGTCCAGATGGCTTTTGAACATCTTCAAGGTGGGAGTCCTCCCTGGGCAACCTGTTTTAGTGCTCAGTCACCCTCAGTAAAAAAGTGTTTCCTGATGTTCAGAGGGAATCTCCTCTGTTTCTGTTTGTGCCCATTGTCTCTGGTCCTGGCACTGGGCACCACTGAAAAGAGCCTGATTCTGACCTCTTTACAGCCTCCCTACAGGTATTCATAGACATTGATAAGATCCTGCTGAGCCTTCTCTTCTCCAGATTGAACAGAGAGAAGGCTCAGCTCTCTCAGCTCTCTCCCAGCTCTCTCAGCCTTTCCGCATAGGAGAGATGCTCCACTCCCTTAATTATCTTTGTGGCATTTTGCAGGACTCTCTCCAGTATGTTCATGTCTCCCTTGAACTGGGTTGCTCAGAACAGTACACATTGCTCCAGTTGTGGTCTCATCAGGGTTGAGTAGAGGGGAAGGATCACCTCCCTCGACCTGCAGGTAATAGTCTGCCTAATGCAGACCAAGATACCATTAGCCTTCTTTGAGGCAAAGACACATTGCTGGCTCATGTTCAACTTGGGTGTCCACCTGGTACCCTAGGTCCTTTTCTGCAAGGCTGCTTTAGGGCTGGGTGCTCCCCAACATATGTTGGTGCCTGGGCTTGTTCCTCCCCAAGTACAGGACTTCGCATGTACGGTTGTTGAATATCATGAGCTTCATGACAGCCCTATTCTCCAGCCTGTCAATGTCCCTCTGGATGGCAGCATGACCCTCTGGTGTATCAGTCATTCCTCCAGGTTTTGTGTCATCTGTAAGCATATATGTGCATAGATATGTGCTGCATTTCTAGTTCCTTTAATGATATATTAATATTTCTGGGAGCACAGTTATTTAGATCTTCTGATTAAAAAGATACTATATTTCTTGTCTGCATCATGAATAAAAACTTTATCATGTTATAGGACCTGCAATTTTTTTTTATTTGTCCTTCATATTTCGAAGAGCTGTGCTCCATCTACCTGTTTCCCATTAACCAGAGATTTTTAATGGCTGCACTTTACTTTTATATTGCTTGCATTCTCTAACTTTTTTATTTAATATTTATTTTAAGGAAGTAATTAATTTCCATTGAAGATGTGAAAGGGGATGCCTTTCTGCTATTTTCACTTCCTCTCTTGACACAGTGTCTTGGTTTCGGCTGGAATAAAGTTAATTTTCTTCCTAGTAGTTGGCATAGTGCTGTGTTTTGGAATTAGGATGAGAACAGTGTTGATAACACATTGATGTTTTAGTTGTTGCTAAGCAGTGTCTACACTAAGGACTTTTCAGCTTCTCATGCTGCCCTGCCAATGGAGGCTGGGAGTTCACAGGATACTGGGAGGGGACACAGTCAAGACAGCTGGACCCAAATGAGCCAAAGGGATATTCCATAACACATGACATCATGCCCAGTGTATAAACTGGGGGGAGTTGGTGGGTAGGGGCTGATTGCTGCTCAGGAATTGGCTGGGAATCGGTCAGCGGGTGGTGAGCAATTTTATTTTTCATCACTTGTTTTGTATATTCTATTATTATGATTATTATTATCCCTTCCTTTTCTGTCCTATTAAACTGTCTTTATCTCAACCCATGAATTTTATTTTTTTTCCCAATTCTCTTCCCCATCCCACTGGGGTGGAGGAGTGAGCAAGCAGCTGTGTGATGCTTAATTGCTGACCAGGGTTAAACCATGACAGCCAGATTTTTTAATAAAATTCCTTTAGATGCTTGAAGATTTGAGAAGTGTAGGCAGTTAGAAAAAACATGATAAACCATTCTTAAACATTTCCTAATCATTCATAGTTTTCATTAATTTTTTTCTTCCCACTGAGTTTTGTTCATGACTGTTTTTGGCTTAGGAGATAAATCCTTTAAATGTGTTACAGCCCTGATCCTCAGAGGCTTTTGGATTCTTAGCTCTGACTGAAATAATGGGATTTAGTTGCTTTGGAAGCACAGCTGAAAAAAAAAAAAAACCTTTGTGTCTATATCTTGCTGGTTAGAATATTCTGCTTGGATGTAGGAAACCAAACAAATCCATGAGCACTTGCAATTGCCTCGTCTTTAACACAATGAAGTTTCTTAGAGAAATATTCTATGCTGTTTCTACTTTTTTTTTTTTTTTTAAAAGCACCTATTACAAATGTTTGCTTCATTGCTTTTTAAAAAGTCTTTATTAGTCATTGCTTTTTTTAGCCTTGCCAATAATTTTTGAATGTTCTCTGAGATTTCCAATCTATCACATGGCAGGGATATGTAGCTTTTAGAGTGGATCTGTGCAGAGATAGTGTGTGATTTAGATTTAACATGTCTTATTACCATCTGCTTTGCTCCTCTTTTGAGGGAAAAAGAAAGGCTGTGCTACTCTGCTGGCAGCCCTTTGAAGACTTCTGCCCAACACTTCTTTCCTGAGCTCACAGAGAACAGCAAGACTTACTCCTTCAGGAGAGGTGCATAATATACATGGTGAAACAGGCTCCTTTTGTTGACTGTGACTAAGGAAAAAGTCCCTGCCACCTGTAGGAATGAGGATGTTCAAGATGCTTCACTATAGGTTTATAAGCACTAAATCTGCCAGGCATGTCTGATTGTTTTGTGATGTTATTACAAATCTAGCAAACAATCTTACTCTCAATATTAATTAAAATCAACTTGGAAAATTACTCTTTCATATTGACGAGATCTAACTACAGGGCTGTAAAATAGAGTAAGGATGAATAACAACATATCAAGTTTTGATGAGGTAAGGTCCTTGTTTGATTGAGTCCTGTTTTAACATTTTCATTAATAAACTTAGGTGGAGCCTTGGCCTCACTGAAGTAAATGACAAAACTTACTTACTTCAACAAGCTAGGATGTGTAATAAAACGGTACATTAATGAAAGTCCCATCTGATATTACACTCAACTTCAAATAACGCTGGGGACAGAAAATACATCAAAAAAACCCCTACTGCAGACAATAAAAACAGAAGGCAGGAAATAAAATTAGTTTAAGTTTGAAAATTTATTATCTCATTAGTGTATGCATAGAAAGAAGTCCCAAAGTGTAAAATCCCCTATTCCAGGTGTGGGGGGAAAAAAAAGAAAGTAAAAAAAAGGAAAGACCCTCCAGAAAAGTCATAAAGCTGGCAGGAAGACCTTAGGGTAATATTTAAAAATGTGTTTTCATCTGAAATCTTGCATAGCACAAAGCTGACAATAACAATTATTTAGTTAGCAGTTGTCTTAATTTCCACACACGTACAGATGAACACCTGCCATTCTTTATGGGGTGAAAAAGTTATTGTTCGTATTTCGTATTTGTGTTCCTAAACTACAATTGAACAGAAATAAAAGATACACTCTAGAAGAGCCAAGACCTTATTCTAGAGTCTAAGAAACGTATCAGTCTGTATGATTAAAGAAAATATGTTAAGGGTGGTTAAGAGAAAGACTGAGACTAGACATTTTTCTATATCTGAATGTCATGAACAAAAAATATTCATATACCTCACTAGAAATGTTAGCGTATATTTTCCCTTCTTTTAATTTAGAATATGCATATTTTATAAGAAAAACAAGTATCAGCAACATGTTAATACCAGAAGCATTTGGGCATAACCAGATAATAAATCTGGATTGTTATAAAGAATAGTATTGATTTACCTAATCAGTGTTTTCCACTAATTGATAACATTGTAACTAAATTAAAGATCTGATGGAAGGTATTTGTCTGGTAAATATATTCATATTGGCTTGCCTTCACATCCTTCCACTACTTTGTCCTGTGTCATGTCATGTCATGTCATGTCATGTCATGTCATGTCATTACTAAAACATGAAGGCCACAGTTTTATTTGTAAAGACTAAAGTCAAAGAAACAGCAAAAATTTGTTTTTCTGAAGAGACAAATTCTACAAACATCTTTCATGAGACGAGTTATTATAATATCTAACATGTATACCATGGTTCTTATCCACAGATATCAGAGATATTTACAAAGAAAGAAAAGTAGTAAAAGAGAAAGAAAAAGCCTGAAAAGCTGAAAAGCTCTCCTAGAGACATTTTATGAGCAAATAGAATATTTGCAATGTCCAAAACCCTCTTTGTATGAATTCAGTGTATTTGGTGTGAATATCCAAAATCCAGTCAAGAGCAAATATTGGTCTGACAAATTAACCTGGTTGAAAATCATTGTTCTAGTTTGTAGGAAACTTGAGGTCTGTCTGTCCTGTCAAATAATTTGGCTTGTGAGTTAAGACTCAATCCCTGACCCCTTGATCTTCCACACTGCAGAAATGTTAATTTGGTTCTAAACTTTCTTTTGGAGCACTATCACTCAGTTCCCCATAACTCAAAATCCATCTCTTATTAAAAAAATTTATATAGACATTGGTTTCAATGGAGAGAGTGAATGAAGGCTGCACTCAACTACATTTTTTTCTGCTCTGTAGCATCCTCCAACATTACCTGGTGAACAGATTCTTAACAATTAAGACAACTTCATGTGCCATGCCTTGGGACAAGCAATACACATCCTGAGTCTCATGCTATAAAAACCTCTCCCTAGCAGGACTAAACCCAGATTTATCATTATTTCAGAGACACACGTATGAAAAAAAGAAAAATTTGAGGTGGGCACTGCACATGACACAGATCCAGAGACAAGTGTTATTTGGCTGTGCCCCATCTGCCCTGAAGGCATCTGGCTCTATGTGGTGTGTGTGTGAACCACTGCCTCTGTTCACTAAGGACCAAAGACCACTGTGTGTCATAGATGCTTTAGCAATGTAGATATGTATTTTGTTCCTTGGAAAGTTTGATCCAAATCAAACCAAACCGTAAAATAATGGAATTTCAAGCAAACCACTATTAAGCGTGAAAACTGCTTGTGCATACAGTAGTATTACACTTACAAGAACACCAAAGCTAGTGGCAAGATGTGCTACTGTCTATGGCATGGTGCCAGACACAGCACCTCTTCTTGTGGTAGATTCATAAAAAGTCCTCTGAAGCCAAGATTTTTCAAATGCATACATAGGGCCCAGAGGATTGAAACCACTCATGCACACAACTTCATAAGAAGGATCTAACAGCTGAGATGAAAGGCCTCTAAAGATGTTAAGATTTTAATAACCTGGGACACTAAATAGCTTCCAAGCCCACACACTGATCCTGTAAATTTCTGGCATGTGCCATACTCAGTATGTGCTGCTGAATATTATTCTTCCTTCTACTTGGATTGATGTGATGCTACTGACTGAAGTTCCAGTGTAGCTGGAATAGGTTACAGGTACAGTCCAAAAGCAAGTATCTTTAAATCTTTGGGTATTGTTTTAATAATAATAATAATCATCATCATCATCATCGTTGTCATCATCATCATCATTATTATAATTTGCCATATGCCTAATCACTGGGTCACACTCTATTATCACCAGTCAAAAGAATTTAAAATGTTTGACAGAACATTACACTTGCAGGAGATACAAGGACACAACATCCATAAGTGTGCATGCTTGTGTTAGAATTTACTTTAAAGAACTGATGGGAGCACTAGATTATTTTTATTTCCCCTCACTGTATTTATGGACATGAAATTTACTGAAAAAATTAAAGAAACACAGCAGGTGATAGGCTGAAACAGTCTTTGGTTATTATTGACTTCATAGTTACTGTAAATACAACTAAAACAAAATCTGAGCTGGGACTACATTATAATCTTATTCTCCAAAATCTCAGATATTCTTTTTATCACAAGGAAGAAAAACCTTGAAACTCGATCCTTAATAAATGCAATAGTACAAAGCTTGAGATGTGAATTGCCCCATCTCTCTTTGTAAGAAACAGACAGTCATGTCTAATACACAAGTAGAGTTGGAAAAAAGTATTATTGCCTCTTTCCTCCAGCACTGAGAAAGAGTGGCCTGGAGAAGAGCAGTAAACTAACTCATTTAGTAAGTCATATATTTTGTTGCTGCTGGATAAACATTTAGCATTTTGAAATAAAAAGAAATTAAATATATTTACATCAATATTTTGATGAAAATGGAGGTATATTATTTGCCCACAGGATAAATTCTCCTTTCACAGTTCTTTCTGGTTCTCCAGCTCAAGAAAGGGAGTAGGAGAATGCTTTTACAGCTTTCAGTATTTTGTAGCTCAGAATGGCAATCACATAAATTCTACCACGTATTCTCCCATTATTCCCTTTTTCCACTAATTCTATTTTTTGAAATTATTATCATGAAATACAAACCCATTCCTTTATTCAGATTCAACAGTAATATTCCCCTGTGTGGCAGATGCACCAACCCATCTTATTTGATGGGCACAAACCACACTGATGCATGGAATAGCTGTAACACAGTTGTGGCTAAAGCAATGTTTGATGCACTTCCTTCCATGAGACCCTGTCACCTATTAGAGACCTTGCTCTTTTTACAGGAAAGACCTCATACACCAAACTGATGAACAGCAACACAAAATCCTGGGACAGATAGGAAGAGCAGACACTTCACAGAGATTTTGTTCTGAGATCATCAGCTGTAATATGGTATTTTAAAGGCCAAATGGAGACATATATAAAATTGGTGGGCTCAACATTGGTTTAACTCTCCTCTTGCTGAAGGAAATGATAAACGTTTTTGTAGGCAATGTTGATCCCCTGTAGATCAGAGACTTCCAGCTATGAATTTCATCCTATGGAATAAATATAGCTTTTGTTTTCAAGGCGGATCTCTCCTAATTTGCATTAACTGAGATTCTCTACCCTCAAAGGTTGCAAGATTAAATAAGAATGTTTTCTGCTACACAGCTGAGGTCTATTAGGTTTCTCTCAGAAGCCTTAGCTTGTGTGTGCCATGCACAGTGCAAACTCAAAGGTAACCAACAGTAAAAGGAAGTTAAAATGAGTATTTTCCATCCCTTTCCCTTTAGAAGGAAAGAAAACAGAACCCTGCTTTGTTCATGAAAGCCCAGCATTCACAGCTCAGCAGTCAGTCTTTGATTTGGAGCTGGTTTGCACCAGGGGTGCCATGACACTGATTTTTTTATGGGGAAAAAAATGAGGATAACAAGGCACTTAATAAGATTAAGTGATTTAGAGATACATCTGCAAAGCATAGTTTAAAAACATCAGACGTTTCCTTTTTCTCTCTTTCCCTCCCTTTTCATCTCCTACACAGAAACAGAGAAACAGACTTCTGAATTGCTGTGGTGGTTTTTTTCTCTCTCCAAACCTTATATCTTTATTTAAATAATAACAAAATTCTTTGTAACTAGTTGACATATTTGTCACTACAATCATAAAAGCACATTAAAAAAGGTATAGAGAGAATCAATGAAATGGTGAACAATTCTTTACTTATGATTAAGAATTACAAACACAGAAAGAATTCAGGTTGATCCTGAGAGAATTAGAATTAATGGCATCTAATTGTTCACAGAACTGTTTCCAGCATCCTGTGACTAATTCTTTCCCATTCTGTGTCCATCCCCCATCCTCTTATTCTCAGCTCCTTCTATGTCTCCATGTTCAAAACACTTGTTGCTTTCTCAAATGTCCTGTTTATTTTCCTGGATCAGAGGCAGCATATGCTCTCACTGATTTAAAGGGTCACAATAAGTATGTTTTTAGATTGGTCAGGTGGCTGCTAACTCATGGAGCAGGTGAGGGGATAAGTTACAACTGCTTTTCTCCCTGTATCAGGTAGCAATGATGGAAGAAATGACAATCTCTTACCAATGGTATTCATGAAACCTGAAGAAATTTTGTCTCTTTAAGACCTCACCTCTTATGTTCAATGTACTTGAAAGCTGATTGATGATTTCAGTGCTATTAGAGGAGGACTGAGCGATACAGACAGTGTGATCATATAAAACTTGTTGCCTTAGAAAAACGTGCTAAAGGATACAAAGATAGCTTATTTCTGGCTTGGTATGGCTTAGTGTTGCTTCCAGAAGGATTTAACCTTTAATTCAATTCCAAGCTTCCCACTGTAAAAATGTGTTAAAGTCCTTTATAGAAACTGAATTTTAGTGATTTGTGCTCATAGAATGTCCTTGAAATAATTTATTTTCAGGTTTTTTTTTTTCAGTTGGATTCACAGATAAACTCAGAAGATCAAAATAAGAATGTCTGCTCCTGAAAAACATTGCTTTCTTTTTTCCTTTCAAATATGAATTAAAATGTAGAAAAATAAAAGCAGAAACATGGGGGCAAATGTCTGTGAAACATGGTTCAGAGAATTTATATTGTTTCAAGATGGATTTTTAGTCCTTCTAACATCTGGAATCCCCACACTTCCCTGTTCCAGTAGGTAACTTTGGAGTTTGCTACCTGTGATGGAAAGGGCCTAAAACTGAGAAAGAAACTGTGCTAATCATTAAGGAAGCTCTGAGATCTATCAAGAAAAAAAGTCTGTTGAGCACAGTTGTATTAAGCTGATGGTTTCCATTGCGAGGATATTCAGTCAGTCAAACCTGGTTCAGTCCCAAACCTTGGAATTTTTAAGATAAGACAACAAAAGGAAGAGCTTTTTTGAATGCAAACTGAAATGAAATAGCATTCTAGCTTCAAAGGAATAGAAAACTTCATTTTAGTTTTGAGATTTCTTGCAGAAAAGCGGTTGAAATAACTCTACTGACAGAATTCAAAATTCAAAATTTGCTCATCCCCCATTTTTCCATAGTGAGTCATCACAGCTATACACACAGACTCGCAGGATCACAGAATGGTTGAGGTTGGAAGTGACCTCTGGAGTTAATCTCATCCAATCCCCTTGCTACAGCAGGGCCACGTAAAGCCTGGTGCCCAGGACCATGTCCAGACATCTTTTTAATATCTTCAAGGTGGGAGACTCCACAACCTCCCTGGGAAACCTGTGCCAGTGCTCAGTCACTTCACAATAAAAGAACCTTTCCTGATGTTCAGAGGGAATGTCCTCTGTTTCTGTTTGTGCCCGTTGCCTCTGGTCCTGTCACTGAGCACCACTAAAACAAGCCTGGCTCCATCTCCTTTCCACTCTCCGTTCGGGTATGTAAACACATTGATGAGAACTCACTTAAGCCTTCTTTCATCTAAACAATTCCAACTCTCTCAGCCTTTTCTCATAGGAGGAAAGTCCCTTCATCATCTTTGTGGCCCTTTGTGTGTCCCTCCAGTGTGTTCATGTCTTTCTTATACTGGGTTGCTCAGAACTGTAGACAATATTCCAGGTGTGGCCTCATCAGGGCTGAGGGGAAGGATCACCTCCCTTAACCTGATGGCAGTAGTTTGCCTAATGCAGCCCAAGATACCATTAGCTTTCTTTGTGTCAAGGGCCCATTGCTGGCTTATGTTCAACTTGGTGTCCACCTGGAACCCCGGGTCCTTTTCTGCAAGGCTGCTTTACAACTGGGTGCTCCCTAACATATGTTGGTGCCTGGGCTTGTTCCTCCCCAGATGCAGGACTTTATATGTACGATTGTTGAACATCATGAACTTCATGACAGCCCATTTCTCCAGCCTGTCAGGGTCCCTCTGGATGACAGCATGACCTTCTGGTGTATCAGTCACTCCTCCCAGTTTGGTGTCATCTGCAAACTTGCTGAGAGTACAAATTTCCCCATCATCCAGATGATTAGTGAAGGTGTCAAACAGGACTGAACCCAGACTAGACCCCTTGGATACACCACTAATTATTGGCCTCCAACTACACTTTGCATTGCTAATCACCATTCTCTGGGCCTGGCCATTCAGTCGGTTTTCAATCCACATCAGAGTCTGCTCATGCAACCCATACATAACAGATTGTCTCTGATGATCTTGTGGGAGATAGTGTCAAAGGCCTTCCTGAAGCCCAGGTAGACAATATCCCCTGCTCTTCCCTCATCTGACAGTCCAGTTATTTCATTGTAGAAGTTTGTTAAGGTGGTCAAGCATGACTTCATCTTGGTGAATGCATTCTGGCTACTTCTGATTATTTTATTGTCCTTACTGTGCCTGGAAATTGTTTCCAGGATTAGCTGCTCCACCACCTTCCTGGAGATAGACATGAGGCTGACTGGCTTGAGTGTCCCTGGGTCCTCCTTACTGCTCTTCTTGAAGACAGGAGTGATATTTACTGTCCTGTAGTCTTTGGACACTTCTCCTGGTTGCCATGAGTGATCAAAGATTACTGAAAGTAACCTCACAATGATATTAGCCAGCTCCCTCAGCACTCATGATTGCACTCCCCCTGAAAAATAAGACAGGAAATCTTATGACAACCAATATGGAGAAGACTGTGTGGTGGTTTCGGCCCTGCCGGGTCCAAGACCACATGGCCGCTGCCCCTCCCCCACAAAGGAAGTGAAATACAAAGCCCCGGGGCTGAGATAAGGAGAGGTTTAATACAGCAGTGCAACAGCAACACAACAAACAACAACAATAACAGTAACAGTAATAACAATGAACAGAGCAAAATATCTACCGATACAGCAGTGAGAGCAGAGAGAATGCATAACACACATGCCTTCACCGACTCTCCCACGCTCCCGCGCTTCGGCGCCAGGAGGTGACATCAGCATGGTATTGAATAATCCGGCTAGAGCTTCCCCCCCACTGCTGGGGAAACTTAACCCTATCCTAGTTAAACCAGGACAGGCTGAGGTACTCAGCAATCCTTCTGTCTCAGTTACTAGTGGAAATTGCTCTTCCCAGATCTCTCAAGTCCCTGAACCACAAGGCAAGGACAAGGAGAACAAAGTCCCTCCCATCATAAGAGAAATTCAGCTTTGAGACCATCCTCAGATGTAGTTGCTAAGCCACTTTCTATCATACTTGAAAATCCATGGTAATCAAGCAAAGTCCCTGGTGGGAAAAGGGAATATCACACCCGTTTTTAAAAAGGATAAAAAGGAGGACCATGGGAACCACCAATCATTGAGAGCCACTTTCATGCCCATTAAGATCATGGAACAGATCCTCCTAGAAGATATATTGAAGCATACTGAAGACAGGGAGGTGATTAGAGACAGCTAACATGGCTTCACCAAGGGCAAATTGTGCCTGATTAATCTAGTGGCCTTCTATGATGGAGTGACTGTGTCAGTGGATACCAAGATGACACCAAAATAAGTGGTGCAGTTGATTCACTACAGGGAAGGGATGACATCCAGAAGGCCTTTAACTGACATGAAGAGTGGGCCCATGCAAACCTCATGAAGACCAAGTGCAAAGTCCTGCACCTGGGTCAGGGCAATTATCAGTACAGACTGGCCAGTGAATGGATTGAAAACAGCCCTGTGGAGACAGACTTGGGGATACTGGTGGATGAAAAAAAAATCAGTATTTGCCAGCAACATGCTCTTGCAGCCTAGAAAGCCAATTGTATCCTGGGCTGCATAAAAAAAAAAAAAAAAAAAAAAAAAAACCTAGCCAGAGGTCGTGGCCCTTTACTCTGCCTTTGTGAGACCCAACCTGGAGTGCTGCATCCAGTTTTGGGGTCCTTAATACAAGAAACACATGGACCTTTTAAACTGTGTTGAGAGAGAGGTCACGAAAATGATCAGAGGGCTGGAACTCCTACCTCTCCTATGAAGAAAGGCTGAGAGAGTTGGGGCTGCCCAGGTTACTTAGCCTTGCTTCTACCCTCTGTATGCTTCCTTTTTTTTGTTTTATTTTGGCCAGGAGTTTGTTTATCCATGCAGGCTTCCTGACAATTTTGCCTGACTTCATGCTCATTAGGCTGGAAATCTCCTGAGCCTGGAGGAGGTGATCCTTGCATATTAACCAGCTTTCCTGGGCCCCTCTTCAATCCAGGACCTTATGCCATGGTACTCTTCCAAGTAGATATTTGAAGATGCCAAAGCCTGCTCTCCTGAAGTCCAGGGTTGTGATCTTGCTTTTCACCCTGTCACCCACCCACTCATGCTTGCTGCAACCAAGGCTGCATTTGACTTTCACATTCCCAACAAGCCCTTTCTTGTTGGTGTGTATGAGATCCAGCAGGATGTCACTCCTTGGGTCCTCTATCACTTGGATGAGAAAGTTATAGTTGACGGACTCCAGGAACCTCCTGGATTGCTTATGTACTGCTGTTGTCCCTCCAGCAGATATCAGGGTGGTTGAAGTCCCCCATGAAGATGAGGGCCTGTGAATGTGAGGCTGCTCCTATCTGTCTGTAGAGGGCCTGATCTACTTGTTCTTCCTGGTCAGGTGGTCCATAGAAGACACCTACTATAATGTTACCCTTACCTGCCTTCTCTTTAATCCTTACCCATAAGCTATTTGTTGGCTCCTCATCCATCCCCAGACAGAGCTCCATGCACTCCAGCTACTCTGTCACATAAAAGACAACTCTCCCTCCTGATCTTCCCTTCCTGTCCTTCCTAATGAGCCTCCATTGCAACATTCCAGTGATGGGAGCCATCCCACCACATTTCTGTGACCCCAAGAAGATTATAGCCCTGCAACTGCACACATATCTCTTAACTCATTGTGTTTATTCCCCATACCACATACATTGGTGTACAGGCACTTTAGAGAAGCACCCTAACATGTTGAGTGGCTGGAGAGTGGTTAGCAAATTTCTCCATAAGAAGAAATTTCTTCCTTGTAGAAAGTGTTCCTTGCAGACAAGCAAGTGCTGGAGGTGACATCACTTAAACCCCATTTTGTTAGTTTTGTGATCCCTTCCTGCCATATCACCCTTGCTTAGCGATCCCATCACATTACACCATGCACTTTGCTCATCTTGATACAAGAGAGAATTTATTTTACAGTGAGAACAATCATTCACTGGAACAACCTTCCCAGGAGGTTCCTGGGTGGTAGAGTCCCCATCACTTGAGATTTTCAAGACTCGACTGGACAGGATGCTAGATAATCACATTTAGGCTCCCTTTTCCATGAAAGGTTGGACTAGATGATATTTTGAGGTCCCTTTCAACCTGGGCTATTCTATGATTCTATGATCCTGTCTGTCACACTCTCAGAGGACTGTTGGCTACTCTCTCCCTCTCCTGTTGTTCTTAGTTCAAAGCCCTCCTAATGTGGTCAATCATCCTATTGGCAAAAATAGATTTTCCCTGCTTAGAGACATGGATCCTACCTCTTCCAAGCAGATGATGACCTGCAAATAGGATCCCATGATCAAAGAACCCAAAACCCTTTTGCTAACACCAGTTCTGCAACCACACATGAGTGCAGTCCAGTCTCACAGTGGTATATTCTTAACAGGGGAAACCTGACTCTGGGGATGGTCTGGGTATGTCTCATAAACCAAATTAAGTCTTTCTCACTGATGTTCATGAGGTTTCTAAGAACCTCATATGGTTCATTTGCCTGATTAGAAGAAAATTTAGATTGGTTTGCACTATAATAAAGAGGGAAGGATTAAAATCACAAAGTAAAAATTTCTAAACCTGCACTTTGAAAGGGTTAATAAGATTAGGACTGGCAGTTGATATTTCAAAAGTTGAAGTAAATACACAAAACATGCAGATAGAAACCTTAATTCATTTGCTTATCTGACACATTTGGATCTATCACTGAGTTATATAACATTTCTTAAAACATTTTTAAAACCTATAAAGCAGCTTGCACCACTGAATATATTGTTTTTTATAAACTGTCTTCAAAAAAACCAACCATATGGATCTGGCTCTTTTACAATATCTTTTACTGAGACAGGCTCTCTTTAAAAAAGAATTAAAACAATAATAACAACAAGAAATACTGTCAGTATTTTAAATGTTTTGACCCAAAAACATTTAGCATGGATTTATCTGATGTATTACAAATGAGGAAAACTTTGAATTGATTCCATTGCCTTAGAGTTCTGGTTATATTTTGCAAGCACATTTTTGACATTTCTGTAATAAGTGCACACCTTCTAGGAGATTAAGAGTTCAGGGGAAGAAAAATTGTTGGATTATCTCTAAATTACTGTCATTTTTTAATTTAAAAAGTTAATTGATGCCAATAAAATGAAGTCTCTGTGTCTGTTACTGGCTGAAAAACATAACACTTAATTTTAGAAGGCCTGCTTTCATTGCAAAAAGTAAAGAACAAAACTGCTGATTATTCAACTGACAGTGTTTTTATGCAACTGAAAAGGTGTTAATTGAAAACTTGTTAGATTGATTTAGAAACATGGGGCTCGATTACCAAGTAAAATTATGGATAATTAAGAGAGTATTTTACATCCACGTTGAAACATAGTTTCTCTGCAGTGAAATAGAAGCTTTGCTAGTGGTTGGAGTGAGGCAGGTTTTCATCCTTATGTGTTCAACTGCTATCAAAATGATTTACACATGAAATGCCAAACCCTGAGTACCTCTGTGATATCTTTATAGAAATCCACCTCCCAAATATTATTTTTTACGACATATAGCCTAAAACTGAACAGAAAAATTGCTGTACCACCACATCTATATAAAAAGTAGGTACCACCTTAGGGATTTTTACCCTCTGCTTCTATTAATTGGCTTTCTCTCAACTTGTTTTATTCTTATACTTATGCTTATATCCAGATCTGTAAAGATTTTTTTACTGAACTTGAAACTCAAAGCTACTTCCTTCCTTATGTATCTTCTTTGTTAGAGGTGTGTCTTGCAGAGGATTGCAGTGTGCTTTGTGGTCCAGCACAGCACTTACACCATGCCCTGCGGAAGACGAGAATTAATGAAACTGGATTCAGATCCCTGATACTGTTTTGGAGAGCTATCACCAAGATAAAGATGAAGGAGATGTAGATATACCTGCTTATTCCTTTTAAATAGAGTCACAGGCCTTACTTTGCAGAGCCTGGTACCTAATATGTATCAGATGAAGTGGAAATAAAAGTGGGTCTGCAGTAACTAATGTTTCCTATAAAGAGTTACAGATTGCATAAAAGCTGAGTTATGCATCTTGAATTTGTCTGAAAACAAACATTGTTTCTATTTCAGTCACAGACAGAACTGAGAAATGATAAACTCTCATCTCATCAAAATTCATTTTCTGTCTTTCTTGCTGTGGAGCCTCCACTGCCATCTGGTATATTTTATTTTGTTCCTCTTCAGATGCGTATCCTTAACATCCAGCTGCTCTACAGCCTCAATCTCTCCATGCCTTTCTCCGATAGTTCCACACTTGAGTTACACCAGCTATTCTGTTTACTCCTGGGGAGTCTTTAACTTACATGGCCTCACAGAACTCAGTATCACAGGTAGTGACCTTAGATGAAATGATAGGTTTTTAAGCCTAGTAATATTCAAACTAAACATGAGTCAGGTGAGTGAGCAAAAGTCGAGGCTCAGGTATTTATAAAAGAGTTGATTGAACTTCATTCAAGATTTTGAAAATCCATCTCTTATTAGTTCTACATGACTACTGGAATGATCTTTGCAGATTTTCCAAACAAATTTTTTCTACGCTGACTATTAGTGGATGTTCAGTAGTTGGAAGAATTGCTAGGAAGTAGATTGTCAATTACAGTGTCAAATGAACTTCAACTGATTTACCATGCAAATGGAATATCAGAAGTCATCTAAAAGTATCTTCTTTGGGTCTTGGTTTGGGTCTTTCTCCCTCCTCCTCTATACACATACATTTTATGGCAGTGATAGTAACAGAAGCAGTTTTAGTCTGGATACAAGATGTCATCTATATGCTGATGACACTACGTAAATGGCTTGGCCCAGCACCTCAGGAAATTGGATCACCTTTGCAAGCTGACTTTGTGGTATTTCTGAAGTGCTTGATGAATAATAAATTAGTGCTAAACTTTGAGGAATAGTTATAAAATTCACTTTTAATTCCAAATTAAGAACATCAGTAGCTCAGTTGCTGTTAGGTAGTACATATGTTAATGATTTTATTTTTTTTCCTTTTGAGCTATTCAATTTCTTTAAATACCCTGTTATTTCCCATCATCTAAATTACTTTTTGCCTGGCCTGAAGTAAAGAATTTCAACATGGTCCTCTGAAATTGTATCTGAATACATTATGTCTCAGGAACAACTGTCACTTTCCTTAATGTAATCACTAGAAACTGATTTCCTGAGAAAATTCAAAAAGAACACTCCAGATCTAGAAATCACATATTGATTCTCAGAGAGAGTATGCTCACTGGCTGAGACATATTACAGCAGTTACAAGACTTTTTCTGTTAACACTTACTGCACATGAAGAATAGTTTTGCAGTCTTAAAGATCTGTGACATGGCTGGAGTATTTGTATTTTCCTTCATATGATGATATATGGCTAGTATCAGAAATAGTGTGGCCAGCAGGGGCAGGGAAGTGATCTTGCCCCTGTACTCGGCACTGGTGAGGCCGCACCTCGATTACTGTGTTCAGTTTTGGGCCCCTCACTACAAAAAGGACATTGAATCACTTGAGCGTTTCCGAAATTAGTGTTTTATTGAAAGGGGGTTTGGGATTCCTTCATAACAGTCTCTGTAAGTGCTTTGCTGGTCAGTACTGCAGAAACAATGGTTATATTATCAGTAACATATGCTTTAATTTTATACATTTCTTTTTTTCTTTTCTTTGTTCTGAACCTGTTCTGAAATGTTTGGAATTTCAGAATTTGGAAAACTCCAAAAATTATTGGAGTGGCCCAAATCCAGAACCCCTGGGGGTCTTCTTTAGACAGTCAATGAGCTCAGGACAACTATAAAGAGTAATACTATGCCCTCAGTAGATCAAGCATTTTTTGGGCTCACCCAATCCCTCAGTTTCTAAGGTAGCCATAGACTTAGTTCAAAGATCATTCTTTTGGCTATATTGCAAAGTTGTATACTACAGTTACCAAATGCTACTAATTAAAGAGGCATCTACTGTAGGTTTGCTGTTATGGAAAGCAGCACATTAAGTGTCTCATCTAGCTGAATTAACTTCTGTATTTGGTTTACAGTTTTCTTATGGGGGAGGGGGAATTTTTCTTTATTTTTAAGAAAAGGTATGAAAAGGATTCACCACCAATTATGAAGGTTATTCCATCTATCCTTCTGGTTAGCTGTCTGAAGAGTGCTGAGGAATAACACAGGAGTATTTCTAGGAGAGAATTTGAGGCAATCCTCTAATAGCTGTGACAGAATATTATCTGGATGCAAGTTCCTCGTCAGAATAGATTTTCTGTCTGTCAAATGAGATCGAAACCAGTTCTTTCAAGAATCGTTAATTCTCATAGCATTCAGGCTTTTAGAAATAGTTCACCAAGCACTAAATAAAAAGCTTTTCATAAGACTGGCCAGCATTGTACCAGCTCTAAGGCTTTTATCAGTAATTAAACAGACATATACAGGCTGAAGCTACCCATGAGTGATTTGGTTATGATTTCTGTTCCCCCTCATCTTTTTTTTTTCTTTTTTCTTTTTTTCTTTTTTTCTTTTTTTTTCTCTTTTATTGGTAAATACTATGTTTCAGTATGACAAGTAAATTGCCGTGCATGTCAAATTTTGTTACCTTGACTACTGAAGTTACATACTTTGTAACCTTTTGTTTCTGTTATTGCACCCCTCAACTTCATCCAGCAACTATCACTAAAATAATTTTCCTTTGTCAGTACTCAGATCATATCATTCTACTGGCCTGTATCTTGCCGCATTGCTGTCTTTTCTTCTTCTGAATCAAACCTGTACATTTTACCTCAATTAACAAGGTCTTTTAGAAACCTGCTTACATTTCAATTTTAGATAATAATTAGGTCTCTGATTCAAGTCTACTTTTCTCTGGGTCACCTTTCCTGGACATAGTTATTGTGAAGTTTTCATCTCAGGATGAACTCAATCCCAAACAGTCAGGAGATGGAAACACACAGTGTATCTTTAATATGTGATCTACCCTGTGATTTACCATGCAAAACAGAAGAAACTCCAGGAGTTGAGGTAAACCGTGAGACAGAGAACCCGCATTACAGCTGAGCAGTTACTTATTTTGCCAATTCCCTGGGTAACCAAAATACTGAAAAGAAAATATTTGGGACAGCCAAATGTAATTATGTAATTTTTCTTATTGTAATGTCAACAAGAAATGTTTCTTTCTGGTTCAAACAAAATTTTTGATTGAAACACAGTATGTTTCTTTCTTTTTTTTTTTTTTTTTTTTAAATTAAAGGACAATTTCTTCAGAAATCCTTTTCAAAAGTTTTCAATGTTGAAAATAGACATTTTATTTTTTCAGCTTTTCATCTTTTTTTTTTTCTGGCTAAAATATTGCAACACTAACAGGAATTTGCAAGTAGTCACATTTTTCACTGAAATAGCTAAAACCAAATCCAATGAGTCTATTTTGTAGTCTCAATCTGCATAACATTTTTGCCTGAGGATCTCACTGCACATGCAAATCTTCCTGCTAGTAATAATACATAACACCCCTGTGCATCAAGGAGTACTGTTCCAGCTCCTAAGACTAGTGTGATTTAACCTACGCTTAAAATAGATGTGTGTTTTACAGGTCCAGATGAGCTCAGTAGTTACAGACAGACATAAGCACTGTGCTTAGAGGTTCATTTACCACTCTCTCCGCTTGGGTTTTCCCCCTTACTGAACCAATCTTTTGGGTCTCTTATACCACCCGCCCAGTATTTCACATCCTTTCATGCTACTTTGTCTTGAAGAATGACTAGAGTTCCTTCAGCTGTAAACTGGTTAACAGACTAGCCTACAGACTTCAAGACATGTTTTGAATTCTTTCTCCAAGGCTTTTTTGAGTATATCTGTCAGTGACCTTTGCTATTTGCCTTCACATGTTCTTTTAAAAGGGAAAGAGGAACATAATTTTTTTTTTCATCTGAGAGATAGCAAATCATTTGACAAAATTTGCCCACGTTACAAATAGATAAACAAAGAGTCATTAAAACAATCTTGGGATTAGACATTTTGGAAGCAATATCTAATCTTAGAAAATAAATTACAAAGGAATCCAAGATGACACAGATGAATTGATTTTCATACAGTGATATCATCATGGGATTTTAGCCAAGCGATAACATCAGAAGTCAATTTACAACTTTAAAAAATACTTTTCTTGATAGTAACACACTTGAGGTTTAGGAGTTAAGTGAGGTGAACCAGACAGATGTAAGAGGGTTTTTGCTTGTTCTTTAGAGGTTTTTTCTTTTTTCACTTTTTACAGTGTGGAAGAATTCCAGAAAAAGATTCAATATCAAAATGAATCTGATTGTCTTTCCCTACCGCATTTGAAGTAATAAAACAAATTATGGAAGAAAAGCAAATCCTACCACATAACTGGGAGAAAATTATAGAGGAAAAAAAAACCCACAAACAAATTTTAACATTTCCAAATAAAGAAATTGTTAACATATTAACTTAAAACTTAACTAAGGCCAAAGATGGTTTCTTCCGGACCAAGCCATGCCAGTAAATCTCTATTTTAGCTGCTCACCCTCAATGCCCTACTGGAAATTATTGCCATCACTGATCTGCCAGGAGCTTAGTTCATATGTATACCTTGTAATACGCTTCAGGCAAGAACAGTCAGACAAGCTGGAGCCACCATTCTACACTCTTTTGGAAAACTTGACTGATTTTTGCCTGAAGCAAATGAAAGACACTTGCTGTTCTCCCAGAAATAATGAAGAACTAGAAGCAATCACTTTCACTGGCACATCTGTGTCAACTGGGAAGGCATTTGTCCATTGTTGGATAGAGCTAGTTTCTGCTTCTCTTGGTTTGACCAACTGATACAATATTATGCAAATATTGTCATGGATTGTGACTTTAGACATTTTGCTTGATAACACAGTCATGTCAACATAACTGTTATTCTGCAAACAACCCTAAGCATGTCAGTTATTGGTAACCTGTCTCCTTCACTACTAAGGTCAAAATTATTAATCAGAGGCATAAACAAAAAATTAAATCTAGGGAACTTTCAAATATTAGGGAGGTAGTGTGCTTCAGAAAATGCATACAAATTCTTATTTTACTAGATTTCCACTTTCACTGACAGTGTATGTATTGTAAAATAAACAGACTACTCTGACCCTTCACAGATGAATGTAGGAAACCCTGCATTCTTCAGTTTATGGCAGGGTAAAGAATGATATACATTACAGGCTGGTACAATGGATTCAATTTCCGGAATTTTAAGTAGATCCCTATGTTTTTAAGTAGAAAGACATAATCTGGCTTTTCTTTATTGTTATAATTAAACCAAATGAAATTCAGGGGTCATGGACACAAAGAGACAATGAAACAGAGTACATATTCAAGGGCCTGACTGAACAGAAATTTTTAGGATCACAGGGTAATTTCTGTTGGAAGAGATCTCAGGGAATATCAAGTCTGATTTCCTGCTCACAGCAGGGTCACCTGGATGATCATACCAGGTTGCTCAGAGTTTCTCCCAGTCAGCACTTGAAAATCTCCAAGGATGGAGACTGCACCACCTGTGCCACTGCCTAACTGTCCTTATGGGGAAAAAATATCCTTATAGCCAGTCTGAACCTCTCTTGTTTCGACTTGGGCTTCTCGTCTCTCTGGTGCCCTGCACAGCTGTGAAAATCCCAACTGTCTCCTCAGTGGTCTTCCCACTGGCACTGGGAGCTGCTGTTATGTTCCCCCAAAGCCGTCCCTGCTCCAGGCTGAATGAGTCTAGCTCCTCCAGCCTCTCCTCACAGGGCGTGTACTCCAGTCCCCTCCATCGTGGTGACCTCTCCTGAAATCTCTCCAGCTTATCAATGTCTTTCCTGTAATGGAGGGCTGCCCACTGTGGAGCCATAAGAGCTCTGGCCAGCTCTGTGTGTGTGACTGAGATGGTCAGTACTTGCAGCTGGAGTGGGGCTATGGCCCTCAGGTCTCATAAGCCCAAGTGCCATCAATAGGGATCCAGGGGCAGCTACTGGGCAGACTGGCTGTCTAAGCCCACTGCTGGAGGCATCCACATTGTCCATACATGTATATATCTATAGATTTAGATATATATGTGTATTCTCACTAGTAAACCTCCATCCTGCTCAACCAGAGAAGGGAGCAGGATGAGGCTTTTGGTGCTGTTTGTGTTTCCATGAGTACTCTTCTCTGTCTGTGATCAGTGTGGCCAGCTGGGTGCATGTATGTATGGATGGATGGATATATATATAGTGTATACCTCTGCTCTGTGTGTGTGGCTACATATATGCTCAACTTCACAACCAGTTGGACCTGAGGGCATGGAGCTGGAGCACTTCATCTCCCTCAGGTTTTTGGGTCTAGCCTGATTTCCCTTAATATTAAACTTTGAAAAGCTTCTTAGGAAAACTGATGAACACTGTTTGTGTCATCGAGAACATATTACAGTCAACCATCTTGCTATATCAGGAAGGTGATTTGATAACATAATCAACCATTACCTAAAGCCACAATAATAATGTTTTGGGCAGAAAGATGCATTTATAATTGTCAGTTTTATTTCCAGATCTTTGTTTTTAGAAGAGAAAGATGAGAGAAAAATTATGATTAGTTCACAAATTGATATAAATCAATAAAGTTCTCTTAAAACAATATATAGTAGATAACATTGTATTTCAACAACATTTGTAATAATGTGACTGATCAGACAGGAGGATGGAGGTATGAGGGTAAGAAAATATGCTATGATTTGGTAGGTGGACAAATAGATTGCACTTCTCTTCTGGTTTCTAATTTTAAATAATTGACACGGAGTTTGGAGCATTGCAATTGCTGATTTTTAGGTATTCTGTCTCTCAAAGAATAGTCTAAAAATATATACACTAAGAGAAGAATACAAGCTTACTAAATACCATGACCTCTAATTTCTTCATGTTCACTCTACCATGAAGACAGTGAAAGGGATTCTTTCAATGCATGCTTTTAATAATGGAATGTGTTCTGTCATGTGAAGTGCGTTTTGGCAACACGTGAAACTAAAGCTGCAATAGATTATATTGTACCCCCAATTCAAATACTGCTAACCTAATTAACAAGTTGAATTAAGAACCATCAAGTATTCATCAAGAAGATTTTCCTTTTCATTAATCTGTCTAATCATGTAATCCTCAGAGTACCAACCAAGTTACTTGGTCACATCAAATATTATGAGGATAATTAAACTAAAGCGAGAACTGAAATTCTTTTTAGTATTCACTCATTCCAAAGTGATAAAACCTAGTAGTACCAGTATTTCACAGTAAAAGGATTTTTGACTTTCCTACTAAATCTTATGGGCCACAAACTGGATGTGTCCAAAATTCAATTTCCTCCACTATTTGGCACAGGGATTAGGACCTCCCAGCTCACAGATATAGGCTTTGCCTGGGCAATACAATTCTTCATGTTCTGTAATAGATAAGGAATATGTTACTGCCTGAGTACGATGCAATCTCTTTCCTAGGGTCTTGTTATTAGTTGCAATTATACAGACTTATATGTGTCCAATCTGTCTTTCATTCTCAGTCCCAGCAATCACATGTGAGTTTCCAGGTTCCATGAAAAAGGTTTCTTAGTCTCCTTCTAGGAAGCAGAATTTTTTTCAAACATGTTCATCTGTGCACTCAAGAAAATCAATATATTATAAAATTTATGAGACAAATGAAAAGTTAATGAGAGAATATCAAATCCTAAAATGGGCCACTTTTTCCTAGTATCTCGAAGGACCTGCACATTGGCGAAAACCTGTAAGGTTTTCTGCTTCATTGTGTCAGCTCTGCTTCCAGATATAAGATTTATTGGCTTATCTATTTGCATGAGGGCACCCCAATTTATGCTGTACTGGTTACGTTATATAAAATAAATACAATTTCAGTCACCTGGACATTTTCATTCAGGCCTTACATCAGATGAACACCTTCTTCAGGGTCACAGCTTCATCATTTTAGATACATGTGAATCCATTTGAAGTCAAAATTGTATGTATCTCATAATTTTTAATTGTACAGATGGAGCTTCTCCTGTATGTATAAATGTAAATATTTCCATGCAATTTTAAGTTAAAAAAAACCCCAACCAACCAAACAAAAAAACACCTTAGTTTGGAAAGCTACTCTGAATAGTCCTTTGAAAGCAATATCATGAGTTTCACTATTCTAGTCCCTCTAAATCATAGGAGGACAATTTATCAGATAGAGCACTGCATAATTTATGGCAGTAACACATCTTTAGGCACTCAGTGAAAGAAATCTGTGTCTCCATTTTGAAGGACTTTCTTCTCATCCTAGATGTACCTGATGCAGAGAACGTTTTGCGGTGTGTTTGTCTCAGTAACTGGCCTTGAGTAGGTGATGACTGTGATTTAAATTCAATATCTTTACAAGTTGATTTGGAGAGGTGATTTGAAATGCAACTTAGCTTTAGCCCTTTACTTTGGTAACAGTGGCCTGGGATATAATTCTGAATACCTCAAACCCAAATAATGGTCATTATCAAGATCTTTCCCCATATTTTATCATTCCTATATATTTTCTTCTTGTTTTTCATCTACTTCTTGAGTATTTCCTTTTCTTTTTGTATTTTTTCTCTTGTTTAAAGTTGTGGCAGGCAGAGGATGATAGTGCTCTTCTATCTGCTATGGCCAAGGGATTATTTTATGATTAATCAACTACATATTAATCTAAATAAAAAGGAACAAAAAGGAATCCTCACATTAATGCCTTGGTTTTGCCAGCTGTTCCAGAAGAGCCAGACTCAGACCATGGCTTTACTTTGAAAAGTAAGATTAAGATAGATCAATCTCCGTGGACACTGAAAATATATGAAATGTCTCATAAAATATGTAAGTAAAAAAAAAAAAATCAGATTTATGTTTAAGGGAATAGCACTGAAGATTGTCTATTCCTTTATTTAATGGTCTAAAAAATTGACACAGAAGCTGTCTGTTAGTGATGTCATGCTCAAATCAATTATATGTAAGAAATAGGCCTGCATATATTTTTCTAATATCACTTCCACTTTATAGTGACAACACTGTACTGCATGCACAATATTCCTACATTAAGAAATCTAACCCTTAATTCCTGTGTTTAGCAACCTCCAAGATCTTCAGTAATGTCCTCTTAAAGTAGCTATTAGTACAGTAAAATATTAATGTAAATATAATTTGCATTTTATTATCTAGATATTAAATGAAAGGCATATCTCTATTTTTCACAGTTGTGGCTTCACTTTCCATTCTCATTACCTTATATGTAAATTATAATAAATTTTGTAGTTATATGTGTAAATATATGTCCAATTAGGACATGGGAATAAGTATTTTAAGGAATGCTTAAATTTATAATACAATTTAAAAATTCATTAAAGGTCTAATAAAAGTTTTGGGTCAGAGACTTTCATGCATATCAGTGTATCTATCTTCCTTTTTGATGTGGAACAAGGTGGGTGTGAACTAACTAGGATATTGTGCTTAATATTGTCTCTTTCATGTGTACACTAGGTGTTGAGCTTCTATTCTGGATCATCTAAACATTTCTATGTGTTACCTTCCTCTGGATCATTGCAGAGGGTAAAAGTGTTTATCAATTTATCCTGGATAACTGAGAACTTTTAATGTCTTTTGTCTCATTTTCTGAACCCTCTATATGAACTGACTGTTTTAACCCGTGCTACAATGTAGTTTCCTGTTCATGAATGTTTTGAAGATTTACTTAATATTCCAGGAAAAAAAGTATTTTTTTAATAGTAGATGGAAGTGTGTATGTATATAATCAAACATACATATGCATGTGTATGTATATAAAAGCATTTTGTAACCAAAGCTTTATTTTGCACCCAAATCAGAAATATCAGTCATCTGAGTTTGGTTCACCTTTTGCTTCTCCCTTGACCATAGATCAAAGGAATTAGAAATGGAGAAGATCTATCAGTTCATGCACTTCAAAACCCGGGGATAAACACAGGATTGTTGCCTACACTATATCTTGTGTGCTACCTATTCTCATTTTAAATATCTCAAGTGACAGAGTTTGAACATTTCCCTTGGGAATTTCTTACATAATTTGAAATCTATCACTGTCAAGTAGTTTTCCTCAAATATAATATTTTTTCTGTCTTTAATATCAGCTGTTATTCCTGGTGATGACATATGGTACTCTCCCAGATCACTGTTATTATCTCTAACTATTCATATCCTTCAAAAAATGTACTTTCTACTAAGCAGGCTATGTTATTTCACTCTTTAAATTTCCCTTTTCTGCAAACCTCTTGTATTTATTGCCTTTTAATGTAGACTTTGTTCACATGAGCATGAGTGGACAATTATATCAATTGAAAAAAATGGAGAAATTATACAATTCAGTGCAACTGTAGGTCTGGATATATTTCTCTTGCAATTCTTGCCCCAAGTTTAACATAAGTCCTTATAAAGTCCAGTGACTTAATAACATGACTTAGATATTGTAGATACTGGATACCTCACAAAAAACATCTTCTATAACTTACTGTTGGTATCAGTCTTGCTACTTTGATCATTGACTCTCTCTTTTGTTGACAACTATTTACAATGTGTTATCTTCCTGAATAATGTTTTAATCTCTTCTCAACATTCAGGTCTCTGAAAAAAATAAGATCATCATAAAAAAATCACAAATACAATTTTATAGCTTTATCTGTGTGGTTTCTCGAGTCTTAGGTAATTCTGACTTGGTTTAGGGAGACAATTTCTTTATTCTCATAGGTTGTATGTTGCTAAATATGTGGTTATCATGTTAGTGAGAAGCCACAGGTTTTGCATTAATTTAACAGTACAGGTCTCAGAAATTGCTGATGTCTGTCTGGACTTGTCTAGTCTTGTGTTTATTCTAGACCATTTTATCTGAAATAACAAACTTTAACTGTGAGGTGATCAACATGTGACATTTTAGTATTTATGTAGCTTTTTGCAATTACAAAGTTTCACCCTAAAGCTCATACAAGCTATGGTAACGATCTAGCAAATTGTTTGTTGGTAACTAACTGTGTGGACCAATAGGGAAAGAAGCATTAGACCATTTGAAAACTTGAAAAAGCACCAACAACATCCAAAGAGAAAGAACCCCTCACTTTCAACATCATACTACTCCCAGTGAAGGACTTGGGATTTTGACAAGCTTTTGTAACAGATAATAAGGGCTGATACTCAAAAATGTATGCATATCCTTTTTAACTGCATTTTAATAGCAACTAGAAGTAATTGTTGGTTTTGTTTTGTTTTGTTTTTTTCTCTAAATGTTACTATCATAAATGGACTAAGAAGGACTATTTTCTATCTTTTGGTCAGATCATTAAGACATTAATTAGTTAAATAAATCATAAGTCTTGTTTCTGCATATAAGATGCTCCCTTTTTTCAGAGCTTTTTTTTTTCTTTTTTTTTTTTTTTTTTTCCCCAACTTTAAATATAGAATCATAGAATGGTTTGGATTGAAAGGCACCTTAAAGATCATCTAGTTCCAACCACTCTGCCATGGGCAGGGACACCTTCCACTAGACCAGGTTGCTCAAAGCCCCGTCCAACCTGGCCTTGAACACTGCCAGGGAGGGGGCAGCCAAAACCTCTCTGGGCAACCTGTTCCAGTGTCTCACCACTTTCACAGTAAAGAATTTCTTCCTCATACCTAATCTAAATCTACCCTCTTTCAGTTTAAAACCATTACCCCTTGTCCTATCACTACATGTCCTTGTAAAATATAACACATATAATATTAACACATAACACATTATAATATTATGACTGATAAGTCTTCATCAGTAATATTTTGAGTTGACCTTTCCAGAATTGTATTTTGATATTGCATATCCACCTTGAAACAACCTGGAACCCATTTTTAAAAATCTTGACCTTTTTTAAAAAATCTTAAAAAAAAAAAAAAAAAAGTCAAAGATAGGCCAGAGACCACTGTTTTAACATTAAAATTTAAAATCTGTGATATTGATCTTTGGTGGTCATTTCTGAAAATATGAACAACTGCTTTTCTAGCTTCCTTTTTTTTTTTTTTTTTTTTTTTTGTAAATACTAGTGTCTCAAGTGACATAAGGCAAACGTCAATTTTTCACCATGGTTTGAGCATGAAAGCAACATAGGGGGCTCCAAACTTCTTAAGAAATGTAGGAAAAAAATGATTTTTCATCCTAACCACAAGAGAAAGGTTGGCTAAGATAGCAAGCTAAAATGACAGTACTGGAACATCATCATGCTGCTCTTGCTGCTTCTGCCTCTCTCCCTTGCCTGCCATAGTGACAGCTGCATAGGCCCAGCTCTTGCCTCATTACCAGCTGCCTGTGAAACCCTGGGTTTTCAGGACTATGGCATAAATAAACTAGGCAGCAGGCTCATGGCTGCTTTCCTACCCTTGATTGTATGCTGCTTTCTACATCTGCTTACTTTTCTCGTGCCAATAGAGAGCTCTGGATATTTTTTGTATGCGCCCCTCCCAACGTCCTTCATCTTTGTCAGTTCCTGAATTCTGGTCCCTCTGTATAAGGTAAGAAGACAGTTGTATTCTAGTATTCTTCACTCTTTTGTAAGCATCTCTTCATAATCTTGTGAGCTGGCAAATCATAATTCTGAGAGAAGAATAACCAAGTGATTGCAGAACACAGATGAAAAGGTATTATAATTTAAAATAATGAAAACCTGAATTTTCTAACTCTCAAATGCCACCTTCTTGTAAGATTTCTCTGGCTACATGGAAAATATGTAGCTCTAGAGAAGAGCACTAGAGTGATCCCCAGCTCCCAAATGTGTTTGTCCCTCTTGGCCTCATGTTAGGATGAAATCTACATGTAGATCATTTCTCTCCTAGTTTCTCCCTGCACCCATTTCTGTCTTCTAAAATTAAAAAAAAATGGGAATGAGAGTGGGGAAGTGGTGGGCTACAGTGTGTTTTGAGCACAAGTATAATGAAGACAGGATGGAGTGTCTTTGCATTAGAATCAGGGGGAAGGCCAACAGGGCAGATGTCATAGTGGGAGTCTATTATAGGCCACCCATCCAGGACAGAGGTGGATGAAATATTCTGTAGGCATTTAGGAGAAATCTCACAATCGCTTGTCCTTGTTCTTGTGGGAGACTTTAACTTCCAAGACACCTGCTGGAAATACAACACAGCAGAGTGGGACCAGTCCCAGAGATTCCTGGAATGTGTGGGAGATAACTTCCTGACACAGCTGGTGAGTGAACTGACCAGAGAAGGTGCCCTGCTGGATCTCCTCTTTGTGAACAGAGAAGGACTGGTGGATGATGTGGCGGTTGGAGGCCAACTAGGGCACAGCGATCATGAAATAATAGAGTTCTCTATTCTTAGAGAGGCCAGGAGAGGGGGCAGCAGAACTGACATCCTGGACTTCAAAAGGGCTGTTTTTGTCTTATTTAGGCAACTGCTTGACAGAATCCCTTGGGAGATGGTCCTGAAGGATATAGGGGTCCAAGAAGGCTGGACACTCTTTAAGAAGGAAGTCTTAATGGCTCAGGAGCAGGCTGTCCCCAGGTGCTGTAAGAGAAGCCAGCAACAGAGAAGACCACCCTGGCTAAACAGGGAGCTTTGGCTGCAAATCAAGGAGAAAAGGAGAGTTTACGGCCTTTGGAAGAAGGTGCTTGACACTCACAATGATTACAAAGAAGCTGGGAGGCTATGCAGGGCAGAAATCAGGAGGTCTAAAGCCCAGCTAGAAATTAATCTGGCTTCAGCAGTGAAGGATAACAAGAAATGTTTCTATAAGTACTTCAACAGCAAAAGAAAGCCTCCATCCCCTGCTAGACACAGGAGGAAACATGGCAAAGAGTGATGAGGAAAAGGCTTAATGCCTTCTTTGTCTCAGTCTTTAGTAACAAGACTAGTTGTACTGAGGGAATCCAGCCTCCTCAGCTAGAAAACAAAGACTGGGAGAATGACCCCCCCACAATCCAGGAGGAGATGCATCACATAGACACACACAGGTCTATGGGACCACATGGGATACACCCGAGGGTGCTGAAGGAGCTGGCTGGGGTGCTCGCCAAGCCGCTTTCCATCATTTACCAGCAGTCCTGGTTGACTGGGGAGGTCCCAACAGATTGGAAATCAGCCAATGCGTTGCCCATATATAAGAAGGATTGAAAGGATGATCTGGGAAATTACAGGCCTGTCAGTGTGACTTCAGTGCCCGGGAAGCTGATGGAGCAGCACATCCTGAGTACCATCACACAACACATGCGGGACAACCAGATGATCAGGCCCAGTCAGCATGGGTTTATGAAAGGCAGGTCCTGCTTGACAAACCTGATCTCCTTCTACGACAGGGCGACCTGCTTATTGGATGAGGGAAAGGCTGTGGATGTTGTCTACCTTGACTTTAGTAAGGCCTTTGACACCGTTTCCCACAGCATTCTCCTGGCAAAACTGGCTGCTCGTGGCTTGGATGGGCACACGCTTCACTGGGTAAAAAACTAGCTGAATGGCCGGGCCCAGGGAGTGGTGGTGAACGGAGTTAAATCCAGTTGGCGGCCGGTCACAAGTGGTGTCCCCCAGGGCTCGGTTTTGGGGCCACTCCTGTTTAACATCTTTATTGATGATTTAGATGAGGGGATCGAGTGCACCCTCAGTAAGTTTGCAGATGACACCGAGTTGGGTGGGAGTGTTGATCTGCTCAATGGTGGGAGGGCTCTGCAGAGAGACCTGGACAGGCTGGAGCGATGGACTAAGGCCAACTGCATGAGTTTCAATAAGGCCAAATGCCAGATTCTGCACTTTGGCCACAACAACCCCCAGCAGCTCTACAGGCTTGGGGAGGAGTGGCTGGAGAGCTGCCAGTCAGAGAGGGACCTGGGGGTGTTGATTGACAGGCAGCTGAACATGAGCCAGCAGTGTGCCCAGGTGGCCAAGAAGGCCAATGGTATCCTGGCTTGCATCAGAAATAGCGTGGCCAGCAGGGACAGGGAAGTGATCTTGCCCCTGTACTCGACACTGGTGAGGTGGCACCTCGATTACTGTGTTCAGTTTTGGGCCCCTCACTAGAAGAAAGACGTTGAGGGGCTAGAGTGTGTCCAGAGAAGGGCAATGAAGCTGGTGAAGGGTCTGGAGCACATGTCTTCTGAGGAGTGGCTGAGGGAACTGGGGTTGTTTAGTCTGGAGAAGAGGAGGCTGAGGGGAGACCTCATCGCCCTCTACAACTACCTGAAAGGAGGTTGCAGAGAGCTGGGGATGAGTCTCTTTAACAAAGTAACAAATAACAGGACAAGAGGGAATGGTCTCAAGTTGTGCAGGGAAGGTTTAGACTGGATATCAGGAAGCATTTCTTTACAGAAGGGGTTGTTAGGCATTGGAATGGGCTTCCCAGGGCAGTGGTAGAGTCCCCATCCCTGGAGGTGTTTAAGAGTCAGGCTGACATAGTGCTGAGGGATATGATGTATTTGAGAATGGTCTGTGTTAGGTTAATGGTTGGACTGGATGATCTTCAAGGTCTTTTCCAACCTAGATTATTCTGTGAGTCTGTGATTCTTTTTCAGGAAAAAACCCAGTCTGAGCAATTAGAAGAAAATAACGACAAACATGTGCTAAAATATGGCCTCTCTCAATCTCTTGGACTGCAACTTGAGACACATGGTATTGGCTTATGACTGTGCTCATTCATCTGTGTGTTACTGTTATATTGAAAGTAAATATTGGGGCACATTTTTGTTACCATTACTATTAATCCTTCTTACTTTTATTAAGAAGATGAACCAACCTAAAAGGACACAGTAGTTGAGAAGCAGATGTTTTGGGCCATTAATCCCTATGAAACTGCATCCTTTTTTCACCTAATTTAGCACTTTGGGCCAAGTAGTGTGGGCAGTTTTTGTGTGGGTTATAGGAAATGGCTACCAGTAGTTAGCAGAGAGGCTATTAGTAACTGCAAAGATGACCTATGCAATCCTTGCTTTAGAGTATTGTTAAAGTGGGCAAAGCCAGGCTGATATACATGAGCAGAGTTGCTTTACCATTGCCTTCATCCTCCAAATAAATAAAGGAATTATAAAATCATTTAGGTTGGACAGGATCTTTAAGATCATCAAGTCCAACTGTTAACACTGTCAAGTCCACCATTAAACAATGTCCCTAAGTGACACATCTGCAAGTCTTTCAAATACCTTCAGGGATAGTGACTCAACCACTTACCTGGGCAGTTTGTTCCAAGGTTTGATAAGCCCTTCAGTGAAGAAATATTTCCTAATATCCAATCTAAATCTCCCCTGCTGCAAATGAAAGCCATTTCCTCTTGTCTTATCACTTGTTACTTGGGAGAAGAGACCGACACCCACCTGGCTACAACATCCTTTCAGGTAGTTGTAGAGAGCGATAAGGTCTCCCTTCAGCCTCCTTTTCTCCAGGCTAAACAACCCCACTTCCTTCAGCCGCTCCTCATAAGACTTGTTCTCTACACCCTTCATCAGCTTTGTTACTATTCTAAAAACAGACATCTAAGGACGTATCTGAGAAGGGCTGAGTCTTCTTACACTCTCCTTCAGAAAAAGTTAGAGCTGAAACATGTTCATCCTTTGAAGTACTTCAGGAAAGAGTTACTGTATTAGGATTCTGTAATAGAAAGCTTAAAAAAAAATAAATAAAAATCTCATTTCCCTTTCCTAGGGCAAATAAGAAAGACAAACTTCCCAGAGCCTGGCTATTTAATTTTTTGTCTTTCTGTTAACAGTTAAGTTTTAAATATTTTTTGTAGTTACAGAACTAAGGCTGCTAATAGCCATTCATTGTTGGCAAATTTAAATTGCTTTTGCTTATGGTCATAAATAAAGCCAAATGATCTTATTTCATTGCCATCTCCTGTTGTGATTCTGTTATCCTTGTGAAAAGCAATCATTAGCACAATAAATCTGTACAATCTGATTCATGAATGACCCATGACACAGGGTCATAAATTCTAAAGATGCCAAAGATTATTTCTCCATCGGGACTGTTTCCAATTGCACAGCATCTCAGGAGTTTATTTTTAAATTTTAATTTTATAAAATAACAGCATTCACTGTACTGTCTCAGTTATGCAATCTATATTTTCTGTTTATTCATGTAAAGAACAGAGATGGTACCAAAAGCATTTGCCCTCACTTACTATGCACAATATTCTTCTTTTGGAAATATTTGAGAAGATGTCTTGGGAAAGGAGTACTATGATGAAACAATAAAGCATATGGATAATTTTCAGAAAGGGGAGAGTTATTTTACTTTTCAATAGGAGTTGATATTATACTTACTGCCTAAAGAGCCAAAGAGTTTTGAACAATACTGTTATTATTTTGTTGTTAAGAGGTTCTGTTTTCTTCCGTAATTTGAAAATCTGAAGAGATCAGAAGAATTTTAGTAGGACTGGTCATTGGATATTGTTTTTAATAAAAAAACAGTTTTACTTGTCAGAATGTTATTTCCTAAATATAGCAACACCATTATAATGAAATATTTACCTTTTTCTTTTTTTTTTTTTTTTTTTTTTCTTCCCTGTCAAGGAGCTGAAGAGAAGGGAAAAAATAAAAATTTAAAAAAAGGTTTATTTTCATAGTTTTGTTGAAAAACACTTTCCAGGGTCTTCCCTGGACTGTTCCTGGAATCTATGTAATATATTTTTATTAGCTAATTATTCCCAAGTCAAATATATACACAATTAAGATTATATCTTGGTATTTTAAAATTCTTTTACATCTGCAGTTTTATTACTGTATTCCAGTGCTATTGGAATCACATATACTATTAATTCAAAACTGGAAAGAAGAAAACATTCACTTCTATACTGAGTCCTTCAAAATCTACATAGGTTTTCAGTGATGGGCAAAGCAGGAAATATCTGCTTTAATAATAATGATATAAATCAATTGTTCCAATCAGAATATTTAGAAAGAGCTGCAGTACCACCAAAAATGTTCAGATTGCTTGATAGTATTTCAATTTCCATCAACTTTTAGTCTGCTCTTGTCTTTGATTTTATTAGTTTGAATACATTCATTTTCAGATGGTTTTAATTGGATACTTAAATTAATGCATTGTCAATTTGCTCTTATGGCAGAATAAAATTAAAGTAGGAAACATAGATGTGGCGTAACGATAATATAGTTTTTAAGATGCTCCTGTATGCCAAAAATACACATTGTCACTAGCCAAGTAAACTTAATGACACTCACAAAACAGTATTGGTGAAGACTATTAACAAGATGTTCTCTTTAAAAGTTAAATTGTTGTTCAAAAAGAAATTATATTATTGAATTTAACTGGCTGAATGCACACCTATTACTTCTGTAAGTACTTTAGATAAGGCAAATACAAGAACAAAACATAATAGTACCAATTAATATAGCCACATGCTCAAGCACTTGTTTCCTTGATATTTAAGTTTAATGTTCTTGGGATAAACCTAGAAAATCCTAAAACACCTATATCGTGTTTAAACATTAATTTAATTTAACTGGAAGGAAACCAGCAAGCAAGCAGCAAAAAGTCCAAAATTTGAAGTGTCACTCTTTTATCTCCAGGAAGCACAACAGTGTTTTGCAATAGCCTATCTTATAACCTCTTGCTCATGTCAACCAGATTTGTGCGCAGCCACTGTTAGCCATGCTTAGGTATCAGTGTATTGGATATCACTGCTTACAGAATCACAGAATCATCTAGGTTGGAAAAGACCTTGAAGATCATCCAGTCCAACCGTTAACCTAACACTGACAGTTCCCAACTACACCATATCCCTCAGCGCTATGTCAACTCTACTCTTAAACACCTCCAGGGATGGGGACTCCACCACTGCCCTGGGAAGCCCATTCCAATGCCTAACAATCCCTTCTGGAAAGAAATGCTTCCTAATATCTAGTCTAAACCTTCCCTGCACAACTTGAGGCCATTCCCTCTTGTCCTTTCACTTGTTACTTCATTAAAGAGACTCATCCCCAGCTCTCTGCAACGTCCTTTCAGGTAGTTGTAGAGGGCGATGAGGTCTCCCCTCAGCCTCCTCTTCTCCAGACTAAACAACCCCAGTTCCCTCAGCCGCTCCTCGTACGACATGTGCTCCAGACCCTGCACCAGCTTCGTTGCCCTTCTCTGGACACGCTTGAGTCATTCAATGTCCTTTTTGTAGTGAGGGGCCCAAGACTGAACACAGTAATCGAGGTGCGGCCTCACCAGTGCCGAGTACAAGGGCAAGATCACTTCCCTGTCCCTGCTGGCCACTCTATTTCTGATACAGGCCAGGATGCCATTGGCCTTCTTGGCCACCTGGGCACACTGCTGGCTCATGTTCAGCCGGCTGTCAATCAACACCCCCAGGTCCCTCTCTGACTGGCTTGTCTGGTCTGAATTCTTGCTCTTTATTACTGAATTGCTACCTCACAATGAACCATTGAAGTCATACAGTAAGGAGAAGGGGTTTTTTTGCAAGAAGCCCCTTCCTTTTAAAATCTCAGTTGGCTATTGACAACACATAGTAAGAACTATTTGGATTTTATACCTGTTTTTAAATTAGGGCTTTCCAAATTTTCTCTTTAGCAGCATTACAGAGCTATTCACCTATCTGATCACTATAAGGTTTTAGGTTGCTATCCAAATTCTCAACTATAGGGCCGCTGTTCAGCTTTTTTTTGAGTTACAGACCATTTGTAGAAGAAAACTTTATGTGCCCATTCCTTTATGCTTGAGAACATAAACACCTTCCTATCTCTGTTGTATGTGTGGGTCACATTGTGCCTGTTTGTGTCAACAGAGAAAAAACTTCCTACCTATCTGAATTCAGTGACAGCAAAGCTGTTAACAGTGTAGTGCCAAAGCCCTGGAGTAGGAGGGACAAAACCAACTGAGGTCTTGGCACTTTTTCTGGTTTGTTTGTGCGCATACTTGACAAGTGCTGAAGGTATCCTCTTGCATACATCTTGGGGTTTGGCAACATGCATCACCTTTTCAAACCCAGTCCCAATTTTGCTACAAAATTATTAAAACAAACTAACCCAAAGGGTTTGAACTTATATTTTCAAATACAGCTCTGAATTACTCTATTTCTGGAATATCCTGCTTGAGAACTCTTAAAAGACTTTGGGATTTCAGGGACAGGTTGAGTGACTGCTTTGCACTTTTGGAGAGAACATACTCTGGAGTTCCATCAGCAGTGCAATAAAGATCTTGTGTTGTCTTGGATCAATAAGTCTGTGGACAAAACAAAACCGTGGAAGCATGCTTTCACATAGTAGGTCATTACTCACCTACCTGTATTAACAGAGGGTGAAAAATACTGTCTAACTTCTGTGGCATATTTTTGCTTAGTAACAACTCAGCTACACATCTTATTATTTTTCTTTTCCTGTTTAGGGGGTAGAGCTGACAATGTACTGTCTCTGTAGTTTGAAAGCCCTTTATGTTTGAATGCCAAACAGCACTATGCACTCTTTTTCAAATTCAAATTTGCTTGAGTTAATTCATTTAACTACAGAGAATCATCTTCCTCTGGAGATTAGTGGAAGAGGTCACTTCTTTCACATCAGACATTTTAATCATTGTGATTGAGATTGTCTCTAGTGCTTGCTGTGGGGAAAGTGTAATTTTCCTGTCTTTAAGTCTTTGTTACTTTATGAGGGTTATATTGCCACCGTCTTTTTATTGCTAGGTTTTTGTGGGTTTTTTACATCTTGGAGAATAGCACTGCTTTGGGTGGGGGGCGAGGAGGGGCTGTTGGTTCTTTACACAATATTACACACAAGCAGTTACTTTCATACATTGAAGTAGAGAAGTTATACTACAATACCTAAGAAGAAAAGATACATGTTTCTAAATGTAGTGAAGTTGGAACTATTTTCTTGTCATTTTGAAATTGTCAACAAATCAGTCTAAACCTTTTCTACCAACTGAGGCAGAAAAAAACCATAAATTTTGAATTAACTATTGATGTGATATGAATAAGAAGAATCAGTGATGTTGGAAGACATATTTCTTACTACAGATATTGAAAGTCTTAATACAGAGTTGGAAACTGATAATGATCTTCAAGTTTATTTTTTATTTCTTATTTTCCCATGAGAAAAATATTTTTAACATTAAGTGTACTTATAGTGCTAGGTCAATACTACGTATGAACATGAAATCAAATATTTAATCATGTATGATGCCCAAACCACAAATAAATCTTTTCATCTATTTGTTCAACACAGATACATTCATGGCAGAACAAGCATGAGATGGCCTAAAAAGATGATTAAAAATGAGTGGGATCCTATTTTATGACAAAAATTTAACTGGGTCTGTTAGAAGCACAATGCTAGTGCTGTAATAGCATGAGCTGACATTTCTAAATGACACAACCTATATGGTTTCTTGTAGCATTGTAGTCACTTTAGTCAGATCTGGAAGAAGCAGAAAAATGGGTATTCTTCTACACTATGTATCTTCTGGCCCCAGTACTAGCTGGTTTGGTGGAAGCCCACGGATCTGCACTGCACTGCAATTTGTGATGTGGGCAGGTCCAGAAGGATCTGGCTACTTGTTCTAGCAAAACGGAGGTTAAGAGGGATATGAATGCTTGCTATAAATATATGAGGGAGATAAATGCCAAAGAAGGAAAAAAATAAAAAACTGTTTAAGCTAAAGGACAATGTTGGCACAAGAACAAGCTTTTTTAAATACCCTTGAGTGAATGTAGCCTCAAAATCAGAACAGGGTTTCCAGCCACAAGTAAGGTCCAGAATAGCTTTTCGACAGATATAAGTAGGCATAGAGAATATTAACTAATGCTAAGATGGAGTGCAACCTATTTATGAAAGAGATTGTTTTATGCAGTTACCTGAAACAACAGAAGGAACATAAGCTCTAGAGGATTTCTTTAGTTCTTATGTCACTCACCCCTCTCCCCTTCCAAATGGCAGGTTGGGACATCAAACCACATTCACTAAACATAACCTTCAGCATCTAATATACTATCAGTGGAGAGCAGCAGTGATGTGCAGAAAGTGTCCCATTCACTAAAAATTTAAATTGTCTGGAGTAAAGACTATCTTTGCTTTTCATCTGTAAAGTATAGCAAGTATATATGCTTAAATTAAGTACATAAATTCAGTGGAATTAAGGTTGACTGTTACCATCTCATATCAGACAGACAATTACTATCACAGTTCCCTTATTTTCTTCAGCTCTTAGTTATTTTTTATATAAATTTAGACTACACAGTCTTGTTAAGAATTTGTCGTGGCTTCAAACTTTACTCCAATAAAGACTTCTTAATAACTAAATAATGGTAAAACACACAATGAATTTTTAATCATTAATGAAAGTGCTATTTAACCTGTAAATAATGGTTTCATGTTTTCTTAGCTCAGTATCATTTTCCTTATGTAATACCCTGTGGAATAAGTTAAAACAAATATTTAAGATGATGTCAATATAATCCTATTTCAATAATAAACACAAAAGACAACTTTCATGAAGCCTAAGTAGTCCTTAGAGTACAGCACACAGTACTGGAAGCATGACAAACATTTTAACATAGCTTATTATCATAGCTGAAAAGAAAATTTTTAGGACCAAAGAATCTGATGCAGCAGCAATTACCTTCGCAAAACTATGGCTGATTCTGCCCAAACTCAAAGCAAGACTTTGCAACCTGGGTCAGATATATAGGAAATAAATAATAATGGAAGAACTATTCGATAAGGAAACATTTCCAACTGTGAACATTTAATCTCCAATTAAACTTTTAAGGGGAAAATTTTAAGACAGCAGAGCATTAAATTTAATAAAAGATAAACATTAGCATTTACCAGACTCACGTGCATATTGCTTTAATTGGTGTTCCTCTATAGAAATACCACTTACAAAGGCTCCAGCTTCTTTGGACAGCAGTAAAACCACTTCTCAGTTTTTCTGCATTTCATTTCTTTCTGTGAGGAATTTACTAGGACTGCAAGATTTGGCTGCAGTATTTGCCTTTGCTGTGCAGTACTCCCGCTGAGGCCACTCTGAATTTGTCCTACAATACCATGAAGGCATGTTTCTTAATCTAAAACATAGAATTTTGAATTACCACGTTACTCATCCCAGCTAGTCAAGGACACTCTGATACCACTGTGGAAAGACCATGCTGGGAGTACAGTGACACTGCTGAAGTGTTTAGAGCAGCTGAGGAACTGGGGTATATGGAGATCTGTGCTTACATGTGTCTGGATTGTGATCAGATATGATCAGATGTCTCAGACTTTTTAAACTGCTCTAAGAGGAATTCCAATGCTAGCCTGACTCTGCCCAGAATCAGGCCCATGGGGATATGTCTCAAGTGGGAAAATATATTAGGACTTCACATCACACACTCTGAGTTTCTTACTAATCTCTTTGACCATAATAATACTATATTATCTGGCCATGCTCCAGTAACATTGGTAATAGCTGTAGGTGAAGATTTCCCTAGCCTACCCCAAGACAAAGGCTCATTTCCTTATTGCTGCAGGATGAAAAGTTTGTAAAACCTCTGGGAGGGAAAAAAAAAAAAAAAGTCTTGTTTTATCCAAATGAATCTTCCATCTGAATGAACATACGGTACACTTTTAAAACAATAATTAGCCTACCATCAAGCAGGAAAAAAAGAACAGGCTCAGAATATCAGTGCTTTAAGAAACAGAAACAACACATCTTGGAACTGACTTTGCAGGTCTCCAAAATATGAAATGTAATTAGCCAGTGAGAATTTGAGCTTAATATATTATTAAACCTTGAAGCTGAAAATTAATTATTGCTATCAAGATTAATTTGAATCTAGGGGAAAAAGAAGGTGAGTTATAATCTAACGAATTCAAATAAATGTGCTCTTCTTCATATACTTTTGCAAATCACTGTGAAGGCTTTTTTGCCTTCATTACCTGTGCAGGCCAAATACATTGGTAACTATTCAAATGTATGAGTTTTTTTCAGAAAAATAACTGTATTGGCATGTGTGATACAATCTCAACATAAAGAGAACATGTTGTGGAGTCACAGAATAGTAAACTGAGGCAGTAAGACATTTATTGAATTTCTTGCTCTTACAAATCAAATCTAATGTGGCAGAAGAAATCTAGGTATCTTTCATCATTATAAATTTCAAGGCAGCTGAGCCTAGAGGCTGTACTTTGCCTTCTACCACTGGGAGGCAGAAGACCAGATTCTTCTAGGACTCATTTTTTACTGTGGTTGCTAGCTTTGGGATAAAATTTACAAGCTTTGTCCTATATTACAAATTACATTTGTCTCACTGTCACCTATGAACATGGGTTAACTAATCTACTTTTTCATACAAATTCTTTCTGAAAATACACACAGTATATTTACAGAAGTACAAAGACACAGATATTCATATAAATTTGTCTTCTATTAATCTACACACATCAGCTAGGAAAGTAGAGAGGAGTATTTTTATCTTCATTATACTAAAAATAATACTGAAGTTATAGGCTTATAGGCATACAGCCCATTTTTTCAGGGAAGCCAGGGTACCTCATTCTTCTTTAACTGCTCTACTCAGCACTATGCCTCAAAGGAACAGCAACACATCTCAGATTTTTTTTTCTACTCTTTTTTCTAAAATGTCCACTCAAATTATTTTCACTTTATGTCACTTAAGTTCTTCTTAATTTTTACAGTCCCTCCATGGGAAAGGCATGGGATTTAAATTAGGCATCCTCTTTCATTCTTTTTAATTCCATCTTTCATTTTACCTTTGGGATAGGAAAGAAATACCATCAACTTCCATGAGTGATTCCTTTAGCTCTCATAATATTTGAGACAACATGTGTTAAAGCTAGCTGGGAGATCAGATCTTGGGACTAAAAAGCCAACACTTGACATCCAGGCGTTGATTACGAGCCACACGCAAAGACACTTCTGTAATTACAGCAGTATTTAAATATCTGAGTCTAGGATGAACAAAATCTTTGATATCTTAAGGTATCTACATGAAACAAAAAGATCAGAAAGTCTATACATTTGAGCTTTTATAGTGGATAAGCACTTACTGATCTCTCTTAAAAGAAAGTGAAAAAACTGCTCTTAATTTAACATGGAAAATGAAATGGCCCTGGGCATGGACTCTTTTTTATTTATCAATTCTTTAATCTTGTCTAGACTACAATATTCATTACAGATTACTGGGCCACTAATCATTAGGGTAAATATTTTGTGAAAAAAATCTAGGTTATTTCTAGGTTAATATTATGTTTCATTATGTAATGGAGGGAATGGAACACCAAGCAACATAACAATGAGAAGTTCAATTTAGTAAAATGAGCAAATGATGGATAGTCTGTATCAGCAAAATATTTTCATATATTCCCACCCAAACACACACAGAGGATTAATGGAGATATGCCCCAATTAGCACTCCAATGAGCTGGTACAGTCAAGCCAAGGGAACTACAAGACTCCCTCCAGGCTTGGACTCCCTCCAACTGGTCTCCATGTCAGGCTCTTGGGTGATGAGAGCACAACACCCCCCAACATCTTCCTGTGGGCAACAGTTAGAAGGCATCCAATGAGAAAGGTTAAGAGAGGAAATCTCCACATATTTCACAGCTGAGAGTTATCAAACATTCTGCAATGATCCTTGTTACTCCCTTGCAGAGCACTGCTCCCAGGTTGCCCATTGACATCAGTCTTCTGGCACTGCTGCCTTGCTTCTCCCTACACTTGGGGACATGGATGATGGCCTTCCTGGCAGGCAAACCCTTACTGGTCACATGGTATAACCTCATCAGGGGAACCACATCTGAATTTCTTGAGAGCTTCAGAGAGCTTGGGTTGAACATTCACTTTTCTTTTTGTTGCCATTGTAGAAGGCAATAAAGAAAACCAAGTAAGGGACAAGAAAAAAGACAGCAGATACTAAGCATCTTGTCATCTATCATAGGTCATGGTTCATTCAGTAATCTGATCCCAGATCTTCATTCTACTATTCTTCCTCTACCACCATACTTGCTGGAATTTCTCATAGGGAGGTAAAGAACATGGGAAAAAGAGTCTCAGTCAAATCCATTCTCTGTGTTCCTTCAGAGAAGCTTTAATCTCATTTGCACACAATTCTGGTTTAGCATGGACCCAGAACTTTAATTAATTGCTTTTTCTGAGCAGACATTTATTCACATTAACAAGCTTGTACTGTGTGAACTACAAACTTTTATGGTGCAAGCTATTTTCATACCTGCAGGATGCTGAAAGGGAGATCCTACATTGCTAATGTACCTTTGTTGACAAGGCAGAAATAGACAACTTGCATGATAGGCACAATAAATTTTAGTTCTTTGATGTATTGCAATACAAGGTGAAAGGTAAACAATTCTATCTTCCTTACAAGGGTGGTCTACCCAGATAGGGAAATGGTAATCAAAATCAAACTTACAGCTGCACAGCACAGACTCAAGTTTCTGCTGCAGAATCTCTCTCTTGAGCATTGATTTCAGCCAAAAAAAAATGTAAGTATGTAACAAGGTGCATAAATTAGGAATGAAATCCTATAAGGCTACATTATCATAAGAGAAAGATCCTGCTGGAGGCTTGTGTATATATATATATATGGATAGATTTTAATTGCTTTGATTTATCAGCAGAGGAAGCATGAAGTGACTACACTCTTCATTTAGGTGTTTCTTTTACAAACATAATTCTGAGTGGGATGAATCTGGGAATGGGTTTACGGCATATCTGGGTAAGAGTTTCAGTTGTTAAAGGTTCTTTATGTTTTGTTTTCTTTATCTTACTAACCTAGGAAAAGATTTCTTTTCTATGAAGCTGAGTTTTCAGTAGGGTGAAATATTTTGGCTTTCACTATTTAAAATGTTATAGTTTTGAATGGAAAACAATAGTAATGTTAAGAATCATATACATACTACAGTTATGTCAGCTTGCACATAGTAGTTAATTCTAAGACACACTGATTTATCCAATACCTCTTTGCTGTGGGACCATCCCTGTCAGAAGGCTTAAGAGGAAAACATATTGCAAACTCAGTCTTAAGTTTTTGTAAGATCAGAATTTGCAGGCTGGTAAAATATCACAACTACAGTCTGAGTAAGTGTAAAAATTAACCTTGTCTTTTGTTCAGTGTTTTTCCTCCTTCGAAATGCAATAGCTGATTGATTTTTTTTTCTTCTGATTTTAAAGACACAAATTAATTCTAATTCACCATACACAAAACTGAAAAAGACAAGACTAAAATGGTGTTGTTCTAAGTCCACTAGCAAGGGTTGTAAGTGTAAATAAGTTGAAACACTATTACTTTAGCTCCCTCCAGCCCTTTTGGAATTTTTATAGACTTCCATAACAAGTGAATCATATACCACCTTAAAATTACTATTCTTAAGCTGTACTGATGTTACTGGGTTTTAACATCAAGTATCAGTTTCAACAGCCAAAGGTGGATTGGCAGGATAATTACGGGAGATACAAAATTTTATGTAGAAATAATAAACAAAGAGTGCTCATTTACTTGGCACATTTCCATAATGCCAGAGAAAATTTTCATTTGAACTGTCTGAGACTTCAGATCATGAAAAGAGTGACACTGAAAATACCCGTAACAAATACATATTGACAGTACCTTTCTGAACTATGAAACACATTCAAACATATATTTGTAAAAAAATTGAAGTTCTTTTAAGAAAATGTATCAAATTTCTTCAGCACTCTGTACACCATCTTTCATGTTTAGAAAGACCACCTTCTGCTTTTACCATTACTGCACAGTTGTTTTTGATGGGCTAGAGGTATTTTCCTCTGCTGTTTGCACACAGGAGTCTCATGGCAGAAACGTGTGTGAAGTAGCTTCTGACCATTAACTGTGTTTCTGGGAATATGGTGTCTCTGCTGTCAGCCTATTCATTTAATAGCGAGGAAGCAGGTAGCAGTGATGCTATTTGTTTGTAAATGAGCTGTGCAGTTTTCTCCAGATTTTGACTTCAAAATAAAGGTGCAAACATTAGGCATATTTGTTTTAAAAGTTTGGCTCTCTCTTGCTCATTCCCATACACATATGTATCTGTATTTTGGGCAGGTACCAGGAGGATACAGAGCAGTGAATAGTCACAGCATCCCGAGGGACCATAAGGTATATTTCTCCTTAGAATATTATACAGACTTCCTCTTTTGACTGCAAGACAGTAACTGAAGAAAAAGTAATTTCTGACACTTCCATAGAAGTTTCAGTACATTTCTCTCAGAGACAATTATCTCTGTTTCTCAGAACTGAGGGAGGGTCTCTACCTTCAGCTCTTCTTTCAGGATTTCACTTTCCTTTGTCAAATTGTTCTATGTGTTCAAAAGTAACTCAAGAGCAGTACTACTGTTTCCAAGAACTGGCATTTTTAATAAGGATAGATCCGATTTTAGGCATGCAAGGATGCAAGGACGAACTTTTTTTTCTATTCTGTTTCCTTACTCACTACTGCGCAGTGAAATTATACAGAAATACAAAATCATGCTAAAAAAGTGGAAAAACCAGTGAACTACTCTGAACAGAAATATGTACAGTTAAACTGAGTCAGAAAATCTATTTCTCCCAAGGGAAAAACATAGATTCATTGAAGATAAAGCCTAATATCTGGATTCTCAAATGTAGGCCCTTGGAGTTTTGGAAGAATAGGTGCCTCTCTATATTTTTCCCTTTGTAGACCAGCCGTAAAAGTCACTTTGCACTGTCCATTGTCAGTTGTGCTCTCTCGTTTGAGAAAGAAGCAGCGCATCCGGAGATTGCATAGTCACAATGTATCAGATGAGTGGGGAGTCTTATAAGGGAGTGTCAGACGTAGAAGCATGGGAGAACAATACACCTGAGTTATAATATATTTCAGGATTATATTTTTTTTTGGTTTTGAGATGCTTTCAGCAGTTTGGAATGGGATTAATTTTATCAAATGCATATATAAGCAGTGTAGTTCTGCATCTGAGCCAGCCGTATGCTGCCTTTAATTGAACAATGGAGAAAACCAGGTATTACTCGGGTGCAGTTCATCTCTTTCTACAGTAGATGTCTAAAAGTTATTAAAAGGGAAGCCAAAGGTAATTAGCTTTGGTGAACACATCTATGCTACAAACTTCTAAAGCTAAGTAAGATGAATCCCACTTTACATTTTTGGAGACTTTGTTTGCCTAAGTTTTTCTAGAAAAAAGAGTTTTCAAGAATATATTTAATTTAGTCAAAATTCTAATTTCAGTCAGAAAAGGTTTTGATGGAGAACTGTGGAGTAGCTCTAAATGTCAAATGAAATCTGTACTAAAAGACTGGTTTATATACATTTGTGGGTTTTGATTAGTTGGTTTTGGAATAGAAACAAACTCACTCAAAAATATATTGATTCAGAGCCAATACGATTAAGTTGTAATAAGAACTTTTTTGGGGCAACAAAGTCAGCAGATATAACAGAGAACAAACATTTGGAGCACCTGTGGATCAAGAATTTGATATTTTTATACTCACAGACAAGAAGACATATGTGCCTTGTAATTGATCAAAGCCCACTGAACACAGGAGACTTCCTCTCTTTTATGAGCCTTTGGGATAGTATTTATAAGATACTTGTATATGGTATCTATACGGTATTTTTAAGATATAACCCACTATGTACACATCAAATATTTTAACTTCTCCTATGTACCTCTTACACATGAAAGGGGTCCTTCCATAACACAAAAAGTGATATTAATACTGGAAAATTATAGTTAATATACTATATTTCTTTAGATCATTTTGAATACCAGAAACATGATAATAATTACAAATACTATTTCATTATGTTGGCTAAATTTTGACTTTAACATATTATATAGAAATGTTCCATTAAAAATAGTTTTCATTGTGTTCTTTTTTTCCTTGAATTAGCAAATACAAGAATTCTATTTTATACATCTTGACTTACCATTGTAAAAGGTTAGTGCACATAGAGGGGCAATTGGCCTGTTTCTGTTGATCATAATTTACAAGAATAAAAACTGGCAATAATCTTATTACCCCAGATTACCAGAAGGGCTTTTAAAAATATTTTTATAAATACTGCTTTTCCACAACAGGAATATATTTAAACACCATTCTGCTTTAGGGCTGTGAATTACACTGGAAAGCAGATTCTTGTCATTAAGAGAGTTATTCCAGTTTAATGCACTTCATTGCTCCAGCGTTCATTATCAATCCATATTTACTGTCAGGAGGTTAGCCAATATCATCATCTTACGTTTGGATGTGTTCTTCAATTTTAAATTGAGGGTAGACTTTTTATAGCTTCTTCCAAGTTATATGTAGGGTTCCAAAAACAATAATAGGCAGGATTAAAATAACATAATATATAACCTAATATTCAAGGGGAAATGTATTTTATTTTGATTCAGGTTCTTGACAATGATTCAAAGTGCAGAAGGAAGTGCAATTCAACAAACTAAAATTAAGGTTGCACATTAGAGGTGAGGTCCAGCAGATACAAAGGTTTCAAAATATGATGCTGAAACCCCCGTGTTCATTACTGAACAGACCAGAGACAGCACCAGGAAACATAGCCGTAGTGCTGAACTGTCAAGCGTAAAAGTCACATACTTTTAACAGAACATTTTTACATTGAAACTCCATGGATTCATTGTTTTGGGGGATATTTTGGTTGTTAACTGATATCCTCTGAGGTGGGATATCCTATACTATAGAGTTGTTCCATGTGCAGCATAATACTAATTGATGCAAACACTGACTGTGAAGTTACCTAGATAGCATTTACTCTCTCAGTCCTGTGCCCCTAGACAGATCAAACTGCAAATGTTCCAGTTCCTTATTCACAAAGGACAGTGTTTCTGCAAAGTTGTGGTGGTTGTCTATGGTCCTTTTGTGTTTTGCTGTGTAGATTTTCTGCAAATCCTCTTGAACACTAAAAATAGTTTACTACACTTTTTTAAAAATTGGAGCTAAATTAAATGGTGTGCAGTTTCCCACTGTGCTCATGTTTTTTTCTCTCTAGATAATGGTAGTATACTGGCTATTTGCAGGTATAAGGACCCTTTCTGCCACTCAGTGAGCTTTTAAAACTGTCACCTACTGTCAGAGATTCTGCAATTTCAGTTCTTACCTCGTGCTGTTGTTATTCAGTTCTGTTCTGCAAAGATTTTAAAAGTGTATAACCTTAACATCTTTGTTATAGTCTTCATAATATACATATGTTTGCATTTATAAAGTTTTATTATTTGTCATTTTGATGAAGCTTCTCCTATTGTTTTGAAATAAGACTCCAATTTAATTCCTATTAAGGTAAATGTCAAAAAAGCATTGATTTTAACAATACACAAGTGGGACCCTAAATACCTCATTTCTTCTTAAACTGCAGTAAGGCTGCCCTTGTAGCCTGGACTAAAAACCTGTGATTCAACTAATCTCTTTTTCAATGTCTGCTTCTACCTTAAATCACCTTAATTTCCTTTATAGTTAGTAGAGAGGTATAGGCATTCATAGCTCACAACAATGACCTAAACTAGACACTGCTTCAGAAGAATTAATTTCACTTGAGATGTGTCAGGGTCTTGGTTCCCTGTCTGTTCACTAGGGCAATCTATGAGACTAGGTGAGAAACAGGTGTCAATGCCATAGACCCTCACAGCCAATTGGATTATCTAAATAAGTACCTAGCATCAAACGGGATGTCCCAAGGTATTCACCTTGTCTCATTCTGCCAGTCCAGAATGGTGCAAATCTCCTTTACTTTGTCATATGTCAACACCTGACAAATAGCTCAACTACTCTGTGATGTCTCAGGGGCTCTAAATGGTAACTGAATCATACTCTCATCCCTTTCAAATGACATAAGTATATCCTACAGGGTGGGCTTCAGCTCCATGTTAAGATATCTAGGTGTCCACATGCAGATGTCTATATGTAAACTAGTCTAAACTGCAGCCATCAGCTGGGATCAAGTTGATATAACACTACAAAGGCTGGAGGTGGGCGTTCAGCTCACCTTGAAGTAGACATCTGGGCTCAAACAAATTCCTTTAGCATATGCACCTAATGCAAGTTGTGTTTCCTTAGGGAATCTTACCAGACCTTCAGAAGCTCATCCAGAAACGCCTGGACTCTTTCAGGTCCTGTGCCCCACCTGTCACCTTTGTGCAGGTGTAATGCATAATCTATCAAGTCCACACTCTCTTCACTGGAAGGCAATGTAGCAAAGCTGCACTTCTGTGAATTCTTTTCCTGGAAGAAAAAATCTGAATTCCACTCTAATTTGTGCACTCAAAATTAGTTCCAATATCAATTTTTTTGTTTCTGATGCCTTAAGTCTATGCTCTGTCATTTAATGGCCTGCCCATTTATTCTATCCTTTCTTCCTTTTCATATGTTTTTGTCTTTGTTTATATTACTCTGCTCACTGCAGTCAGATTAATGCAGGATTTTTAAATGATTTTACTTTGTTTTCTAGATGAGCTGTATTTCATTCTCCAGGCATATTTTTTGTTACCCTCAGAAGTGAGGTCGCAAACAGCAGATAATGCCAGATTTTGTCCATATTACACAGAAGGACCATATTTATCTAGGAGCCTCTAATTTACTGTAACTTGCTGTTCTTCAAAACAAAGTACCAGCCTCAGCAACAATGTTTTATCTTTGGGAGAAACTTTCCTAATCATGTTATGAGCATGAGGTGGCTGAGACATAGTCACCTCGTTCAGTAACACCACAATCACAGCCTAAATTTTGTCAGTGGGTATGTCCTTGTCACCTGCAGTTTTACATCATTATACTGTTTTTGTTAGAACTGGAGTATGAAGTACATGAAAGAAAGACGTGGCCTTACCAAGATGAAAAAAATACACCAGTACAGCAAGATTCCTGCTCTGATTCTTTTCTCACACTATTGTAAAACAGGTTTCACATCAGTATCACCTTGTCGTAAAGTTAAAATCAAGCCTTACAGATCCTTTTTCAAAAATGACTGATCACATATGACCTTACGTGGTACCAGGTCATTGACTCACAGCCTGGCTGTAGGGAGACATTTGCTGTCAAGCAGAGCTCTTCTCAGCTGACTCTGAATCAACATATTGCCTCCATCATACTAAATTGCTTGCAAATCTCAGAACAGACTTGTAAGGAAGCAAATTTCTAATGCTTGTTGAAAATCAACTAGGACAACTAGCACTAAACAGAAAGCTTTGGATTAATGTACAGTTTGTTTTCTGACTGAAGTTTCTCCAGAACAGTGTGTTCCCCACTGTGCAAATTTATTACTCGCAGCCTTTGGGATTTGTTTGTTTCCCTTGCAGTTTATGCTGCTGGCTCTACTTTGGCTATGCCATCTGTTGTTCTTTTCTCTTTCTTGCAGTTTCTTTTTCTCTGTGTCCTCCATTCTAAGATACATTAACTGCTGTGCGTCTCAGAGGGTACCTGGGATCTTTTAGCTGTACTGAGGAACACTGTCAACTGCCATTGCTGGAGAACCTTGAGTTCCTTCTCACATCCTCCAAAAAGTATGATACTGCTTTAAAATATAAATTATTTTTAGCTTTCTGGAAGATTTCTTCATCTACACTTGGTTCTTGCACCTCTATTGCAGAATATGCATATGTTTCTTCTTTCTCCCCTCAGGTCAGATTTTCCTATCTCAATATTCTTGAAAAAGAAGGAGTCTTGTCATAGTTTGCATATTTGTTTAGTTCTTAGTCCCTGAAATCATCTAAATGCAAGAGACTTCTCAGCTTTTATTTTAAAACATATTTCCAGATCCTTTGTTTGAAGAAATATCCTGAAAATCCTGCCACAAATTCACCCAGAATGAACATGGGCTAGAAGACTGGAACACTTGAATCAAAAACTGACACACAACTGTTTCTTAACTCTCACAACTATTAAAGAAATCACATAACCGAATAATTTTTAAAATATGATGGATTTTCATCTGTGCATTGCCCTGCCTCTGTGTTTTAAGGAAAAGAAAAATCTTTCTTGGGTAAGTGTTCTTAGGTGTAAACATTGAGGGAAAGTTGGAGTAGGACTGAATGATGTCAATCTTTTGAGTCTGAATTAGCATTGTAATATGCATATTCTATAATTAGTCTGAAATAGCTTGCTTTTTAAAGTAAACCACAGTCACTTTAAACATTTGTAAGTACATGGAGTGCTGGAACAGTGTTAGCTCAGCCGCATGGTTATGTGCATTTACACTCTATTGTTTGGATCCTTGTGTGTGCTTTGTAGCTTATATCCCCTGTGCACAGTTTTATTTACCTCTATGCAGTAGCTAGGGTGACTTCATGAATCATGGTTTAAGTAAGAGGGGGAACACATAGACCTGCTTTAATAAGGAGACAGTGAATGGAGGAACACTTATTTTATATATAGCTACATAATAATAAATTTATGTCACAACTAACTACTCTGTAATTTCACAGAGTATCACATTTGGTTGTTTTCTTTCCCATAAACTATAATTTTATATTGAAACCCCAGTATTCAGGGAGAGAACTCTCAACACAACAAGCCTGTCCCATTCATTCTTCTACTTCATATAGTGCCACAAATAGCAACTGATAAATTGCAAAAGATTTGCCATGTGGGAAGCAATAGAAATGATATGAAAGGATATAACATGGACTTTGTGTTATTTCCAGTGTCTTGTACTGTCATGTGGGTTGCTTTTAATGATTGTTGGATTGCTTTTTATTGTAGAAAGTGCCCTTGAAATAGCATTTTTCAGATGTTATAAAACATACATATTGAGTTCCCTCAGCAGAAGAGGATGGCAAGTGCATTAATACAAGTATTAAAAAACTTGATCAGCTTACCAAGTGAGACTAGTTACACTGACTATATAATGTAATCTGTGCTACACTGTACATTATTATCTTCCATCTTTTGAAAATGGCAAGTAGTTGATAAAGCCCTCTGAGGAATTTGCCATCCCTCTGCCTATCCATCTGTCCTACCATCTCTGGCTTTTGGAGAAACAGCTGTCTTTAAACATTATACAGTAATTCTATGCCAAAGGAATGCATGCATTATCGAAGCTAGTATTGTCTTGTGCATTCTAAAGGTGATTAATTTTTTAACAGGTTTTAAGAGATGCATTCATTTATTCAATAGACTGAACAATAAGCATGAACTGTGGAATGTAGATTACTTCCTATTGTTTCAGTTGTTAAGTAGCTGATACATCCCAATGGAAAAGCAAAATATTTATCCCACAGTTTCTGTTAGTGTCACACCATATTATATACAACATTCATAATGAAGAGATAACAGTAATACTGCATTGTTTCGAGCAAACACAAACAGTGAATAAACTTCAAGGCTCAACAGTTTATTCCAATGAGAAAATTAAATTTTTGCAGAAAGTGAAAACAATCCTGTTACTATGCTATACCTCATAATGTGTACTGTTTACATAGTACTATTATTGAGTCAGTGTTTTTCAGCTGTGTGGTTTAACAAGTAACAGGAGCTATGAAACACTGAAGAGAGAAAAGTAGAGAATTACTCGGGATATGATACATTCAAACACTTAGTGGGATTCATCCTGCTTAAGGGTGCAAGTTGGCTGCCTAATTGTAGTCAGTTGGAGCTTTTATACAAAGTCAAGGGTACTTCCCACTACAGCCTCCATCCACCACTAGAGAAAAACATGAATATCCCATAGATGTTGCATCATATTTGTGAGCCTCATGCAGATGTCTTAGACACCTAAGGGCACTTTAAATGCCAATACAGACCTATCTTCAGGTTTATGAATGTTGATCTAGATGACCACAGTGTAGATGTCTGCACTTGAGCTAGACTATCCATAAAAAAAAAGACAAAAAACAATTAGGACACAATTCATGATTTGTATTACTATGTTGTGTGTGTGGTGAACTGCCTGCTAAAATGCTTATTGCTCTTTGCTGTAGAAGGAACCTAGTGCACAGCTCAGATACTGACTTAGATGTGGTCAGATGAATACTAGGCTTTTTTACCAAAAAATGAAATGTGCCTGTTGAAAATATTAAGGCACTGGCAATCGGTATCCTTGTCTTGATTAAAAAGGTAACTCATAGAAATTCTAATCTCAGAAAGCATTATCTTCCTTGTCACTGTTAAACAGAAGCAGATCAATCCAATTACTAGATTAGTATGAAAAGGTGTGATAACATCCATTTATATTATTTACTGGGGACTCACTTCATCCAAGTGGACAGTGCACTTGGATGCCTGAAGTGTGCTGCTATTCCTTTTGAAGAAAATTAGCAGGTAGCAGACGAGAGTAGTAAATTATCTTAATGTCCTTTTAATTACAAATATGCAGTTCCTGCAGACAGGCTTTGAACTGAACAGATTTTAATAGTAGAGCAGCACAATCGTGGTTTGCACATTAAAAATTAAAAGTTAAAATTCTTCTTGCTTGGGCAAGCCATGCTGTTTTTTCTTCAACAAAAAGTCAGATTTTGGTACGGCTTTTCCTTCTTATCTCTTTGTTCAGTGGGACCTTTTCTCAGCAGCTGACAATATAATGGTTCTTAATAATAATAAACACTTAAATAACATTTTACTTTTGAAGGACTTACTGACCGAACTGTTTTTGGCTGGGATAGAGTTAAATTTATTCATAGTAGCTGATATAGTGTTATGTTTTGGATTTGTGACCAATACAGTGTTGATAACACAGGGATGTTTTAGCTATTGCTGAGCAGTGCTTACACAGAGTCAAGGCCTTTTTTTTTTCTTACATTGTCCCACCAGCGAGTAGGCTGAGGGTGCACAAGGACTTGGGAGGAACATAGCTGGCGTAGCTGACCCCCAACTGACCAAAGGGATGTCCCATACATATGACGTTGTGCTCAGCAATAATAATGTGAGAGTGGAGGTTGGCAGGGGCTGCCATTGCTCAGGAACTCGCTCAGCATTGGTTGATTGGTGGTGAGCTATTGTTTTCTTTTGCATCACTCATTTTTCTTGGGTTTCCCCCCTCGCCCTTGTTGTGTTGTGTTTTGGGTTTTTTTTTTCCCTTCCATTTTTAAAAAATTATTAACTATCTTTATCTCAACACATGAGTTTTTTCACTTTTACCCTTCCAATTTTCCCTGCCGTCCTGCTGAGGGAGGAGTGAGTGAGCAGCTGTGTGGGGGGATTATCTGCGTACTGGGATTAAACCATGACATTGCCCTAGGTTATTGGTTGGTTTAAAATAGGCATATTCACAGCAGTCACTCCAATAAAGTCTCAAATTTGGAACAGGGCATTGGATTTGATTGCTATGTTAGTCTTTTCAGATTACAAGTATCTCTGGTGTAGAACCATGTTTTACACAGTACTGAACACATATAAAACAAATTAGTAACAGCACTCTAATGTGTTCAAATCTGTCCTTTGGCTACCAGGCTTACCACTATAACTAGTAACAACTGCCTTTTGATGATTAATACTAGGCTGGCCAGAAAGCTTCAGTATGATATTTTCAGTGAGACTAGACCAATTTACTAGTGTGCTGTGGGTGGGGAAGTAATAATAACAAAAAAAAATTTGAAGAATGAAGAACCAGGGAGATTTCAACAATATTTCTATTGAAATTCCAGGTAGATTCCTGACAATGTCTAGTCTGATTTTCTGCTGCATGTTCTCAGCAGACTCAATGTAAAAAGAGCTTTAAGAGGCTTTAGGATAATATATCTGGTAGCTGCTTTAGCCTAAAGTATGCTATCATGTAACTTCTCAGGATGTCAGCTGGATGCTTTCCAGTTTGGTTGTGTCATAATACACCAGTTCAGCAATTCATCCAAATTATCCCTTTATTGAAGAGGGCATCAGTAAAACTTTAAGCTGTTAATTCAGTCATCTTTTTCTCAAAAGTGACACTGAACTAAAAGGGATAAAATAATTAGATGTAAATTAATGTTCATATTTATATGCAATTAATTAAAATACTTCCTTTTACATCCCTAGTTTGATATTGTCACCATGCCCTTTTAAAGGCCGGTCTTCTTTAAAAATACTGGAAATCTATTCAAACCTTTCATTATAATTTACCAGATCTTTATTTTTTATTTACTCATATCTCGATTGCTAGACTGGCTGGTATTCTTCTGTCTTACTTATCTTTGATGCCCATTCCATTTCAATATATAAATATTGATTACCAGAGATGGTTGCAAAACATAGAATGCAGGGAGTTTGGAAAACCCCTGTAAAAGTTACAGTTTGTGACTTCAGATAATTAAATAACAAAATTAATTTTGTAAATAAGACAAGAAAGAACTCTGGGAAACTCTAAATCCAAACAATTGAAAATGCATACCATGTCTGTCATTTTTCTGGAATTGCAGATTACCAATAACCTGGTCAGGATGCTGGACACCACAAATCAAATGGTTGCTGGGCATGTGCAGATCTATTTTACATTGTATGGCTAAGAGAGGAGTGAGATCTAGCCATAGTCTGTGGAATTGATTTATGCATGTACTACAAACCTAATTTTTTTAACTTACAGATCCAAATAATCCCAGATTATTTGGATTTTAACTCACAAATAATTCCAGAGAGAAATATAGGGCACTGCACCACAGAAATAATATTCTGCTTTTTGATTTTTAAATGTTAGAAGGTATGGAACTGTTTTAGCAAGAAGTCAAGGGAAGGATAGGCTGTCCCTTTTGTCCCCAAGAATCAAAAAGTTACTCAGTCCAGTCTCAGTAATCTAGAAAATGATTAATGATCTGAAAGAAATATTTCTGGTTTTTCTATGTATTTTAGACACTTATATCATTGTTATTAGTTACATTTTCCACAATAAAAACAACGATGCTACATGTTTTCAAAAAATATGAAAGGTTCTGTTCTTTATATGTTCCTTATCATGTCCAGTGAACAAATGATTGGATGAATCAATGAATGAATGGTGAAGAGACAAAAAGGTAAAACAGACCAAAAAAGTAAATAGCATCACCATTATAGTGATGTGCTTATGAAGCCACTACATTTTAGGATGTACAAAAAATGATTGTCTCATAATATCGAAATATCCATAGTATTAAAAGAGTACAAAGAAGGCTCATGTTTATGAGAATAAAGTTTTCTTATTTAACTTAGATAATATTGATAAAAGGCTCTGTTAGATACTGAAGATTTTGTTTTCTATTTTTAAACTGTGGTCTGACAATATTCGAAGCCAGTAAATAGGATGATTAAGCTTTATTTTTTCTTTTTTTTTTTTGTCAGTGATGGCACTGTGACAAGGGATTCTGTCTGTGAAGATTAAAATGGTAATCAACATAGTTTTATGGAAAATGTACCTTGTCAAACAAATGTGATGTCTTTTTACATGATAAGTTTATTTGATAACTGCAGTTGATAACTGCGTTGACATAATACAGTTAAACTACTGTAAAGCAGTTGTCCCTGTCTTTAAATTCTGATGAAAATACTGCTATGCAAAACCAACAAAGCTTAAATATCAGCTATGAAAAATATTTCAGAATGTAATTACAAATGAAGTATCATCGTACAAGAGGATGCATAACCAGATTCCTCTGAAAAGTTAGTTCTTGCTTTTCAATCTCTTCATCAATGATCTGGTCAAATTTGCTGATAATAGATAATTAGTGAGTGATAATGAAGAAAGACCGACTCTACTAAATTATATTGCTTAAGAAAATTACTTTTCTCTGGACAGCATATGTTTTAACAGAACCAAATGAAAGGGCATACATCAAGGAACAAAATATGTAGGTCACACTAGCAGGGTGGGAAATGATGTCCTGATGTTCAGTGACATTGAAGGACTTAGAGGAAATAGTAGCTAATTAAGTGAGCATGAGCTCCCTGGGCAACACTATAACGAAGTAGGTGAGCATGTTTTTGAGATGCATAAGTAGAAAAATATTAAATACAAATGAAGAGGCTGTATTTGTGTACAGCACTTGAGAAACTATTACTAGCACACCTACATGCATTTTTTGGTGAATATCTTTAAAAGGGATATTAAAATATTAAAAAAAGTATAGAAAAATTACAAGGACAACTCACGATTTGAAAAACTAACAAAGTATACCCAATATAATATTATGAAGTCATAGTCTACAAGCTCATGTATGGAAAAAAACAATTCTAATAAGTAATGGAGTTTTAACACAGTAGGATAGCTCATGATTAGAAAATACACTAATTCAGAATATGAACAAGAAGTAGATCTTAAAATTATAGATCCATATAATCATTTAGGTTGGAAGGGACTTCTAGAGGTCATCTACTCTAATCTCCTGCTCAAAGCAGTACTAACCTTAAAGTTAGATCACTTTGACCAAGGCCTTGTCCACTCAAATTTGAAAGTCCCTGAGGACTTCCACAACCTTGTTAAGCAGTCTGTTCTAGTTCTTACCCACTGATTCTCAGATTTTTCTTCTTATATCCATCTGAAGGTTACTGCAGTTTATAGCCATTGTTTCTCATCTTTCAACTCTGTACCTCTGAGTACAGTCTGACTCAGTCTTCTTTTTTATTTCTTTAGATATTAAAACCAGTCTTTAGGTAGATACTTAACAGTACCACTACTGAAAATTAAATGTGGTTTGGTGAAAAAATCTATTCTGTGAGTGATTTTGGTGGGGTTTCCAAGAGATCTAGGGTTCACACAAATTGTGGGCCTGATACAGGAATTGCTGGATGACATTCTATGATTTCTACAACTTAAATTAGCTGAATAAACTTTTAATTTACTGTAAAACTTCCTGTCAGACATTAAAGTCATGATGCTATGAAGTCAATGAATTGCAAAGTATATAGTATAGTAATTAACAACACTAAACTGTTTCTGGATAGCAAGGGAATAAAGTCCTTCCCTGTCATATTAGTGATGCTCATGATATTTTCCCAAAAGTGTTGAGCTGGTAGGTTTTTTATTGGTTTGGAATCTTATTCTTAGTAGTCTTGGTAATGGTGTTTACTGTATTATGGAGATCAAATAATAGGCTGAAGTTAATACTCAGAGGATAAATCTGTGATTCTCCTTACCTACATTTACATGTCTATAGGGTAGACATTCATACCTTTCCTAGTTACTGAAGATTCCCTGTTTAATCATTGAAGAGAAAAAAGAATTTCTAGTGAAAAAAGCAATCATGATCCAGGAGTTCAGATAGGTAGGATTAATCATGCCTCAAAGCGCCTACTGCTATCCACTGATCATGGAAAGAAGCGTAGGTGAATGATTCAGGAACTGATATGGTACACTGTAAGCATCTAAAGTTGGGTGAGATGAATCCCAGGAAAGATTGTGTAAGAAAATAAATATTGATAAAGAAAGCATACACATGAAACCTGAATTTCTCAATTCATCAAACATAATCTTTATACTGCTCCGTCCTAAGAGAAGCAACAAAGATGATAAAAGGACTAGAGGGCATGATTTATGAGGAGCATCTGAGGATACTAGGTTTGTTCAGCTTAGTGGAGAGGAGACTGAGGGGTTACCTCAGTGTTACTAACTACAACATGTTGGGGGGAGTGGAGAGGGAGATGCTGTTCTCTTCTCTTTGGTGTTTGGTGACAGGACACAAAGGAATGGCTTAAAGTTGTGTCAGGAGAAGTTCAAACTGGATATTATGAAAATGTTCTTCACTGAGAGATAGTCAACCACTAGAACTAGAACAAGCTGTCCATGGAAGTAGTCATGGCCTCAAGCCTGTTGCTGTTCAAGAAGCACTTGGTCAATGTTCTTATCTATATGGTTTAACTTTTAGGTTACTCTGTGTGGAGTTCGGAGTTGGACTTTATAACCCTCATGAGTCCCTTCCAACTCAGGATAATCTGATTCTATGAATCTTTTCTTTCATGGTGTCAATGTTTGGATAGATTCTCATGCCAGCTACTATTTATATTTCATGGCTCATGGTGACATTTTGAATACAGAATCTGCTAGTGCATGTGCAGAAAAATTTTACTTCAGGTTTTGATCATATTTTCATGTACATGATGGTAATTATTACTCATATTTCAGAATCTGTTTAAAGATAGAATCAACAATTTCATTTATTTGATGTGTTTTCTTAAATACTGATTTAGTTTTACTAAGGTTTAGTGGAAGATCAACTTTTGCTTCAAATGCTTACCTTAAGTAACAATGTCTGTTAGTTCCTAGAATAATCCTTTAAAATTTATGTTTTTGAGATTAAAGCTGAAGTCTTCACTGGTTATTTGTGATCTAAAGGAGGTAGTGGATTCTGGTTTTGTTCTGTTTTGATTAATATTTGCTAAGGTTTTTCTGGTTTAAAAATTGGCTGCCACATAAATAATTTAATGGACCTACAAACTAATATTTATATTTACAATATACAATTAAATGACTCTTTTCAAATGACTTGTATGAGTTACAGATCAATAACTGACCCATGTATCTCTTTCACATCATGAAGGAAAATAGAGAGTATTAAAGAAAGATGGGGTTTATAAAGTTGTAGTTCAATCAACATACAAATTCATTGAAGTAATAAGCACATTTTTACATTTAAGGACTCATTTTATGTGACTGTTTTGGTGATTTCCAAGGAATATCCTTTAAAGCTAATACAGCTATTGATTATCACATATATATCTCATATATATAACTGTGAGCATTCATCAAAATCTAGTAAGTGCACTTAATAACCTGAAATTATAATAGACAACAATTTAAAACAATGATTTTTAATAAATATTTAGACCTTTGTGTAATTAAACTTTCACTGTTTTCATTGTACAATATATAAATGTATACTTAAATTGTACAGGTAGTATACAGATTAATAGCAACAATGCTAAGATTCATCTGAAATATACAAAAAGAAATATTAAAAACCTGGCTTTAACACTCAAAATTTATAAAATCTAATAGTTAAACAACAGACCTTCTCTTGTCTGTTAATGCACCTTTTCTTTAGCCTTCTAGTTTCTTAGAAGAGGTAAAAGTGATGCTGCTAACTGAATTAAAAAGAGTATTACCAACTTACAACTCTTGCCTTGAGTTCCAACAGAAGACAATCATGAATTAGCAATTATTTCTGTTGAAAGTACCCTATTATAAATTCTAGCTGCTTTTCTGTTTCCAACATATGACAACTGGTTCTTGTTTTCTGTCTCCCTTTGCTTATTACAGCATCTCTGTATACCTCCATATCCTCTGATTCTGATGCACTCTCTCATGGTATCTACTACATGTTCTGTCTTCTTCTCTCCCCTGATCTTTAAGACAGAGAATGTGGCTTTGCTAACCTGGGAGTTGAGAGGGAGCATGTGCCTCTCCAGATAGAATAATCAAAACATATCAACGGTACGGGGAGTTCTGCCATGCTGTCTCACCACCTACACACTGGACTGTGTCTACAGATAGCAGCTATAGTTTCAGGAATCTTATTTGCAACATAAATGAGTCCTGGGTAGCCCATGGAAAGAATCTTTTGGAACTGCGATTAATTGTATTTCTGTTGCAGTTACTGCAGCTTGTACTTGTGTATAGCTCAAATGATGAATTCACATCTTTTTAATGATATTTGACAAAAAACAGATGACCAAAATGTCTGTCTAGTGTTATTTACCTAAGTCTATCATTAGGCATTTAAATACACACCCTATCTTCAAAACTTTTTGCTCTTCTTAAACTCTACCTGATTTTATGTAAAATTTGTTGTTAAAACAAGCAGAAGCGTATTCAAAGAAAGTTGCTTCTGCAAGTATGTCAGTACATTTTTTTTTTTCACTTTCATGGGTAACTTCACAATTAACCAGCCTTAGTGAATATTACTAGACAGACCAGAATGGTCACCAGTCAACCCTGCATAACATCTTGCATGCTGTATATTCATAAATGTTTGCAACATTGCCAATTAATTTGTGGTGATTATATTTAACAATGGATAATTTTGCCAGCTGGAAGCAAAGTTATTCCCTATTCCCTATTCTCCCTGCCACCACATTCCTCCAACCTGTATCATGAGATCTTTATCATCTCAGTGATGTTAGAAATAAGCAGATGGGACATCATTTTAATATCTTATCTGAAGGATAACATCTTCTAGTAGTGCAACTGCCCTCCTAATATTGGACCTTGGCATCAACACACTGCAGAAACCCACTCCCAATGTGAGATTCTTGCTGTATACCCTGGTACTGGTCTTCTTTACTTTTACTACCTCCTTTATGCACAGTTTCATCACAACAACTAAAACTGACATTTCAAAAGCTAAGAGGATTTTACATAACAGGACCTGTCTTGTCATTTCTATGAATTCAACTTTAAAACTAATTTGCTGCATTTCATTATGTAGTAAATCATGCAGCACATCAGTGCAGAAGATCTATTCCTTCTAGCCAGCAAGGTACAACCAGAGTAACACTCAGGGCCAGAGTTATTCTTGCACAGGATACAGAAATATCTTTTATTAATTGAGGTTAACGAAGCCTATACAAAACAACTAGTTTAACACAGGCAGAAGAGGAAGCTAAATAAAAAATTACAAATGTTCTCATAGAAAATATTCTACACCATTGCAACAAAGATGCAACAATGCAATGATGTAGAGGAGATGCAAAAGAAAGGCAAACAACTAAATTAGCTGACACGACCTACAGCTATAAATGGAAGACTCTCTTTGGGGTCATGTCTGGCTAAAAAAAAATAAGGTCAGAATTCAATAGACAAAAAATTATCTGCTGAAACTCAGGCATATTTAATGGAAAATATAGTAATGGAGTAGATTAATCCATCCATCACATCTTAAACAGGTTGTTAAAAGGGCAGTTAGATGCGGGCAGAACATGTAGAAAATTTTCGTAGAAGACGAAAGTTGTTAGGTTTCTGCTTTTCTTCACAGATTCTGGCTTTGTATCTGTCATTCAAAGACCACTATGACCACCAGTTTGGTGCTCTAGCAGGTCTAAAAATGGGCAGCATATGGTAGTGTTGCACTAATTGAAGCTCTGTTGATAGTCCTGTGAGATCCACTCTGCCCATGTTTCACTTGTGAATTCTTTTCTGTTCTTTCTCTCCTTTCTCGCTAAGAGAAAAAAAAAAATCATTATTAACCAGAAGCACATGATTCTATAGATTCTGGCTTGTTATAGAAACAAACAAGCCCTGGCAAGCCTAAGCAGAGAGTATCTCAGATTGAGAAAAATGGAGGAGGAACTGAAGTTCAAAAACAAAATCTGTTGCCAGCCTCTCATCAGACCCTGGTACCCTAAGGAAACAAACAACAAACTGTATGTCCTTTTATGTCATCTATATTTCCTATTGTTTCTCATTTTCTCTTTGAATTTGCCTTTGTCTTGTTAAAATAGGAAAAGTGACTCAAAATAAAAAAGCAGAACTATCACTTTCTTAGATGCTACAACAGACTGCTTGACAGAATAGGAAAGTATAACGAAAGTCCACAGTATATCCACAACCTGAAAAGGGACTTTTCATAGTTTTCTACTGATTGCTCTTCACAGCCATCTGATCTCAACATATTCAGTGCTGTCTTTTGATTATTTTTTTTTGTCAGATCTACCTAACACATGTTCATTTACTCTGTAATTTTCCAAAATTTATAAGTGTGCTTGTCATGTCAACTATGTGATTTATGATCTCCTCAGAAATCTGAACCTTGTCTGTTTAATGTTGTTCTAAAACAGGATCACATTTTTGATAGTGTGTCTGCTTATTGCTGTCATAATCAAATTACCACAAATGTTATTCCACAAGAGAAATCCCTGATCAAAATGAATTTGTGCCTACTTTCTTTTTTGACACCAATGTTTTGACCAGGGTGTGAAGATAGAGTTAGGGATGTGCATTCTTCCTACTCATTACAGAGCTGGGAGCATTTCTTAGTAAGATTTGTCCTTCCCCTTTACATTCCTATGTTAGAAAGCAGCTCCCTCAGGAATGACCTAAGGCTTCCAGGGCATGTTGCTTTGTATTGATGCATTTACTGGGATTTTTCTAGGTTATTTATAAAATTGCTCAGGCAAATATAATCACCCTGAAACACTCTACCAGAGATCTTGTTTAACAATTTCTGGTTAAAAATTAATTTTGATGTAAATTAATTTTGATGTATGAAGAGATAAGTGCAACTCTAAATATACACCATTTAACCAAAATGTTTTTGATCCCAAACCAGATGTGCCACAGAGCTCCCCCTATAGCATGTAAACACTATTACTTTTTCCAAACAATCTTTAGTTTCTTTCAAAAAACAAGCAGAAGAATATGGTAGATAAATCTAGATTGACATGATCCATTTTATATATGTTGATTGGCATTAATTATTCTATTTTCCTTTAATTCTTTAGTAGTTAAGTCCCAGTCAGCAACTGACCTCAGAATTAATGCTGAGCTAACAAAATTTTAATTATGCAGGTAACACAACTTTGTTTTCTTCTAATTTAATAGAACATACTCAGTGCTACCACTTTTCATTCAGAGTTTCATAATGGCAAGGGTTTTTTATTTAAAGTTTAAATGCTTAGACATACATAATTAGTGGAGACGCTTGGATTTCATGTAAAGAAAAGATGTCAGGTTTTTCAATGAACCGGTACTCAACTATGGATTTTCAAATGCATCCCAAAATCTCAAAAAGACAAAGAAGCAGCAAAGAAATCTAGTAAACATTTATTTTTATATATATATTATTATATAATATAAATAAATAATAAATGTATTTGATATAATATATATATTATATGCTTGTGTATATAATTTTTTAAAGACTTGTTGTTAAAAAAAAGAATTATTAATCCTGTGATGTAGTACTGTGAAATAAAAAGCTAGACCTTATATAACATGTCCTTCTCTCACCACCTTCTGTTTTTGTAAATCATTCATTTTTTAGTTGCTTCTACTAATCCATGTTTCCTTTCTATTGCTTTTTTTACCGATTGCCTGAACAGAGACTGGGGAAGATAATCTGGAATTGTTTATCACTTTCACTCTACACATCTCTTCTAACAGCTCTTTTAACAATTCTGATTTGGCCTCATTTACATGAAAAACAGATAAGGTTTGGAACCAGTTGTTTGAAAAAAGTGTCCTTATACGTGCCCATGCACAACTCTCTTTTTGCCTCTGTGCTGTTTGCGTCAAAAGGGTGCCCTTTCCCTCAGACTGTTCTCCCTCTGTTTAGATTCCACTTTAGATTCTTTCTGAACCCAGTTTCATTTTTTTCCTCAACGTTTTGCTGTTGCATGCTGCTTTTCCACTCTGAGGTTTTTTAAACTGAGTCAATTTGCCAGCAATCTCCTTTACCCTTCAATAACTACTACATTTATAAATAGTGAGATTCCAAGTCAGCATGAGGAGAACTTCTCCCTGATTTACTAATTATGCCACTTTTAATGGTATTTTATTTCTCCAACAGTGACATCATCTTGAAATGGAGGAGTGCTGCCAGCTTAAAGGAACTGTGTTTTGTGAAAATATTCCATTTTATATATGTTTCCAAGCCTGAAAAAAACTCAGGTGGATTTACAATTAATTCGAATTTCTTTTTCCACCATCCTTAGTTGGTAATATATTCTTCAAAGCAATTTATATGCAAATATTTATTTGAAGAAAGGAGAGAGTGAGTGAGGTAAACAGGCAAGCTACATGCATTGCAGTATATTTTCTTAAAAGGAAAAATTCTCCTTTCAGCTACAAGTGGAAAGACAGAACAACAGCAGTGGCTTTGGTGTAGTACTTGTCGCTCTGTTTCCACATTGCTGCATTAGAGAACAAACCAGAGGCCATGTAGCACTTTTCACCAGGTGAGCCTTAGTACATTTGTACATCTGTATAGGTTTTCAAGCCAGCTTTGGACAGTTAAAGTCCATGTGGCAGCTGTGGTGACCTGCATGGACCACATAGTCCCTACAGACTGCATAGTCCGTTATGTAGTAAGGTTTGGAGTCAGCCCATATAACCTGTACTTAGTGCTTGAGCTAGTTTTGATCTAGTTTCCCATTGCTGCAATCACACTGCTGATTACAGTAGGTTTATGGTTATTCATTGCCATGGTAAAAGGTAAAATGCTGAACAGATTTCCTAAAGCGGTGGCGTAAAGGGGAAGAAACACTGCTAAGGTTTGAGTGTCAGAAGCAATATAGGAAAGAGATGAGGGCCAGGCTTTGAAGTACACAAATACACACATCTCTCTCTCTCTCTCTCTCTCTCTCTCTCTCTCTCTCTCTCTCATATGTGTGCACATATGACCAAAATATGCAAGTCTGTATACTTAAATGAGTTGTGATTCAGGAATGAAGCTGAAACACTGACCAAGTTTCTCATGAAAAAACAAAACCAATCAAAACTACAAAAATCAGTGTCCAAACTGTGGTCAGCATTGAGAACTAGATAAATACAGTATGTACTCAACATACATGTACTGTTTAATCTGCCAACAGCAATGGCTTCTTTCCTCCTTCTAACTGGGAATGGTTAACAAATGAAAGCAGTCATTTTAGAACAGGCAGGAATGCCTGTAACTTACAGTTTCAAGAGGATTTTTTCCATTTGAGAATTGCTAAATCTGGAGTATTTTGTTGTTTTTCTACTTACATGCCAAAACATACCACCATGCCACATGATGTGATGTTGAAAAAGAAAACATAATTTCTGAGTCCAAAATGTTACACTTTGAAAGAATAATAAAAGAAAATAATGTCAGTTCCAGGGCTGAAGTCTTTTGGGCCCATGTTTTTACTTTACACCCATAAATAAAAAACTGAGCCTGATCCCTGCTTATGAACTATAGATATAAATGGTGAACAAATTAATAATGGTAAGCTGATCTCAAGTCTCTGCTATATGACCATTAAGCCTTCTTTCCTAAAATTTCCATCTGATGCCATTCTCTCTACTCCCTTGAAAATGTATCTGAGAGATCTTATCTCTCATCCTCAGAAAATCCTTATGCTGTATTTTTATTTTTGCAGTATTTCTTTTAAAGTTTTTTGTGAATAATTGTACATATAAAGAATCTTTCCTTTTACAGCTTAAAAATTTGTCATTGTTTTCATAGTCATGGTTTTGTATGATTATTTGAATTATTGTACATTGGAGAGTGAATAATTGCATTTGAGAGATTAAAGATTTTCAAAGACAGCAAGAACTCTGCAAATTTAATACACTGTTTCAAAACACGAAAACCATCCGAGCACTGAATAAATTTTAAAAAACCCTGAAAGGATGCTTTAGGACTGTTTTGGATTTAATTTTAAATTCAAGGCCAGATTTCACCATTGATAAGATGGAGATCTGATGTGAGAATACAAATAAGCCAGTGATACTGTAGGTCTCTTCTCATTGACTGTCAGAGTTTCACTTTTTATCTGTGTAGAAGTAAGATTGCACAGAATTGGTTTTGAATGTAAGAAACATACGTCTGTGCAAATGAAATGACTGAAATTTTGAACAGGGTATACAAAAAACTTAATATTTCTTTTATTGGTTTATTAAATTTTCTTTCATCATTTTGTGAATTATTTTAGGAACACCTTATGTTTATGCTTCCGTATGGAAATACATATTTCATAGTCTATGGAGTACATTTGATTTGACAATTTCAAGGCTAAATGCCAAAACTGAACTTGGTGAAAGTTCAAGGCTCTATTGGGTTTGTGTGGCCACGTTTTGGTAGTCGTGGGGGATACAGGGGTGACTTCTGTGAGAAGCTGTTGGAAGCTTCCCTCATGTCAGATAGAGCCAATGCCAGCCGGCTCCAAGACGGACCCACCAATGGCCAAGGCTGAGCCCATTAGCAACGATGGTAGTGCCTCTGGGATAACATATTTAATAGGGGGAGAAAACCCTGGACAACAGCAATTGCAACCAGAGAAAGGAATGAGAATATATGAGAGAAACAACTCTGCAGACACACAGGCCAGTGGAGAAGGAGGGGGAGGAGGTGCTTCAGGAGCCGGAGCAGAGATTCCACTGCAGCCCATGGTGCAGCCCATGGTGAGGCAGCTGTGCCCTGCACCCATGGAGGTCCATGGTGGAGCAGATCTCCACCTGCAGACCATGGAGGACCCCATGCTGGAGCAGGGGGATGCCCAAATCTGTGACCCCATGGGAAACCTGTGCTGGAGCAGGCTCCTGACAGGACATGTGGATGTCTGGAGAGAGGAGCCCACACTGGAGCAGGTTTGCTGTCAGGACTTGTGACCCTTCTGGGGATCCACACTGGAGCAGTCTGTTCCTGAAGGACTGCACTCCATGGAAGGGACCCATGCTGGAGCAGTTCTTGAAGAACAGCAACCTGTGGGAAGGAGCCACATTGGAGAAGTTCCTGGAGGACTGTCTCCCATGGGAGGGACCCCACACTGGAGCAGGAGAAGAGTGTGAGGAGAAAGGAGAAGAGACAACGTGTGATGAACTGACTGCAACCTTCATTCTCCGTCCCCCTGTGTTGCTGAAGGGAAGGAGATAAAGAAAATCAGGAGTAAAGTTAAGCTTGGGAAGAATGGATGGTTGGGGGTAAGGTGTTTTTAAGATTTTATTTCATTTCTCATTATTGTACTCTGATTTGATTGCCACTAAATTAAAATAAGTTCCCTCAGTCGAGTCTGTTTTGCCCATGATGGTAATTGCTGAGTGATGTCCCTGTCCTTATCTCAACCCACAAGTCTTTTGTTATATTTTCTCTCCTCAGTCCAGCTGAGGAAGGGGAGTGATAGAGCTGCTTTGGTCAGCACCTGGTGTCCAGCCAAGGTCAACCCACCACAAGGGCACCAAGCTCATTCAAGGTCATCCGCTTCACTGGCTTCTTTTGTAAAATGACAACTTTTAGATATTCATTGTACCTTTAATGTGTGGAAGGAGGCTGAACTTTGCAAATCTTAGATGGACAAAGTGGTTTGAGTTAGACAAATAGAGATCAGCTTAGTTGGCCTAACTACCTAGCCTGCCTGGCACTGGAAGGCTTAACCCAGGTGTCCCCACTTTCCTGAGTCATAGCTACCACCTCTATGTAGATGTCCCCAATACCATAGGGCATCTGAAATACAGCCTGCTGCCTATCTTTGAGAACATGAATTATGTCCATACATTTCATAAGCTCAGTCGAGGTCTACTGCGTGTCATATCTCCATTGACTTTAACAAGATGTTGCACATGTGCACATGTAGGTAACTACTGCTTCAAGAAGCAGAGCTTTGATCCATATTGTAGAGTTGTGTATTAACCCCTGGCTCTTGAAACAACTTCTGCTCCCCAGTGCAACCTATGTCTCCTGAGAGTCCTACCATCTTCGATCATTTCCATAAGTGGTCTCTCCCTCTATCTGTCCTCCTGGTGTTAATGGTTTGCTGAAGAAGTTTTTACTCCAAATCCTTTTGTCTGTAGCAGCTCAGACAAAAGCCTAGGAAGATTTTGCTAGATACCTGACACTTTATCACAGATCTCTATGATAAAGGTTTTGACTACATCTGGCAGTTCAGTTGTCGCAGATGAAAGTATTGACACAGTAATGATTTAGCAGCAAATCAAGATTTATTAATGACTAGCAGCATGTAATCATTAACCAGCTTAAAGATTTACAAAATAATTCAGTAAAATATGTTAAAATTAAAATAACAACTTAACTACAGATTCAAAGATGACAAGATTCACACTAACTTACTATACGGTACCTTAAATCTATACATATACACATGGGCATTCACAAACCCAAGACGTACAACCACACAGATGAAAGTATTTGGATCTAGTGGAATAGGTATGTACCCACACTCATGAAAATAACTGTGTATACCCAAACACACTGGTAAGCAGAGAGAGAGTGGGTGAAAGAGAAGCTATCTCAAAGTTAAAATTTCCCTCTTCTCAAGTTCAGAGTAAATACTCACAATGCATCAACGGGTGATAACTGAGACTTGAGCAGGTCGAATTAGCCTTGGCCTCCTGTTGGCTCTATCCGTGGATGGTACCTTAAGATTTTTGGTACCTGAGAGGTGACCCAGCTCAGGGGAGATGCTGGTCACAGCCCACCGTGGTTCAGGAGAGCTCAAAGGATCTCACTTGGAGTCGCTATTTACAGGGTCCAAGATAATTAACTTTTGTCAGGTACTTTTCCACTCTGGCCCAGCTCAAACAATTAAGTATTTCTGGTGTCTTCCAACAGTTGCATAAGAACTTGATGGATGTGCAATTCTGTTAATTGTTCTCCCTCAACCACCTCCCAGTTACAAGTGTACCAGGCTGTTAGGAGGTGATGGGCTGTTATAACCATTCTCAAGTGATAGGGAGGGCAGACCCGGGCTCATCAAAGGGGCGCACAGTCCTTAACTCCCCAGGTTGGTATGTGTCCCAAAAGGGGGTTGGACTCACACTAATCACCATGTGGCCCAGGAGGTGGGGGTAGGAATTACACCACCACATCAGTATATGTAGATACATTTCTGCTGCAATATTGAGCAAATTCTGTTCCAGTCAAGTTTAGGCAGAAGAAAGCAGTACATATGCAACTCCTGGTCTGTTCCTCAGTTAAACATGCAAAGGGTGCATCTCAATTTCCATGTAATTAATACCCACTAAAATGAATCACATGAATTTAGTGGAACAGATTTTTTTTTTTTAAATAATTGTCTTTAAACATATGTTTTACCCTTATCTTCTTTTTAAGTAAACAAAACATTTTAGGTAAAAAAAAATTATCATAATGAAAACTAGCAGGCTGTTTCAACCAATTGACAGAAGTTGCAGAACAAAACCCATATATCTAAAAGCATGTTTAATTGCAAATGTAAACATCAGAATTGCTGTTTGCAAATGGAAATATCCCTATGAAAACGTTAAAAAGTTTGCCAGATGAATTGTTCTACATGCACCAATAAGCTCATTTGGTGAATCAGAAACTTTCACATTGCCATCAGTCTTTATTAGTTGCAGTTGAGTTCTGGTATTGAATCACAGTAGATGAATTCAGCTCACGTCACAGGTATTTACATGCCTGAGCACTTCATCATGTAGATAGATTAATCTACTTGCAAAAATTTAAAAGCATGCCTATAGGAGAGGTTAAAAAAATAAAATCCTTTTTACATCATGCATTGTAAACACAAATAAATTCCTTTATAACCTAATGTAGACTTCAGGCTATTGTAATAATTTCTAGCCATCCTTTTCTAATAAATATATATGTATGAGACAACTAATTACAAGAAATGCAATCAGCAACCCTTTCCAAAATCATACTTCTTTAGGACAGAAAAAAAGAGACTAACATTTGAGAGAGAAAGAGAGAGTTTGCAGTGGGCTGCTTTAGGAAGCAAATGAAAACACATAGACCTGTCATTCTGTTGCTGTACTGGAAGTTAAAGCCATATAAGTTACAGTGATACATTGGCTGACCCAGAGTTTTATATATTTATTTCCTGAAGTCATTGTTTCTGTTCAGTAAATACTCCCAGGACATGAAAACAAATATCACCTTCATTGGTCTTTCCTCAGGGTTACAGCCTTCTTAGCGTTGAATAGGCTGCTTCTGTTCTGGTTTAAGGTTAATGAGATCTCCACATAACAGTCTTCCTTTAGAACTTCCACACTGCTGCAGAGTACACTGATCACTACAAATTAAATATTAAAGGTGGATTTTCTTGATTGACTTCATATAAAATTAGTTTTCAATGCATTATTCATTCAGTATGAAAGTTTGGATGATGATATATTAGTCACTTTTAGTCAGTCAACCCAGGGCACACAAAAAGGCCTGTTGCTATTTTAAGTTAGCTTTATTGGCACATAAATATCATAGCTAAAGAAACGATGATTTATACAATTTCATGAATAGTATAAAGCTATTAGCTATTTCTTTTCAATGAGGTGCACAGCTATAATTTGACATTAGGTCTCACCAATGAAATAGTTGGCTACTGCATGAATAGAAGACCTCCAAGTAAAGGGCACAACAGCTGAAATCCTGGTTCAGAAGAGGAACAAGAGATCTACATGAAACTTCAGTGAGGTTAAGATTTCATCTGGCCAGTTTTCTCCAAAGCTCCCACTGTCTTTTGAATGAGATGGAAAATAAATTCCTAAACAGGTGTATTATTAACGGAGAGTGACATTTTTAGCAAAAGCTGACAAATGTTAATGACTTCTGATCAAATTATTTCCTGAGTAATTGTAAGCTGTCCTAGCACATTTAAATTAACCTTTTATAGTCATACTCTCATTTTTCTCCTTTTTGTCAACTGTCTTACAGTATTGTCATGCATAGTTAAAGAGTTACATCCTCTGTCCGCATTATGAGTGCAATAACTCTTCCTGCCTCTCAGCTGTCTGTCCATTCCCTTTAGCATATGTGCAAGTGAAGATGCAGTTCCCCATCAGCTGATGCAGTAAGAAGGTATATCTAGCTGATTTTTTACTTCCAATAACAATCAATTAATACAAGTTCAAGAAAGAAGAATTTAAATCTCCTGTATATAAATATCTCTCTTTGGGCAAATAAATATTTTCTGATAGCGTATTTTATCAAACATGAATATTACCTGCAACCAGTCTAAATCCATATTTGGAGCAGAGTAGCAACCAGATGATCAACTGAATAATATTACAGGTGATGTGTCTCCCTCTATTAAGTATCATCTCTTCAATCTGTTAACAAAATGTAGCATTTTACAAGAGAGCTTAGTACTTTCAAAGGTGTGAGAAAACTGAGCAACTATTTCAGCCTCTGATGTCATCAATTAGGTCAGTGACGTTCAGGCTAACAGTCCAATGAAGACAGTGACTAAGCTTGTAACAGCTCTGTTATCAGCAGAACAATGACAAGGTTTGTAGGCAAAAAAGTTGGGAAGTCAGGGAAATACAAAGGATATAGGAAGTGAAGCCTAAATATAGGTGGATTAATGACACATATAAGCAAAACCACCTGAAATCCACTCAAAGTAGTAAGATTGAAATAAACTATTGCAAACATACTCCAGAAAATTGGAGTTATCTTACAGCTCTTTGGTCTTGACTTCTAGTCTGATATGCATAATATTTCATAAGTATTGCTTGAATGTGTTTGTGTAAAAAGCTGCTTTCTTGTGATTCTGACCAGTGCATTGAAAGTCTGTTTTAGCAGCTTTCCCCCCACCCCCAACTTTTCCCTACAGTACTAGACTTTGAAATGTGTTGAAACTTAGTTTGACACAATGTTCTAAAATATCAGATGTCTGAGGTGGAGAAAACACTCACAAAGACATTTCAATTCTTTCTCAAACCATGCTGGGAGAACAAAAAACACCAGAAATTTCTTATTCAAAGTAGACCATAGTATAGTCCATGGGTTTTTCTTTGTTTTTGTTTTGTTTCTCTATTGGTTTGGGTTGTTTAGTTTGGTTTGTGGTTGTTTTTGGTTTGAACTGGCTCTACAGCATTGACTGGGAAAAGGCAGACCTGATGTAACAACTAGAAGGCACAACTAAAGAGGTCGATACATGGCATCTTTTCTGTTACTGATGTACCTGCCCCAAAACACTGCTGTATTTAATTCTTGCTAGAGACGGAAGCTAAATCAAATGTTCATCTTCCTGCGCAAAACCAAAGATATTATCAGCTATCTATTTTTGCTCAGAGCAAACCAGAACTTTCAAAATAATATTACTTGCTGTTTTATTTACTAGCAGAACTAAAATCAATCACATTGGTGACAGTCAGTGGACACCTCATAAGCATTCATTAATGATACCTCAGCTAACTTCAGAGCAGCTATGTTAGCACAGGACAGTGCTCAGATGGATAAGCTGCAAAACAAGAATGATTAGGCACACACAGTGTTCCAGCCTTCTGGCTCTGCAGTTTCCAGGACATGTGCTGTAGCTCTGCATACCACATACATGTACTAGAAAAATAACAAAAAGACTTTTCTGTTGAAGCCAGCTGATATTTGTCCATTGACTGCAATGAACTAAATGCAAAGTGAATAAGAGGAATCTGCAAAGACCAAGAAGTGAAACAGGTTCTAGGTGAATGTATCTGTATCTGTATATTTCATTGGAATGCTTCATCAAATTTTATTCCACCAGCCAAATATACTAAGATAATTTTCTCATAATAATGTATAGATTAATAGCTCTATGCATTGTATTATTTAGTATTAATTAATTCAATTTCTTTTCAAAATGCAAAATTATATAAATTAATGGTGGAAAAAATTATTGAAAATTCTATGCAGTGACCTTCCATGTAGGGATATTAGAATGTATTAACTACTGATTTTAACTTCAGAAGAATTCCATCAATTACTAAGCAGAGAGGAGGCAAGTGACTCGTTCAAGTTCATACAGAAATAGAAAGCCAAGAATAGAAATCCAGAAATAGAATTCATGGGACAGGCTCACCACTCTGAGGTAGAAACTTGGTCTTTACTGTTCAAAACAGGTCTACTTCTGTGGTTGACAGGAAGAATTATTGATTTCACCTATTTTCTCACTGCTAGTAATGAAATATGTTATATTTGAAAACCTTTCTCTCTTCAGATTGATGGAATAGTATAATGAAGAGGTAAGTGTGACCATTTCTTGGTTTTATGTGGTAAGGTTTTGGTAGGCAATGGGGGCTGCAGGGGTGGCTTCTGTGCGAAGACACCACGAGCTGCCCCCATGTTGGACAGAGCCAAATCCAGCTGGCTCCAAGTCAGACCCACCGCTGCCCAAAACTGAGCCCATCAGCACCGTTGGTGGCACCTTTGTGATAACATATTTAAGAAAGGGTAAAAGCCACTGAGCACAGCTGTGAGAAAGAGGAGTTAGAAAAATATGAGAGACAACCCTGCAGACACCAAGGTCAGGAAAAAAGGAGAGAGAGGAGGTGTTCTAGGTTCCAGAGCAGATTCCTCAGCAACCCATGGTGAATCATAGGACAGAATCATAGAAGAGATTAGACTATTTAGAATAGACTATTTCTTCAGTTGGAAGTGACCTACAATGATCATCTAGTCCAACTGCCTGACCAATTCAGGGCTGACCAAGTTAATATATGTTATTAAGGGCAGGGAAGTAGAATTATGAGTGAAGTTCAGAAGCCAGAACTGGAAATAACAGATCAGTTGCATGAAATAACTGGCAGAGACCTGAGCTGGAATACTTGTTCACTTCTTTTTAGAGTAGAAAGAAATACATTCACCCCACTGCACAAACTTTCAGATCTTGGATCTAGATGCACCATTAAAATAGTGCATAAGCAATTGCTGAAAAACTGCAATGAGCAAAGAAAACTCTCTCTGTGTTTATCTGGTAAGCCTTCCCCTAAGAAAATTAAAGCTATGTTAAGCCATAATGAATTTACTATCTCAACAAGCACACTGAAAACCAAGAAAAAGTTGCAGCAAGTATTTTTTTTCTGTCTTACAGTGACTTCTGAACTGCTCTTGGAGCATTTCTCACCACACCATTCTCCAGGTTGTGCATAAAGTTTGAATCCAGCCTGTACTGATAGTCTCAGAGACATATGTGCAAATATTTCTCATTTACTCTGCTTGGAATGAAAATTATTTTAAAAAATTAACATGTTTTAGAAACGGATCATTGATTCAATAGCAGTGAACCCAGTGGAAACTTCAAATTATCATATAATATACTAAATGCCGGATTAGAGGTAGCATAAAAATAACCTAAATTAGACTGTTATGTTCTCTTATGCTGCCTTTAAATTGTTTACATATACTTCTGTGTTAACAAGATCAGACTAATGAAAGCTATGGTAAACCTGGAAAGTGAAAGTAGGAAAGTGGTGTTTAATTAGATACACTATTCATCTGCAGGGGAAAAAAAAAAAAAAAAAACACAAGAATGCAATATAACATGGCAAGTAGCAATTTGGTCAGTGAGATGGTTTCATCAGATCACCGACAATCCTGAAGATCGATGACTTGGACCAGCCATTTCTAGGATCATTAACTCTTCTCTGAAAGTCATATGCACCACATCTTCTACGAAGATTCATTCAAAAAGTCATTGTTATTATTACTATTATGTAAAATGTAATAATAATTTCTACTTTGCAAGAGTACCTCATGTTAGGAACTTCACAGAAATTGAAGAGAGTCACTCTCTGCCCTGAGAACCTATGAATTGCATGCAACTGCTGATGCTCAGTCGATATGACAAGCAACATGTATGATGCAGTAGAGACGTGAGAACCAGTGCATGATACAGAAAAAGCAATAGTCTAGGAAAATTATGTGTGGAGAAGTCTTCTTGATGAATAGAAGAAAGAAAAGCTGCAGCTGATAGGATGACAGTATGGTGTAGCAAGCAAAAAGATGATAACAAAATGGACATTTTAATCCCTTCATGCAGCTATTATTTTACAAGCACATAGTGAGGCTATAAGACAAGCAAGGGGTCAAAGATGATGCTCAAGACATAGTTTGGGTAGTGATATTCACCACAGTGACTGAGAAAAGGCATTCTTAGAAAGAGCTTGCCTAAGCAGGACTCTAATTTCACTACCCTATTTCATCAGACAGCAGGTTTTTAGACATTATAATTTAAATAAGTTTTTAAAAGGGAAAGTGAGATAGTTATGAGTCATCACTCATCACTCTACTCAATGTATTTACATGCAGAAGAACAACCATTAATTTATTCAGGGTTTATCCAACTCCATCTCTGTGTTTATCTGAGAAGTACATTTCCAATTGTCTATGGGAGGATTTTTTATAGAAGGTGGTTTAGGGCATTTGAATGTTTTTAGTGCTGTTGTTGATAAGAATTGCATGAGTACTGCAATTTCCCTATAAATACTTATGTAGATAAGAACTTTTTAAACTACACATATGAATTAAAAGGAAGTAAGTACATCACAAATTATTTTGCTTTATATTCTACAGAAACTTCCCAGATTTAGGCAAGATTTTTTTCAGACAACAAATCTCCACCAGAATTTGTCAAAATTCAAAGCTGCTCTACCACTTTCCCAGCAAAAAAATTTTTGATAAATAAGTCTTCTGAAGAATTACTATTTTGTTCTCAGAAAATCATTTTGTTTAAAGATGTTTCAGGGTCCTCTAATGAGTGGCCATCCAAAAAGAGTAGAGAATTGGTTTCATATTATAAATTCAATGTCAAGAATGAAAAATCTCTCTTTTATGAATAAAATTAAAATTTATGCAATCAACAAAATACTTTTATTGTTCCTTAGTACACAACAGGCACTTCAGTCAACTCATGAAGGAAACAGAACAGAATACTGTTTGCTTCAGGTAACCGTAGACAGGTTTCTATCTCTAAGTACTAAACAGAAATAAAATATGTAGCATTTGTGACCATTTCCCCTGAATATTTTTTTTTAAAGTTTATCCATGAAATAATTACAATGACAATTATCTCGAAAATCATGCAAAGGTAACAGATTCTTCCTTGCTGTACACAACAAAGTCAGTTTATACCAATATCATTGGAAGAGCAAGGATTGAAATAAGAAAGAAATCATAAATAAATGAAAACAGGAAACATCACTGAAGTGGCTCTTGCAAGTTATAAAATTAACTATCTCTCTAAGGAAATTCTCATCTTTGCCTAGGTTAATTCCCACCAAAGACATTTCCTCACAATTTTTTTGATGAAATGTCAATGTTGAGATCTAACTTTGTCACCATAGTTAATGGTGTGAAATAGGTCCTGACCTAGAACAATGGGGTTTTTGTCTAGGCTAAAGTATCCAAATACCACAAAATTATAACTAGTAGTTATTGACCTTAACAATATCTATTGATAACAGTAAGTAAAAAGAAGTAACAGTCTCTATTGGTAGCAATGTTGAGAGAAGAGTAAAATGCAAGACCTCTTTTTAAACTGTTTGTCAGATTTCTAATGAAAATGAATATTGAGCTGAGTGACTCTGAAAAGTGTTAGAAGGGACATAGCAAGACAACTCTACAGATAAATGGTAAGACAAATGTACAGAAGAAAACAGGGTGTTTTAATCATGTGCATTAAAGTAGTGCATTGGGGGTAATTAGAATTTAATTCCTTTTATTTTAATCTTTACCAGTTTTCTTGGAATTTTAATTTATAAGGGTACAACTTGCCTATTGCTGGCTGCTGAAAATATTGTTAGTTTGACGTAAAGAAAAATATTCATGTTACTTTCTTCTTTGGCCATTTAAAGAACCTATGTCATTGCTACATAGATAAATAAAATGGAAAATGTGTCCACTACCTGAGTTATCTCTCCAAACACTATCACACCGTGCCATAAAGGAAGAGCTCTGTAGCACCACTAATTAGTCTCCATTATCAGTTGCTATGTTTTTATGAGGCTGTAGAAAGGCATCTGCAAGTATAATCTACCAGTAACACAGTGAAAAAAATCTCTCTAGTGCTCAGCAATTACAATGATGTTACTAAGACAATGGAGTGAAATACATTTCTAGAATAGTACGCTCAAGTTTAAGTAGAAACATGTAAATACCTGTATGAAGACTAAATGTATAGTCCATGGAAATCAAGTTAATGGCCAACAATGGAGTCTAGAAAGTGATTTCTAATCTCTGAAATAGGTAACTTGTGCTCAGTTCATGAGCTCCTAAGCACCAGTGTCCAGTGTTGATTTGGTTGTACTATGGTATTCAAGGCATCTTGTTGGTGAATTTGACTTAGGAGTTATTAGAGGCTACAGCTTTCCATCTAAAGACGTATATATCAGTGCAGCCTCATAGCTGTTGAGCTCGATCATTTTCTAAACTCTAGTATGTTGGTTAGGGGCCAGAAGTCAAGTGCGTATTTCAGGTACCCAAAGGAATTTGATCTTCATGTAACATTCCAGAACGTACAGGTCTTCCACAGGTCCAGTATCCTATTCTGGGTCTACATGCTAGTGCCATATAGATGTCTTGGATAGCTTAGGAAAACAAAATAAATAAATATTTATGACTCTGAACTCTGCCCTTGATGTTTGTCAATTATGATGGCAGTTTATGTACCTTAGTCACAATTAAGCACTTTTTAATGAACAATAAATGTAAGTATCTTAATCTTGAATGGAATACCAGTTCAATTTCAAACTAGTAATCTCAGACTGAATCCCACCTGATATTTCCTAGCACTGAAGTCACACCACTAATACATAAAATTTAAGTATCGATTACAATTTTGCTGTGTTATCAGCTGGTATATATTGGCCTGCTTCTAATTATCGGAATAAGATGACCTTTCTCAGCTAGAAAACTCTAAAGAAGGATATTTATTTTAATCCTGTTAGTTCACTTTTTCTGTTATTGTTTCCTGAACAATTTTCAGGACTTCATGTTCCATCTCTATCCTATTAATCTTTTGTGAAAAACAGAGCATGTTTTACAAGTCAATTGTCACTCTACAAATTTAATTTTTTTTGGTAAGAGTTTTCAGCCTTTCTGGATGGTGAATGCCTCTCTGCCTTCCAAATGGAAGTTCCAAAGCTGCTTCCTCAGCTTGACTGCTCTCTGGTTTGTTTCTCACCTTCACTGTCACTGCTTCACATCTACCTCCAAAACTAATGTGGTACAGACTTCACTGATGTCTCTCTTTGGACTCTCGCTATCTATGCTTTCACATAGCTGGTGTTCCACAGTAAAAAATCCTTTCCAGTCATTCTAGAAGTAATAATATCTATGATTTATATATTTATGTATTGATAAATATAAAGTTGTCCTAGAGACTGACACAGCTTTGTAACAAAATGAATAGGAAGATCTGACAATAAAGATCTGATCTCAGAAATGATTTCTGAAATAAAGTTGGAGACTTTTTAGAGACTTGGTTCCAAAGAACCTAACTCAGCCTCTATCAAACTGAGTAAAGGTAGGCAGCCAGCCTTTCTATAGTGAGAACAGAAATAAGGCTGGGAGAATGGAGCTGAGTGCTGTGAGAAGGTAGCCATTATCTTGCACATTTGCAGTCAAGTCATTTCATTAAAATTTGCTCCTTACTCCTGGTGTTCTAACTCAACAGGGAAATACTTTGCAGTTTATTAGACTCTTGTTTCTCCTGAGAGACATAGGATATCACAGGGCTTGTCTGTTTAATGCAGTATCAACATTTCCTCTTGGGAGAAGATACTGTTTTCACTCCCTCAAGTGAGCAGCATTTGAAATCAGTTCTGATTAGTGTTCTCCCGACTTCATCCAGGTTCAATTAGTGGAGGATATTGAAGCTGTGAATTAGTTGTCATCCAAAGCTTCCTGGTATGTTTACAAAAGCAAATGGACTATATTACAAGAGTATTGTATATGAAAATGGAGCTATTTATTAATATTTTTTTACAACACCCTAGTGCAAACATTAGCTAGAAAATAAACCCTATGGTTATTTCTCCTTGCAATATATGCTTTGATTTTCATCCCATCAACACTACCACCCATTAAAAAAGTCCAAAATGCTGCAAGAATACAGAATATTTTCACTGCAGCTTCAGCAGTATTTCACTGCAGAAAAAATACTTCGAGCTTATGGAAGAAGATGAATTTTAAGATATCTGGTGGATTTTTTACCAGACGGTCTGTTTTACTATCTGACTCTTCACGTAGTATCTAACTCTCCATGGAAGAAAGGAAATTACATCATGTTTTCAAAGGTGTCTGAAATGCTGTGAAATGGATGGCAATTTAAGGGTAGATTTTGCCTACAGGCAAGCAGCTGGGGAATAAGGCTACCTTTAAAACCCCATTTGCCCGGCTGCACAAGGTTCTATTTGAATGCTGTGTAGCCAATGTTTGTGATCAGGCAGGGCAGGGAAAAAAGTGATAAATGGATAGAGTAATTTGGGCAGGAAGAAAATAAGCACTTGAGAGAAGGTATGTGCTTTGATTTTTCTGTCTACCTATCTATCTCAATAAATAGGACTATTTCTGATTTCTTGGAGCTATTAATGGGACATGACTGTCATTCATTTAAGTTACATTTAATGCCTGAAACTGCTTTTTACATATCTGAAGCTGACTGCTGTATTTGTCAACATACTCCATAACTGATGTTCCTAATATTCAGTATTCTAATAAAATCCGTTGGCATAAATTACTACCCACTGCACTTCTCAGTATCTATTCATGTACATGCATAGAGTGATTCATATTTGCTTCTGTAGCAAAAGACACAAGATACCTTATTATTGACTGTGGAGTGAAAAAACATGTTGGTATTTACCACAATATCGCTACAACACCACGTATGCCCATCTTCATGAATTTTATAATAACTTTTTTTGTGGACCCATGGCCGTAATATTATGCTACTCTTCTCTGCTTCAAGAGGGAGTGATAAATCAGCAGATTTTTTTAAAACATTTAGGTACCTAAACATGTAAATTAGTACCTACTGATATTTCACAACCATGCAGAATCCTAAATGTCATTGATTCTTGTGGGGAATTGATGGTTATGCTTCTCAAAATTGTAGTAGGATCCTACCTGCATCCTTAAGCACCTAAATGCCTTTGAAAGTCTGGCCTAAGGTCTCTAAAATTACATTGCATTATTGGCTAATGCTGTATAGTGGCGTGAATAGTCCAGCTGAATACAATTTTTTGACAGCACGGGTTTATTTTCTTTGCACCTATGCCTCGCTAATAACAGTGAAGGATAAAGATGTGCATCACGATATCTTCAGTGGGAAAAATACATTCTCCTAGAGTATTCTGCATGTTAATTATATCTACAATGTTTTATTAGTTGCAGTATATTTAAGATAAATTAATCTTTATTAATGGAGCTTTCTAAATTAAGTAATTTGATTACTGTTTATGTGATTTATTTTAACTCACATTTTCAAGTAAAGGAAGAAAGATACTGTAACGATCTAGTAGTTAACTATAGTAATGACTGATTTTCAGAAAGTTATTGCTATTGTGAACCATATCCTGTGATTTATAGCAGCAATAATGTTTTTTTTTTTTAAGTTGGAAGATGAAGGGCAGTTGAGTATCTACATTTGAAAATCAATTGCTCCCCAGTGATGAGTGAAAATTCCCACCAATCAGAACACGAAAGTCAGTCAGGAAAGTAATAATAGTTAGAGTTTGCTACCTCATCCAGTGCCTCTAAGACTGTAGACTATGTGGAAGTTCGGCTTCTTTCAGTCTTTTCTTCCTTATTGGATCTAAAAGATCAAGCCCTAAGCATTAGCTCCAAAGGATTCCTGGTTAACTCTTTCTTGATTCATGCAGTATTTGCACACATAATAAGCTGCTGAAAAATTCTGTCCTAACATTCTAAAAGAATACATAGAACATATCTGATTACTTTGCTACATCGGATTTGAGACTTTGCTAGAAACAGACACCAGACTTGCAAACCAGTGTTCTGTACTTTAACAGTGATTCATTATTTTAGTAAAAAACTTTTTTGGAGGGGAGAAGGCAGATATTAAAAATTGCTTTACAACAAATTTGGCAATCAATACATAACTCTCAAAGAAGTATTTTTTCTAAAATAGTATTCAAGATTTATGTACTTTTAAAAATTACAGTAAGCTTAAAACAATGTTTTTAAAAAATTTATATATCTTTTCATGATAAAAAACTTCATTTTTTTGCGTGCATTTATGTGCTCATGTAGTCTCTGTAGTGATTAACTAACTGATTATAGATAACAAAGGCATACAGTTCATATTTTCATTATTTAATGACTTTAAATTCACTGACTTACTCTTTGTTTAGTGTGAAGGTAAAATCTTATGTTCTTTACCTATCAGAAAGGCAGATAGAAGGTTCAACTTCTGTTGGATGCATGAATCCTTCTGGTTGCTTAAATTGATATCTGAACTGTTGCAATGCAACTTGGAAATGTTATGTAAGTAATATGAATACTTGCAGATGATAATATGGGATGTCATTCTGAATATTATTTTCATATTGTCTGCATAAACATGAGTGGCAATGTTCTTGCATGAGTTGCAAGATTACTGCAGTTCATTGAAGAATTAGCTGACTTTTGTAAAAAATCTTAAATCTGCTGTGTGTTTTGTTATAAATTAAAAAAGAAACTGAAAAAACCAGACATTTGAGTGTACTTTTTCAGTTGAATACTTACTAGCAAAAATATTTTTCTGTAAAATGAATAAACGTGACAGAAAATTGAATACATGTTGTGTGAAACAAGACAAAAAAGTAACAAATTGTTTAAAACTGTAATGAATTGTAAAGACTTTGTAAAAATAATTATTTTGAAGCAACAAATTATTCTGCAGAAACATCTCCCTCTCTCATGAGTCTTCAGTGATTTTTAAAATAACTGCTACTTTTCTAACATGCAAGTCCCATTTCTGAAAAGGCTACAGCAGGGTAACATTTTGTTTGTTTGTTTGTTTGTTTGCTATTACACGTCTCATCATTCACAACAAATCACCTTCTGGATTTGTTGAATTTCAAATACAAACTATACCATTTGGCTGTTTGACTGTCCCATTGTGAACTATTCACATGGTCCTGATTACAAAATCACATCAGGGAGAGGATATTTGAAATGGTTTACTTTTTCTCTTTACTCTTAAAGACTTTCAACCATTCTAATAAGTTATTCCTACAATGTCAGTGGCTGGTAATAGGGGACTATGTGCAACAGCTGTTCTTGTTGCCTGTGCTATTAGAATGTCATTGTATTTTGCGTTTGAGTGAGAACTCACCTTCTTTTCCTGAAATTCTTTGATTTCGAGACATAGCTCCTATCATGCTATTCTAATACTACTAGAGATATTAGACAGTGCATAAGAAATGCTCTTATTTATCATTTACTTGAAGCAACTGATGCCTCTTGGTTTGAGCCAAACTGATTATTAATCCGTCCACATGTCTACGTATAATACTTGCAGTTACACATGTCTTCATTATGAAGTTATAACATTTCCAGATGTGGTCTTCATATGCAGTATGCATTTCTCAGATTAATAGAATATTTAATAATCAAAGATTATTGTAAAATGTGATGACTTGATAACAAGGGAGTGCAAAATGAGGAAAGATTGTACATGTGGAAAACAATTTTAGCTTAAGGTTGAAGCTGTTTTGTTAAATGTGTGTAAAAGAGAACATGGATTTTTGCTAGTGTTTAATTATCCTGATAGCACAGTCATTTAGGTTAGCAGCAGTATTCTTGCTTATCTATTTCTGTGGGTCGAAGCTGTCTGCTACTCCTAGTTGTGTGTCAGCTACCTTCTCTAAGCCAAAAAAGCGGGACAAAATCACTGAACTCAGGCCATTGTCTCATGAAATGCAAACAAATCCTTTAAACTAATAACTACTCGTATGCTTAACATCTCTGTGTCAGTGACCAATTGATGTGAATACTGTATCACACATTTACAGGGTAAAGTGTGATTATAAAATGGCATCTTACTATACAATACTACTAATAACGATGATATAGACCACTTTTTTTTTTTTTTTTTCATGTAATCCATGTGAAAGCATATGTTTTTCTGTTAAACATAACTTTATTTAAAAACTGTTCCCAATGCCACCTACATCCTGGCTTCTCTTCCACCTCACTCTAGTCACCTTCAGTTACTCATCCAGAGTGTTCAGGTGTTTAACATTTCATAGACTTTTATTTCTAAATTCTCCCACCACATATTTTCTGTTGTGACATTAGTAATTAAATTGCAGGAATGTAAATAACCTTTTCAAGAATAACTGAGAAAAGAAGAGGTGGAAGGAAAAACCCACTAACATCAACATTTTTTATGAGGCTGGATTTTGATAGATGGATTATGTTTATATTTCATGAAGTTGTCTGTATTTGATAGAGTTATTGTGTATTCTGTATATGACAGAACACTTCATGGCTAAAAAAAAAATCAATATTCCTCAGCAGAAAGAAGCAATAAAGACTGTTTTAAGGGCTAAACTTCTTTCGGGGCTCATACATTTCTAACATGTAAATCACATTTGTAGTGAAACTGAAAATCTTTCTGAGAAAAGGTATTTTAATGTTTAATTTTCTTTTATTTCAGCTTGGACCAACAGTGCCGCCTTTGGGTCTACACCTTGAAGAGTAAATCTGTTCTCTATAATCTTAAAAAAGAAATAGTAGAGTTTTTGGCAGAGGTAGATAGTTATTATTTTAATTTAATTAAATTTTCCAACTTTAATATAGATAAGTCTTTCCAATGGCATGTAAAAATCTACAGAAACATTTGATTTTCTTTCACTGCTTTAGTCTAGCAAGTTATGATAGTACACAACTTCAGAATGTACAGGTTAATTACAAGATCTGCCTTTAAGACTCTGATATTACTGAAGATTTACTGTTCTTCAAATTCTGAAATCCATTTTTTTTACCTCCTTTATCTTTTGTTTTTAAAAAAAAACTGTTGGCACAATATGAGAGTTTAAATGCTAAAACTCAGATTAATTGTACAAGAAATATAAAACAGACAGAAAAGTTAAATGTCACACTGTGATTTGGAGAAATAAATAAACAAATAATTACTCTTCATTTTCAAAGCAACCAAGGAGAGGAACAAAACTTTCTTGTAGCTCGACACAAACAGAATAATGGAAATTTTCCATAGGGACATCTTGTACCTCAGGATAAGCTTTGGCAACAGATTCTGCTAGAAAAATGCCAGAAGGACAATGGTGTTTTAAAGTAAAAATGCATGACTTTTCCAAGCTATGAAAATCAGGACAAAATCCAAAATGATAACTGATGTCAGGGTGTGGAGGGTGGACCTTTCCACCTTTGTTTGGGAGCTGCATTAAGCTCAGGCCCTTGTCCTTGTGTCCCACTGGAGCTGCATATGTGCATATGTGTTAAATGCCCTATGAATGCCCTGTGATCAAGTAAACGATCTGCTCAGGCAGGTGGTTGAACTGAGGGAGGAGGTAGAAAGGTTGAGAGCGATCAGAGTGTGAAAACGAGATTGACTGGTGGAGCCACACTCTGAGAGAAAGGCAACAGGTAGAGGCTCTACAAGAAATACATGACTCCCTTCCCTCCTCTCACCAGGCAGAAGGAGGGCATGTGGGGGACAGGGGGAATAGAGTCAGGTCCTTCCTTGGAAAGGCAAGCGAAAACCTTCTCGGCCCCGCTCACCTTCCCAGTTGTCATTATACAACAGGTATGAGGCTTTGGAACTAGATGGCCAGCCGAATGAAGATGGAAACGAGGACCCACCCGGTGAGTCATCTACAGCTCGTCCCTCAGCCCCACGACTTGTGACTTCTTCAATTAAGAAGGAGGGCAATTGTATTGTTCAGGGGTATGGAGGGGCCCATATGTCACTGTAGAGAGGTTGGTGCTGGTCTCTTCTCACAGGTGATTAGTGACAGAACAAGGGGGAACGGCTTTAAACTGCAACAGGGGAGGTTAGAATGGACATTAGGAAAAAAATGTTTCCCAGAAAGAGTGGTCAGATAGTGGAATAGGCTGCCCAGGGAGGTGGTGGAGTCACCATCCCTGGATGTGTTTAAGGGTCGTTTAGATGAGATGTTGGGGGATATGGTGTAGGGGAGAACTTTGTAGAGTAGGGCTGATGGTTGGACTCGATGATCCAAAGGGTCTTTTCCAACCTGAATGATTCTATGATTCTATGAAAGGGTGGGGCATTGTACTGGGAACCAGTTTATGTTCTGCAGATATATCAGTTGCAAAGTTCAGAGCTTCCTGGGTCTTAATTAAAAATTCAGTTACAATGTTACACTTTCTCTAGTCTGTTCCTGTCTCATTTTTGCCTCTTTTATTCCTTCATCTTTCATTACTTGCTTCATATTGACAGTTCAACATAATTAACCCTTTCAGCACTCCAGAAAGTTAAGGATATTGAACTGTGCATTGAGAATCATATAGTATGGCTTGTCTTTGACAGAAGAGATTAATTTTTTCTTGCTTTAAAAGAAACAGACAGTGAACCTTTTAATCCCAGCTCATTTCAATATCTTCAGCAATTACAGCAGAAGTTGACAGTAAGCTGAATTTCATTCAGCTGCAACCAATTTATTTAAAAGAGCAGACCATATGAATAAACCTAATTTTTCTCATGCTAATAATCTAGCATGTCTTTCTGCATCATATTACATTCTTCAAATTCATGAGTACCATTTCGCAAAGAAGTTGGATAGTCTTTTTGCACCTAAGCGCAGATGGAATCTGACTAGAAAAAGCACCTAATATGATCATCTGTAACAGTTAATTTATGTTAAACAGATATTTAAATTTCACTAAATATTTGTAGTGTCGCTTAACGTTCTTCTAAATTATTTCATTAAATTCCTAGGCTACTGAAGATAAGCAGATCCAGTTATTTAAATTATCTAGGACTCTGTCAAGATTTTAAGAACAGATAACTGTAATTTCTGAACTACAATTCTGGCTTTTATTTTTATTGTTATTAAATTCTAAAGTAAACAAATTAAATTCTAAAGTAAACAAATTATAGTACTTTCATCTTGGTCTACTCTGACTGACTCAAATAGAACTTTCCTATATGAAAAAACCTTACCTTTATGAACTACACTCCTATTCACAGGCAGAATAGTAATTCTACCAAACACTATGAATACATTAATTTTGTCCATAGTAACAAATATGAACAATAATTAAAAAAAAAAAAAACTTGAAAATAATTCCCATGTAAATTGGGTGCTCCCTTTCTCAGAATTTTTTTCACCCCTCTTTTTAAGAACAGTACTGATGTCTGAAGTTATATTTACCTACTTTTTAAATCCAAGATATATATTTTAAAGATTCACAATAAATATGTAGATATGTAGCTTAATCAAACATTTGATCAAAATACATCAATCCAATTTGTCAGAGAAAAAAGGTACATGTAGATAAATAAGCGGTTCAAACCTTCCTCTTTGCTATTAAATAACTTCCATTCAGTGTCTTTTTAAAAATGCAAGAATAAATTAAGAAATAAAAATTTTAAAAGTTACACTGTTAAAAGGAAATAGAAAGATAAAAGAGAAAGCATGAAAATATTTTGTATAAAACTTGCTTATATTGTTCCAGGAAAAAACCTGTTGACTATTCAGAGGGAATTGTAAATTTAAAGCTTGCAATAAACTGAAAATCATTATGAGAGCTAAGGAAATTATGCCTAATGGTATGAGAAAACATTTTTAAACCAAAGAAATATTGTGTTACTTTGGATAACAATAGAGTTTGACAGGAAAAAGTTGACTCAAAATTGATTTTAAGAACACAGAGATTCCCCTATTATTATATATTTCAAGGTTATATACTCGTAAGAAACAATTATTATGTCATTACCTTTTGTACTATAAAACACATTTTCTATTTCAACACTGATGTGAATATACTTAGTTGATTAGGGATCAGCTGAAAGGATGGAGAAAATTTTCTTTAATCAGTTGGGTCTAGGGAGAGTCTACCTTTCATAAAAAATAATAAAGGTTGAAATGAAGGCACACAGAAGACCAAGTTTTCAGTGCTGATCCATGCTATGACTAACACCATACAACCATGTTGAAGAGATCAGTCATAGTTCAATTTAAATGTTTTCTCTTATTTCAACTATTTCAGTATAGGTACATAAAAAAAAAAAAAAATTGGTTTTGTTGTACATTATTTAATACTTTTCTGCTTCACCCTGCCCCTTAAATGCAAACTTGCAAACACCAATTCTTTTACATTTTTTTAATAGATAATAGATATAGAAAAAGTAGATTTGAGTGGAACCCTTTATGAGCATCTATTACAGTAGGAATTATATAGTTTTTAGCCATTTTGAGGAAATCACAATTAAATATAATGAATGCGTAAAAGAACTGTGAACTTTTGGAGAGAGTTGAACTCACAGGAGAAACATTATCATGGTCACCAGCACAGCTCACAGCTTTTTGGTGCCTGCCTGCCTGGATGAATCCACAGCACTGAGTGACGTGCCAATGTTCCTTATAGGGTGAAAGGGGAAAGTTAGGTACTTCTGAGAGAGATTTTAAAAAAACTACCATATTCAACAGGAATCAAGTGAAAAGGCTGACAACTGTTTCTTATATCCCACCAAAAGAGAAGGATCTGAGTTTTCATGCTTTTCACTAAGAAATGTTCATGTATTTTCTGCAGTAACTGCTTCCCATATTTAGATGCAGTCATTAAATCAGCCAATTAATCACAGATTATTCCATCTAAACTAAAGTGCTGATTACTGAACTAAAGATTCAAGTTGTCTTTGACACCTCTCTTTAGCCTAATCAATCATTAGGAATTCCATGATTAGTGGTTGGTTTTGGTAGGAGGCTCAGTGTGTCCAAAATAGTCTTTAGGTGTAGTCCTGTGAGTAAGGTACTCTCCAGAGAGGTAAAAGAACATTTTGGTTGCTTCAACAAAGGAATCTTGCTTCTAAGTAGAAATTAGTGTAGAAAAGAGGAAACAACTTTAAGGAAAATGGAAGGTGTTGCACAAGAAATACACATACCTTATTACAACAAAGGATTCAGCATAAAATGGGTTTTATGTTGTTCTTCCATGACTAAAGTTGTCAACCTCATGCTAACACAATAGTGAGTACCTGTGGGACTTCACTGTAAAACAAAATGCAGACAGAACACAAACTTAGGTACACGTTTGATTATACAGTAACTGAATAGGATTTTGAAGACAAATACTTTTCTCAGTCACTGAAGTAATTTTGGAAAACTGGCCCCTGATGATTTCTCAAAGGTTTCATGGAATATTTTTGAAATCACAGGGAACAGAACATCTGTGGCTAAGCCTTCTCTGAGTACCTTACACCACCTTCCTCTGATCACTATTGGCCTGGCAATGAGGTGAGCTAGAAGCTCTGCTCAGGAGTTACTTGATGGCAGCTGTTGTCTCTCTCATATGTCTCCACACTCCTGTGGGTTTGCACAAACCAGTACAGAGCCCAGTGAATAATCACTATTCAGTTATTTGTTTAAAGTTAACCCAAACAAATAAAATGGCATATTTTTTCAGTTTAAAATAATAAATAAAATTAACGTAGATTGAGAAGATTTTCCTTCCCCCCTTCACTTAAGAAATGTCATTCAGGAACATTTCAAACGGGAGCTATCAGAACACAATACTGCAAAAATTGCTCATTATTCAAATTCATTTGGAATTTTTCAAATTCATCATTTTGGAATTTTTTAAATAGTCTCCTTTTTTAGATTAATTTAAGTAATTTTGGTTGACCTGAGACCGTATTGTTCAGCAAATAAGCTACTCTCCAGAAACATCTTGCTCAGCTCTCTACCAGCTGCACCCTCTTGAAGTTTCAAGCAGCTCCCTGTTTTCTGTCATTGTGAAGAAGGGGGAAATGAAAGGAAAAAAGATGACAGATTTATCATAATTTCTTGTGTATAATTGATCATTGTCAAAAATAACCTCTTGCTTGAAAAAGCAATGAGGTTGATCAGGTGCCTGCTGAAACCTTTGCCATTCCTTTACTCATGACTTTTCTCACTCTCACAGGTGCCATTGATGCTCCACCACTTGTAGTACAGAAGTGACAGTCACACCAGAAGCCATGGCAGAAGCACTATCATGAAATGAGGGAGCAACAGGAGAAACTGCAGTGTCAAGAAGCAACAGAAAAAGGTGACAACAAAAATAGCACTTATATGCAGCCTATACACTGGAAAATATAGTTAAATCCTAAATGATTCCTCTGCAATTATATTTCACTTATCTTTTCATTACCATCATTTAGTGATGGTTTGAGGTTTGGGTTTTTTTGTTTGTTGTTTTGGGGTTTTTTTGAAAAAAATAACAATTGTCAATATGAAAACTTCATCTACTGGAAACATTTGGTGGGAGAATACTGGACTGCACTTTTCATCTAAGTGTAGTCTAACCCACGTATCTTCTGAATGTTTTCATTCCAAACAGCTGGCATTATTTAGTCTGACACTTCAAAGAGTTTCTCAATAGTTGTAAGTAAAAACAGGAAACAGCAAGGTAAATAAAGTAATCATGGGATCAATAAAGCATTATTATTCTAATGATGAACTCAAAAGCCCAGATCATAAAGTACTAGATTTCAAAGTGCAGGAAATCTTAGTGAACACACAGTGGTCTCTGATGGATCTCTTGAACAAAGAACTGAACAAAAATGAAGTGTCTTGTTAAAATTCAGCTCTTTGTCTCTGAAAATAACAAAATAAATTTTGGGGGAATTGCCATAAATGAAGATGCTACAATAAGGTGGGAAGAGTGGAAGATCAGACAGGAATCATGACGGAAAGAGAAGATGGGACAAAACCTGATACTGATGTAGGGAGAGGTAGCTCCAGTGACAGAAGAAAGCAAATACCAAGCGTTCTACATAAGGTATGTGGAGTTAGTGCTTGTGAGGGGAAATAGAAAGCTGAAGCCACCTTCAGTCACACCGTGCTCTTCTTGAAAAACAAGGAGCCTGGCAGATCTTGAGAGGCTTCCCTAGTGTTAGATGCAACAAATGAATCTTAGTGAAATGATTATGGATTGTGACAGAGAGCAAGACAAGGACACAGAATGCACCACCTAATCCAGTGCAGTATTATGGCTGAGGGACTGGGTTTTTTCGTTGTTTTCTCTCATGGATCTTGTGGAGCATCCTCTAGCAGCCACAGTATTTTCTCCAGGCACTACCTCTTTGTGCATTTTCCTACACTTTATCCTTCCTATGCCTGTGACTTGGCCAGATGAACCAAAAGCATTAGTGATGTTCAATGTCAGAATTTGCCTGTTAAATAATACGATGAATAGTGTGAATATTTATGTATTTCCTAAGATAGGTTTGCACTTTCTTGTCATCTATTAATGTTATGGTAGAAACTGTCTTACTGCGTCAACTCTTCTATGTTCTTTGGGTATAACATTTTAAATGTTTAAGTCTTAAATCTCTTATTATTATAAAAGATGCGTATTTGGCAATCTTTACAGGTTGTGACTTGAAACTGATTGCCGAAGTGTTTACCTCATGAGGGTCAATAATTTCACTGTGTGTTACAGAAGTACCTTGGCAACTTAGAGATTTATGAGAACTGTGAAGCATTTTCTTTACTCATACTGATGACCTTTAGATGAACTAACAGCAGGCTTATATTTTTACAAAAAAACATGTAAGAGTAAATGCATTCTGCAGTATGTGATAAATGTTGAAAATTTTTCTCAGGGATTATTATTTCCTTCTAATTTCTTTAATAATGGTCAAATGAGGTCAGAATCTTAAAAAAACTATGCTAATGACTCCAGTAGAATTTTTGTGAGAACTTTAAGCATTGTGAGGGAAGTGTATCTGAAAAAAAGCTAGCAGAAATACCGTTGTAATCAATACATGTCTGGAGTTAACTCATAAATTCTCAGTTTGTGGGTTTAAAATACAAATATGTTCAATGTTGAAATTAACTTTCACAAAGCAGGAAGATCAAAGATCATCCAATGTCTTTGTGGTTGTGCTATTGAACAGAGAGCAGTTCTGAAGGGAGAACAAAGCAGAATCTGGCCAAAAAACTTTGTGAAAAAAAAAGCTGTGATAATAGACTGAAGCTAAAAGATAGGAGTGAAGGTAGACTAGGGCAGGAAACAGCAGGGAATAAACAGATCATTTAAGAGAAAGCACCAGTCTGCAGAAATGGTAAGCTTAAAAGGGAGAGTTGGGGTGCATGGGAAGGTCTGAAGCCTTAATCATGAACGATATACAGAGTAAATCTGGATGAGGAGGAGATGCTGATTATCAGTGGGTTGTACAGACATTCCAAAATCAGATTCTCTAGGTTAGAGAGAACTTCCTAAGGAACTTACTTTCTGGCAAGACTTTGTAAAATCAAAAGGCAAAAGCTCAAGAATATCTCTAATGATGTGTCAGAGCAGGGATTAATAAACATAAAGTGTATGTTAATTGCCATTCATTGTCTCCATTATTCATACCTGTTTTCATTTTATGATATTGCCAACTTGGAATCAGACCTTTGAACCAAGAGGTGTCATACACCAGAGGTTCTGATCTGCTCTGTGTAAGGTTTTCTCTTATACAATTTTAGTGAAAAAGGATACTTCTCTTGTTGTTCTGACAATATCTTAAATTCTTTCAGCTTCATCATTCACAGAAACTGTTTTCTCACACTTCCCGTTGGAAGCTGTCATATAAATTTTGTTGAGTCACGTCAAACACCTATTGTTGTCCTGCTAGATGTGGCAGTAATGCTTGTAAGAAAAGGTCTCTGAAGAACTTTTATTTCCTTGAGTGTTGTGAGATTTATAAAGCTATTTATCAGACGTGTGATTATTGAGTGAAAGCTCCATTGCAGCACTACTGAAATACTTGAAACAATATTCTTGTATATTTTTAAGTGACTACCATGAATATAATGAAACAAATATCCTAAGCATCATCAAATTTTTGTAAGAAAAAAATACAGAAATTATGTATATTATTAAAAAAATACAAAAATTATGTATACATTTGGTCCAAATTCTTTCCTCTATTACATGGCTGCAGATCCAATGACTTTCCCATTGTATTATTAAAGTAGACCAGGCCATTTGTGTTTGTCAAAAATGTTCTTTAATGAGTAGGAATTTCACAGGTAATTTGGGAAATGCCAAAAAATTGAGCTATATACCTTCTTTAGAGGATTTTGCTACTAATGCATCATCTGCAGCAGTAAGCTGAGATTCCTCTACTTTCTAAACCTGTAATTCATAGCACTCCATGAGTTTCTGTTAAAGTGATAAGAACAGTCATAAGTATATATGTTTCTGCTTCTGATCATCTATATATCATCAGAGTTTTATTGTTCCTTGATATCTTTTTTTTTTTTTTTCCCTGAGAGGCCTCTATCTGACAGTGATTAGATACATTTAATAATTGTTTCATATGTTTATATTTTTAAAGAATTAATTACATAGGCAGCAAGGTGCAGCACTGCAGAATAGAAATAGGTAAACTTTCTTAAAAGGAAATGCTGATCCTATTGTTGGTATGGGGAAAACCAGTAACACATATTGAGACAGCAAGAACATATGAAAGTCAATTATATTATTATATTACCAGAACAGATCAGTGATCTTTCTAATATGGCAGTTTGTCTTTGACAATAGCCTATAAATGATGCTTACAAAGAACATTTTAAATCCTCTGTAGAGCACCTAGCTGAGCAATGCCATGTTATAAAGGAAAAAGTCTTATGGCCTCTAAGTGCTGACCAGCTTTAAGTGTTTACGTATGAGAACTGACAGACTTCATTGTTCTTTCCTGTACATTTAATACATCTGTATTAGAGTCAAACTGAGTTAAGATTCATCAAGAGTGGAATACATTCAAATGTTGGTGACACCTCAAAGTCAAATAAGAACTAGTTATTACATTCATTTTTTTTCCCCAAAGCTCTACACATTTCATATTTTGCCATGTATTTTGTTGGTAGAAAAATTGTAAACAGTGTATTGAGTTAGTCACTGTACATGGGTATTTGAATTCTGTGTTGAATTGGAACTAGAAGCAAAAAAGCTCCACTTTTCTAACTCAGGTGGGAACCTGCATTTTAAGCATTCTCCACTTCCTGTCGTAGAATTGTTCTCCTCTCTTGACAGTCCAGGTAAGCAAGGAATGAATGCATTAGTTTTGCCGGTGTCACTAAAGTGCAAGTAGATTCCTCTGAGAATGTGACACAGAATGCAATGAGGACAGTGTAAAAAATCCCTTTCATATCAAAACTCTTCAGGTTTATCTATCTGATGCTCTGTGTGTGTATAAACAATGTAGCAAAATTAAAAATGAGACAGTGTAGACAGAATACAATGATTTTTATCATACAAAATACTGACTTTACACTCACTGTTTCAGACTCACATGCAAAAAATGAGACATGTACTATTATTGTGATCCTTATTACATATGATGGGATAGGGGAAAAGAAATGCTGCCTCTTGATTCCTCTTCATATCTTCTAGGCTCACATTGAGTGGCATTGTTCTCTGCAGCCTTTACATGTTCTTGAGAAAGGCACACAGCCATGCTGAGCTGTATCACATTGAGATTGCCCTACATCTGTGCTGCAGAGTTAGGTCTTGTGCGGCCTTGTTGCCATCAGCACTCTGCTCAATTCCTTGCCGTTATCCATGGATGGCTTCTTTCAGTCTCTTGATTGGCTACACATTCACCACTTGTTAAACCCTGCTGTGACATTTCTTCTGACATTTTTATACACACACACTCATTCATACTCCATGCAAATTTGTGTATTGACCATACTGTATATTTCTTTACAAATGTCTACATAAAAGCTTCAGCTTGGAGAATGGAGGGTAAGGAACTAAAATGAACCACATTTTATTAGCTCAGCATATGTCCCTGTATTATTTATGCTTAATGTTGAGGCCACAGGTTAATGGGAAAAAGTTAATCAATGCCTTTACAGATGCTAGAAGAACCATTCCTGTGAAATATGACTTTCAGTTTTGTATTGCAACTGCTAGACTGAAATCCAGGGACTGCAACTTTCTTCTTTATTACAGTGTGTTTTATCTCTTTGCCACTAGGGAAGTGAAAAGACTTTTTGAAACAAAAAAATTTGAAAACTTGGTCTTCTCAAACAGAGGACAAGAGGATGTCAGGTCAAAATGTCCAAGGAAAGTGGAATAAGTTAATGACCAGGGAACTATTTCTAAGGAATTAACTCAGACTTTGTATATTAAAAAGTGTAAATATATCTAATACAAGAGTACATAATATGTTATACAGTTACTGGATGTTTTTAATAAGATTTGTTACTGATATTAAAACTAGAAATGGCCTTGCCTTTACCAGGGTACTGTTAATTCAAGTTAACCCCATACCTTTTTCTGTGGCAAGCCTTTAGCCCTCAAAAGTTACTTGGACCCTAGGCAGAAAATAGATGTTTTCTTGCTCTATGCTATGTACCTGAGCTTAATAAATTCAAGTAGGAGGAAATCCTTCTGTTGATACTTAGAATTTCTTTTACTTTGGACTGTATGAGCAGCAAATCGCATTCTGTTTTGATGTCTATTGTGCAGACACCTCTGACCTAAACAGAGCACAAATTCTAGGTCACAGAAATTAAAAAAATGTAAGCTGAAATATAAATAAAGTATATATTAATAATTGTGGGGGTCTCTATTTGCCTTTGGACATCTGAAACTTTCAATTTTCATGGAAAGCTTATTATGTTCTGTAGCATTTAGAGTAAACTCATCCAAGAATACTGACATCCAATTTAAATGCATGTTTTCACAAAAAGGTTTAACTGAAAACACTCTTTTGTGAATGCCAGATATCTCTAATGGGAATGTAATAATCTTAAAGAATATACATTAAAAAAAAAAAAAAAACCAAAAAAAAACCAACCAAAAAAAACTAGACTCGATTTTCAGTTGTTAAAATGTTTAAATCACTGGGAAAAAAAAATGATGAAGTGTCATTTATTTTTCCCCAAAGCTCTGGTAGAGATCTCCATGAAAATGAAAATTTTTTTCAATGTCTGAAAGCATAAATTTCTCTTCAGCAGAGTGTATCATGGCAGATGTTATCATCTACTTAAAATCGAGCTCTACCTGAAATGTCTTTGTTGCCTTGTAATGCAAAATTTTACACACCTCATTAATTTCACCATGCATATAACCCAAGAAGAAATATGAGTTGCATGCCTTTGTTGGAGATGTCAATAATTTTGAACAACTTTGATCAGTGAATTACTACTACAATTTTGGATTGATAGATGTTCAGCCTCTGAAATAGTATCAGACAAAGTCTGAAAAGACTTAAAAATTGTGTAATTCCTTCTCTTCTAAAATTAAGGAGCACCCAGGATCTCATCCCAGGTAAAGGGTTAGTGGTTCACATAGGAAACTTGGGAATTTCTCATTTTAGGTGCTAATGGAGAAAATGGGGATCTATTTTTCTCAGCCTGTTGCTGGCATTTCTCTAACATTCTTCTTTTGTTTGTAGGAAATAATGTTAAGTGAAATACAGGCAGTAGTATGAAAATCATTAACGTTATTATTTGTACTTGCCAAGAAAATTTGTTTAAATGACCTTAACCTTACTTATGCAAATAAGGCCTAATTACTGCCACTAAAAGATCCAAGTTGTGTTTTATGGTATCTTGGAGTAATGTCAGGATGTGTAATTCCAAATATTTCAGCACTCTAGCAACCTACATTAAATCCTTAGCATCTCTTTCAAAACCCAGTACCTGCAAATAAGTCAGTTTCAGGAACCAAAGGCACTATATCTGGTGTTTGCAAACTAGGTAAAACAGTCTATCATCTGATGAATGGAGAACTCAGTTTCACTTTAATGAAGGAAGCCTGAGCTGTGGATTGGGTCATGATACCATATTATTAAGGAAGAGATGAGTTAGTCAAGTGTATGAAAACAGTGACCCAGAATGGAAGCTGAACGACAACAAAGCTATTTCTTTTTATTTATGAAAACTGTAATTATTTGTTTGCCATAGTTTTATATAGAAAACTCTTATTTTTGGGAGACAATTCTTTAGAAATTAAGTTAGGAGAATTCTGAGCTCCTGCAGAATACAGCATACACTGTCGTTTCTGAAATACTTCAAGCCATGAAAGCAAAAATCCTCTTCTTATGAGATTTTTAACTTGTCCATTAGATTTTAAGAGTTATGGGAAACTTGAAAAAGTAATTAAACAATATCTACATCAAGAGCTGTTTCGCAAAATGAAAGCAGTTAATTGCAACAACATTCTGCAAATACTATATTCCACATTTTATGAATGTAATAGTCTATAAAGTCAAGGTGGGGAAATTAAATTGCTTTCCAAAAACCAAGGAAAACTCAGTGCTTTAAGTAACAAAAGCAGGGAAGACTTTAGGTCTTTCTTCTTACTAAACATGTTGATTGTTATTGCAGATATCTCTGAAGAGTTGAATTTGAATGTTCTATTACTCTTTTTTAATTTAATAACTTTAAAAGAACCATTTGTCTAAGACTGCAGAGACAAAAACAGGTCATACACAAAACCACACCATATCAGAACTTCTTATCAGCAAAAGTACAATGCCAACAAAATATAGATTTGAAATCCTTCACCCAGGACATCTGACAAATACTTTACGAGACAACATGTGGGTGAAAAAGTCAAGTTTTGTTTACTCACTGCCTTGTACCATCTATGCCAAATTGACTGAGACATTCCCAGAGGGGAGGTGCTCTGATGTTCTGAAGAGGCTGGTCATCTTTTACCCATTCCCAGCACCACTGCTGCATAAGAGGAGATAGGAATTCTGCTCCTGCCTCCTCAGTTTGACCTTACCAGTGTGAAAGCCTCAAATACCTGAAGAATAAGGATAACTTTACCTACAAATTCTTTCCAGTCACCAGCCAATTCTCAAAATCTTTTTAATAGAGGGGAAAGGAGGATAGAAAGAAAATTTTCTGATGAGTGCAGTACAAAAAAGTAGACAATCTTCAAAGATTTTTCTCATCTATTTAAAATGCTGGCATGAAGAAGGCTTTAATTTATAAATAAATTTGGAAGAATAGTGTGAATGGCTTATATTCAACTCAACCCATCAAAGTTTTCTTGGCCTGTAATAAGCAGGGTCATCCTTTATAGACTTTTTAACACAAGTTAATAAACTATCTCATACTATCGCTAGCTAAAGTATTTTGTTTCCAGCCAATTTGATTTTAACTGAATATCCAATTAACTGAAGAATAATGAATCAAATTCATTCAAATAATAAAGTAATACCTGTCAATTCATTATAGAAATATTAATTTAAGAGATGGTAGGGGGACAGAGTCCTTTGGTTTATGGTCTCTGAATAACCCTCTGTAGCTGCTAAGAGTTCAACAGCATTCTTGTTATAGAACTCTTTTTCCTTATCCTGTCTCTTTGCCTGCTTTTTGGTGAAAATATGAAAAGTGGTTGAGTAGGATGTGTCTTGTCTACAGTAAGTGTCCAACTATAATCACTTTATGGAAACTGAGTGGGTATACTCCATTCTGAGGTCTGTCAGGTTGTTATCCTTTCTTATAAATCACAGGGAATAAAAGAGTGTTCTAATCTAACATTTGCACTCTATACATTCGATGTGGACTTTTTACATTAATTACAGGGAAAGAAGACTACTGAGATAAGAACTGTATTCACTGTGGATTATGGTTGCCTGCAGTGAACTCAGTGAGCACAGTCATCCTTGAGATTAAAAGAGTCAAAGGTGACTTTTTTAAAAGGGCTATATAAATTAAAACCCTCATATTTAAAACCAAAGAATATTTTGTTCCTCAATTAGTTTAGATCAAATCTTTCCAAATGTCATCTGCAGTTAATAATATTTTAAGTTTTGCTTCAAAAGAGAGTTTAGTGGTTCTATTTTCTAAGTTTTAAGGAAAAGAGAAGGGGAGTCTAGGACTAGTCAGAGGGTGTTATTACTTTTGTGGTATAGACCTGATTCACAAGGATATCAAGCCTTATCTTATCTCCTGGATATGAATTACTGTATCATTTTGCTCAGTCCCTTTCATAGGTACCATGTGATCCATTGTTTCTTAATAGCATGTTCTGTTTCCAGATTTGATGATTGCACCTTTTTGTTCAGTTTTTGTGGAAGCTGCAGCTATATTTTATTTCTTGTTCCTTTACTGTTCACTGATCACAAGTAGGACAGTGACAGTTCATGAGAGGCCTTTTGTATTCATATGCTTGCCATAAACGTATTTAGAGCTCCATAGTCTTTATGTGACTTTCTAGAATAGTATACTTACCTGGGCTTTTTTATGTTTAGTATATACCTGTTTTCAACATGAGCAGTGATTTATACAGGTAGTCAGCAATCTAATCTTCCTATTGAGCAATTTTTTGTAAAGTATTTTATATAGCATGAAGATTGTTGCCAAATAATGGTCCAGATTTGTCTCCTTAGATAATAGAGCACCATTATTATAATCTAGCTATTGTTTTTTTCTAAAAAACACAGTTGGATTGTAGATAACCTGGACTCAAAAAATAGTTTAAAATAATGATCATGAAATCAAATTAACCTTGTGATTATTATAATTATTATTATCTTATTTATCATGGTCATAGCTGAAACACCAGCATTTTGTATGTGACTATACATGCTTGGTTGCTGTAGTCTCAATAACTCTTCTTTTTGGAGAGTGAAGTTAATATCTCTGTCCATGAGACGCAAATAAATCAATATCAACTTTGGACCATGTTCCACAGTTGTCTTGAAAATACCATATGGACAAATCACACAGAATATTCTGTCACATTATCTTGTTCACAACATTTGGCTCATGCAACTAACTGATTAAGACAAAAATCTTCTAAGGGGCGTTACATCTTAGAACCAGTATATTTCAAATACAGTTACTTTGGCATTTACAAAAGAATGATATTCTTCAAAGTTTTAATTTTTAATGCCACCCATATAAAACCAGAATTTTGATAGTATAAACCCCACAGGATGAGTCCCAGGCAAGTCTCTTGGGATCAGTATGACTACTCGTAAATACAGGTCAATAGTTTGGGAAGAAGTATTGTTCATGGGTCCAGCAAAGCCCCAGTGTTAGATGTAACACTTAACATTGGTTGTAATGTAGCACAGCAAAAGAAAGCCAAGTCTTGTCAGAGAGTATTATTAGAAAAATTATTTTTTTCACTCTTTGGTAAAACATTTGTTTTGTTTTGTTTTGTTTTTTTTGTTTATTTCCAAAAGAAAAGATGGACTAAATACCGCAAATACTAGAGTGTTATCATTAAAAAAAAGAGCATAATATCAATTCGGTCTAGTAAGTAGAGGTAAAATGAGAAAACAATCCTGTTGTTTAACTAGCTTCCAAAGTGTTATCTAAGGAGATCTGATGAGGATAGTATCAGTTAACATAGTCAAAACATTGCTGAGATAGATACATTTTTGAAGTCAAATGCAACTTAGTTTAGAGATTTATCCAGAATGAGAACAGAAGTAATAGCAAACTTTCAGCATTATTTTATATCTATGCTCCCATATATATCAGATCACTTTACAGTCACACAAGGAAATGAAGCATGTTTGTAACTGTGACTGCCACTTTTGTCACATTACTCCTCTTGAAGGTTTAGTATATTAAGTGTTGCTACCACAACCATCGTCATAATTTTCTACTTGTCTCTCAGAAATCTAACAACAGTCGGAGAGAAAGAAAAGGCAGAAAGCTCCTGAAAGTCAATTTCCCTGAAAACCACGTATTGTGTACTGAATAAAACAATCTCTGTTATATTCATTCTGTTGTGCTTCCATCAAGAAAGTCATTCATCATCTCCCCTGTTTTTCCAGCTCTTCAACTTTTCCTGAAAATAAGAAAGGACAAAGAACCTTCCACATAGATAGCAGAAAAGATGTACCATTTTTGGCATTATTTTTAAATCACTGTATCCCTACAGCATCATAATTTCTTTATTTCCTTAAATTTTGCATGCAGCTCATTCTGCACATCTGCCTCGAAGTGAGAGCAGCTGAGGTAGATTTTTGGTGTGAAGTGGCAATTCTCTTCGCTTTGCAATCACATGGAGCTGCGTGAGTTTAATAGATGTTGAACAGGGACGTGCTGAATGGATCAGATTTAAGTCACATATTCCCAAACATGGGCAGCCTGCCAGCCTGATGTATAGGTATTTAGCTTATTAACAACAAACTAGAAAATGCACCTTTGGTATTTGTTTGGTTAGATGAGTGGGGTTTTTTGCACATGAACCATATCAGAGATTACAAATTTAAAGTTTTAAATATAATATTAACTGAATGTTTTCAGAGTTTTATTACATCTCTGCCTTTTTTTTTTTTTTCCCCATGAAAGAAAAAAAAAAAAAAAATCTATGTTTAATTTCCCAGGCTGGTGCACCATATTTTTGATGTGACACATTCAGTTGTACCAGTAATATTATGTTCTGTTATGTCAATAGAGTAATGAAACATGACTAAAGTAACCAGACACAACAATGAAATAAGCCACAAAATGTAACAAATTGGAGTTTTCTCAACAAGAAGAGAAAAAAAAAAATGTCTATATTTTTGTAATGATAATACAGTGTCTTATTTGAGCATTAGTTAAAATAAATGAAAATAATTTTTTCCCTTTAAAAATATGTTATATACTGTAGTAATGGGAATTTTCCGTGCTTGACCTGGACTTGTAAATGCTATGACTATGTTAGTTCATGCTGAAGGCACTTTTTTTACTTTGACACTTTACATTTCAGAATCTTATTGTACTTTGCAAGTCCCAAACAATATGAAACACTCTGAATAAATGCATACACATATTTGCATGTGTGATATATGTATACATACACAAATACACACACACCAAAAATAAAGGCAAGGTATGGAGGGCTAAAATGTATCTCTAAGGACAAGCCTACACTGCTCCTCATGACTAGCGCAATTAATTCAGCAGAAGTTTCTGGTGAAATTTCAGTCATACTGATGAAGTATAATTTTCATACATGTAGCTTATTCTGACTCTAGGGACCTATCTTATTTTACCAACAAACAGCATAACTTTTGCTAGTGTATCTCTGATACACTGCAGTAATTTGCCATATGAGGAAGTGTTCTTAATTCTAATTCGAACTAAACTTGAAGTCATGGTTTGTCTAGAAAATGACACATGAAGATGGAAACCTAGGTAAACACCAACAAGTCTTGAGTATATAAATCATACATATAACATTAAAAAAAATCTACTCTGCCCTTAAACTGAGATCCCCAAAAACCCTGTGACAACATTTGCCAATATTTATTAGCTCAGACTTGGCGTTCTGCTGCCTTTCTTCAGCACAAACTAAAGGCACAGGATGCTTATTTATGCTTAGAATATGAATACAATATGAACTACTATCTTCCCACATCCCATATTGTAAATTTTTTTATGAAAGGATAATTATTCCACTTAGTTAAGTATATTGACTAACCCAGAGAGATACTAGCTCTGAGTCTTTGCAACTTGTCACAAAAAGACATACAAAATACTTAAAAACATCTGTCTCCCCAAGCTAGTGTTAGAGAGTAGGGAGCAATTTCTCATCTGGTGGAAGGTTGGTGAACAATACTGAGAAAACCTGTATTTCACATAGCAGGGGCAAATTAGAGACCAGATGAAGAATTTCTCTGCATATATTCAATGACAGATTTGATAGAAAATAGTAGGTTTTATAGCCCCTGTCTTTATTTTCATCTTGAAACAACACCGCAACTCAGTCAGTATGTCTTGATCACATATCTGGGGTGTAGTAATATTCAGGTTTGGAAAAAGAAAAAGTCATTCTTAAGGGCTGATATTGAGACTGATGTTGTTTAATGTCTTTGCTGCTGACCTGAACAATGAGATGAAGTGCATCTTCAGCAAGTCTGCAAATGGTGTCAAACTGGGGGAAGCTGACAGAAACTTTATGAAGTTGAACAAAGCTGAATGGGATATCCTGTACAGGCTGGGGACATACTGGCTAGCAAGTAACTTAACAGAGAAGAATTTAGGTGTCCCAGTGGACAAGCTGAACATTATTCAGCAGTATGTCCTTGCAGAAATGAGGAATAACTGCATGTTTGGGTATATAAGGAAGAGTGTAGCCATCAGAACAAAGAGATTCTTTGGGACTAATTATGCAGCATCCAAAGTATCATCACAGTTTTGGGCTCCCCAGTACTTGAAAAACACTGACATGGAGGAATTAGTCAGTGCAGGGCCACCAAGGTGTTTAGGGGCTGGAGCACAAGATGTACAAGGAAAGACTGAGGGAACTGATTTTATCAGTATGGAAAAGAGAAGAGGAACATTTTTCAACTACTCAGTAAGAGAGTATAGATAAGATAGAACACACTGAAGGTATTAGAGACTTCTAATTAGTAGAGGTGCATGGTGAAGGTATTAGAGGCTACAAACATGAGCTGCAACAAGGGAAATTCTGAATAGATGTTAGGAAAAAAAAATTCATGATGTGAGTGGTCAAAGTCTGCCACAAATTGACTAGAGAAATTGAAGATATTCAATGCTTCTCTATGATTTGAAGTTGAAACTGAATATAGCTTAGAAGCTGGCCATGCTCTGAGTGTGAGGTTGGGCCAGATTACCTTCAGAAATCCCCAATGACCTTCAGAAATTTCTTGCAAGCTAACCTATAAACAAAATATGTGATTCCCAGAAGTTGTATTAGCAGGCTTCATCACAGGTTATTGCCCTGTCTTAGATGTCCTGTTCCAAACAAAATCTTGATTTCTAATACAATTTTTCTGCTATTGCAGGGACTTAAAGCATTGAATTCATGATAAAGTTCTCTTTGTACCTTTAATGTTTTGCACTGTGGGAGTTGATGAACAAAGCAAATCCTTCTAGTCCTGTCTTCCTATGTTAGTCTGTCTTTGTGGATACTCTACTGTCACAACTCTCTGAGCTCTGGCTACAATTTTCCGCTAAAATGAGTAGGAAATATTATTGAAGAAGTTTGTTCTGGAATCACTTTTCTTTTATCTTCTTTACATTTTCATGGCAGAATAAAAGAATGAAGAGATATACAGCATCACTCTCTCATCCCCATTTTGAACAGTAATTTTCGAGGGGTCCTTTACTTTTGTGTTAGAACACCTTCATACCTGATGGTATCAAAAAACAATTGCATTGAAGAAACAATTCCCATGTCTTTTCTCTAATCTCTGAATTTGTATATGTCAGTGAAAAACTCTATGGAAGTGAAAAATCCACAACTAAATTTTATTCCCTAATGTAGATTTTATCTGATGTAAAAAAAGGTAAGGGCTCCATTTCTCTAACTGAATTTAAGAAGTAAAGAGTTTTTCTTGTTTTTTTTAAATTTGTCGTCAGGCTAGAGAATGGTTTAGTGCACTGAACTCAGAGAAAGTCACATCCCAAAGTAGAGTCAAACATCAATATCTTATTAGATATTCATTTGCATTTGGAGATTATTTCCATATATTCTGTTTTCAAAAGACAACCATCTGTTTATCAAATCTTGAAAAATAGATTTTAAATCCAGAATCTTGAATTTTATGACATGGCTATCGGGAAGTTTTGTGTTTTGGCTTTCTTTTGGGGTGGGGGTGATGGTTGTTTTTTGGGTTTTGTTTGTTTGTTTGTTTTTGTTTGTTTGTTTTGTTTGTTTCTTTGTTTCTCCTCATGACTCATAATATCTTCCACCTGTTAATTTTTCTATATGCATTGTATGTATAAAATTGCTTCCTTTAAACCCTACCCTTTCTGAAGATTTATGCAGCATACAGGGATACACATATCAAGCACTTATGCTTAAGAATATGGTGAAGAACAGACGGCTACCCTGTGTTTTGAGAAAAGGTAGAGTGTATGCTGTGGACTTAAGCAGCATGCCATGACCCAAGTGAAAATACAGTGTAGTGGCCTTTTATATTCTATGACCTTAAAAGTATTGGTTACAGGCTGTTGTTATGAACCACAATTAGTACAGAGATTGGCCAGCTGTGAGTTCCTCTTTAACCATGGTGTGCTGTATGCCCAGACCACCAACAATCCATGGACTGACCACAGTCTGGCAATCAATTTATTATATTTTCTGTTTCTGTTACTAGGACTTTCTATCTTGCTACTTGGCAAAACTGTCAATTTCTGCAACAGGAAAAAAGCAGCAGGGTGCTAATTACCCTTCCTGTCTATTAACCAAAAATGTGGAAGGATATCGTTTACTTTCGTAACTCACACAAGTTTTGAAGGCATTTTCAGACTTTAAACAAGGCTATACAGTAAAGCTCCTTTCTCCTATAAAATTTCCACATGGATCATTACTTTCTGCCTACCCAAATTTCCAATTCACTTTCAAATGTATGAGTCACTGTTGAGCTGAATATGTATTTTATTTTCAGTCCTGGTATTGCATCAAAATGATATCAACAGAATGGCATCCTTCACTTTCTGTCTTATATTTGCTGTGCACTGTTGTTGTGCCCTGGTGAGTAATGTATAGTATGGTGCAGTATGGAGCATAGCTTGTACTTTATTGAACACTGCTTGTGTTTCACTCCAGAGATGTAAATCTGTGATCAGTGAAAACAAAGGTCTGTAACATGAAATCATCTAAAACTAGCTAATTGTTTTAGAGGGACAAGAACACATCGTTTCAATTGGATATACCTCAAAAAGCATAACAAGTACTGTCTGCAGAAAGATATAAAAGCAGTTTCTATGGTGGTTTTGTCACTGAACTTTAATTAAAAATTGTTCTGGTGACTCATATGAAAATGCTTAAGACACAAATTATTTGAGTATCATGTGTTATGATTCACAGAATCCCAGAATCCCAGAATCATCTAGGTTGGAAAAGACCTTGAAGATCATCTAGTCCAACCATTAACCTAACAATGACCATACCTAACTCCCCCAAATCCCTAATCGCTATGTCAACATGACTCCTAAACACCTCCAGGGATGGGGACTCCACCACCTCCCTGGGCAGCCCATTCCAACACCTAACAACCCCTTCTGGAAAGAAATGCTTTCTAATATCTAGTCTAAACCTTCCCTGGTGCAACTTGAGGCCATTAACTCTTGTACTATCACTTCTTACTTGGTAAAAGAGGCTCATCCCCAGCTCTCTGCAACCTCCTTTCAGGTAGCTGTAGAGGGCGATGAGGTCTCCCCTCAGCCTCCTCTTCTCCAGACTAAACAACCCCAGTTCCCTCAGCCGCTCCTCGTACGACATGTGCTCCAGACCCTGCTGTACCAGATTCATTGCCCTTCTCTGGACACACTCAAGTAATTCAATGTCCTTTTTGTAGTGAGGGGCCCAAAACTGAACACAGTAATCGAGGTGTGGCCTCACCAGTGCCGAGTACAGGGGCAAGGTCACTTCCCTGTCCCTGCTGGCCACGCTATTTCTGATACAAGCCAGGATGCCATTGGCCTTCTTGGCCACCTGGGCACACTGCTGGCTCATGTTCAACCAGCTGTCAATCCACACCCCCAGGTCCCTCTCTGACTGGCAGCTCTCCAGCCACTCCTCCCCAAGCCTGTAGCGCTGCTGGGCGTTGTTGTGGCCCAAGTGCAGCACCCGGCATTTGGCCTTATTGAAACTCCCCCAGCTGGCCTTAGTCCATCGCTCCAGCTTGTCTAGATCTCTCTGCAGAGCCTCCCTACCCTTGAGTCAATCAACACTCCCACCCAACTTGGTGTCATCTGCAAACTTACTGAGGGTGCACTCGATCCCCTCATCTAGATCATCAATAAAGATGTTAAACAGGAGTGGCCCCAAAACCGAGCCCTGAGGGACACCACTCATGACCAGCCGCCAACTGGATTTAACTCCATTCACCACCACTCTTTGGGCCCGGCCATTCAGCTAGTTTTTTACCCAGTGAAGCGTGTGCTCATCCAAGCCTCGGGCAGTCAGTTTTGCCAGGAGAATGCTGTGGGAAACGGTGTCAAAGGCCTTACTAAAGTCAAGGTAGACAACATCCACAGCCTTTCACTCATCCAATAAGCAGGTCACCCTGTCATAGAAGGAGATCAGGTTTGTCAAGCAGGACCTGCCTTTCATAAACCCATGCTGACTGGGCCTGATCATCTGGTTGTCCCGCATGTGTTGTGTGATGGTACTTGGGATGATCTGCTCCATCAACTTCCTGGGCACTGAAGTCAAGCTGACAGGCCTGTAATTTCCTGGATCATCCTTTTGACCCTTCTTATATATGGGCAATGTATTGGCTGATTTCCAATCTGTTGAGACCTCCCCGGTCAGCCAGGACTGCTGGTAAATGATGGAAATCAGCTTGGCGAGCACCCCAGCCAGCTCCTTCAGCACCCTTGGGTGTATCCCATCTGGTCCCATAGACCTGTGTGTGTCTATGTGATGCAGTAGGTCACTGACTATCTCCTCCTGGATTGTGGGGGGGTCGTTCTCCCAGTCTCTGTCTTCTGGCTGAGGAGGCTGGATTCCCTCAGTACAACTAGTCTTGTTACTAAAGACTGAAGCAAAGAAGGCATTAAGGGCCTCAGCCTTTTCCTCATCACTTGTTACCATGTTTCCTCCTGCGTCTAGCAGGGGATGGAGACTCTCCCTGGTCTTTCTTTTGCTGTTGAAGTACTTATAGAAACATTTCTTGTTGTCCTTCACTGCTGAAGCCAGATTAATTTCTAGATGGGCTTTAGACCTCCTGATTTCCACCCTGCATAGCCTCACAGCCTCTTTGTAATCACTGTGAGTGACTAGCCCCTTCTTCCTAAGGCTGTAAACTGTCCTTTTCTCCCTGAGTTGCAGCCAAAGCTCCCTGTTCAGCCAGGGTGGTCTTCTCTGCCGCCAGCTTCTCTTACAGCACCTGGGGACCGCCTGCTCCTGAGCCATTAAGACTTCCTTCTTAAAGAGTGTCCAGCCTTCCTGGACCCCTATACCCTTCAGGACCATCTCCCAAGGGATTCTGTCAAACAGTTGCCCAAACAAGTCAAAGTCAGTCACAGGACGAACAGATGCAAAGTCTACAGATACTTTGTAACTAGACTCTTCATCTTTATAGGTATTGGGAGTTCCAAAACATGTTTTTTTAAAAAATGCTTAATAAGTTTTTATTTTTTTACAATTTTTAGCAACAGAAAACTGAAAAATGTTGCTTGATTGCTATAATCCCAATCCTGTACTCCTTATGTGAGTCAAAAAAATTTGTTTGGAAAGAAAAACTACAAAGTAATGATCAAAACGCTTTATTTTTAAATAAAAATCTGATTCTGATCTTCGTAGATCTTTTATGATGGACACTGAACTGCATCAAAACCAAACAAAAACCTTAAAAAAAAAAAAAGTATATGTTTTAATGTTTAGGAACTCTTGAGGTGCATACAGAGATTCCTTTTTGAGCCTTTATTTTAACCTTTTATTAAGCCACAAAGACAGAGACAATCAAATGTCTACATAATCTTAAAGTCCCGTCATCTATAACAGTGGATCCTACATTTCATCCTCTTGATGTGTCATGGACACTAATACAGTCATCTATCATGTATGATGCATCAAATACCATGTTCCAGAAAAGAAGTATGGAGATATTGGTACTGTGTATCAGCAAGAGGAGTATATCATCCAGTGAGCTCCCCTTGAGACTCTGATTGTATGATATGAGAGCACAGTTGCCTGATCTACCAAACCATTAATGACTGATAGACCATGAGTTGGGAAACTCTGACTCATGTGTCCCTGCTTAACACTCGTACAAGTACTGCCAATTATTGTGAAACCAATGGGTTGTGGTAGGTCAAATGGACATGTGAAAGGGAGCAAGAGAGCATAAAAGCACAATGTAGTTCACCTCTACAGAGGTGGAGATGTGACAGACAGACAGGCTGTACTTGTGATTATGATAGCTAGCTATATTTAGCTTGCTTCTTGTGCTATTATTTCCTACATAATTGACCAATTCTTGTGAGGAAGCACAGCATAATACTTAGTTGTGGCACCATGTATGCAGATTAGGTACATTGTCTTTGAAATTATTATCAACTGATGTTAATATACAGTCTGCATTCAGTCTTTTACTATTTAATAATAATAATATATGTTCTGTGAGGAAGTGTTCAGTGTATGTTCAGTTTTGGGCCCCTCACAAAGGAGGTTGCAGAGAGCTAGGGATGAGTCTCTTTAACCAAGTAACAAATGATAGGACAAGGTTTAGACTAGATATTAGGAAGCATTTCTTTCCAGAAGGGGTTGTTAGGTGTTGGAATGGGCTGCCCAGGGAGGTGGTGGAGTCCCCATCCCTGGAGGTGTTTACATAGGGTTGACATAGCGCTGAGGGATATGGTGTAGTTGGGAACTGTCAATGTTAGGTTAATGGTTGGACTAGATGATCTTCAAGGTCTTTTCCAACCTAGATGATTCTGTGAAGGTATATTATTTGTTTAGATGCTTTTGTCTTGTCTTCTAGAGAAGACTAGAAACATTATTTTTTTAAATAATCATATTTAGACATACATTTTTAAGCTAATACAACAGGTATTACTAGACCAAAACTATGCTGATGAAGTAAAATTTTTACATCCTTTGAATGATTATCTTGTTTAAAATATCCTTCATGCTAGGTAGCAAGTTTAAAAATCACTCTTTTTTTAACTAAAATAACATTTTGGTAATTTGATATCTAAATATTTCATTACATCTGGTTTTGGTTTTGGTTTCTCTTTTCCTTTGCACATGATAACAGATAACCAACCAGGTTTTCTGTATATATTTTTGTCCTGTAGATTTTTTTGGAAAAGAACAGAAGAGGATACATTACTTTTTTTACTTAAAGTCGTCACTGGAAGAGATGTTATCTATGGTTTTGTACATTCTTACTCTACCGACCCAGTGCTCTTAACACAATTTAATGTTTTTATGCAGAATGATCCATACTGAATAGTTGGGGTAGTGGGTGATGTGTGATATATTCTGATCCAGTAGAAATTCTTTTAGTGCAAACTGCACTACTGTCTTAGAAACCTTTTTTTCTTTTTTTTTTTTTCCATAAAAACACAAAATAAGTAATTCAAGTGGAAAATATGAAGAACCCAGAAGATAATTAGGATGGGCATTAACGTAAAATTTGTTTTCAGGATTCTATTTATTCATTTATTGAGAAATCTGCTCTAAATAGCTTTGTAACTCATTTATATGTTATTTCCCACTTTTGTTTTCTCATGAAATAAGCAATATAGTTTGATGCACCATTCCTCCTTTCCACCCTACTTTTTTTTACATCATTGAGATTTTATACACAAGATAATGAAAAAACCAAATAATTGGGCACTGGTGTTGATGGATGTCAGTGATTTAAGACCTGGTTCCACCTCTTTACACATTTTAACACAGCATTTATTCACATAAGCAATGACTTTGAGATCAGGAAGAAGGTGGACTCTGTCACAATCATCATAGCTGTCGAAACAATAGGTTCACTCTTTCTCAAAAGCAAAACATCACCAGTCAAAAATTAACAGTGGAAAACCGCAGTTCATTTAAATTATTCATTGGGATAAAAACTGAAATGTTAGAGGATCAGAAAGGGTTGTCTGATACTTACAATGGTGAGATTAATGTTAGAATTCCTCTTGCTTGGGAGTGTTTCTGCTTAACACTCCCGTGAGCAATGTGTGTGACTCCCCCCCGATGATCTCCTACATCTAGCAGAAAAATACAAATACCCAAATTGATAAAATAACCATTAGAAGAAAAGGGTAATATTAACGAGAGTAGGTCATATGCAAGATAATCCATTTTTTAAAATGATCTACCCTCTGTTTTAGAATGTTGACAAGTACTTGACTTCTATTATCCTCATGCCTCCTAAGAGGGACATCCAGGACTAAAATAATATGGAGGTGATGAGCTGTGATAGCTTATATAAGAAAGTGCACAACTTCAGTTATTTGCATGTGTCACAGTGTGTCAAATTCGAAGCAACAGCCTCTGTTTGACATAAACTACATAGCAAGGGGGCTGAAACCAGAGAACCTGCTCTTGCAGAGATCCTCCTTCCTGTGTAAACAGCCACAGACAACCCAATGCAGCTTAAATATCTGGTACCATGCTGAGATTCTAGATACATCCTAAGTTCATCAGTGGTTAAGTGGACAGCTTGATCTAAATCAAAAACTCTGTAGAGTAGCTCCAAAGATTTTTCTCTTTTTCAATTCCCCCCCCGCCCCCTCCCCCCCCCCCGATTACATCAATTTATATTAAAAATATTGGATGTTTAAGTTATTTTAAAATGGTAGACAGATGTTACTAACAAATTCATGTATTAAGATAATGACACCTGATTATTATTTTCCCACTAGAAGTAAAAAAAGATAGCATTTTTAAGTGCCTAACAAACCTACCTGAATTAGGAATTAGTCACCTCCTACAATCAATGTTGGGAAATAGACACATCTGATGGGATGAAATCACCTTTTGGAGATGACTGTGTCTTCCTTAGTTATATAGGAGAATACTCACAGTCTAGGTGCACGCCCTTAGATGTATAAAGTTAGATAAAACTTTTAATTCACTATAAACTATACGGGGAGCATAGACACTGATCTTAGGGTGCTTAAAATTACCTGTTGAGCCCAGCATCTTCGCTTACTTTTCCTTCCACTGTCCCCACATTAAAGGTGCATTGACAGTAAAAGGGATGGCTTATCCAGTAGAAGGTTATTTAGAGCTTTCATTCAAAATAAGTAATTTACTTTTCTTATTTGTCCATGGAGTGTTATTTGTGTGGGTCTAGTCTCCTATAAAAGCTGTTGCAATTCCTTTTGGGTTTTTTGTTGGCTGTTTTTCTCAGTTTCATGTTGTTTTCCTTCTTGCAGCATCCTTCCTTTCTTTTCCCTGGGCACCCTTCCATTCCCTCCTCCAGGGTTACCATAGAAATACACAGTCACAAATTTCAGCAGAGAAACTCAGGCTGAAGCAATAAAATGAAATGTCAGGAATAACTACTTTGCATAAGTCACAAAACAAATTGTACATTTGGATAATTATTAATTATGTGATATTTTTACAGAATTTGGGCATAGCTGTAGGAGCTTGCTTTTAATGTTGTGCTTTTAGTTTGCACTCCACTATTTGCATTAATAGCATTGGCAATAAACATACTGATTTGAAGCGTATCAGCTTGGCAAGCCCTTTTATCTTCTGCCTACAGTGTTCATTTTAAACAGCTACAAAAATAAAACTTGGCACTTTCCAAAACAAGACTACAAACAAAGCTAAATATACTATGCACAGTATATAACTAAGTGTGACACAAACACTTTGTTGGCTGCATGTTCGTAATTGTGAATAGGTGAGGCAGAAGATTTCCCCTCATATAAGACATCTAGAATTAACTGGCTGTCCTTGGTCTAGATATTAGGATATAAAACTTACCAGGGGGAAAAAAAAACTCTGGGTGAGTTTTTTTTTTTTAATGCTGTTTACTGCTAGATGTGAGGACATTAATAATATATTTTGTCACTAGATATATAGCTAGTTACACTATTCATCGCAAAGCCATTTATAAATCGAGTCTGATTCTTCTGTGATGTAGAATGAACTGACCTCAGTTTATGTAAAATGTATTTGATGTGCAACAGTACTACGGTAACTGAAGTGGCAATTTTCAGCCCTGTAGTTATTGGATGATTGTTCAATTTGAGAGTTCATTCTTCACTCGTTATGGTGTCTCATTGGTCACTTACTGGTTTTGCTTCTAGATTAGCTGTTTGGAATGATAGAAATAATAGAATGATTAATATTACCCTATAAATAGCACTGAGTAAAACATTAATTTATTATTAAGTTATATATATACTAATTCTATGCAGAAAAAAAGTCTGAGAAATTTTTCTGTTTCAACATTTACTGTTCCAGTTTATGGAAAAAATCATGTAATTATTTATGCAGGAAAGAAAATATCATCCTAAAAAATTTTTAGCAGGATATTAATTTTGAATACTTTTAGTGCCAGTTTTTGGATCTTGAAAATTTTACTGGGTAAGGTTAGATACATTAGAAGACAACATTCAAAGGCTTCTTTTATACAAGTATAAACTTATTGTTTCTCACAGTACAGCTGGTAACAATCTTTGGGTTAGTATTATTCATATTTAAATATGAAGAATCTTGGGAGGAGAAGAAAGAAAAGGTAAGGTGTAATTGTTCACAACTGAAATTAGAATGACAATTAGGTTAATTTAATCTTTCCAAGTTGACAAGAAAGTAACGGCATATGGAATTGGAATAAAAAGAGTGAACTCTTAAAAATTTTAAATATAAATAAAATGTTTGTGTTAGTTACTTTTGTATCATTTGTTTCCCTCCCTAACATTAATTTGTCTAAATTTTGCAAAACTCAAAACAAAATGTTGCTTTCACATAAAGGTTTCCAAAATGACCAATAAAAAAATTGAAATGTAATTTTTTAAAGGTTTCAAAATTGTAAAGGATACTCTGACTTGAGAGTTACTCTTAAGTAACTTACCATAACTAACGGTCACTAAGATTTTCTAGAAAAATTTCAGTTCCAACAAGTTGGAATATTTCAATTAAACATTAAAAAATTATAAACAGAATTGGTTTAAGGTGCCAAATAATTATGAGTGCTTCACCTCACTGCTCAGTGTGTCTCAAAACTGTCAGTTCAAAACTGAAGGACTCAAAATTGGAGGTCAAAGTGCTGTTCAACTGCATATTGTATAGGAAGTCCTTCCTTTATTTATTTTTCCCCAAGAAAAACATAGCAGAAATGGAAAACCTGAATTGAATATTCATAAATATTCATGGATATTCAGCATTCATGTTTAGCTCTTAATATTAGACTTTCTTCATGTACCTTCAAAGGATAAAGAAAGACGTCCTCATATTTTAAAACTGATCTACAAAAAGGCTACCAGAATTAGGGCAAGAGTCTTCGTCCTTAATGAAACAGTCAAGTCATATTGGTTTGTGTCTGCTGATCACTAAGTGTTACAGGCTGCTTTGGTGGCTTAGATGGTAAATGAGAATTTTTCTAAATGAAATAATTTATTCACAAAATCACAAGAAGAAGAAAGGGAAAAGAGTTTGTGATTTCACTGAAACAAACCCTGTCCTCCCCTGCCTGTCTCGTACATGGGATCAAAGAGTCCTGACTGATGTTTACCTAAGCTGGTTTTTACAGACACATTAAGATGTATTTTCTGCCAATATCTTTGGCAAATTATTCCAAAGTTTGGCTGTGCTTACTGCTAAGACGTCTTACCTTAATGGTTAAACTAAGGGCTGTGGTAGATTTGCCTTGGCAGACAAAATCAAATAAATGAAGCTGTTAAAGCACTGAAGTGTCTGTCTCTTCCCCTGTTCATTAATGCAGGGATGCCTGATACTGCAAGTGATCAGCCTCTGACTTATCACAGTGTTCAGTCCAGTATATTAAGGTAAATGAAAACTAGATGTCTGATTTTAATCTTCTACCACGAGCCTGTCAGAGTCCTAAATATATTTTGCTGCAATATAAAACTATTGCTTCTTATCCTATCTTCAGTGAGCACAGGGAGTGACTTCTTTATTTGTGTTATGCCACTTCTTCTTATGCATTTGAAGACTAAGAAGGATACAGAGTTTTAAAGTGTAGATTTGTCTGACTGCCCACAAGGAATTGTGTGTCAATATATCAAGAGAAAGCTGGGAAGAAGTAAATGTGGGATTAAAGCAAGCCATAGGGCCAGTGAGCCCTCCAGGAAAGTCAGGTGTGGAGTGTTCTGCCAGAAACAAAGCGGGAGTTTCATGTCTCATGTTGTTTGTGGAGTGCACTGTGAGGCAGGTGAAATAGGTAGCTTGCCTTTTTTTCAGAAAATCTGTCTTTGGGTTAGACAATTTTAGCATAGCTGGTGGAGTTTTCCTCACATGATTATCATGAGCCCCTTTAATACAATGCCAGATTGCATGATTTGACTTAGGGAAACAGCACTCCTTGAATGAGTCATCCTGCTGCCAGGTGTTTGAATGCTCTGGAGACTCAGAGATATCTTTACTGAGTGCTTATATGATGTCTAAGTAGGATATAAGAGAGGCCGGAATATTTAGCTAAGGCATAGAGGAGTACACTAAAAAAAGCTAGAAAGAGACATACCTGAGAATAAGGGATGCAGCAATGTTTGTTTAGTCACCGTTCCTCAAAAATGAAACTACTGAGAAAGAAGAGAATGATGACAATATATCAGCAACACACAGCTAAATTAGTGAAGGGAAATCAGTGTGAATGTCCATGTCATTGGCCTGCCACACAGCTTTTCTCCAGCACTGCTGCAGTGCAAGACCCTACCAGAGATCTAGGAGGATCTCTTTCACCATTAAACATAGCTTTTGCCACATCATGATTTTAATTTCTCTGCATAGACTTTGTCTCACTGTTAATCAGAATGTACTGTTCACTGAGCTATCTCAATTTTCTAAAGTGTTAAGGAAACATTTGTTTCAAGCTTGTTTCAAGAGCATACAAGTTATTGAAAGGTGTTCACCTGGGAATATCAACCTGAGCAATAAGTGCTGTTTAACTATATGTATTTCACAGGAGGCCCGTGCAAGCAGAAGCAATGAGTGGGCAGTGTCTGGGGATTTATAAATTGAGAAAAATATATCCTCTTTTGGTAACTGCGTTGATATTAGTCATAAATACATACATTCTGCCTTTTAGTTATTGCTGTAAAGTAGGGATGGAATTAAACCAATCGTATTGTACAAGTGTTTGTTGTTTTGTTTGCTGTGCAACCAGATAGAATGGTTTGTAATGTTACAAAGGATCATCATAAATATGTGGAAGATGTTGTGGTCTTTCCAGATAGAAGTTATGTGTGACTTCAGGGAATAGCAGAAATTCAGAGCCTAAACCACAAGTTGACAAACGGCAAATGTGGGAGTCTAGCCCTCAGAAGAGATGAAGGTTACAAACCCACCACAAACAACCACCAGAGAAGTCAAGAACTGATAAGATCATTGGTATCAAAAGTAGTTTTACAATTACTTCCTTAAGCTAAGGAGGTGATGAGATGGATTCCCATCATCAACCCATTTGCAAGGACACATGTTTAACCTGGGAGCTGCAATGGAAGAAAGTTTCTTCAGGATTTCAGCAAGCCACCATCCCAGCTCATCACAACTATGTGCTTTCTTCAAGCAATTGCAAAAGGACTAGACCAGAATAGCCCACATCAGTCACTGTAGACATGCTGTTAAGGCTGCAAGTGAACTCTCAGGCTGCTGAGGATGCCCTGGCTCAGGGTAAGTGATTGAGCAGGAGTTGGAAATCTACTGGACAGGACACCAGAAACTGCTGAACATAATAAGTACCCGCATGTGAGAACATGCCAAACTCCACAGGTAATTGGATGGGTGTATTGGGAACCTTTGGGGGAGTACAATATGGTAAGGCCAACAGCACTCAGGTAACCATAAGTAATACCATATAATGCCAAGATTGCCTAGGTAATGGGATCAGAAATAACATATTTGGGAATGGATGAAGCAAAACTAGGAGCAGCTGGGAAAAAAGAAGTTATGGGTTGAGTTGTTTACCTGAGGGGAAATTGGGAGGAGAAAGGGAGATACAAGGGTAGTGAAAAGGAGGGCCAAGAAAGTGATGTTGAGGTATGGAAATGCTGTGAGGGCAGTGTATGGGGGTGCCTATCAGGAAGCTTGTTCTTGCTTGCAGCAGCTGGAACAGGAAAAGGAACTAAACCCTCTTGTGTGACCCTGAAACAAGGATTTGAGCCTGTGAGTGGTGGTGTAATTCTCACCCCTCCTCGCCCCTCTTTGTTGGACTGCTTGGTGCTAGGTGTGATTCCACCCACCTCCCCCAAGCTATACACCAGTCTGTGGACATAAGGACTGCTAATGTTAAGGTGGCCCCTTAACCAGCCTGGCTCCTGCCCTCTTGATTGCTCAGAAATGGTTATAACAGCCCATTATCTCCTAAGGGCCTGGCACACCTGTGCCTGGGATGCAATCAAATGGGAACAATAACAGAGTTGCACATTCATCAAGTTCTTGTGCAACTGCTGGAAAACACCAGAATACCTCGTTGTTTGAGCTGGGTGTGAGCAAAAGGTATCTGACAAAAGTCAATTATCTTGGTCCCTATAAATGGTGACCACAAGGGAGACCCTTTGAGCTCTCCTGGATCGCAGCAGGCCTGTGACCAGCATCTCCCCTGAGCTGGGACACCTCTCAGGTATCAAAAACATTAAGGTGTCATCTGCTGTCAGAGCTGACAGAAGGTCAGGGCAAAGTCAACCCAGTCAAGTCTCAATTATCGCCCGTTGAGGAATGCCAAGCATTGTGACTATTTATTCTAAACTTGAGAGGAGGGAAATTTTACTTTGAGCTAGCTTCTCTTTCACCCACTCTTTCTCTGTTTACTGGTGTGTGTGGGTACATACTTCATTCTACTGTATCCAAATACTTTTGTCTCTGTGTGTGTTTGTATGTTTTGTATTTGTGTATGAGTATGTACATATGTATAGATTTAAGATACCATAAAGTAAGTTAGTGTGATTCTTGTCATCTTAGAATCTGTAAATAAGTCATTATTTTTATTATATTTTCTGAATTATTTTGTAATGATCAAGTGCTGTTAGTTATTAATAAATCTAGATTTCCTGTTAAATCATTACCATGTTAATACATTCATCTGTGACACTGTGTCTGCAGTCAGTGAGTCTGGGGTGGGAGCAGGGTGGGTGGTCTCCCTCTCTAGTAAGGTAACACATAGACAGCTGGATTGAGCATCCCAGTATCACTGTGTCAGTGCCTGTTCCAGGCCTCACAGCATCAGCAGCCACCCACCTTTTCATAATACAAATGGATCTTTTTCCTCACATGACTTCAAAACCTATCATCCATTGATTTCAAGGCATCAACAGCACAGGGACATATCATTTGCAAGCACCTGCTATTTGATTTCAGTTTGCTCTTTGGTCTGTGTTTTTGACTAGCCTATCTCTTTCATTCAGATGGCAATGAGATGCTTGGAAACCCTTTCCAAATGACAGATTTTGTCCCCAGAGTTATCTTGAGTGAAGCTCTTCAGTTTATCCTCATGCTCTGTATTCCCAACTCACTTGTATGGTGCCAGGTTATCAGTTGTGCCCCTGTCTAAGCATGAACCGGACTCTTCCATCACTTGGAGCTGCCCTTCCAGGAGTCTGCAAAAAAGAGAAAGAGAACAATCTATTAAAACAAGTCCTTTTTTTAAAAAAACAAAACCAAAAACAAACCAACAACAAAACCAACAAACCCGCAACCAAAAAACACAAAACAAAGAGAGGGAAAGGATAAAAACCACAGAAGACCAATATCCATGTTATTATCCCACCTGAGCTTCAGGGTTTACTTGTAAGTTTATTCAGAAACACTAAATCCTGAATCTTACCCTTCCAGGAGAGAGGGTGGAAAAGCAACTACACACCCAAGCTGTGTTTGAATTTTTCTTATTGTAATCATCACTGAAAATTCCCTGCTGAAGTTCACAGATTGTCATTTTATCATCTTCAGAGGAACCCTGGCCCCTCCACAAGCCCTAAAGTGGTCACTAATCCCCATTTTTTCAGCAGATAAGTCAGCAGCAGACTTCCAACAGAGTTTTTACTATATTGTCCACTAATATTAAGTAACAGAATTACAGTCATTACCTGATTTCTGCATGGGCAAGTCAGGCTCCAGAACAATTAAAACTGTAATATTCCATATAAAAAAACTGCAACACGTTCTTCAAGCTAACAGATTTTTATACACTGTTCATAAAAATAAGATGTTCTTGGTAGACTCCACACTGAAATTCAAACAAAGAAATCCAATCCTATTTTCTCAGAAAAAGATAACTCTCTTAAGATCAGATGGATTTTATCTGTAAAGAAACATGAAAGTTTCACACAGCAAAGAAAATTATACTGTGATAAGGGGGGAATGAGTCAAATTAAACAATTCTTCATGCAGACGCTGACAGAGACCTTGCAGAACTCCTGCAGTTATAGCACAGCCCTTTTAGACTACACCCTGCTCAGGTGGACACTCCCTTTGGCTGCTGTATTTGAGTCTTGATACTCTACACGCACATGTGCATGTGCTTCCCTTGGTCTGGGAGGTTCCCTGGCATATTCACAGCACATATGCTTTTGTTATCTCACCACAGAAATATGATTATGTGGACCAGGTGGCATCATCCCACAGAACAGGTGCTGATGCCTCACCCCTACATCTTTTAACTATATCACATTTTGTGGGTACTGCAGGTTTGTGGGAATCAAAAGTGAGTAAGTAGAGAGGACTGTCAAGGATTTTTAGGTACCTTTCTCTTTTTTTTTCACTTCAGTTAATGAATGAGACTTACAGATCTATATAAAATTATATGCATACCCCAAGATATACATTTCCCTGCCTCAGTGTACACAGAATGGAACTGTTGCAAACCCTGTAACTTGAAGCTTCTTAGAAGGTAGTTTCTCCTGTAAGCAGCTTCTGGAGCTTGAGTTTCTATCTTTTGTAATCATGTGCTGCTATTTTCTCATTTCCTCAGCAATGGTTGTACAGACCTTTATGATACCAAATATGCATTTCTCCCCACTCCCTCCACCAACACCCTTGTGCTTCCTGTAGAGGCCTCTGGTTTTAAGTTTAACAGTAACAGTTCAAGAAATTGCTTTTTGAGAATGTTTTGCTCATTTGGTCTACTTGTCTACAAAAAATGTACAAATCAAAGAAATTAAGATGATATCCAGCCTCCCACCCCTTCTGTCATCCCACAAGTGTTCCCCAAGTCTGCCTGTTCCAGATTTATTCACTAGTTAATAGCCCTTCTCAAATACCTTTTACTAATATGATTTTATAGATGGCTTTCCTTTGTTTCCTGGTCTAGAAAGCATGCAGTAGGTAATAAAATACAGTCAAAAAAGACTTCCTCATGGGGCAAGCAGATATGACACAGAACCTAGGGAAGACCAGTGCCCTTCTAAAACAGCAGTTGCAAGCCAAGCAAGTCTGTCTTAAGTGGCAATAAATGTTTGTTTAAAGATAACTGAATTTAATTTCTGGCCTTTACTGACAATGGAGCCTAGAAAGTATTGCAGTCGACCTTAAATTAGGCACTGAGGATGAGATTAATATGCCAAAATGTAGATATCTAGTGCCGTTTTAAATGCTATGGGGGATAATCAGCAGCCTCCAGCTGCTTTCCCTTAGGGTTCAGGTCTCTGATAGATCACACCTTCTAGTCCTAGATACTTATCTTTGGTATCTTTTCATGCTTCAGGTAGGCAATTCTGAAGCAGATGATTCCCACACTTAGTGCCTGGTAAACTCAATTGCCAACTAGGATCTACTACCTGTAGTCAATCATCATTGACTACATTGAGAGCTTAAAAAAACAGCTCAAGTGTCATCTACAAATAGACTCTTAAAATATGATGATTTAGTTTTGAAGTGAATCCCAAAGAAAAATCAGATTGGTCCAAAACTGGAATTCATAGCTTGTAATATTGACAAATTTCTTAAGTTCATCTCAAGAACCAAAACAATCTTCTTTAGCACAGATGAAAAAGCAGAAAAGTTCAGACGCTCGTATGATTTTTGGTTTGGAACTCTCTAATTGCTCTCCAGGCTTGTTTTTTCTCACATCATCTATCAGAAGTCCTCATTAAATGGTGAAAGATGGAAGACTAGAAAGAAATGGTGAGCATCTGCTACCAGCCCAGGAGAAAATCTGACTACAAAACAGAAAATAGAATCATGGCACATACTAGGCTGAAGTTTTCTTTTCAATGTATGTTTTCATTCTGCTTTACTATACATAATATAGACAAAGCTAAGAGAATTACAACAATCATCTGATTTTAATGCTGTCCTGCTCCCCTAGAGTCCATTATCTTACCTCTCAGGCAGGGATAGAAGGACATTTATTTTTCAGTCAGTGCTTGCCTTTAATGTTATTTTATTTGATTAACTTTGTATCTTGCAAGCCACAGAGTCTATAAATTCATTTTTAAGAAGACATTTTTAAATAGAAACACAAATTGCACACTTGTTTTGTGTTAGTTTACCCCAAATGGCACTTTAAGACAGCTCAGTATTAAGTCAGAGTTAAAAAAAGAAAGATGGAAAAAAAACAAATGAGTGTTTGGAGAGGATGAGGAAGAAAGAGACATGTTTCACTGAAGATTTCAGCATACTATACTCTATCCTTTACAGCTTTTTTATTATCACTGCAGTGTAACAAATTTCAGAGCTTTCAAAACATCACTCAAATGGCTAATTTCTGCACAAAGTGCGATCTGAAATGGAGTGAATGCCTGTTATGTTTATTGAGAAATTTCAAAACGAGAAATAAAATGGTTTTTTTCTTTATAATTAATACACAAAAATGCAGTTTATATTCCTTTTGCTTGAGAGATTCACACATTAATGTTTAACAAAGGCCTGTTTCTTCTCATAACTACAGAAATCTATTGATTTTAATGCTCAGACAGCAATAGCTTCATTTATTTAGGTTCTTCTTCCCCAGAGGAATAACAGATGTGTGAAGACATTAAAAAATACACTATTTTTCTGCTAAAGAGAAACTTTTAACTCTTTATTCACTAATACACACATACACATCCATGAAACGATAAAAGGATTATCATGCTCCCAGGAATCTGAGTTTTATCATTAACCTATCAATGTCAAGGTACAGGAGTTTAAATCTTTGTCAGAAAAGTCTCGTGTAATACCTTTTGCACTTTTTTCTTTCATTAAAAAATTCATTTGCATCTTTTGCACCACCAGAAGGGATAACAAAATAATTTCCTCATGTCTAAACCACTGAGCTTCTATTCTGACTGGCAGGGTTCAACTCCAGGGATCAGAAAATCATTTACTCTTTGTAGTCTCACTTAGCAGGTGCTAACAAGGGCAGCTACAAAAAAAGATAAATCCTTGTGGTGTTTGTTTGGTTGGTTGTTTATTTGTTTTTCTTGACTGCTCATGTTCACACCTGCCCGCCAGAACTACTATTTTTTCCTGTTTAAGTCATCTGGATCACTATATCTCAATGGGAAGAAATTAATAATGCTGTATTTTATGCAAATGTAAATTGATCTTAATTGGCATGTGCAGCACAACATTTTTACCTTGTATTTTTAGATGGAGTTAAGTAGGGGTAGTGTTCAAAAGGCTTATAAACAGATTAGATACCATATATTTGGAAGAGTTTATATACTGAAACCTGTCTGTATAATTACATTGTACCCTAACAGGAAAAACCCAAGTAAAGGTGAATGTTTCAGATTTTTTTGCCCTGTACTTGCTCAGTGTAAGTGTTGATTTTCATATGGAAGGGCTAGCAGTTCAACACAGGGAAAGAAAAGTTAAGTAGGGAAACAGTCTTGAGAAACTGAAGCATTCAGAAAGCAGGAGGTTAAACAGGGGCAGTCTGTTTTAGGCAGCTGCCTCTTCATCTCATTCCTTATGGTGCAGGGGGTTGGAGGAAGTGTACATATGGATTCTAATAGTGCTGGGGAAAAGGGAATTTTATCTAAGACAGAGCCAGAAACTTTTACAGCATACTAAACCAGCCCTGCTGCAGCTTGATCTGCAGTTTCAATGCAGTTAGCAACAGTGTGATGGGAAGGCTTCTTCATTTGCCTAACCAGATGTGGTATGTCATTCATAAATTTGTGGTTCTACCTTTATCTTAAGGCTACTTACTGACAAATCTTAAGCCAACTATAATTCAGAGTCTGATAACTAGATAGTCTTGATAGATACTCTGTATAGGTAACAGAACATGTTAAATGGATTTGGTATTTACCAAAGGCATGGGCAGTAACATTACATAACATTCTTGATTTCTAATAACAGTACAGGTTCTCACATTCCCACACATTAATAAAATAATGCTGATCTTGACCACATTCATCTCTGTTTAGGATTGCTAGCAGTATATGCCAGATTTTTACAGAACTGTAAATACTGGATGAAGGTTAGCTATTCAATGCCACTTCCACTGGCATTAGTAGGAGCATTTGTTGAAAGTCAGATGTGCTTATTTTTTTTATTTTTGTAGCACAATTAATTACCATTATAAATTCTTTATTACTTTGGGAATTACACATACACACATTGACACAAAGAAATGCATACATGAAGGAAGATAATGGATAAGGGAGAATAAGGTCCTTTCTGACTCTCTAGCAGTCAGGCCTCTAGATGAGGAATAGATAAATGTTTGCTCTGGCACTAACCAGCTCCTAGTTCTGTAACTCAGGCTGTCTAAGCCACATGTCCAGTCAGCAACATATCATGTAGCCTATCACACAAGATCACTCTCCATAGGTTTGTTTGCAAGTGTTATGTGCAACGCACTTGACCATAACCATACAGATAACAGTTATGTCAATATTAATGTTTTTTAAGTTATTTTGCTTTCAGCCTTTCACATGCACATCTCATTATTAGATGCCTCCTCAAAAAGAGTTTTTACAGCACAAAAACATTATGCAACAAATCTGAGACAGTGTGGGTAAATAATTTCCAAAATATTAGTAGCAACTTCCCTTGGTGATTTTACAGCATGCCTCAATTGGATGTTGTTGCCACTGCTTGCTGGGCAGTATATTATATTCTGACAGTCAACTGCATCATGAAGAAGACTTGGAGCCACTACAAGTTTCATCTGGCATGTTCTCATTACTATGCCAAATATTGAATGATATGAATATTTTTAATCATGTGAAAAATATAATCATTGATGGGGATTCAATGGACATTGAAACATTCATCCTGCTTCTTCAAATTCTAGTTTTGAATTAACCTTATTTTCAGAAATAACTTCCTCCTTCATAGCATACATTTCTGAACTTTTATCCAATGTCATGGCTATTCTACCAATTATTTCAAATAGGTTACTAATTTCAAGACCACCTCATTTATTGGACTTGAACTCCTAGTAAGAAAAGAAAAAGTGAAGGATGCACAAACCTGAAATAGTCAGAGAAAAGAAATATGGTGATGGGTTTAAATATTTTAATTTAGCCTAGATAGATAACTGATTGTTGTGGTCTGAACTCAGCCAGTAGCCAAACACCACGCAGCTGGTTGCTCCCTCCTCACCCCAGTGAATGAGGGAAGGAAGAAGACTGAAGGAACACAAGGGAAACTCGTGGGTTGAAAGGAAAAAAACAGTTTAGTGATTGTAATGTAACAAAACAATGATGGAAAGTACAAACGGGTAATGCACAATGCACTTGCTCACCACCCGCTGACCAATCCACAGCCCACCCCTGACCAGCGATCCTGACAGAACGAATATCCCACTGTTGCAGACTGGAAGTGAGAGAGAACCCCCCTCCTTTATATACTGAGCATAATGTCACATGAGATGGAATACTCCAGTGGCCAATCCAGGTCCAGCACTCCAGCTGTGCCCCCTCCCAGCTCAAGAAAAGTTAACTCTATCCTAGACAAAGCCCGGCTTGGGTGCTCTGGCTGTGCTCCCTCCCAGCTCAAGATAATTAACTCTATTCCAGCCTAAATCAGGACACTGATAGATGTAGTAGTGTCAGAATTTTAGCCTGAAATACAGACTTTTGAGTTGCAAGCTCTGTATTTGATAATTGTTTTGCAGATACTTGTGACCAGGCTATTTTGAAATAGATAAATTGAGACTTTGTAATATCATATGTGTGTCAATTGCTTATTCTCAAATTCTAATAACATAATGTTAAATTTGATAAATTAGTTATGGAAGCACTGTAAAGGGCTTCAATAAATAACAGGAAGAAGAGATCTTGTTCAGTAAACAGGATATTAACAGTAATGAACAATGCAAAGTGTTCGTAAGGGAACATAGTGTCTACATTTCAAATAGGTCTCTGAAAGAGGTCACAGCTATGTGATTTCTAAGTTTTGCAGGTCATAAATTCAGAAGTAAACTTACATAGTCATCTTGCATGAGAATCATATATCCGTTTTATTCTATCTTGCTAACCAACACACAAATAACCTCTTATTGAAAAAACAGTTGAACACGAACAGTAATCACTTTACTGTTAAAACACATGAAACTGAACACAGTCAATTTGCTATGCTATATAACTCAAATGTAACCATTGTATGGAATCAGGAAGCCATGCATATACAAGTCATATAAACAACTAACGGGGGAACTCATACTTTCACTTTGTCTAGAACTAAAACTCCAGTATACACAAGAGAGGGGAGGAAAAATATTTCCTTTATTGAACCTATGTGGTAAAACTATTCACTTTGACATTTTTACATGCCATCCATTGTGTCCCTTATGCCCATCCTTTCTTCACCTAACCTAGCCTGGTTGCATTTATTCACAGCTAGAAAAAAAGGACTTTAATATCTTTAACTAATATCACCTCAGAATATGACACATTCTTTTACCCAATTGTATAGGACTTTGCCACCTTTAAGTACTTTTTGTTGGCATTAAAGAGTGCTTAAAGGTGTGAGCTGAGATCGGTAACTCCGTGCAGCAGGAAGTACTGTACAGAAACATTAGGATAATGAAAGCATCTACCCTACATGAGAAAGCAGGATGCTCAGAGTGGTAGACCCAATGGTGAAACCCATAGCCCTTTCAGACTTAACATGCAAGGATTCACATAAATTTAAAAATGACAGTGTATCTGTCATTTTAAATTGCCTGATTGGAGTTGTATAATTAGTTTTCACCCTTTACCTACCTTAAAAAGCCAAATGACTTAAATAGACAATACAAACCAGTAGGGAGAGGGAAGAGGATGGTTGATGTCATCTCAGACCTCTACAGCAAGTAACTGACAGAACAACAGTACACCCCAGGCCTCCTGCCTGCCCAGCCAATGCCCTATCCTTTATAATATGTTGCTTTCTCTGTAGACAAGAAAAATTGGCAGGCAATTCTGAAAAAGCACTTCCAGAAATGACAGCATTTTTCTGTTGCATTCTCATGTTTAAAATGGTCTGAGATACTATTTATTGATATAAGGACAGTCACTGGGTTATGTGAGTGTCAACATATAATGGCTTCAGAAAGAGGATGTACTATGGCCTTTTCTTTCACACTAGTGTAAGACTAGTTTTTTGTACCAACAACTACAGTCTTTCCTTATATTTGTATTGGGCAAGTTTTCTGCTGAACTCAGTATACAACAGATTTTTATAAATGATCAGAGAATTGGGACTTTGTATATATATATTTTTGTAAATAAATCGATTGCTCTGTACCTCCATGATATGAATTTTCTACCTAAACAGAAGTCCTTAACTTCAATTTCAGTTGTCTGCAAGGAGTGCAACAACATGATGAAAGAAAGTCCTTAGAATACTTCTTTTAAGAAAATTTTCTAGTGAAAAATGTGTAAAATGTAAAGCAATAATACAGTCAATTGAAATTTTGCTGAAGTAAATGAAAAAATATCTTTAGACTGGTTCTGATATTATTTTATGAGGATATATCTTGAAAGTAAATGATGAACAAGAAAATTTGAAGATGACACTTCCTTGTAAAAAAGCAAACAACTGAATCCTCACTCAAAAGATGCAGTGACAACAAAAAATTCAGTTTAATGGGTCACAAAACATGCAGAAATCTATTAGCTCATCTCTGCATATAGCATATAACATGATTCATTAAGGTTCATCTATGCAGTTACATTTTTCACTTTTACTAAATCTGTTACTGTGTTCCAAGATTTTATGGGAAATCCTATGTCAACACAGTATGGATAAAATGTTTTTTCACTCTGTTGCATCTGAGAGCAATAAATAGAAACATTAAAATGTTTGGCCATTTCTTCATAGTAGAGAAAAGTCTGGAATAATTGCTAGCATTATGATGTTTACAAATAAGTTATGGACTATGGTTAAGTGAAACTGAGCATTTAAAATCCTGTTATTTCTCAGTTAATAACTGAATTCTAAGATGACACTGCTTACATTAGATAAATTAATTGAAAACATTACTTTGCAGTATTCAGAAAAAAAATCTTTTTTTTTTTTTTTTTTTTTTGTTATATGAAAGGTGTTATTTGGCTGTTATTTGGACCTACCAATCAAGGGCAGAAGGAAAATTGAAAGTGCAGGATCTCCAGTACAGCCCTGCCCAGACAGCTAAGTTTTCCTTGGGAAACATTGTGGTTATTTCCCAAAGACACTTTGAATTCTCAGGCTCTCCACTGAGGCAGTTCATGAGTGCAAACATCACCAGAGAGACTGGTATAACGTCTGATCCTTTTGCAGTCAAAAAAATTTCTGTGTTGACCTCATCAGAGTATGGAAAGTCCTGACTATCAGAAGATTCAGGTTAAGTTTAAATTCTACAGCAATGTTTTAACAACTATTCTTGTTCATGAAATGGAAAGTGAACATTTCCATGCTTGATGTTTTAAATATAGTTTCTTTTTAGCACTAGTTGTGTAGGTTCCAGATATACTACTCTAGCTATGATGTAAGGTATACCAACCCAAGTCCTAGTGCGACAGTAAGAAGCAGGGTTTCTTACCCTCTTGCTGTCTGTACCACTTGACTGAAATTTCTAATGAAATTAATTTGCCCTCCTTTTCTAAAAAAAAATTTTAATACCAAAACCCATACTTTAATATTAAAATAATTTCTAGATTGCAAATATGATAACAGATTTTAACAGTGTTACCCAGTCACAATAATCTGGTTTGATATAGAAGATGGTGAAGAAGTCTTCAAAGGCATTACAAGGTTATATGAGTTAGAGAGGATTGATACTGGATGTGAAGAAAAACAAAACTAACAAAAATTTCACAGTGGCAGATTAAAAGCAAAGACTAAATCTGAAAATAACTCTATGAATGAGTTCAATTAGCTACCTTTGAGTCAAGCAATTTTAAGAAGATTTGAAATGTCCCTTAATGACTACATTTGTTTTAGCTCTATTAAAATTATTCAGTGATGAATAGGGTTTTGATTACAAGTATATAGGCCACAGTTTTGATTAAAAATTGATTGTGCTGGATCTCTGCTACATAACATGTCATCTATTAACTATTCCGTTTGATATTTTCTTACACAGTCCAGGTAAATCAAATTGTCCATCACACTTTCATGTATATTTGCACCACACTTTCATGTATATTTGCACACTATCTTCTGTCACAGATTTTTATTATTTTCTAGAACTTTCCTTGGTTCATTGGCAAAATTAAACATGCATCTAACAATGTGTGCTCCTATGTTACCAATAAACTAAAAACTGTTTACATGTATAAACATAAGCAAGAAGTCTTATTAGCACATATGATCAGGCAAACTCATATCTGCCAGAAGTGAGTAAAAATTCGCTATAGCTAAGTAAAAGAGAAGCCATTAGTATTACACCAGCTTTTAATTCTGTAAAACAGTGAAAAATAACACTGCTAGTTCAAGTGAAAGAGCAAAATTAATTTCCCAGACACCATAATAAATAATTGTCCTCAACTAGCTAAGGTTTGACATCATGGTGGTGTGAACTACAAGAGCAGAATGAACTTTAGAGTTCCCAATGAATTATTGGTACCAAAATAGCCTGTAAGAATTAGGTTTATCTCTTCAGGAAACACGCTTAGGAGTAAGAGATACATGTATTTTCTACATGTCCAATACTATGTACGAAGGCTCACAATAGCTGTGGATGAACTAGTATGGAAATGAGTGGAGTTAAGTTAACCTAACCCAAACAATGTCTTGGGTAATTTACCCTTTTCAAGTATGCAGCTTGGTCATCTGTAACCTCTGTTGCACTGTGACAAGAAGTCTTAACATATATTCTGAACTATCTAGTACTAGATACTGCATTGTAAATAACAAAACTAACAAGCAGTTAATCACAAAGCCATGTACTGGCTAAATACTGTTGATAAGTATTGTTTCATTCAAGTCATTATGCAATGAATATTCTGGAGAAAACTGCACTGTTGTTGACAGTTTATGAAGATCAAAATTAATTTTAGTTTATGTAGCTTAGGATACTGCAGTGTAGTATCCAAGCAACTTCTAGTCAAGCATTCTGTGGCATGACTAATATCTATGTGATGAATAGAAATTTCTTCTTCAAGATCAAATAGTTAAATACAGTGGGGATACATAAGTTTGGAAAAGTAGATACATTAAATGTGAACTTCAAAGAAGAAAAATTCCTTTGCTTGAGCCCTTTACTGATTCTGTATGTTTTGTAAGAAGGCCCAGTGGCTTATTTATTTATGTATTCTTTATATAAGATGGTGTTGATTCTGTGTTATTTAATCTATGTTGAGAACTGTAAGTTCCAGGTTTTTTGATTCTTCTCTTTTTTTTCTTAACAAAAAAAGGACCGCAGTGAAATATTTTTGACCTCCAGTGTGAATCTTAGCCAAAGTAGTGTTTTCTTTTGTAGTTGTCAGTTCTTCTGGATTCAATACAATTTAGCATAACAGCAAGAAGTATTACTTTTAGTTACATATATACATTGATTTCATAAAGTAAACATTTCCTTTTTTATACTATTTATTAAATTCAGACTTCCGTAAGACTATGTTCTCAGTGGTTCTCATCTAAATTCATTAGAACAAGATGTAGGTGTAGTACTTGTGCACTAAAAGAGCACAGAACATCCATCTTGCCCTTTTTATCCATATACAACATCAAAATTTTTCAGATAACCTAAACCAAAGAGAGAAACTACATCTGGAACATTCATAGTCAGTAACAGTGAGTTAAGCGGACTTAATTATGCAAGACTCAAAACACTGACCAGTCACCGGGGATATGAATTCTTCTGTGAAAACAGAGTTTTCTAATTAATTATTTCAATGAAAAAAAAAAAAAAAAGGAAAAAAGAAAAAATGTAGGAGAAAAACATAGTCTAGTATACGTTCTATTTTCAATTTCAGAAAGATTTTAAGTTGTGTTCACTATTTTGTGGTTCATGGACAACCACTGGTGCTGCTTGTAGATATTAAAAGGTTAAAGAGCAGAATAACAGAGAACAAATTGCATTGTTGTTTGCAGTGTGTTACTTTCAGATGCTCTTGAGTAAAGTTTGGGGATCAAAGTCTGCTGGTACATTATTTCTGGTTTGTCTTAACTTTTACAAATAATTTCTGAGTAAAGAAGTGCCTTTGTAAAAATTTCTGTCTTCATTGTAACTAAGGCTGAACTGAATGATAGAGTTTACATGATATTTCTAAACACATTATGATACTGTTTTCACATATGGCTTTCCACTTCTTCAAGCAACTGATCCAGTTGTCATCTGAAGTCATAGAGTGGCTGGGTTCTCCTATCAGTTAATAATCTGATACTTGATGATGTTGCAGAATGACAAAAATACCCTTAAATATAATCTCCTCAGGTTCTCTTTCAGATACTTACTGAGCACATTTTGAAACCTCTTTCTAACAGTCTCAATTTAATTAGCCTCCCATTGGCTTAATTTTTTCCTTCCCCATTTAAATACTGTATTATAAGCACATTTGTAAATCACACTGTTCTTAGGCCAAAACATTTCATTTGATGAATGATTGCTTATATACTGTAACAATTACCCTGGCAAATTAATGTCTTTGGATAAGGATGGCACTTAGTGATGCTTTAGTTCTTTAAATTCCTGCATTTATGCTCCAGTTAAACAGGATCTGTCACTGCATTGTACAAATTAACAAATTAACTCCTACACTATTGAGAAATAACAACCTAACAATGTTATTCTTTGCCTATAAATTAGCTCCAAAACAAATTATCTTCCTGGATAGCTTGTTAGTATAAGAGTTACTTTATTAAGATTTTGGGGAAGGAAAAAGGTGTAAAGAAAAGAGAAGTGATAACACTGATCCTAACACTAGGACGCTGCCACTTCCTGAGGCAAAGATACATAAGGTCAGAGCTGTGGTTTGCTTTAGAGTCTTCAAAACCTGCATTTCATTCATACTTGCCCAATTACTGCAGAACTGAATTATATGAAGAAGTGTGTTTGACCACAACAGGATTACCAGAATGAGCATATAACCTTCTGTAAGTCTGCTTTACATTAAGGAACTTTAAATTTTCCATAAGGATGGTCATAGGGAATATGTCATCATAGTAAATCCTGTAAGAATTACACTTGATAATGTTCACTGGCTCCAGCGCAGGTGGCAAGGCAAGCTTTTGAGAAACATGACACACATCAGTGAAAAGTGGCTAAAGAAGGAATATATGCCTCTGCATCCTTTGTACTCTTGAAAAACAGAGATGCTTGGATAAATAATTCAACATTTTTAATTGGCACAGCTGGACCATTAGGATCCAAACCTAGTCTGAAATCTACATTTTTCCAGATTCCAGACTAGGGGGGTTGATTGAAGGTGTACATCTATTAATTAAAATGCATATTAAACTTTGCAAACCTCCAGCATTTCAATGAAACAGAGTGCAACTTTTTTTATTAGATACTTCTTTTTAATTACATAGTGTGATCATTAGGCTGGCATAAGATTTCTATGGTTCTGATTGACTGGTTTTATTATTTCTTTTTGAACAGGGATGTGATTCTTGTGTAGAGAAGTTACATGGTAACACTCGGGCTCCTTAACACTTTATGGACCCAACCCAAATTTTGAAGATACTAGACATCATTCTGAAAAGAATTAAAGTAAAAGGGGTAATGGAAAACATCTTTAGGAAAATCAGTCTTCACGGGTGCTCTTGTCACATTCTACAAGTTGGTCATAATAGCTGCTAATAAAGGTAAGATCTACAGTTAAAAGAGGGAATGGGAAATATAATGTTAAGGATGACCTCCCCCATAAAAAAGGGTTCTTTATGTGGAAATATTTTCCTATCTTGTGGCAATAGCTTCTGAAAATAAACACTTAGGCTCACAACTGAACAAAGCAAAGCAGGGGCACCAAAGACAGAAACAAAATTATCAGTGTGATTAATTCATCACCATTTCAAAGGATATAAGGCATTACAGAATTTGGACTTCTCTTCTGTAGTAAAGCACAGATATCCTCTTGCTTAAAATGCTGAAAGCACCATGATTCAGTTTGCGTATTAACAGTTCAGAATTACATATTGGGCTGAATACACAAGTTGCCATACTTGTCTATTGTGCTTATACCTTTAAAGTTATAAAATTAAAATTACATAATCTGCATTTTTGCAGTTTACTAATAGATTTGCTTTCAAATGATGTGTGTGTTACAATGCATCTTTACACAGAAAATAGTACAACCAATTTAGTAAAATTTCTTCTGTAAGCCAGCCATGAAAAGCAACTTTAATTATAACTCTTAGTCTCAGTAATCAACATTTTAAATTAATTTTTAGATCTTTGTACTTAATTTATGTGGTGCAAATTAAAGCATCTGTTAAAAGATTTTTGTTTATTCACTGCGCTTATCCATTTGTATTGCTTGTAGGCTTGTGTAACTTGCGTTCCATAATAGTCCATGTCATTTAATCTCAAAAGTGCAAGCAAATCAAGTAAAGACCAAACAGAGTAAACAGAATAGCTTTTAGAAAACTGCATGATAAAGACATAGTAAAGAAATTAATTTTTTTTAAAAGAGGTAAGTATATACATAAAGAAATTAGAAATAAAACAGGTGCATTTATAGATAACATTAAATGGTTTTGATCCACTTAGTCCAGTCCTAGTGAAAGCATACTGCAAATTCAATTCTCTACTGATGCAAGTGAATTAGATTGATTTATGCTTGTTGGGTTTCTGACACTAGAATTTTAGAGGAGCCCATGAGAGGCTGAGCAACATTCAGATCTTCACCCATCTTAAGGCACAGTTTATGGGAAGGTTCTCAGTGCCGTCTTGACAGAAGGGACACGGCAATCTAGCTTGGTTGCAGACATTAAACCCAAACTGTGTGTGATTAAAGTTGGTGTCAACTGATGTTCAAACCATTAAATATCTTAACAATCAAGGAAGAAATATTAAACCAAATTATGCACCTACTCTCCATGACAATCTTGAAACTCTGTTTTAGGGTTTTGAGTTTTGGAATAATGATTGTAATCCAGCTGTGTTGCCACCTAAAGTTAACTTCACTGGTCTCTAGTGCATAAAAAAAATACTGATTGTTTAAAAGAACAGTAATAACAATAAAACTTTAATAATCAGTTCAATATAGCAGTCAGTATAGATAGCAATAAAATCTTATTTCTCTTTTCCCAGGTAACAAGGAGTTTTAATGAAAGCACATACTAACAGGTGTTAAATCCATTTATTTACTATCCTGCTTTTAGATGTTTTATAATCATATTATAACCTTTTATTTATTCACACCTTTATTCATTTAAATTTTCATACCATAGTACAAAAGATAAAAGAGGTAGAAAGTAACAAGAGGTTTCAATTTTTATAAAAAAAATCACACTTGCATTACCTATGAAGAGTATGATTTCAAAAATTCCATTGTTATTATCCTAGTAATTTATTTATATATTTAAATAATAATTTCTCTTAAGAAGTCAAAAACTACTATTAGCTCTAGTAGGAGATAATTTTGGAAGTATTCAATTCTGCACACTTTTTCACAGTATCTGGTAACACAGGCTTAGCCTGTCCTTTGGCATGTGTATACAAAAGTAGGTATAATACACTGATGTTATTGGATGATCAAGGATAGTCTCAGATTTCCAAGGTTAAAAGGATGCACAGCCTGAGTTCACTGTGGGCTGAGTTCTGCAACTGAATTATAGTGGGTATACACCATCAACAATGCCAAGGCACGTGTAATCTAATGGATGTAATTGATGGATGTAGTTCCTTGCAGAGGTAATTATTGGATCGGAATCTAGAAGTACATGATACTGGGGAACTGAATTCTGCTCCAGTGCTCTCATTCTGCTGATGGCTGTAGCAAAGAAGCAACACTGTAGCAATTGGCCATGACTGTAAATTGATAAAGTTGATAAACTGCTCTTTGTTACTGTTAAGATCATTTATTAACATATGCAAAACACACAGTTACTGTCATAGGTAGCATCTTGTATGGTCAGAAGCACTTTATGAGAAGTGCCAAAAGGAAATTTTATGCTTTTGTTATAAGCTACCTATTGATCAGTTAAAGAACAAAGTAATGTAATTGTTCTTCTGAGCAGAGCAAACACCATTAATAACTGGCAAAACAACAGTTTCTACTATTGAAATATTAAACACCCTGTTTCTATATATTTGGCAAGGTCCACTTCTCCTCTAACCACCTGATTTTAAGTGTCTCTCTTATTACGACAACCTCTTCACATTTTTGTTACTGACTCTTCATCTAAGCATGAAATTAGAAGTATTCAAGATTAAATAGTTAAAAATTAGGAAGAGAGCTACCGGTCTTTAGAAAGAGCTTGTGGGGAATCCAGTGGTCCTATGACATACGTTCAAGAGATCAAGCCCAGGCAGAGAATGAATACTGTTCTGACTGAGGCATTCAGAAAATTAATTGCTCAAAGTGGAATATTAAATATATCCTAGATATAAAGATTATTTATATCTAATGGGCCTTCATTTGTGGATTTGTGTATGAAGAGATTGTGATTCAGAGAGGGTACATGCTCCCACTATGTTCTGAAACATTCCCAGTTTAGGTATAGTACACTATGTTGGTATTGTCTAGAAACAGCTATAGGCTGCAATATTCTTGAAATCTTGGCTTTTCATAATTTCATGTCTCATTCACTAGTTATGAAAGTTAGTCTTAGACTTAGAACATATACTCTGGAAAAGCAGAAGCTGAAAAAAAGAGAAATAAAAATTCCATTATAAGGTGTGACTGTGTTTAGCTGCATTTTGTTACTATTATTCTCAATGAATACTGCACATGTTAAAAAGATAGGCAGGCTTCACATGCCTCACACTGCACTCCCTTTATAGCCTCAGAGTCTGGGTTTTCTTACCAATATTTGTTTTGCACCTAGATTTCTTTCATATCAAAAAGTAGACTGGGTTGAATACACACATCATGTATAATTGTTTTTTGTCACACACATTCAACATTCTTCTACTATTCTGCTCATTTCTAATGGAGAAAAAAAAAAGATATTTAACGTTTCAGCTATATTTTTAATTCTGGGCAAAAGGAGAAGTCAACAGTAAGGTTTTAGAGTTCTGCAGTAAGAGATCAAAAAGCTCTTTAAAGAGTATCACCTAAGAGAGAGTTTAGTTTGAGGGCAAGATAGTACTCTAAATTTCATGAGGGCTTGGTGACATGGCAATAGCTTAGAAATGAGCTATTCCCTAAAGGGGAAACTAGTTAAAAATCCAAAGATATAGAAAGCTTTAGGGAAAAAGTCTGTCTTCAGAGACAGTGAGATAGCATCAGCAGTAACAGGGAAAGTAGAGAAGTCATATAGGCTCCCCAGCTGTCCAGGAGCAGAGAAGCAGGACTTCCCCATGAGTGAGGGTAAGCCAGGAGCCAAGACTGACCTTAGCATGGGCAGTGGCTGGTGGGGTTCAGTTCCACAGCAGCAAAGGAAGACTGGCGTGGTAATATGTTGTCTGCCCTGTGATTCTCTACCAAGGAGAGGTAATGAACTGGGGCCAGGATATGCCCAGGATATACCCAGGAAGCCCACTTAGTGCAGCAGGAGGCAGGACCAGGGATGAGGATAAATAAAGCATGGCTCAGGACATGTCTGCCAAGGCCTACACTGAAATGGGGCTCCTGGGCCCATGGGCAGGATGTGGACAAGGGACCCAGGTGAGCATGGTCAGGGCCATTAAGTGCTCTCAGCATCCTTACAGCAGCAGCAGCAGCATTTCTTTGGCAGGGGCATGTATTCAGAGGATTTTTTTTTTTTTTTGGTACATTTTTCCTATAGTTCCCTTGTGGGGTTCCCTTTCTTTTTACAGATAAGAGCATTTTAATGCATTGAGAAGAATTAAGAAGAGTATATATTATGAAGCTCCTAGAAACTCTTCACAGAAGCCAAGATACTTTAATTTAGGCTTCCAGCTCTGCCTGTCTAGAGTTGCAGTAGAAGTGTTATTACAATGGCACTTGAATACAAAATCAAAGAATCACAGAATAGTTGAAGTAATAAGGGACCTCTGGAGGTCACCTTGTCCAACACCCATGCTCAAGCAAGACCGCCTAGAGCCAGTTGTCCAGCCCTATGTCCAGGTGGCTTTTGAATGCCTCTAAGAATGGAGATCCACCACCTCTCTGGGCAACATGTGCTGGTGCTTGGTCACCCTCACAGTAAAATATAGTTCCTTGATATTCAGAGGGAACCTCCTGTGTTTCAGCTTGTGCCCATTGTCTCTGGTCCTGTCACTGGGCATGACTGAAAAAGGAGCTTGTCTCCATCTTCTTTGTACCCTCCCTTCAGATATTTACAGATATTTATTGATAAGATCCCCCATAAGCCTTGTTTTCTCCAGACTAAAGAGTACCAGCTCTCTCAGCCTTTCCTCATAAGAGAGATGCTCCCTGTTGGAAGTGGGAAAAACAAAACAGTGAAAAATCTGCAAAACACACATTTTCTTAACACATGGTGCCCAGAACAAACACAGGACAGGATGCAGATCCAGTGATTTGTGTTGCCGTGGCACCAAGGAGGAATGCAAAACGAGGTGGAGGCCATGCAGTACCATTCTTCCACTTATCTCAAGGAACATTTGACATGACTATGCAGATTTATCACCTGCTCTTCCCCTTCTCTCAAGGACTGTTTTGCAGTAGTCTGAAGACTTTATCTCTCATTCGTCCTCCTTTCCCACAAAAAACAGTGCAAACCTTACACCAAGGAATGTGCTGTGTCGTTACTCAAGGAGCAATGTCTTGACCACAGTCCCATCCACTCACACATACATACTTAGATAAATACTACCCCGAGTTTGTATCTAGGATGATAATCTGATACCAAATCAGAGGGACAGATTGATGGGTTTGTGCTCCTCGCCCCTCCCAGAAGGGACACCTTTTGGTAAGATTTGGGCCCTTGACTACGCCAAGTGATTACCTGGGAATTAAATGTGTGTGATTGCAATCGGGGTTTTTTTGGGTGTGTAGTGTTATATAGCCAACCTGCAGTTTGTGCATTTATCACAGAATCATTATCATAGGCAATCTTAAAGAATCTGTAGATGTTGCATAAGAATAAACCATACTATTAGTGAACCTGACTGCTTCTCTTGAATGCAACCAGACCTACAGCATACGGGCTGTTTGTGCATCTGGTGTCAGGCCTATAGTTATGGCCATAATTGTCATACCTATTAAGAGATAGGTTCAGCCGCCCCTAGCCCCTCCAATTTCTGAGGACCAGCTAGAACGCAAGGGGATTCATCTCTTACCAAATTATTTCATTACCTTAAACACTCCCATTCTTTAATCATCTTCATGGCATTTTTCTGGACTTTCTCCAGTATGTACATGTCTCTTTTGTACTGGGGAGCCCAAAACTGGACACAGCATTTCAGGTGTGGCGTCACTAGGGCTAAGCAGAGGGAAAGGATCACCTCCCTTGATCTACCGAAAACACTGTGCCTAATGCAGCCCAGGATACCATTAGCCTTTTTTGTGGCCAAGGCACATTGCTGGCTCATGTTCAACCCGTGTCTACCAGGACCTCCAAGGCATTTTCTGCCAAGCTGCTTTGCAGCTGAGTGTCCTCCAGTATATATTTGTGCCTGGGGTTGTTCCTCCTCAGGAATTTGCACTTCTAGTTATTGAACTTCATGAGGTTCCTGTCAGCCCATTTCTCCATCCATGTCAGCAGGTCAAGAAGTGGGCCCATCCAAACTTTATGATGTTCAACAAGGCCAAGTGCAAGGTCCTGTACCTGGGTCAGGGCATCCCCCAGTACAGGGTGTGTGATAAGTGGATTGAGAGCAACCCTGTGGAGAAGGACTTTAGGTTACTGGTGGATGAAAAGCTGAACATGAGTCAACAATGTGCACTTGCAGCCCAGAAAGTCAACTGTATCCTGGGCTGCATCAAAAGAAGTGTGGCCAGCAGGTTGAGGGAGGTGATTCTGTCCCTCTACCCACCTGGAATACTGTGTCCAGCTCTGGAGTTCTCAGTCCAAGAAAGACATGGACGTCTTGGAACGGGCCCAGAGGAAGGCCACAAAAATGATCAGAGGGGTGGAACACCTCTCCTATGAAGACAGGCTGCGAGAGTTGAGGTTGTTCAGTATGGAGAAGAGAAGGCTCTGGGAAGACCTTACTGTGGACTTTCAATACTTAAAGGGGACTTATAAGAAAGATGGGGACAGACTTTTTAGAAGAGCCTGTTGTGATAGAACAAGGGGTAATGGTTTTAAACTAAAGGAGTGTAGATTCAGAACAGATTTGAGGGAGAAATTTTTTTACGATGAGGGTAGTGAAACACTGGAACAGGTTGCCTAGAGAGTTTGTAGATACCCCATCCCTGAAAACATTCAAGGTCAGGTTGGATAGGATTTTGAGCAACCTAATCTAGTTGAAGTTGTCCCTGATCATTGCAGGAGGGTTGGACTAGATGACCTATGAAGGTCCCTTCCAACCCAAACCATTCTGTGATTCTATGATCCTGTTGAGGTCCTTCTGGATGGCAACATGACCTTCTGGTATATCAGCCACTCCTCCTGGTTTTGTGTCATCTGCAGATTTGCTGAGGGTACACTCTACTCCATCATACAAATAATTAATGAAGGTGTTAAACAGGACTGGACACAGCATTGACCCTTGGGGTACAATGTTAGTTACTAACTAGACTTCACGCCACTGACCACCACCCTCTCTGGGCCCAGCCATTCAGTCAGTTTTCAATCCATCACACTGTATTCTCATTCATCCCATCTATTAACAGATTGTCTATGATGATCTTATGGGAGACAGTGTCAGAGATCTTCCTGAAGTCTGAGTAGGTAAGATCACTTCTCTCTGCTCATCCACTAGGCCAGTCATTTCATTGTAGAAGTTTAGCATAGAAATTTAGGAGTGACATTTGCTTTTCTCCAGTCTGTAGGCCCTTGTCCCAGTCACAGTGATCACCAAAAGTTTGTCAATAGCAGTCTCTCAGTGACACTTGCCAGTCCCTTCAGCACTTGCAGGTGCACTGCATCACGGACCATGGATTTATGCGTGTCCAGTTTGCTTAAGTATTCTCTATCCTAATCCTGTTTGCACTAGGGGTATGTCTTCCTTGCTACAGACTTTTCCCCTGGTCTCTGGTTCTTTATGTTTCTGGAAGCTGGTCTTGGAAGTAAACAGGTGAAAAAAGCACTTCAGCCTTTTCCACATGTCCTGGTTTCATCTGGGATAGAGTCAATTTTCTTCCTAGTAGCTGGTATAGTGCTGTTTTGGATTTAGGATAAGAATAATGTTGATAACACAGTGATGTTTTAGTTATTGCTGAGCAGTGTTTACACTAAGCAAAGACTTTTCAGCTTCTCATGCTGCCCTGCCAGGGAGGAGGCTGGGGGTCCACAAGAAGCTGGAAGGGGATACAGCCAGGACAGCTGACCCCAACTGGCCAAAAGGATATTCCATACCATTTTACATCATGCTCAGCATATAAACTAGGGGGAAAGCTGGCAGAGGTCTGCTGCTCAAGAACAGGCTGGGTGTCTGTTGGTAGTGAGCAATTGTTCTCATTTGCATAACTTGTTTTTCTTGGGTTTTGTTTCTCTCTTTGTTATTTTCATTTTCATTCCAATTTTTAATTACTATTATTAATATTGTTATTATTATTATTAATAATAATTTATGTCAATTATTAAACTGTTCTTATCTCAACCCATGAGTTTTCTTACTCTTTGATTCTCTCCACCATCCCACTAGCGGGGGGGCAGTGAAAGAGTGGCTGTGTGATGCTTAATTGACAACTAGGGTTAAATCACAATACCATGACCTTTGAAACTGGGGGCCATGCCCTATTCAGCAGCAGACACATATTTCCTCTGGTCTTACTGTGTTGCTTAAGTCCTTATACAAGCCATTGTTGTCTTTAACGTCTTACATGAGATTCAATTCTGGATAGGTTCTAGCTTTCCTAAGCATGTGTCTGCATGCTCAGACAGTGTCTCTATATACTTCATGGCTTACGTGTACCTGCATCCACTTTCTAGTCTGAGTTTTGCCAGAAACTCTTTGTTCATCCATGCAAGTCTCCTGGGGTTTTTGACTGACTTCTTGATTGTGGGGATGGACTGCTCTTGAGCTTGGAGGAGATGATCCTTGAATATCAGATTTCTTGGGCCCCTCTTCCCTCTAGAGGCTTATGCCATAAAACTCATTCAAGAAAATCTCTGAAGGGTCCAAAATCAGTTCTGAAGTCCAGCATTGAGATATTGTTTTTTGCCCTTCTCCCTCCTCTTGGGATTCTGAACTCCACTATCTCATTGTCACTGCAACCAAGGAATCCAAGGTGTATAATCACAGTGAGGTCTCAGAGACCAGGGAAGGTATCCCATTTGACTAAAGTACATGGCTGGAAAAAAAGATAGACAAGTTTTGGGTATATATATGTGGCAGGTACACCCACCCCAACAAAGATGGGACTTTCCAACTGTTGAAACACAGTGGGTGCTGACTCTTTTTGTGCCCTTGTTTTCATGTCTTTACAGTATTTGGGGCCCTCAGGCAATGAGAGCTGTCATTGACCACAGATCAGATGCAGCTTGGGTACGAATGGAGCCATTTTGAGCCAGTCCTCTTTGGAACAGCAAGGCTGCAGTCGAGGACTCTCCCTTTCAGTGAGGATGTTGCCCAAGGAAACTCCTCAAGGTTGAGAGCCCTCACTTGTCAGGTGAGTGACTGCATGTTTTGCATTATCATTAAATCCTAGGTATTCCTTAACCGATTGTGTAGTAATAGTCTCCTCTCATGGAGGAGAAGAAACTCCTCTAAAGCTGTGGTTTATTAATGATTACTCAGAAATAAATTTTATTTTGAGTATTTGTCTTGTTTATTTGAGAGGCTGTGCAACATTTTAATATACTTAAAAAGTCCTGTATGGAGCTGAAGAATTTAAAATTAATTCACACATTTGGCCTACAATTAACAGGGGAAGAAACTCATTACATTCTAATTCCAGTTTGGCCCCATGATGTGTCTTCCCACACGCAAAAGTTTAGGATTGTTTTTCTGGCATTTTTGTTTTGTTTTGTTTTGTTTTTTGGGGGGGGGGGGGGGGGGGGGGCAGGGGTAGGGGAATGAGGGTTGTTGGGGTTTTTTAGGTGGGAAAATACCTTTTTTTATTTTCAAAGGTGTTTTCGAGGATGAACTCAGCAACATTTCTAAAGATCTTTGATCATCTGTGATGAAAGATCCTCTGTAAGTGCAAATTATCAATTATTGAAAACTTAGGAAGTGATGAGTACTGAGGTATCTCTTCTCTCTTTTAAGGCATCTGAAATGTAGGGAACTTTCTGATTCTTAACAGAGTATCTTTTCTCCTCTAAATTCATTCAGAGGTTAAAGAACACGACAGGGCAGGCCTCTTGCAGATGGAAATTGTAACAAACCTTTAGCTTTATGTTACATGCTGTTAGTTCTTCCACTTCTTCCAACACGTTCTCACAGGACAGGTCTCATTCTACGGTTTAAAGAATGCTTAACTAGAAACAGTTTCTAATTCTTAGAAATTCCTGTAGCAAGTATAGTCTTTTGTCTTGAAATTAGTTCTGTTATATGCAAGACTGCTGTGCAGTGAATGGCAAGATTAGTGTGTAGTTAACTTTAGTTAGCTGAGCTTTGTCACAGGATCAGCTAAATAGAATTAAGAAAATGCATCAACTATGATACAAAGTAATATTTTTTCACATCTATATCCCTTCTCCCTCACCCATTCAGTTTTCCCACAGTAGCTTTAGGGGTATTGTTGCTTTTTTTTTTTTTTTTTTTTCCCTCAGCAATTAGGCAACATGAGGGACAGATTACGAGAAATTGCATCAAAGGCAAGTATGTTGGTGCAATATTACCTACATACAAAGTGGGTTGTTTCTCTGAGCACTGTGGATGTGTGACAGCTGGGAGATTCAGAAGTATTTCCTGGCTCCCATGTCTGAAATCTGCTTGTGGCCTTACTGCACACACTTTGTCCATTGAAAGAAAACTTAGATGGGCAGATAGTCAGGCAATTGCAAGGAGCCAGAATGAGTCCCTGGTCTGTGTGAACAGGAAACTTCAGCAGCAGTTGCAAAGGAGATGCTTGTATAGAAGTTGAGGTATACCCTTTAGGTCCTATATTCCAAATTGTCTTTTTAGTCAGAAATCTTTCCAATTATGTCTCTTAAATGCCAGCTACTTAGTTAACACAACACATATTGTTCTTGTTATCATTTGGTCTTTACCCCCTCTAGGGCTGTTTCGGAGTCATAAGGCTGCACAGACTTATGTTATTAAACGTTCACCTCCAGTTGTTGGTATTTTCATTCAGCCTCATTGTGGGTTAATGGCTTCTATTGTTCTGATTAGTGCTGAGCAGAGAGTTGTTTACTTATTCCTTAGTGGGAGCCATTCAGAATTCCTCACAGGTTTAATATGATTAACAATGACACATGGATAAAAAAACTACTATGAAAGGCTCTTCCAGCAGAATACTTGTAGGTAGATTTCTGAAGTCTTATTGTCATAAATCGTAAGAGTATTAATCATTTCTGTGCTTTTATTTAATTTTATACATATATATATGTCTCTGTGTGTGTGTGTGTCTGCATGTATGTATGCCTATAGACATGTACACACAACATTTTATTAAACCTCTACTAACTCCAACATATGCATTCAAAATCTTTTATATTACCAAAATGTCACATGTATTTATCAAAGGTCATTCAAATATCAAATTTAGTTTGATTTGTATTTCCCAGGCTTTGACTTTGTTAAAGTACCAAGATATTTATATCTTGTCACTTCCAGAATATAGTGGAACACGCATATTTTAGAGGCATCACAATTACTGTTTGATTTCTGCATAATGTAAAGTGCTACAAGTTCTGAATCAGAGAATGAAATTGCACAAATTAAAAGAGCAAATTTAATCATTATCTTAGATTGCAATAGATATTTAGATCCTCATTTGGATTTCACATCATATTTCTGAAAGTATTACAAGGGAATCAGTGAATTTATCCTTGCAACAGTGTGAAATAACATTTTTCCCCCATTAAAGCAATCAAAGCAAGGAAACGTTTTGTGGCCCGTGCAATTTTACTTGTCATATAAGAGTGGTTAATGCACTAGGTGCGGTATTGCAAGTTCAGAGCATAGGCAACTTTTGGAGGATAACATTGATGCTGTCTTGGATACTGGGGCAATGTCTTCAGCAAAAGTTGGTCATTTAGCTTTCTGTTTCAGACCTCTAAAACACTGCAGAACCTGTATAAGTGGGTCTTGGATTTCATCAGAATGAAACCTCTAACATTCAGAATTTATCAGCTGCACACGAACATATCAATAAGCAATTAGTAAAGTCATGATCACAGAAAATAAACCCTTGAACCAAGCCTCTTCTCTGTCCAATTTGAAAATGAAACTCCATTTTCACAGCCTATTATTCGATTTTATTGAGAATATCTGGACCTGAATATTTTCATAATAAAATTTCCAGTTGTATTTTTTAAAAACACTTCAACTTGACAAACTGTTTTTCTGATAGATAAAATATTATACTGTAAAAAAATCCTGGACCAGATGCACAACATTTGAACTTCTAAGGCAAGACAATGGTGCCCATTGTTATCTACTCATAAAAGAGCAGAATTTCCATTTCAGGTATTCCTGATCAGCAATTTATCCTACCTACAAAAAAGATTGGCTACAAAACCAGAGATTTTTCAGAATGCAATCCATTTTTAAACTTGTAGATGAGATTATATTTGACAAGATCTTTACAGGTATGGGGATGAGAAAATGACTTCTTGTTCATCTTTTTTTTAATGACACCTCAGATCCTCTGGTAATTATGGAATTCTAAGATATTTAAGGAAAAACAAAACACCTAGAGATCACACAGTGCTAAAAGGGTAATCTTCACAGAGTTCTCCCTCTTCCTTTTGCTTCTCACAGAAGCACCTTAACCACAGTGTCACCATCTCATTTTTTATGCATCTATCTGCTTTTTATCACTGCTTCATTTTATTTCTCAGCAGGCCTGACTACCCTGAAAAATACACCTGCATAAAACCTTCAAGGAACAGAGAAAATACATAAGTAGGGGTGAAGAGGAAAAGAGATCTCTCTGCACTCTTATCACACCTTTTAGCATCTATCAGTTTCAGGTCTCTTGTGATTCATTCACCCTTTCACTACGTAAAAGGCCAAAGAGAAACTGCAGTGATACTAGCATTCAAGATGAATATCAAGGAGGCAGGGACTCAGAGAAGAGCAATATTCAAAAATCCCATGGGAATAAAGGTCACAGAAAAAGAAGGAGAGAATAATAGGAGCAGCATAGAGCAATCTGCCAGACAAGCTCCTGCATCAGAGTGGTCTTTGAATAGTAAACAACAGGAAAGAAACCATAAAAACAAGAACACAAAGACAACATTTTGTGAAGATGTTGCACACCTGTGTTGCATTTGCAAACCTGGGCAAACCAAAATGTTGTTTTTAATAAAGCCAAATAGGGTTTTGTTTAGGATTGGTTAAAAAAAATGCAGAGGAAGCAGTTTTATGCTTTCCTAAGGGGCAAGGCATATTAACTTGAGCCCATTATTGGGTTCACATAGCTAGAGAGCTTCCACTCTGTCTTCAGCCAGATGGTGCAGGGCAGGAACAGAACAGTTTCTTTCTGTGAGAGATCATCTGGGAGCAAACCCACCACCAAATTATTTTTTTGTCTGCTGTCATGTGTTTTCCATTTCCTTATTGTACCAAGGAAATTTTTGCTGCCACTGCCAAACACCAGTAGTGGGCCATCATGAGAAATTTCTCCATGCCAAAGTGTGGAAGTTGAAAAAAGGCAAAACAATCTGCTTTACCCTTTTGTTTTTCCCTTAGCTCCATCTGTGACACTCAAAGCTGTTTTCATACATCCAGAAAACAATGTTTTGGATAGTTAGGAGGTGTACATTTTTAAGTTGGGGAAAAAAGAAAAAAAATCAACTTTTATTCCACATGTTGGAAAGTGACGAACTGAGAGGAACGTCAGGGGACTCTGACTGGTCACTTTGATTTTCCTTTTCAGACATTTTATTTATTTTTTTCTTCTCTTTCCAGTTCTTAAAAATTGAGCAGAATTTTTAGGTGTTTATCTTTTTGACTCTGCAACCTGTTTTACAGAAAGCATGAAGACACTGTCTTCTCAAAATCAGATCTTATTTGAATGTGCTTTTCTTAGAGAGAATATGCATTACTGCATGTGCTATGTGTTGTATGTGATACTGTTTTAGGTAAAAAAATAATTTCAACTGTGAATACCAGCAGATAATTGGTGTCTATGTGTGTGTATACAGTGAATATCCAAAACTAAACTTCTGAATTCTCAAGCAGAAGCCTGTTACTTGTTAGCTGCAACTGGTATGGGTTTGTTGCAACTTTTATTGACACCTGCACTGAACAGAAGTGACAAGTCCTGAATCCTCCAATTAATAGAGACATAAGGCAGAGTCAGCTGATCACATATTGTGCTTCTGCACACAGGCTATTTAGGGGAGGAAAACTAGTGGTGGAAAAGAAGGGTTCACCGAAAAAAAATGGTCTTAGAAGGAAGAAGGGCTCCAGAAAAGAAAAGGTGGAGTCCCTGCCTAGAGAAAAGATCCTAGAAGTAGAAAGATCCTGGAGATGGGGCAGATGCGTGGAGAGGCCATGCATGTGCAAACACCATTTGTTACAGAGGCATCTGAAGTATGACAAAGATACCATGATCACACATATCTTTGTGTAACCATGTACACCTGCCCCTAGCAAAGACCTGACCTGTGATCTCTGTGATCACACCTCATTGCTCAACAGGTTATTCTCGCACCTCCATTTCCCATTCCCACTTTTCTCTCCCACATCTAAATCTTCTAAAAGGAGTTGCATAAGGGGTCAGAACAATTCACACAACTCAAATCTCTCCCTTATTGTTATCATGGAAGATTTGTCTAGTCAAATACTGGGTAATGTTCAAGAAATGTTGTAATAAGGTGGAGAAACTGTGATAAATTCTGGAGATATTGATATTTTACTTACTCCTCTTGGCACATAGTCACCTTCTCAGATGGACATTGACAATATCCTTGTCACGTTTCTCATTCAGTTTAGCAATTGCATTCTGTCTCATAACAGAGACTCCCCATTTCTCTTCTCCTCCTAATAACGCTATCTGTTCTACTTAGACTCTTCTGCTTAATGAAAGGGATCAAAACTTCACCTATCTTGCAGATGACATTTTGGTGGTGCTTCATGAAAGAGTTTTAGTATTTCTTGACCTCTACTGGCATTGCCACAGCTGAGATCTTCTTGTATTTTGTGTGCACCTTTTTCATGCATACAATGTATGGTTAACTCACATGATATTATTCCTTTCTAATTTCTAACTAACATATCGCCATCTATAGCAGAAATTATTATTATTAGTTCCCAGGTAGATAATCTCACACTCTGTATTGTAGCACTCCATACAGTTTTTAACATTTCAAGAACTCATTTCTTCTGATATACTCCTATGATTTCCCTCTGGATCAATGCTGTATCTTCAACAAGTTCAATTTTTGTGTTCCTACTTTTTTTTTTTTTTTTTTTTTTGCCAACATGCTTAATTAAAATACAACCATTAATAAGATTGATCAGAAGAAAATAACAGAATGATATTATCTGATGAACTATCCTTACCTAGATTCACTAGAAAATATTGAATGATAATCAGATAAATGCATTTGAGAGTTATTAACATATAAATGAGAAGTTGAAGAATGTAAGCATAACCCACTGTATCCTGCTGAAAAGTAGGACTACCACTATTATTAAAATGCAGAGTGATGTCACGTAACAGTGTCCATTGGGACTATTATGCTTTGGCGACGCTAAGGAGAATTCTGAGTAGTACCTTTAACATAGCCTATGAGTCTGTATTAAAACAAAAAGGTTAATAAAACAGAATAAAAGTGCTGTAAAGGAAGATCTATGTGTCTTAGGTTAGAATTACCCGAACACCAATATGAGGTAGCTGCAGTTCATACTCCAAGACACAACTGGATTCAAGATAGGGTAAAAATCAATATGAAATATAATATCTTATTTTTTGATGACTGCAAATAGTTCATATTGAATTAATTCAGTAAAATGCTATATCACTTATTCCATTAGTGCCTTGTCTTATGGTGGATACATAGTGCCTTTGCCATATTCTAGATGGTCAGCTTCACAGAGATTACATTTCCCATGATGTAATGTAGATATGCAACTTCTACTGATCCAGTGGGGGCTTTTAGAACAGTCATAAATTTCAGGGGCTACATCCATGGCATTAAATAAATTATGACAAGGAATGTTCCTGGGCATTGAAGACAACCAATAGAGAAAGCTCCACATTGTTGTAGTAGCAAATTCTTTTACTTTCAAAAGTAGGCTGCATGCAAACTCTTTATTGAGAGTGATCTCTGAGGTGTTTTAAATGTCACTGTATGCCTGGAAATTGTTTGAAGAAGTGACAGATTCAATGGACCAAAAGCATGCTGTGGTATGTCCTATCAAACCATGAGGATAGACAATAATTTTCTTGACTCCAAGGAAGTTCCCAGGTTAATTTACTAGGTAAGATGTAGCATAAGTCTGCTGTATCCCACGGTGACCATGCGGGAGGCTCTCAACACATTGTGGAGAGGTCATGACCAGGCTTACTCTGGCCCATGGGAAACCACACCAGAGCAAAGCCCCCATCATGATACAGCCATGCCTGGGGCTGATGACAGCCCTGCTGTTCCAGGTGCCAACCCATGGGCTGATGTCTTCACCCAGCCTTAGCCCATTCCTGTCACCATGGAGGTGCCTGATGCCTTTGGCTGGGGTCAGTACCCCAGTCCCCAAGGAGCTGCTCTGACCCCTATGATGCCGTAATTGTGACTTAGTAGAGCTAAAAGAAATGTTTGAAATTTGAGAAAAATTTATTTAGCTCTAAAATATCTAAACAAGCTATATATTTCTGAGTCAATTTCTAAATTTGTGTGAAACAGTCAACACTTCGAAATTCCATCTTGACTTGGGATTCAAACAAGAAGTTGAATTGTTAGATTTCCTACAAGAAGAAAAACTAAGTTTTTCTCAGTCTTAATTTTAAAAGGCCAGAGAAGAAAAGGAAGATGTCTATGGATGATAAGAAAGAAAATTCTTAGACTTCAAAGTGTTAAGTGTTCTGCAAACTAGAACCTAAGGCTGATTGCAACTTGACTTACATAGGTATAAGACATAAGCAATATTCAATGCATCTGATATGATTCTCTGTACACCAGTTCATATTTTTCCTGTAGCTAATTCTGTCCAAATATCACTGAATGATCACCTAAGTATAGAGATGGATCTATGACATTTCTTTCCTCATTAATTCTAAGAAATAGTATCCTATTGCAAAGAACCTATGAATATGAAGAATGCTTGCAAGTCAATTGTTTAATTCAAGCTATTTACATAGTTCTTTTATCTTGTAACAAGATTTTATCAATTTTTTAAAAAATATTTATCTTTATGATATTTGTTTCTTAGATACTGTACACTCCTAGAGGTTTCAGAGTGCTAAGTCTCCTATTAAAAATACTATGCCCACACCAAACATAAAAATAGAAGACTGGATTATGTCATATATAATCGATAAAATGAAGGAAAGGTATCTACTGTTTCAGAAACTGGAGCAGATAGATTGCCATTTAACAGAATAACACTGTATTCTAAAATATGGGCTACATTAAGGGTTTGAATAGTCCTGTAATAACTACAAAAGCTCAAAAGCATGATAGAATTCTAAAGAAAAAGGAACATTCATTAAGAGATAGCACTTACCAATGGGATATCAGCATCATGGGAGGTTGATCAAAGAGATGTTATTGTTCTCAGAGAAGGTTCAAGATATAGGTATCCAACAGATTACCTGGAAGATAGGCATACTGAATTCACACCTTTTGACACTATATGGAGAGTCCCTTTCTTGTGAACAGTACAAATGCCATCCTGCAGTCCAAAATCTACAGTTCTTCAGATTTCACATAAAATGATGGAGCATAGAGCAAATGATCTCTGAAGAAAGAGCATCTTAAATTATTTAAGACTTTATAGACAATAACATCTTGAACAGGACCCAGAGTTGAACACTGGTATAAAACGGTCTCTACACTGTGTTGAAACTTAAATGAACAGCTACGTTTAAATGCCGATTGCATAGGGATTCTTATACAGGGGAGCAATTAACTTACATGGATTTCCACTTAGAAAGAATGGGCAGGAAGGGAAACATCTTGAAAGAAGGAGATCTTCAAACTAAAAAGTTTTTACAGTTTCTGAGAACATAATTTTACTTCTCTTATCTAAACTTCAAGGTTTCCCCCCTGCCCAAGTAAATTTAATTGGACTGAAAAGAGATTGGGGGCCAGAAACCACGGTGGCTACGGGGGAAATGAATGAGAAATAGAATACTGTTGAGAGGGGGAGGGATTACAGGAATATTTTTAAAGTGAAAAGTACAGGGTTTTTGTACACTTTTCTCTGGAGGTGGAGCTGGAGCTGACTTTTTTTGTGGTAGTCCCCATTCAGGAATAGGTTGTATCCAAATCCAACTGAATTTGTTCCATTTTTCTTGCCAAATGGAAAAAATGAATAAAAAGTGATGCAACTTTGGACACAAATTGTTCCATTCAATCCAAAACATTTCAGTTTGCACAGTTTGAAAGGCAGGCAAAGGAGATGAAGGAAGACCTTAAGACAGCTGCCCTCATCCACTGGCTACACAACTATAGCTGCATGTGGACCTTGAAGTTCACAAGGCTTGAAAACAATGTAGGTGAGGCTCTCGTGTTCAGATTTAGCACTTGGCTGGAACACAGGGACGTACAAGTACTTGAATCCCATAGAGGAGGAACTACAAAAAATGCTGAGGCTGATGTTATCAGGTTATTTCCAGGCCTCATATATACAATCTATTCAGCTTGGGTCCATCTCAGAAAAGATTAATTGGACCTCTGAGAGGATTATTCCCCCTGCCCTAAAGCATGATGTTTTCAGTAAGTAGTCCATAATATCCAGAGGATTAAAATGGATTTATAACCCAGATTCAAGTTTATGTCCTTCTTGATGACATTTCCATCCATTGGGATAGTCTTCAGTTATTATTATGTACTAACAAATGAACAGTTGCTATAATAACTCTTTAAGTATTCCCTGTGAACTGGCAGAGTTCCAAAGGGGATCTGCAAAGTTAGCATCCAAGAATGTCATTTGCCTTTAGACTGATGCAGTCAAGTATGAACCTATTCTTTTCCTCTTCAGAGATTTGAATAAAATTCTTGAAGCTTTTGTGTCAATGTCCTTCTCTCAGAATATTGAAATTCTTAAGTTCTTCTCTTAGGAGCTCTTTCACTTTTTATTGTCCTGTTAAGAGTCATCAGTGTAGGCTGAAGTCTCTGAAAACAGAGAATTTGCAGCTCTCAGATGCTGAACAAATATCTTAAATTCTCTTCTTTTTGTTTCAGCAGCTTGGACATATATCCTGGTTTATCATCTATATATGATACTATAATCATAAGTATGATATGATAAACACATATATGATACATATGTGGCATGATAATTTTATATATGTTTATCGATAAAGTTAGCTAATAACATTTGTAAATCTGTATTGAATTCACCAAACAGTTTTGAGATGACCAAATTTTAGCAAGTCTACTATTCATACATAATTTTTCTCTGACTCTTGATGAATACCTAGTTAACATCTTTGTTAGCAGTCTCTAAAATCATGACCTAACATTTTCATATGTTTATTTTCATCCTGTTTTTATTTCACGTCATTCATTTAGCAAAATTTCCTACATAGACACCAAAATCTCATACTCTACACACATGCTTTGGTAAAATGATCATTGCTGGTACAGGAAAGATGGAAAAGGAGGTAAAAAAAATCAAAGCAGAGGCTAAAACACACAGTATCATCTTTACAGAAATGTTAAGGGTTTGACTGCATTTCTGAGTTATAACAGTTGAGTCACTTCCCAAATAGTCTTTTTTTTCAGAGCCAATCCCTGCAACTATATTCCCAGCCTCTTGTCATCCTCTCCTCCACGCAGACTCTTGGGGATCTTCATGGGTGTACTTAGTATCTGCACAGCCTACAATCCTGCACGTGAGTTTCTAGTAAAATACGATGATAAACAGTAGTAATGAAATGTACATATGCTGTCTACTGCTAGCAAAATGAATTGGGCTTACAAATATACAGTAAAAAAATAAAAGGAAAAAATATATATTCTTAAACGAGTTCATACCAGTTAAAGGAAAATTTATACATGGAGAATCCCAAATTTCCCAATGAATACCAAGTTAAGAAATGGAGATATATTTTGAATGACAGAATGTAAAAAGCTTGCTGCTTGAAAAGCTCTTTTGAAGTAGTTTTTATGTAGCTCATCTGTAAACATGTCCTCTTTCCAGGATGGCTTGTACCCCACTTTTTCCTTTTCCTCAAAGCACTTCCAAGGTAGAGTTTGGAGTATTGCAAAAGAATTGCTCTCAGATTTCTGCCAAGAAGATGCAAATGAGGCTTCAAGGCCCCCTATTGCTAGGTTCTGCATACACATGTAGTAAAGATTTAAACTACAAGGCCTTGACCCTGCAAAAACTTACACAGCTGCTGCTTAACTTTGTGAATTTTAATAAATTCTTTGAATTAGCTACTAAAAACAGGCAGGTGTGTAAGAGTGTGGGATTGAGACCTGGTTTACACCACTCAGTGAAGCAAAAAGAAATATGTAGACAAAGATAAGCAACATGTTAAGCTGCTACTATCTAACTTAGTTACTAATCCACTACTTTGATATTAAATTATTTGGAATGGAGACTGTGTTCTTATCTTGTGTCTGTGACTTTCTGATCTGTAACAGGAATTACTCATAAAAAGTAACCACATATACAAAGAAAGCTTTATATTTTCTGTGAAAATAAAAAATATTTTTGAATCAAACTGCGTCTTGGCCTAGAACTTGTCAAATAAATCATTTTGTTCTCGTGTCAGACAATATACAATCCACACTGATTAAAAGTATGTTTGCCATTTAAAGGGTATGCCTATGAATGTGTATAACAAGCAGTCTGCCTTATAGAATCACAGAAATATAGAACGGTTTGGGTTGGAACAGACCTTAAAGATCATCTAGTTCCAACCCCCCTGCCTTGGGCAGGGATACCTTCCATTACGTCACAGAATCACAGAATCATCTAGGTTGGAAAGGACCTTGAAGATCATCTAGTCCAACTGTTAACCTAGCACTGACAGTTTCCAACTACACCGTATCCCTCAGTGCTGTGTCGACTCTACTCTTAAACACCTCCAGGGATGGGGACTCCACCACCTCCCTGGGCAGCCCATTCCAACGCCTAACAACCCATTCTGTAAAGGAATACTTCCTAATATCTAGTCTAAATCTTCCCTGGTGCAACTTGAGGCCATTACCTCTTGTCTTATCGCTCATTACTTGGTTAAAGAGGCTCATCCCCAGTCTAACCTGGCCTTGAACCCTTCCAGGGAGGGGGCAGCCACAACCTCTTTGGGCAACCTGTTCCAGTGTCTCACCACCTTCACACTAAAGAATTTCTTCCTTATACCTAATCTAAATCTACTCTCTTTCAGTTTAAAGTCAACCGCTTGTTTATCACTATATGCCCTTGTAAATAGTCCCTCCCCATCTTTCCTGTAGCCCCCTTTAACTACTGGAAGGCCACTATAAGGTCTCCCTGGAGCCTTCTCTTCTCTAGGCTGAACAACCCTGACATTCTCAGTCTGTCCTCATAAGAGAGGTACTCCAGCTCCCTGATCATCTTCGTGGCCTCCTCTGGACTCCCTCCAACAGGTTTATGTTCTTCTTATGTTGGGGGCCCCAGAGCTGGACACAGCACTCCAGGTGGGGTCTCACGGGAGCTGAGTAGAGAGGGAGAATCACCTCCCTCAACCTACTGGTCACACTTCTCTTGACGCAGCCCAGGATGCAGTTGGTTTTCTGGGCTGTGAGGGCACATTGCTGGCTGATATTCAGAATGAAAGTAAAAATTTGTTTTATGAAGAACAATTAATAATAGCAAAAAACCCACATACTGTGAAAATTAGGTTGTTAAAAGTAAAATGATGGTCAAGATTGGAAATCTAGTAATTAGGAAACAACATATTATTGCAATATAACATTGTTTAACTATCCACAACAATTATTCCACAACATATTTTATCTCTCTAGCATGTGAAGGCCTCCAAAATATTCTTTTTTATCCTTCCAGTCAAATCTGTACTTCACTTGGTCAGTGTGACTGTGTTTTCAAAAGGCAAGCAGCTCCTAACAAGTTCTCATTTTCAGCAAGGAAAATGATAACAGGATCATCCTTGGTTATACTGCTGCTAATGCTTGGTTGTTTGGCCTAATTTTTCAGATGGGGTGACTGCTAAAGGAGAAGTTGAACTGCGGTATTAGTCTTCAGTTCAGTGATCTTTATATTTTCGTAGGAAATAGGAGCTTATATTCTCAATTTCCTTCAACTAAGGTGTGTTGGGTTTGTGTGTGTGTGGCAGGGGTTTTGGTAGTGGGAGAGGGGGCTATAGTGGTGGCCCCTCTGATAAGGTCCCCCAGCTCCAAATCAGATCCACCTCTGGCCAAGGCTGAGCCAATTAACGATGGTGGCTGTGCCTCTGTGATAACGTATTTAAGAAGGAAAACCTGAGAGGAGGAGGAGTTGTGACGGAAACGTCTATGAAAACATTGAGGTCAGTGGCTGAAAGGAGGAGGCGAGGGGGAGAGGTGTGCCGGAGCAGACACTCCCCTGCAGCCTGTGGTGAAAGGGCAGGCTGTCCCCCTGCAGCACATGAATGTCCATGTTGGAGCAGATGCCCACCTGCAGTCCATAGAGGACCCCAAGCCAGAGCAGATGGATGTGTCCAAAGAAGGCCAGGACTCTGAAGGAAGCCCACGTTGTAGCAGTTCATCACTGGGAGGACTGCAACTTGTGGAGGGATGCATGCTGGGGCAGTCTGTGAAGAGCTACAGCCCGTGAGAAGGACTCACATTGGAGGAGGCTCATGGAGGACTGTCTCCTGTGGGAGGGACCCCATGCAGGAGCAGGGGAAGAGTGTGAGGAATACTACCCCTGAGGAGGAAGAACCAGCAAAGACAACAGGTGATAAAGTGACTGCAACCCTCATTCCCCCTGTGCTGCTGGTGGGGAAGAGGTAAAGAAATTGGGAGCAAAGCCGAGCCTGGGAATAAGGGAGGGGTGGGGGGAAGGTGTTTCTAAGATGTGGTTATACTTTTCACTGTCCTACTCTGTTTGACTGTTAAATTAAGCAGTGGTGGTGGTGTTTGAATTAAATTGATGTTCTTTTTCTTCCCCTAGGCAGTCTGTCTTTTGTCCGTGACTGTAATATATGAGTCATCCCTCCCTGTCTCTATCTTAATTCCTGATCATTTTGTTTTATTTACTCCTTCCCATTCCTGAACATGAAGGGGTGAGGGAACAGCTTCATGGTGCTAAATTTCCCTCTGGACTTAAACCACACATAAGGAAGGTCTGCAATCCTCTTCTTCTTTTGTACCATATGTTTCATTCACCAGGAAATTATCAAGAAAAAAAAAATCTGTTGCTATTCTGGTCGATATGTCTCCAATTCAAAATAGTGACCTTGTTCTCCATGCTCAACCACAGTTCTGTGGAAGAATATCAGCAGTCATTTACCTTCTGGAAAGCAATTCTTGAAAGGGCTTGAAAACATCTCTGTAGCCCTAAAAGTTTGTCCACTCTGAGGAAAAAGAAGGAAACAGAGACACCACTCCCCTTCCCCATGCTTAGAGCTTCCAGATTATCCTCTCTGTAACAAGCTCAGTATGGGGTGGATCAAATTGTCCTTATGAGGCAGCTAACTCTTTTTTTCACCCTACTCAAGAAGCTATGTGCCTATCTCCAAAGGCATTGCAAAAAAGGTAGAGTGCATTTCATCTTCTGTAGTTTGTCATTTGCAAACACTTATATATCCTATAGTATTTATTGCTGGATTGTAACTAGACAACTATGCAAATATTCACAGAAGAACTGGCTGAATTTCAGCATTTACATTTACTGAGAAATATCAACTTTTTAGGAAAACATTTTCACCCTGTACTGGAACATTTATTTATTTTAAAATTCCAGTAAAGGAATTTTTCAAAATTATTTTGTTTAAGCTCAATATAAATATTATACCTGATCTGATACTGCCCTTTAAGAATAAACTATTTGTTCAGACATAAACTAAGTCCAACTCTAGCCTATACAATATAAATAGATTTCCAAGTAAAAAGGTTCAGAGTTCTGTTCTGATACAGTTAAGTTTCTGACCCATACCATATTCTGATTTGGATGAAATAATATTTTTCAGACAAAAAATATTCCATGCTTTGTATAACTCAGTTTCTAAAGATTTTATTCCTTAGATTTTCCTGCTCTATAGAGAATAAAGTTGTTGGTTTTCTTCAGGGAAGAAAGACCAGATTTTATTTATACCTTGAAACCCAAAGAAAACTGTTATAGATCTTGTTATATGTAATTGTTATATGATCTTGATCTTGATAGATCACATTTTTTTTCTTTGGGTACCAGGAAGTAAATTTCAATTGACATAGATGGTATGCTGTTAAGAAGTTGGGTTTTTTAAAGTGGTAAGAATGCCACATTAATACATGATAATCTTTTATTTTCCCATATTTTTACTGTTGGTGTACCAAGACTTTTCTCTTATTTTACATTAATGCCACATTATACCATCTACTAATGAAAATGGATATAAATTAAATATCACTCCAATTCATACACATGCATTTTAAGGCTCCTGAAAATTACCAGAATAACATAGATAAGGTTACCTTAGATGAAAATCAAGTACTTATTAATTATATCATGTCAAACATCTGGAGTTTATATTTTTTAGGCAGAAATCTTCCTTGAAGTAAGGAAAATTATTTCCTTCTAGAAAGTTATTCTGTGTTGAGCATCAGAAAAATGGCAGCTGCCAGGACATGTGTATCAGCTACTTAATTTGAAAGTAATTTACCTGATGGTACTGAAATAGATCAAACATTTAAATAATAATATATCTTCAGGATCTGCATGCTTCAGTTTAAGTGTCTAAATGTATGCATGGTAAAGAGAAATTCAAGAAATTATGTAAGTTCTGTAAGTAGTGTTTTGGTTTTCCCAGGAGTGGGACCTGAATCAGTATGGCAGTGGTATTTTATTTCCACATAGTCACGCAGCAGCTAGTTTGTAGATACGCACTCCAACTGTCTGAGAGCTGATGTAAACCATCAAGACTTTTGTTTTATAATACTTGGAGATTCATTAATATTTTTTTGGAGGGATAACATAGTACAATAGTAGTTTGGTTAGAATAAATGTGTGTTGAATAAGTAACTTCAGTCTCAAATACATTTTTTTGAAAATAAATGCTCAGTGCTGCACTGGCTCTGCTGAGAACTGAAAATGGAAAGTGACGCTACCAAAGTTACCTTGATTGGCTTGTGAAGTACCAGTGTGGTGCAAGGCATGACTTGTGGAAACAAGTACAAAGGCAAAAAAATAGCATTAGGTGTAACATAAAGGATAAGATTTTCTTTAGAGAAAACACTAAAATAGCATATTATGGTTCAAGAACTTGTTATCATTGTCATGTTCATATCTGTTGTAAGAGTTTTCTTTATGTCCTTAATTAAAATATTGCTTTTTAAGCTACTTTATTCATATTTGTGACTGTGAAAAATTAGCTGCCAGAACACCAGGAAGTTTAGTATAACTCTCTCAAGAGTTTTTGTAGTAATCTCCTCAAATTTGAATCAACTTGTTGCTGCCAATCAAGACCTGGCAGGAAGGTTGCAGTGGGAAAGCCGGGCCTATAGAATAAGAGTATAGACTCTTATAAGAGAATAGACCATAGGGTGCAAATAAAAACTAAGCCAAGATCTCTGGAGTCCCAGTCTTACCTTAACTGTAAGACTCCCAGGTGTATCATATTTAGCAGATGTGTGTACTCCTGTTTAAGTCATAGTTTCTATAGTCCATTTTCCTTCTGCTTTCAATGTCATCTTTGCTGGCTCAGATGTGAGAGAACTAAAATAAAGAGGACAAGTATCAGCAGTAAAACTGACCTGCACAAGATGTCAAATAAATGACTGAAAAATTAAATTACTTTGTGTATGTAAATTGTTTTGTGTAATTTCTTGCACTTAACAGAGGAACATATTTAGCAGACAGCTAGCTAATACAATATACATTAAATCTAGCACCTGATGAAGTTTTAGCTCATAAACATCTACACTATTATATGCTTGTATTTCTGTAGTACTCACATTACTTAAGTGGGATTGGTTCACAATGGGGAAAATACATTAGGGTTTGAAAAGGCTAAAACTCCAGTAATTCAAGTGAGACAAACTCACTTTTTCTACAACCAGATACATAGAACATGTTGCCATAAATGGGGAAAACTTGGCAAAAGTACCACTGAGGCTTAATTACATTTTTGGAGTAGCTCCATGCTACAGAACACAAGAAACATTGACCACTTTTAATTTTTAATGAAAAATACCCATGTTTTCTGCCAGGGTCAGAGAGCCCACTATGCTTAATTAGCTAATGATTTCTGTGATGCTGATTTTTCAGCCATGAAATGTTGTTTGACCAAGTTGCTCTATCATACCTATAAAAGAGAGCAGAGGAAAAGGGTGCAGGAGTGACTTTAGGCAACACTTCAATTCTCTTAATCCTAAAAAAAAATCATGCTAGTCTTGTCCCTTGCTGTAAGTGAAAACAATTTACAAGCAGCCCTATCTTGTAACAACTGGTATCAAAGAGTAGTCACAAAGGTGGGGAAATGATAGTTTTGCATACCAAATATATTTAATTCAAAACAACTTGATTTCAGCTAACTTCTGCTGAGCTGATGGTAGTGTTTCACTGGAATTTACCTAGATTTTTTGCAGATCTGGGACCTTGAAAAATGAGGGGACCCTGGGCCAAGGGCAGACATGTCTGAGAAATCCTGTAGCTGAAATATCACAAAAAAATAAGTTGACTTGGCCCAAAATGAAACCCAGTATATATATAATTTTGAGTGGGGGAATGTAGTTTATTCACATCATTTTGAAATAAAATAAACAAAAATAAACTGCTGCTGGATCAGTCTGAAATGGTTGATTCATTTGCCACTAAAATACTGAAACATTGTTTCCTTTCAGTTTAAAAATCAAAAAATGACATTTTAAAAAAAATGCACTACAGCTGTCAAAATGAGATTTTTGGACACTTATTTCCAAGCCAAAATATTAAAATGAAGTATATTTACAAAACCTGAAACCCCTTTTTTCTCATAAATGTATTAGTAAGTTATATCCCTTTAAAATTCATTTTTGGAACCAAATTACCATTAATTAAAATATATGTCTAGCTCTGTAGAGGAACCTCCACAGAAACATGATTCTATTTTTTTTTTTTTAAAGTAACTAGTATTGTAAACATTTGTTAATTAAAAAAATATCTTTTGATTTTTTTTCTCTGTCTGTTTTTTTCATTGAACTTTTCCAGATGGTACTCCTTATTCAGGGAAATTAGAGATGAATTTGTCCTTTGTCCTATATTATATTTGTCCTATATTAAATTTTTTGTTAGTCTTGGTATCAGTGGTTTACATCCCTATAAAGTGGATGATATTTTTATTTAGTTTTTAAGGATTCTAAAAAAACCCACCAACCAACCAACCAACCAACCAACCAATACCTTAATCCGCACTTACATGGCAATTTTCACCCAGAGCTCACCATCATTTATAGAAGTGTAATACAAAGCATATTACCACTGTGCTCCACCCTATGAGGAACCTAGTAGCTGATCCTAAGGAAGCAAGGACCAGTGCTGCTCAATATATAAATTTTCTTCAAAGTGCTCTAATGTGGCAATGTACTCAGTTCCCACTCTGTCTTACAAATATTGAGTTTCTGATTATAATCTTGCTACACTAACCTGCAATTGTAAGAATTTTCAAGAATCTCATGCAGAGCCAACAAATCTGTTTTATCCACCATTTCTGCCCTAACAAAAGATTACCAAACCACTGTACCCTGTGGAAATTTAACTGCTGGTATACTCTCCCTTCCTGCACTGACAATAAAGAAAGAGTATTTAAGAATAATTTTAGTAGCCATGGACTGCCCTAGTTTGCATTAGTAACTCTGTCTTCAGCCAGGTTCAATTATTTTCATCATTATCATTTAAAACATTGAAACAATTTATTTGGCTTTGCAGCCTTGCAGCACTATCTAGACTCCATATCAGTGCAAGGGGGAAACAGTCATTAAGAAAAGGATTAATTCTGAGAAATGGCAAATTGTATTATTGATTGAGAGGTTTCCTGATACTTTGCCTGATCCCAGAAAAAAAATGATTTGTCTGTTTTTGGAAGGCTTTCAAACATTTTGAAGTCACCTTTCCATTACATAAAGGAGATGTTGTATAAATAACCTATAAGCAGTATTTCATTTTATCATGTGTAATTATCTTAGATTCTGTGCCATGCTTAGTCCTGAGGAACTGGCCATTATTGATGCTGTGATGCATAACGCAGTCCTCCATAATGCACCCTTAAAGTAAATAAATAACTTCATTCTATTATGCTTTTTTTTTTTTTTTCCACAACACCTAAAATGAAGGCAAAAGAGGCCCTTATCATTGACTGTTTAGTTCTTACTGAGATTCAGATTCCCAGGCTACAAAATTTGCTGAAGAATATATCCTATATCTGTATCTAACTTTAAATCTCAGTGATGTCAACAGGGGACTGAAGTCTATCAGAGAAACCCTCCTCTAAATCTCTTGTAAGAACACGTCCTGCTTGGAACTGCACAGAGCTTTGCTTGTGAATTGCCATAATTGATGCAAGCTGCAGAAAGGTGATAGTGCAGGAAACAACAGAAAAATTAATCAAATACCTTGGAAATGCAAACTTGTACAGCATGAAAATTGTCTTTCCAACAGTGTGTTCAGCAGAAAATTCTCCAGGAATTGCTCTCAGCCCTGGATAGAGTAATAATGCGAAGACAACACACTGAGGAAGCTCCCCAGCAGTCCACACAGCAGGGCTTAGATAAAGCTTAGTGGGAGCAGGTCCCTCAATACAGTCCTCTGCTTAGTACTGCACACTGCTTTGTTTCTTGAATGTCCAATGAACTCATGAATATTCCATGAGAGATTAAATTTTAAAACAAAGAGAACAAGACTGCTCTTAAGGATAGGCCTAAGATGTTTAAAAGAATAATTGACTAGTCTAAGCTTGTCATCTAACCTAGTCAAAGCTGTCCGTAATACAGGAGTGAAGGCTACCAGAACGGATTCATCCTACAGGAAAACAGCTCCTAACAAAAGCAGAACTGGTGATGTCTGTCTCTTCCCATCAGCTGTAAATGAACCCTAGAAAATAAGTTTGCACTTTATGTCTGCCTCATTATTTTGAAAAGCTGAAGTTAGGTGATATTAAACTTGTGATAGGAGTAGGAAGTAGATGGCTTTTGGAGAAGAAAACCCCTTTTGGTTCAGTATAATAGGACTGAATTGATTTAACCTGATCTGTTTCTAAACCTATCAACCTCAGCACAAAACTCATGTGCAGACAAAGACAGACAAAGCCAGAATTGTGCCTGTAACTTATGTTTGTCAGAAGAATTTTACCTCCATGAAGTATATTTCTAGCAGTGCTAGATGGAGTCTGAGATGTAAGAATACTTATTACCCTACAGAAAATGTGTGACAAGTGCAGCTGACTGGAAAACCGCTTGCTTTATTTTTCTTTTCTAGGGAATTCAGATATTTTCTTGTTCTGCTGCAGAATATAGTTAGAGGTGAGCAACTAGATGTGGTGTTAAAGAAGTATGAGTGTGAGGGGATGTCATGTTTTAACCCCAGCAGGCAATAAGCCCCACCCAGTGGCTCACTCATTCCTTCCTGCTGGGATGGGGAAGAGAATTGGAAGAATAAAAGTGAGAAAACTCATGGGTTGAGATGAAGACAGTTTAATAGGTAAAACAAAAGCCACACACACACAAACAAAGCAAAATAAGGAATTCATTTACCACTTCCCATCAGCGAGCAGGTGTTCAGCCATGTCCAGGAAAGCAGGGCTTCATCACAGTTACTTGAGAAGACAAATGCCATAACTCCAGACATCCCCCCTTCTTTTTTCTTCCCTCAGCATTTTATTGCTGAGCATGACGTCATATGGTATGGGATATCCCTTTGGTCAGTTGGGGTCATCTGTCCCAGCTGTGTCCTCTTCCATCTCCAGGCTACTCACTGGTGCGGTGGTGTGAGAAGAAGAAAAGGCCCTGCCTCTGTGTAAGCACTGCTCAGCAATAACTAAAACTTCATTGTATTAACAATATTTTCAGCACAAATCCAAAACATAGTCTCATACTAGCTACTATGAATAAAATTAACTGTAACCCAACTAAAACCAGGACAAGGGAATATCTGCATTGCTCTCCATAGAAGACAGCCCTCTATCTTACTGAACTGTTACATGAGATACAGTCATGCCTCCAAATTTTGAATGCCTTAGTCCTAAATACTGAATCACTGGGGACTGTTTGCCTCAAATTACTGTTGCTTCATTGGTCTTTTCAGACTATGACTTCCACAGGGTCAAAACTGAGATCTGAGTAGACCTGCAAGTCCCAGGAGTTCCGTCTGTATCCTCTGCAGTGGTTGGTTGTCCTGAGAGTCATCCTCTCGAGCCTGCACTGCCAGGCAGTGTGCATCCTTGCAGGTCACACAGGTACTCTTCTGGTCCACACTCTGAGGTAAAGCCTGCAGGCAGGCTGAGTTTAAACTGGGAATCGGACATCTCCAGGTTCCATGAAAGGAACTGGGTATATTGACAGAATCAGGTTTGTTCTCCCAAATATAACAGGTACAATGCCAGGGAGAGCCAGCAGTGTTGAGAATGCAGGCAGCATGCTTAACGTTAGCGCATTAGGTGTCCCAGAGCTGCTGCACTAGGAGTAATATGCCAGGAATCTGGATAGAGTTATGTGGGTCTTTACTGTGCTTTCGGTGAATGTTTGCTCACTTAAAGCTCAGGAGGTTTTCAGTGAAATATTTTATACTCAACCAATTCATATTTTCCAGTGAAACACTGTTTCATCAGAAAATATCTCTACTGTTCTTGCAATATATGTTCTACTTATACTGTTGTCTCAGCATTAGCTGGTGAACAAACAGAGAGGTAAAAACATCTCCTATGGTCAGATGCAGATTTTTAAAGATTATTATTTATTTGTGATATCTAGAGTTATGTTATGCTTGACTGTGCCCTTAGACTTTGCATTACTAATCCCAGTAATTACTGCTTCCTAAATTCTAGTGCTGTTACTTTGAAAGGAAGTAATCACCCATCTTTTTTCATTGAATACACAGCTGGCCACCATATCTTAATGTCTGCCATAGAAGTCAACACCTCCACAATAAAATATATATACCGAAACGAATGTGCTTGCAGAGTACAAACAAGAATAACTTTTGTTTCTCTTCACTCAGTGTGATTTTTTGTTTTCTGATGTTGGAAATCCTTTCCAAATATAGTATCTGCAGAATGAGTGCTTTCTCCTGGTATGAATTTTGTTTTTTTAGCACAGCTTAAAGTTGCACCGTCTGACATTTGTGGGCTGTTCACACCACATACTGTTTTCAATTGCTTATGTTGCCATCTTTTCAGGCTCTGTGCTTTTTGCTATTTATGACTTCAGGGACTTTTCTAATAACATCCTTATTATCCTCCATTATTGTCAGGAAAAGGCAGTTGCAGAACTTTGCTGATCATCCCACAGAAAAGGTAGCATAGGGAGGCTTATTAACCAATTTTTAAACAGATGTACAAATCAGACCTGGAATTCAGGTATAAAGTTTCTTCTAATTTTTTAGTACCTCTGTTTATGTCCTAGTCAAAACATGAAAGGATGATGTTGTATTAAGAAACCAAGTACAATTTGAAGGTCTAAAGTAGTTCTTTACAAATGTGTTATGGATAGGGATGTCTTTCACAGTTAATATGGGTAGCTTTGCAGTTTACTACCTTATTTTCTAAAGCTCAAATATATAATTAAATCCATTACAGCTTGTCACATTACTGAGCAGCTCTAACACTGTGCACACTCTCAGTCCATGGTAAATGAGAAGTCATTCAAGTTAAGTAAGCTAACAATGAAAAAGGGTGAAGGTAAACTGCATTGCTATGCACTTGTCATAGTGCATATATGGACAGGTACTTGCAACCTGGTATATGATAAATTGGTAAGCTGTAGTAATTTGACAATGTGTTGGAGTCCCCAGAATTGAATATATTTCAGTACTGCTGGTTTATGTTCAAGGCTCTTCAGGCGTAGAGTGTGCACGTTAACAGTATGATGCTGGATCAGGTCTTACTTCCATTTTAAAACAATGCCTACAATATACAGGGTTAAGTTCCAGTGGTAATAAAAAAGGGAAGTTTCTCTTATTAACAATTTATTTGGGAATATGAATGCTGTTTGTAGCACAGAATGTTTTGTTTTTCTAAAAATGTAGTACAGTGACTTTACTTCTAATTGAAATCCATCCTAACATCATGATTTTGTGTTTCTAATAGTAGAGAGGTTGACCTGTAGGATTTTCTTTAATCTCTTATTGGAAGCGCAGTGATTGAGCACCATGTTGAAGGCATAAAATAATTTAAAAACTAATCAGAACAGTTCAAAATCCAAACAAAAGTCAGGAATGTCTGTGTCTAAACAGTAAAATGAATGAATGCAATACATTCACCCCTTATCTAGCCTGATTGGGTAAAACGAGAGTATAGAGACATGGGTCTTCTGTCAGGAGCAATAGCCAACAAAAATGTCTGGGTTTAACTTGCTGAGAATAGTCCCCACCCTCTTTGCAAAAACAGACCACTGTTGACGATCAGTATTGTAGACTATGACATAAATATCATAAAAAATTTAATATAAAATACTGGAAGTCCAAGAGTTTCACATTGCTCTGTGGACTGGATTCAGTCACTATCATTTCCCAGGCCACAGTTTAATAATCTCTGGATTATTAAATCCTTGGAAAATTTAAGGAATTTTGTAGTCTTTTTTTAATCCTAAAAAAAATGAGAACAGAATGCTAGTTTCTTCTTAGGATCCTATTGATAGATTTTTCTCCTCACCTAATCAATTTTATAAGCAAAGAGACCGTCATTTTCAATTTAGACTCAAATACTCCAAATTATCTTATAACACCTATATAAGACATATTTCCACTGCAAAACAATACATTTCAGGATTACTATTCCTCTCTATCCAGACTTCCCGTTTAGATGTAGTTTTCCTTTTTCCTTTGTTCACCATCAGGTGTTAAAGAAAGCCAGGTACACTAGAAAGATCCTAGGACTTATATAGGAGAGAATGTGCATGAGACCAGATTCAGGTCTTATAAAACACCTTGCTTCTAAAACTTAAAACAAAACAGAAAATCTAGATTTTAATAAATGTATGTCAGGTGAAAATGCAGGGGAGAGAGCTGTTATTGATTTTACCACATTTATAACAGTGTAACTCCATTGACCTAACATGCACAATGAGAGAAGGTAGATGAAAGCTACACCTTAGTCTTTACACTGAATAAAATATATTTTTAGTATCACAAAGTATCCAAATGCCCAGAAGTTACTTAAGATTCTACATTCCTTTTACTCTCAGTGTACCTCAGTACTTAACAACCTAAGATATTTTTTTTAATTAAACATAGATTCTTTAATCAGTTGGATACCATTAAAATTGTTATCCTGTGTCTACTTTGCTCCCCATGACCATGCATTAAGAGGTTCATTCTTCACTATCCTTCAGTCACTAGAGATGATAGCCCTTATGAGTGACTCAAATTTGAACCACACAGGTCTCAGCTTGATTACTTCTGCAAAGTTCACTTGCTATAAAAAAGAACTCAGTGTGTTTCCTTTTTCCCTTCTGTGCAGAGAATACTCAGAGTCAAAACCTCGAATCACAATGGATTCCACTGCTTTTGTTACCTTTTCCAAAAACTTGTATGTAGAACATGAGGTCAGTGTACACTGAAGAGCTACTCTCCAGGGCAGTTCTTAAACACCGCACACTTCCTTCCCTCTGGTTGTCCCCCTTAACATTTTTTTCCAGTACATTGCATGTTTGCAAGTATTTATGTATCCTCTTTTAGAAATATTGTCCTCTCCAACAGGAAACTTGATCTCTGCTATTTGGATGCAGTGCCTTTATGCTGTTCATGATATATTATCAAACAAGCTAAAAGTTTCCCTAAGTATTAAGAGAGGTAAAGGTTAAAGGAAGGAAAGATGAAGGTCTGAAATAATAAGCCTTAGGAAGAGCCTGACAGAGCCCAAGACTGTAGTATGGAAGTGTGATTTCCAAGAGAAGAAAAAGAAGAAAAGAAGGGATAAAGAAGGAAAGGAAGAAAGATATTCATAAAGGGAAGCATTATGAAGGCTGTAAACTAGACTTAAGTCAAGATACCAGTGATGAGGATATAATACAATGCCCATCCTCATTATGACCAGAGTTATCAGGTAATGTGAATTTTTCTTCCTTGCTTCCAATTTGCACCAGAAAGTACAGGAAAAAAGGCATTTTCCTTATTTGATCTAAAACTATTCTTTATCATCATATTTATAAAGCAATTACAGCAATGGGAAAGTGGGCACATGATATTCTTCATCTATAATAAATAACCACAGTATATTTACAGCATGTATATGAAGAAGCAGCTTTCTTCCATTTGCAGACAACAGCCTGATGTAGCAGCCTCTTGTCTCAGTAAACAAACATAAAAAAAAAAATGCAGCTTATTATTTATGCAAGAAAATAGAGCTAGATCAAAAAGTGTCATCCTCAACACCGGTAGCTGGGTTGCAGTCTCAGCTACATTACGAGTGGCGCATTAGGGTAATCTTGTCACATTTGTAGTCATGCAGAAATTCTGGAAGACTTACTGGGGTGCACCATTACCACCCTAGCAGGGCCTACTACAAACATTTTCTTGCAAAAAACTCTAGAACTACTGGTGATATTATGAAGAAAAGGTTTTCTGGTGGAAAAACATAATTTCATTAAGTGCAATATTTTTTGAGAGAAATATTTTGTCCTGATAAATATCTCCAGTAAAAAAACAAAACAAAACAAAACAAAACAAACCACCGCAAATTTCTTGTTTAATGTTTTTGAAAATGAAAAAAAAAGTCTTAGTTGCACAATGAGACAATAATGCACAGCCTATTTTTAAAAAATTTGTATTAGAAAATTTAAAAAATAATTACTTATTTTGGTGGCATGGCAACACCTGAACTAGAATCTTCTTTTAATATGCATTTCTATATATTTTTGTGAGAGATATAAAGAGACAAAGACATGAGGACAGAGACAGAGACAGAGACAGAGACAGAGACAGAGATAGTGATGAATTGAAAGGAAGAACATTTCATACTGAAAATTTTTCCAAAGTAGTGAAATCGTTTCCCTTTCTGGACAGCTCTTTACGTGATGATCACCTCAATACCCCAAACAGAAGGGCATTCGCTGATCTTGGAAGAAACATATCTGAATTGAATTGTTGAGCAGAAATGCTCCCACAAATATAAAGGAAGATGACATCACTTACAAAAAACACTTAACATTCATTCCATGTTTGTCTCTGAAATGAAACAGCTGGGATAAGTTTGGTGGGTGGATGAAACAGACTGAAGGATGGAGGCTGCCCATGAGCACAACTTAGTATGGAAACCACTACTGGGAATCTGATGAGGGCAGCAACCACACCGCTGTACAGTTCCTCACATCTATCCTGAATACATTTCCATGCAACATAATGACAGTGAAGAATTTGTCCAACTTGTATCAGCTGCAAGCAGAAATAAAGGTTTTGTTCCAAAACTCAGGTTGTTGGGGAATTCCAGCCTACCAAGGCTGGTTGTTGAGTTTCAGGATTTTAATGAGACTATAAAGACCGCTGCATCAACGGCCTAAACTGTTAAAATTACACTGAATAGACATGAAAAGGACTGGAGTGTTAACCTAGATGTATGTGAGTATGTGTGTAAGGATGGAGAGAATTAAAGTCTAGTTTCTCACTGCAAACAGGTAAGTCTCAGAGTATCTTCCCAAGGGAAATATTTGTTAAGCATCTGACTTCTGCGGTAATTGCATCCAATTGTAAGTGCATTCTAACTGCACTTCAGAAATACTCAGTGACAAAGACAATTTGTGTGAAGAACAGCAGTTTCTAACAGTGACAGAGAAGTCATAGTCCTCCTCACTTAGCTCTGTGCTAAATTTTAACAAGTTATCTTGATTGTGTCCAGGATTAATGTCCAAGATGTCACTCCCAGGACTTCTCAGGTAGAGACACTCTGACCCCTCTCTTTGAACCTCTAGCTATGTTATTGGCATAGGTAAATGTATGGGGTCCTTGGTGAGCAGGCTTTAGGAAAGCAAAATATTCAAAGCAACACACAATCAAAAAGTTTTCCCAGTGAACCACTTCAGAATAACTAAAAGAAAATCATATAAAAAGTCCAAATGAAAATAAAACTCACACATGAATAAATTTAATCACATAGACCAACTTAAGGAAAATCAAATTTAAGTGCCTGTCTTCAGAGGCTAGTCCCCTCTGGCTGCTTTTGTACTTCAATAGAGGGAGGTTGACACCTCCAGAGGGAGAGAGCCTGCTGAAGGCACAGCTTATCTCTCTCTCTCCATTCAAAAGATGGAGAACCCAGCAATTAAGCTGTCCTAATCCCATGAAGTGAATACAGGATGAGCCATCTACTTTTTTCCCATTAATGATAAAGGGTGCTCACAGGAGGCAGTCTCCTATTTTGGACCCCTAAATATTAAAAATTAAGAAGAATGAATATTCAAAACAGGAAACAATTCAAGCACAACCACTAACTTCTTCAAAAAAAGAACACTTGATCACATTCACTAAATTGCTTAGTCAGGCCTCATCCTCGAAACCATTTAAAACAACCTAGGGTCATAAAGAATGGTAGATGACAATCACTTTTGGCCTTGCTTACCTTTGTGAACATTTGGATTACTGCTGGTTATTTCAGCAAATATACTTTGCAATAACACCATGAAATATGAGAAAGACCTTTCTTAATGTTAAATGAATCATCATTGTCAGGACAGGCCTGGGTTCTAAGGGTCTTGCCCCACACTGTGACATAAAGCAGCTATGAAGATGATATAAAAAGCCATAAAAGCATTACCTATCTGGTGGACACTCTTCCTGTGACACTGATGGAAAAGTTCCTAATCCACCTCTCTTATCTCCCAGAAGAAGTAAAACAGCCTACTGTGGTGGGTCTGTGGTCCATCAGCCAAAGCCAAAGTTATTTAACAGATGTTTCCAACAGGGGATGCTGAGGACAAAGTTGTCCCTGAAACTCCACGCCTTTATATGTGATTGTATATAGCCTTTAGGTTTAGCTGTAATTTAGATAACGACAAGAAGCCTAAGTGTCTCAAACAAGCCATTTGGTTAAGCCTTTTCTCTAAAAAGTGTGTTGATTTGTTTTAAAGGAATTTGAAGCCCCGTCACATTAACAAAAACATCTATATGTGTCACCTGTACAAGACACCAGAGAACCAAACTCTGCCCCTCTGTAGTCTCTAAAGGAGTCAAATGCACATCTTTCATTTTCCAAGAAGATTAGATCATTAACCACAAGATTGCAGGCTTTTTTAGAGGTCAGGATGTTCCTATGTTGATTAAACCTTTAGCTGATTCACATATGGTTTATGGAATTCTTTATTAAGACATTAAAAAATGCTATGGTCTTTTTGTTGAAGGCTAGTACGTATTCTCAAGTTTGATCCTTTAAACCAAATGAGCTATCAAGTTTCATGTTTTTCTCTATTCTAAAATAGTTTTATCATTTATACATAAAATAACTTGTGACGTCTGATGTGAAAGATGTAACAAAGGTGAAGTATATGACTTCCCAGTTGTTCCAGATACACATATCTTTAACAAGTATATAATGTTTCTGTAGAATCTCTGGTTGCATCTACACTGGGAAAATATATTTTATGTATATAAAATTTTGCTCTCTTTTTCACTTTTTCTGTTTTTATATTTCTTTTTATTTTTCTCTTTTCCCTTTATTTTTTATTTTCTTTTCTCTTTTCTACAGAAAGTTTATGAGGCATGTAAAACTAGCAAAAGTTTTTTAAAAAGTAAGAAATACAGTTTCAATCAGTTTAATCTAAAAAGAAGAAAAATCATCCTTGTAAAGTTTATTTCCGAGGGAGAAATTAGTGACTTGGGATTCCTGCAAGAAAAATGTTTTGGGTTTTTCTCTTTCTTTACTCAGTTCTGCTAAGTGAGGAATTGCCAGCCTTCAACATATTTGTCAGTGGCTTGGAAGTGAAAGCAAGATTGTCCAGACAGTGTTGAATTGGCAGGGATTGGTGAAGAAGAAATTACCAATTAATCTAGCTACAAAAGGATTTATATTAATTAAACATCTGGGCTAATAAAGAGAAAATGTATCCTAAACAGATAAAACTGAAATAAACATGCTTTGGAGCAATGGATAAACAAAGTTTATGTGTTATAGCAAGAAATGCTACTGACAAAGGAATGGGATTTGACAGTTTCGGAAAATTCCCCAAATCCTTCAGCTTCAGAAGGAAGTAAACATTGTTAGGAAGGAAATTACCAGATGAATACAAGAAATCAGCAGGCTGTATCACTACCATGCAAAGCTACATTCCTGATTTCTAAGGGTAAAATACCTTTGCAGACCCACTAAGACTCATGAGCAGAACTCACCAGGGCTTTCATCAAATTTGTCCTTAAAACATGGAATTTTCCTACACAGGACATGGACGAAACTAAAGTGTTCTTGGTGTCCCACAAACATGCTGATTAAAGATCTTGAACTCTAATAAGTGTCAAATGTATTTTTATTTTTTTCCGTGATAAGAATGCCTGAGGTGAGGGGATATTTGTATTCTCTAAGAAGAACCATTTGTTTACTTAAAGGAACTAGATAACTAGCCAGTATCTTCAAAAGCTAAATGGCTTGATGGCAAATCAGCATTTCAGTCATTCTACAATCTACTTTTATCCAGTGCAGGTAAAGCAATATGAGCTTACAGAAAGACTATACCTTGACCTTTGTAGAACTAAGATCAGTCAGAGAAATAAGGATTTCATTCCATCTATCAGCTCAGCCACCCATGAATTACAAACAAGAGGCCAGCAGTGGCCAGTGATAAACAACTCCCACAATCTAATAAACTGGTTAAAAAGAGTGCTGTGTACTGGGAGTACTGTGCACACTGCCACATATCCCTGAAATCACATGGGAAGGAGGGTTCCTCCACAAGAGTACAAGGCAGATTGGGTAGAGGGGCAAGCCTGTGTCCTCAGAGAGATCCAGACAAGTTAATGTAGAGCTGTGATCCAGCTGTGGCCCTCAGCAAGGCTAAATAACATCAATGCTCCACTGATGTGTTTTTACTGCTTCTGGTTCTGCAACCAGTTTTCTCTGATCTGTGCTCCATTGCCTGCTGTACTTATGCCCAAAGATTATTTAAATATTTAGTGGCTGGGGAAATAAAGAAACAAAAGCCAGATTTAAGTGAAAGTAGACAATGGAAAAGTTCTTGGCCCAGTGTCTGTCTAAGGGCAGCCCTGAGGTTCTGTACAATCTTGGAGTATATTTGCTTTGGTTTTTCCACCAGTGTTTGGGTCATCATATTCACACATTTGATTATGGGTGGACATGACCTCACTTTCAGGTGTGTATAACTACTAAAGCTCTTCCTCCTTGTATTGAATAGTTAACACAATTACCTAGTTCACAGGTATTTAAAACATATATCAACTTACCCTGAAGTCCCTAGGATTTTATATATGTTTAAAATCCTAGTGCTTGACAAAAAGTTTTAGTAATGTTAATAATCGGTGCTCCATGTCATAAACCAATGTCCACCTAGCTATGGGTTAGTACTCTTTTTAGAGCACCACCCTCAACTATGTTCCTTTTATGGACTTGTATGCTTCTGTTAGACATTTCAGAGCAAAGGCCTTGGCTCTGTGGCTCTGCAAAGAAGATGTCAGGTCTCAGCAGAGTTACTAAATAGCAATTATGCCTTATCACACAGTCATGTAAGCCGTACAGCATGAGTGCGTGAGCATCTGCCACCCCACTGTAAAATGGTAAATAAATTATGTGGAAAGGCATAGGGAGTAACATCCTAAATACTTTATAGTCCCTCCATTTATTACCTCATCTATAACAAAGGAAATTAGAGGTCAGAGCCTGGATGTGCCAAATCTTACTGAGAATGGCAGCAATTCAGAAAGCAAAAGAAAAGTTAGAACAATAAAATGAACCAAGCCATTCGTTGCTATGATTCTCATACTCATGCATTACTTGAACTCCATTACAAGTAATAATGCTACAGTATGGACTGTGTTGATGAGGCATTGTTAGAAAGAAGTAAAGATGTCCCAATATGCCTTGCCTGGACAATAAGAACTGTCCCACAGACCAGCAGAGACACCTTCCCCATGAAGTATTAAATATGTCTGGTCAAAACACAGAATTTTTCTTCCAGAGGCAAATCGGTTTGGTTCCAATTCAGTGTCGAAAAATTGTCAGAGCTTTCCATTAAGTTTAAAGACAGAAACATTTTGAACCATTGAAAATAATGTTCTTTGACAAAGTCAAAATCTCTTCTGGTTTTGTCTTGTGAAACATATATTATGATTTCTGTGGAAAATGAAGGAGAGAAAGGTTATTTGACACTGTACCCACAATATTCTTGTTTTCAAGTTGTGCTTTTACAGTCTGAAAGGGTAGACAACCAGATGGGTTAAAAAATCATTGCATAATCATGCTCAGAGGGTAGTGATTAATGGGACACTCTCTACTTGGAGCCCAGTAATAAGTGCGGCACCACAGGGCTCTGTCCTGGGAATGTCCTGTTTAATATCTTTCTCAGGGACCTGAAGAAGATGACAGAGTGCATTCTCATCAAGTTTGCAGATGACACCACTCTGGGGAGAGTCGTAGCTGAGCATGGGCCCGTAGGGTGCCCTGGAAGCAAAGAGGTTAACAGCAACCTGGGCTGTATGAACAGGGCAGAGCCAGGAGAACCAAGGAAGGGAATATTCTCTACTCAGCACTTGTTAGATCATAAACAGAGTGTCCAGTCTGGGGCTCCACACTACAAGGAAGACACTGATAAACTGTTCAGTGGAGACCACCAAGACAGTGGGGGCTGGAGCACTTGTCCTGTGAGGAGAGGTGGGGGGAGCTAGACTTGTTCATCCTGGAGCAAAGACAGTTTTGGAAGGACCCAACAGCAGTGGCCAGTGACCAAGGAGAAGTTATAGAGAAGCTGTAGCTGTAGCTGTGCTGTTCACAGCAATGCGTTGAGTGACAAGAGACAATGGAAAGAAATAGAAACAATAGAAGTTCAGACTGGAGAAATGTTTTGCCCATGAGGACAGTTGAACACTGGCACTGGTTGCCCAGAGATGTTGTGCAGTCTCCACACCTGGAGGTTTCTAAGCCTTGACTATATGAAGCCCTGAGAAGTCTAGTCAGATTTCTTGGGAACCCTCGTTGGAGCAAAAGATTGTTCTAGAAACCTCCTGAGGTCCCTTCCAACCTGTATTATCCTGTGACCCTATAATTCTCTAATGTATAATGTGGAAGCAAAACCCATATTTTTGATATGAAGAAATGAAAATGAAAATGCTCAGTTTCAATAAAAGAAATGAAACTTTGTTCTTGTTTTTGAAACATTTATTGTCATTTAATTTCAACCCACTTTTCAGCAAAATCATCAAATTCCCAGGGGAAGTTTTGATGCTAGTGGAACAGCAATCTTGAATTAAGGATAACCCTTTAAGAAACTTTCTAGATGGTTCCTGCAGGATTTATTTATATCAGGAAGAGGACCTTAGTTTGCTGAGTGTTTTATTCACAGAATCATAAAATCACAGAATCATCTAGGTTGGAAAAGACCTTGACCATCCAGTCCAACCATTAACCTAACATTGACAGTTCCCAACTACACCATATCCCTCAGCGTTATGTCGACTCTACTCTTGAACACCTCCAGGGATGGGGACTCCACCACTCCCCTGGGCAGCCCATTCCAACACCTAAAAAAACGTTCTGTAAAGAAATGCTTCCTAATATCTAGTCTAAACATATTAACATAGGTTGGAAGTGATCACTGCATGAGAAAGCTACTAATCTTAAAGACACACAGGAGATGAATGGGGGCAAGAGGAGTCTGGCAGAGGAGATCATTTAAGATTCAACTTGTCTCTGCATAACTTGGCTGCATGATAGAGGCAGTACTGCTGGCAACATGACTCTCAGAACTGGTAGCTCCAGGAACTGTTTGGGTTTTTTCAGACCACATCTGTTAGTTCTTTATGAAATCTGTAGGAAAACATAAAGAGGAAAGTCACACTCCAGTAGCTGGAACTTTTCTTTTGTTTTCTTCATGTGACCAGAGTCGGGAAAAACAAGCATTTGAGATCTCCAATTTCCTGATACATTTACAGTAATGAAGGACCCACAGAACAGTTGCATTCATAAAGTGGAAAATAGGGTTTGTTTTCAGTGATATGATGAAAGCAGCTTTGTGACAGAAAATAATAAAGTCTTCTTTCTCAAGCAGTCCAGCAGTGCTTCAGGATAGCTGGCTCGAAAAGCTCTACTCAGTCCTTCTCTATTGTCTTCAGAACAGAACCTCCTCCAATGTCCTTCTGTTTCTGGTTGGAGTTGGTTGGAAATGAAAGCATTTCTATACCTGTATGGGAGCATGTTAGAAGAGTCACATTCAAAACATTATTCAAATAGTCTATTCAAAGAAACTCACTTAAAGACCTACGTTAGAACACTTAAGTTTTTCAAACAATCAGAGCAGAGAGGCTAGCTTCTAGGCAGTGGTCTGTCTACCTGCTAAAGGAAATTTCCTTCTTTGAGAATCCTCTTTAGTCACTAGAGAGGAATAGGTACTTCCACATTTTTAGGACCACCTATCCTAGATGGTCATTTTAAGATTAAATGAATCACCCTCTGGAGATAAGTGTCCATACAAAGGACAAATACCATGATTTGAATACCTTGGGAGAGTCCCTGTGCATTTTGTATTTATTGATATAGTCAAACACATAAATGAAAAATACCTTTTAGATTATATTTGTTTATCTAATCCAAGTACATGACTAGTGGTTTTGATAGTACAGGTGTTAATTGTTTATGAGTTTGTAATAGCAGGAGATAAATACAAGCAAAGAGCACAGCATCTGACAGACCTGTACAAACAGATTGGTCACTTTCCTCCAGAAGTGTCAGACCTGTCTTTATGCCTTAACCAATAAAGTCCTCAAATCATTAAACATCCTTGCTCATAACATATCAAAATCATGTATAATTTGCATGTGATATTACATCATCCACTAGCAGGTTCTTCTTTCCCCCAAGAAAAGTTACCTGTTGTCTAATAGAAACTTATATTCAGTAATAGATTATGTGACACTACCAGTGGTTTTGAGAGGTTTTTTAGCACTTTATGTATGCATGCTTTAGTTCTTTATTATTGGGTAGTATTTTAAAGAATGACTGTAGTGGGTTGACCCTTGCCAGCAGCTAAACAGCCACGAAGTTGCTTGCTCATTTCCCCATTAGTGGGATGGTGAAGAGAATTCAAAGAGCAAAAACTGAAAACTCATGGGTCAAAATAAAGATAGTTTTATAAGTGAAGCAAAGCTGTGCACACAAGCATAGCAAAAAGAGGAATTTTTTTATATTTCCCATTGGCAAGCAGATGTCCAGCCAATTCCTGGAAAGCAGGGCCTCAACACAGTTAGCAGTTGCTTGGTAAGATAAACTTCATAACCACAAACGTTTCTGCTTCCTCCTCCTTTCCCTGGGCTTTTACTGCTGAGTAGGATGCCATACGGTATGACCATATCCTTTTGGTTAGTTCAGCTCAGCTATCCTGGCTGTGTCCCCTCCCAACTTACTGTTCACCATAGGCTCATTCAGCAGGGGTAGAATAAGAAAAAGAAAACCTCAGTACTGTTCAGAACCAGGATAATGACTCAAGTAATTTTTTCCCTAGAGAAAAAATATTCAATGCAAAGGTAATGCAAACACAAAATAAATGGGTAAGGGGGCTGAAATGGGTGGGAGAATGCAGCATTGTAGAAGCTTTAGTAGCACTACAATAACTTATGGCTGATATATCTCTCTTAAGTAGGTTAGGCTGGAGAAATCTAAATTGACAGTCAGTTTTTCCAAGGTTTTGAGTGTCTTACAAAATTTATCTGGTGTATGGCATAAATTCTGGTATTCCTTATTATAAATAAGAAATTCTGGAATTTGACTATGTTGTTTATTGAGATCACCTATTTATTCCAGAGTTTGGAACCAGATAATCTTCAAGGTCTCTTCCAACCCAAACTATTCTATGATTCCATGATTCTATGATTCAACGTTTCAGGGCTGCTGTAACCATGATGGTTTAGTGATGTAAACATGCTAGTTTTATAACAAAAAAAGTATCTTTTATTAGACTATTGACATAGGTAGGTAAAACAGATGAGCTTTCAAATACATAAATATCTTCCATCCTCCTTTGGTGTATCCAGATACTTGTCTATTTTTTCAACTTTTCAGGCACAAAAAGGAATTGAAAAGAATAATTTAAACACTAAGGTATCTTAGAAATATAATGTCCATAAATAATTGGCACAGGGGCTCAGATGTACCACTTCTGCTGCTTGCTATACTATCATACTACCAAAGTCTATCAGAAGTTTCCACTCCCTTCCTTTTCTCACCATGTTCTAGTGAATACTTAGATGTAAATCCCACTTCTACCACATTTTCCTTTGATATATTTCTCTTCAGACTTTTTTTTTTTAACGGTTAGCTTAGATAGAGTCTGCAATCAGCATACTGAGTAAATCCCATTCCTTGGATTCTATCTCTGTAACATGCACAGTATAAAAAACTTAAGTGCCTAATTTCGGGGTTTGAAGTACACCTTAGGGACCACTTGCCTGAAGATATGTTTTAAATGCTTACATTCCTTATTAGATCCAGGCGTAATACTTGGGGTTATGAAAACCTCTAAGCAACAGGATGTCTGAAATTTAAGCTTTGGAATGCTAAACCTTAATTCCCACTGTGAATCTAGCCTTAAGAGATTAGGTGATTTTTTGAGCCCAAATCTTCCAAGCTGTGGTGTAGAAAGCCTGTTCTCAGCATAAAGTGTGTCCAAATTTAGATTAGAATAAATTTATTTCCATGAATTAAACTAGCAGTTTAAGAGGAATACTGGAACTCTCTAGCCATAATACATAGTACCTGAGGAATTTCATGGTTTTACTACAAGACACTATGGGGACATGATAACCAATTTCAGCAATCATGATATAATTACAAAGAAGTAACGTCTTCAGAAAGCTCTTCTTTATTAGACAGAAAAATTTGCATACATAGGAAAGAAATTAAACCCAATAAGAATAACCGCAATTTCATGAATGCAGGGAATGAAGAAACTTCAATCTTCAGTCTTTAAAAACACACAGAACTCTGGGGAACCCATCCTCTTCTGTCTACCACAAGCAATTGACCTGTGACAAGATAGCTCTCAAGGACAGTAATTCTCAAGACCAGGACATGAAAGAGTGTTGAAAGTTTCTCAGAGCTGACTGGTGAAGCCAGTTCAGACTCCAGTCGTCAGGAAAGGTGCCTACCTTTTGATAATTTTTTATGTATGTTTCATCTTTCTCTTTCCGATATCTCTGTATCTCTTTCCATTGTTCTTCCAGGGGGGGTCAGTTTGTCTACATTTCAGCTTATGAGGCCAAAGAAACGAACTTTTGAAACGCAAAGAAGATGCTACATTTTGCAGAAGACTTGCTTAAAGGCTCATCTTCACAATGAGATTATCACAGCAGTGTGGTAAGGAAACTTTACGTTGCTGGGGTAGCTGTCTTTGTGTATGCTTCAGGCCTACTGCAAAGGCAAGGTTGCAAGACTTCTTTTGCCATGGGCTGGGAGGAATTATGTTTCCTTGCATTTGTCATGGTCAAATGTCCAGACATAGATAGCTATAGTGGCAGAGCAAATATAAAGTTGTTAAACTATGAACGCTAGGTGACAGGTCTGTATCTTACATATTAGGACTTCCCCTGTATTAATTTTAATTAAAACTGTATTAAGCTATTATCACTTTTATGTACCACACACTTTCCTGAACATTACTGAAGGTTCAATTCCTTAAAGACAGAGGAATCTTTTCCAAAGGACTAATTTTAATAATTTTTGTTATTTCTTGTTTTACCCCAGCACCCGGGTAGCCCAGAGAAGTTTCATGTTTCCTATTTCAGGACTGGCATAAGGACCTGAGTGCTACCCAGTTTATACATGTTTCATATGCTTTGTATGCTGCTATCTCTTCTGTTCTGAAGTCCCTTCTGCTCTTCATCTTTCTTTTTCCCACACCCTACCTCCACAACTCTATTTCAATTTCATCATATAAAAAAACTTATTTAATAAATGAGAACAGGCCCCAGCTGTCACAGGCACTCAGAGCATGACCATCATTTTTTACAGATCCTAAAATCCTTCCCCTGGGATCCTTGTTAAATCCACTCTTGGGAAAAATGTTAAGAATATTGTGAATTTTTTTTCTTTTTGCCTTTTGAAGTACAGCTTGATATTTACATATACTCTGTATGTGACAGTGTAGAAGGGCTTTTTTTTTCCCCCTCTCTTTAAGATAGCTTCCCATGGCAATGTGGTTGAAGTGTCCACAATGCTACATTTTTTATCACATTCATTATAGACATGCTTATTTTAATCTATTTTTATCACTCATGGGGAATAGTACCTCAATTCTGAGCAGCAGTCTAGGAGACCAAAATCTGAATTCTAAGAAGTTGTGTCTGTAGCTATGTCGGTTCCACGTTATTAGGATATTTAAAGGCACTAAATAATACATTACACTGTATAAAGTCAGAAGGAATGGTAATTAAAAAAAAAAAAAAACAAAAACAAAAACCAAAACCCACCGAAAGGTCTCTGTGAAGGGGGACATTTTTTTTGTTATGACCATGGATAGAGCCTAGTATTTTATATAGACGTGGTGAAATCTACAACAAACAAATAATCTTATTTCTACTCTAGCCTAGATACATTTTTTCTATTGTTTTTAATTGCTATGATCACAGGTTTCTCTCTTTCTCAACTACAAGATGAATTGTGCTTCTTTATAGAAATTTTCCAAATTATGTGTGTGAAAAATTCAGATTCTTTAAGATCTAGACCAAAACCAATGCCAACACTTTTCCTTTAAGCAACCCAGTGCAAACCATGTTTCCATAGGTTGATTATTTAATCTACTGAAACACCATCAAAGGTACAATCTCCAATTTCCCTGAATGAGTGTTCACCCTTATTTTGTACAATGAAATTACTTAACAAATTGTAAATGTTTTATTTCACTGAAAGAGACATTTAGTAATATAAGTTTTCTGGCTTAAAAAATAAATAAGAGATGTATATACATACATTTTTATTCTTGGTTAAATAAAACAAGAAAAATGTTGTATGTGACTTCTCAGGATGCAACTTAAGTCAAAGGAAGAAATTCTTATTGATTTTAATAGGGCTGAGATCTCTCTCACATATTTCCCACTGGTTCTATTAAAGTTTTATTGCTTGTTTCTCTTACTCACTACTGCATCTTCTACAGCCTCCATATCATGTTCATTTACTACTTTTTCATCTAACACAATCAGTACATTTAAAAGATTTCTCTGAGCGATGACTCAGTGATCTGCATTAGTAAATCTCCTCCTTTGTAGAGTTTGACCTTGCAAAACGTTACACATTTTCTGAGATGTAGTGAGTCCCCAAAGCTTACTGGGAAATGACAAAATGTACAGTCATTATCAGGCAACTGTTAAAATTGAACACATAGACTGAAAGCATGGTTCTTCTTCTACTGTAGATTCAGATGCTGAAAATTTTTCCTATATGGCTAGTTGATGATTTTAAGATGAACTAAGATGTTTTAAGTCTACTAAACACCACTGTGATAGCCTAGTCTCAATTTACATATAGTTAGACTATTTCTTTCACAGATTTACATTTTGACTTGGGTGGATCTGTTCTCTTCCTTATATTCCCATTCTCAAATAAAGCTGAGTTTGCCACTTACTCATTTCAGCATAACACCACAAGTATTAACTAGCTTAAATTTGAAAAATGCTTTGAAGACAAAAACTTTTGTATACATGATTTCAATGTGAAATCTGTTACTACTAAAATGCATACTTGATTTTTTCAATCTTTCTAGCCTTAAGGCACCAGTGGTTTCTGGGAAGGAGAGCTTTAAACTCTACTTGGCACTCTGGAATAGCTGTTTTGTAAACTGCTCATCTTTAGAAAGCTCACAGTGATGCCTACTCACCTTGTAATTTTCACGGAAATAGAAGTGACTCCACATTTCTAAAGAGTTCCAGTATTTTTTTAGTCCAAATTATTTAGAAGATAAGATTACTTGATGAAAGATTTACTTGACCTCTTATCTGAGTTTGAGTTCACCACCAAAATCCATTGCTATTATGGGTTTCAGGGTCTACTGGACCAGGCCCTGGACATTTGAAGAACTTAGACCTATATGCATAGATGCATGTGTACTACATTTAGACTACCAATATAAAGCACTCTACAGCACATCCTACAACACGAAGAATTATATTTTGTCATGAGCTCATTCTGGTACTGTGATGTCTTAAAATAAAAGTTCTAACTATTTATTTATACTGTAAGCTTCCTAAATGGGCAACAAATTTGTATAAATTCTTCCAATGTGACAGTTTTAAAAGAAGTTAAAAAATCTTCTGTAATAAATTTGATACATCTGAATAATTCTATGAAAATCCCGTGAATCAAAAAGCATGCCTTTGCTACTCTCAAAAAGATAAAATATTTACAAATAAAGTTCAAATAGCTGAACATCAGAGCAAAATCAATGATCTAATTTAAATAAGGCAATCTGGTATTACATATTTTACCCACTTCTTTGCATTTTCCTTGATTTTCATTTTTACACTTTGTTCTAAAAGTCCCATCAAATGTCACAGGAATTCCCATGTTGCACTACCAAGATAGGTTTGTATGAACCCAGGGTGGTTTCAGTACCCATGTGTCAATGGATGAAATCCTGATCTTTATCAGGCAGACCCTTTTTCAGTGGGTGCATCAGTAAAGTCAAAGGACAGACCCAAAATCTTTTCAGCCAAAAGACAGGTTCCAGACAGAACCTTTTTTTTTCTGTGTGTGTTTTTCACTTGAAATGAAATGGGCAGAAGCTTAGACAATTTTAATTGCTATGGATGCTAAAAAATTGGAAATGTCTAAAGATTAACAAAAAAAAATGTAACTGGAAAATATTAAGTACATTCCAATCACAGGAATAATTCTTCTTTAGGCAACTGTGTTTGTTCAAATTGCTATAACATCAAGGAAACTAAGCCAGAAGTCAATCACAAAATAGGGGATTTTATCACAGTTTTTTCACATTCAGAAATTATTGACCAGCCCTGGAAACAGCTGTTTTCAGAGGCCTTACAACTTAACATGGCTGCCGCAATTCTTCAACCTCCAAACTTTTCTAATACAGCTAGCAGATTGTTATTTTCCGACATGTTTCTCAACTTCTCTACTTATGGTTTTATTTTTTTATGCTACCACCTTATGTCTCATTTTGGCCTAAATCTAAACCTTTGCCATCTTTTTATTTTGACTGAAAATTGTTGCTTCTTTTACCAAAGTCCTGATAAGAGGCATCATGGAAGTTAACAGTTCAGAAGAATTTTTTCAGTTACCTAATGAGCCTACCCATCTTGCTGCCAGTGCTGTATAGGTTTATATTTGCATTGGTCAGCCTTACACAGTTAAGCAGCAAAATATAACATTTGCACAGACTGTTATTTTTACATCAATTAACCAGAGCAGATGATGGAATTGTACAGCTCAAACTGAAATTTGTTTTAAAGTGTAATGAAATATTTATTTTACTAATCTTGAGCCTTCTGTTATTTCTGTCTTCTTTTTTGTTATTGCTGATTAAAACATCAATATATTTTACCAAAACATCATTTTATGTCCAGAATTTCTCACCAAGACCTTTTATATACTCAGTGATGTCTCAGTCCTTCACTTATATTACCAGAAATTAGCTACATTAATAACAGAGAAGAATAATGTTTGAAAAATTGCCCTAAGAAAATTTTTTCAGCTTTTCCCTATCTTTGAAAGTGAGTAATTCACCACAAACTATCAAAAATGGACAAACATGATTGTTTAGACCTTATTTAGAGAGATTGAGACACAAAACAATGTAACTGGGTTGGCCGCCCTTTTATTATTAGTTTGAAATATAATCCATGAGTTAAATGAAATTTTATCAAATTTTGATCCCATTAATACTGACAATATAAATTTCAAAAAAAAATAAAGTAATCTGTTTAATAAAACTAGAAGGCTGTGATAAAGTATGTTTACCTAAAGGCACTTCTAAGAGTGGAAGTTCTTTGGCTTTTGGATTTACGTGGCTGTACAGATTGCTTGGTCTAAACAGTGAGCTTATGGACTTGAAATTTTGCCAACTTAATTTAAATTCTGTGTTTTCCAAAATGTCCACTGCTGTAGTAGTATCCAATTAGGGAGCTATATTAAATTGCAGACATTAGTGTAGTGCTATCTGTTACTAATTCCACTTTTATGGGCACTATCAGAAAGTTTTATTTCTAACAGGTTGCATATATAAATTACTTATAAATGAAAATTATCTAAGTACTGCTTTTTACAATGCCTTTAACAAGTCTGAAATAAAGAATTGTGTTAAAGGAAATAGCCTTTTTCAGTAACAGTCTTTAATAGCTATTTATACAGATTTTAGACCAATGTGGATTTGATTTAATCGTATGGAGATTATATTTGTACAAAAGGTGACCAGCAGTGAAGCAGTACACATATATCACAAGCTATTTTTAATTTCCCTTGCATTTCAGCTCTAGTTTCTTTAGCTATTGAAATATGAATACCTCAAAGTGCATGTAATACTTTATCCTGTTCTTAAGGTAAGGTCACTTGTGTTCAATAAAAAAAAAAAAATTACTGTTCTTTTTAAAGCTATTGTAATGAACATACTCATCTATTAGCAAAGGACTTAAAGTACAGTGTTTTTTAAAGAACATTTTTCAGACACTATAAATTTAAAGCTATTCTATTGGAATAAAAGAGATGAAGCATTGGATAGACAAAGTTTCCAGCCTCTGTAGCTGAGTAACACTTCTGTAATGAATGCAACAGTACTATAGGATAGATTTAAATGATTAAATACATTGAAGTGTAGCATATTTGTAAGTTGAGGTCCACTAATTTTAACAAGTAACTGTGGTCAGTTCTAGAATGAGAAGAATACAAGAAGAAACCTATGTACTCAAAGAGGTTTTAAGTCTAAATGTATAGCTTAATAAAGTGATTAATGTTTTCTCTTCTATTTTTCCAGCTTAGACAATCAATTGTTTATCTTTGCATGGTGATTCAGTTTGGCCATGTGTGAGATCCATGTCTGTGGTTAACACCGAGCAATTAGGACATAAAACTTTTTTTTTTTTTTGATGACTCAAGATGCTAGTTGTACTTTACTACCAGGTGGGATGGAATATTGAAGGGGAGATGATTGTCACACTGGTTGCAAGATATCAGTGACCCATAGCCCAGGAGATCTACAGGCACTCTCGTTGCTACTGCAGTTGTCCACAGACTCAGTGTTTATGTATCCCTGACAATGGCCTTCAACATCATTTCAGAATCATATGTGCACTTTTGGAAAACAATTTTGTGGATGTCCAAATACTTACCCCTTGCAAGATCTCCTCAAGCTTTTCTGGTGTTGAATGAAAGGCAGAACTGTTGTGGCTTGTATGATCAGTGTTCTACTGCTACATGCTTGTTTTATTCCCATGCTGTTTACCATAACTTTTGTCTTTGAGAAGGGGACAATCAGTGGTGGGTTTTTGCTGAAATGCTTAGTTTGAGACACAGTTTTGGCTGAAATGGTGTTCAATTTACAGAGTCAGAGAATCACAAAATCACAGAATCATCATGGTTGGAAAAGACCTTGAAGATCATCTAGTCCAACCATTAAGCTAACACTGACAGTTCCCAACTACACCATATCCCTAAGCGCTATGTCAACCCGGCTCTTAAACACCTCCAGGGATGGGGACTCCACCACCTCCCTGGGCAGCCCATTCCAATGCCTAACAACCCGTTCTGTAAAGAAATATTTCCTAATATCTAGTCTAAACCTTCCCTGGCGCAACTTGAGGCCATTCCCTCTTGTCCTATTGCTTGTTACTTGGTTAAAGAGACTCATCCCCAGCTCTCTGCAACCTCCTTTCAGGTAGTTGTAGAGGGCGATGATGTCTCCCCTCAGCCTCCGCTTCTCCAGACTAAACACCCCCAGTTCCCTCAGCCGCTCCTCGTACGACATGTGCTCCAGACCCTTCACCAGCTTCGTTCCCCTTCTTTGGACACGCTTTTAGTTCTCTTGGAGAGTTTGAAGCAAGGATGTTCAATGAGAAGGCATTGAAAGAAGAAGGGCTGTGCAAGGCATTATCAGTAGCTGTGTGAAAAGCTATATAAGATCATACATTTATAGGAGATCCAGTTGGCAGATAGTCTTTAATCTGTGTGCAAATGGAAAAGGTCATAAATAGAGGGTTTAAAGATATCTGCACTAATTTGCTTGTCAAGATTATTCTTCTCCTGCGAAGTGTCACTCTTTGCTGCTCTTTTTAACTTTTGTTGCTCTGAGTGATATTTTGATTAGGTAGAGATGAACACACTTTGGATTTATTTAGCAGGGGAAACTTTTAGTCATTGACTCAGTAATTCGTCAGAGGGAGGTTGGGGACCTGCAGTGGTTACTGGAAATAGAACAGCTTCAACCTCTGCACACCCCAGTCAATTTCTGTAAACTATTGTTCTATCATATTTTAAAAAATAGGCAGACAGAGGAGTCCTGTAAGGTCCCATATATGTCCTGAATTTTTAAGGTGCTTAGGAAATACTAGGGAGTGGCAGCCAAACAGGGACCCAAATAGGGATCCAAATAGGGTTGGGGTTTGTTTCGTTTTTTTTAAGCTGTCCCTAAAAGTCTAGTAGGTTAGAAAGGATAGAACTTTATATTTCATGACTAGCTTGAAGACCAGTGAAATTTCAGCGGCTGAAATTATATGAGCTCTTCTGACCCTCAGCTTGTCTGTTGGCAGGATCATGAAATGCTTGAAAATTAACTGAGAAAAAAGAGCAAGTTAATTATTATTCTATTTTGTTAATTGTGATTCCACTGTCGTCATTCAAAGACAACTTGTAGAGTTGAAATATACCTACAGAAAATCTCTGAATGAATATCTGAGAATGGATTTATTCATGTTATTAAAATGCAAAGGTTGACATATAAGGCTGAAATATTTCATTTAAATTAAGATATGTAACAGGAACTATTATCTAGTAATATGTAACAGGAAAGTTTGTAGAAGGCACACCATCACATTTTCACATTAGATTCCTAATATTCCATCTATTCAAGTATCCAACTATCAGGAATTCTGCCTAAAAATATTATGTCTCCTTAATTGTACCTTACATTATGCATGGAATCTTCCTTCTGAAGCTGAGGAGAAACAATTAACAGCTACTTAAACTAAGAGTGATGAGTGATAGAGAGAGTAACCAGCAGCCCTGTGAGGGAGCTATGGACAGGGTCAAAGAACAAAAAGCATAGGGTGGTGTGACAGGAAAAGAATAACAAAATCAACCAAAAAGGGCTTAAGCGTGGTGAACTCAGCACTTGCATGTCAGCAAGGAAGTGACTAAAAGGCACCGCTACGGGGAAATCCCCCAAACCCCTTCCAGGAACTCAACAAGTTGGGGTACCTCTCAAATACATATATATTAATGCACACAGCATCAAGTGTGTATATACTAATGCACGCAAACATGATGAGTTAGAGAAATGTGTGCAGTTGCAGGGCTATGAACTTGTTGGGATTGTGGAGATGTTGTGGGATGGCTCCCATGACTGGACTGTTGCAATGGAGGGATACAGGCTCATTAAGAAGGACAGTAAGGGAAGACAAGGAGTTCCCCTTTATGTGAGAGAGCAGCTGGAGTGCATGGAAGCTCTGCCTGGGCACAGAAGGGATGAATCCAGGTATGACATCAGAAATGTTGAAGTCCAAATGGAACTGAATCTGGCCAGGGATGTCAAAGGCCACAAGCACAGAGGTGACACAAGGAAGCCCGGGTAAATGTGGGCCCATTGGTCAACAAGATGGGGGACCTGGCTACGCAGGATGTGAAAAAGGCTGAAGTACTGCATGTCTTCTTTGCCTCAGTCTTTACTGACAAGGTTGGCCTTCAGGAATTGTAGGTCCCAGAAAAAAGGGGGGAAATCTGGACCAAGAAAGATGTACCCTTGGTGGAAGAGGATCAGGAGGAGTGACTGATACACCAAAGAGTCATGATGACATCCAGAGGGACCGTGACAGGCTGGGGAAATGGGATTACAGGAAGCTCATGAAGTTCAACAAGGGGAATTGCAAAGTTCTGCACCTGAGGAGGAAAAACCCCAGTCACCAACATATGTTGGGGACCATCCAGCTGGGAAACATTTTGGCAGAAGAGGGCCTGTGGGTCCTGCTGGACACCACGTTGAACATGGTGCAGCAATGTGCCCTTGCTGCAAAGAAGTCTAATGGTATCCTGGGCTGCATTAAGCAAAGTATTGCCAACAGATTGAGGGAGGTGATCCTTCCCCTCTACTCAGCCCTAGTGAGTCCACACCTGGAACACTGTGTTCAGTTCTGGGCTCCCCATTACAAAAGAGGCATAGGATCATAGAATCATAGAATATCTCAAGTTGGAAGGGATGCATAAGGATCAGTGGACATGGACATACTGGAGAGTCCAGTGAAAGGCTACAGAGATGATGAAGGGACTTTCCTCCTATGAAAAAAGGCTGAGAGGCCTGGGACAGCTTAGCTCTAGAGAAGAGAAGCCTCAGGGGAAATCTCATCACATGTGTGTAAATACCTGAAGGGAGAGTGGAAAGAAGATGGAGCTGCACTTGTTTCAGTGGTGCCCAGTGACAGGCACAAGGCAATGGGCACAAACTGAAACACAGGAGGTTCCGTCTGAGTATCAGGAAACACATTTTACTGTGAGGATGACTGAGCACTAGCACAGGTGTCCCAGGGACATTGTGGAGTCTTCCTCCTTGGAGATATTCAGATGCTCCTGGACATGGTCCTGGGCAGCAGGCTCTAGGTGGTTCTGCTGCAGCAGAGGGGTTGGACCAGATGATCTCCACAGGTCCCTTCCAACATCAATCCTTCTGTGATTATGGAATTGTACAACTCTCTGAAATCAGTATTCCATATACAATGGATGCCTAATATTATGCAGTGTTACTGAGAAATTGTGAATAAACATTGTGCATCTCTTCCTTGAACTTATTTACTGACTCTTCTATTTAATTTTAAGATAAAAATGTCTATTTCCTGGCTCCTACAGAAAGTTACTAGTCATTCATCTTGACTCTGGGAAAATATTGAATTAATTTCTACCATAGTAAACAGACTTGATTCATGTATTCTTTCCAGCACCTCAAATTGCCCTTCATACCAACAGGAGGAAACATCTTTATATAGTTTTAGTCTTTCTGCACCGGCAACTCTTTGCTATCCTTTCCCTGTTCTTCACTGATGAGGATGGATCACTTGGGATTGCACATTGCTTCTAATCAAGCTGTTAGCAAGCCTCCGTGGCCATTCACACACTCTGGCTGTGTTTGCTTTGAAAAATATTGTAATGTAATATTTTTACATCCCTATTTAATGCTTTGACCAGTTCTTGATGTCACATGGATGCCTTTGATATACATCTTTGTTAGACATCAAGAATCTTTATTAATTATCATTATTATGCTGTGTGTTATTTTTTTAAATAAGTGCTCTCACGATGAAATTTTCTGGTTGCAGTCACTGGTAACATAACTGCTTTTTAAGTAACCCTTGTCATTTCAGTGTGGCTTTGTACAGAAATTTTAAATAACTTCTGACAATTGCTTCATAACTGGAATGTTTAAATCCATTTTTTCCAAATTCCTTGTTAACAAAAAGAAATCCACAACAGATGGTTAAGTCATGGAGTAAGGCAATAACAGCTCAAAGCAGAAGAAATTGATGGAATACAACTTAATATTTAAAAATAGCAGTTCAATAATGGCCTATCGGTGTTGGTCAGTAGATGCTGAAAATATATTTTCTTTCTCCAGGCAGCTGCTCCCTACAGTCACTGGTGAGTTTCACAGGGTTGTCTACTCTGGGTCATTGTTTCCTGTTTTGAATTAATATTGGCTGATCAATAGTCTCTCTCTGAAAGTCCCGGTCTGGTCATGGACCTTGATTCAAGACTGAATTTGTCATGCAGTTTCATTGGAATCTATATTTGACATTTTCAGGGTGATTTTTTTTTCCTCTTTGGTAATATCAAATGTCTCCACATTCCCTATAGATAGTGAACTGTAATCCCTCATCTCTGACAGTCCAACAGTCAAAATGCAAAAAACCCCAACTACTATTGGAAAAATTATAAACTATTATGTTCATATATTGAATCTTCCTCTTACATACTATATAACGAATTTTTCTGCCTGGTTGTTTTAATTGGCTGCTCCTCAGAGAGTAGCCTAATCACGTAATCAGGCTCAAGTTATTAACAGTGCCATGTTCAGTTATTTCTGTGCATTTCTATATATATAATATGTCTTGTTTTTTAGTACTACTAGCTAGTACCTAATGTCTTCTGTTGCACAGCTATAATAAATTAGACCGAAGGTCTGTATGGCACTGATTTTCCATATTCTAGGAGTGTAGAAAATTAAAGAAGTTCTGCTTGTTCTGCAGTCATTTGTATAACTGGAGGGAACAAGTGTATTCTTAAACTATTAACCTTCCATTATTTTCAGCTTTGTGGTCTTATGAAGGTTCTATTTTTATATCAACCAATCATAATCATTTCACATTAATGTTTTCATTTTGGTCTGATTAACACTCCACCTTTGGCTCTGACAACCAGAACTCCAAGACAACTGTCCACACAAGAATATAACTATCCACATCTTCGACATAATCAGAACTCCAGTCCTATTTTTGATAGAACTTCTTGTGTACCACAGCACACAGAAAACAAATCTGTTACATAGTCATATTAGAGTTTCTACAATAAACTTCTATGATGACTAGTAAAATAATCAGGGCTTTCCTATAATTGAAGCATTTTGTTGCAATTGAAACATTTTTGTTTTCCTTACTTGTGCAATAATTGTAACATGGCATCAAACACCTGCAACATCATCACTATTTCGGGCAAAGCCAGAGGTGCATTATGGGCCCTTGTACAGACATATTTTTATACAAATCTCTAAACAGGAAGAGCTCCATTCTTGTCTTAGTCAATACCATGGCACCACCATACACCAATCCTGTTTTTTTCCTCAGCCCCTTATTTCTGCATTATTCTGTGAAATCCATTTCTATGTAGCTCCATGACAAATGTGTATAAGAGCTCCATGACTTTCACTACACACAAGTGATTGAAGTATCAGATGTCTATTCTCTGTGGATGGAGAATAATCAAATTTCTATGAGAGAGATATATCCAGGGCAACCATAAAGAATCACAGAATGACAAAATGGATGATGTTGAAAGGGATCTCTAGAAATTGTCTATTTCACCACCCCTGTGCAAAACAGGGTCAGCTAGAGCAGGTTGCTCAGGGTCTTACTGATTCAGGGGAGATGGAGACATCACAACTTCTCTGAGCAACCTGTTCCAGTGTTCTGGAAACAAATCTCTTAGCTTGGCAGAGACCTGGAATCATCCCCATCTTGGCATAAACACAGTTCTTTGACAGACAAATTAGTAGCTCATTGCTTATTGTTAGTGCATGCAGACATACACCACACTCAGCTACAGAAAGACACTGCATCAGCTCTACAACTGTCAGGAGTCAATGGCCATCTCTCATGTACAGAGGAGCACAGCTCTGACCCAGGCAGATTTCTGTTCCTTTGTCTTATAGAAAGAGCTCCATCTCTGTTACTGCATATATCGATTTACTGCCTACCCCTGACATAGGCAGACCCCCTTTCTAATGCCTGCTTACTTTCTACATAGGCAGAATTGTGGTATGTCTAGAGAAAGACAAAAGTACGTTTCTGTTGCTGGCACTGGTTTCATGAATATCACTGTCATGGGAAGTACTTCAAATCTGTAGTGAGGCAAGTAGCTGTCTAAGAACATTTTGTAAGTCTGTAGAGCTACCTAAAAATCTTACACTTACTAAAGCTTCATCTCAGTTTTTGAAAACTTCTGGGAACTATCAACATCTCTATATGCCTGATATTTTTTTTATTTAGCTTGATTTGATATACCTGATTTTTTTGTTCTGATGTACTTATTGAATACACATCTGTGATACCTTGACCTACATAGCATCATACCTGTGTAGATACACACAAGTATATCTTCTGGTCACTAATATCAACAGACAAACTAACAGCTAGACAACCATGTTCTGTAGCAATAGCTTTATTTCTTTATATCATTTTTGCGTATCTGAAGTATCCAGAATATTTTCCTTTTCACTGATATCAAATGGCTCCATACGCCCTATGGATGTTAAACTATATTCCCATCTCTGACTTTAGGGTTCATCCCCAACTCAGCTCTTTATTTCTAACAAATGGAAGTTTATATGATCACTTCTGTGGTGTCCAGGGTTGTTATAACCTTTGAACAAATGCATCACTGCATGCAAACCTATGCATGCACAAAGATGCATCTACATCACTGACAGGAGTTCACTACATCTGTTAGATTTTTGAAACTCCACTGTGGATCTGAAGTGTCTAGTTTTCTATCTGGTCCCGTGACATATTTTACATGGGTGAAGATAGAGCCAGGACAGAACAATGGTGGCAACTCAGATTCTGATTTATACAAGGTTCTGTGTCTTTTACATGAGGATTTAGAATATAAATAAAAGACAAAATTAATGGGTTTCCATATCATCCTTTTTTCTGCTCTGCACAGGGATTTTCTTCCCTCTCCACCTTTGGGATATACGAGTTCCTGTGTTCCCATCTTTGGTATCCATTTCCATCTTTGCTGTTACAGGCTTCTGTTGAAATGTTGAACTTGTTGAAACTGGTTCCTTATGTCTGATGTACTCTAATCTCTGTTTCTTACAAAGAGAAGATGTCACCCCTTGGTCAGGGGTATTTAGTGATCCATCTTTATTTCTGAAACAGTTGGATTTTCATCTGCACTCTGAGAGATGAAATTTTGATTATAATTCCGACCTACTTAAAACTACAATTTTCACTGTTGACCAGTAGAAGTCTCCATCCCCATCTGGGGCTCTGTTTCTGTCTCTGACATAACAAGGTTCCAGACACAAACAGAGATGCATCTCTATTTATGTAGTGATGGCAGATATATGTTTGCTTTTTCTGCAGTCCCTGAGGGATGCCATGAGTCAGTATTTGTCAGTAGGACTTGGTACTGCTGCTGACCATCCTCTGAACATGGCATTCTGGCCAATTTCACACCCGCCTTATTGTACACTTATCCAGTCTATATCTCACCAGTCTGGCCTTGCTAACATCAAAGTAAACAACTTTGACTTCTCTTATCAAGACAATGACCAACCAATCCAGTACAGAGGGCTACCAACATGATCTGGAGATTATGAAATATAAGAAAAGGCTGAGAGAAAATATTTTCTCCAGCCTTAGGAAGGAAAGGAAATGAAAGAGGTTACTCCTGTCTTCAAGTCCTGATGAGAGGATGTAGAGAAAACAGAGCCAGATTCTAAGTGGTGTTCAGTAATAGAAAGAGAGGCAATGGACCCAAGTTACAAACTTGGAAATGCTGATTGGGTATATGGAAAAAAATGTTTTTATTGTGAATATAGTCTATCACTGACAGAGGTTTCACAGGAACCCTTGCAGTTTTTCAGAAGGCTCTGAGCAACCTGCTTTGAGCAGGTGGTTAGACTACATTGACTCTTTCAACCTATGTGGTGCCATGATTCTCTGATATCTGAAAATTCACAGAACTGGGATGAACAAAACCACTATTTAGTTTGTTTTCAGAACCTTGCACATAAGTGTAAGAGTTTTTCATGATCCTGGAAAGACTTATGAACACACTTTAACTTTACAGAATTTGAACAGTATCATTGGCTTTATAGACTTAATTTACAGTGCTCTGAATGAAGTATAAGTATAAATCTTAACAGTTGTCTTACTCCCTCTCCTTGTAAATGCAAATATGTGCTTATTCTTGAAGCATATATATAATCCCTTAGGACTGTTCTCATTTTTAAATTTTAGTAGCAAATTACAAGTAATATGAGATAAATCTTGAAGGAGTGTAGGTTTTGTAACTTACAGTTCAGTATATTTGGATTATTACACCATTTATTTAAGAATTAACAGACTCTTTTATCATTCAGGATATGGGAGAAAAAAGTTGAATAAACAGGTTCAAATTCAACCTCACTGCTTTGCTTTCTGATATGTTTCAGAAAAGAGTGCTTTAATTATGCAGAAGAAATACTTTGAACTTTCATTTTTTAGAAAAGCTGCTGTTAAATGGAAAGTTGGTATAGGATAGGAACCTCCAAAATACAAAACCAGCAGCACACTAAGTGGGTTTCAACTGAAACTGTAAAAGTCCTTCTTCAGTCTGGTATAAAATACTTCCTGACTCTTTAAGAAATTTTACCTAATGCCTTCCCTCAGCTCATCCATTTTCCAAGCAAAGTTCACTGTTGGAAATCCAATGGTAAATTCACAGATTTCAGATACAGTTAGAAGATTACCATTTTCTTCAGACTTGAAACTAAGAGCCTAATCAAAGTGTGCTTATTCTAAATATTTCCCTGACTGATCACTTAAAATAGTCTTGAAGAATTTCACCATAGCAAAATTAAATTTATTGGTTTATGTTATCAATGTGTCCCTGACATGTTTTTTTGAAAGGGCATAATCACAGATATTGCTGAATTATGAAAACTGTTTATAGTTTCATATATATTTCATAAAATAGCTAGAACTATAGAACAGTTTTCTTTAGGATTTAGAGATATAGGTTTTGGGGCTTTGGTGTTTTCTATATGTTTAAGCAGGTCTATTTTTTTGACAAAAAAGAAACAACAAACAAACAAAAAACCCAACAAAACCCCAAACACACATGAAAAAAAATTTAAATTCTTGTTAATATGCAGCACATACATTATTTTCTTCCCTAGTAATTTTGATTTCAAATCTGGCATTTTTCCAATGAAGACATGCAAATATTTTATTTATGGGCGTTTGTTTTTTTTTTAAAGACAGCAAGTCATTTCCATGGAACAGTTGTCTCCTGCATCTGTGTATCTTTATATTGCTAGCTGAAACTTTTAGTTATTCTCTCACTCAGATGAGTATATTTAAACTATGACCTATTTATTCTTATTTCTTCAAGATCTGAATGTTCTCTCTTCTATCTTCATTTGAGACATATTTGTATGTTTATGGAACACATTGATGGGGGTGCAGGTGCTGGTTTTAATTCTTCCTACCTTTGCTGAGCTACGAAGCCACCTCTGTGCTACATTCAGGCAACACTTTTAGAAGCAGAGAGAACAACATGCTTTTTCAGTTGCTGATTTAGTATCAAGTAAGCAGACGAACCTGATGACTGGCCGCATATAAATGTATGGTAAAATAATGAAGTCTTTAAAAGCTGTTAAAATGTGATAATAATAAAAATAGCATGATTATACAGGTCAGTGGTTTTACAATGCTGAATGGATACTGTGCAACATTCTCTTCCCTAAATAACAGGACCTGAAAATATGTAGGAGGCATTCCACATTCAGCAGAACAATGCCAATATGGTGAGACATAGTCTCTAGCTCTTAACACTCACAGAAAAGGCAAGAATGTTGTTCTTTATTCTGAGAACAAAAGAGACACAGGGAATGCAAGTTCCTTTCACATCTTATGTTGCAACACACTAGAAATGTCTGAAATCTAGTTCTGGCAATCAGACTAAACCATGCTTCCTAACAGACATAATTAAATTGGCCTGGAGCTATAGCTAGAGAAAGTAGGTTTCTTTCTAGGATAAAAATATACATTAATAGTTCTGTTGACAGCACTTAAAATATGATCTATCACTGGACTTGAATATATAAAACCATAAGCCTGTGAGTATTCCCACATGCTTAAGGTTCTTCATATGCTTAAGAGCCTAGCTAATTTGTGGCCCTAAGCATGTTGCTGGATCATGGCCGAAATAGCTTAATTAATGATTCTAAAAATACTTATCACTGAAAACTTAAGAAATAAAATCAAAGAACTAGCACCTTTTGTATGAGTCAGGAAAAAACATAGCTTTATCCACCACCATCAGCTTCCAGCAGTTTCCTCCCAATTTTTCCTTACTTCTCCCAGCCACTGCCCCTCACCCTCCCAGCCTTTGAAGCTGCCAGTGACTTTTCCATATCCCTCAATGATCCCTCTCAGCCTCCTTTACCCTCAACAGCTCCTCAAACCCCATTCTTTTCAGCCCTGATATTTTACCTCTGCCAATCAAATTCCCAGCTCTTTCTTCCTCTCCTTCAGAATCAGTTCTGTCACCTCTCAAAAACTGAATTTAGCCTGTGTTTCTGATGAGCACTGAAATTTTTCTGTGACAGTGCTTTGAGCAAAAGCTTCCTTGTGTGGCCTGTCCAATATTACTCAAAGCAAGGTTTTCTGGCTGATAAAGAAAGGCCGGTGAACAGAAAAGACAAAACCATATCTAAATAAGGTATTATATAATTATCCTGAACTTTTTAGTTTATGGAACTCTATTACATCTTTGTATATTGACGAATAAATAAAGAACCCAGGCTTTCCCTGGGATTCCTCTATTAAAATAAGACCTTTATAATGCATAAATATGTACAATTACTTCTCTATGTTTTCTCATAGTCCTGACTGTAACAGTCATTTTAGAAACAGTGCCTTATCAACAGCATTCATCTAATCCTATAAAATTTTGTCTTTTTTATATTGAGGAGTTGTCTGAGTTTTGGAGAATGATGTTGCTGTCTGTGACTGCATCAAGTCTGCTGACACTAATATGACTCTTAAGGTTGTAGACTAGTTTGCTTTTGTCTTAACATAATTGATTGAATGGTAAGAATTAAAATTCTGCCTTTTTTTCTTGTATAGTTTACAATATATGTCTGACAAATCATTTAAAATACAAGGTTTAGACTACTGGGGGGGGGGGGGGGGGTAAGGTTTTCCCTCTTCTTTCAGATCTCTTTATTTCTTTTAGCATACTATGAAGTTCTTTCACCTATTTTGAGATGTCACAGTCTAAGTAATTTTGATTCCTTTTTTGTCTCAGCTTTAATCCTTCCTTTCTAGTGTTTCTTTTTTAGCCATTCTTAAGTCCTTTCAACCGCTGAAAAATCTGGATTGTTGACTTCCTAGTCTAAGCTAAACAACTGCATATTTAAGCAGTAAATAATTTAAAGAAAATATGTCAATTTTTGATGGAAAAAACTATGAAGAACATGTGAAGAATTTATCAAAATAGCTTAAAATTAGAAATAAGAATGTGTGAAAATGAGAATAGAAAAGCTTTATTTAACTAGAGTGGAAACAGTGACATTTCTTTACTGGAGAATAGCCTGACAAGTGAATATGAGCCTTCTCCAACTCTTGTGACAATTACAATTGCAATTTTACAAGTCCTGGGAAATGTGACCAATCCTCATTATAGAAAATAATCCTGTTATAGGTCTGGGGAAAAAGAAAAGAGTCTATTTCTTATGGCTGCTCTGATGCTATTTCCACCGCTGCTTTGCAGAAGTGCCATAAGTTAAAAGAAGTATTCTGTCTGGTATCACAGCATAACATCCATACCTTCATAACAGTCCCTCTGTATGTGTGTTCCTTTAACTTTAGTCCTAGATACAGTCCCATCCATTTCTCATGTCATCTCCATAAAATGGAGTCCAGTTTTATCTTGACCCAGTTCCATTTGTGTTCTCAAAGTTTCTCCTCTGTAGCCTTGGACTTCCAGACTTTCCACTTTTTGCTTATTAGCTCTTCACGTATCTTCAAATCTGAGTCTGTGGCTTCAGCAATTTGTTTTTCCACATTCAGTGAGTCCAGAATAATGGAAGTTCCTATTAGACATCTATCAATCCTGAAAGGCAGACAAGAAGCAGACATTTATTTAGTATCACAAAATACCTTTTTTTTAAAAACAAACCAGAATTTTGTAGTCAACTGCAAGACAATATCTACATATTGCAGTGAAAATTCATAAAGAATGGTTCATATACTTTCCAGGTGACAGTATTGACTGAAGTGTCAAAATTTTCTTTTGTGCATATTGGCCAGTTCTTAAAACAGCATCTTGATGCATCAGTGGGTTTTGTTTTGTTTTGTTTTTCAGATTTTAATTATGTATTTTCATATTGGTTATACAAGATCATTTTGTTACTCTTCTTTTTTTTTTTTTTTTTTTTAAATCACTGAGGTACACAGTTCACAGACTGATATTCTATGAGATTTCTCTCATATCAAGCTCAATATTTTACTCCATAAATTTTCTTCTTTTCAGAGTTTAGAAAAGAAATTAAATTCTTCAGGCAAAATAGGTACAGTGAAACAGTAAATCTAACTGAGTCATATATACTTTTCCCAAAAACACAGACTTTGTTTTTATAGATTCTGTGCAATAAGTCACTTGGGTTAAATACTGTCTCGTAACTTGACAAGCTGAAGGATTCCATGAACTAAAACAGGACCAGTCACCTAACTGGGATACACAAGGCCAGATGTAAAGTCTATAATGTAAATATCTATGTCTGAGTGAGTTATGTTCCTTCATAGTTTGACTAGGAATAAACTTTTACAGTTTAACTGGGAAAAAGAACATGTCAAAGGAGGGGTTTATCTCCTTGCAAAGTGTCTGACTAAAATAGGTCAGATGAATAAATGCTCAGTAGATGTCTAAAGTTAGATGATGTGAATGATGCCCTGATTCATTAGGAGACATGAGTAAGCTGTGGCTTGCCCATTAACTCAACTGTAATTTAACCAGGTTCTTGACTGACTGAAAGAGAGAAATAATGTTAAGCTACGGCAAGCAGAAGAGATGGTTGGACCTACAGATAAGACAAGATAATATTATTTAATATTAATTATGTATTAGCTTAGACACAGTTAAACTGAATTTTTAAGTCAGTTTGGATCATCTTATAGTTTAGGCAGCTGTTCAGACTTATTCTCATTTTGCTTATACAATTTTATCCATCCTTAATTCAAAGTCTGCCATCAGCATGCTTCTCTTCTTTTTGTAACAGGAATTTATCAACTTATAGCTTGGTTACAAGAATGGCCATCTCTATTCAGCCCACTGTTCATTCCTGTTTGTATTGTACAGAGACTTCTGATTATCCTTAATTATTATGCAATAAAATTATAATAAAAACATTGTATCCTTATGGTAGCAAACATCATGTTTACTGCTCTTCTAGCATCTTACATAAACAAGGAGAAAGCTTTGAATTTGCATTTGTTCTTTGAATTTCTACTTGTTCTGTTTCTTTTCATTCTTTAAATTAGTATTCAGTTATTTGCTGCATCTAGAAACACAGGCAGACTTTCTACTGACATTTGTATCCCTTATGGTGTTTTTCACCATGTATAAAATGGACACAGTCCTGTTTCACATTATAAGAAGGAGACAAATGAAAAATAAGGTTCTGTTCATAACACAGTCTTAACTACAATTGCATTTTTTTTTTCCGGAACATGGGAAAAAATTAATTAAAAACCTTAGTTTCACTCCACAGAGCACACTCATGTATAAGTTTTGGAAATCAAAACCAAAATGTAACTGTGTGTCAATGGAAAACAAAATCCAAGTTATTTTAATGTAGAATATTAGTGTTAGGATCATTTTAGAACTCTGTCTTTGAAAACATTAAAAAATGTACTTTTAATATGTTGTTTATCAGCTTAATGGTACTACTGGGTGTGTCAAACAAGTAAAAATTGTCAAACAGGGTTCAAACATAAGATACTAGTACATTATATTTTTAAAAAGTTTTCCTTTATTCTACTATTGTTCTTTAATCCTTCTTCTGGTATTAATAAGATTCTCTCCTTAAAAAAAGGAAATGTCTTTTGTGAATTAGTCACTGGTAACTAGGAAGTGGACCGTAGCCACCAACCTGATGGGAAACAAAATGGCAACTGGCAGGATTGCCAACAAGTCTGCATACATAATGTAATATTAATGTTATTGTGCAGCGTATAACCCCAGCTGATGGTTGGAAATGCCTAAAGTAAATTAGAAAAAAAAAAAAAAACGAGCCAAAACAACAAAACATTCTTCTGTATAGTGGGACTGACTGAGAACAGATGAATTATTTTTACATTATTTTGTAAAAGAAGTTGATTAGCTGTACTGTCATACTGCTTCCTAAGTAATTGGGCATTAGTTCTGCAATGATTTAAATAATCTTATATCCTGAAACAGAACTATGTGTTCATATTTCATGAAATTAAACATGTATGCAATTTTCAGCAACATATCATTATATAGTAATCCTTCTCCAATTCATTCATCATAGTATGATCAGATATTACAGCTTAGTTTTACTAGCCACACATGAGCTGAATTACATTAGTAGATAGGTTATCAGCTGTTTGCAATGGCTAACAGTTCCCTTTAAGCTTGAGGGTTGGAATGAGGGTTTCATATGAAATTTTAGCATTTAAAATTTGAATTATAACTTAGTAAACCATGCATAAAACATCATGCCAGGAAAAATCACTTAGAGTGAACCTAAAATGAGAAGTAGTCCATAAGATTCAAAAAGCGAGTAAATAAAACTGATGTTAGATTTGTACTTTTGCTGCTTCTTTGAGTAGAATCCATCTTTGTCTTCTTTTTTGATACATAATCACTCTGAAATGTGGTTTAATCGTCATATGAGTTTTTCTGACTTTACATTGCAGAACAGTGACACTGTACAATCAACTGGCTACTTAAATGCAGCATTTTCACTTTTCTTTAAGAATGAACAATTAGAGATAATGTATAGCCTAATGATCCCCGCTTTGTATAGCTTAATGATCCCCACTTTAAAACTTGTAATTTGCTTTCCCTTTCTGATATTAGTGAATGGGCTGGATTTTCAAAAATACACATGTGATTTAAAACCTTTAGTCCTACTGCATTGTATATGATTGTTTAGTATTCATGTTTCAGTCAAATTAGGACTAGAACAATAAGAAAAGACATGATGAGTTCATGATAGATTATGTATTTTCAAGTCTTTACTGGCATCATAATAAAACATATCTGCATATCTCCAAAATAAAATACATTATCAAATGTGCTATCAAATCACATTATCATGTGTTTGTGCTAAACTGCCACATCAGTTTAGTATTTCAGGACTCAAAGTGCTGCATTTTCATTGCTTCCATAGTCTATTGCTCTGGAAAAATGATGTCCCATTCTAAAAAAAAAAATCAGTAGATTAAATCCATCCTTCTGAATTTATATTTGAAGTGTGTTCAGGTTAAATTACTACAACATAATTTTCTTTTCTATTTCATGGAAAACTACACTTGACCGGGAAAAAAAGCGTTAGCATATTTCATCCAGAGAACGTTATCATTGTCTCAGATGAGTCTTACTGAATTTAGAGAAAACAGTGGCAATATCTCTGGGAAGAAAATGGTTACTGAGGGGAAAAAAAATCTTTAAAAACAAAACATAAAAGTTGCAAGAATAAAATAAGGTTAATATGAAACAGAAAAAAAATATGAACTAGTAGAATGTAAAATTCTTCTGGCATGAATATTTACAAGATGAAAAGTGCTGATTAAGATTTGGTACAAGATCATGTTCAGAATACTTCTAGTTATGCAAAAATGATTGACAGTTCCCAATTGTCTTTACTTCTGGGAATTTGTTTCAAAAAGGAAAGCAGAAGAATGGTTTTCATTACTAGAAGCCATGCTGCAAGAGTGGTTACAAACAAAAATATCAAATAAATTGTTAACTGAGTCCCTACTATTAGTTCCACTAGTGCATTATATTTGCAGTTTTAATCTGGGAGTCAATGCGAACAGGAAAAAAAAAAAAAAGATGAAAAAATCCAAAACAAAGCTAAGAGCACAGTTAGAATTAGTCAGACTAATCCCACTAATTGTTTTAAAGTAATTACTGAGGACATATGACGCTCTCTGTTCTTCTCTCCTTCACAGGCCTTGGATAGAAAAACTCTAAAACTAGCTCAGATCAGCAGCACAGTTTTGGTGCAGACACCCACATGATCTTCACTTATCACTTGATGGTTAATTTTGAAAAGTAGTTTCAGTGTGTAAAACCTAGATTCTTTTCTGAGGAAATTAAAATTGAAGATCTAATTTGATGTGCAGTAAACACACTTCCATCTCTAATAAAGGTGTAATGGTGCAAATCAGTGATTACTCTTTCAGACAACTTCAGAGTATGCACATAGTGGGGATATTCAGCCCAGGAGACCTGAATAAGTACAATACAAAATAAAATGCGGAGGCCCCTGCAATAACTGTTGCCATGTGCTCATCTGCTCCTTCTGCATCCAGTTTGCTCCTCTGTCAACACAGCCATTAACACCCAACCCGCATCATATTTTCCATTCACTTGGAAAACAGTTCAAAATGTATAAGAAATAGCTTAAGCATCCAGGTGTTCACACCTAGGGCTGGTTAATCGTATGGATGGATCTGTCTACCTTAATGTCTATTTCTGCCACGTCTCAAAAAGTTAGAAAAGATTATGTCAGATAAGTAAGACTTGTGAGTTTTGGGTCTCAGGTCTCTCATTTCCTTAAAGATTTGGGTTTTGTCTGTTTGTTTTCTTACAGTGTTTTTATATATTCTTGTCAGTCATTTGCTTGCTTGCTTTTCTGTTTCACAGTTACATCTGATCTATCAAGAGTTGTGTGGGAGACATGTACGGTACATTTTCATTGTTTGCAACATGTGACAGACCCTGTCCACAACCATGAAGCATTAACCATTCCTGACATCTGCTCCGCACTGCGCAGTCCTGAAGAGCAACAGTCTTGGATTCATGCTGTTGTCTTTAAAAGCCTAGAATATGCTGTCTAACACAAGTATTTGGATAAGTGTTACTAAATCTGCCTTGTTAATGATTTGTATTGGAACCAATCTTGCCTAAATAAATACAGTTGAAATGAGGTTGCAGAAGATGAAGATGTACCCAGGTCTCACAGAAGAAGATTGTATCTTAGAAGAAATTTTTTTCTTCACTGTTCTGTTAATTTCTTTCTTCTGATACATGCTTTTATCTACAGAAATAAGGAAGCATCTGACATGTCTTCTTATCAGTCTCTGCACACTGTACTAGATAAATATAAATATTACACCAGAAGAAAATTTCCATTCTCACGTTTTCTCATTTCATTTCCTAATTATTCTATACAGAATGGCTGCCAGGCAATGATATAGTTTATTCTCTACTGTGCCACTGATTCTAACATCTTTTCTTTATCATCCAATTTAAAGACCTCAGGAGAAAGAGGAATATTTTGACAAATAATTTCTTTAAAACTTGATGTATATGTATATTTTTTGAGCATATGGATAGAATACTGGCTGAATGACCAGGCCCAGAGTGTGGCACAAGGTCGCAAGAAGTCTAGTTGGAGGCCAGTTACTAGTGGTGCACCCTAGGGGACTATAATGGGTCCAGTCCCGTTTAACACCTTCATTAATGATTTATATGATGGGACAGAGTGTACCATCAGCAAATTTGCAAATGACACAAAACCAGGAGGAGTGGCTGATAAATCAGAGGGTTGTGCTGCCATCCAGAAGGACCACATCAAGCTGGAGAAACAGCCTGACAGGAACCTCAAGGAGTTCAACAAGGGGAAGTGCAAATTCCCCTTCCTGGGAGGAACAACCTCAGGCACCAACATATGCTGGGGGCCACCCAGCTGGAAGACAGCTTGGTAGAAAAGGGCCTATGGGTCCTGGTGGAAAATAGGTTGAACACGAGCCAGCAACATGCCCTAGCCGCAAAGAAGGCTAGTGGTATCCTGGGTTGCATTTGGCAATGTATTGCCAGCAGGTAAAGGCAGGTGATCCTTCCATTCTCCTCAGCCTTGGTGAGGCCACACCTGGAATATTGTGTCCAGTTCTGATCTCCTCAGTACAAGAGACATGGACATACTGGAGAGAGTATAACCAAGGGCCACAAAGATAATGAAGGAACTTTTCTCCTGTAAGGAAAGGCTGAGACAGGAGTATGGTCCTTGTCAGTCTCCTCTGAGCCTTCTCCCATTGTGGAAATCTGTTGACTGATCACAATAGTTCAGTACATGTGACCTGGAAAAAAGTATTTTGCAATAATTCAGACCATTGAGACCACAGAGGAAATAGCTATAAGAATGGACAATGGGACAAATACCTGAAGAGGAAACTTTAATGATTGTTTGTTTATTTTTAAGTGGAAAAGAGATTTAAATGCAAAACCAAACAAACAAAACCAACAAAACCTGTCATAAGGATTATTATCATGTTCTGTGTTTCTTCTAAAAACTCAGATGTGAATATAATGGCCATAAACAACTAAATTTTTTTCATACTGGAAAAATTCTCTTTCTCATCTGACAGTGATTTACAGAAAAACTTCAAGACTTTGGGCCACCTTGCAAATTCTATCATGTCTAAAAATTAGGGTTTAGGACTGAAAGGGGTTCCCCATTTAAAACAGTATATTGCATTTTTATTTGTGGTGTCTGTTTTTGTAACTTTGTACAGCCCTACTGAAATTTCCCCAGCATTTCACAGAATCATGATAGCCAATACACATAACTTCTTTTGTAAGCTTATAAATTTAATTTTGGGGAAATGACAATATGCTTAATGGACTATAGCTCTGGAATGTACATGAATACATAGAGCATTGGATATGACAGTGGAACACAGGTAAATCATTCATCTTCTGTTTATGAGCTAGATTATCATTAAAAATTACCTAGAGTTTTGCCCCACATTTCTTTTAATCTCTTTTCAGGTTTCTAAGATTGGTCTGTTTTCATCATTTTTCCACCCCCTTCTCCTAGGTAGAAATATTAAAATAGTCATAAAAATCATCATTTTGAAAGTCAATAGAACACAGAACACAGCAAGTCACTTAGTTGCTTTAGAAATTTCCTGGTTTAGCTCATATCTTCTCTATAGATTGAGTCGGTGTTTGAAACAGAATGGGATATTTTTTCCTAGCAAGTTCCACCCCCTTTTTGTGTATTAAACTTTTTGATGATGAAGTCTTTATAAACTGCTTTCATTATCTACTACGTACAGTTGATAAGCATCAAGTCAGTAGTCTTTGGAGATTTCTAATCATTATTACTCTCTTTTTGGTCATGTCATGTTATCCATAATGCCTACAGAGCAGAAAAGAATTTGATTTAATGTTTTATTCAAAGGACAAACCCTTCAGTAGGATAACAGTCCCTAATGCAGGGTATATATTAGTACATGTAAAATGTCCAGTTTATTGAAGCCTGGGATGTAGCTTTACTTTGACCCTTTCAGCCTGAATATAAAAGAGCTTTCTATTAATGGCCAGTTACAAAATTCACAGTGCTACTAGTGTTTCTGACATCCTTTCTTTCTCTGACTATTGATTATATACCCATGCAGCTGCTTTACCATCTGCATTCTGTTTGCTTTCTAAAAATATGTTATTCTCTTTTGCTGTCTTACTGATATATATAAAAATAAATATAGTGCATTTATTGTTTTCCTAATATTTTTGTAATTCTATCTACCGTATTTCATTGCATTTGTTATCTAAATGTGTGAAGAGTACAGGTCACAGAACCAGCAGATATAGAACTCACTAATTTAAGGAGAGAAATGAAGTGGCCTTATACGTAGCTGTCATCAACATGGCTGTGACCATGAGATCTGTAAACTCTGAGATGTTTGTATTCACTTTAATGGAAGCAGAGTAGACCCCAAGTAGAAGAATTTATGTTCTCCCAAATGTTCTGTTCAAAGAGGTTATTCAGTAAAGTCCTCCTGCTGCTGTTAGTGAAGTTTTAGGCCTTTATATTGGAAAGTCTTACTGCACTCAGATCTGACTGCCAAAGAATATCCTTAGTTTTGGGAAGAAAATTCATGACTCTGGCTTTGGTGAAATTATTTACATTCTGAAAGAAGAGTAAACAATTTCTACATTGAATTCACAGTTCTTCACAGGTTGAAAGGTTCCCATGCCAGAACTTTATCAATTGGAGAACTGAAAATTGATAAAATGTCAAAGTCTGATTTTACTTGCATGAGTGATTGGAAGTCCCATTTGCTTGAGTAGCAGAAACACTAGTGTGATTATTAATTTGGCCCACCTCATATGTAACACAGCAACAACTAAGAACCAGTACTCAGAGTTCCAGTTAAAACACAGTGTGACACTTATTCAATATGTTCTTATCCACATGAAAATTTACTTTAAATAAATGACACTCTAAGCAGACTGCACAGCTACTATTGTCAAGATAGTGCACATAAGTAGTTCATAATATGCCTACAATTTCATGAGCCATTTAAAGGAACTGATTCTGAATAATTATGTTTTAGCGTAGCTAACAGATGACATCTGTAACATCTGTGTTAACCTTGACTTACCAATTTTTATCACAAATTCAGTAGCTACCGTCTCTCCATCATCCAGTTCTGACATGCTCCTGCATCAACCTCAGCTGCAACTTCCTTGTTATTAATGCAGACACCAGGGGCAACATAAGAGATGATAAACTACAAACTGCTGCTACAAACTGTTACATATCTCACAGATCAGAAAAACCAGTAAACATCTGAAAAACATTGAAAAGGATGTGTACAGCCAGGCCATTAAAACATTTGCTTGAGATACCCAGCTCATCTGAGTAAAAGAAAACTGCACCACTAAGCTGTTCTCCAGATTATATCTTTGAATGATGTCCCAAAGAACTACATGGAAACTTTGTACACTACAAGCAAAACATGTCACTGATAGTACACCCCTAGTAATCACATACCATAACCTAAAACAAATGTTAAAATATTAAAGAAATGTTATTCATATCTTGAAATACATTTTCAGATTTTCCCTATGATGTTTCAAATGGCATCCCCCAGAGCAAAATGTAGTGCCTTCAAGGACACCTATGTAGGTGAAGCTGAACAACCACAATACACTGAAGTGAGCTCAAACAGACATCTGATAAAGGATAAACTAAATAGCCCCGAGTGATCAATTTTTTCACAAAACAACCACTTACCAAGCTCTCACAATCCTGATTCTTAAGAAAGAGCTTCAAAGCTCCTTTCTGAATGCACAAATCCATTGAATACCTTCAGTCATGGACTTGGCATATAGGATCTTCTCTGTGCTATATTTGTCCAACCCCAGGCCAACCCTGCAGTGTTGCAAGTGGGGTGGAACCTGTTTCTCTCTCTTGTATATAACCTTAACATGTCTTTCATTTGTTTTACTGTCACCCTTGCACTGCATTACAGGTGCCTATAATCCTTTCTACTCAACTGTCCCGTGGAGAAACAGTATAATACACTTAAAACAACTATCCTAAACCTGTATCTTCCTTCAAAAGTTGCTGCTTCTATTTCAAAGCAGACTACAAACGTGTGAACCTAGGAAGTCACCTGGGGTTTTTTTCAAATTATATAAATTGATCTGATACAGGATTTGTTTTACCTGTATCCTCATACCTTCATAGATACAAATCACATTGAACATTGACTCTTAATAGCATCATTCATTTTAAAGGTAAGCATACTTAATATTTACTTCAGCAAAACTGGCTTGGGAATATAGAAAGCTCTACTCCTGTCTGTACATAATTTTGGCCCATAACTATCATTCTTTTTCTTGTCTTACCACTGGCTGTATTGCTAGGGAAAGTTTAAGTCAGTTTCCTGGGAATTTCATGCCTCCTCAGAAATGGCATTAATCTATAAATTTTAACAGAGAAGTGTGACAAAAATACACTCCAAAGTTCAAGCACTTCACTTTAAGGCTTCTGTCCTCTCAGTATGCTTCTGCTGCTGCGTGTCTGTCCTCCCTCAAAATTATAAAAGTTTTTTTTCTTAATGTAAACATGTTCCTGGTCATTTTTGAGCTGGGGATTGGATAAAACCATAAGAAAACTGCTGACCTCATTAATGACAAATATAAGTTTTTTTTAAAAAAAAAAGAACCAACAGATGATTTCTATGATTGAGAAAATAGTTAGAACAACAGATATTAATGCACAAAACAGAGCCCATAAGCTAAGAGATAGTAGAAGATGAGCTTCACTATCCAAGTAATTTCACAGAGCTTCACAGCAATTAAGCTAAGCATTTGATTGGTTTTGTGGTATCTGTGTCTGCACTGGTTTTCAGAAAGCAGAAACAAAGAGAAAAGGATTTGGATTTGTTCCCATGGCGAAGTTTAGAGACAGAATTATTCTGGCTGAACAGGTGGTTGAAAGAAAGCTTGCAGCTCATTCCTACAACACAGTGCAATGCCCTGGGAATGTGGAATATCTCCACATTTCAGCCCTGTTCACAAAATTACTTTAAGTGAAATATTCCATTTCCTTCTGCTTGGAGTCATATAAGTTATGTAATTTTGGGCCCCATCACAGTTGGAGTTGGGATGAAATATTGTCAGGACAGGCTTATTAGGCTGGTAGGTTTAACATCTTCTCTTTTGCATAAATAATATGAAAATGACACCGGAGTTCCATATAAATGAATTAGTCAGGATAGTCGGAACTTATGCCCCAACCCAAATTTGTTTTTCTTTCTGTCACAGCACTGAATGCCAAAATAAGACGATGTCATATTTCCAGAACTACATTGGCTACACATTAACAGTTTAAAGAAGCACTGCAATAGATGTTCAAGACATGTGTATAAAACTTGTCCTTCTGATGTCTCCTCTAATCCTTTTTTTCCTGTGATTTATGCTTCCATATTTCCATGAACTTTACTATGTGAACCTTCTATAAGGCTGTGGTGGGAGCTGGTTCACTGGATATCACACAGACAGAGGTATGGGGATGATCTGAATTTCAACCATCTCTGTGGAAAAAGAAAAAAGGAGCAAACCCCAAGACAAACAGGGAGACAACTAATAGCTTGACTGTGAAGACTGGGAAAAATGTTAGTGTTACACCAGTAACCCCATCATCACTTTCTCATTATAGTGGAAATAATTAACAAGTTCCCAATTTTCAGTTAATGGTTTAGCTTAAACATATTACACAGTTTTACTACTGTGTTTTACCTGCATATCATTTTGGAATATCATATGTCAGGGTAAAGCTGGAAATAAACTACAGTTTATGCTTAATAGTGTGGGAGTAATTACCTGAACCAGTATATGATTTACATAGCATATGTTGTCTTACAAGGTACACTCTGTGTCTCAAATTATTCCTGCCATAAAATGTTTATTATTTCAGTAGTTATCAATGTTGGAAGTTTGCTATAATTAATTTTAGACCAGTTTATCTAGTAAGCATAGTTTCTTCCAATGTTAATTCTTTTGAAGCATTCTTTCTTTTAATTTTCCTTCTATATTTTTATGCCTAAACTAATTATAAAAAAAACCACTGGGTTTTCAGAAGTTCTCAGAAGGTTCTCAAATACTGTAGTGATGAACTGTTACACAATAAACATATAGTGAGAAGATGAAGGAAAAGGGAAGGGAAGGAGAGCAGGAGGGGAAAGGAGAGGTGGAGAAAGGAGGGAGTCTTGGATCTCACTGTAAATATGAGTCATGATAGAGTTTTTTTAATTGCTTTTGAAAAGTTCACAATTACTTCATTGTATGTGATTAACTCTTGTTTAGATGGTTGGTCGGTCTGGTTTTTTTTGCTTTAACTTTTATTGTGATACCCATTTTTCACACTTTGGTCCAGACAATCATTTTTAAATTTTAGTATGAAATTTGTATTTATTTATACTTATTATGATAACATAAAATGTCTGTCTATTATTTGTTATGGTTCTGACTATTTATCATAATTCAGAATGTGATTTGAGGCAAAGCATATAAACAGACATACATTCTCATGAACAGAAGGATTATTTGTTGAATGTCATATACTATAAATGTTTAGCATATAGAATCTGTCTATAGGTTTAAAAAAGTGTTGGGTCACATTTTTTGCATGTCAACACCAAACACATCTGTTGAGAATTGTTATATGATATGCAAAAATGTTTAAAAGTATTTCTCAGAGCACAATAAAAGGGAGAAATGTGAAATGATATATGTTCATGTGAACTTCTTTTGAGACTCACAGCTTCTGCTAGATGCTAAAATGAACTCTGAGAAATAAGCCCTCAAGAGAAAGACAGTTCTATTTTATGACAACTTCAGATATTTTAGATCACAAACTAGATCCTTTTTGACAAATTTAAACCAGAAGATTCACTCCAGGAGGTTGCTTAATGAACTTCAGTTGCTAAAGGGTGCTCGGTACAACTCAGCAGATCAAAATCACTCCAAAATAAACTCTTATGAAAAGGACATAGTATAGATATCAGACCCTCAGTACGAACTGTTTGGTTTTACACAACCACCCTTGTTGGTCCACACAACTTGCTACCATAAACAGAACTACATAAACAGAACAGTCTTCAAACAGACTCCACGAGACCTTACAGGTACAACTTGTGAACGAACTTTTCTTGTTAAGAGGTTTTTGCCCTGTATTTTTGAGATCCTTGCTAACACAAAAGACATCTGATCTGATGTTACAAGAAAGGGCCAGAACCAATAAAGCGGGGATGTAACCACAGGGAACTTCAGTCATTCAGATTATGTGATTCCTATATTACCCATCAGGCCAAAACCCTTTGATTCTCCAAATGGTACCATTCCCTGCTGTGTGTTATAATGCTTTGGCTTTTTATAGAACACGATATTGTTTATAGCTATCTCTATGCAATTTATAGTGGATTATAAGTAAAAGTCATACTAGAATGAGATGTTTGATCAAAGTAGAAAACATTGTGACTAGTACAATTTGGATGTTTTTGACTATCCACTTCTGCTTGAATATCCTAAGATCAAATCTGAAAAAGTGAAAATCATAATTTTTTTTTTTATATTTCTTACTGTAAAACCACTTGCAGATTAATCTGCACATGCATGTCAGACCGATTATATAGGTATAAACATACATATCTATTTATGTTATATCAGTGAATAATTTGCTGCACTTGTCAAAAAAATAGAAATATTTTTACTAATTTGTGGTTTGTATGATATTTAAAAGGTCACTGAAATAACTTTAAAATATCATAAATCATCAGAAAATATGATTGTCAAATTTTCCATAACATAACACTTACCCACATAAGGTTTGGCTTTACAGAAAGCAAAATGTTTTTAATTCCAAAGACTCCAAACCTTCTGCCTATATAGTCAGAAAATAGCAAGAGAAATCTTTCAGAGGAAGAACAATCAGGGATTTTTATTTAAATATGCTCCTTGCCTTTACTTTTCCCTGTGATTTTCCTTCTTGTTTTCTAAATTACAGTAATTTCACTGCTTTTTTTAAAGTGATTATCCATTTGTCACTTTTAGGCCAATCATATATGTTCTCCATACTATTGCAGATATAAACAAGCATACTATCACTTCATTTGGCTGGTTGAATTTATGGCTAAATATATTTGTGACTAAATATGTTATCTTGACACATAAACATAGATACACATACACATGGAAAACTTTGAAAGATTAGAAGTAATATTTCATTTAATAATTTCCAAAGACATAGAATCTTAGACTTAGTTGCAAGTTTTAATAGCATTTGTTATTTTCTGACTGGAAAATCTTACAAGGAGAGAGTGAAGTACAGTAAGTGAATGCATTTTTAAACTTCATTTCAGTAAAGTTTATAATACAATTAAACCAAACAATATGCAGAAAGAAGTAATCAATGCAATACTACAATATGATTTTTTATTATTAGATCATGAAACCTCTTCATATATTCTTTTTTTTTCTCCATTACATACATTGAAAATGTGCATGGTTCCACAGCAGAGTAGACAATGGTGATTAACATACAAATAAAAACAGGTAAGGGTGTACATATTCTTTGACCATTGTTTGGTTTGTTAAGCCTGAACTGAATCTAAGATTTGCAAGAAGAATATATATTGTAGATTTGAAATTAACAGCCATCAGGAGAAAAAAATCTAAAGGTTCATTCACCCTTAAAAATCTAGCTTAATGATGTCTAAAAAGTTTTTTATTGACAGTAAAAAATCCAATAGAGTTCCTATAAAAAGGGTGTCCCCTGAGTAGTGAAGCTATTGGAAATGACAGCAATTAAATCAAGCTTATGAAATATTTAGACTCATTCCAAGGTGAATTTGTTTCAGTGAATATCAGCTATTAGAACAGGTAATGGAAGAAATAGAAGATTGAAAGAAATGTACACAGAACTAATAAATTTAGCGTTTTCAATAAAAGGGATAGACTTTATTTAATCCAGAAATATGTTAAATATTTTGTGACAATCCTGATTAACTGGGTACAGAAGAATAAGGAATGAAAGAGGTATTGCAAAGAGCAATATAGATATGTAAGTAGTAGATTGCCTTTAAAGACTCATACTTACCAAACACAAAATATGGTACATTTTAATTTTACAAAAAAAAAATCACAAACCACTTTAATTACTTGCAAATGCTCTTGATGTCTTTTCTTTTTTATGTGCCTTGCAAAAATGGATGATTTGTAGATAGTAATTTTTATGCATCTCCTTTAACAACCATATTATGCACTGGAAAAAGATAGCATATTTATCCAGCTTAACAGGCCACTCTGGGAGCAGTGATAACAGAAGAATCCACCTGAAGCAAGCAGGGGTTTTGATGTTCTGTATATGTGAAGCTGATGTTGTTTTGGGGTCATAAGAAGAGCTACTAAATAACTTGTATGGAAGTGAATATTACAGCTAGAAATAAGTATTTTATGTATAAGACTCTCACATAGTGAATAAAGTGCTTTTATTCCTACCTAATTAAAATTCCATTTTAACAAAGCAAAGACTGTAATCTAAGCTATTGATAATTGTTCTTTTTGATAGCAATTCAAGGATACTCTGCCTCACTACATTGCAGAGGTTTTCTTTATGCTTTAGGGTATGTCAAGACATACACAGACGTGAGAACTGAAAATTACTATACAGAATAATTCTCTCTACAAATGAAAAAAAAACAACCAAAAACCAAAAAACAAGCAATGGAAATCTAGGATCTGAGCTACAGCCTTTTGTACTTCTGCTTGAGGATGCTTCCAGCTGTGACTACAACTTCAAGGAGTTTGTCTTCAGTGTAAACTCAAGTTATAATTTCAAGGGATCCTCTTCATCTAAATTCTGTTTACAAACAGAAGCTTGTAGCATCCTTTTGGGTTGATTTACCAGCTAAAAAAGACAGTTTATACCCCTTAGGATCATAGTTTTCTGTTTCTTAACATCTGTTACATACAGCCCTTTCTGCAAGTAGGTGGAAATTAATACGCAGAGCAATACAGTGCATTACACCCACTGCACTGTTAGCTGTTGTGGTCAGACAGTCCTCCAGAAAGAGCTGCCAGAGCTTCATAAGAAACCTCCAAGCTCCTTATGATTTACCTCATCACCAGAGATTACTACTCTCACTGTTCGGGTTTTAAACAGCATGTCTTCTTCTCACACATTTCTGTGTGAAATCATCCAGGTTTCTGGCTACTAGTGAAGGTGCTTAAACTCAGTTTTCACAAGCAAATGAGAAGCACTCACAAACTCTTTCTTTTCACATTGGCCATAGGAATAACAGAGAAAGGAACATCTGCTCCTTCCTGCTTGGGTGGGTGAAACGTCTCAAAAATTTCTGCAGCGATCGTGTCCATGGGGTTGCACACGTTTGGGGGCTCTCTAATATGGACACAGTAGCTCAAGTTTTATCTCACCCTGGGCACAAAAAATGGACTGACTGGTTGAGTACAAATAATCTTAAGAGTGCTTTGAACATTAGCCTAATAACAGTGGTCTGCATCCTTTTTTTGACCAATAAATCATTCACACATTTTTCATGGAATGCTCTGAATGTTCATTAGCCACTTAAAACGACAAATTTTACAAATGACACATTTCTGTGGTGCAGATATATCCGGTAACTTGTAAAGCAGAGATTGGTAATGTGTCACTGACAGTTATTTTCATATACATATACAATATTCATATACAATCTAGGAATGTACATATATATATATATACACGTGTAAGATAAGTAAAATAAAAATTAAGTCAACCTACCACCTTAAATAAGTGCTTTCATTTGAGCAAACCATGAAAATATTATCTAATAAAATGTCTGCAAAATAAAATAAAACATTTTTGTATACATATACAAAACTTGGAAAAAAACCTTCTGCATCAAATACATTCCATAAGAATATTCAACCTTTTAACTTTCCATGACATTTCAAAAGGTCTGAATAAATGCAACTTTTTTTCTTAGAATGAAAATGTATTTCCTAGTTGCCTTTAAGTCACAAGAACCAGTGACAACCAATATGGAGAAGGTTGACATATTCAACAATATTTTTGCCTCAGTTTTCAATGGTAATTGTTCTTCTCACATCTCAAACCCCTGAATCTCAAAGCAGGGAGTAGGGGAATGAAGTTCCTTCCATCATAACTGAAGATCAAGTTAGAGACCACCTAAGAAACCTGAACATATGTAAGTCCACGGAAACTGGCAAGATATATCCCAGAATCCTGAGGGAATGGGCTGATGTAGTTGCCAAGCCCTTCTCCATATGTCAAAAGTCATGGCAGTCAGGTGAAGTCCCCAGTGACTGGAAAAAAGGAAACATGATGTCCATTTTTGAAAAGGATAATAAGGAGGACCCTGGGAACTACCAACCACTCAGCCTCACCTCTGTGCCTAGTAAGATCATGGAGCAAATCCTCCTGGAAGATATGTGGAAACATATGGAAGGCAGGGAGGTAGGTAGACACAGCCAACATGGCTTCACCAATGGCAAATCATGCCTGACTAACCTACTGAACTTCTACAGTGGAGTAACTGCATCAATAGATAAGGAAAGAGTCATCTACCTAGACTTCTGTAACACCTTTGATACAGAATTGGCTGGATGGCTGCATCCAAAGAGTTAGTCAATTGTTCAATGTCCAAGTGGAAGCCAGTAATGAGTGGCATCCCTCAAGGGTCCGTATTGGTACCAATACTGTTTAATATCTTCATCAATGACATAGACGGTGGGATTGAGTACACAAGTTTACAGATGACACCAAGCTGAGTGGTGCAGTTGATTTGCTTGATATAAGGGATGCCATCCAGAAGAACCTTGACAGAATTGAGGAGTGGGAACACCGAACCTCATGAAGTTCGACAAGGTCAAGTGTAAGGACTTGCACTTGGGTCTGGGCAATATCTAGTATCAGTAGAGACAGTGGAATGAATTGTTTGAGAGCAACCTTGCAGAGAAGGACTTGGGTATATTGGTGGATGAAAAATTGAACATGAACCAGCAATGTGCACTTGCATCCCAGAAAGACAGTTGTATCCTGGGCGAAGTATGGCCAGCAAGTCGATCAAGGTGATTCTCCCATATCTACTCTGCTCTTGTGAGATGCCACCTGGAGTGCTTCATCCATCTCTGGGGTCCTTGATACAAGAAGGACATGGACTTGTTGGAGCGGGCCCAGAGGAGGGCCAAGACAATGGTCAGAAGACTGGAACACCTCTCCTGTGAAGAAAGACAGAGAGTTGGGTTTGATTAGCTTGGAGAAGAGAAGGATCTGGGAAGAACTTCTTGTGGTCTTTCAATACATAAAGGGAGCTTATAAGATAGAGAGAACCTTTTTATCAGGGCTTGTAGGGACAGGGCAAGGAACAATGATTTTAAACTGAAAGAGGGTAGATTTAGATTGGACATAAAGAAGAATTTTTATATGATGAGGGTGGTGAGACATTGGAAGAGGTTTCCCAGAGAAGCTGTGGGTGCCCTTTCCCTGTATATGTTCAAGTTCTGGTTGGATGGGGCTTTGAGCAACCTGATCTAGTGGAAGATATCCCTGCTCATGGTGGCAGGATTGTAAATAGATAATCTTTAAAGGTCACTTCTAATTAAAACCAGTCTATGATTCTATGATCTTCTTCCACTTTACTAATTTCACAGAAATTAATTTTTTTTATATTCTCATTAAATCTCACACATTTTATCTGAGTTGAATCTCTTCTTTAAGAGATATAAATTCAGTTATTCAAATTTAACACATAATATTAATACACCTTAAGTTATTTTAATATTCTCCCATATGATTTCAACTGATGTTATTTGTAAAGATATAAAACATTTGGCAGTGCTTATGCAAACCTGTACCTCATTAGCTCACTACAAGTCTCACTACAAGACCCAAGTCTGACACCTGACCTATATGTGGTCAGTGTGTGGCCTAATATTTGATATTCTGCTGCTTTTCACTTTCTCTTTTCGTCATGGGAAATAGTTCCTTTTTTCACTATCAGTGATAGTTGTCTCAATTTTTTTGTTTTCTTTTCTCTGCCAAACTCTCTTCTTTTTAGACACATTTTGAAATATATGTATTTACATTTCTATTAATGTAACTTAAAAACCTTCAATTTAGTCTCCAGAGTTTCCCCGTCATTCTCTCTGTTCTGATATTCATTTTCTTGACCTTGTTTCTGCATGGTACTCAGTGTGATACATCATATGATATTCAGTGTGGATATCATATTTTACGATAAGAGAGAAGTAAAAGATTGTATGGTCTGTATAAAGTCACAGAAATAGTCCTTTGGGAAACTGGGAATCAAATCCAAAGGGCTTGAGTAACACCCTATTATTTTAGCTTTTTTCTGTATGCAACAAACAAGCTAAATTTATCTGACAAATTTGCATGTTACATGCCAATATTCACACTAATACTGAAAGAAAAGGACCTGTTACTGAATAAATCTGTGGGCAGAAAATCTGTGTCCCCTCAGTGTTTGAAGTTTCCTTACCATCCTACAGCAGATTGTAGCTTTCCTGTCCTGACAGTCCTTATCTGGACTTGTGGTTTTGATTTTTAAAAGAAGAGAGAGAAAAAGCTTACCAGAATTGAAAACACTAGCAAGCAAATCTGCTAACTGTAGTCATAAATTGTTATCAGTCCAAATTACCACTTATTAGTTCAAGAATATTATAGCTTTCATTGGCATTTGTCTCCAGTTTTCCTAGAAGAATCCGGTATTATTGCTCATGTTGATTAGTGGGACCACAATGAAGCAGAAACAGTTTAATCTTCATATATTTGCATTATTTGCTTTAATAAAATAACACTCTACACATTGTTTACTTATTAGCAACACAGATCTCTTATGTTGTTGCTTCCTTTCCTCTTGCAGACACTATTCATGACTTCAATAACCCTCTCTACCATGGGCTTATTAATTTGTTTTCTAGGAGACTCCTTCTCAACCTAGTCCAACTTAAATTGAAAAGATATTTCTATCTGCTAAGTTAAGGGTTTGAAATGTCTTTACTTGTCATATCTGAAATGCAGGTTACTACACTCTGCATGACTGATAGCAAACTCACAGTCCCAGGAGAAAAACTGGTCACAGATATGGGTAAGACCATTTTTTGGAAAGAAGGCACTGTGGTAAAATTTTGAACTTTCCAGAGAAAATGTTAATCTAAATAAATGCTGCATCTAACAAAGTGTTGTAATATTACAGTTTGTCCTTCAACTGCATTTTGTTGTCCACTGTGGTAAGTGTAGCCTTGTCAAGAGTTCTTCACTTAAAGAAGGAAAAGAAGAAATCACAAATAATACTTGACACTTGTGTTTAGGTAACTGAACTAATTTCTAGGTATGGGAACAACAGTCCTCTGAAAATCATACAGCACTGTGAGAAGGCTTGAAGATAAATGATTCCAAAACTTGTAGGAAGGCCAAACTGTAACTAGAAGCAGCTAGACACTGGTTGTGCAGTATTGATTTGTGTTACATTAAACAAAATATTTCAGTGCTGTTTTGTTCACTTGGTTCCCCACAGGTTTATTCATTTACTGTCTTTCTTCCTGTAAGCTTTTTGGGAGAGAGACTTTAATTTTTATTATGTATATAAAATGACTAAAGCAAAAGGTCTCTCAGTGTTAGTACTACATAACTCATAACAGTTGATGGGGGAGGAGGAAGGAAGAAAAAGGAGGAACTGGCTGTCACAGGTATTTAAGCAGCAACCTGTGACCTCTATAGTTTAATACATTATTTCAAACATGAAAGTTGTTCTCATTTTTAGGACTAAAAAATAAAATCTATGGAACAAGATGGAGTAGTATCCCCAGACTACACTTCAGAAATGAAGGCTTGAAAAGACAGAAAGGTTTGGAAATAAATTGGTTTTGGTTAGTGATGGTGATAGAAATTGATGGATAAAACCAATCATGCGGATTATGCAGTGAATGACCATTCCAGTTTTGATCCATAAGCAGACCAAACCTCCTCTTTTTTTTTTTTTTTTTTCCCCTAGAATATCATCTAGCCCAAAGAGTAAAAAGACTATTAAAGTGCTAAATTGCAATGTCTTGGTATGATGTGTAGTAATTAATAAGTTGGACTTGAAAAAGTGTTGCAAAAAAAAGGCCCAGTGGCCTAGATATGGAAGATAAACTATAGGCAAGACTGAATATTTTATAATAGAGAGAATAAGCATTGCTATGACAATAGTCAGTTCTATTTTAAAACTCCAAGATCATAGCAATCTATGAATATTCATAATACCATTTTTGCTGCTACTCTTGGGAAATCTTTTCTGGGCTCAAAATACAGATTAAAATTGACAGTGAAGAAAGGGCGGGGGGGAGAGAAAGAGGAAAAAAATGGCTAAGACAATTTGTTGAAGTACTGTGAGAGAGAATGAAAGATCAGGCCTATCTGGGGAAGAATGTAAACAGCCTGGACGTATTCAGTAATTAGGAAGAATATCTGCAGAAGCAAAGAGAAAGAATTTGAGACATAATTTTATTATAAATTCACTGACCAAATGAACCAGAACTATGAGACTAAAAATAAATCAGAACAGGAGAAGTCTGGGAAATGGTGTTCCTGGTTCCTAAATATATGTATTAATAGAAATATATAAATACATAAATATGAAATTAATATATACATATAAGACTCTAAATGGAGTTTTTAATTTTTTTTTTTTAATCCAAAATGAACATTAAAATCCTTCTCCATCAGTTTTATTGAGATCATATTCTACACTTGTGGAATATTTTTAGAGTGGAATTGTTGTATTATTCCCAAAACCAAATATTTCACTCTGCTCCTTGGGTCCCACTTCTTTTCTTTTCTGCCTGTTAAAAATAAGGGCAATAATAATTTCCTGAAGAACTGAAAGTGTGGGTACATACTGACATTGATAGTCAAGCTGCCAATTATGAGGTATGTGAGCAACATAAGGTCCGTCTACTTGGTTTAATTTTTGGAGATCCTTTACTTTCACCTGGAGAGTAAAACAATCGGGAAACCTATCAGGAAGCAAGGCAGTTTGTACATCAAGGTCTGCCACAGGAGGTGCAGGGCATAATCTGCCAAAGCACAAACCTAAACTGATGTCATGTGTAGCTCATCTGGACTGGAAGCAGCAGAGTCACATCAGCACCGGTCAATCTGGAGGAAAGGCAACACTAATTAGCTGAGGTGTAATGTCACACTGAGATCCCTGAACAGTACAGGACCAAGCAGGATTGCCAGCTTGTTCAGTGGTGTCTTAGACACTTCAGTGTCATTGCATTATGTAGATATGCCTTAAAAGACCTGAGAGCAATGGAAAGAACAAGAAGAAAGAGAGTTTTAGTAGTCTACATGTTTATTTTCCAGCCCAGTTTCCAACAGAAACCATGTATCCTTTCCCTAAATTCCTGCAATCAGTGGAAAACCTCTGTTAGAAGCCATGTTTAAGAGAGAGTTTAAATGGAACTGTTATTTCAAACAGCGGGGATGATCAAGAACTTCATGCAACCTACTGGAGATAAAGATTGACTTAATATTTTAAAAGAGTCTCTGTATACAAAATTAGTCTGAATAAGCTGTTTGGTTCTCTGAAGCAGAATTAAGGAAAGGATATTAAAAACCTGGTAGGGAATAACTATCATAGTACTTGATTATTTGGAGAGATTTCTCAAGGAATTAAATGCTTACAAATATAACTGGGCATACTTAAATTTACTGCAGAGACCATCCTGACATGCAGTAGCAAACACTGAACTCTTTAGTCACCAAGTATCATGTCACACTGAGTGCTCTTTATTCTCAGGTAACAAGAAAAATGGCTGAACTGATTCCAGAATCTGACTTTATAAATCTCTGTGAAGAACACCTGCCAGAGTTCTTCATACCATTACTTTGGAAAAACTGTGCTGGTATGATCCTAATGTTCAGGTTTGCTCTGGTATGATGCTAGTAAGGAATAAATTGATGATATCATGCGTACTGGAGAGATCAGGAACAAGCTACATGTTAAAAGCCTGTTCTCCAACCTTTTCACAAGACAAGGTCATGTAAAGATCCATGGAAGAGAAACATCCAACTATTTGAATAATAAACAAGACTTCACTAAACCAAACAAAAAAATCAAAGCCTTTAGAATTAGACAAACCTATGCATTGTATAGGTCATCACTGACTTGATTCTGACATTGTCTTGCTGATATTCAAAGCCTACAAGGAAAAGCAGTGTTTCCCCTAAAAAAAAACAAAGCTGGATGAATGGTGATACTGTTCAGAACTGAGCAATTGAGACTAATGCATTCTGCTTTTATGTGTGTCCACAGAGATTATATTACAGAGCAAATATTTATAAAACAGAATAACTTTTAAATAAATTTTTGGGGAGATTATTAGAAGTTAGAAAGAAGAAAATCAACCACAACTGCCTATTCGATGTCATGGTGTTCATCTCTGGACACTACAGTTGTTAAAAGGGAACATGTTAAGCATTTAAACCCTACTGTGATCCTATCACCAGTTAGTTTAAATGAGTGTCATCCTTTCAAAGTCAACAAGGATGAGAAATGACAGTCTATACTTCAGAAAGTTTAGCAGTACTACTAGTATGGTTCAGTGGCCTAAATGTAAGTGCTTAATGCCATTTTAGGTTCTATGGACTATTTCACCTGGCCTCAGGTAACTTCTTCATAAGGGTGTGCATGACCCATTTTATCAGCTTGAGTTACACTAGTCACCTCACTGAGAGTCTTCAGTGACACTTGGCACTTCCATTTAGGCAGCTGAATTCTGCTTAGCAGGTTAATTTAGTTAGCATAAGAAGGAAGCTAATTTGGATGGAGGTGATAATCTTCCTGATATTTGCCTAAAACTGCATTCAGGCGCCTAGATCAAGATGACCAAATCTTCCTACTTCCTATGAAAGGCAACGGTACTAGGCAGCTAGACTGTCATATGAAAGGCAACTTTTATTAAAGGCTGTGATCTTGAGTAAAAGAGTTGGGTCTTTTGTTCAGACATTTTGAAGAGAATTTGTCAAATTATGCAGAATGTTGTCAATACAAATCAGGACCATTTTGCAAGGGGTTAAAGTGGGACACATTAGAATCACAGAATTACAGAATGGTTGAGGTTGTAAGGAACCTCTGGAGGTCATCTTGTCTAATCCCCTGCTGGAGCAGAACCACCTAGAGCTAGTTGCCCAGAACCATGTCCAGATAGCAAACTTTAATCAGAAGTCAAACACATAGTCTACCTAGTTATCTATGGCTTTTTATAGTCAGCATCTACAAAGGGACACTCCTAACTCCATGGCCTAATGAAAAGTCAGATTCAGCTCCAGACTTAGACATCTGAACTTAGATTTGTACAGTCTGTGTCAACACATGAATTAGATGTCTCATATTGACTACAGTCAGTAAAGATCTACTCAAAGGAGTTTAATGAACTAGTCAGCAGCCTATGTAAAGTTATCAGCTTTAGGATAGTTTCTCTAAATTCTACCAACTGTCATAACTAGATCTCCACAGAGACACTAAGGACCCTTGCAGACATTTATATAGCAAACAGATCTCGATGTCCAAGTTCAGAGCTGAATTCCAGAACTTCTCTTCTCTGGGAGAAGTTTTTGTAGTTCACTAATTAGTGTTTCCTTTCCATCTTGATACCTTTGGCAGTCTGAAGTCAAGATTTGTTCTCAAAGAAAGGCCTTCATAATAATGGCTATAGAAAAAAAAAAAAATCACATGTGAAAAAATTCTAGATGCAAAAGGAAAGAATCTTCTAAAGATAAACAAATACCTCCATGAGCAACAGAATCAGTTGAGCCATTAATTGTGAATTCACAGCTTGAGTATGAAACTGATGCTTAATACTGAAGGAGTTCTTTTTCTCCACTAGTTGACACACTCTATCCATATTTCATTAAAGTAACACTTTTGTGACCTCTGCCACTGTCAAATTTGGCTAAAATTGGTAGCAGTTATTGGGTAAAAAAATAACATGATCCAATGAGTTTATTTAGGAAACCAAAGAACAAATGAACTTGACAATGTGAATTTTGGTTTCTGCTGTCAAGCCCCTCTCAAAAGGTCCTTGACTTTCTCTTTTTTGCAATGGTGATAAGTAACTATCTCTTTTTCCTTTTTGTATCTTCCCCTATATCAACATTCTCATTCTCCAGTGCTGTAGAGAGAAGCTAAAGCCCTACAGTTTTCTCAGAGAGAAATTCAGGAATTGAAGCAAGCAAGCAGGCAATCTCTGTCTCACAGATTACAGCTGAACACAGGTTGAAAACCTCTGTCTTCATCCTTGGCTTCTTACAGATTGAATGCATATGACAACAAGCTGGGGAGTCTGTTCCCCTGCAGGGACATATCAATGGAAAAGTTTGGCCATGCCACTGTCCTAGGACAATATTTGAGAAAACAGAAAAAAAGCTGATAACAGACAGTAACTGAGTTGCAAAAGTACCATATCTAATTTTAGAAACATGTAATTTTTCAAAACTTAATTTGATGGTTTTACATAATACCTTTACATGTTATTTTGTTGTCAGTAAACATGAGTTTGGAGTTTGTTACAAATGACCTCATATCTGCATTCCTGGGTGCAAATCTAACCTCAGTGGTATCTATTCTCTAGCAGAATTCAGACAGCTTCAATGAAATGAATGTGAAGAAAGAAATCACTAACTGGGTTTTCAAACTGTATAGGAAATGGGTCATGCAAATTCTGGCTTTTCAGCTAAGGTGTAACTTGAACAGAAAATAAAAAGGTGATGACAATGTGGCTGTAATAATTTTAAAAGCTTCAGAATTCTTTCAGAATTTTTTCCATCATGAGCATTATGGTGTTGCAGTTCCTAAAAGCCTATTTGTCTTAAACTAAATGGAAAGATTTTCTTGCAAGTCAGGGAATGAGCACTTTTTTCTTTTTTTTTTTTCTTTTAATTCCATTGGTTATAAGACAAATAAAGACAGTTTTCTCATTTTCTCTGCAAAGATAAAACTGAGATAGTGTCCCCCAAGGCATGTTGAAGAAATAGAGACAGAAATTTAGGCCAAGGTATTGTCAGGTTACAAAGCAAGATAGCAGTCAATCTGCAATTATCTTTTGGTTAAAATTGTCTGCTGACCTGGATATTGTCGAATGGGTTTTGATAGTTGAAGGTGACTGACAATTACTATTGCGTAATTTATGTTCATTATTTCAGGTTATAATATTTGTGGTTGCACAATTTAGTAAACGAAACATTGAATAGAGTTTTTGGTGTCATGCTGAGGATATTTAACAATTTTATGACCTTCATGCAGTAATAAAGCGTAAAAGTCAATCATTAGATCCAGTATGATTGCATATAGCACAGGAGTTTGGGATGTAAGAAAGGAATCATAGAATCATAGAAGTGTTGACCTCTGGACGTCAGCTGTCAACTCAGAGATAAACTACTGTACTGAGTTTGTCTGGGATGGAGTTAACTGTCCTCACAGTAGCCTGCACAGTGCTGTGCTTTGCATTTATGGCTACAACAGTGTTGATAAGACACCAGTGTTCTGGTGCTTGAACAGCATTAAGATTTTCTCTCCACCTGCCCTCTCCACACCCAAAGACTAGTATGTTGGGACTGGGCAAGAAATTGGGAGGGGACACGGATCTAAACTGAACAAGGGGATATTACAGACTATATGACATCATGCTCAGCAATAAAAGCTGAGGGAAAGGAAGTGGGGGAGGAATTTGTGGTTATGGCGTTTGTCTTCCGAAGCAACCGCTACATATACTGAGGGCCTGCTTCCTAGGAAGTGGCTGGACATCTGCCTGCTGATGGGAAGTACTGAATACATTCCTCTTTTTGCTTTGCTTCCATGCATGGCTTTTTCTTTTATTAAATTGTCTTTATCACAAACCACAAGCTTGTCTATCTTATTTTCTCCCCCTCTTCTTTGAGAAGGTGGAGGGACAGAGCAGCTGGGTGGGGTTCTGGCAAGCAGTCAAGGTCAACCCACCACATCTGCCCCCAACACTAGATCATATCAGCCCCAGTTTTGCCAGCCAAGGCATGAAAACCTCCCAGGATGAAAATTTCACAACCTCTGTGAGTAACCTTTTCCTGGGCTGCACAAACCTCCTACAGATTTTCTTTTTCCTTATATCTATCCTGAAAAACCAAGACAAAATTTGTAAGTATTTTCCTTTTTTATATTGTCTGCTACTACTCAAACCAATCTGGCTGTAACATCTACATAACTGCCTTTACTTGTATCAAGTACCTTTCTCAGTGTAGAACTCAAAATTAAAACCAAGAATTCCCTCTCTAGTGAACAGAAAACTTTCAGGTCTATAGGAATACGATCTATAATAAGCAGCTAGCAGCTGCTTGTTGAAGTAGAATACGTAACTTGTCAAGAAGGGAAAAATAGTATATGCTTAAGTCTTCTGAAGAGTATAGCACACCATAAAGAAATGAAGAAAGTATTTGATTTCACATGGTCTAGAATTGTTGGTGTGACAGTCTGCCCTGAGAAATATACTCCGTACAGTGCTTTTCTCTGGACTATCTGGGATCCAAGTATCAGCTGGTTCACATCTACCAATTCAAAGCATGAATGAAGGAAATCATACTTGTCAGTATACATCAGTAATCTTCTACATCTCACATAAGTATAAACGTAGGTTCTGTGTCAAAATGAATTCAGCCAAAACACAGTTCCTAGCTCATTTCTTTGAACATCTCAGTCTTCTCTCTTAAAAGATGTGCTGTTACTGTTGCTGAAGTCTCTATTTTCTATGAAGCCTAAGAGTTGCAGTATTTGCCATAGAAGCTTGAAAGACTTCTTCAATCCAGAGCTGCTGCTTACAAGGATAACACTCTACCTATTGAAGGGCACTGCTTCTTCTCTTCCACTTGAAAAGGTGTCTCCATGGATTCAAAAGGCAACATCTATGGGGGCTGGATACAAACAGACAAGCTAAATAATTTCTTATTATTCTAGCAACCTAGATAGGAAAAAGGAAGTCTGAACTATGCTGTTATTCTTGAAAAAATGGTGTATTTTACTTTGCACAATCAACAATTAAAGAAAAAAGATATTATTTTTATCTCACTGTAACTGACTTGCTTATAGCACTCAGATTCTGGCAAAGCTGGTGCTGGAGTCTGTATCATCTAAGTGCTCATCTAGTGACTTGCTTATAAAATCATCTCTCCTCTTAGCCCTGACTGTAGTAATAATATATTTTCAGTTCACCTGGTTGCAGTTAAAATTTCATTTCCAAGGGAAATCTCAAACTGTTCTTAAGAAAATTAATACATACAGTTATAATAAGGGAGGGGAAAACAAAATACTGTAAACTATATAAAGAGAAAAACTTTTAATTTTTTATTTGTTTTCACAGTGTTCCAACACTAAAATAACTATCTCATATGCCCCCTCAGAGAAGGTGTGAAGCACTGAGAGATTTGTGTAGAGATATGGTGTGAAAGCTTTTAATAAAAAGGGTGAAATGGCTGTTTCCAATGTTTCAAAGAGTTTCATGTGCCTTGTATTTAATCTTCAAGTGTCTCACCAGACAATAAGCACCTGCAATGAGAATATATATAGAAGATCATGGACACCTGGACCACAGTAGTTATTTAAGCAAATAGAAAAAGAAGTTGGGATTTCAAGTAAACGAATTCTTTTTTTTTTTTTTTTTTTTTTTTAATGTGAAAGTTATTTGAGGGTGTTGAAAGCTGGACTGGACCTATTGGTCCCTCATGCAGACATTGAATTAAATTCTTCTGTTAACTGCACTTCAATTAAGTAAAAAAGGACAGGTGATGTATAGGTGTTATTCAGAGCACAGTTTGAACTATTCTGTAGGAGTTACACTAGTAAAAAGCTATAGTATATAGTATCAGCAGACCTCACGGGACTAGTACAAACCTTGACTAATTTATGAAGCAAATAAACCAGACTCTTGGATTAATTTTAAGCATCTTCATCTTCTATTAAAAACAGTTTTTAGTAATATTTAACCTAAGTGTTTATGTGGTTCCTTGTTTTTTCTGGTGTTATGGAATCTTCTCCACTCTGAACCCAACACTATTGAGATCAATGGGCATCTTTTCACTGACTTCCTCAGGGTTAATGGTAGTCTTCTTAAAATAAAGTTTCTCGTTTCTGTGGTCAAATATATCTTTATAAGGGTAGCACTATACTGTTAAGAGATGAAGTGACTGTACAGTATTTTTTGTTGTTAGTTTGTGTTTAACCTGTTAATAGTATCTGTCTGATTGCCTACAAATATTTAACTACATGTCCGAACATTGAAGTCTTGAATGTGAACCATGAAAAGAATAAACTTTAGCAAAAGGCTGCTCTGCAGCCTCTGATTACTACACCTATGTTTTCTTCTGCAGAAGCTTTCTTGTCTCACAAACACTGACATCTCTGTTGGAAGTAATTGCTCCCCTGAGCTTGTCAACAGCTTTTAGAAACAAGAAGCTCTGGGGATACAATCCTCCTGGTGCCTCTGAAATAAAATGTTTCCCTCTGAGTTTCCTTCTCTTAAAGAGACCAGGAACTATTTAAACAATTTTGTTTTTCCTTTAAATTATAACTCTGTTCTATCTGTGATTTAGGTAAGGGAATGCATAGGCAATCTATAAAATCATATCAGCATGAGCAGTCACAACTGCTTCATGAGCTCCTATGGCATAGCACATGTTTGGGAGGTTTAGGGACACACCATAGTTCCAGTCCCATTTAATGTACTGTACTAATTGTCATGTAGCTCTCTTAATTAAGGTAAGTCTGGGGCCAGTTTCAGTGGTCAATGTGTGCACAGAAAACGCTGCTTCTGGAACACACCTGCAAATCCACCTAATTGCACATGTCAGGAGAAAAACCCGATTAACCCATGTCAGCTGGAGCTAAGTTTAGTTATTCTCCCCTCTTTTTATTTTTTGTTTAAATGGTGTCTTGACTGGAGAGAGGTATAGGTAAAACAATGAAAGCACGGAAATCTTCTCATGCTTAAAGGAAAAGGAATGTGGTTCTGTGGGTCACATTACAAAGGGATACTCATAGTCCTGTGTAATCATTAATTTTATCAGTATCAGTAAGCACTCAGTGTCCACTGGCACAGGGAATAAGAGCCTTCAGTTATTCTCCTACATGGCAAAATGCTGTACTGTTATTGCTAAGTCACACCGCAGGCACGATCATTTTACAGAAAGGTGAATGTATTTGAGCTAACAAAGGTCAAGGGACTAGTTGTATTTTTAAAATTTTCTCTGACCCTGATGTCCAATAAATAACCTTTACTGAAGGGAGCTTAGTGCTGAGTACTTTGTGAACAGGCCTGTCAGTTGTGTTGAATTAAACCATAAAGGTTTGAGCCATACACTATTTTCTGTGCTGCAGTTGATCCTACAAAATTCATTTTACTTTGTACCATAATTCAGCTACAGTTTGTATTCCCAGAGTCTAAAGACTGATGCTCACAGCAGGTAGGTTGGCAAGATTTTCAAATGTATTGCTATTTTTTTTATTTTTGGTATCAGATGTCTCGCATTGCTAAGTAGAACACATCCATGGTTGTATAGTTTGTAATTACATCAACCTTTTATTTTTTTATTTAATTAATTAAACAGCTTCATTACTTCACCTTCTTTCCCTTAGAAAAATGTTTGATTTGTTGCTAGGTTTTACTGAGGTGTTTGAATTTTATGGGTAAGAACTAAGTAAAGGATCTCAAAAAACTTTTAGGTTTGCTTTTTTAAAAGCTCGTGCTATTTCTGAATATTTGTATGAATCATTTGCCTATACCTTTATCTTTTTTATATGATATTAATGGTATTTCATCCTCTCTATCAGAAGTGATATGCATCTTTAAGGTTCCTCTCACATTGTGTTAACAGTTGTGGTATGTGTCTGTTTCCTACATTTTGGAAAGATTCTTAGATGACACATAATGTTTTCTCTTTGTTGTTTCACACATGGTGTATTGCAACAAACTCAAAGCTACATAGCACTTGTCATGTTGTACCACCTCAGAACAAACACGTATCTACTGGAGTATAACTCAAATCTACTTTCTCAAAAGTAAGAATGCTATAAAAAAACTTTCCTAGAAATAAATGGGAGAATATACAGATAATTATGAATATTTTCTGTATTTTCCATGAACAGAAGATTTTCCAAAAAGATCTACTGATTACTAACCTTTCTGGTTTCTCAAATTCAATATCCTAAGGTCAAACTTTTACCACATGAGAAGTTCAGGAAATCAGTGGTTGCATTCTCACATCTACGACAGTCATTGAATAACACAGTGGGTTAATGATATCACACTTCACTGCTGGAAAGATATTTTCCTTCTTTTCATAACATGATGTGAAATCTTTTTTCAAATTAATAAGTTGATTAATATCACTGTATAGTTCTCTTTATGATACAGATGGGAAATATTGCCATGACATCTCAACAGCGGCTACAGATCTTCAGTTTGAGTGAAAAAAAAAAAAAGAATAGTGTGACGTTGTGAGGTTTATCCAGAGCAATAAGAGGCCTACTGACTCTCTTAAAATGCAGGAAAAATATTGGTCTGCAGCTGCCAGAGAATTCTTTAGCTGAACTTGGCATTAGGTAGCACTCACTCCTGCTCAAGCTTCTGGCAGTTTGGCAGGAGACGCTCCACTCCATGGGTTCCTTAAAGATGTTTTGGGGTATTTATTCCCTCAAAGCTGTGTGCACTACTGTAATATTTATACTTACTTTACTGGAAAGACTGTCTATTTTAATATCTCAGTTCCATCCTCAGTTCAGATCCTCCTCTCAAGACTGAGCAGTCTTTAAGATGAAGAATAGATTTATTAAGCATCACTTAAACTCAGGGCTTCCCTCCAAAAGTCTGTAAAGAGCGGGTAACCTGCAAATCAATACATAAAACTATCTTGGCCTTGTTGAATAACTCGATACTCCTCTAGCTGTATGGCCTGAAAACAAGCTCCACTTTTTGTGTAAGCAGCAGTACAGTTCTGCAGGTGGTCCCAAGACCTAAAATCTAAACTAGCTTAGAGTCAGCCAGCACGTTGCTGTGAGCTCTCCTTGAGCTGTTTCCCCAGATTTCTGTCTGGTTTTTGTAATTTAAAGATCTCATTCTCTGACAATAATCAATCTATCTATTTATCTATCTATCTATCTATCTATCTATCTATCTATCTATCTATCTATCTATCTATCTATCTTTTCAGTGTGGTCGTTTTAATTCTTTTTTTCCTTTATTTTTCTCATGTTTGCCTTCTGTTTTGAAATCAGGCACAGGTTTGCTGATTCATCTCCCTCCACTTTCCCTGTTTTTCAGAGCTGATTTTAAGAGATCTGTGCACTTATCCTTGCTGGCCTTCCCTCGGGCTGAATGCCTAGGGTACTTACAGGTTATTATATTTGGGTCACTCCTACTCAGCCCAATAGTCAGCTACCTTTGTCAAACATGGACTGTTTAATTAATTCCCTAATCCCAGCTGGAACTTAACTACCTTATACTGAATACTAAACAAGCCGAGACTGTCTTGGTGTCTGGTATATTTCCAGTTCTTTGAAGAGACCACATATGATTCATTTCCTATAAAAATGAGAGCTGTGACAAAAAAGCACTTCAGAGAGACACATTTAAGAGACTGAATATCTCCCCCTGTCATCCTGCTAACTTTCTATTTATTGGTATTAATTTATGACAGTTACATATAACTTACATTAAGCAGAAATTACATACTGTAAAGAATAAAGAGTATTTAAAACTTATGAAGTGGGCACAAACATATATAGCAGGAGGTAATAAGTAAATCAAGATGATTATCGATACAGCAGTGAAAAACACTGATCCTGCCACATGGAGAAAATTATGCCAATGGAGAAAATAAAAACAATCTTAACAAATTAACACAAAAGAAATCTGAATGCTATTGGAATACAAATATTAGAAGGAGACTTCAAGGGCTGGGAACTGAAAACCCAGCAAACTCTCTATACTACTCCAGACTTGAAATGCTGAAAGTAAACTGGGGATTATCCTAAAGTGTTCTCTTTAAAACAGTCTACACAATGAAAAAGTCTCGCCTGATAATTTTTACAGTCAGAGTGAGTGGTGATGGCATAATTTTTAGTGAATTCCCTGGGAGTAAAATAGTGAAAAAAAACATCTTATAACTAATACAGATTATGTGATGAATGGCAATATATTTCCAGAGAACCTCAAGATTTTATGGGGAAATATAGCCAGAATACATTCAGCTCATGAAACAAAACAACATTGCGTTGTTTGATAAAGTAGCAATAACAATACAAAGTGTATCCAAGGAAAAGGAGTCTGAGCAGTCTTATCAATGTAACCTCACCAATCTACCCTTCCCACTGAAGATAGCTCTAAACATATCTTTGTGTATGTTCAGCACCACTGTCAGTCAATCCTGTAGTAAGTGTAATGTGCACTTATTAGTATTATAAATGCAGTGTACAATGTGCATGCAGTAATTATAGGTGAAGCATAGAGCTTTTTACTGTCAGAGATGGTATTTATGTTAAAATTTCTTATTTACAAAGGTATTTTGCCATAACCTATTTTTTCCCTTTGTGCATTTTGGACCCAAGAGAAGGTATCACATGCTTTTGCTCATTTATTTTATTACTAAACATTATTCCAAACCAACCCAAAGTGAGGTGAATGGAATATGCCATATTTAACTTTGCTGTGTAATTATGTCCTGTTGTTTCCTGTTAGACCCACACTGTGGGTCCCAATTAAAGCTTTGGAAGCACTGGAAGAATTTCTATTATTGTCAGTGTTTTTCTGTCTCAAGCATGAAATGTTTTGACCACATTTTCTACCACTAAAATTGTAGCCAGAGGTTTTGTCTATCAGAAAGGATCATTTAAATGTTTTAGAGAGAGAGAGAGCATCAGTTACTAATAAATGTATTCATTCTCCCTTGTTCACTGGTCTGCCCAGTCCTCTGAGCAGTAAATTAAAAGGAACAGATGTATAATTTGGGAAGTTTTCCAAATTCTGTTTTTTCTCCTAAGTGAAACATTAAACAATGACTGCTGTATACAATATTCTTCTGTCTATATCAGTTTCACTAAGAATCCTCATTCTGTGTTGCATGCATTGTGAATATACCAAATAGAAGGGAAATTTTTTAATATATGCTATTTCTGAACACTTGGGCATCTGATCTTTGATCAACAATTCGTAACTATTTACAATGTAGACACCTATATATGACCTTGTCATTGAGTCTCACTTTACAGTTTGTGGTGAGAATAGATATTTTAGGGTGTGATTCGCCTCATTTGAAATACGTTTGACGGATCGGGTCCTAAAACATCTATTTCATAACAACTAGTAAATGCTTCTGCTAGTCTCTCCTTTCAAACATTACTTTCATACTTAAGGTTCCCATTTTGTCTGAATATTATCCTGAACACAGTATTTTGAATATAATGTAATAACCTGTATATAATATAATATACTGTATATAATATAATGTAGAATAGAATCATAGAATCATAGAATGGTTTGAGTTGGAAGGGACCTTTAAAGATCATCTAGTTCCACCCCCCCTGCCATGGGCAGGGACACCTTCCACTAGATCAGGTTGCTCAAAACCCCGTCCAACCTGGCCTTGAACACTTCCAGGGAGGGAACAGCCACAACCTCTCTGGGCAACCTGTTCCAGTGTCTCACCACTCTCACAGTAAAGAATTTCTTCCTCATATCTAATATAAATCTACCCTCTTTCAGTTTAAAACTGTTACCCCTCATCCCATCACTACACTCCCTGATAAAGAGTCCCTCCCAATCTTTCCTGTAGGCCCCCTTTAAGTACTGGAAGGCTGCTATAAGGTCTCCCTGGAGCCATCTCTTCTCTAGGCTGAACAACCCCAACAGTCTCAGCCTGTCCTCATAGAGGACATTGCTTCAACCCTCTGATTCTGATATAATGTAGTAGTTTTGGTATTTTTATAATAACTATAGAATTATCAGAATGTTTAGTTAAATGGGGCTGGATACAAATTTCTGTTAAACTGGCAATACTCTTTCCTTTCTTTAGTCTTGGGGGATGTGTCTAAATCTCTGGTTTTACGCAGAATTAGGTGCCTAAGGGATCTAAGCTCAAGGGATCTAAGCCCCTAAGTGCCAAAGGGCCCTAGTGCAGATTCTGTTCTTCTTAAGCTCCCTTATTTAGGAAAATTAAACTATTCATTCAAACAGTGGAGAGCTTATAAAACTGTAATAAATCTGAAGTAGAGGTTAAGTGATTTGGAACTTGGTTTTGATGCAAATGCTCCCAAAAGACTAGACTTTTTCTCTACACATGACCAGAAATCCTCTAAAATCTGTTCATGTCAACACCTATCTCAAAATGAAACACAAGTGAAATCCAGAAACTATTTCAGAAGGACTATGTAAGTTGCTTGAGGTACTGCTAATAGAGTGCAGCTTACAGACAAGTGAATGAAGGGTTGGAAAAGTTAGGCTCTTCCAACAGGGAGGTTGTGGAGGGTTGCAGTCATAGCCAAGCAATTTCCTCTTCACAGCAGTACAGGGTATGTAATAAAATCCGTATCAAAGGTCATCCTCCCTCTGAATACAGCATTTTATTTGCTTAAACAAAGAATTACTCTAAGGTGTGTTTGGTCAAATGACAGAATTACTTAGTCACAGGACTAGTTCATTCCCCTTGTTTGAAGCAGGATCACCTAGAACAGGTTGCTCAGGACACTGTCTTGTTTTTAGTATCTCCAAGGATTGAGACTCCACAGTGTCTCTCGATAACTATTTCAATGTTTTTCTGTATTTCAGTTTGTGCCCATTGCCTCTTGTCCCAGTCACTGGACACCACTAAGAAAGTGCAGCTTCATATTATTTACTCTCTCTATCAGGTATTTACACACATTGTTGAGAGTCCCCTGAGCTTTCTTCAGGCTGAACAATATCAGCTCTCTCAGCCTCTCATCATAGGAGAGATGCTCTAAGCCTTTAATAATTTTTGTGCTTCAGCACTAGGCACAGCACTCTGGATGTGTCTTACCAGGGCTGAGCAGACGATAAGGATCACATCCTTTGACCTGCTGACAACAGCCTTCCTAATGGAGTTCAAGAGGCTTCTTTGCCATAAGAACACATTGCTGGTTCATGGTCAGTTTGATGTCCACCAGGACCCCCATGTCCTTTTCTGGAGAGCTGTGTCTCCCAGCCCTTCCTGGTATATGGAGTTTATTCCTCCCCAGGTGCAGAACTTGGCATTTCCCTTTTGTTGAACTGCATGAGATTCCCCTTTGAAATTTTCCATCTTGTTGAGGTCCCACTGAATGTTAACAGAAGCAGCTAGTGACTAGGACACTCCTAGTTTTGTGTCGTGCAAATGATTGCTCACATAGATGCAGATAACAGTCCAATTCTTTATGCTTTTTGACATTTTTATTTAAATTGTTTGGTACTGCAAAGTTCTGGAGTAGCTATAGAGGGTGAACACCTCCAAGTGACATGTAATGTATGTAGAAGGGATTTTTGTGTTAACTTCATGACAAGAACACAGCAGGCTGGGATTTCAAACTATGATTGCAATTAACTTATTTATGAAGGTAAAAAAATGAAAATAATAAATGCTTTTATTTCTAAGGCAAGATGAGAACAGAAAGAAGCTCATTGAAGTGTAAAAACTTTCAAACTGCTGAAGCACATCATAACAACTGCAGAGAAAAGCTCCTAGGAGAATGCAAGGGTCTTAAATACTACAGTGATCAGCACTTGATAGTAATTAAATTAAAGATCACTGTTGCAGTGCAGAAAATCATTATTACTGTAGTATACAAAATGTAATATTGGAAACTCAGATGGAAATCTGGAAATATAAGTATTAAAATTATACAATTGGATCTTTTTTTTTTTTTTTCTATGAAAAACAATTCCAATTTCAAAGCCAAGTGCGTTCACAATTCAGAGTATTAGAGTTTAAGGACTTTTTTTTTTAAAACTCCAAGGACATAGAGCTGAAGAGAAATATTCAAGAGCATAGTGGCCACAAATACAATAAAATTAATGAAAGAGCTTAACTGGAATAGATCCTGACTGTAGCTCGTGTTACATTTCAAAGACTGCATTTAGATTTCCTCTGTAACATTAGAAATGATTGCAAGTAAAGTAATACTCCAGTAAATCTCAAAGGGAGTTGCTATTTGTGGCAGTTATCTGCGGATAGAAGAATGAAAGCAGAAAGAAAGAGTTTGGAGAATCCTTATAATGTGATAAAATGTTGTATGCAGGAGAAAATCATAAACATTATGATGAATAGTGTGATTCATTCTTGAGTCAATGATGATGATGGGATGGGATGATGATGATTAAGAAGAGAATACAGAACAAAAGAAGTCAGGATTAGAAAGTATGCCTTGTTTCCAGGATACCACTTGATGTAGTATAAAATATCTTTCTCTGCCCAGCTTACAGGCATGATTTTCTGCCTATCACTGCTGCTTCCTGGCAGAGATTGCATCTCTTCTCCTGTACAGATTCAGATATTGGCATGGCCACTGCCTGTTCTCAATCTGAGAAGTAAAGGGATCTTTGTGGACATGGCAACCATTTCTTATATCAGATTAGTTACAGAGGATCTATCATTTAAACCACAAGGCATGGCTGGCAGTGAAATTTAAAAAAAAAAAAACAAAAAAACAACTCCTCATTGAACTGAAATATTTAAGAAACTTTAAAAAAAATAATTCCATGTCAGATTACATTTTTTTCTTCACAAACACACGTGAAAAAATACCACTTTTACATGCTCTTATAATAAAAAAAAAAAAAAAAGGAAATGAGATCCTACATTTGGAAACAAGGAACAAGATGGGGAAAATTTTTATGATCAATCTGTGAAGAGGATAATTACAGTGACAGTGGAGATGGTTAGGTCTTGTGCCAGACTGGGAAAACTGAAAGCGGAAATATGCTCATGAAATCAGGAAAAGAGGACTCTAAATACTTTTTTAAAAGATATTGTTTCTATTCAAGATACATTATTATTATTATTATTATTATTATTATTATTATTATTATTGACTTAGATAACAGTTGTGGGTACAATGCAACAGACAGCGATAAGCAGTTTGTATCCGTTAGTGAGAACTCAGTCACTGAATATGATTTCCATATTTTTGACTATTGCACAGTATCCAAGATCTTTCCTGCAGTAATAGAACAGATAGATTGTACAACTGTGGTTTTTTTTTTTTCCATGGTAATTTCAGAACAGGGTTTAGCAGGCAGTCTGGAGACAACTGCATATTTACAACAAAATAATTTTCACTGGCCAGTGTTACGATAAGCCTTCTTTTGGTTGTTTTTAGTTTAATCATTGATTAGTGTTTCTCCTTATCAAGGTTATAAGCAAGGGAAAATATTTGTCAGAAAGTTGTTTTGCAATTCATCTTAGATTAGAAATCAGTTAGTATACAGATGAAAGGTGGGTTTCTTCCACTACAGATATTTTGTTCAGTGAATATTACTATTCTCAAGGTTGTCACACGGAAGAGGATGTTGAGGAATGGCTTTTTTTTTGGCTGTTGGAAAACTATTTTAGGCATACACCAGAAAATACTCCTGTAACGTTATTTTCACTAGTATGACCTTGGACTTCTTTTCTGGCTGAAATGCAGGTCTTTGGAAAAGACAAACGATTCCAGATGTCTGAGCAGTTGTTTGGATGGGTTGTTCAGTAATGTTCATGAACTCCTTGTGTGCTGTCTCCTGTAAAATCTCTGCTTGATGTGATCTGTGAATACTTTGCAGTGTATTGGAGGGAGCCTACACATTTATCTCAGGGCAACAGATTTCGAATGAGAAAGGCTAAAGAGAGAGCCTTATGAGACACAGTGAAGTGCTTCAGTCCTTCCTTGGATTTAGCTCCATACCTCCAAGAACATAAAGCACTGTTGACCTCCACTTTATTTAATTTTCCACTGTTACAGGTGAGGATTTATTACAGTACATCTTATCAGTTATTCTACCTGATTTGAACACTGGACATGGTTTGTAATGGAACAGATGCCAAAGGCTGCCATCATCCCCCTTTCTGCAGAGGGAGTTTGGAGTGAGTTGCTCCTGTTAGTGGAAAGGTGGGTCTAAGCCTTTCAAAAGCAAGATGTTCATAGCAGCATTTTAATTCATTTAATATGACCCCCTGCTAAATGGTATGATTTTGTGCATTTCGCCTTTGATGATTGCTTTTATATTTACTGCTTACACTGAATACTGTGGTTTTAACAGCTACAGTGTTTTGAAGCTGATTATCACACCAGTGAGTGGTGCACAATAACATAATGTGCTGATGTGCTATTTAGAAACAAAAGAAAAAAATATTCAATTGCCTGTAAAGAAACAGATTCATTCAGCTGGGTGACCAGATTCACTAAGGTAAAGGTGTGGTGCTCTGCAAATGCAAGAGAAGGCACATATGCAAAATGTGACTTTTCTGTTAATATACATGGTGTACACTGGAAAATATTTTCTGTTGGGTTGCTTATGAAATATATTACCAAAACTAACACCCCTTCACACATATGCACAATCTTCTTTCAAAAACTGACACTAAATTACATGTTCCTACTAAGAAAGAACCCTGGTAGCCTTTAGTAGCCTTTCAATATTTCCCAAAGCTAAACAAAAAGCAAGCTAAGTCTGAATGACATCACTATTTGAGATAGTTGTAGATGCATTTTAGACCTGTTGGGACACTCTGTGCTTGCAGTGTTCCATAGGCTAACAAAACACGGCAAAGTGATGCAGTAAGAAACCTCTCTTTCTGTATTTCTGGGAACTAATTTCTTAAGACAGGTGCATATTTCTGGCCCCAAGTCATCAGCTAACCAACCAGAAACATGTTGTTCATCAGTATCCCCTGGGGTTCTTTTAGGGGGTTGTTTTTTACATTATGTTTTTTTTTCTTTCCAGCTGTATTTCCAGATTTAAATCTGTCTCCCCATCACCCTGTTGGTATGACATCATTTTCTTCCTTTTTTTACTTCTGAGTGTTAGAATAGCTGTTAAAATAGCACTCTATTGGCAATTTTGCTTCCCCTTTAATACAGGAGCCATCTGCTATGCTTGCTTCCCCAAGGACTGTTAGGAATTGAAACTCTCAGACATCCTCCACTCTGCATTATATTAAGATCTTTAAGATAAATGGCACAACCCATCTACCATAAAAATTGAAACATTCCAAGCCTTCTAGTTGTAACTAATCATTATCATTTAGAAGAAAAGCAGTCTTAAACTCAGTAACGTGCTTTGATTTGCAACATGTTGTCTCAATACTCAGTGTCCTAGACTGGCACAAAGTGGCCACTCTTTCTAGACTTCTATGGTTTTCAGTAACAGGAGGTGCTGGCTGTAGATAGTACTCAGAGTTGGACCTACACATTGGAATAAGTGGTGAAAATAATATTTCAGGGTTCCAGCACTGCTTGCAACCTTCCAGAGGGTATTAAACTGTCATTTTTGCCTGAGGATTAAAGACAGGACTCTATCTGTGGTTCTGGATATGATCCTTATTGCCATAGCATTTGAGCACCTATGTAACTATCCTAGACTATTTCTACCTGGAAGCTTCCCTGGATATCTGTCACCAGCTATGTAATACTGCTTTGCATTACATTGATAATGAGAGCGTTAATAAACACAGATAAAATCGCAACAGACCTATATAAAATTCAAAGCATAAGAACAGACTTGAACTGTTTCAGACAGTGAAAACGGTCTTATCACTCAACAGAAATTTGCACATATGTAAATGTCTATGTCTACTCATATGTTTATATATACACATAAATGTCATTTATATCTGTACGCAGATTTTTATCTATTCAGCATTTTTAAGTTCTAATACATGCTGCAAAGTTTGCTAATACATCAGTTTGCTAAGAAGATTTAAAGGGGTTCTTTTATCAATCTTTTGGTCTTGCTAACAAACCTAAGCCCCTTCCACCCCTTTTGACTCTGATAAATGTCTGTCTTGCAGTTTGGGCCAGTGTTGGCAATGAATGAGATTCCTTCTGGAGTGTGAATTGATGGTCTGATCCAAAATAATCAAGGATTATTTAGGCTGGAAGGCACCTCTAGAGATCATCTAATCCAAGCCCTCTTCTCAAGGGTTGGACAGAACAAGGTGCCCAGGATCCTGTTCAGTTAGATTTTGATTATCTACAAGGATGGAGATTTCATAACCTCTCTGGGAAACCTGTGCTAATGTTTTACCACCCTCACAGTAAAAAAATGTTTTCTTATGTTCAAACGGAATTTCATGTGTTTCAATTTGTGCCCATTACCTCTAGCCCATTCACTGGTCACCACTGAGGAGACTCTGGCTGCCTCTAGTTCATTCCCTCCCATCAGATATTTATACACATTGATGAGATCTCCTGAGCCTTCTCTTGTCTAGGCTAAACAGTCCCTGTTCTCTCAGCCTCTCCTCGTATGACAGATGTTCCAGTTCTTTAATCATCTTCACAGTCCTACACTGTACTTACTTCATTAAGCTGGTATCTTTCTTGTGTTCGGAGGCCAACACCGAACACAGAACTCCAGATGTGTCTCACCAGTGCTCAGCAGAGGGGAAGGGTCACCTCCCTCGATCTTCTGACACTTTTCCTAATGCAGCCCAGGAAGCTCTTAGCCTTCTTTTCTTGAGAGGCAGCATTGCTGGCTCATGGCCAGTTTGAAGTCCACCAGGTCCTTCTCTGCAGAACTGCTTTCCATTGGGGAGGCCCCCAGCATATACTGGTGCATGGGGTTGTTCCTCCCTAGGGGAAGAACTTGGCATTTCTCCTTGTCGAACTTAATGATGTTTCCCTCTGCCCAGTTTTCCAGTCTTTTGAGGTCCCTCTGAATGACAGCACACCCTGGAGGTGAATCAGCACTTCCTCCCAGTTTTGTGTCAGCTGCGCATATATGGAGGGTACACTCTGCCTTGTCATCCAGGTCACTGATGAAGATGTTAAACAGTATTGGCCCCAGTGTCACACCCTGGAGCACACCAGCCCCCAGCTGGACTTTGTGCAGGTGATCACAAGGCCTGGAAATTCAGACTATTTTCAATCCACCTCACTGTCCACTTATCTAACCCATATTTTGTTGGCTTGTCTATGAGGATATTAAGTATTGCCACAGCACACCATAAACTAATGGAGAAAACAAAAGTGTAGGTTAATAATGTAACATAAAGTCACTGTGAAAATTTCCATTGCAAATTAGAAGTTGTTTGTCTATCTGGCTGTACTGAAAAATGAAAACAGATAGGAAATTCAGATATAGTCATCATAAGTGAGGTTTGCTTTCAGGAAGCTGGAAGCAACCTTCAGAGTTTATAATGGAATAGACAAGCTGCTCTCTAATAAAAATTAAATATATATTTAAAAAAAAAAAAAAAGAGAAATGGCTTGATACTTTTTATAATGAATTTGTAGTAGAGAAAAATCTCAGGCATTAAACTATAAGAGGTAATAGTACAGTTCAAAGGGAAAATGTTAACAAACATCCAGAACTAGCATATATACTAATAATCCATAATACAACATTCTTATCCTAAGGAGATTCACGACAGTCTGCAATGCAGTTGAAAAACAAAAGAAGACACATGTTGTATAAGACTAAACTTTAATATAGGATGAGGCTGTAGATTTGTGGTTGTTGGTTAAAACCTACCTGTAAATGGTTTCCGATTCCAATTTGTTGGTAATGAAGAAATTTTATCTCTTCTCACTGTAGACTGTATTTGAATAACTGAATTATCATAGAACACTGATTTAATGTATACTTCCATAAACTTTGTTTTAAATGTCCAGGGATATCAGTTGCTACTACAATAAAACTAACCATCTGTATATTTTTGTACCATTTGCTGCTGCAAAGCTGTAGAGTAATAAGGTCCATTTTTAGCACTTTATTAAACTGGTTTTGTTTCACCTCTCCTAAGGTATAGATTCCTGAGAAGATTTTCTGTTGCTTTGTCTTGCTTCATCTTTTCTCATCTCACCTCTACTGGTGATATGTTCTCACAGAACTCTATTTGGGCTTTTCTACATATTTAGGGCCTCATCTTTCATCTAGGGTCTCCTTCCAAAAAAGAAGCTGGAAAATGTAGAAATCATTTAGAATTTTAGGTTCTGAATTTAAAACATGTGATTGTGAAAGCTGCTATGCAAGTGCTGTCAAATCCTAGAAAACTTCACATGCCATAAGAATTTCTAACATAAATCTCTCTAGATTACTAGATTTGTATTCTGGAAGGACCAGTAAAAAAATAGTAATGTCACAGCTTAGGCAAAATGAGAGTTCACTTCTTAGCTTACTATTTGAACTGACGGGGTTCCAGAAATCAGACCCTTTATCTCCTTTAGGAGTTTTGATCTTCTAGGTGTTCTCAGAATGCAGTTGTAGGTTTGGCATCTTCACAAAATGTGTTTTCAGCTACCAATCTCTTTCAAAATGGTCAGAGGAGGACATAGGCCTGTTGTGACAGCTGCCTGGTGGTTAGAAAACTCCTTCGATCTTTAAAAGAGGTGAAGCTAAACCTTTTCTCTCTCTGAGAGTATTCACATTCAATTCCTCTTGAATATATCTGCCTCTTTTAAACATCTCGGGTTTCCATCAGTATATTAGATGCTAAATAACTGCAGAATAGAGGCCACAATGAGAACTTCGAGCTACAAGCTGCACAATATAATACAGAAATAACCAGAATTCCTGTCTCATGTTCCTCATCCATTGATTCAGATACAGAGTTGCCTGAAGAGAGAGTTGTATCTCCTTGGATAGTAGGCCACTGTGAAGTACCAGTATGGATTCTGATGCTAGTGTTAGTTTGTCTAGAACCAGTTTTGGTATCTGTGTTTGGGACTGTGCTATCTCACACAGGGTCTCCTCAAGTTTCTAAGAAGTCTGACATTAATGGTCATTTCTCATCCTGAATGGAAAAAAAAAAACCAAACAAAAAAGCCCTCAAATAAAACAAAGCAACAAAAACCCCCAAAACTCCCAAAGTCCCCATAAGCCCCTCCAAGCCGTCCAAAACCCCAAAATCAACCAACCAAACAAACAAAACCCCAAGAAAATTTAAGACCTGCTGTAGCATTCTCATTTTTAGTTTTCACATTTACTTTTCCATAGTGAGTAGCATTTCATTTTCAAGGCAGTTCTGACTCTTCGAGAGACAGATTCAAACGGCCTGCATTTACTGAATGTTTGATTTGTCTCTTGCCTAAGCTAAAGATTTTATAAATGAGAATAGAGGTTTGATTAATGTCCCTGTAATGCTGTGCTGATTTGTGAGTCATTACCTGATTATTTTTGCTTCAGAAAAGCAAATTAAATAAATAACCATGTAAACTTAAGAGAGTGGAATGGTTAAAAGATACTCTGAGATAGAAGATGGTTTAGAGACTCCCAGGCTCAGGCTGTGACTGTATTTATTTTGGATATTGTCAGGAAAAGGAGAAGACAATGTAAATTCTTTAGAGTAATGTCAAATAGAGAACACATCTGTCCAGGTAGAAATAGCTAGAGAACAAAGAGCTTGCAGATTGTGTGTCACTATTAGTGTTTTCATGGTTCAAAAGGATAATTATTTTAGTTATTACTTCTTCAAGGGTTACATTTTTTGATGTGGAACAGTTAAAAGAACTGATGCACATATTTGCCTATGAGAAAAGCTGAAACACTGAAATGCTTGAGCATCCAGTATAGTTCTGCCTTATAAGAAAAGTAAACAAATTGTGCTAGGTAACTTTTACCATCAGCAAACAATCAGTAATTTGGATAAGAGAAAGTGAGTTTTTTGTGTTCCTGGAATCCCTAAACCGTTGTTAGACAAGATTGTCATGTCTGATGGTGTAGATCTAGTAGAAAAATAAAGATGAGGGTTACTCTGTAACTTGAGGTAGCAATTAAAAATGGAATAAAGGTCTTTCACAAGGCATAACAGTCTGTTTTCATAGTAACTCCTCTTCTAAAGCAGTTTCAGATGAATACAAATCATCCACAGCAGAAATATAACATTTCATTTGTACATGTGATCTTGCACTGTTTGCTATAGACCAGTTGTATATAGTATGACTAATCAAATATTCTCATTAATAAGTCATTTAATTAATCTAGACTTCAGGCTTGCAGGAAATTATTTTGAAATTGTTTCTAATTTCTGTAAGTATAGTTGTTGTTAGATAGTTTCTACAACATTCATGGAATTTTATATATGTGAATAACTGTGATGTTTGCTTCATTTATTCAGGATTCATTATCTAAGATCTGTGACTGTTTTGTTGTACTTACTGAAGGCATTTGAAGGCTGAATAAATAAAAATACAATTGTGTGATATATAGCACTTTGTGATGCCAAGCAACTGCACCCTTAGCTGAAAAGGTCAATTTATTTTGCATACATCAAACTTCCAGTACATTCAAGTCTTTCCGAAAATGGACCTGTAGTATCAGAATGAGTAACTCAGTCCAGAAGGGACATCAGGATGTCTCCGGTTCAACCAATCTCCTGTTCATAGCAGGGTCATCTATAAGGTCAGACCAGGCTTCCTAGGGCTTTTTCTTGTTTACTCTTAAACGTCTCCAAGGTACTTGAACAACTTCAACCTCCCCACAGTCACTGGAAGCTGCTGTTAGGTCCCCCTGAAGTCATCTCTGCTCCACGCTGAGCAAGCCCAACACCCCCAAGCCTCTTCTTACAGTACAAACGCTCCAGCCCCCACCGTTTCAGTGGCGTCTCTTGAACTCCCTCCACTTTATCAAGGTCTTTCTTGTACTGGAGTTGAAAAACTGGGCATAGTATCTAGGTGTGCTCTAATGAGATCTGAGTAGAGGAGTATAATATCTTCCCTGGATCTCCTGGCTCTGCCCCTCTTCCTATAGTTTAGGGTGCTGTTGGCCTTTTGGATGCCATTGTCCCTGTGGTTCTGTGTGGGAATTAAGAACTGGTGGTTAACAAAATGTAAACTGGTCTTGAGGTTAGAAGAATGATTGTGGGAAACTGAGGCAACATTCAGAACACTGTGTTGCAAGCGTCAGAAACAGCAGGCCTGCAGAATGCATGGTGAGCATGTGAGAAGTAAACAGATAAAACCTGAAGGTCAGTAGGATGTAGAAGTAAAAACAAACCTATGTAAACAAGTGGTAATAAATTGGGAGCTGGCACACAGTGCAGCGGTATTTGCTCTTGGCAATGCCTCCCCTTCAACAAACTTGAGTGAGTTTGTTTTTCTTCGGCGCATCACCCCGGCCCTGGCTGGACTGAGACTGACAGTCCCATGCTCAGCTTTACCTCCCAGCAGGACTCTCAGGGCCTTATTCACAGAGCTGCTCTTCAAGCAAGCAGTGCCCAGCCTGTGCCTTTGCAGCGGCTTGTCCTTCCAAGGTGAGGAACTTTGCATTTGTCCTTATTAAGTTTCGTCATGTTCCTGCTGGTCTACTCCACCAGCCTGTTTAGGGTGTCCTTGAATGGTTTCCCCAAGTCTGGTAGCATCTGCAAATTTTATAAAAGTGCACTCCACCTCCTCCTTTAGGTCTTTGACAAACTTAAGCAGAATAGTCTCAGTATCAACACCTGTGGTAACACACTTGTCCCCGGGTAGAGAATGACCCACTAAGCATCTGAGCACTATCATGCAAACTCCTTTTTATCCATCCAGTTGACCACCAATCCAGAATATTACAGCCTAATTTAGATACAATAATGTGGGAGACAGTGATGAAAGCCTTGTTAGAACTGAGATAAATAACAGCCCCTTGATATGTAAGTTCTCATCACCTTTTTCTCCTTCATGTGTCTAGTAATGTGCTTCAAGGGTATTCATTTCATAGTCTTTCTGGGACCAAAGTGAGGCTGAGCAGCCTGTAGTTCCATGAATTATCCTTCTGGTTTTCTTTGAAATTGGGAACAACATTTGTATTTCTCCAGCTGTCAGTCATGTCTCTAGATCTTCATGACCTTGTATTGTACTGTGTAATGTCTTGGATACTAGCAGGAAATCACGCCATTGCCAGTATAAAAGTACTTTCCTGTACTTCTTTATGCAGAATTGCAGAATCACAGAATCATCTAGATTGGAAAGGACCTTGAAGATCATCTAGTCCAACCGTTAACCTAGCACTGGCAGTTTCCAACTACACCATATCCCTCAGCGCTATGTCGACCCTACTCTTAAACACCTCCAGGGATGCATCTATGTTTACTTCTTTTCTCAGACTTCTCACTGAAAATCACTAGTCTCACTTGTTGTTCCAGAGTTAAAATTCAAATTTGGTCTTGATAAACTGGGAGCTGATAAGTACGGCATTGCCTTAGAAAGTGTTTGGGGGAAAATACTGTCTTAGAGTAGCAGACTGTCAGTTTAATGACAGTTGAAAATCTGTAGGTGAATCCACTCTCTTAGCTGAACATTTTGATGAAGCTGTCTCCTGCATTGAGATTTTACTCCTCTGTATGAGTTGCACCTTTCCTGTCTTCATGACCTGCCACTAAAAGTCAGCTTGCTGTCTTCTATTGTGTATGCTGTCAGTCTCACTGACCTAGTGCTCCAGAGCAAGAAACTGCTGGTAGTGGGATCCTGGCATAGGAGAGCAGCTCTGGCAATGTGCAGATCTAGATTCCTCCTAAAAAGCATGATCCCCCAGACTGAAGCTTAGCTTGTACCTCCCTGTGGTGTGGGACCAAATGTGTGAATTCCCATCCAAATCGTTGCACCATGGATAGGCACATACCAAACTGAGTTCCCTGTTATATTAGGTTAATGGTTGGACTAGGTGATCTTCAAGGTCTTTTCCAACCTAGATGATTCTGTGATTCTGTGGTTTAACATAGATTTTGGGCTGGGAGCGAAGCACTGAAAGGCCTTATACTCTCCTTTCAGGATGGAAAATGTTCTGCCCTGGGATATTCCATTACCTTGTGGTTAGGACACTTTCCTGGGACTGAGATGCATACAGTTCACTATCACTGTGTTAAGGAGTCCTGAGACATCATACTTCCTACTTCACAAATTCCCCAGGTTAATGACCTTTTTGGTCAATGTAGGCTTTTTGGAGAGTGAACCAATAGAAGGTCTTTAATTCTTATTGCATTAGGTCTTATGTAGAAAACAATAGTTAATCAGCTCAATAAAAATAGGGATATTTCCAAACACATCCATATGTTGTAGTCATGCAGGGATCTGAATATCTCAGTTAGGTTTTACAGTTTTTTTGTGTTCAAAGGTTTCCCTGAATTGGTCTCTTGGCACTCTGAACACCCGTACCTGGTTTACTGCATGCTTGCTCATGCCGCACAAAAAATGTATTTTTAAAGCAGTTTTCAATAACCTCTCTGTTAAAATCAGCTCCCTAGTATCTTGTTGATAAGAATACATATATGAGCATATGCTTGGCTGTATGCTGCCATCTTAGTTAATATATTGGAGATTTACCTGGGCAGTTCTAAAGTATACAATGTAAGCTCCTAGGGCTTGAGATGGAATTCCCTAACTTGGACTGTGAGCAGTCACAGAGGTTGACTAATAACAGACACTCACCGAATAGGTGAATAGATTAATAGATCTTGTCTGGTTACTAGAGTACAAATACATTAGTGTGGGGACAGTACTCTGTTACAGAAGCTACTGATTACACATTGGGGTGCTATAAATGTAATATCAGTATCATAACTGCACATATTAAAACATGTTTTAACCACAGGGTATAGCTAATTGCATGGTTTTGCCCTGTGATTTTTTTTTTTTTTCAGGAGATGCAGTATAAAATTGTTTCAAAGGATCACTTTAGTTGGTGAATAGTAAAAGACCCTTTGGTTATCAGGCATCAGACTTGTGAGTTTATATATTAGTTTATTTACAGAGTTATACCTCATTGCTTTGCTCCCCTCACTCCACCACCACAGACACACACTCCTTTTAAACAGGAATATTAGCACCTTGTGATTCAGAGGTACACCATGAAACAAAATGCATTGTGCATTTTTCAGATACTGAGTAAACAGACACAGTATAAGTAGCATGGATAGAAATGTTGCAGGATTGATGCACGTCACAACAAAATGGGATGTTATAAACAAAGGGAATTCAAAAAATCTCATTTCCTATGAAAACTGAACTTTTTAAAGAACAGGAAATCTAGCATTGTGTTTCCCCTTCATATTCACCTATGGATAATGGTTATTTTAGTATTGACATAGATCTTAGACATAGCATTTTTCCAGCTGGTGATTTATTTCCCATACTATACCATGTTTAACTGGAAACCTGACATCAGGCTTTCTGAGGTGAAAATTCTCTCTGAATGTTCTAAGTGAGCAGAACTCCACAGAGTAATAAAATATAAAAAAGTACTGACAATTTATATATGCTGTTAATTCCACTGATTGTGTCCAAATTCCAAAAGCAGCCTCTGGGTATTACATTTAAACATTATCCTCTTTGCAATACTCTGCTTTGAGAAAAGAATATGTCAGGAGTTACTCAGAACAGTGACTACAAGGTTACAAATAGCTGTCAGCGAGGTCTAAAATTATTATCTTTCCTCAATGAAACTGGAAACAGAGAACAAGTTGGGCAGCAAAGTAAAATGTGGACATAATCAGCTACAGCAGTAAGGAAAGCAAAATGTGTGCTGCTGTATTTCTACCATGTGAGGGAACATCAGCATACATGAAATTATTTAAACAAGTGAACAAATTTGAAGCAGAAATTATACACTGAGAAAACCAGTACATTGGTCTAGGTCTTCAGCTGGTTTAATTTACATACTTTGGATAAGGCTAAAATTTAGAGTGTGTGTGTGCACGCATGCATGTTAAATATAAATAAAATATGACTCCTTATAAAAATACTCATTAGTTCTGTATTACAAATTTTGTTAAACTATGGATGGAACTTGTGGCACTTGTCTTTATATGTACTAGTTCTATTCACCTGTGGCTGGTTATTCACTGCTCGTGAATACCAGTAGACTCACAGTACTTAATTTGGACTACCAGAGGGCGAAGAATGGCAAATTTCATTAACTTCCACACAGATTTCCATCCTATGAGTATATTGAAGATTGTAATAGAGATTATGTAGTTTTCTGAAATGAGGGAAAAGAGGAAGGGAAGGGAAGGGAAGGGAAGGGAAGGCAAGGCAAGGCAAGGCAAGGCAAGGCAAGGCAAGGCAAGGCAAGGCAAGGCAAGGCAAGGCAAGGCAAGGGAAAAGTAAGAATAATTAGGGTAATTTAAAGTGCCCAGAGTTGTGTTAGCTTTGATTGTATAGAAGCAATTACTGTACAGTGTGACCACAAATAAAACACAGGCATATGAAAAGCAGGTCATAAATATATATTTTAAATTAAAACATCAGAAAAGTACATAACGATGACTTCTGCTGATTAAATGGCATAATAAATGACAGAAGTTCAGATTTCTCATCATATTCAATATGATTGAATTAAGTATGACTGACTATGACTAAGTAAATATTTTCTTTGCAAAAACTACATGATTTCTACCGTATGGAAGTTATGTTTACCACTTAAACACATTCTCTGCCCTTCTTTAGCGTATAACTAAATAGAGAGACCTGTAATCATCTAGAAGATTTTTAATGAACCTAAATATGAAGTTAAAAATTCCTATGGCAGACCAATACAGTACCACTAATAATTGATGACCCAATTAAGGAAAATCCAAAATCTTTTTTTTTCAGAATAGCATTGCAAGACAGATCATTAAGCAACATTTTAAAAAATAATAGTTAGGCCTCCAATGAGGACAAACAATGATTCCTCAGCAGATCCTTTTTAACCATATGTATTTATAATCTTATCTTAATACAAATACAAATACAAAGAAATTAACTTAAAATGTAACCTGAAAAAACAGAGGTTAAAGTTGATCCAAATTACAATACATTTGTTTCAAACAAAGAGTTTATACATGGGTGGTTGCTTTATCTCAGCTGTATAGTAACTTAAGTCATGATAACCTGACTGTGTAACAGATCAGTTTGTCCTAAACTTATTTATCAACTTCTGAAAATCAGGGAAAATTTTAACTAGAACTTACAGAAACATAGTTTCTTGTGAAAATTCATGTCTATCAAATAGATGTGTAAATATGAATAGTAGTCACCCTGATGTGGTCATTACAGCAAATAAAGTGGGAACTGTTATTTGACCCTGAGGCTACCTGATACAGCACAGCCTGTGTCCATAGAGCCAAACTAAGTGGTTGCCTTCAGACTGCTTGTTGAAGCCTCCAAATTGTGTCCAGTCATGATGTCTAAGAGTAGGTCAAAATAACACCAGGGACTGCGCTAACAGTTCAGGTCTCTAGGAGATCTTGCCCTTTCTAGTTTAGGATGCCAGTTTTGTACAGTTTAGAAAATTATTCAGTTTACTAGTATAGATATAGCCATTTTTTCTAAAATCTGGCTTTAGGTATGACACTTATTAATGTCACGAGGGAACTAAATACTCAGATGGGGTTTTTTGAGAATAATCTAGGTTTATACTCTTTTTTCTCTGAGGGACTACCCTTGTGAATAGAATAGCAAGGCTACTCTAGTGAGCCCAACCATAACATTCACATGGATTCAGGACAGCTGAATTCTGTTAATCAGCTAGCCTAGTATATGATATTGGGGTAAAACCTACATTATGTCTAAACCATGATATCTTCCCTAGTCATTCCTTAGTAAAGCAAGACCAGTTGTCAGCCATAAGAGGAAATCTGGTAAACAAGCATGGATGAGCTACAGCAATATTCAGCCAGGTCCTCAGCATGGATAATTAGACTGCCAAAAAAACAGAGGACACAGCTGGTTACTTGTGTAAATAACCTGATTTCACCCCACGCCAACTTTTCACAGGGTACTTTGCAGATAAATACTGATCATGAACGTAGGGTTTTCCAGCACTGCTTTCAAGACAGACATAATTAATCTGCTACTTTTTTTTCTTTTTTCAATGGAAAATTAGAAAAAAAAAAAATATTAAATTGGTTGGTTATTTGACTATTTTGGCCACAACCTTAATACCTTATGAACATAGTTTGGTGGTGAGTAAACACAAGTTTTTGGATATCTGACATGTGGTTCATTGGAATTCCAACACAAACTTTAAGGAAGGACTTTTTTTTTATGACTATGATTGAAGGAATTAAGCAAGGCACAACTGACAGTAAAAAAACCTTCCCCAAATACCTTTCAAAACCAGTCCCTCCAGGATAAGAAAAGAATATATAAAACACACTCTGTGCTGAAACTTAAAATTGCCCTTGTTTATTTTACTTGATTTACTGCACCCTTTACTTAAGTTCCAGATGAATTGTGTTATATTGCCAACTACTGACAAATCACCTTCAGGTATTGCCCAAAGATTTGATGTTAAATAATCCCTGGTCATTACTCCAGGCAATTCCTAGCTGAAATGTCACAGAAAGTGAGGATGTAATTAGTTACTTTCCTTCCTTCAGTTTTTCTCTGCAGACTGATTCAGTTTCATGATCAAAAAAAAAATTATTTATTTTATTTTCTATGTCATACACATTTCTACATCCATGTGCATCTTCTAGTTGATGAAAAATCACCATACCGTAAATTAAGGAGCCAGAGCACAGCTTAGATGTTCAATGGGACCATGTGTGGGTGAAATGGCCCATCTACTCAGATGAGTAATCATTTTGAATTTCAGTTCTTAAAGGAAAAGCAGTGAGCTAGATTGAATAATATCATCACTACTTCGATAATAGTAATAATAAATTCTTGTGGACTTAAGGGTATTCTTTTAACTATCTGGTATATCTTCAGTTTGAAAATCACAAAACTTTGCTGAAAGGTAAGAAAATTTTCAGGTTTCTTTGATGTATTAGGGAAGGGTGGACACCACCACCACAGTTTTTTTCTGAACTCAGGATTTTATTGTACATATTCCATATGAAAGCAAGTCTGAATAAATTGCTCTTATGAGTTACAGAAAGTGTTTAATCTTAATTCATATTACAGTGAACCCAGAGAATTTTCGTCAAGGTTAAAAGGTTTATAAGTCTAGCTATGGATAAATTTTTGGTGGCTGACTGCATACGAAAGGAAAATCTTTAGCCAAGGAAATTGTCAAAGGCTGCTTTTGTTAGACATTTTGTAAAATCTACATTAGAAGCCTGCAGACTATTTAAAAATATCATTGTATGGCATTATCCTTGCTTTGACAGGGCATGCTCAGCATTTTGTAAAAAGATAAAGTCCTATGAAAAAAATAGAAACTTCACTTAAGAAAATGTAAATACAAAATAATAAGTAACATCAATTCAGAATAGCTAGTGCTACTTTTTTGTATCATCATGAGGTCAAACTCACTCCTTATTAGAGTGTGTTCTTCAACTTCTGTCTTATTATTTTGATTCCCCAGAGGTACTGGATAAGTAGACAACATAATATACTCTTGCTTTATTCCCTATAGTCAAGCTTTACCATGTGGTTTGCCAAATTATTATGCATAGAGAACTAATCTCTAGATGCAAAGCTACAAGCCTGCAAGGATTTAAAGCACAAGCAGGAAACTATGCGTGTTATTGTTACTACTTATCTGGGATGTGACTACACAAAGATAAATAAAATTGCATGCCCTTGGATAGGCTCAGACTACTTCTCTCAGTTACTGGGTCCTTTTCAAAATACCTATTTAACTCAGATCAATTAAAGAATAAATGAGTAACTAGGTGATCTGTCTGCACAGCTAATTGCTTGTCTGGTGTCTGAAGTTTTATCTTTAATATCTCTTCATTGCAAGAAAGCTAGTATCCCTTTGAGAGGGATGACTAATGCCTATTAGAAATATTTTAATGAATTTCTGAATTGCTGGGGAAGGTGTCATAGTTTAATGGTAGATTTTTGCTCACATAGCTGTCTGTGGAAAATTTTAGGTGCACTATTATCTATTAAGCTCACAGTGGGTAACAGTATAGTCCTAAGTATATTTGCTGCCTTTGCAGGAGGTTGAAGCTCAATATTCTGTTGTGTTGGAATCTTATTACAAAGTTAAACATGGTTCTTCTAGAAAAGAGTCATAGCTACCAACCTGTTTTGGAATCTGGTCTGTTTTCTGGAAGGTTTCCTTTTGGAATTTAAGTACTCAGAAACTGAAAATTCAGAAAGTTTAGCAAGAAGAAAATAATATTTCCCTGAGCATCCATCATACTGACTTTTAACATAAACTAAGGCTACTATTAAGATTCCGTTCCTAAACCAGTTTATATTTACACTATTTCCTGCACTAAAGTCACAGTTAGATTAGATCACAAGAACAAGTGTGTGCTCTGCTCTTTACCAAGTCTGAATACCCCTAGACTTTAGGTTAATTGCTGCAAAGACTCCAGTCTGAAATTAACTTAATCCTCTTTCTTACAGCATACTTTTTTTCAACTGTTACTGAATGGATTGATTCAACAACAGAATGTATAATTAACTGGTCATTTATCTATAACATGTCAGTAACAGTTGTGTAAAGATCAGTCTCTTAGGTAACCAACAGAAAAGATATCTGCATGACATGACATCATCAAAATCTTGTGAGATTGTTATATTATATCAAGAGAGAAGCAGCCTCTTGTGACATTTGTGTCTTTTCTGTGAAGATTCAGATGGGGATAGTAGTGGAACCATTGAAAGAAAGAAAAAGTAGGATTATTATGTGGTAATCTGGTGTCAGTAACTCAAGGCCAACAATCACAATGCTATGTTACATCCTATGCTTGATCCCAGAGAAAAGGGATCCTGATCTTGATTAGAGGTGAATGTTACCCTGAAGTACAGACAGATACCTGGACATAAATTGACTGAGCCTGAGGTGATGTTGAGTCAGAGCCTGTGCTGGAAAAATATCATGAATTAAGCCAAAATAATACTATGTGGAGCTGTGATTCTCAGGAAGGATACACTGACATAGTGTGTAGAGGAAACTGAAATTCAAGACATTTGTTCCTCTGATTCCTCCATATCCTGAAAAGTAAACTGTCACTCAGAAAGCATATAGATCCAATATATTAAATGAAAAAGAGCACAGAAGAGGAAAATTATTTTATTAATTTTAGAAACTAGTCATTACAGAAGAAATTTGTTAATTTAACTTTTCTGGTATAGCCCACAAGACCAACCACTTACAAATATAGTACGGATACCACAAATATAGCATAGGTACCACAGAAAGTAAGACTATAAAGTCTTATTCATTAACTCTTTTTTTCTCTTATTTCAAATTATCTGGAAGAAAAGAGTTGACCAATATTTTTCATTTCTGACTCAAAATTAAAGTTCATTGTAATGTAGAAATGTTCCAGCCTTATTTCTCAGGTTTCTGTCTTTTCTCAGTTCTATGAAGAGGTTTTAAAAGATGAAGCAAAGACTGTCAGACAGTCCATAAATGAAAGAGGGTCTTTTTAGGGTAAGGGACAGAAAGGGTTTCTGATTGAAAGACAGAATGGCATCAACATGAAGAAAAGTGTGCTTGAAAGAGTGTGATAATTAAAGGAAGAGACTATTAAAAGCATTTTATCCTTGCCAGAATAGATGTTTGGTTACAGGTGAGCATACACTGATATCCAGTAGAATTTACCTCTCATAAGCCCTTTCTTCATCCACTGTTTAAAAACAGCATGTTCCTCAAATCTTTCCTGTCTACAGCATTTCGAAGAAGACTAATAAAATGTTCAGAATAATATTCAGTACATTAGCACGAGTTGAAAGCAGACTAGTGTAAAGAATCCTCCCACTTCCATTCCAAGAAGAAAATCTGTTTTTAAAAGGTTTGCTCTTTCTCCGTCTTTGTATGCATTTGTTTGTCAGTGTTTTATTTCTTTTGGTGAAGTTAACAGCCCCTAGGATCCCTCTGTTCTGAATAAAGCACAGCGCATCAGCAATGGAGACACATGTTTTTTTCTACCCATGAGTTCAGCACTCCTAAATCTAATCACTGGTAATACCAGGAGGCTGGTTTGAAACCAGTGAGTAATTTGGAACTGACCTTAAGCCCAAGAGCTCTGCAGGCTTTTCATTAACACTTCATAGTACAGGAGGTAGCAAGGCATTGCTCTTTTCAGTCAGTGTTATAAGTTTAATTTCTAGGGATGGAAGATTTATCGCAGGTGTTACTTAAAAGACAGTGCTATATTCCTTTCAGAACAAGTCCAGACGTAAATTATTCTAGCTCTCAGAAGAGAATACACTTTCTTTGTCATGGCAATGTCAGTAACAAAAAGCAGAACATCACTGCAGTTTACTTACAGTGTGCTGGTGGAGATGTTCTGGAAACCACCTGCCTAGGCTAAGTATCAGGGTATCTCATAACACTTCATTGCAGTTTCATATGTAGTATTTCCTCCATGTTTTGGTTACATATCTTTTCTTTTGTTGCTAAACTTATTATGGGGGCGGTTTCTTTCTGAAGCTATATTTCGGGGAAAATTTCCTCCTCTCATCTTCCTTTTGTCTTTCATCTTACCTCTTTCTTCCCCCCTGGCTACAAACTCTTTGGAGGATTTAGTCTCAGCAAGGAAAATAAACCCTTAATGGTCTTCATGTTCTCTTACTCCATGGCCTCAGTTGAGGCTGATAACAGGGTTTGTTTTCACTGGGCTGATTTTCCTCATATGGACATTTTTCCGTAGAAAGCTGTATAAAATAGACTGCTTCAATTGAACTGCCAAAGAACCTTCAAAGGGTAACAAGTTTGAGGCACAGTTAAACTAGGTTAAAAATCAGTGATCTACAGCTGAAAGCTTAAACAACTAGAGCTCATTAACCCTCAAAGCTTAAAATGCTTTCTAAGCTTCCATGAACTGTACTTTTAGTCACTTTTTAATACTTTCTTTTTTGCTGTTAGAACTTATAAATTTAATTAAATCAGGACATTTTATGTTTCAGTTCTGGGTATCAGGCAAAGATGGATTGTATTCAGGCATAAGTTGTGAATTAAGAACAAATATTGCTTTGAAAATCTTCCTTTATGTGTACACGTAAGTCCTACAATGACTGAACTTGCGTTACAGAATCTTTGTAAGTCAGAAGGAAATTTTAATTCCAAATTCTGGAGGATTTCATTAATAAATATGGGAATACAAATCAAGTAGCATTTGTTATTGAAGAATAACAAATAGTTAAATTTGTGTGTGAGTCTATACTTCTGTTTTGTCTCTGCACTTACAATTAGTAAGAAAGAAAAGTAATTGCACATTATTTCTTACTCATTTTGTAACATTACTTGTGTTTTCTATACAGTAACTGCATTAAAATTCTTACCTTGACTTCTAGACAAGTTCAGAGAACAAAAGGGAAGAATATTCCTCAACAATAAGAATATGATAAACATTTTGCTGAAGTATAACAATTTTAGGAAATAGACTTGAGATCCTCATGATGTCACCAAGAATATCACTTTTTTATTCTGCGTGGATTTATTATCCATGAAAGATACCAGACAGATGATACCGAAGATGAAATTACTTTATTCATTGACATATATGCTTCAACACTGACCTGTAAAAGCTTCTCAAGGGGAGGAAAATAGTCAGATATTCACTTTTGGCTAGACACTATCATCTTTGATGAATGATGTCTTACTGTAGAAGGACTCCATTGGGACTAAATATAGTAAAAAGCAGTTGCTAATGTAGGGGTAGAAGAACTCTAACTAAGTCAGATAGATGAAGTAGTGTAGTTACAGAATGTGGACTTTGTGCATCCCATGAATTTCAAGGAAAATCTGTATCATGACAGTCATTTATTCTGGCTGACATAGTCAAGAGAAGTCTCTTCACCCCATACAGGGTCAGTTTTTGGATTAAGTCTGGTTCAGATTTCAGAGCGAGGGCCTCTCTGTGATCCTGACATCTCTGGCAATAGACTGGAGAAGTTGCAGGGAGGTAAATTCCATATGTCCCAGCTGCCACTGTAATCCCAAACTGCATTTATTTAGACAGTTGTTACATCAGTCCTTCTCAACTACATCTGCAATAAGAATAAGTGGCAGTAAAATGCTTGTATATTTACATTAATTCTCCCAAAGGCAGTGACTGGGTAGGGGATGCCATTACCAGTTCACTCATAAAGGCTTCATCTTTCCACAGCTCATTTTCAGAAAAAGTTTGTATGATTCTCTTTTTATGTAGAACACCATCCACATGGCTAGTAGGAAAATCAATGCTGAATGAGGTGTGACTTCTGTGAATGTAAAGAAGAATCTAAGAAAACTGTCAGATCGGGGGATTTTGTTTTGAAATAGTTGTCTTAAAGGGGATGACGAAATGTGGTCATTTTGTATCAAGCTGAAATACACTCATTTTTCTGGAAAAAATACTCTGCTGTTGAAATTATTCTGCCTTTTATTCAAGCTAAAAAAGGCAAATTTCAAAGCAAAAATGTAGTGATATATCTAGTATTTTAAAGAATAAAATTTTATCTTTACATAAATATTGAAGGTTGCAGGATGACATCTATGCAAGAAGCAAGGAGACAGATGATTTGAACGTTTTGTCAATAAACTGCATAGGAAATGAAATCCATGTCTTGATTTTAGACTGCTGTGTGAATTTGAATACATTTCACTCTTCTCCTCCAATAAACGATTCTGGTTTAGTACCTCCCTATATTCTAGGCCCATACGAGAAATAATACTGTGGTCAGCTCAAATGTCAGATGGACACAAATCTATTTACTACCAGTTTTGGGAATTTTGTGATATGACCAGGAAAGAGATCCTTTTTGACTCTCAGATGGGAGACAAAGATTCTTCACAATGTTCTGTACAAATGTTCCTACAGGTGAAGTTTTGCCAAAGCCTCTCTATAGAACTTAAATGTCTCAGTACATCTCTGAGTATGGTAATCTATTTATCTCCAGGTAAGCATATAAGGGGATTTCACCAAACAAGGGGAAAAGCAGAGTTGACTCACACCTTGTATCTATCTACCGCCTTGTAAAATCACTGTTTTCAAAATTATCTAGCTAAAAGCAAGAAAAAGCTCAATACCCGTCTGATGGTTTTGGCAAAAATTTTTGCTTTTCTTGTGAATGCTAGCATTGATTTTCAATAATTCTTCACAACTGAACAAAACCTTAAAATACTTTTTTTTTTTCTTTTTCTGCATTTCAGCCTATTTCTGTCATACCATGTACACTTTCATGTGCTGTGCCTATGTCTTCAACACAGGCATGTTAATCTTTTTATTGACACATGCAAATTAATTGTAGGGTTCTGGGTATGGTCATGTCTTGTTCACAGAACAATTTTATTATTTCCTTCTTGATAAACAGTCTCTCTTATTTATACGGAGCAACATAAGGCCAGAAATGGCTCAAACCATCATATAAGGACAAGGAAAAATGAATTTTGCATCTGAAGAGGAGCCGCTTGCCTGAGGATCAGGGATGTGGAATCTGCATCTGACAGTAGCAAAATCTGCACAGCAACAAGGACTAACCCAGCTGGAGAGAAGGGAGAGACAGTGGCTGCCACATAGCTGTACATGATGCTTGATTACAATTTTTCAGTACATTTTTTTATGATAAACACACTACAGCTCAAGAGCATTCTGTCTTTAGAGTCTGAAGAGGAAATTTGTGGTCAGAGCCCCTGAAGTCACAGGGTTTACAGCTGGTTTTGGTGCCTGTTTCATTCTCTTCCCAGGTGCTTACAGGTGCTTTTGAATAGGATGAGGCCAATCCTTATGTGGTGATGCAAGAATGAAAAGAGCAGGACTTTATCCAAAAGTCCAGTAAGACCCAGATAAATCACAACATAAACAACTGGCCAAGTAAACCTTACTGCCCTTCTATAATGACTCTCTTCAGCTATCTCTCTCTTGTCACCATACACCCACCAAAACAGACCCAGCTGGCCTCTGAGATCTATGATTATACCTATGTGCATCTTTAATAGTCTGCAATGTTAATAATGACATCTTTCCTCTATGTACTCCACACTGTAACTAAATAAAATACAAGAAATCAAAACAATTTTACTTTTTTATATTGTGGGCTGTCTTACCTATTTTTCCTAGCATGTTTGTCTAGTATGAACTCTTTGCTATTGTAATTTAGCAATAGCATGGTCATATTCATTTGATTTCAACTCGCAATTGTATTTTCTTATGAATAGTCAGCAATCTTGATTCGTGTTACTTTTCCTGTCAGCTTTCCTACCATAATGATGAAGGGATGGTGCATTCTTGCAAGACGATGGGTTAAACTTGTAAATATATAAACCTAGAAAACAGTCTGTATATATCTCAAACTGTTGACAATTTGCTTGATTCTTTTTCTTTTACATTTAATGAAATATTCACCAAATAACATTGCAGTTTCAAATTTCTCTTGTCCTTTGTGGTTTTGTTGTGTTTTCAGGTATCACTGTGACTGGTTCACAAATTTCTCATTGGAATGTAATGGGGTTTTTTTCTGAAGTTAATGGGACATTTTTATTCTACTTGTAATAGTCTCACTAGATGTTAGTTTGTAATTTTCTCTGTAACATCTCACTGTTCAGAGAAGGGCATCATGTCAGGGAAACGTGTTCATAACAATCTGAAAGTTCTTCAGTTGATGTGTATGACTTTTGAGGCAGATAACTTTTTTGGCTTTTATGTGAAAAAGAGCAAGGACTACCTGAAACTTTGTTAACTTTAAAGTTGTTTTAATGCTGCTGATTTTTCATCTCTACTGAATCTCATGTAGAGATACAGGGATTAGTCCATGGACATGTGGTTGTCTTGCACACTTCAGTTTGTTTTCACTACATCCTTTTTCAACACTGAAAGTGGTTTGAGGTTTCAGCCAGTTTATTCTGCAACAGTAGTCATGCGTTGGAAATTTCAGACAAAGGTAGAAGTTCCCCTATGATTTGCATATAAGAATTTCTTCTATAAAATGATTTCAAAATAAAAGATATTTCTTTCTAATCTCAGGCAAACTCTGTACATGCAGAAGCATGAGGATCTTGAACAGCTAATACACCTTACACTTTCAAATGTACACAACCTTTTGTGTAATCTACTAATTCACTGGGAACAGTAAAATGAGGTAGCAATGAATTACACTGGCTAATTAAAGATTCCTCATTTTTGCCTGTTGTCTTTGAATATCTTTTACTTAGCTGTCATATGATAAGCTAAATAGGAGCAGTTGTATGACCTTCAGTATATCATTATCTAATATATGTACAGGTAACACATTGCTTATTATTACTTGTTCCCAAAAACTAAGGAGTGCACATACGTAAATATTATTGCATAAAAATCTTTGTCCTGCTGATGTCTACCTAATTTTTTTCCCTAGATTATTTATCTTTTCTCTATATCTTGAATGATCAGAATGATCAGAAATATAAGTAGCATTTTACATGAGAAAAAATATCTTGCCATTTTTCTTCTTGCTGAATTAAATATTGTACAGGTGTGGGTAATTTAATATGCAACTTATACATCTTGAACCATCCTAATTGTCATCTACTAAAATGAAGGAATGCCCAGGCAATGGGACCAGATACACAAATAAGAGGAATAACGTCTATCTTGCTACAACAAAAGTTTTTAATCACCTTACATATGTAGAGACTGCCCTCAACAGGAGATAATCACTAAGAAACCCAATTTTAGCATGTAATATTTTAGATCTTAGAGAAGGTTAGACATGAAAATTTCAGTTAATGAAACAGTCTGTTCACTTTCTTAGGTAACGTTTTTTTTTTTAATGTGTGTACATGCTAATTAGTAAAATACCAACTGTTTTGCACATGATGTTTTTCTTTCATCATCCCTTAGTAACATTAGACTTTCCAAGATATAAGGGATAAATTTACACAGAGACAGCTATATAGTTACTTTTAGAACTCTAAATCTTTCAAATCAACACAAAAAATGAAGGTATTTGTGTCTGTTTTTCTTTATATCAACACAACGCTATGGAAATAATGTTTGCAAAAGCCAACAGGAGGTAATGGGCAATGATTTTTATTGTTCTGTTCATTCCTCTTTTCTATGACATCCTTCAGAGTATTTGCTGGAAATAAATGTTATGATAAACTCAACATTCCTAGTGAATTTTTTCAAAGTATTTATTACTACTTCCCTTTGGTAAAGTTCATATTTTTTCACATCTTTGTTCTCCAGTGTGATGCATTTTATAACAAGTTGTCAGCCATTTCTGTTTTTCTGTTTCTATAGGGTTCAGCAAAATTATGCTTATACTGTTGTCAGATGGGAAAGATAAAAACAGACGTACAACTTAATGGAATGATCTGTAATGCATTAGTGTTGAAGAGCCCAAAACACTGACTGGCTCCGTACTATGCAAGATGCTGCACAAACACACAAAAAAGACAAGTCTGTCCCAGATCTATGTGCTTTGAAGGAAATAGGAAAAGGGTAGGTAAGTGAGTTGAAATATTACCCCTATATTAAGTCCATGTTTTCTCATGTTACAAGGCACTTGAAGTTGGTTGTCCAAGAAATAAAAGTGGTATTAAAAGAAGTATTCAGGGATTATTTGATTTCCAGGAAAGAATACAGTTACTTCAGCCTTGCGAAGTACTCCAAGAAAATGCACATGTTCTGTATGGGTGTGCTACAGTTCCTGCTCAACACACCTGACATGACCAGACCCTACAACAATCTCACTGTCTTTCCACACTATTTTGACATGTTTGATTTCAATATCATGAATACAATTTGTGATAAAGGTTGTCCTTCTGAACAGGAATCACAAAGGAAAATACTCTTTTTTTGCTGTCTAAAGTTGAGGCAGTGCAACAAATAATACTAGCCTGAAGCAGAGTAATGTGCTTGTCTTCATTGAAGAGATAGAGCAGGCATGCAGTCTTCCCTCAGCTGTAGTTAAAAACCACATCTTCTCTGTCCAGAAAGTCGAAGCTCTCCTTGGGTTATCTCCCAGAATGATCCTGTTATCAAAGTGATCAAGAGGGCTATTAAATACAAAAAACATGCATTCTTCCAGAAGCAAATACTAAAACCTGGGAGACCATATTCCTTGCTGAGTGACTAAACTAGGCTAAGCTCACCCTCCATCATTTTTCCTTCTTTTCTTCCATGAAAATTGTATTCTTTGCTTCACAGCAGGGAGTGGTGTACAGATGGAGTAGGTTTTCTTCCCTCCCTAAACCTATGACACGGTTCACACTTTGGTAAAGTAAACTTTTGAGTTTAACCTTCCTCAGGCTGATAAACCTGAAACTGGATTTTCATCTTTGTCAGTGCATTTTCTAACATCCAGTCCACTATATAAAAGTCAGTTAGCACTAAGTTGGTTTAAGTCGCTCTAATTGCTTAACTGCTTATTAAAGTAAAATGATCTTTGCATTAGGTATATTCAAACCTGTATTCAAAAGTGTCTTCAAGCAACTTGACAACTCTTCTGTACAGAATATAGATCATCAAAAAACACAGCCTCCAGAGGTGTTCTGGATATGTTGTTAAACCAAACTGTTGATGCCTTTATTTGGAAAATAGTCATTCAAGTAAGAACACTCCATGGAAAATGTAGACATCAGCTCATCAGAGTTATTTTGCTATTTTAGATTTAGGTATATCAAGACTATTCTTTTTATAGCTGTTAGAGTGCTTCAAAAATGGACTGGAAGTGATTTTGGTGGCATTATTCAGAGCAAAATCTACAGTCTGAACTCAGGGTTCAAGCCCTGTAGTCTTGTACCCAGCATTCCTTCTCACTTTGGGATTGTCAATATTCTCTATAGTGTTCCAAACTTTTTGTGGTATATATTTCATTGTCTTTCAAAAATACAACTGAACATATAGACTATTTAGAAAGGTATTTCTTTCTAGAGCTTTAAATAGCTGAGAAAAGGGGCAGAAGAGCAAAAGTTATTCCGCTGACAGCTATATTAGCTATTCATGTATTTTATATCAGCAGAAATCTGAGGGAGAAACTGAAATCTTGAAGATATTTTTGGAGAAAGAGCATAGAGGGATTAAGCATAAACTCTTAAGAAGCCACAATTCTTCTTTAATGCAAATATATTAATAATGAGAACAAAGGAAAGGAAATTGAAAATGCTTTTCTAGGTTGACTACATGATATCAGTGCTATAGCGCTCTGATATTTCCACATTTCCCAGCAGTGTGGGATGAAGGAGATTTCTTATTTGCTTTGCCATTTCTGCCAAGGAAAGCTGGTTTGCTTCTGTCTCCTCTCAGTTGAGTGGTAGTGGTAGCATGCATTTCTTCATTATTCCTTTGCTTAAATTTTAATTCTGGCCAAGGAGACAGAGAGGAGAGCAGTGGCATTTTTCTCAGTATCCTACCCTCTTGCACCTTTACTGTCAGCCTAACTACCTGACGATATATATCTGCATCTCTGAAAGGAAAATGATCTAATCCCACAGTGCACCATGCAGAGTTGGCAGGTAAATAAACAACTGACAGATTTCTAATGTTCTTTTATATGGTAGATTCTTTGCACTACAATCTTAAAGCTCTGGAAATGGACCATTGTCATCTACTGCTTCATTGCAGAACTCCTTTGTTAAAATTTTTTATGTTTAATCAGATGAAGTGATATGCTATGCTGAGCAAACATTGATGAGTTATCCATTAGTAATCTGTTTTCTCCAACAAAAGAGTGTTTAAAGATCTCTCTTATGGCACTCTGTTCATGGAGTTCCTTGGGTTTGAATCCATACAGCTGAAATAAGAGAGAAAAAGATAGAGGTTTCTAGCCAGATGAATACAGCAGTATTCTTCTGTATCATTTACTAGGGTTTTGGGAGGTTATATTATGTTTCTTTTTATGTGTTTTGTGTACTGTGTTTGAAATACTATATAGGTTCAGAAGAACTGAAAAAGTCTAGGCAATTTTTTTTCCAAATTGCTTTTCTTCCTGGGCCAATGAGAAACTCTAAACTAAAAATCAACACCTGATTCTCACTGGGTATCAGTTTTTATAGATTTAGACTTTTAAATCAGGACAGTCCATTTTTAACACATGGTTTGATAGCATGGTTCACAGAACTTCATGCAGTTATGCACAGCATAGCCTTTTCACAGTTAAATAATTGTATGACTTGGTAGCAAAAATTTACACCAGTGTAACCTGATTGAATTCCCTAATCAATGGTGAAAACTATTGAGAACTACCTTGCAATCTCTTGATTTTTGTTCATGGAAAAAGACTAAGGACAAAAAGCTTTAAGGGTAACAGAAGCTCCTGATATATAGCTTTATAACTGTCCATACTGAAACACACTACTTGCTGGATTTTTCTGAGCAATCCATACTGCTTCAGATCAGTGTCCAGTTCTTTTTTTGGCTATTTCCTTCACTGTTTCAATATCGGTAAACTTTCTTGACTATGTTATTTTCTCCTGTGAATCATTGTTAAAAATACTACTAAATATAGTTGGAAGACATTTCCTTTTTCTTCACCCTAATATTTCTGAAAAAAACATTCATAGCACATCTTCCATAGTATTCCCACCATGGTTTGCATCTGTAGTCCAATAATGATTAATAACAGCCATAAACTTTGGCTGTTTATCTCTTACTTGTCCCCTATTTTCCTTGCATACTCTTTCTTTGAAGCTTTTAATAGAAATGTTGCTGAATGAATTGTTTGCCTCCTTTCGTATGCTTTTCTGTTTTGCAGTCTATTCCATCTAACAATAAAGCAGTAACTATTACCTGGTGTCTTACAGACCTCCAATAGTCCACAGGCCACAAGTTGTAAGACACTGCAATAAAGTGCTTAAAAAATGTGTCAATTTCTAACCCATTAGCAATTATCTTTAAGAACTCTCACAGCACCAGAGAAGATGGATGAGTGCATGGCTCCTTGCAGAGGAAACCTTTGTGAATGGAACAGTACACATATCAATTCTGAAGCACATAAATATACCAGGGAAAATACTGAATAATCTGTAAACACTTAACAAGTAACAAGGTGTTAATAGAATAAACATATTGCCAGACATTTGTATCAAAGCATATTTTCAGACCTAATCACCCTCTATGAGGTGGTAACTGACATAGAAAATCCGGAATTTAGAATATTTTTAAAATCCGATAAACATTTTACATTGACTTTACAATGACCACATTACAACACAGTGGTTATAGACCAATTGAAAAAACATATTAAAAAAGATGTAGTACTTATTTACAAATTTTGAAGGAGGAATCAAGTGTCCTAAATTGTATACCATTCAATATTTTATTAATAATTAATTTTCATTGTAAGTGGAATCTTGGAATAAATCAATGAATGTGGGAATGGGAGAGGCAGTGCTGGAATCTTGTCTTGGAAGGGATCAATAAGCACCACTGACAGACATCAGAGATGATTTCTTAGTTTTATTTCCTCTTGCAGCAGACTTCAGGAAGCAGTGTCAAGTTTTAACATGTTACAAAACATACAGAAGATTAGAGACCAAGAAAGAACAGCAAATAAAACTATGAGCTTTAGAAAAATAAGAGAAAGAAAAAGCTGGTGTTGTTGACAGACAAGTTTTGTTCAACTGAGGAAGGACATGTTGAGAATTTAGCATTTACGGACATGCTCAGAATTAGCCATTTATGGACAAATTTTCTATTTATGGATTTATGAAGGTCTCTTGTTCTACATGTCTTTTGAAGACAGAATGAGAAATAATAATCTTAATTTTTAGCAGAAGACATCTTTTTTGGAGGGACTTTCATTCTAAGAGTACAGTTGATAACTAACTGATGGAGGCTGTAAAATTCTCATCATTAAAATGAACACAGATTATACAGACACCTGACTAGGACAATCTAGATGTACTTTGTTCACCACAGGATGGGAGTTGGGACCACAGGACTTCTGTAAGTCATTTTATCAACCTGTGATTTATGTGCTTCGCCCATCAGAAAGACAATTTATTAAAAAATTTTGTTAACTCCCTCTGAATGTTTAAGGTGACTAGCTAAAAGGAGTGGTGTCTGCTTGTCCCATACGTATTTAGTTAGAACAAAACCACTTACAGTTTCTGTCAGATTGTAAGTAGGGGAGATTAGAAAACTTTCCATTTTACTAAGTATATTTATTTTCACCATGTTGCTGAGATGTTGCTATAACTTTTTAATGGAATGCCATTTATAAGAAAGACTAAATTTTATTGTGGAGTTGAACCAGTGTCTACTGAAAATACATTTTCCCTCAACAAGCATGTAAGATACCATATTACCCTTTAGAGCTCTGGCCACCTCTTCTGAAAAAAAAAGTTACCATTATCAGTGCTCAACTGAGTAAACATCAGCAAAGTGTGGATAATATTTTTCTGAAAGAAATTTACAACACCACTTTATTTTGGAGATTTTTCAACTATTCATCATACTGGAATATGCCAGAATTTGTGTCCAGCTTTGTAAAGCACAAAAGCTTCTAGGTCATCTGGTTTTACAGCTGTGTGCCATGTCTGGGAATTAAATGAATTATTAGACAAAATTAAATTGTATTCATTTAAAGATTAGATACTTAGTCTGTTTATTTGACCTGATTATAACACCCTAATATATTAGCTGCAAACATGATCAAACTTCTTATACTTAGCTAATTCAGACTGCAGTTTTCCACTTATATCTTGCAAAGATTTATTGTGCTTATTCCAAAATGGTATTTTTTTTTTCATATTGCATTAAAGATGTAAGTCTATTGTTGTGAGAGAAGACTTGTAACTCCCTGAAACAGGGCCTGAGAGAAACAGGCATGTGAGGAAAAAACAACCTAAGAGAGATAAGGAATGGGGGAGGAGTTCCTCTGAGCTGAGGAATGTCTCAAACATTCGCAAGTAATGAAACTATAGCCACGGGGTGGATAATGTGGAGTTTGGAGCTGATAAGGCTGCCTGGACAGCACAGGATGCAGCTGGAGAAGGGAGCCCTGTGAAGGCAAGATGGTTCTGCTCTGGTGCATCTTGTTAGCGTTTCAAGGGCCTTCTGTCTGGTGAATGACCTTTACTTCATTATATATGAAATGCATATTAAAGTTAACATCGCTGAATATGTTAATAAAGATTAACAAGATCACACTCATTACATCATCCCATGAAGCATCTTACTCCTCCCGATACATGGGATACTAGGTATGTGGGTTGACCTAGGGAACACACTCAAGGAAAGTGTGTATAAATTGGGGGGGGGGGGGGGGGGGGGGGCGGCGGCGAGGAGTGAAATATAGAAAGAAAGAAGACGTGAAGAGGTGAAGAAGGCAGATGCATCCCTGATGAACTCACATGGAACCAACACAGGAACCTGGACTGGTGATCTCTATTTCTTTATTCTCTCTATCTCCCTCCTTTTCTTTTTTCCTTTTTCTCTCACTACCATTAAGTAATGCAAGGCATACTATACCACTTGCCATAACTTGTTATATACTTAGCCAATTATCGTGCATCCAATTAGTACATTGTGGGAAGTTAATAAATGTCTGGACTTTGAGACCTCTCTCAGGGTTGTCCACTCCATTGGGGATTTACAAACCTAAGTCACTTGTCTCCCTCATCTGAGCAGGACATGACAATTGTCTAGTATATATATTTATTTTGAGCTAAGAGGAATATCCCTATGTGCTTCTACTGACTATTTAACTCATTATTTGAATATGAATTGGAGTGGAGACAATGTTTTTAATTTCTAAATCCATCATTGGCTTGTCATTCAGATCTTTTCTGAAGATTTGTCTGTACTGTGATAACTACAATTCGTTATATGATATGCAATCAACTCAAATACCAATAAAAAAATACTTTGCATTTTCCTCTGGTTTCTTTAATGTGTCTTTCTCTTTATTCTCTTTCTGGCTGCTTTTCAGCTCTGCTGGGCAGGAACTATCTTATACTTTAGAATTTATAGATTGCATTATAGACAGTAAGCCTATGATACATTATATTCTAGTGATCTTGCTCCAGTAGGAGCAATCTCTGAAGTGTATTTCATTGTCATTGCAACAATCTCTGAATAAGTACACTATTTGCAGATGAAGGGCTTTAATCACAGAATCATAGAATCATGTAGTAGTTCAGACTGGAAGGGACTTCAGTAGGTCTTAAGTCCAGCCTCCTGGTTAAATCCATGTGGACTGTTCCCATTTACCTTATTCACCTTCATGTGTACAACAAGAGTTGTGAAGAAAAATAACTTCTTGATTTTCCCAGGGACCAAACAGGGGTTGAGTAACCTATAGCTCCACAGATTGTCCCTCCTGCCCTTTTGAGGATGTAATGGCCTTTTTTGGGTGCAGTAATGGCCTTTCTTCAGCCACCAAGGACCTTGGACGATCTTCACAACCTTTCAAAAACTACAGAAGTGGCCCAACAATGACATTAGTCAAAGAAATTAGATTTCAACAGCTTAAAGGGATTCAGCTCCAGATGAAGTCTACTAAATTTAGGTATTAGCAGTAGGGGTCTCTATATAAACTAGATATTTAAGCTCCTGTTCTAGAAGCACTTTAAATCTTGCCTATTGACAGGCAGCTGACTTGCTCCTTGGGTGCCATTAACTATTAACTGTTTTGACTATTTATTCTGTTACCACAGTGGAAGTTTAGATATTTAGTTCACAAGTAGAAACTTGAATATAAAAATAAATCTTGGACCAGGTGATCCTTGAGGTCCCTTCCAAGCTGGTATTCTTTGGTTCTATGATTCTATTCTACAATTCATCGCAAATGGCATTCTACTGCTGGTGTCAGTGAAAAACAACAGAGGAATTAGAGTGTCATAATGAATCGTTCTTAGGATAATTAAAATAAAGAAACTTGTTTGAGTAAAACATTTGTTTAAAAAGTGTTTACTTTGTTATTGATTAGAAAATATCTATGTTAAATTGCTTTGCTTAAAAAATCATTTTGAAGTGTTCAAGTTTTTTCCATAAAGCACAGAAACATATTTAAAAGCATAATTTCAATTCTACTGGTAGGCATGAAAAACTCCTCTGTCTCCACTCAAATACACGGTCCTTATATCTCAAAAATTATTATTAATAAATACAACGTTCATTATGTTAAATATGTCTTTAACCTCTGTCTCCTATCCTCTGTTTCTTATTCCCTTGCATAACAGCTTAGTATGGGGGTCTCCTTTCCCATCTGCAAATCAGGAGCAGTTTCACTACTACTTCCTACCTTCAGTCATAATCTGTCCATGCAGTACTAATTTTACATCACCTTTGTTATACCTTCTACTCTTAAAGTTATATTTAATTGAAAACGAATGTTTTATTGTATAGCTGGGAGAACCTCAGCACCTGGACCTCTGTGGGCTTAGTCATGTATAAACAGAATAGAAACTGGTCTATCACTCTCTCAAAGTTTATAATCTAAATCATTGAGAGGGATAGGGAATTGCTTCTACATAACATATATAATCAGAGTAAATATGTTTGCCAAGGGCATAAAAACTAGTAATAAATCCTTTTTTCCAGGGATCTGAAAGTCCACAAGGAAGAGTGTAAGGTCAAAAACTGAACATGTAATAAAATGAGCACTCAGGTAAGATAAGCAATAGAAAAATGATTTAGCTTTTTCATTAGTGTTCATAGTTTACAAACAGAAACTTACAGAGACTCTCATTTGAACCTTTCTCTACAGGGGTTTTGTTTCAAAATGAACTGCAAGCAGAATTTACTAGATTAAAAATAAACAGTATCAAGTTGTCACTGATATTCACTTAGGATTAAAAAAACCCCCAAACAACTGTTTAAAACTGTATTGGTATTATGGGACTGGAAGATAGCAAAGGTGATGCCAGTTTTACCAATGGTCTACATGAGGAGCTATGAACAATTAAGTCTTATGTCTGTAGTTATGTTATTGGTGAAAAAGTGTAAGAAAAGATAGGATTAGTAGTTAAATATGAAATTCATGGAAACATTCTTCCCCTTATTTGTAAAGGGATATCATACTTGAGAGATTAATTAGTTTCTTTGTAGGAGTCAGCACACAGACATAAAAGACATGGTTTATTCAGATTTCCAAAAGACATTTGTCAAGGTTCCTCACCGGGTCTTCTTCAAGAAAGTAAACTACTGTGGGATAAAAGAGAAGGCAACATGTCTTTTCAAAAGGAGAGAAGCAAAAGTAGAAGGTAATGGTTTTTTTTCCAGTGGAGAGTGGTTACTAATAATGGAGAAAGGTCCCACAGGGACCTGTGCTGGTGACTGTGCTATTCATAAACACCCCAGTAAAAGGAGAGATGGTGAGGTGATAAAGTCTAATAACACTGAATGTGCACGCAGAACAGTTAAATGCATACACATCTAAAGTAATGTCCTTATGGAAAAAATAATCCAAATTTTCCATACACATTCATGGCTTTAAGTGAACAATTGGAACTCAGGAAAGAGATCTTGACTTGTAACAAGTAACTGTGTGAAAACATCAGCTCAGTGATCAGTAGCAAAGCAAAACCAAACAGGTTTGGAGTGATTAGGAAAAGAACAGAGTTTTTTTCAAAAAAAGACATCATGTCCCACTATGCAAATCCATCCGCCCTCATCTTGAATAATACGTGGATATCTGACTCCCCGACTAAGGAAAGGATATAGTATTTTTAGAGGGAAAAGGCACAGAGAAAAGTGGCAGGAATTATTTACTTCCAGACAGCAAGGAACCATTCCCCATACAAGAGACTGCTAAAGAGAAAGACATTCTTCAGTCTGTTAAATTGACGCAGAGAGGAAATGGACAAGGAGATGCAAAAAGAGATCTACAAAATCATAAATCACATGGAGAGTATGAATGGGGAAAGATTTGTCACTGCCTCTTCAAGTATAACCATCAGAGAACATCAGATTAAATTGGCAGTGGAGCTCTCTGGCACAAGTTACTTTGAATGTCAATAGGCACCAAAGGCTTCTGAAAGTAACTTTAAACTCACAGAGAAATTCATAGGAAAATAATCCATTGAGGGATATTAAACACAAAGATACACCACCTTACTCATAATGTTCATGATCTGCAAATATCTGGGAGTGTATTGGAGACCATGTCAACAAAAACATTCCTATTTTCATTAGTCCTTTCCTCATACTTTCACCTACACATCTAGTATTAGGCATTGTCACAGATCATGAAATAATAGAGTTCTCTATTCTTAGAGAGACCAGGAGAGGGCTAAGCAGAACTGACATCCTGGACTTCCAAAGGGCTGACTTTGTCTTGTTTAGGCACCTGCTTGAAAGGATCCCTTGGGAGATGATCCTGAAGGGTATAGGGGTCCAGGAAGGCTGGACACTCTTTAAGAAGGAAGTGTTAATGGCTCAGGAACAGACAGGCCCCAGGTGCTGTAAGAGAAGCCAGCGACAGAGAAGACCATCCTGGCTGAACAGGGAGCTTTGGCTGGAACTCAGGGAGAAAAGGAGAGTTTACAGCCTTTGGAAGAAGGGACTAGTCACTCACAGTGATTACAAAGATGCTGTGAGGCTATGCAGGGCGGAAATCAGGAGGTCTAAAGCCCAGCTGGAAATTTCTTCAGCAATCAAGTACAACAAGAAATGTTTCTGTAAGTACCTCAGTAGCAAAAGAAAGACCAGGGAGAGTCTCCATCTCCTGCTGGACGCAGGAGGAAACATGGTAACAAGTGATGAGGAGAAGGCTGAGGTTCTTAATGCCTTCTTTGCCTCAGTCTTTAATAACAAGACTAGTTGTACTGAGGGAATCCAGCCTCCTCAGCCAGAAGACAGAGACTGGGAGAACGACCCCCTGGCAATCCAGGAGGAGACAGTCAGTGACCTACTGCATCACATAGACACACACAAGTCTATGGGACCACGTGGGTTACACCCAAGGGTGCTGAAGGAGCTGGCTGGGGTGCTTGCCATGCTGCTTTCCATCATTTACCAGCAGTCCTGGCTGACCAGGGAGGTCTCAACAGATTGGAAACTGGCCAATGTGACACCCATCTATAAGAAGGGTCAGAGGGATGATCCAAGAAATTACAGGCTTGTCAGCTTGACGTCTGTGCCCGGGAAGCTGATGGAGCAGCTCATCCTGAGTACCATCACACAACACATGCGGGACAACCAGATGATCAGGCCCAGTCAGGATGGGTTTATGAAAGGCAGGTCCTGCTTGACAAACCTGATCTCCTTCTACAACAGGGTGACCTGCTTATTGGATGAGGGAAAGGCTGTGGATGTTGTCTACCTTGACTTTAGTAAGGCCTTTGATACCATTTCCCACAGCATTCTCCTGGAGAAACTGGCTGCTCGAGGCTTGGATGATTGCATGCTTTGCTGGGTAAAAAACTGGCTGGATGGCCAGGCCCAAGGAGTGGTGGTGAACGGAGTTAAATCCAGTTGGTGGCTGGTCACGGGTGGTGTCCCCCAGGGCTCGGTTTTGGGGCCACTCCTGTTTAACATCTTTATTGATGATCTAGATGAGGGGATTGAGTGCACCCTCAGTAAGTGTGAAGATGACACCGAGTTGGGTGGGAGTGTTGATCTGCTCGAGGATAGGGAGGCTCTGCAGAGAGACATGGACAGGCTGGAGCGATGGGCTAAGGCCAACTGCATGAGTTTCAATAAAGCCAAATGCCAGGTGCTGCACTTTGGCCACAACAACCCCCAGCAGTGCTACAGGCTTGGGGAGGAGTGGCTGGAGAGCTGCCAGTCAGAGAGGCACCTGGGGGTGTTGACTGACAGCCGGCTGAACATGAGCCAGCAGTGTGCCCAGATGGCCAAGAAGGCCAAAGGCATCCTGGCTTGTATCAGAAATAGTGTGGCCAGCAGGGACAGGGAAGTGATCTTGCCCCTGTACTCGGCACTGGTGAGGCTGCACCTCGATTACTGTGTTCAGTTTTGGGCCCCTCACTACAAAAAGGACATTGAATTACTCGAGCATTTGCAGAGAAGGGCAATGAAGCTGGTGAAGGGCCTAGAACACGTGTTGTACCAGGAGAGGCTGAGGGAACTGGGGTTGTTTAGTCTGGAGAAGAGGAGGCTGAGGGGAGACATCATCGCCCTCTACAACTACCTGAAAGGACGTTGCAGAGAGCTGGGGATGAGTCTCTTTAACCAAGTAATAAATGATAGGACAAGAGGTAATGGCCTCAAGTTGCGCCAGGAAAGGTTTAGACTAGATATTAGGAAGTATTTCTTTACAGAACGGGTTGTTAGGTGTTGAATGGGCTACCCAGGGAGGTGGTGGAGTCCCCATCCCTGGAGGTGTTCAAGAGGCAGGTTGACATGGCGCTTGGGGATATGGTACAGTTGGGATCTGTCAGTGCTAGGTTAATGGTTGGAATAGATGATCTTCGAGGTCCTTTCCAACCTTTGCATTTCTGTGAAATTCTGTGAAATCAAATACCAGATTTGAAGAGCTTTTGATTTGGTGACTCTTCCACTACTTCTAACAGTTTGTGTATTTTGAAACATGATTTCCAACTGTTTGTGAAATAACAGGTTCTTCCATTTGTCTATCTGTTCCTAAACCTCTTCTGGTTTTATTAACTCCCTAAAAGAAAATATAAAATCATCACTACTGAAATTTTTAGGTGATACCACAGAATGTTTTGATAAAAATAAGAAGTAATTATTTTCACATACTGACTTGGATAAACAGAAAAAAAATATAAGGAACTCCTAAATGATGAAGATCTGTATTTTAGAACCGGGTTTCAGTAAATTATTTGCCATTACTAGTCCTTTTGTAGTACAATCAGAAGTTACAGATTAGTTAAAAAAAATACATGATGAGATATCTTGGTCTCTATATGCAGATGGTCAAACGACATCATACCCTTAAAATGTTTGGATCAATGAGTAATTAGTTGTACAACCTTTGACTTTGGGGTCATGGTTCTGAGACTCATCACAAAGTCTAGATACAAATAGTCCATGAATCATTCTGTTTTCTCTGGTTTTTATGTCATGCCTGTTGCCATGATACTGATCACACAGATAATGAAAAAATACCCCTGCCTTCAGCCTGGGCACTTTATACAGAATCCTTACATTTCAGCACCCTCATTGATTTCCATATCCTTTGCTTTTTTACTTATCAGGTGATTCATCAAAAATCCTCTTTGACCTAAAGATTTGGGAATCACACTGACTTTGGTATTGCAGTATGTATCTTTGACTAAATAAATCTTGGAGTGCACCCCATCATAACTGCCTGTCAATCTCCAGACCTGAAATAACATTATCATACTATGATTATGCTTTAAATTTTATTTTTTATTGCACTTACTGCTTTCTTTTTATCTGTTTTCTTAAGTGATGGATTCAACTGTGCTCCTGATGTGCTTTTCTTCTTGAGTTTACTAATAGGACATCAGATGACAGATAATTTCGTATTTTACTTCATTACTTTAGCTGAATCCTTTATTAATAAATTATTTGCAAGTCTTCCACTTTTGTATTAGAATGTTTTTGTTGTTGCTCTGCATTGAAAACTGCTTTGATCTTTCCAGTGTGATTATCATGCCACCTTTCTGTTTTCTCCCATGAAATACACCTGCTCTCTTTAGCACTCACCTAATATAACAAAAGATTCTAAAAGGGTCCAAGGACATTCACCATGAAAATCAGCCTGTGGCGGTGCTTTCATACAAACAGAACACACAGAAAGACTAAATTAATTTGTGTTATATTGTTGGCATGAGAATAAACCTCTGTGAGATTGTATGCAAGCTGGAGCTAAATTATTTTTTGCGATTACAACGTACTGTAGCTACAAAGTTTAGAAAGGCCAAAGGATGTTAGTACTCCAAATACTTTTGCCATGTTAATGTAGTTTATGATGAAGATATAAATTAGTATAAAAGTAATTCTTGTTTTGAAAAGAATAGCTGTATGCTATTGATTTTTGTCAACCTTCATTTTAATAAATGTCTTCTACTTTTGGTCTCTATGCAAACTGCTTTTCAATACACTCTGCTACTGCACTCATCATAGTAAAATTAAAGAGTTCCACTCCTTCTTCACTGACCTGGGTGGATGCAGAGTTGTTTCATATATTCTCACTCCTCTCTCGGGCTGCTATTGTGCAACAGATGTTTCCCCCTTCTTAAATATGTTATCGCAGAGGTGCTACCACCATCACTGATGGGCTCAGCCTTGGCCAGTGATGGGTCTGTCTTGGAGCCGACTGGCATTGGCGCTACAGGTCACGGGGGAAGCTTTTAGCAGCTTCTCACAGAAGCCACCCCTGTTGCCCCTCTGCTACCAAAACCTTGCCACGCAAACCCAATACACCAACTAAGGTAAAAATGATATTTCTGTTCTTGGTATTATATTAATATTATAAAGTCAAAACACTAGTGAAGTAACCCCTTTTTAGGAAATATTAAGCTTTGAGATTTGCTAGGTACAAAAAAGCATAGAGAATAGTAAGATAGCTCTTTTACTTACAATGTATCTTCTGATCATTAAGCAGAAATAGCTGTAGAACTATTTTTCCTTGAATTTATTTTAGATTCCTTTGTTCAGTGAAAAATAAAAATATAATAAACTGAGGGTTACTAAAATGATAATTACCTGGCCAAAATTTTGTGTTTTGTTATTTCTTTTGTGTATAGAGTATATAAAGTGCTACTAATACCATCAGCTTTTCCTATGCAAGGGTGAAAATGGATAAAAAAGGTGCAAGACAGAGAAGGAGCAAACACGTTATTTTCAAGTAACATAGCATGTCATCTTCTGAAAATTATTCTGCAAATCATAATTCATGTATGATCCCTTGCTGTCTGATTTACGGAGCCATCATAACTCCTAGTAAAGTGCCTGACATCTCTCACAAGGTAAAAAAAATATAAAATTAAAAGTTTCAAAACAGTACATTATTTCCCTTCCTATTTCTAGGGGACAGGAAAAGTCAGAGCAACAGTATTTCAGCTGGAAAGGTCTTTTTAATAGGACAACATGTTTGTATGAGTAAACATTTAGTTTATATAGAAGAAGTTCTAGAATCAAATATAAAACAAATGTATAATTTTGACTCCTCTTTTATAGAAAAAGAGAATCTTTAATACTGACAAGCTGAATGCTTCTCAGTGTCCGCTGCATGTAAAACTTTCTGTTGTCTTCAGGAAGCATTTGATTCATCTTTTATTGTGTAGTGCACCATATAGAACTATAAACAATTTTCTTCAGGATCATGTATACATAGAAATACAGCTATTAACATTCTTGGGTTTGATTGTAAAAATGCCTGTGTGCGTAAAAGCATTCTGCAAAGTAAATCTAATTGAATCTGGATTTTTAGATTATATTTTACATATGTTAAAACAAAATCACAGGGAGAGTTTCTGGCTGAAATGCTTGAAGTTCATCACATGTACACACATTTGATACTGAAGTGAGCTTCAGAAATGTCTGAACTGTTTTACATGATTGCATAAAGCCGTTATTTTCCACTTATCTGGATGGATTTTGAATCACACACTAAAACATTAAACACCTGCCATCAAGGCTGTGTCAATGTTTTCTTCAAGAACTTCTATTCTTCAAATGGCACAGGCCTAATGAGTAGCTTTTAAAAATATTGGCATATTTTAAGGATTGACATAAATTTAGTGTGAACTCTCTTCTGTTCATAAAAATAATCACAAAAATTAGAGGGAAAACTGAGTAAAGCGATTACAAAACTATGCATTTGTAAGAAGGTCCATCTTCATGGACCTACATTCTATCTTAATAACTTCATCACCATAATAATGTCGGTTGCATCCTAGTGGGATGCTGTTCTCCTTAGTCTGTTTTCTTTTGTAGAATACACTCTTGAAGATGTTTCCTCAGTAACTATACCCTCAAGTAGAATACAACAAGTTATCTAGTATCTGTATCAGTGATCAGTGAGAGGGCTGGCTCATCATCTTGAAATTTCTTTATTGCTTATTCTCCTTTTCCTCACAAAACAGCATAACTTCTGTCCTTAAAAAAAAAACCAAAACAAACAACAAACCACCCTCTCAACTTGAAGGCAGAGTGAGTTAAGTCTGTGTGGGTTGGAGCCTATTAATGCATGACTTTAATCTCATTGGAGATTGTGAAATATTGTTTTTATAAAATACTTTTTAATTACATAAGGCAGAGTGACATTGAGGGATGGATTCTGTTCTGCAGCCTGTGTACAGAATAGCCTCAGCACACTCAGAGAACAGGTTTATCTTTGGCATGAACCACCTGATCATCTCCCTTCCTGAAACCTGCTGCATGATGCTTCTTCCTGACATTGGCTTTCAAAAATTTACTTAACCTCATGTATTTGGTCTTCGGTTCATTGACCCTCTGACTAGTGAAGAGAATCTTCATGTAGAAGGAACATTAACAGCTTTACCAATGACACCATGTTATACAGTGTACCTAGTTTCCATCTCTCTCTTCCAAACTAGGCTAGTCACAAGATTTTAAAAAAAAAAAAAAAAAAAAAAAAAGCAATAAATTGCTTCAAAGATGATTTCATGCAAAGGCCTTAGAAATGATTAATTAACTTCATTGAATTAAGCTGTTATTTACTTTCCATGCCCATGCATTTATTATTCAGTTTATCCACAGGGATCTGTAGAAAGGAAGTGAGGGGACAGGACTGAGGAAAGAAGGAGCTGCAGATGAGGAAGTGTTTCAGATGATTCCCCAGTCATCATAACAGAAGCTAATATCAGCTGCCCTAACGCACAGCAACTCTGGAACCAAGGGGCCACAGAGTCATTTTTCACTCTCCTTCCCTTAATTGCATTGAATACCAGACTGTCTTCTTTGAGTATACATAGGCAAAGTCCAATTAAACTCCTTAACACTTTGGAACCTCATCACCAAACCACCTTTTCCTTCTGCTATTCAATGGTGATATCGGCTGTTCAGTGGCAACGTGAATATGCCATGAGCCGCATCCAAGGTTTGTCTCATATTCTGGGAAAATTGTCCTATAAAGTGATACCAATACATATAAATTTGTAGCCTCATGGTAAAATAACTAGCAGTCTGTGGAGATAATGCACACCTGAAGAGAAGATAGTGCCAGCAAGTGTCACTGATCTCAGTTCTGTTGATTTCTTTATGTTTCTGTGATTATAATTTTGGAGTTGAAGCTTATCTTTAAGTGTTTTTCTAGTAAACATTGTTGCAAGCAACAAGCATTTTTCCACATGAGAGATTAAGATCATAAGTTCTTTAAAACATTTAAAGTTGATTACCTTTGGGCTTCAAAGCTTCTATAGTCTTTGTACTTATTTTTGGCTAACCAGGTGCTCAGCAAGTACAATTACTGTTGCTGCAGGCATTGCACATTTAGGGAAACATTTTATCTATTGAAGTAGGCATCCGTTTTCAGGTTCATTTTATAAGCTTCATTATTGCATGAAACTCTTCAATCCTATTCTGGACACCCCAACGTATTAAAATACAAAATTCTACATGTCTTCCATTAAAAATATAAAAACTGTGAAAAAGACAGCTTTATTTTTCCTAATTTAGAACATTTCATAAGGTATATCAATTCCGAGGAAGAATCCAAAGTAGTTTCTGGAGAAGTGGGATGGAAGTTCTGCTAGAAATGGAAGTTCTACATCAGAGCACCCTGTAGTTCAATTGCTTTGGTACAGATGTGGTAAGCCAGGCTTCAAAACTCCACCCTGTTTTAATGAAACAAAGATGCAAACTCAGTTCAGGTGAGTGACTTACGAAGTCAAATTGGTAACTCCTGCATATGGTGTCCACTTCACCCCAGTGAACAGCTGTTTCCTTATTGCTGCAGATGATGCTCATTAAAATGCTGTAAATGACTAATAACTACTATAGTCTCAGACATCATCTGTAAAAGGATTAAAAAAAAATAGAAGTTATCAAGTCTTAGGCCTGACCTTATGAACAACTCTCCCTGTGATTTGGTTTAGATGAGGATTTACTGTAGGAAAACATGCAATTATCACAGTGCTTTTATAAAGGTCATCAGAGGAATAATTTCTATAATAATTCCTAGGAATAATTCTTAGGAAATAAGGAGACAGATTCAGGTTAAATATCAAAACAAGCAGTAAAGCTAGAGAAGGCTTAAAAGTCAACAGGATTTAAATGCTTATAATAATAACCAAAAAAAAGGGCAGTAATTACCAATTAGAAGCTTAAGTGTCTGACAGACTTTCATATACCTTATCCCTCTGTCATTAATCTTTCTGAAATGCTCATCGCAAAGAGTTAATATATTTTGTGTAAGTACCACAGCAGGAAATTCTAACTTTAAACAGAAAGCATAACTACTACAGTTTTATCTGCATCAAAAGTTTAACAACTTAAAAACTTAAATACCCACGCCCCCCTTTGAAATGCACAGATTTAAGACTTTGGCAGAAATTTCTATGTGTCTTATTCAATCTTGATTTCCTGTTTTTGACTGGGTTCTTAAAGGCCTAAAAAGAGAGAAAACAGTTTTACCAATGTAGAGTTTTATGCTAAGGAGCCAATGGAATTATACAGCAGTGTTTAATCAAAATCTACATACTAACATAGGAAGACAGAACTTAACAGGACCTGCTAAGGAAGATATTGGTCTTGTTGCCTACTATTGCAGGCACTGTGTCACCCATCACTTCCATGTATTACTCAAATTTCATCATGTCCAGATTTTGTTTTCTTATGACTCAGTAAATACATACTGCCATTGTTAGTAAAAGGCTGCAGGCATTACACTAATTTTCCTTATACTAATTTTGCAAGGCATCAGGGATAGAGCCCATTCAACTTGTTATGAACTTGGCATGAAAATTTGCTGTGGGAATCAAGGAATGGGAACTTGGTAACTGGTGTCTCTTGTTACAGCATGGAGTTTAAGGGAGTTTAACTTTCAGAGGACTTGAAAATAAGGACACAAGCTCAGAAAAAAAGCCCTAGGTCTACAGACAACTCACTGATGGTCAGTTACCAGTCACTGCAGATGTACAACCTTGAGAGGTGGTAAAAACTGCCTTAAGTATAAGAAAGAAAAAAAGAAAAAAGAAAAAAAGAAGGAAGGAAGGAAGGAAGGAAGGAAGGAAGGAAGGAAGGAAGGAAGGAAGGAAGGAAGGAAGGAAGGAAGGAAGGAAGGAAGGAAGGAAGGAAGGAAGGAAGGAAGGAAGGAAGGAAGGAAGGAAGGAAGGAAGGAAGGAAGGAAGGGAGGAAGGGAGGAAGGGAGGAAGGGAGGAAGGAAGGAGGAAGGGACAAATAAGCCTTAGTGGATGCAAATTCAATTTGACTAGTTACTACTCAGGTAACAGTTTGAAGGCTTGCAGAATACCACTGATGACATTTCTGTTTGAAGGAAAGGGAGGAAATAAATCCACAAAACCCTTTAGATCTGCACAAACTACTCTTGAACATTTTAAGGCTCAGTGAACCAGAAAAAGGTCTTCTTTCTATTTATGAAACTTAGATTGCCGACTCAAAGAGCAACAGCACTACTGCATGGCTTAGCTGATCAATAATAGGAACCATTATGAGAGTTTATGTAATTAAATATACAAAATATCCATAGAACAAGAGAAGTATAGGTAGACTAAGCAGTGAACAACCATTGTTACTGACCAAATATGTGATAATAATGATGTGTTTTGTACAATTATTAAAGAGTTAAAAAAAATATAAAATTAATGCTAAATTCCTACTCCAGTAGTTTTAGATGTGCTCCTCAAAGGTAAATCTTAGAAGACATGGAAGTGAAAAGATATATTCAGTTTTAACTGGAGATTCTGAAGCATGGGTTTAGTATTGAGAAAGAGTATATTTTAGGGAAAGACTTTCCCTTGGTGTAAGTAAGTGTTGTCTGAGATGAAACAAGCACAAATTTTTGCAACTCAGCTGTTTGAAGAGTGCAAAAAGAGGAATCTCATACAAACTGTATGAAGATAAACAAAAGATATTCTCCAAATTTACCAGAATGAGAGGAAGCATGTCTTACAGTACATCTGGAAAGCCTTGAAATATCACAGAAAATAATTTGGGATATTTCTGAGGATTTTGTTTATTTGTTTGTTTGTGGGGTGATTTTTGTTTGGTTGGTTTTGTCACAAACTTCCCCAAACAATAGCTGTACAGAGGCCTTGCCCACAAAATTATTTTCCTTAGGATGTTACTCTTCCAAATTTGGGCAGAATAAATTATTCAAAGGACTCAGTAATGAATTTAAGGGACAGTTTGAACTGAAATAATATGCAGAATGGCTGAATGATGTTAAGGAGTGTTATAACAATAAATGCAATTGAGTTTAGGTTTTGAGGCAATTCAAAGGAAGGAATAATGAATGTGAATAGTGAAGGAATAATAAATTGGCACTGATCAACAGGAAAAAATGATTGAATTTGTAGAGAAAACCCTTGTTAATGGATTGAATATTTTCCTAATTTCTGTTTTACAGTGGAATGAAGTATTGTAAACCAGTCACATATAATTTATTCAATCATGAAACTGTCTCTGTGACTTTTTTGTGAAAGACATATTGTATGAGTCACTGTAAAGTGGACTAGACAATGGGATGTTAAAAATAATCTGGCTTTGTTAAAGAGATGATTTATATACATACACAGATATCATTTATCTCTAATTACTATCATTCAGTGATGGGCAAAGCAAAGTTGCGAAATTTCCTGATGCATTTGGAACTAAACCCAAGCTTTTCATACAGTGTTAGACAATGCATTTCTTGATGCAAAATTTAATACCTTATTCTAATCTGATTAGGAAATACTTGTAGACATTTCCCAGTTTAGTTAAAATGTTGGTGTATTCTTTCTCTAGGCATGACATTCCTGTAGATTCAACAATAGCATGCTAATTTTTCAAACTTTGTTAGGTAATCTTTAATTGTGAATATCTCCTTGTACCCTATTACCTCTTCAAGAAAGACTGGGTTTTGTGTGCCCAGGAAACTGAACACAAATTTGTTTAATATCTGCTGAGATGCATTCACTAGTTGTTTATGTATTTTGCAGAAGACATGCTTTCTGAAGAATCCAAAATTAATAAATAAATGTGGACTAAATTAACCCTCAGTATAAATAAAAGATCTATGCTTTTGTTCCCTCTCTACAATCTTATATTAATTAAATATTTTAATGTTGTTTTGACACTTTGATTTTCTTTTATATATTTAATGTGTCATTCAAAAAAAACATAAAGCCTAAACCCAAAGCAGAGTACAAAGTCTCTACTGTGAGGTATCAAAACATTCAGGAAGATAATGTCAGCTACTGAAGAAGCAAAAACTTTTCCAGTTTCAGTGTGTAGTTCAGAGATGATTATGAATGGGTTTAAAAATGTCAGCCTCTTCTCCATTAATGAGGATGCTGGGGTTGGAACTGTCAGAAATGGTAACACTCCTTCCCTTGTTCTTTTATTAACTTATATCCTAAACCAGACATCCTGACACTTTGTTTATTTAAGTATTGCAGGCTCCAGTTTCAATGTGTCTTAGATCTCATGAAACTGCACTTTGTATACAAGAGCTGAAATTTGTGCTACTGAAGTTGACTTAAAAGCAACCTATTCAAATGCTTCTCCTGATAGCTGATGTTTCAACAGCCACAAGCAGTAAGCAAATAAAACAAAAATATGAATGGAAAAATAAACCAGTTTTTTATACCTAGACCAGTAAAAGTCTGAGTGGTTCATTTAGGAGTCATCAGAATGTCATTAGCATGGAAATAATCCCATGACTTTACCACTGCAATAACTTGTCTATGGTGAGAGTGAATTTGTGAAAGTCCTAAAGGTTTTGGCTTTCTATGTTGCATGCAGTGACAGATTGTACCCACTGATTGTGTTGAAAATCAGTCTGGCATCCTCAAATGTCAAATGTTTTAAGTTGCTCACTCTTCTATTAACTTCAGATGCAATAGCAGCTGCAACAAGTAATTTACATGAATTTGATACATATCTGAACAGTAGATATGAATGAAAATACTGTTGTGTGAGCATCTTCTTTCTTCTTGAAGTACTAAAACAGACTAAATCTCAATATCACCTGTCAGACTTAACATCAGTGTAAGAACAGCCTTCATCATAAGATACCAAAAGACTGCTTTTCTCAGTATTCAGAAGTTAATTACAGAATCACAGAATCATTCAGGTTGGAAAAAACCCTTGGGATCATCGAGTCCAACCATCAGCCCTACTCTACAAAGTTTTCCCCTACACCATATCCCCCAACATCTCATCCAAACAACCCTTAAACACATCCAGGGATGGTGACTCGATCATCTCCCTGGTCAGTCTATTCCACTAACCACTCTTTCTGTGAAAAATTTTTTCCTAATGTCCAGTCTGAACCTCCCCTGTTGCAGTTTAAAGCCATTCCCTCTTGTTCTGTCACTAATTACCTCTGAGAAGAGACCAGCACCAACTTCTCTACAATGTCCTTTCTGGTAGTTGTAGAGTGATGAGGTCTCCCCTCAGCCTTGTCTTCCTCAAACTGAACAGTCCCAGCTCCCTCAATCTCTCCTCACAGGATTTATTCTCCAGGCCCTTCACCAGCTTCGTTGCTCTCCTCTGCACTTGCTCCAGCACCTCGATATCTCTCTCATATTGAGGTGCCCAAAACTGGACCCAATACTCCAGGTGTGGCCTCACCAGTACAGAGTACAGGGGGACTATCACTTCCCTACTTCTGATGGTCACACTATTTCTAATACAAGCCAGGATGCCGTTGGCTTTCTTGGCCACCTGGGCACCCTGCTGGCTCATGTTCAGTTGTTCGTCAATTAGAACCCCCAGATCTTCTCTTCCACACAGCTCTCCAGCCACACCTCCCCAAGCCTGTAGCGATGCATGGGGTTGTTGTGGCCCAAGTGCAGACCTGGCACTTGGCCTTGTTGAAGCTCATCCCATTAATCTTGGCCCTCCGATCCAACCTATCCAAGTCCCTCTGTGGTGCCTCCCTATTTTCATGCAGATCGACACTCCTGCTTAACTTGGTGTCATCTGCGAACTTACTGATAATACACTCTATGTCCTTATCAAGATCATCAATAAAGATGTTAAACAGAAACGGTCCCAACACCAAGCCCTGAGGAACACCACTTGCGACCGGCCGCCAGCTGGATTTAGCTCCATTGACCACCACTCTCTGGGACCATCCAGCCAGCCAGTGCTTGATCCAGCAGACCATTCGCTCATCCAGGCCATGGGCATCCAGTTTTTCTATGAGAATTCTATGGGGAACTGTGTCGAATGCTTTTTGAAAATGCAGGTAGACAATATCCACAACCTTTCCTTCATTCAATAGTCAGATCATCTTGGCATAGAAGGAGATCAGGTTTGTCAGGCAGGACCTGCCTTTCATAAACCCATGCTGACTAGGCCTGATCCCCTGGTTGTCCATTATATGACTTTTAATGGCACCCGAGATGACCTGCTCCATAACCTTCCCTGGCACCAAGGTCAGAATGACAGGTCTATAATTTCCTGGATCCTCCTTTATGCCTCTCTTGTAAATGGGTGTTACATTTGTTACCCTCCAGTCCAATGGGACCTCCCCAGTTAGACATGACTTCAGGTAAATCATGGAAAACAGCTTGGCGAGCACATCTGCCAACTCTTTCAGCACCCTTGGGTGTAACCCACCCGGTCCCACAAACTTGTGTGCATCCAAGTGGCGTAGCAGGTCTCTGACCACTTCCTCTTTAATTGTGGTGACCTCGTTCTGCTTCCCCTCCCCATCTCCTAGCTCATGAGGCTGAGTGTCCAGGGAACAGCTAGTTCCACTGCTAAAGACTGAGGCAAAGTAGACGTTGAGCACCTCAGCCTTTTCCTCATTCTTAGTTACCATGTTTCCCTCTGCATCCAATAAAGGAGGGAGATTTTCCATAATCCTCCTTTTGTTGTTAACGAATTTACAGAAACATTTTTTATTATCTTTAACAGCTGTAGTCAGGTTGAGCTCTAGCTGTGCTTTGGCTCTCCTAATGTTCTCCCTGCATAGCTTCACTACATCTTTACAGTCTTCATGAGGGAGAAGACTGCCCCCTCTTCCAAAGGTCATAGATTCTCCTTTTGTTCTTGAGATCCAGCCAAAGGTCCCTGTTTAGCCAGGCCGGTCTCCTTCCCCACCTGCTTGTTTTTCGGCACGCAGGAACAGCCTGCTCCTGTGCCTTTAAGACTTCTCTCTTGAAGTATGTCCAGCCTTCCTGGACTCCCATATCCTTCAAGGCAGCCTCCCAAGGGATTTTGTTAATCAGTCTTTTGAACAGGTCAGAGTTTGCCCTCCGGAAGTCTAAGGTGGCAGTTTTACTAACCCCTCTCTTTGTTTCTCCAAGGATATAAAATTCAAACATCTCACAATCACTGCACCCTAGACGGCCTCCAACCTTTACTTCCCCCACAAACTCCTCCCTGTTCACAAGAAGCAGGCCCAGGAGGGCATCTTCCCTGGTCGGCTCAGTCACCAGCTGTGTGACGAAGTTATCCTCCACACATTCCAGGAACCTTCTGGATTGTTCCCTCTCTGCTGTGCTGTGATCGCAGCAGATACCCGGGAGGTTAAAGTCCCCCACAAGAACAATGGCAAGTGACTACGAGATTTCTCCCAACTGTTTGTAGAAAGCTTCATCCACCTCACTGCTTTGGTTGAGGAGTCTATAGCAGACTCCCACAGCAAGATCTGCTTTATTGGTCCTTAACCTAATCCAAACACTCTCAACCCAATTATCACTATACTTGATTTCTGAGCTTTCATAGCATTCTCTAACATACAGGGCCACTCCACCGCTTCTCCTTCCCTGTCTTTCCCTCCTGAAGAGCTTGTAGCCATCGACTGCAGCACTCCAGTCATGTGAGGCATCCCACCATGTTTCTGTTATAGCTACTATGTCATAGTTCTCGTGCTGCATCATGGCTTCAAGCTCCTCCTGTTTGTTGCTCATACTGCGTGCATTGGGATAGATGTACTTGAGATGAGCTAATGAATCCAACACCTTTTTGTGAGTGTGGGCTCCATTTCCTACCAGACCCTTCTCAGGTGCTTCGATGGTTTCTAAACATCTATCCCTTCTCTCAAATGAAATGGCAGAGGGAGAGCCCTCACCAGTTCACCATCCTTCAAGCCTTGGCATGCTTCCCTTGAGCTTATACCTAACAGGCCCAGTTATCTCCCCCTCCCCTCTCATATCTAGATTAAAGCCCTGTCAATAAGCCCTGCTAACTCCTGCCCCAGAATCCTTTTCCCCCTTTGGGACAGCTGCATCCCACCTGTCTCATTTGTCTCAGCAGACCAGGTGCCTTATAAACTTTGCCATGATCAAAGAATGCAAAATTTCGACGGTGGCACCAGTCTCTGAGCCGCGTGTTAATCAGATATGTTTTCCACACTCTTTCGGTGTTTTTTCCTTCCACCTGGGGGATTGATGAAAACACGACCTAAGCTCCCGAGCCTTCAACTAGCCACCCCAGTGCCTTGAAGTCCCTTTTGAGTGACTTTAGACTTCTCTCTACCACCTCATCATTACCTGCCTGGAGCACCAACAAAGGGTAGTAATCAGAGGCCTGCACCAGAGCAGTGACATTCCTTTTAATATCTCTAACCTGAGCCCCAGGGAGGCAGCAGACCTCCCTGCAGTATGGGTCTGGTCGACATATGGGCCCCTCCGTACCCTTCAGAACAGAGTCACCCACTACAATTACTCTCCTTTCCTTCTTACTTGAAGAAGTCGCAAGTTGTGGGGCTGAGGGACAAGCTGTGGATGACTCACTGGATGGATCCTAATTTCCATCTTCATTCGGCTGGCCGTCTAGTTCCAAGGCCTCATACCTGTTGTACAATGACAACTGGGAAGGTGAGGGGGGCCAAGATGGTTTTCGCTTGCCTTTCCAAGGAAGGACCTGACTCCATTCCCCCTGTCCCCCACATCCCCTCCTACTGCCTGGTGAGAGGAGGGGAGGGGGTCCTGCATTTCTTGTAGAGCCTCTCCAAAAGAATTGTCATTCTTTTCATCCAAGGACTATTCTCATACCGAGAAAAACTCCTCTTTTGTGATAATATCATTACAAAGCTCAACACCTCTCTATATCCATCCAACTGCTATTCTCTTCCAGTGATGGATGTTACGCAATGATGTGCATAAAGTGCTATTCTTTGTGTTGAAATCCATTGTCATTTGTGCAGTTGAGTCTCCAGTTAAATCAAGGACCTACATATATATTGGACAAAAATATACTAGAAGACTCTCAGATCTAAAGGCATTGTTTTCTGACTAGTTCTTAAGTGAGACTTGCAGGATCAGATCCAATAAGTGTTGATGATAATTTTGTATATAAGGACAGGTTTTCTCTTGAAATATGGAAATGTTTTTTTTACAATGCCAAAAAATAGTCAGATGATAACAGCTTTCGCTAGTTAAAGTCTTGAGCCATTATTTCTACCTGAAATGGTAACAACCACTCATCTTAACTTGAAAGTAGAACTGCAGTTTCCAGCCAGAAGTCCATTTACTCCAAACTCACAAGGAAGTCCATACAACTGGTATCCCTATCAGAATCTTAAAACCACCCATCCAAAGAAAAACCTAAAACAGCCAAGAACTTTAGAAGTGTAAATATCATATATGTTTTCTTTCATCAAATTTAAAGAATCTTTTAAATAACTAATCAGATCTCCAGACTTTATTTTTTTAGCAGATTTAGTATATTAGTGGATTGTTGCTTAAAGGAACTGCAATTGTAAACATTATTTTGTATTTTTTCATTAATTTTCAATCAGAAAAAAGATTTCTGGAGCAGACGTAAAAAATGTTAATTGGTGAAGGCAGTAATCAGGTATGAACATTTCAAAATAAAGACATTTTAAAAGATAGTTGCTTTTTTTTTTTCTTTAATTAACATGACCTATTATCCTTTTGTTTAGTTTGCTTATTGTCAGACTTGCCAGTTGACAACTGTGACTTCTTTCATTTTAATTGTTGGTATTTATCATATTACATTTTCACATGATAATGAAAGTATTCTTCCCTGATAACCAGAATAGGATGACTGAATATTCACTGTTATAGAATTATTCTTTCATCCATGCTTTGCCCACATTCAGCCTATTCATAACTGATAAATTAATGGCAATCTTTTGCTCTCTGGAACTGAAACAAGGAAATTTAACAACTCAGAGTGAGAAAAAAATTGTGAAAAAAAAAAAATCCCTTAATTCACTTGTCTTTTACAGCATTTTATCCTCCCTTCTGAACCTTTATAGTCCATGGTCACCAGATTTATACAAAATCTTTAACACTGTGATTTTGATACACCTCCATCGTGGAGTCTCACACTGAGAAAGCAGGAAGTGAGGCTGATGGAGGATTTTGGCTACTGTACTGTTATGAACTACATAAACAGTCCAGGGGAGCTGAAGACCAATAAATATTAGTTAGGAATCACTGAGGGATCAATCCTTTGACAGTCACCAACTGTACAGGCTGTTCGTGCAAGAAGCTGCATAGAGAACAGAGCATCCTGCTAAAGATTTTAAGAGAATTTCTGATACCAACTTCAGTATTTGAAATCTTGTTCCATTGCAATAAGTGAAAAATAAGTGAACAAAAACACTGGATGACAAGGCATATTGATACAGAATCATATTTTATTGATGTTTTTCTCTTCTGACTAAAAGGAGCTAATTTAAGGACAACAGGGTTTGACAAAGGGGGTGTTTTGAAACTTTTCTATATGGTTCTTCAAAGTAGCAGACAACAACAAAAGCTCTTCTCATTTGGCTGGCATTTTTTTCTGAAATCATTAAGGATAAAGTTTGCACTTGTTTAACACCTTGAAAAATCCACCAACATATATTTTAATCCGTCTATACATCCCTTCATGACTGCTGTAACTAAACTCCATGCAGAGACAGGAGCAGGTTATGTAAGGTTTAAAAAATTTGGGTGGGTTTGGAGTTTTTTTTTGAGATTCTATAGAAGAAGTTTTAGAGCTAATAGAAATCTGAGTTTTTGTTTTCTTACCAGTGAGAAACATTCAGATCAGCCCATTTCACATTATTTTTATTAATAGCTTCTGGTTACTTCAGTAGGGCATCATTACTTATCTTTGTCAATGACCATGCCATACAGCTAGTCTCCTAGGCACCAAATGGCTAAGCTAAAGGCTAAAGGTTCAGCTCTGGAGGGAGTAGAAAATCAACATGAGTGATGCAGATGGCTCATTCATGGCTCTAATTATCTTTGTAAAAGATATCACTGAAAGCAAAATGGAAACTAAAGCAAGGAGAACTTAGAAAGAATCTTACATTTGATTTCATTTGAGAAGACAAGTAACTTTTTATGTGCATCAGGGTCCGTAACAACAACAGCAGTAACAAGTGGGCTGGTTATAGCACATGCTGATTCTAGCTACACTTTTGTTCAGATGGGTCTGTGTCTAGGTCATTTTGGACAGGGTCTTTGATAGTGGCACAAAAGAGGAGTGAAACACAGGACTCTCTGCTGAACCGCCATGGGAGGTTAATTGCAGCTTAAGGCTGTGTTATATTACTTCTGGGTTCCCTTTGGCAGCTGCTATGAAATGAATACAAATGGATCAGGCTCTAACAGAACAAGTCACCAACATATTTTAGAATCAGCTGTAGCACCTGATAATGGATCTGGTCCCTGAGGTAGAGTTCCATAGATGACTCCTAACTCCTATATGTTGAAAAGTATCTTAAGATATTATTGATGGAATTGATGTTTGTTTTATGAGTGGTAAGTTTTACAGTGTTTTTGGACGAGATGACTGTTTGGTCTGTACTGGGTAAACACTTCCTAGTGACAGTATTATCCTATAATCATTGGATGTGTACTGTGTTGCAAAGATACTGATAATTGTGGTCTATAATTGGAGCTGAGCTGAGTTTTATATCTCTGCAGGATGCAAAGCATGTTCTCATTTCTGTGAAATTTTGTACTAATTGGGGTTTAAAACAGTGCTTTCTTTGATGCCCATTTGCAAAATGATTTACTTCACATGAAAAATCTCCATTTTTGGTTTTAGAGTTACTATAACCTACTGAGAAGAGGTCCCCACGTATCATACATTTTACTAAAATATTATCAGCAATGGAATCTGAATGGAATAATTTGAAAAAAGTATCACTATTAGAAGAAGTATAACTGAATTGCGAGATTCGTTTGCCTAAGCAGGGCTAATTAGAATGGACAAATCACTGCTCTAAAATGACTGTACTCCTCAATCTAATATCTCTGCAGAGACCTGGTATCTCACTCAGAGCTTGTTTGGGAATCTCTCATATTGGTGGATTGCACTATGTCAAAAAAAATCCCAACACCTCTAAAGACTATAATGAACCATATTCTCATTCGTAGTGCTGTCCTTAAGTACCAATTGAGCTACAAAAAGAGGCCATAAAATCTACATCTATGAATAAAAGAGCTTCAAGGAGTAAAATCAGGACCTGACTGTCCATTATGCTTAATCATCATCTTGCTCCCTCACACTATTTTGGACTGCTTCAGCTCTCTGAGACAAATCTGCTCTAAAGGAGGCTAATCCTAAGTGATGAAGATGCAAGCCAATTAACATCTCTTAGTCTGAGAACTGGGACTGAACCCTAGCTGTCTTGTCAGAAATATCCACATAACCTCTAATGGCTTCTGCTGGTGTTTGGGTTCCTAATCATTCAAACTGTGGGAAAGTGTCATCGAATCATAGAATCATTTAGGTTGAAAAAGACCTTTAAGGACATTGAGTCCAACAATTAACCTAGCACTGCCAAGTTCACTACTAACCATGTCCCTAAGTGCCACTTCTACACAACAACTGTCAACATATGTGAAGGTAGAACACTTAATTTTATTGGTACTTGTCTTTTGAGAAAGATGTAGTGAGTCCTTGGCAACTTATGTGCATCTCTATATTGCATATAACCTGATGAAGGTGAAGATCTTTCCCTTTAATTATGTTATATTCTGTTATTATCTTATTTCATTTAAAGCAGAAAGTAATTTAGACAGAAAACATATGGTTTCTTTTACTACATGGAGAAATACACCATCTGGGAGCCTCTCAGTACAGGTTCTTAGAAACTACCTTACATTCATAATTTCAGTAATAAACTAAATTCATTAGCTCTAGTGAATAACTAGCAGTAATGTGACTTAATGTTGTCTTCTAGTTAAAATTCCAGTTAAGGTTTATTATGGATTCACCACTTAAGCAGTTAAGTAAGTTACAATACCCTTCTTAATATGATCTCCTGTTCACTGTGCCATATTTTTGCTTACCTACTTGTTTGATTTTCTCAAACTGTTTAAGTTTTGTAGCCTTAAGATTTACAGATCATAATTTACAAATACATGAAAGAGCATTCAGTTCAAGATTAGACACTTGTATTTAGGTATTCATATATAGGTGTCTTCATGTGCACCGAATATCTAAGCTCTCATTTCAGTCAGTGGAGAGGTGGTCAATACAATTAATAGAACCTAGACAATGATTTGGACATAAATTGAAATTCTAGAAGTAGAAATTCTACTGAAAGAAATTTTTAAAAATTACTATGAACGTGGTCAGACACTGGAGAAGGCAGGTTGTGGAGTCTCCATCTTATTCAAAAACCAACTGGACATGGTCCTGAGCATCCTGTACTGGTTGATCCTCATCTGCACAGGGAGTTGGACTAGATGATCTCCAGACGTCCCTCCCCAACTCAACTGTTCTGTGGTTTTGTGATTCTGCAAGTAACCTTGCCAGAAAGCATCAGTCTCCTCTCTACCTGTTGTTGAGGGCAGAGACGATGCAGTTCTGAGAGAATGAAACAAGAGCCTTTTGTTATGGGCATTTATATGGGAATATTGAGTTTTTGATCTTCTGCTCCCAGCACATTTTATGCAATGATTCTTTAAAGCACAGTATTTCCTCGAGTGGGCCTAACGTGAAGCCACATAAAGACCTTACACTCCAGTCCCAACCCATTATGTCACCATCTGTAAACTTGTCATGGAGCCATCACACAAGTTAGGGAGCAAGTGTTCACTCTGTTACATAGTTGAACATGACCGTGTTTCAGACACTGATTGTCTCTATCCTATTAAATATGCATGTTTACTTTTGAGGGACACTTGGAAAAAACAGGACTGGAGAAAAGGGTGAAAGCAATATGAATTATATAGTGCATAAGCCATAGATAGTACAGTTCTACTTCAAAATAAATACAGAAATACTCTTGGCAGTAGACACCAAAATGGCTTCAGCCATCTCTTTGCTAAAGATAGGACCAAAGAGTAGAAAGCCAGGGAAGTTTTGTTAGGAAGCAGAGAATTCCTACAGCCAAATTTGGAATCAAGGCAACAGCTGTAAAAAAAGAAGTTCAAGTCTCTCCCAGGGATATGTAAAAACTTCATCTCACAATCATGTAAGGAATTACAATAGTCCTATTTATTGCTTGAGGTGCTTTTGGTTCATACTTGTTTTGTTTTGTTTTGTTTTGTTTTGTTTTGTTTTGTTTTGTTTTGTTATACATGGAATTTGTTTATAGGGGGTTAAAGTATTTAACCTATGGCAATCTATAGCTTTCACCTACATCAAAACAGGTAATTCTGCACGGAACACTCAGACTTTAATATTGCTTATTAAAATACACTTTTAATATGAAACAAAAATGGACATACCTTTGTAATTTCTAACTGACATTTCATAGGAAAGTGCCTATCAGCTTCTGGAAGAACTGTGAAAGTGCAGAGAATGCAATTAATCACCCTGCCTCTTTCACTGTGGGATTCTGCAGCAATTGAACAAAAGCTACTCTCGTTTCACATCTTGAACACTGCCAGTGTCAATATCGCAGAAGCAGAGAAAGGTGTGTTCTTTTCAGGTCTAATTTTGGAAGCTTAACAGGCTGAAGTTGCTGCAGAGGATTGCACTGCTTGCTTGTTTCTTAAAGGAAAGAAGTGTGAAGTTAAGTCCACAAAACAGATCTCTGATCCGAACTCCCAATATATTGTTAAAAAGGTAGAAGGAAAAAAAAAAAAGAGATGTTGCAGAGTGCATCTATGTCAGAATTCTAGGTCTGACCAATAGAGTGTTTTTGAAGGAAATCTCCTCATGGTGGCCATTTATAATGTTTGTATTTGCATCTTCAAGTGATTTTGGAGCTAATAAATCAAATTTATTTCTGACCTAGAAGATCCACTCTTGGATTACATCTGCCTGCAACAACTACCAGGCATTTAGTGCACAGTACTAGAGGAGCTAGTCTGAAATAAAATGGAGTCAGAACTGAGTCCACAGAAAACTTCTGAACTACTCTGACTGTACTACACTACTTACCAGTGTAGATATTGCCCCTTCTAAAAAGAGGGGACTTAATTGTGTCACAGTCTCATTACCACCTAAACAGTAATCAGCCACATGGGGTGATGTTAATGACAGCTGGAGTGCCACTTGACAGTTTTGGTGGGGTTTTTTTGGCTTTTACATTTTTTTCCCCCAAAAAAAAGACATCCACCAGTAAGATTCTGCAAAGGAGGAACAAAAGCATATTTGGGAGAGAAAATTGCAAAATGTGACTAGAAAAGTTTTTAAGTTATATGTCTTAAAATCTTAGGTATGATTAATCAGAAGAGGTTGTCATTAGTATAAAATTTCCATTACTTTCAGTATAAGAAGGAGTAAGGAATTAATGATTTCATGAACGTTGAAAATTAATTTTTGGCCATGTGCACCTGGACTGGAATGGTGTTTGCGAGGCCTTTTTTTTTTTTTTTTTTTTGTGTGTGTGTATTTTAAAGTAATTTCTTCATCAGGAAATACTAAGTCATTTGTCTACAAATATAAAATTTTGTTACTGAAAGATAATCTGATGTTTCACATTTATTTTTGATTTTAACTCAAAGTGGGAATTCAAGAATCATTGTGAAATGAAAAATTCTGTGATACTGTAACAGAAGTTATAACCTAGAAAATTTAATGAGTTTTCTCTTGAACATGTTGCTCTTTTGAAAATGGTTCAAAACAACAGTGGTTCTTTTAAATTAATATTTAGAATTAATATAGGTTTTATTTTCATAACTGGAAAATTTAACATTATTCAAAAATTATTTTTCTCAAAAAAATTCCTGTAAAACTGAAATTTCTGACAGCAAAATCTTGTACATTAGAAGTTTGATTTAGTTTAATGCAATAGAGACTTTTTAGTTAAACACAGTCTGTAGTTCAAACTATCATGAAAGCATTTTTTGTTCTGTTTGTTCTTTGAAAATATACCAGCATGAACTTTTCATGAATAGTCTCTGGTTTTTATTCTTTGGTTCAGAATACAGTATTGGAACATCAATATCTAAAATCTAATATGTTTTATTCAATTTTCAAGCTAAAAAAGAACTAACTTAAAATTATCTATTTCACTGTCTAGCTGAACAGTGCAACTGGTCAAACAGTCTCAGCAACCAACCTCTGATTTTTGGAGAGATTCACTATTCCAATATTTAATTGAGGAGATCAAAGAAGGGGAGGAGAAAGAGGAAAGGGAAAGATTATTTCTGGCTTGAATTTACCTAGTTACATTTCCCATCTGCTGGATATCATTAGCCATTTTTTTTCTAAATTACATAATAGTCTGTTATTGGAGATGTTTTTGGATTTATGTATGTGGATAAACCAGAACGAAATTTTTGAACAATAATTTGTTATTGAGTAGTCTAATTTCCTTTCAGTTGCAATCATTCAGAATTTGGAGTTAACTTCAATAACCAACACAAAATGGAAAATTTAATTTTTATTATAAAATAATGTTTACATTTCAATTTTGAGACTCTTAAAAGGCTGAACAAGTTCAAAGCTTTTACTGAGAGTCTTTTGTAGCTGAACAAGATAGGTACTCTTCACTTACATTGCTGGGGAAAAAAAAAAAAAAGAAAAAAAGATGCAGTTTCTCCACACTGTATTTTCTACAATTTGGCCAAAATGAACTGAAACACCAAGAGGTCACATCATTCTGTCCATAGGCTAAGTCCCCTCTTGTTTCCCTGTAAGCTAAATAGGTTCTGCGTCACTAGGTTGTTGTTACCCTATAGGTTCTGAAGACTGCAGACCAACCATAAGGCTTTTCTCTGGATCCTTTCCAGCTTGTTCATATATATATTGCAAACCAGGGACACTGGAACCAGATACAGTCTTGTAGTCTCATTACTACCATTTATAGAACCCATGACATCTTCCATATCATATTTCCTATCTTACATAAAGGCCTCATTTTCCCTTTTAGCTATGGCATAACACAGCAGCTCAAACACAACTACTTATCCACAAAAATTTCGATCCTTTTCAAAGCCATTGCTCCTTAAAAACTGTTGAAAAAAAAATTTTATACTCTCTGTTCACACTTTTGACTTGGCAGTTAGCTGTGTTAAAAAATGTTTATATAACCAAAGTCCATTTTCTCTTCATTGGATGATTAATTTATCTTCCTATAATTCTACCTTTTAAACACATTTTTCTCTCAGTACAGAACTTGAATTTTTGGGGCTTTTCTTTTTACCTTTTCCCTTACTCCATTTTAAGGACTAGACAATAAAATGAATGGACTAAAACAACAATGGTGAAGTGGGGGAGGAAGGCAATAGAAAAGGACAAGGCATTAAAAAAATTTTAACATTATCTTGATATTGGTATCAAAAAGAAGTGACAGGGAGGTTTGTTCTCCTGGTGAATTGTCATCTGCTCAGAGGTGAGATTATGTAAAACAGAACTGCTACAAATGAAAACATAAATGAAAAACATATTTAGAACACAACATCAATGTCAATAAGGAAAAAAAAAACAAACCCAAATGATCACACAGAGAATAATTCTACAGGAAAAATGGAAAGAAAAAAATGTTAACAACTGTTTCCTTAAAGATAAGCAGACTAAATGACGGGAAGAGAAACATGTGGAAAAACAATATAAGACAAAAAGTTCTATAAAAATACCGAAGTCTAAAAATAAAACAGCATGTATAACTACAATAAAATTAGTAATTGTGGAAGACAAAAAATGTACCACCCATCTTTCTGTTTTGTTAGCTGGAACCTCAGTTGAGTATGGCAGTATTGGAAAAGATGCAAAGACCCCTCAACAAAACAATCAGTGTGACTGTTTTTGTGGTTTGTAAGAAGTTTTCTTAAATATGTTTGGATATGTAGGCAGATGATATCAGAAGGGTGGTTTTCATCCAGGATTTGGGACAGTTGTGTTCTCTTGGCCAGAAATGGCTTCAGTCACAAATCAGAGTTTGAAAAACATTTGTAGGTTCCCCATTTGTAAGACTTTCGTACTTGTCAGAGAATCAATCCTGTGATGACAGAAGATCATATATCTTCCAGAATATCATATATAGATATATAAGATATGAATAGAAATATGTGAGACAGGCTTTTGGGCAAGGTGGACTTTTGGTCTGATTCAGGTATTTTATATTATTCTTTGTGTTCAACATATTGCTCAGTAACAATTGTGTTCTTGCAGACAGAAAGCTTTAAAAGATAAATCTAGATGTAGTAATCAATCTAGACTCAAGTGTTACATTTGGAGCTAAATTTTAATATCACCTTTCTTTAATGGGTAAAAGCCAACTTCCATGATATATGACTTTGAAATATGAGTTTTCCTGTTGTGGTGCTTGGATTAGGCTTCCCTTGAAGATACGTTAAGAAGCCAAAAACATATCTGCAAAAAGAAATTCCTGTGTCTGAACTCAAACACTGGGTTCCTCTAGTTTTTCTTACATGTAATGACATTGATGTATTGTAAGAAAGTGAATAGGGATTAGACAAATGTTTGATATAGAAAAGGCAAACATGAAGGCCAGTGAAGTTCCCCAAGCTTTCTTAAACACCGTATCTGAGATGCACCTTCAAAAGTGCCACTTTGTATAATTTTATCCCCTGATAAAACACTAACAACAGTGTATTAGTTATATGTACTCTGTCACACCTATATTAACATATATTAAACTGTGTAGAAAATAGAACCTATGAGGCCTCATTTTCCCTGATCTGAGTGTGATGAAAACTCTTACAATAAACATACAGTTTCTCAGTCTTATTATTATTATGCCCACATCAGTAAGGTCTATAGCCACAACAGAGTGACCAGTGTTGAATTAAGGGTAACTACAGGAGCCTTTAAGAGACATAAATTTAAGACTGGGTCCTAAACTTCTTTAGGACTGGATCCTAAACAAGCCATTGACTAGGATGGATGGATAGAAATACCAAATTAAAATATGAAATGGTAAATGAAAAAAGTTCAAATAGCTTTTCAAGGGGAAATAATGAATTTCAAATTGAAGTTTGATTATTCATTTTGGTTTTTACCTACATATGTTAATAATGGCCATAAAACAACCCAATAAAACAGTCCATCCACTATACACAGCATGTGCTGATAACCTTTGAAAAAAGCTGCTGTCACAGGGAAGAAGAGGAGGAGAGATATAATGGGAAAGTGTTTCCATCCAGTTTTTACTTGGACTGCTTTTATTCATTTTCTGTAAATAATCTAGCAAAAAGAGAAAATTATTCAAAGAGATATTCTGAAGACAGTATCCAGAGAATTTTAAGTAAATTATTTCAGAATAATAATGTACAGAATATTTTTAATGTGCTGATGCAGATATTTGCCCCAGAAATCCAACTGTAAGAATTGTCAATTTTAGACAGGGTGTAGGGATGTATCAATATGTATAAGTGTGTCAACAAAACAGATGATATCTGTATTTCTGAAAAAACTGAAAACCAGTAAATGATACATGAATATTCATAAATATGAAAAGCTGTACACTAAAATATTATTTGTTCAAGACGGTCAGTGAATTATTTTGAGTAACAAAAAAATCATGGAAACATTGATGTGACTCCTAGTAATTCACACTAGGAAAACAAGAAGTAAATTCCATCAGTGATTCACAATGAATAGCTCATCATGCTATTTACTAGTCTGTTGAACTCTGCAGATACATAATATAGCTGTGAATAAATATGGATGTGTTTGTGTGTGTAACTGCTTATTCTACATTCACTTTCTATTTAACTTTTACCAAATTAACCCTTTAGTCAGTGAACTTTTCGAGTCCATGCAGAAGTTTTGCTCCTGCCTGGGTTGTAGGCTTTTGCTTTAGCTATTGTTGAACAGCACTAGATATCCAATGTTGTATGTCTTAGTCCTGTTTGATTTAATCAATTTTGTTCATATAAGTTGAGTATATAGAAAAACTGGGATGCTATTTATTTTAGAAATTGTTATTTGAGGAGATAATAATGTCTAAGGAGTATTAGGTCCCATCAAGCAAGTTTACTAGACACAAAGAAACACATTTTATAGGTTTTTTTTGCAGTTGGCCAACAAAGCTGACTCATCTTGCTTTTGTTTTAACTTGAGCACAACAGAGGAGCAATCCCTGGGTAGAGATGAGAGCAAGAAATACTACTAAGCAGAAGCAAAAGAAATTTTACATAGCTTTCATATCTAGTAAAAAATGGATATAAATGTCAATGAAATACTTAAAGCCTGCCAAAGAGAATCCACATAATTCCTTCTTGCCCTCTGGGGTCTGAATGATCTTAAGCAACCTCCTATGGGAGCCTGATGTGTCTATTATGTTTTTTCTGATGGAAAAGATACATGGCAGCTCTGCAACATTAAAGTGGCCAACAACCTGTGAATTGCCAAACAGATAAATGGCAATAAGTCACAAGCTGAAAACACCTACATTTAGCATTTTTTGGTAAGAATCCAAAATACAGGCTGGGCAATGAGTGGATTCAGAGCAGTCCTGCAGAGAAAGACTTGGGGGTATTAGTGGATGGAAAACTGACTATGAGCCAGCAACATGTGCTTGCAGCCCAGAAAGCCAACCGTGTCCTGGGCTGTATGAAGAAAAGTCAGCAGGTCAAGGGAGGTGATTCTCCCCCTCTACTCTGCTCTCATGAAACCCCACCTGGAGTACTGTGTCCAGCTCTGGGGCCCCCAAACAAAGAAGGACATGGACCTGCTTGAGTATGTCCAGAGGAGGCCAAGAAGATGATCAGGGGGCTGTCCCAACTACCCTGTGAGGACAGGTTGAGAGGGTTGGGGTTTCACCTAGAGAAGAGAAGGCTTCGGGGAGACTTTATAGGGGCCTTCCAGTACTTAAAGGGGGTGTATAGGAAAGATGGGGATGGATTCTTTATCAGGGAGTGTAGTGATAGGACAAGGGGTAACAGTTTTAAACTGGAAGAGGGTAGATTTAGATTAGATATGAGGAAGAAATTCTTTACTGTGAGAATGGTGAGACACTGGAACTGGTTGCCCAGAGAAGTTGTGGCTGCCCCCTTCCTGGAAGTGTTCAAGGCCAGGTTGGACGGGGCTTTGAGCAACCTGGTCTAGTGGAAGGTGTCCCTGCCCATGGCAGGGGGGTTAGAACTAGGTGATCTTTAAGGTCCCTTCCAACCCAAACCATTCTATGATTCTATGGATAGTACAGTGATGTTCTTTTTGACCCTAACATCTCACTTTGAGTCCCCAGATCGTTATTGGAAACCCAGAGTTTCTATATCACTTGCTGAAACACAACTGCAAAAAGCAGTTTTCCCCTTCTTCTTGATATCATGCCTTAAAACTCACCTTTTGTAGCAATGTCTTTTCTTTCTATGGTAGTGCTATTCTCATTACCACTAATTAACCCTTTATTTCTCTTGTTGTATCTGCTTTTCTACATTTTTTATTGGTTCTTGATCCGTTTAAAGCACATTTACATTTCACATGGAAATGCAGACAGTCATGGTCTTGCTGTCCACCCTGTTACCAGACAGTCAGAAATGCATACCCACACACAGTATGGCACTAAGCACAGTCCCACTGAGAGATGGGGTTCATTGGCTTCAGCTTGGCAGTCACACAGATTTGAGTTTCAGACTGAATTTGGATCTTGTTTTCAAGGATAAGCAGAATGCTTTCAGTCTACCTTCATCTTTAACACGCCAAAAACCGTCTTCCCATAGTATTCAGTATTGTCTGCTTAAAACTAGGATTTCTGTGAGATTGTATATTACTTTTAAAAAATTGTGCTTTTATGCCAGGACAAATTATTAATATTCTGATCTTTGTTCATCATAAACTTTGAGTGGGGTGCTTTATAAAGTAGGCAATTCTACATCTGAGAAGAAAAAGAATGAGGTATTAGACTGAAGTCTGCTTCTGAAGGATGCTGGGTTTTTGTGGTTTTATAATTGTAGAATAAGTCTGAGGGAGATGAATTAGTGGAAGAGGACATGCGACCTAAAAGTCAAAGGTGAACAATGAATGGATTTATTACAAGTCATACTTTTACATCCATATATATAGAGCAACATATTACATAGAACATCTATATTGTAATCTTAGCAATCCAATAAATCAGACGAAGAAACTATGAGCACAGAAGGCGTGATTCATGGTATTCTACATCATATTCCAAGCCTGTCCACTGCTACCTGTACCCAGGACAATAACAAAGAACTCACCAGCAAAGAAGTGTCATTTTTATTTATATTGATCCTAAAATCACCTTTTGAGCTATTTGCACTTCAAACTCAGAATGTGTGTCAGTCAAGAAAAGGAAAGCAAACTCTCACAGAACTGGCACATTTCCAGCATTGCTAGAGAAAGGCAAGAGTGAGAAACAAAGAAAATAGTAGGCTAAATTTCACAACAAGCAAAATATCCAATAGGATAAATGTTTCCACAGAGCCTCCATGAAGTTGTTAATGACCTCAGTAGAATTCCTTCCCTGGTCTGTGACCTTTGCAGTTACTATGATCAGGTAAGAAATGTCTCTTCCAAAGGTATATCAGCAATGCAGGAAATAGTGTTAGCACTCATATGAAGAGGAACATAGTGTCACTAGAAGGCTGAAAGGCATGTTAAGACTTCTCTACAAAAATATTAAACTGATCAAGACACTTAAGCTCAGACAAGAGATGACTGAGATGTTACAGAGATCTGCAAAAACATGAATAACATGGAATGGGTAATAGTTTTGTGGTTTTGGTGACACGGAAATGAGAGAACATCAAATAGAATTATGAAGAAAATTTTCTGAAATATTTAAAGGAAATACCTTTGTCATTCAATACTTAAATGGACAGTTGAACATGCGGCTACAGGATGTTTTGGATGCTGAGAGTATAAATGGATTCAAAAGCTGATTAGACAAGCTAATGGAGGAAAGCTCTGCCAAGGACTACTAAACATGGTGGTCTGTTTACAGCCTCTTTAGTTCAGGAGGTCCCTGAATCAGATATAGCCAGAAGCTGCAAGAACATAAGCAAGTAAGGTACCACTCTGTGCATACCCTGTTCTTATTCCCTGAACATCTGCTGCTGGCCACCATCAAAGGCAAGCCTCTGGCCTGATTTACACTAATGCTCTTTTATTGAGAGAGAGGCAGAGAGGGATGGAGGGAGGCAGGAAGAAGTACTTCGAGGGGTTTTTTTAGTGAAATTTACAGCCTGAAATTAAAAACTAAGTTAAAAAACAACCCCGATAAAATACAGCATGCTGACCCAATTGCTTTTTAAGTCAAACCATTTAAAACAGCAGTTATGTGCTGGTTCTATTCCATTCTAAGCAGGAAACTTCAAAGAAAAGTGACAAAAAAGATATCAGCTTGGTGATTAGCTCTAATTCCTTCAGACAAAAGAAGGAATGGATCTGGGTGTCTTATTCCTTGGATGGGGTCTCTAAGCAGGGAGCTAAGAGTAATAGAAGTGTCATGCATGGTGTGGGCAAGGCTTGCTACTTAAGTGTGGCATGAATAACACAGACAGAATCATCAAGTTTGGAAAAGACCTTGAGATCACCTAGTCCAACTGTTAACCTACCATTGACAGTTCCCAACTACACCATATCCTTAAGTGCTATGTCAACACGACTCTTAAACACCTCCAAGGATGGGGACTCAACCACTGCCCTGAGCAGCCCATTCCAATGCCTAACAACCCGTTCTGTAAAGAAATGCTTCCTAATATCTAGTCTAAACCTTCCCTGGTGCAACTTGAGGCCATTACCTCTTGTCCTATCATTTGTTACTTGGTTAAAGAGGCTCATCCCCAGCTCTCTGCAACCTCCTTTCAGGTAGTTGTAGAGGGCGATGAGGTCTTCCCTCAGCCTCCTCTTCTCCAGATTAAACAACTCCAATTCCCTCAGCCGCTCCTCGTAAGACCTGTCCTCCAGACCCTTCACCAGCTTCATTAAAGAGACAGAGACACAGCTACATCATGGACCCCAGGGGGAACAAATGAAGAAGAAACCAGGACTGCTCAGATGCCATGTTTCACTTTCCTGGAAAATGTCACTTTTGACAGCAGTCCTTTACACGCTTGAAGGACTTCCAAGGTTAGGCATTGGTGTGGGCAGAACTTCACTTATGAATGCACAGCTATCACAAAGCCACCAGACACATAGAACAGGAGGTGGGTGACAGCAATGCCTTACCCAACTCCTCCAGTCTCCACTCCCAAGCACCACCTGAAAGCTATCTGAAGTCAAATGACTTGATTTTAGACTCAGTTGTTTTAAATAGAAGTTTGGTGCTGCTATTGTCTTTGCAAAACCAGCCCCAAGTCATTGCTAGAATAATGCCCCTCCTACTAACCCGATGAAGTACAGTTATGCATTGGTAAAAGAAAATAAGCAAAGTAATTGAAAAGCATTGCACCTCATGCCTATGATCTTTTATTTAAGAACTATTATAAATTTCTTGACCTTTTAAGCTGTAATTTTTTGTGTCCAGAGTGGAAGCTATTTTTTATATCACTACAAACAAATTTATATCATTAAAAGGTAGGTCAGTGGTTCTCAGTCACCAGTGTATCAGGATGACACTTCGAAGCTTTGATTTCTGCCTGTCAGTTCATATCCCCATGCAGCAGATAATATGACTTGACATTCTATAAACTTGTTATAAACCTTCACATCCTACAACAGAGAAGGTCCAACTGCACCATCGCTATTCATTTGGGCATTGGCAGTTGCTTCTTAAAAAAAAAAAAAAAGGCATAGCAACAAATAATACCCACCAGAGATCTTTTTCAATTGTCCAAGATACATAAATCCTGAGAGAAAATATCCCAGTCTAACACATCAGACACTGCAAAATGTCACAACATGAGCACAATGTTCCATGATAATAGCTTCATTATATATAAAAATTCCCTTTTTGGAGGCTTGTCAGCATGTAAGTCTAATGGGTGTTCAGTTCTACCACACGTGTATTTGTGTTAAATAAGTGGAAATTAACTGCAATAACGTGAACCAGGTGTAAATTGAGACAATTTACTTCAGTGAAGTTACTCCTAATCTACACAGGGCTAAAAAAAAAAAAAATAAAAAAAAAAAGGGTAGATCAAAATATAATTTAACAGTTGTGGATTCATAATTCTAATTAAATGAGACTGATCCTCTGATGTCAAAAGTTTTGTGAATTGCAACTGATCCCATCTGCCTAGAATTATAAAATATTTGTTACACATTTCCAAGCATCTAATACATAGATGAACATATATATAAAGAGAGACACACTATCTCTACAGAGAGATATTCACTTGAAGAAGTTAATATTCTCTGATATCATCTTCCCAAATGGTTACGTATTGCTAGAATTCAACTATGGTATTTACATTAGCTATATCTTAGGTAATTATATAGATAGAAAATTATCTTTATTAGAAGTTCTGGCAACCCAGTGTACAGATTTGTCTCATTTTTTTTTTCTACCATTCAATGACACAAAGTTTTATGTCTGTCTTACAGGAGCAAGAAGTTTACTATGGGAGCTACACTGATACTCTGAGCTTCTTCACTTCACCACTCAAATACATCAAACACAATGAACTTTTCCCAAGAAAATAGTTTTCTCTCTGCAGAGAGACCCTCTTAAAATAGCAAATGTTCATCTGTGTTATAGGGATGTGTAATAGGACTAGGTGGACTAACTTCTATTTCCCATTTATTTTTTGGATATCTAATCATTCTTCAGCTACATACATCTAACTAATTGCACGTGAGAGTCCCTATATCTGTACATACCACCCTCTGAAATACAATTAAACATGGGACTAAAACATGCAAAAACATTTTTTTTATAACTGGAGGTGGTTGACAAGTGAAATAAAATACAAAGTATGTCTCAACTTCTGATGCCAGAACTGATCATAGCATTAGAAGATCTGAGCTGGTCTCCCAACATTTGACTAATCTGATGGTCTTTTCTGCACCTCCATCTTCAAGTCAGGAAATGCTGTCTCATCAGGAAATGCATCTCAGCGCTCCCATAAATCTGAGAAATCAAAAAAGCTGAGCAGACATCTTTACTAGACTTCTACTCAAAGTAACAACATTTTGTTGCTGTTGCAAGTGTTTGCCTTCAAATGGATTGTCTTAACATTGTGTTACCAGGTTAATCAGATGAAAGTACCTTTTATGAGCCTGCAGGACCACAGAAGTTTGAAAATATTATCCTACTAATTTTAATAACTCGCTTTTCATGTTAACAATTTCATCATGACTGTGCTCTGCTACAGGATTTCTTTGACACTCATGGAAGGTGCTAAATTCTGTTCATCCCTGCGTAGGCCATATATTCATCCTATAAATTACAAAAATATGTATATGTGTGTGTATGTGTATATGCATGTATGTATATATACACATGAACAAACCATTCTCAATTGAAGTGTTGAGGGGACAGAAATATATCTAGATGCATGTATATATATGTTTGTGTACATATATATATTTTTTCTGCATCTGTTATTCCACACACAGACCTCGAAGACAAAACACAGGACCACAGGTCCAATCTGGAATTAACTTTCTTATGCCTTTGGGAAATTCTGAAGTTTTTATTTGCATGGATATAAAAAGCTAAACAGTGATATGTTACAGTGCTGTAATGCAGAAGCTGCAATAATGATTTAGCTGGAATGTTTCCACATTAATACAAATGTGAAAGCGAGAATGGAATTTCTACAACAAAGCAAATTTCTTGTACTGGACATGCTGCATACAGAAGGTATTTTTTTACTGAATACAAATACTTATCTCATGAAAGGACACCAAGGAATTTCAAATACAAATGGAAATATGACTGTGAATAGACAATTTACACATCCAGAGACAGTTTGAAGATAATACAAGAGAGTTCCTGACCACAGAAAAAGAGATTTTCAATAACTTACTACCTGCTCTGCAAGTATATGATGAACGATATCTAGAGTTCCTGATCCCCAGCTATCCAGACTAGGAGCCCATTGTAGCATATTGTGTTTCTTGCATACTGCTATTATCCAGAGTTCCTTTCATTGGAAATGAAATCACAAAGATAGAATATGGACATGACAATGTCTTTGTTCTGGTTTTGGCTGGGATAGAGTTAATTTTGTTTACAGTACCTAGTATGGGGCTATGTTTTAGATTTGTACTGGAAACAGCGTGGGTGACACAGGGATGCTTTAGTTATTGCTGAGCAGTGCTTACACAGAGTCAAGACCTTTTCTGCTTCTCACCCCACCCCATCAGCGAGTAGGCTGAGGGTGCACAAGAAGTTGGGAGGGGACACAGCTGGGACAGCCGACCCCGACTGACCAGAGGGATATGTGATGTCATGTTCAGCAATAAAACTATGGGGGAAGTTGGCAGGGCGGCCACTGCTGGGGGACTGACTGGGCAGTGGTCAGTTGGCGGTGAGCAATTGTTTTCATTTGCATCACTTGTCTTTCTTGGGTTTTATTTCTCTCGCTTTGTTATTTTCTTTTCAGTATGAATTATTATTATTGTTATTATTAATAATAAATTATTATACTTTTTTAGCTCAATGCACAAGTTTTCTCACATTTTGCCTTCCAATTCTCTTCCCCCCATCCCTCTGGAGGTGTAATGAGTGAGGGATTGTGTAGTGCTTAGTCGCCAGCTGGGGTTAAATCATGACAGACCACTGTCAGGTTTTGCTCTAGTATGGAGCTGGAGCGTCCCTGGAGTGCATGCTTAGGGGTTTGAAATTATTTTGTCCTATGATTTAATCTCTGACCTAGAGGTCAGTGGCTCTGTTTTATTATATCAGTTGCGCTAATGGGCTAGATTTGGGATATCCATCTACAAGATACATTAGAGATGGCCAAAAGAACAATTTTCAGCAGTTAAAAAAAAAAAAGAAAATATAAGATATATTTCTTCTGGCATTTTTATTGGCTTATTCTGCTTTTCTTAATGTGTCCTTCACAATACTATTTTTTATGCATTTGTCAAATTAATACTCTGATTTCCATAGTTTATGCAATAAAAGCTTATTTATATTAGTTAACTATGCAAAACATTTCATGCAAAACATCCTAATTAAAAGCTGCTGTATTATTTCTTGATCCCAATGGCATATTTAAACTGGAAATACGTAACCTAAAGATTGTGCTGCAAAATTATCTTTTCCATTATAGTTGAACAACTAAATTGAACCTAAAAAAGACAGGAGAATTTTTTTCACATATCCTAGAATGTATTGTTAATATTTCCAATCCTGTATGGATTTAGAGGACAATACCTTCACTGCACAGCCAGTGGCAACCTGCTTCAGTAGGCCAGAATCTTATGAACCTGATTTATGACCTTGACAAATATTTAAATTGGAAATACCTGGTGACTGGACTGTTATTAATTCAGACCATGTATTTCTCATTTTCTGTTATGTTTTAAATAAGAATTATAAGAATTCCTATAAATACATGAATATGAATATTCATATAAAAATAAGAATTCATATACAACTAATTAAAAGAAGACAATGAGAAGTTAAAGTATTAGCCTGTGTTTGCATTTCTAGTTATCACTACCAGAAAATTCTCCAGTTACTGGTGAAAACAGAAAATCAAACAACTGAATACAAGTCTGAAAGAAATGTGAAAAAATTTCCTCATTGTCTGGATCTTTTTTAATTTAAATTTGTTTGACTTCAAATTGTGCATGTTTTTCCTTTCTCATTTCAAATACGTGGCATCTTGCAACAAATCAGAGTTCAGTGCAACAAACCAGATTATATGCAGTTTGCTATTCTTACACTGAAGAAATGTTGGCTTTCTAAAATAGTGTATTTCATAGGCTATCACTTTATGTTTTCATGTCGAAAGTATAAATGCCCTTTTCAAGTCTCAGCCACATAAGTTTAACTGTGATTGTAGAAATTTACCTAAATGTTTAGAATGTCATCTCACTATGTAATGGTCATGAATCTCTTAATAAGAGCAAAATACATATGTGATTGCATCATGATCAGTCAATTAATAATTTTATCTCTGCCTTTGAAAAATTTGTCTGTTACGGGCACTGTGCAATGTGTAATACACTGCTTTTAGAACTAACATCCAATACACACTGACACTTTTTGTTTGTCTGTTTTAAATAAATTAACATTTCTTTTTAGGGACTTAGTAAGCAACCGGTACTTTCACTGTTAATATCCAACATGAAGATGGACTTAAACAATTTCCTTCATAACTGGATGATTTAAATATTTATAGTAGGATTTTTATAACAATTGAGAACACCTACAGGTAGACATCTATACCTCAGTTAGTTAGACTTTAGTCTTTTATAGTCAATGGAAGAAATAGTTACATTTATCATACAATTAACTTGACCTATTTTGGTTGACTAATCTGTGATGAGATAAATTGTATTTTGCAAATGATGAAAAGGGAAGTAGAGGGTGTCTAGCTCCAACTAGAGACAGTTACATTTAGAAAGGTGAATCTCAGCCCTGAAACCTCTAAGGATATCACTGTCTATAACTAAAGAATACATCCATACGTTAATAGTATAAATCACTGCAGCCACTGCTCTTTAGAGTATGATTCATTGCATATTGTTGTAGATGTCTAAAATAGACTCATAGAAATGTTGTATTGAAGGTACCTTTGGAGTATCATCTGGTCCAATTCCATTTCAGAGCTGTGCTCTCAACAGCACTAGGTAAAATCAGCTAACGGCTTTGTCCAGATAAGTCTTGAAAAGCTCCAGGGTTGTAGACTTCACCGGTTCTCTGAGTAACTTGGTTCAGTGCTGCACTGCTTACCTACTGACCTTGTTTTTCAGAATGTTCAACATGAACCACGAAGACAGATTTTGTGATCTTTGTCCCTTCCTTTATTGTTTGCTACTACCAAAAATAATTTGGTCTTATCATCTTTATAACTGTCATTCAAGTAGTTTCAGTCATCTCTTAGATCAGCTCTTAAACACCCCTACACCAGATTGATGAAGCTCAGCTTCCTCAGCTTCACCTTATTTCTCACATGTTCAAGGCTGCTGACAGTTCTGACTCTCTGTTGGAGCTCTGCCAGCTTTTCCAAATCTGTCTTGAAAAAGAGGACCCAATACTGGGTGCAGAAGACCAGATGTAGCCTTAGCAGTGCCAGTTACTGGGGAATCATAACTTCCCTCAATATGGTAGTCATGTTTCTTTTAATATAGCCAAATATATTAGGTCTATATTGGTATTTGCAATGGAAGTTCACTGCTGGTTCATCTCTAGTATGGTGTTGAATCTCTGTAATCCTCAGATGCCTCTCAGGAAGGTTATTACTCAGCCAGTAGTTTCCTATCCTATACCACAGAATTACTACACTCCAGGTGCAGAACTTGGCACTGCTGCTTGTTGAACTTCTTGAGGTTTCCGTCAAGTATCAGTCCCTAGAGTTGCTAATTGAAACATTTGTCACTGGATGCAAGCCAGTCTGGAAATGGATGTGCGCTTCCCTTTGAATACAGCTGACCAGAGAATCTTCAACCTACTTACCAGCTTGTTGATCTAGCCAATATTTCCTCAGCTTCCTTATAAGAATGCTGTGGGAGATGTTCAAAGCTTTATTAAATTCAGTAATTTGTATACCTTGAATAACTGTATATTACACTGTTCTTCCCTGTCCACATAGTTAGTTAGCTCAACTGACCCTTCGTGAATCCACCTTAACTATTCCTGATTGCTGCCTTCTCCTTCCTGCCTTTGGAACTGAACTCAAAGAGGAATTTACTTAGCATCTTTCCAGGGACTGAAATAATCCTATTATTCTGAAGAGATCATTCCTGCCTTATAAAGTGGGTGCCACCTCTGTTTGCCATGATTTTTTCCCTCTCTTGTTCAGTTTGATTATATCTCTTCCTAATAGGCCACATTCTTCTTCACATGAGTCACCACAGCTGAGGTGGCAATACCATCTGCCTTATAAGGTTTTGGTATGATGGATGCATCTGCTTCCAGCTGGGGCAACAGCCCCTTACCAGAAGGCAACAGGTCAGAAGTCTTCCAGCTGTTGATCCCAATGGGGCTGTTGTTTGCCCAGTAGAAGAAAATTTCAACTTGTTTCATATAAGAAAACTGAATAATGGGTATGGCATTACAGGAAGCTGTCCTAATACTCAGCAAGTAACTCATAATAGAAAGTAAATTTATTGGCTAGAAAAGAAAACAGAGATATGCTATTTGTAACACGGTTCAACATCTGAGTTGTTTGATAGAATTGGTTTCGGGCAATAAATTATCTGCAAGTTTAAGTTATAATAATGATATAATTATGATAATATGCTAATAATTGCTAATGTAAGTTTGATGTTAATGAAAAGAATGATTTGTGTAGGTAATAAGAATTAGACACCCTAATGTATTGATCTCAATGTGTGTAAGAATATCTTGGAGAATGAATATGTAAAGTAGATAAAATGAAGCATATTTAAAGGAGTGATTCTTCAGAGTTTTCCCCAGGGCAGTTTTTATTAATGTCAGACCACCCGCTTGTGCTAGGCCATGTGAAAAGGAAAGAAGATAACAAGCTGAAACTCTACTGGAAAACAGACACTTTCATTTTAGTGATAAAGAATGTTAAGTCAGATCCCTACTTCTTCAGAATTAAATCTCTGACTTTCCTCAATAAGCTTAGAGTGACTGTTCAGACATGAGCCTAGTGAGATTAACAAACATTAATCAAGCCTCATCAAACTAATTTTATATGACAATTAATATTCTTGGTTCGCCAGCAACATCTCTGGAAGGTCTACTCACAGCACACTGAAATTCAAATAAGATTTTTTAGTACTGCTGCTTCCATGATAGATGATAGATAATTCAGCACATCAACCTATGTATCAGAAGACACAGCTTTAGATTCCTGATGGCTTCTAAGTGTTACGGAGGCTTCCAAATAAGCAACCCACCACCAATTTAAAAAATAAATAAATTTATTTTTTTTCTAAAACCACCAATCAGCCCTCTGTAGATTACAGATCCAAATGTCCACAACAGGAGGACAGAATAACTTTATGGGGTTTAACAATAACCCAAAAGACTTTACAAAACTCCACTCCCCAGGGGTTTAACGGCAACCCCAAACGCAAACTTCACTTCCTGGAGTTTAACGGGAACCCAAAACGTAAAACAAAACCTCACACCCCAGGGGTTTAACGGCAACCCCAAACGTAAACAAAGCTTCACTACCTAGGGTTTAAGGACAACCCAAAACGCACTATCACTCACCTGGAAAGTGAGGGCTCTCAACCTCGAGGACCTGCTCAGGGCAGCATCCCAACCCAAGGCACCTCGAGGAGTTTCCCTGGGCAGCGTCCCGAACTCAAGGGAAGAGTCCTCTGACCGCAGCGTGCAGGTCCAGGGGGACGAGCTCAAAATGGCTCCCCCAGGGGACTCCATTTATACCCAGGCCGAATCTGACCCGTAGTCAATAGCAGCTCCCATTGGCCAAAGGCCCCAATTACCGCAAAGCCCTGAGAACAAAGGCAGCCAGGAGCTACTGCACTTCAGCAGCCAAGAAGCTCTGCTTTCATTGGGCGGATGCACCTGCCACACTAAGTCAGCAGCATAGGCACCGAGCTGTATGCAGTTTGTTCAGGTAAATAATAAACTTACAGTCTTTTTTATCAAAGCTGTACATAACTATATAAATACCTACACACTCATTGAAGCATGGACTGGAATTAATCTTCCCAACTGGGTGTAATATCTACCAAAATATAAGGTCTTCATAGTGTCTTTTAAACTATATGGATATATAAAAAATAAGGTCATGAAACATGAAGAGAGGGAGTTTTCCAAGAATAGGGGGTAAAACAACTCTAGGGAGATAAAAGTCTCAAATTCCCACTTCAAATCAAGAAGCAGGGAAGACGTTCTAACCGTAGTAAACTGAGCAGAAATCAGTTGGATACAAGCTATTTCCTGCTCCTTTGTCTTTCCTGTCTTGGTTTTTGATGTCTTTTCAAGCAACAGCAGAGTTGGAAACTTTCTAAAAGTGAGGTAAAAATCTGTCAGAACTAGCACAAAAATTTAGTTAGTAACTCTGATTCAGGTATAAATTCCTTTTATCTTTTTTAAAATGATGTAGACAGTTGAATCTGATTTGATAATATTGTTCTTTTAATTGGCTGTACTATGTAGATATCATGCTGTGCATAGGACATAGCTGTTTTATATACTACATGAGTTCTGATACTCTAAGGATAGCTTATGGTGATTTATGCTGAAATATGACAAATACAGCCCATCCCTAGATACCATGGGTTCTTGCTGTGGCACTGTTGTGGCATAAAAGAAAAAAAAAAATATATTTTTTAAAATATAGATTTGGAAAGCATAATTCATCAGTTATAAATCTGATTTAATTTTGGTAATCAAATAGAACATGTACATTTTTTGCCTAGGGCAAAATGCATGCTTAATAAACCTGTGTGAAATATCTTGGTTTATCTCATTGAGTCAAAACTTTCTTTTAGACAGAAACAAAAATTTAATCTAAAGTATTTTAATATGATGATAATACTACAGTATGAAAGAAGTGGAAACATTTTATCCTGAAAATATATTTTATCTCATATATTCATATATTTTATTTACCTTTTGGTAAATTATATCTCTTGTTTAAAAATAGATTTACTGGAAAACACCTAATCTACACTCATTTTTCTTCTTTGAGCCAAGCAGACAGTCAACATTTTAGGCTTTTGATTAATATGAAGCACCAGTTAGAAGAATCCAACAAGCTTTTAGGTTAAAAATTCATGATAAGTATAAGAAAACCCTTGCACACAAAAGCTACTTCCACATCCACAAGCTGTAAAAGCCAGCCTGGCCATTAGTTCCACAGAAGTCAAAAGCAGCGGAATGTAACTCTAGTCAAAACACCACCATGTACCATGATGGCAAGAGAAAGTGATATGTTGACAATCAAACTAGTCTGACATTCCTCTGGTTGCTAAAACCAATCCTTGATTTTGATCACATGACTTCGATTACCATAGTATAGATAATAAGAGTATTAATGGTTTCCATTCTGTAATTTAGAAAATTAACTGTTTATTTTTAAAAATTAATTTCAGAGATGAAGCACAGTTTTCTGTGCATAGAAAGGCTACTCAATTTTTAAAAATTCTTGAAACTGTGTTTGGTTTCACTCCATTTTTTTTTTTTTTTCTGTTTAAGCTGGATTTCCAGGTGACTATGTGGATCTAAAATGGAAAGAATGATTATCAAACAGAAACGACATGTAGTGTGCCTTGATCCTTATCATCTGATGGTTTCATCATTAAATTTTATGTGACATGTGGATAAATGTTTCTTCATTTTCTGTCTGCCTTGGGGCTCTGCAAGTGTACTGGAAATGTAGCATATTTTTGAACACTAACATTCAAAGACAGGCCCGACAAAACACTAAAGAAAATATGGTCCAAAAAAATGTTTTTTTGTGAACCATCCCGAGATCTGTTGATAAAAAGCAGTGTAAAAGAGCCAGGTATTATTTATTGTCAGGGAAAGGGACTATGATACAACTACTGATACTTTTTTTTCTAACCCCAGATCTTCTGTAGATACTGTTCATTTGTCAGTTGCAGGAAATTCTCTGCATTTCTTACCAAAAGTGAACTGAACCAAAAGATCAAGCAGACTGCTGCTGACTGCTCCCTTGCTAAGGCACTCAGAGTGAGAGCTGTAAAAGAAATATTCACCCTGATGATATTCACATAGATTTTCTCATTACAGTTCTGGACATCTGAGGTAAGCATTCACCGGTAGTTGGTGTTATGGGAGTCCATGACAAACATCACCCTTGTCATGAAACTATCACAAGTTGCATGCCTTAGAAGAGCATATCAAAGAACCAGAAAACAGAGCAAGAGAGGACCTTCGAAAGTGATACTATGTGGAATATCTCAACATATCTTCAGCAATAGTTCTCAGTAGGAATGCCCCAACAGTGAGGAGTAGGATGCAGGACACCACCCACAAACCCTTTGGTGAGATAAAAGCACTTGCATTTGATTATGAAAAGGAATGGGCCTGTAATGCATTGCCCTAGCTTCTCCTCTGTCATACGGCAAGAACAACTATGCATAAATCATGTCAGGTATGATTTATCATGACTGTGTTTTCTGGAACTTTGTTCCTTTCATGGATACTTAGTTAATTTTAACTAACAGATAATTTAGAGAGTTTACATTAACTTTATTATTACGTGGCAATAAATTTGCACTTTTACAGAAAGGAAGAAGAATAAGCAAGTATAGGATTTAGCCACAGAAAAGAAAGAAGGATAAGAAAATGTAAGAATTAGCTACAGCTGTTCACAGCTCTGACTCAAATCCATTCTGAATGTTGAAAGCATGGTCATAATTCAAAATGATTCCTTTGTCAGGATGACAAAAATCAAGATCGGCACTAAGGTGTGAATAGTACCTTTAACATCTAAGAAACACAAAAACAAAGCACTCAAAAAGGAGAAGCATTAAATTAAAATATTATCAGATGAGTACTCAAAAGTTAGGAAATACCAGAATTAAGGTTTCAAACGTAACCCCAATCTGATACACTACACTTATGCATTATTAGGGAAAATGTGGGCCCTATCTGGAAGGACACAGGAGACCTGGTTACCCAGGATATGGAGAAGGCCCAATGACTTTTATGCCTCAGTCTTCACCAGCAAGTGCTCCAGCCACACCACCCAAGATGCAGAAGGCAAAGGCGAGGACTGGGAGAATGAACGACCATCCACTTCAGAAGACTGTCTAAGGAACATAAAGGTGCACAAGTCCATGGGACCTGATGAGATACATCCACTGGTTCTGAAGGAACTGGCGGATGAAGTGGCTAAACCAATATCTATCACATTTGAGAAGTCATAGCAGTCCAGTAAAGTTCCCGCTGACTGGAAAGGGGAAATATAACCCCCATTTTTAAAAAGGGAAAAAAAGGAAAATCCAGGGAACTACAAGCCAGTCAGTTTCACCTCTGTGCCCAGCAAGATCATGGAGCAGATCCTCCTGGAAACCATGCCAGCGTGCATGGAAAATAAGGAGGTAATTTCTGGCAGCCAGTATGGTTTTACTAATGGCAAATCATGACTGACAAATTTGGTGGCTTTCTATGATGGGGTTACAGCATTGGTGGAGAAGGAAAGAGTAATTTATGTCATCTACCTGGACTTGTTCAAAGCATCTGACACAGTCCCGCACAACATCCTTGTCTCTAAATTGGAAAGACGTGGATCTGATGGATGGACTACTCGGTGGATAAGGAATTGGCTGGATGGTCACGCTTAAAGTGTTGCAGTCAACAACTCGATGTTCAAGTGGAGAGCAGTGACGAGTGGTGTTCTTCAGGGATCGGTATTGGGACCGGCGCTGTTCAACATATTTGTTGATGACATAGACAGTGGGACTGGGTGCACCCTCAACAAGTTTGTTGATGACACCAAGCTGTGTGGTTCAGCTGACACATGGGAGGGAAGGGATGCCATCCAGAGGGACCTGGACAGGCTTGAGAGGTGGGCCCGTGCGAACATCATGAAGTTCAACAAGGTCAAGTACAAGTCCAAGTGCAAGGTCCTGCACAAGGGTCGAGGTAATCCCAAGTACAAACACAGGCTGGGCAAGGAGTGGATGAAAAGCAGCCCTGTGGAGAAGGACTTGGGGGTATTAGTGGACAGAAAACTGACTATGAGCCAGCAATGTGCACTCGCAGCCCAGAAAACCAACTGTGTCCTGGGCTGTATCAAGAAAAGTGCGGCCAGCAGGTTGAGGGAGGTGATTCTCCTCCTCTGCTCTGCTCTCATGAGACCCCACCTGATGTGCTATGTCCAGTTCTGGGGCCCTCAACACAAGCAGGACATAGACCTGTCGGAGCAAGTCTAGAGGAGGGCCATGAAGATGATCAGGGAGCTGGAGCACCTCCCCTATGAGGACAGGCTGAAAGAGTTGGGGTTGTTCAGCCTAGAGAAGAGAAGGCTCCAGGGAGACCTTATAGTGGCCTTTTAGTACTTAAAGGGGGCTACACGAAAGATGGGGAGGGACTCTATCAGAGAGTGTAGTGACAGGACAAGGGGTAACAGTTTTAAACTGAAAGAGGGTAGATTTAGATTAGCTATATTGAAGAAATTCTTTACTGTCCATGTGGTGAGACACTGGAATAGGTTGCCCAGAGAAGTTGCTGCCCCCTCCCTGGCAGTGTTCAAGGCCAGGTTGGACGGGGCTTTGAGCAACCTGGTCTAGTGGAAGGTGTCCCTGCCCATGGCAGGGGATTTGGAACTAGATGATCTTTAAGGTCCCTTCCAACCCAAACAATTCTATCATTCTGCAATTGTGATAAGAGCCTCTGCCTGATCAAATTGTATTTTGTTAATCTCCGGTCCCAGATTAGAGCACCCTGGCACAGAAGAGATGTGAAGCCCACACTGGCATGAGTGTGATTTGCCCAGCACCACAAAGGAACTCTCTGATAAAATCCAAATTCTTTGGGAAGCATCCAGCAAGCACAATTATTAAACATTCTTTCTTTCAGCTCCTGCTTCATTAGCTGTGTAACTTTGTTTTCTGAAAAGAATTACACTGGTATCCTACAGTCAACAATCTCTTTCATTATAAAACCTGATTTGCAGTATGTGAACTGAATGAGGAAGGAATGCTATGAAAAGAATTGCATGCGCTAATGTAATTATAGATGGTAATACTTACATCTAAGACAGACTAATTAAGGCTGTATAGGCAACCTTAATTCTGACATTTTTCTAACTTCTGAGTAATTGACCTTGCAATCTCAACACTCCTTATGTATCAATTATAATTAGCTTTTAAAAACATTAAAAAACCCACCATTGTTGAGGGAGAAAAAAGAGAATTCTTTTCCTCTGGAACCACACTGTGATTTTTTTGAGTCAAATCCTTCAGAACCGCTATTTAAAATGCTGCAAGAGGACCTACCGCAGGTAGGCCTAGTACCATTAGTAACCCCTACATGGGGTAGTGACTAGAAAGGGGAATACACATCACCACTGGGAGGTTTCCCAGATATTTGTTGTCAGGAGACAAAGGTGGGGATTGAGGTGCCTGGGGGCAATCCAAGCTTGGTATTATTGTAGTTGCCTGGTTCTTCTGCTCTTGTTTTTTCTCTGTAGTCCTCTGTTTCAAACTTTCTTATCTTGGTTCCTTCCCCTGCTATTGTCTTGCTTTGTTTTCTCATTCTCCTGGGCCTTGGTCTTTGCACCTCCTCTTCTTCTTGAGCCGTGGAGTGGCTGTTTCTTTCTGCTCCAAACTGCCCATACTCAGCCTGCCTGTTCTCAGACTTCATCTCCAATGACTTATCTGTGCCCAGGAGAAACAACTGCACTCAAACTCATACTCAGCTGCAGCAGCACAGGCTCACGGCACACATCTGCAATGAAGAACCTTTGAGAAATGAACCATGAAAGTCTCTGAAGATTCCACTAAAGTGTAACTTTGGGGGAAGTTTTGGGTATGATTTAACAATGGTCCACTTTCATACAGAGTCCAGAAGGTAGAGCCACAATGCCAGCTGTCAAAACACAACAATCTTGCCTCCCAGTCACAATATTGTTTTTCTTACTAGTGTTTTTAATATGACCCTGCAATATTATTTCTCCAATCTCATTGTGAGAATCTATTTACTCATGTTTTATTTATTTTTAAATAATTTAGAAACTCAAGACAGAAAACGTCAGTATAAATATTGGAGCATGGTAAACTTACAGGTTCTGTAAAAAAAAGTGTCATTGTGTTGGAAAAAGTGTGTTGGAATCAATATCTCTATTCCACAGACAGTTATAAGCAGAAGGCTTTGAGTTCCAATTACTAGACAAAAAATTTAATTCACATTGTATGAGAAGCACAGAAATAAAAATATTTCTTTTAGAATATTTTTAAGTAAATAAAATGTTTTACTGCATAGGTGTGTTCCCAGTGACAGAGCCAAATCTTGTTTCAGTTCAATCTCTTCTTGAATTCCCTTACTTGTCTGGGGGAGGAGAAAATCAATACTTCTTTTCACATTTGCTTTTACATGGTAACACACTGAATTAAACCTTGACTTGTAGTTAGCAACCAAAGTTACACAGGTTTTTCAAATGACTACAAAGAGTCCAGGCCTAAGGAATTACATAGCTAAAACAGAATCTGCTTTGGCCAAAGTTACCCTGGAAGAGAAAAATAAAATAAAAGTGCCATTTTGGTACCCTGGTATGGATTCAATTTTATTTTGATGTTATAATGATAGAGGAAAAAATGCCACCAGGAACTGTGACATTCTCAATTGATACAGACAAGACACTCCTAATACAGTGTCAGAATTCTTACCAGATGTTGCGCAGGGAGAACACCATCTTAGGAATTAAAGAATATAAACAAGCGATAAATTTAGAGTTAACATTTTGTCGCTATTAAAACAATGAGATTCTGGTGCATTTGTAAAGGTAATATATGTATACAAGACCATATGCAGCTGGCTTCATCTCCCACATATTTTTATTTGAGCTTCTCATCCTGGGGTCCCATTATCAGTGAAGAGAAGGAGGCAATTCTAGTGCACAGTTAGTCTCTTACTACACTAAAGCTCTAAAAGAAGAGCCATATCTAAATAACAGGGTCAGGTGTAGTCATCTATGTTGTCATCTATGCTAAATTCCATCTCGCATATCAGAATGACATTTTTTTTTCAGATGTCTTTTTTTTTTTTTTTTTTTCCCAGTTAAGTCCCAAACAGACTGTTCTAGTTTATGACTCTCTTTATAACTTTTGTTTGGTTTTGTTTAGGTTTTTTTTAACATTTATCAGAAGAAGTGATTGGAATATTGCTCAAGATCAAATTCTGTTTATTTGGGGAAAATAAGAGAATTCATCTGATAACTCTGACACTTAATTACTTTGTTTAAAACCTGTTTATTTACAGTTTGAAGAATTAGCTTAAAGGAATAGTAAATAAAGATTAAGATTCATTTCAAATTTGAAGAAGTTGAGAAAAAATAAGTAAAAAAAAGAGTGGTGGATATTCTTCACTCTGTTGTATTTACTATTAAAAAGAGAGGAAAATAGAAGAAAGTGGGTGGATAAAAAGCATACACTTTTAAAAATAATTATTAAAAACTATTGAAAATTTCTAATGGCATATTGGTTTCCATTACATTTTTCAATAAATTCTAGGTATTCAAGGGTTTTCAAAGTGTGCTTTCCCAAGATACAAACCATTTGCATATGGACATGCAAAGATGTAAATCAAAGGCTTTGCTTCTGTTGTTCTTACTGTGTAGAGCAGCAGCTTGAAGTAGTATCGGAAGACTAAGATTTACAGAATTATTGTGATCAAAATAGGGCTATGAAATAGTAAATAATAAGAACATTGATGAGAATAAGAAACATCAGTTTATTTTCAGCTGATCACTATTTGTGGAATCTATACTATGATTAGACAAACAGGAGAACAGTTATCAATTAACTAATGGAAATAAAACTGAGTCATGTTGTATTGGGTTAGCCTTGTTAACAGCCAAACTCTCACCCAGCCACTTGTTCACTCCTCTCTCCCACAGCATGGGGACAAAGTAGAAAGAAGACAAGACTCATTGGTTAGAGATGAAGAATGATAACAGTGAAAGCTATGTGTGCAAGCAATGCAAAATAATGTATTAATTCATCACTTCTCAGCAGCAAGCAAATGTCCAGCCACTTCCTGGCAAACAGGGTCTCAGCACACATAATGGTTGTTTGAGAAGACAAATGCCATAATCAGGAAGCACACACACAGAGCCCTTCCCCTGATATTTTACTGCTGAGCATAGCATCATACAGTATGGGATATCCCTTTGGCCAGTTCAGGTCAGCTGTCCTGGTTGTCTCCCCTCCCCACCCCTTGCTCACCCCAACCTACTCATTGTGGGGGTGGGGAGAGGGCAGAGTAGGAAAAAGAGAAAGTCTTGGTACTGTGTAAGCACTGTTTGCCAATAGCCAAAATGTTGGTGTGTTATCAACGTTGTTTAAGACACAAATGCAAAGTAAAATACTATATAATGAGGAAAGTTAAATCCATCCCAGCCAAATCCAGCACACACATCTACAAAAAATATTCTAAACACATGGTCAACAAAATAGTATTTTTTATTTGAAAGATTTCCCAAGACAAAACGTTGAAGTCTTTTATCCTACTTTGATTGGAGTCTCTCATTTTCTGATTCTTGCTTTGAATCTGCAAGAACACTAGGTATCTTGCCATCAATTAATTATAACCTGTGACTTTGCAAATGACTATTCACATACAAATAAAAATCATATTCAACTACTTAAAACCTAAATATTAAGGCTGAAATGCTATATTATCTAAGGTAAAATAAATATTAACCTTATCTTAACATACTGAATTTTCAGTAGTGGGCTTAAGCAGATAATATTGGATGATGGAATTACTACAGGTAAAAAATAGAGTAATTATTGAAAAACATAGACTGAGCTAGTTAATTTTACAAGTTAACTTATGAAATGTCAATTCCTGCCCCCAAAATTTGTTGTAATATTGCAGCAGAAATTGGAGTTGTAATTTTGCGTGGAGCCTAACTTAAGCACATACAAAAAAAAGAAAAATGGAGCATGTAGACTCAAAAAAACACAAATAATTTGCTGCACTGTAGAACGTCAGAATATCCTGGCAGGCTGTTTTATTTATGGAAAAAGGTCTCAATAGCTAGAGGACATGGTATCAGAAGGTATGACCACATGTAAAGTAGACAATCTGAATAGTGCCTTCAGTGTATAAATCTTCACAACTTTTCTTTTGATTAGAGAATCTTTTTAGTACAGGCTCAACTCTGAATCTACCAGTCACATTGGTACTTTATAAATTATGTCTCTGGAGACTATAATAACAGAAGGCTTAAGATCCTCGGTGTGGGTGACAGTAAAAGAATAATCAGGGTTTTTTTAAGAATAGCTTTCCTCATGGCTATGCTTTTCCTTTGTACTCTTTTCTAAGTAAATGATAACAGAAGTTTCATTAACCTGGTAATAATTTAGAGACCCTGCATCTTATTTGTATGAGTTAAGGGTCCACTCAGTAGTTCCACTGTGGGAATGAAATACACCTGGTGAATAAATCTGCACGTCTAGATCAAATGTGTGACTAGGAGATGCTAGGTTTTGAGGGGCTGCATAATATAAAAGAAAATAGGAGAAGCATACTGGCTCAGACTGATGGTCTGTTTGCTGAATGGTCTGTCTTTGACAATAGGAAGTGGCAGCTGAATAGACAAAACCTGTGAGAATCAGGAAAGACTTTAAGATACAGGCTTATTCTATATTTTTCCTGCTCTATCCTCACAGCTTTCAGCAGACTGTCTAGGGATTTCTGGAGCTAGAAATAATTTTTTTGCTAAAGTTCCAATGCATTTCTCTTCCATGACTTTGTCTTATTATTTTTTTGAACCAGTTAGCAATTTTGACATCCAGAATACTGGCTTGCAGAGTTTCTACAGTGTATGTATTCAGGTAGAAATACATTTCGTGTTTGCTTCACAGAATCACAGAATCATCTAGGTTGGAAAGGACCTTGAAGATCATCAAGTCCAACCATGCTTCTTTCAACCTGTTCAGTGATGATGTCATTTGATGCTCCCTAGTTCTTATACTGTTAGAAACAAGGAGTGTTTTCTACTCATATCCCATGCAACTTGAAATCCCAGCTAAATTCAATCCTACAGGAGTCATACATTTCTGAACTACAATTTAAGTTGTTACATCATTCTGTTACTATGAATACATTTGTTTCACAGAAGACTTGATTCATGTTCAGGAAAACTATTTTTCACCATTTGGAAAGCATACTCTCAAAAGAAAAAACTATTTAAAGATTGGTGTAATGACAGTTTCAGGTTTGTTGTTAGAATTACCTGTCAGATATGTAGAGAGAATAAGGTTAAAGATGTTCATTCTTTTACTAATCAGAAATAATAAAAAAAAAACTTTCCAATTTTAGTGTTTGACAAAAATTGATGTTTTTATGCATTTGCAAGAAATGATAGCACCATTCAGAAGCACTCAATACTATGTTTTATATGTTCAATGTAAGGTATTGCAAATTCCAGTTTCAGGCAAAATTACATTTCTTTTTATCCCATAAATAAATAGTTGTTCTATGACAAGCTATCCCAATAAATTTTATCCATAACGCCTAGAAAATTGCAGAGAAAAGACAGAACTGTCTGATTGCATTCAGTGTGAACAGAGAAGCTAAAATGATCATGACATAAAGCAATCATGGTTAATATTCCTTTTAGCTTTCCTGCCTAAATCCGCCTTGTCCAGAAATTATCATCATTCTAGTCATTTACAGTGATGTACAAAAGTATTTTCTGTACTCATAACATGATGTTAAAACAAATCCAGAAGCCTAGGAAATTTATACATTTTCTCAATGGATCTCCATTTGGGGGTTTATTTATGAAGATGTGGCAAAGAGCCATTCTTTCAAGTCTCCTGTCCTCACTTTTCTGTCTTATGCAGCTAAACCACAACTAGATTTCACATTATGTATAAGTATATTGAATGGCTGAATAATATACAACTTCAGGTTGTAAAATTCTAAAGATGAAAGACAGGAAATAGTTCATAAATTAACTGCCTGCATCTATTGACAGATGCTCCAACCTGAAAAATGGTTTTGTTACTGAAGGACATTAAAAAAATTAGTGGTTTGCCTCCTTCAATTCTATCATGATTAATTTAACATTACAAAGTATCAAAATTAATATAAAGGAAAACTAGTCAAAATCCTGGGTTGGCTAAAGCTATCCTCTAGCCCAGACTTAGGTCTGCCAGATGCCTGGTGTTGGCCTTCTTTCTAATTTATTTTGCAATGATCACTGTAAAGCTTCTCTTCCTTCTGAAGTACAATTTGAATCTGAGATACTGGCTATATGAAATCTCAACTACTTCCAAGAGATTTTGTCTTGTTCTTCCTGACTTCAGAAAGTGGTACTAAAAGTGCTACATGAAAAACGAGAAGGAAGACATGACTGTGAAGTGGCACTTAAGAATTGTCTCCTGCAGGAAGTATCAGGGTTGTCTTCTATCACTTTGAGTCACCTCGTGTCTTGCTCCTCTGATAGCCCACTGTGCACCTTATTGGTTGACCCTGGGGTCCCACCTGACACACCACACTCACAGATCTGCTGTGACCACATCCACTCACAGATTGTTCTCTCCCGCAATGCTCAAAGTTCTCACATCCTAAGGGATGACAAATGGGACTCAACAGGTTTAGTATGCATCAAGTTGTCCAAAACACTGGGACAGGGCAAAAGCACAGGGTTGAGGGAGGAGAGGACAGATTGTGAGAGTATACCTACAGGGACCAGGCAAGGTGGTTTCATGCTGCAGGTTGAGATGTTAAGCAGTGCTGTTCAAAAATTTTTTAAAAATGCTAAAAGTAATCCATAAGAAGAACTAACATGATCACAGAGCAAGAATAAAGCAGACAAATGCTGCATAAAGTACATGTAGCACACAAGTGAGGCACAAATGAACTAGGACCTATGTGTTTCAGCGAGCAAGAGACATTTCTACGAGCAGGCCTGCAGCCTAACCACAGTACAGCAGTCTTCATGAAACCCTTCCTGGTCAACTGGCTGGGAATAGACATGCTTACTAAAGGAGATAAAAGACAAAGTATAAAAGAACTATGGTCTTTACAAGGTTTCTCAAATCTTTGCCTAAAGAAGATCTATAGCATAGAGGATACAAGTCATCCTAAACAAAGCAAGTAAAATCATACACATGTTGTTAGAGTTCCCAGCACGGGGAGACATACTGGGAAAGAAGGTGGATTTAACATCATATATTGCTAAGAATCATGAGATACCTTTGATATTTAATATTTAAAAAATAATATCCAAGAAAATCAGACCTTGTGAATTTGGAATCCTTAAGGCTCAGCTTTTTAAAAGAAAGTTGAAATTCATGTATAATGATGTATTTCCAAGATCTGAAACTTTCAAAGAATAGCACTAAATAGCCACAAAAGCTATGATAAAATCATTAGAGATGACAATCATGGAAGAAAGATAATCTTACTGCAGGAATTCTAGTGGAAATACCCTAAGTACTATGTAAGAGTGTCCATTTTAATTATTGCCATAATCCCTTCTGGCACAAAACTCTATCAGACATGGGTGAAAAAGGTAATGAAATACAAACTAGTGGATTATTGAAATGTGGAACTTTCCACATAAGGCATTAAATAAAAGAAATGTTGACCAAGTAAATTCTGTGTTTACATTGGTTTGATGAACTCTTTATTGTCTATATATGATGGAATAGATAAAAATTCTTTCTCCTGGATGGAGAGTCCCATTTAAATCCAAGGTACTGTGAATAAAATACACTTGGTAGAGAAGTGGAAACAGTCATACATCACAAAAAAGTGATTTTTGTCACTTATGTTTAGAGGGAAATGGAATTGGGAAACAATTAGAAGACAACCATTCTAGACGAAAAGGCTATTCTGTAACTCGTACTCTGCACATGGAATTGCTGACATAATTTGCTGTTGCAATTTCTATCTTTGTTGAATACCAACAAGATCTGTGTATATGGTGTGAACTAAACAGATTGGCCTGAATATTTCAAAGGAACTGATGAATATAATCCCTGAAAATCCTGACTGTGCTTCATAAAAGAAATTATATTTTTATCACAAAATCTGCCACAAATTGTTAGCATTGTAGTATAACTACTATTCCCACTTTTTTCTATGAGCCTTGTGAGGAAATAATATCAAGTTGCACTACCTAATAAATTCATATCATCTCACTAACAAATCAATATTAATTTTTTACCAGTCTGAATCAAAACTAATATATACTCTGCTGATATTCAACTCAACCCTACATTTACACTTCCAAAATTTGCCCAGCTCCAGGTTTCAGAGATCTACTTTGCAAGTGCATAGTTCTATTTTTCTTATATTTCAGATTGCTACTGGATAAAAAAAAATGTTTCTCTTTATTAAACTGAAGCTTGGAAATGGTGTTCTTATATAACCTTTCTGTTGCCAGCTACTAGAACAAAATAAATCATTGTCATGTAAGCCACAACATTTCCTTAGTGAAGGTCAGTCATGACATTTAGACCAAAAAGTCCTCCTATTTACAGGCTAGATACAGAAAATAATGGCTGTAAATTTTTTTTCATGTATTTATTTAATTTTTCTTAAAGGACATTTAGATGTTTCTGAGAATAAGAAAAGCAACGGCACTTTCCTTTGCTGAAAGATCATGTTCTCTAAGAAATAATACAGAAAGATGTTTGAAGGAGGAAGGGAATTAGCATAATTGCCATGTGTCGCCTTCCTTATGTAATGTTCTACAATCCTTTAGACAGAGTCAATAAGACTTTTTCGGATTTCAGGATAAATAAAAAGTACTGCCCGACATCCTTACCTTCCAAACCCCAACTTTGCAAATCCCATTGGTGTCAGTAGGAGTCAAGTGACAAATTCTCACAGAACTGCAGCACAGCAGCTCTGAAGTACTCACTGATCCTTTCACTCCAAGTTATGACTAAATAAGCATATTGGCTATTATTAGGAGCCCAGACTGTGTTACTGCATACTGGACTGTTACAACAGCCTCAGATAAAAAATACACTTTATTACTCAAATTGGATCACATTTTACTCACATGTATGCACATATTATCAAAGCACTTTAAGTCTGGTCATATGTCATTAGAAATAACACAACTTGTACTCTGATTTCAATGGAATCGTGTATCACGTATGCATAAAAAATCAATTCGTTGTTTCTTTTTCATGGAGACTTTTTGGTTTATCTTGTTAAGCCATTATTTTGATCCAATGTGAAATCAGTTCTGATCACTATGAGACTTTACTCTCCAGCTAGAAAAATAAAAGCAAAAAACTTGGAACTATAAACTAAAACGTGGCCTGTAAAATCTCAAATTCCTCCTAAATGTTAACACAGTAATTATTAATTAGAAAAAATCCAAAAACTATTAAATTTTCATGCCAATGTAAATCCCTGAAAACATCAATAATTGTGTAGATGATCATGTATAAAAAAATCAGGAATTAATATTAAGTTGGTTTTAGTATTGTGTACTAAGTCAATAATTAATACAACTAATTAACCATAATTATATGAATTGTGAACAACTGAAAACTGGTATTAACCAGTGATGCATGTGGTTTACTGTGAAAACCACTATTAAAAATCTTTGGGTATAACATATATCTTCTTTTGGAGCCTAACAATCTATAAGAACCTGTTCCAAACTATTGACCTTGAAAAGCAGATTGCAATGAGATCTTAGCTAACCATTTCGAGTGCTCTTGATATTAATCTGCTATAACATACTGAAGAGTAGGACAACAAAGAGGTGCTCAGTCTCTCAGAAGAAACAATGTGACTAAATTTATAATTGCAGTTCAGTGGACAAGAGGTGAAAGACCTAACTTCATACAAAAATCCGCAGTCCCACTGGAGTGAGGAAACTAGAAGGAGGTGTGGAGGTGTGACCATTAACTAACCCTAGGAGACGGTTCTGAAGGGTATAGGGGTCCAGGAAGGCTGGACACTCTTTAAGAAGAAAGTCTTAATGGCTCAGGAGCAGGCTGTCCCCAGGTGCTGTAAGAGAAGCTGGCGGCAGAGAAGACCACCCTGGCTGAACAGGGAGCTTTGGCTGGAACTCGGGGAGAAAAGGAGAGTTTACAGCCTTTGGAAGAAGGGACTAGTCACTCACAGTGATTACAAAGAGGCTGTGAGGCTATGCAGGGTGGAAATCAGGAGATCTAAAGCCCAGCTGGAAATTACCCTGGTTTCAGCAATCAAGGACAACAAGAAATGTTTCTATAAGTATGTCAGTAGCAAAAGAAAGACCAGGGAGAGTCTCCATCCCCTGCTAGATGCAGGAGGAAACATGGTAACAAGTGATGAGGAGAAGGCTGAAGTCCTTAATGCCTTCTTTGCCTCAGTCTTTAATAACAAGACTAGTTGTACTGAGGGAATCCAGCCTCCTCAGCCAGAAGACAGAGACTGGGAGAACGACCCAGTCATTCAGTGACCTACTGCATCACATAGACACACATAAGTCTATGGGACCGATGGGATACACCCAAGGGTGCTGAAGGAGCTGGCTGGGGTGCTTGCCATGCTGCTTTCCATCATTTACCAGCAGTCCTGGCTGACCGGGGAGGTCCCGACAGATTGGAAATCAACCAATATGACGCCCATATACAAGAAGGGTCGGAAGGATGATCCAGGAAATTACAGGCCTGTCAGCTTGACTTCGGTGCCTAGGAAGCTGATGGAGCAGATCATCCCGAGTACCATCACAGAACACATGCGGGACAACCAGATGATCAGGCCCAGTCAGCATGGGTTTATGAAAGGCAGGTCCTGCTTGACAAACGAGATCTCCTTCTAAAACAGGGTGACCCGCTTTGGATGAGGGAAAGGCTGTGGATGTTGTCTACCTTGACTTTAGTAAGGCCTTTGACACCATTTCTCACAGCATTCTCCTGGCAAAACTGGCTGCTCGAGGCTTGGATGGGCACACACGTGGTTGGGTAAAAAACTGGCTGGATGGCCGGGCCCAAAGAGTTATGGGGAGTTAAGTCCAGTTGGTGGCCGGTCATGAGTGGTGTCCCCCAGGGCTCAGTTTTGGGGCCACTCCTGTTTAACATCTTTACTGATGATCTAGACAAGGGGATCGAGTGCACCCTCAGTAAGTTTGCAGATGACACCAAGTTGGGTGGGAGTGTTGATCTGCTCGAGGGTAGGGAGGCTCTGCAGAGAGATCTTGACTGGCTGGAGCGATGGGCTAAGGCCAACTGTACGAGCTTCAGTAAGGCCAAATGCTGGGTGCTGCACTTTGGCCACAACAACCCCCAGCAGCGCTACAGGCTTGGGGAGGAGTGGCTGGAGAGCTGCCAGTCAGAGAGGGACCTGGGGGTGTTGACTGACAGCCGGCTGAACATGAGCCAGCAGTGTGCCCAGGTGGCCAAGAAGGCCAATGGCATCCTGGCTTGTATCAGAAATAGCGTGGCCAGCAGGGACAGAGAAGGGATCTTACGCCTGTACTCGGCACTGGTGAGGCCGCCCCTTGATGACTGTGTTCAGTTTTGGGCCCCTCACTACAAAAACGACATTGAATCACTTGAGTGTTTCCAAAAAGGACAATGAAGCTGGTGAAGGGTCTGGAACACAGGTCTTCTGAAGAGCAGCTGAGGGAACTGGGGTTGTTTAGTGTGGAGTAGAGGAGGCTGAGGGGAGACCTCATTGCCCTCTACAACTACCTGAAAAGAGGTTGCAGAGAGCTGGGGATGAGTCTCTTTAACCAAGTAACAAGTGGTAATGGCCTCAAGTTGCACCCGGGAAGGTTTAGACCGGATATTAGGAAGTATTTCTTTACAGAACGGGTTGTTAGACATTGGAATGGGCTTCCCAGGGAAGTGATGGAGTCCCCATCCCTGGAGGTGTTTAAGAGTCGGGTTGACACAGCACTGACGCATATGGTGTAGTTGAGAATGGTCAGTGTTATGTTAATGGTTGGACTAGATGATTTTCAGGGTCTTTTCCAACCTAGATGATTCTGTGATTCTGTAAAGGCTTCCTTTCCAGGTGCCAGTAGCCAGTGCAATGCCCAGTTGGAGGTTCCCCAGCTGAAGTCCTCCATGAACATACAGAAGTTGCATCTTGGGCTTTTAGCAACTAGATTGTGGTGCAGCAAACTGGCTGGACAAGCTGAGGTCCTTCACTTAGTCAGGGTCCAGGGTAAGAAAAAAGAAGTTTCACAGTTTTTTGAATCTTATCAGGTTGCTTAGTTGTTGCAGCAATGGCACAGGAAGGACTGAGAGATTTGCACAGGAAATACACTGGAAAATACAAGGAGCCTGAGACTTACAATGTAAAAGTTTTTTCTTAACGTCTCCCATCATCAGAGTAAAAGCAGCAGAACTTATACATGTAGGTGAAAGCCAAACATGACTGCTTGACCTCCAAAGACATCTACAGTTTAAGTCAGTGGTGGAAGCCCAGAGGTTAATTAAAGGTAATGTTTCCTCCATGTCAGCAACATTTCTCCATGTTAGTGCATTATCATTCTCATCTACATTGAACCTACCTTAAATGCAATAGAAATCCTCCTGTTGTCTAGTCAAAGAAAGAAAATAGCAAAGTTTTAACTAAAAAATGAACTGTCCAACATACAGAGTGGCTCTGTCACAATATCAAGTTGATTGTGACCTGTAATGAGTTACTCTTGACATAATGTGCTATGTATAAGAATGAAATTTCCTGTCTTCATGAGCTACCTGAGAGCCCAAATATTAATCTGCAAATTGAATTGTTTCTTAAGGGGGGAGGCGGGGGGGGGGGGGGGGGAGGGGAGGGGAGGGCAGAGGGACTGTCTGCGTATTTTCGATACTTACGGGGCTATGCATCAGATAAACAGAAGTTTTCAGTCTCACAGTTTTGACCATGGGCTCCCAATTCCTTTGCCCATTCAGATCTGTCCATAATTGTCTGTGGATTTTAGGCAAAGATTTTTTTATACTGAAGAGCACTTCATTAGTCATGCAGATTTAAAATTTGGCTAATATTCTCTGACTCTGTAAACTGATCTATAAATCTTAAAATACAGAATAATGATCTATCTTCTAAAATGTAAATAAAATAAATGATCAAATATACAACCAATAAAAATAATAACAAAACCCAAGTAAGCTACATAAAGGGAAATCCATCTTCATTTTTACTATAAACTATTCTGACAAGAAGGAGTCATCAAGGCATAGACGGTAGACACTATCGGTCTTCTGGCATTTAATATCTAAGTGACACCTCTGCTTATTTATCTTCTTTCCATTATAAGTGACTACTTTTATTGATGGTCTCTGAATTACTTAATGGACATCCAATTGTGCTTTTATCAGCAATCATGAAGAACAGGTTTTCCATAATTATAAAATTTTATTAACTACCTGCAAGTTTTCCAACGGGTGTAAGCGAGAAAAACAAGTGATATAATTTCCACCCACAGTTAAAATAAGAGCAGGCAAGAAACAAAGATATGCATTAAGTCCTTGGTGAATATGGCACATAGAACATCTATAACTCACTTGAAAGTTTTCTATTGTTACTAAACTCTAGTGTGGGGAAAGTTAACCTTGGCTGGCTGCCAGACCCCCACCCAGTGATTCTCTGACTCCCCCTTCTCAACAGGACAGGGGAAGAAAATATAATGGAAAAACTCAGGAGTTGAGATAAAGGCAGTTTACTATTAGTCTATTATTTATTATTATGGGCTGCTATGAGGAAAGTTAACTCCATCCCAGCCAGACCCAATATATAAATACATCCAAAATAATCAATTGCGTGTTATAATTCACTCTAAAAGTAGAATAAGGAAGGTAATCATTGAGTCTAACCTGGGATAAAAAATTGTTCATAAAGAATTTTTTAGAAACGTTTTCAATGTTAATATAAGAAGTGCCAGTTCAGGGCTTCTTAACAGTGTAGCCAAAGTTAAATTTTGCCACTGCAAGGATGAAAATCAAAGTAGTAAACCCTGAAGAGACAGACCGTCCTTTGGCTGTCACTGATGGATGGGGAAGAGCTGGTCAGATGTGGCAGTCTGAGACAAGATTGCTAATGCTGGGAGTCCCTTCAGGTCCCCAAGGCCCTGTATGCCCAGACCCTTCTCTTAGCAGTGAGAGGAGACACACACACACACCCCTCTGAGTCTGGCATGGGAAGAGTAGACAGCAGTCATTACCTCCCCTCCTGAAGTGATTTAGAATCATAAAATTATAGAATCATTTAGGCTGGAAAAGACTTTTAAGATCATCAAGTCCAACTGTAAAAAAAAGTTTTACCATATCCCTTCTTGAACTTGTCCCAAACATACACCTTCCAATGTTTATGACACAACTGAGGTAAACACCATATCCAAGACAGTGAGAGTTACCTCATATCATGCCCTACACGCATTTATGAAGCTCCATCATAAAGCTGTTCAGAAGGAATATTGCAGCAGGCTGTTCTGCAGCCTTCACCAATGATAAGTAATTTGCTTTTAATTTCCACGTCAAATTTGATTCTGGACATTTTATACTGATTTACTCACTTGTAGACTTGATTGCATTGTCTCTCCTTTAGGAAATTATATATTTATTGGACTGATAAAGGCACAAATCTACTGGAAAACTTGGGAGAAAAGGTCTTCTGGGAATTTTCGCCCCACCTTGCTCATGGCAATATGTGTTGCCAGGTCTTCTGACATTAACATGGACAAAAATCTGACCACTTTCTTCATGAGATCAGGGTTGCCTCAATGCCTGCAAAATATATTTCTAGGAGCCTTTAACAATTCTTATCTTTCTTTGATTTTCTAGAGATCTCATTGAAGCAAATGTGGTTTTCTGAATATCACCCAGATGTTAGGGCAAAATGTTGGCAGTTCACTGAGACAGAAAGGCATTTTTAAGAAAGCCTGGATCCAGCACTGGGAACCAAGATGAGGCCACAGCACCCTTCTGCTGTGATAAAGAAACGACAGCTTGAAAATGTCATTTCTGAAAGAGCTGTTAGTTTTCACATTTCACACTTTGGTCTAGTTAAAATTAAAACAATAAAACAAAAATATTCATTGGTTTGTATCCTTTCTTCAGGATAGCGCACACAATACTTTCAATACTATGCTTGCTTCTGAAGTATAATGTAAAAAGACAGTTAAATAATTCAGAAATTTAGGAAGGTGAAACGTCAAATCAAAAAATGCAAAAATAATGTAGCCTCACTGGACTGAGAAAAGACAGATGGTAACTTCCTTCTACTTTATTTTTTATTTCTTTTTAAGTAGTTTTTATTGTAACAAAAATTACAATAGAGTTAAATAGAGCCAATATTAATAAAGCCAAAATTAATAGGGCCAATATTTCTCGGATCAAAAGTAACATGAAAAGTGGGATTTAGGCCATCTAGTTTTAACCATAAAAAAAGTTAGCCTTCAAATTTAACTAGTCATCTAGATTATATCCACAGTAAAAAAAAAGATACAGGCATCATCCATGAGCAGTTTACAGAAATTATCTTAGATGTCTAAGGCATAGGAAAGATGGATCAATGTCTATCCTAGCTCTTGAGTGGAGTGAGCAAGTGAGATGAATCTCATCACATCTTTTCTTTTTTTCTTTTTTTTTAATAGCCATATCTTTTCATAGACTCTTCATCCCAGCACTGATTCCTGATATCAGACCAATGAACATGCTGTCATCTCTAAATTCTCTATTCAATATAATCCAGTCTCTGTTTCTGTCATTACAAGATGGGCATATATATGTATTTCAGTGTCAATCACAGCACAAGGGGTCTTCAAATGGCTTTAATACTTGACAGAAACAGAAAAAGCTGCACAAGTAGTGCAGCTCAGTGGTGACTGAACGCAAAACATAATGAAATCCATTTAAATTGCACTCTTAAAAAATTAAATCCAAATGCTGACTTCCATGTTTCTTCCTTTAAATTAACAGCTTATAAACATGTGTTTGTAAACAACTCTATTTTATTCCTCCTAATGTATAAATTCTGCAAAATCAACTAAGGTTGGGATAAATGTTGGGATATATGTATGATTTTCCCTCTTTATATTTTATTTCTTTAATTATGTTAATATATTTTTCCATTACTCTATATTAAAACTCTACATATAAAAATAATATTAGCCTGAGACAACAAGGATAATGAAGTTTTGAAGTTTGATTCGGACGCTAGGTCACCAGGTGTGAAACTTTGATTTTCCCCCATTGTGGCCATTTGGGTGATATTAAAAAAACCTACACAAATTAAAATGCTATTCATCGGAATTCACCACATTTCTTGGTTTACTTAATATTAATTGAATATAAAATTAGAAACTTGCAACTTATTTATCAGGTATGCAAATGTATGTTTGTGATATTGAATGTTTAGTTTTGTCCTGGTTTCAACCAGGATGGAGTTAACTTTCCCTGGGTTGAGATGAAGCACAACTAGAGGGCGGGTCCCAATCAGTTATTGGAGTATTTCATACCATGTAGTGTCATGCCCAGGGATACAGGTGGGCGGGCTCTCTCGGGCACGCACCGTTTTTTGGGTTCCAGTCCAGTCGCGTGTTCCTGGGCCGGTGGGGGGGGTCACTGCGCTCGGTAAGCCACTGCTGCATTTTACCCGTTTCTTTTTGGACTCATTATTGTTACTGTTGTTCCCTTGTTATATTTAGTAAATTCTTTCTTTTATTCAACCTATGAATTCTCTTCTTTTTGTCCCTCCCCTGTTTCATCGGGGAGGGGGGAGGTAAATGGCTGGCCACATGGTGTCTGGCTGCCGGCTGAGTTCAAACCTCGACAAGTTTAAAAGTACCTAATGAAGGCTTACAAAGTACATTTTAATAGTTTGTAGTCTTTTAGCCATGTTATGACTTCCATTTGTCATAGCTGTCTCATAACACTTTCATAGCTTCTGCATAAGAAATCAAATATCTCAGTGCTGCTCCTATAGAACAAGTGACAGTATATGTGCATGTAATTTCAGTAGGAAAATAAGAGATTAGAGGGATGTTAAAGAAGCCAGTTGCACTCTCCAATGTTAGGCATCTGTCTTAGGTAGTTAAAGGCTTTGTTGGCAAGCAAGGATGGTGTTGCTTGGGACAGCTGATGAAGCTGCTACCCTTTCCTGTCCATTCTAACTAACTGCTGAACAGATTTCTGAGCTGTTTGTCAATCAACTCCTGATTGCAGGCTAAATTCAGTTAGGTTGTTTTCCCTCAGAAAATTGCACGGTAAACTCTTGTTACTCAGGATTTGAGTAATGTCCATTTCAGGTGTCCCTACAGCAAGGGTAGAGCATAGGTGGGGGCTGGCTACCCATCTGAGTTAAACCATTCCCACCTATTAATCAACATCTGTAGTTTCTAACAGGATGTCTTAAGGAAAAGTGGTATCAGTGATATCTTACTGTAAAAAGCTGAGAGGTTCAGAAATTGATTAATGAGCAGGTCAGGGGTCCATCAAGTGAGAGCAAGATAGAGAGATGGGTGTACCATTCTAAGGCAAACTCTCACTACTCATCCATCAGAGCCTTACATTAGCAGACGAGTCACAGAATCACAGAATCATCTAGGTTGGAAAGGACCTTGAAGATCATCTAGTCCAACCGTTAACCTAGCACTGACAGTTCCCAACTACACCATATCCCTAAGTGCTATGTCAACCCGACTCTTAAACACCTCCAGGGATGGGGACTCCACCACCTCTCTGGACAGCCCATTCCAATGCCTAACAACCCGTTCTGTAAAGAAATGCTTCCTAATATCCAGTCTAAACCTTCCCGGGTGCAACTTGAGGCCATTACCTCTTGTCCTATCACTTATTACTTGGTTAAAGAGGCTCATCCCCAGCTCTCTGCAACCTCCTTTCAGGTAGTTGTAGAGGGCGATGAGGTCTCCCCTCAGCCTCCTCTTCTCCAGACTAAACTATTTCTGATACAAGCCAGGATGCCATTGGCCTTCTTGGCCACCTGGGCACACTGCTGGCTCATGTTCAGCCGCTGTCAATCAACACCCCCAGGTCCCTCACTTCAGTTTCCCTCTTCAGTCAATGGAGAAAAAGGTTTCTCTAAGAGTAAGCCAAAGTTGGAATCTAACTAACTAGGCTTGACTCAAGTGGAACCCGTTTCTTTGCTTTGACTAAGCAGGAGGACTGGAAAGTTTCCTAACTTAAACCCAGCAGTTAGACTTTGTAAGTACTCTTTATGAACAAATAAATGGTCCTTTGAAATCATGGCAAAGTCTGTTGAAGGGACAACATTTTCACAAATTACTTAGCCAGTGGCTACACATTGCCTCCATTCTACAACTACAGTGAATAGTGCATTTCAGTCACCACATACCCTAGCTTTCCTGAAGAGTATATCGAAGAGTAATGAAGAAAAGGTGTAGACAAGGCAGTTAGATTCACCTTTCTTTTTCTCCACTTCAAAGCCTAGCAAAGACCAAGCAAAAAAATGATAGATAATGGCAGAAAAGACATATGATTTTCTAGTCCTCTTCTATGTTGGTAGTCTATAGTGGTATTTTGAGCTCCGAACTCCATTCAGGTTATTCAGGAACAACACAATAAAAAATATTTCTGACCCTGTGAAGGCAAGACATCTTCTGAGGCTGAATTTCCCATGCCTCTCTGTTTCCTCTGTGTTTGAAAATGTAGAGTGGGCAGCATTCAAAGGATTTTTATCTCTGAGTATAGATAATATGAGATACTCAAGTATTAATACTGAAGTATAAGACTGAAGACATCTTCTTTTCCTAAGCTTCATTGGAAAAATTATTCTTGAATCAATGGGGTCACATCAATGATGGTTGTCACACAAAACATGTTGCTGTAATAATCATAAATAACTCCCTTGTTATGAATATTAATTTTCTCCTTAAATTGACAAACATTTAGACGTGGAGGTAAAATGATTGTTGTTTTATTTTTTAGTACCTTTACAAGAGCTCAGTGGAAACTTTGATCAGCAACCTTATGATAATGATAAGACCAGGAATCCACGTTATATCACCTTTTAATTTCTTTTGTTGTTTCAATTGTAATTGACTGAAAAGCTCTATGCATACTGAATAAGGAAAAATCCACTTTTTTTTAAGGGGAAGATTATACAGAGAGCAAAGTGTAGTGAATTAGGCAACATCTCCTCTCAGCTTGCAGGAACTTGCAGGAAGCTTTCTGCTGCCATGGTAGACCTCTTGCAGTCTTCAGTCAGATTACAGTGTTGACTTACTCTTAGACCTACATTTCTAACTCAGAATAACCATAATTTTATATTATTAACATCACTGGAAATAATATAATAGAGCTGATTACACTGACCACTTGTGGTATAAATATAATAATTTTTTTAATAGAAATCCATCAAGGAGGAAGTTTTGGTTCTATAAACTGATATAGCATGGGATCCTGGTGGGAAAACTGGGAACTGGCTCCGTATAAGAAATAGTCATGCTGAGGATATTGATTTAAGACAGACTACAATGATTATTGTTTCATAGAATTTTTCTCCAAGGGAACTTCTATCCAAACATATATTGCACTAGTTGTAGTGAATCTGGAACCCACTCATGGGGGGTTTGATAGTAGATGACTGTCTTGGCCACAGTGATCATGAAATGGTTGAGTTTATGTTTTTCAATGTAATGAGAAAAAAAGACAGCAGAGTTGCTACCCTAGACTTCAGGAGAGCAAACTTTAAGTTAATCAAGAAGCTATTTAACAGAGTACCTTGGGAATCTGCTTTGCAGGGCTTAGGAGTCCATGAGTGCTGGTCAGTCTTTAAGAACTGCCTTTTAGAAGCACAGAATCAGGCAATTCCACTGTGTTGTAAGTCAAGGAACTGGGACAGAAAATCAGCTTGGCTGAACAGGAAACTCCTCGTTGAGATCAAGAGGAAAAAGAAACTGTATGAGCTCTGGAAGCAAGGTCAAGTTTCACAGGAAGAGTACAGAGCTGTGTTTCATATATGCAGGAAGAATACATCCAAATTTAACCAAATAATAAGCGATAGGACAAGAGAGAATGGCCTCAAGTTGTGCCAGGGAAGATTTAGACTAGATATTAGGAAGTATTTCTTTACAGAACGGGTTGTTAGGCGTTGGAATGGGCTGCCCAGGGAGGTGGTGGAGTCCCCATCCCTGGAGGTGTTCAAGAGGCAAGTTGACATAGCACTTAGAGATATGATGTAGTTGGGATCTGTCAGTGTTAGGTTAACGGTTGGACTGGATGATCTTCAAGGTCCTTTCCAACCTAGATGATTCTGTGAAATTCTGTGAAATGCATCCAGGCCAAAGTTCAATTAGAGTTATAACTGGTCAGTGTTGTGTCAGATAACAAGAAGAGGTCTAAAGAAAACATTGGACAAATATTTGTTGAAGAAGGTCATCAGACTAATACGAAAGAAGAAAAAGCAGAGGCATTCAATGCTTTTTTTGACTCAGTCTTTAGTAATACTGATAGACCTCGGGTTGCCCAGACCCCTGAGTCAGAGGATCACCAGTGTAGGAACTGTAACTTTCCACTTGGGGACTCTGAAATCGTAAGGGACAAACTGTATCAGCTGAATGTTTGCAAGTCCATGGGGCCTGATGGGGATTCATCCCAGAGTTCTGAAGGAGCTAGTGGATGTTATGGCAGAACCCCTCTCGATTATCTACCAAAGGTCATGAGAGTCTGCAGAGGTCCTTGTATACTAGAAGATGGCCAATGTTATTCCAATCCACAAGAAGGGCATGAGGGAAGACCCAGGGAACTACAGACCTGTTAGTCTAACCTCAGTTCCGGGAAAAATAATGGAGAAGATTATACTGCATACTACTGAAAGGCATTTAAAAAATAGTACAGTCATCAGGCCCAGTTAACATGGGTTCACAGAGGGAAAGTCCTGTTTAACTAATCTGATATCCTTCTATGATAGGGTCACCCACCTAGTGAATGAAGAGAAGGCAGTGGATGTAGTTTTTCTGGATTTCATTAAAGCTTTTGATGCTGTCCTTTACAGCATCTTTCTGGACAAGTTGTCCAGCTGTGTAATGAGCAGGTTCACAGTGCACTGGGTGAAGAACTGGCTGAAGGGCAGGGCTCAAAGGGTTGTGGTGAATGGAGCTACATCTTGCTGGCGACTAGTCACCAGCAGTGTTGGTCAGGGTTCAATTCTAGGGCCAGTTCCTTTCAATATATTTATCAACAATCTGGAGGCAGGAGTTGAATGCAACATTATCAAGTTTGCTGATAATACAAAACTGGGAGGCTGTTGACTTTCGAGGGACAAGAGACCTTGCAGAAGGATCTAGATAGATTGGAGCATTGGGCAATGATTAATGAGGTGAAATTTAACAAGTCAAAATGCCAGATTCTGCACCTAGAACAGAGTAATGCTGGACACGAATATAAACTGGGAGAGGAGTGACTGGAGAGCAGCCCTACAGAAAGGAACCTGGGGGTGCTGGTCAGCAACAAGCTCAATATGAGTCAGCAGAGTGCTCTGACAACCAAGAGGGCAAACTGCATCCTGAGGTCCATCAAACATGGTATAACCAGCTGATCAAAAGAAGTTATTATCTCACTGTATTCAGTGCTGGTGCAACCTCACCTCGAGTACTGTGTGCAGTTCTGGGCCCCACAATTTAGGAAGGATGTGAAGGTCCTTGAATGCATCCAGAGGAGGGCAACAAAGTTGGTGAAAGGGCTGGTAGATATGTCCTATGAGGAGTGGCTAAGGGCTGTGAGTTTGTCTAGTTTGGAGAAAAGGAGGCTGAGGGTTGATATCCTTGTTCTCTACAGCTTCCTGAGGAGGGGAAGTGCAAAGGGAGGTGTGAGAGACAAAATAACAGGCCTGCGAGAAACATGGACTGAGAAAAAGATAAAAGTTAGCGGGGGAGTAGAGGCCCTCCAAGCTAAGGAATGCCTCAAACACTCGCAAAACGAAACTATAGTCACAAGGTGGATGGTGTGGAGGTCGAAGCTGATAAGGCTGCCCGAATAACACAGGATGCACCTGGAAGGCGTGGCCCTGTGGAGACAGGATGGCTCTGCTCTGGTGCATCTGGTCAAATTTCAAGGGCCATCTGTCCAGTGAATGAACTTTGCTTCATTATCCACAAAATGCATATTAAAGTTAACATCCCTGAATATGCTAACGAAGACTAACAAGATCATGTTAATTACATCATCCCATGAAACACCTTACCCCTCCCCATACATGGGATACGTAGGTATGTGGGTCGACCTAGGGGACGGACTCAAGGAAAGTGTGTATAAATCGAGGAGGAGAAAAGAGTGGGTAGGGCCCGGAGAGTGAAGTGAAGAGAAGAAGATGACTGCCTCCTGGAACCCTCGCTGACAGGATCAATGCAGGAACCCAGACCAGTTATCTCAATTCCTTTATTCCCTCTATCTCCCTTTGTCCTTTTCCCCCTTTTCCTTCACTACCATTAAGAAATGAAGGCATATTGTATTGCTTGCCACAACTTGCTATATATTTAGCCAATTATCATGTGTCCAATTAGTACATTGTGGGAAGTTAATAAATGTTTGGACTTTGAGACTTGTCTCACCGTTGTCCGCTCCTCTGGGGATTTATGAATGAGTCAATTGTCTCCCTCATCTGAGGGGGACGTGACAGGAGGTGCTGCGCTCTTTTCCCTGGTATCCAGTGATAGGATGCACGGTAATGGTTCAAAGGTGCATCAGGGGAGGTTTAGACTGGACGTTAGGAGCATTTGTTTCTCAAGAGGGTGGTCAAACCCTGCAACAGGTTTCCTAGAGAGGTGGCTGATGCCTCAGGCCTGTCAGTGTTTAAGAGGCATTTGGACAATGCCCTTAATAACATGCTTTAACATGGTCAGCCCTGAATTGGTCAGGCAGTTGGACTAGATGATTCTTGTAGGTCCCTTCCAACTGAAATGATCTATAAGCCTAAGTCTATAAGTCTGTCCAATGATTTTAGATAAATCTGTTGTGCTGGCCCATGTTATTTGTGTTTCATTAGTCAAAGACATGATCATATTTTCAGAATTTATACTAGAATACTGCATAAAAGAGTCTGTTAATTGGGAAGTGTTTGTGTGTTTCTGGAGTTTTCATACGATTGTACCTGCCAAGTGAACATAGATTACATTCGGTGCATTAGCACAGCAAGATAACTGTATGAATAAGAAGCAAAAAGATAGGAATAAAATTTTTGAAACAACCATTTGTAATAAAGGATTTTGATCTAGCCTGGAAACAAAATATCCTTGTGCAGATGAGGGAGCTAAACTCGAATGTACACATTAACAAGAATATCCTACCTGATAAGTTACTGGAGAGAAGTCTTATCCAGTGAATGGCATCATACTCCGGCTTTATTTTGTGCAGATACCCAATAGCTGAATGAGCATCTACCGCATCAGGTTGGCTGCTTCGTAGTTTCTGAAAAAATCTAGATACCCCACTCCTCAGCATAAGCAAGATTTCACAGAGTCACAGAATCACAGAATCATCTAGGTTGGAAAGGACCTTGAAGATCATCTAGTCCAACCGTTAACCTAGCACTGACAGTTCCCAACTACACCATATCCCTCAGCGCTATGTCAACCCAAATCTTAAACACCTCCAGGGATGGGGAATCCACCACATCCATGGGCAGCATGTTTCAATGCCTAACAACCCCTTCTGGAAGGAAATGCTTCCTAATATTTAGTCTAAACCTTCCCTGGCGCAACTTGAGGCCATTACCTCTTGTCCTATCACTCATTACTTGGTTAAAGAGACTCATCCCCAGCTCTCTGCAACCTCCTTTCAGGTAGTTGTAGAGGGCAATGAGGTCTCCCCTCAGCCTCCTCTACTCCACACTAAACAACCCCAGTTCCCTCAGCTGCTCTTCAGAAGACCTGTGTTCCAGACCCTTCACCAGCTTCATTGTCCTTTTTGGAAACACTCAAGTGATTCAATGTCGTTTTTGTAGTGAGGGGCCCAAAACTGAACACAGTCATCAAGGGGCGGCCTCACCAGTGCCGAGTACAGGCGTAAGATCCCTTCTCTGTCCCTGCTGGCCACGCTATTTCTGATACAAGCCAGGATGCCATTGGCCTTCTTGGCCACCTGGGCACACTGCTGGCTCATGTTCAGCCGGCTGTCAATCAACACCCCCAGGTCCCTCTCTGACTGGCAGCTCTCCAGCCACTCCTCCCCAAGCCTGTAGCGCTGCTGGGGGTTGTTGTGGCCAAAGTGCAGCACCCAGCATTTGCCCTTACTGAAGCTCGTACAGTTGGCCTTAGCCCATCGCTCCAGCCAGTCAAGATCTCTCTGCAGAGCCTCCCTACCCTCGAGCAGATCAACACTCCCACCCAACTTGGTGTCATCTGCAAACTTACTGAGGGTGCACTCGATCCCCTTGTCTAGATCATCAGTAAAGATGTTAAAGAGGAGTGGCCCCAAAACTGAGCCCTGGGGGACACCACTGATGACCGGCTGCCAACCGGATTTAACTCCGTTCACCACAACTCTTTGGGCCCGGCCATCCAGCCAGTTTTTACCCAGCAAAGCATGCAATCATCCAAGCCTCGAGCAGCCAGTTTTGCCAGGAGAATGCTGTGAGAAATGGTGTCAAAGGCCTTACTAAAGTCAAGGTAGACAACATCCACAGCCTTTCCCTCATCCAATAAGCAGGTCACCCTGTTGTAGAAGGAGATCAGGTTTGTCAAGCAGGACCTGCCTTTCATAAACCCGTGCTGACTGGGCCTGATCATCTGGTTGTCCCGCATGTGTTCTGTGATGGTACTCTGAATGAGCTGCTCCATCAGCTTCCGGGCACAGACATCAAGCTGACAGGCCTGTAATTTCCTGGATCATCCCTCCGACCCTTCTTGTATATGGGCGTCACATTGGTTGATTTCCAATCTGTCAGGACCTCCCCAGTCAGCCAGGACTGCTGGTAAATGATGGAAAGCATCTTGGCAAGCACCCCAGCCAGCTCCTTCAGCACCCTTGGGCGTATTCCATCCGGTCCCATAGACTTGTGTGTGTCTATGTGATGCAGTAGGTCACTGACTGTCTCGTCCTGGATTTCCGGGGGGTCGTTCTCCCAATCTCTGTCTTCTGGCTGAGGAGGCTGGATTCCCTCAGTACAACTAGTCTTGTTATTAAAGACTGAGGCAAAGAAGGCATTAAGGACCTCAGCCTTCTCCTCATCACTTGTTACCATGTTTCCTCCTGCATCTAGCAGGGGATGGAGACTCTCCCTGGTCTTTCTTTTGCTACTGACATACTTATAGAAACATTTCTTGTTGTCCTTGATTGCTGAAACCAGGGTAATTCCCAGCTGGGCTTTAGACCTCCTGATTTCCACCCTGCATAGCCTCACAGCCTCTTTGTAATCACTGTGAGTGGCTAGTCCCTTCTTCCAAAGGCTGTAAACTCTCTTTTTCTCCCTGAGTTCCAGCCAAAGCTCCCTGTTCAGCCAGGGTGGTCTTCTCTGTCGCCGGCTTCTCTTACCACACCTGGGGACTGCTTGTTCCTGAGCCATTAACACTTCCTTCTTAAAGAGTGCCCAGCCTTCCTGGACCCCTATACCCTTCAGGATCACCTCCCAAGGTATCCTTTCAAGCAGATGCCTAAATAAGACAAAGTCAGCCCTTTTGAAGTCCAGGATGTCAGTTCTGCTTAGCCCTCTCCTGGCCTATTTTCAATTTTTAAACATTTTAATGTTTAAAACCTGGATCTCTTTAGCCTGTTTCTATGTAAGTGTTTAGTGGACCTACTGTCTGATTTGAGGCCTTAGAGAAACTTTTTTAACAAGTTACATCTGCCTACACCACTGTATACACATGTGGCAGGGAGGAACCTGGTTCTACTGTGCTAAAAAAAAAAAAAAAAATGAAGAGCCACCTAGTTAGTCCTTAAAAAATGTCTGAACATATTATGCATTTAATTTTTGGTACAGTTTTTTAGAAAACATACATTCACAAATACCTCTGAAAATCTTTTGACAGAAATGGCATATGTAATCTGGAAACCTCTATGCAATCTTATTCCAAGAGTTGTACAAAATAAATGACTGGATAAGACTAATTAATTAAAATTTACTATATGCCACCAAGATAGGAAAATATCATTGCTTCTAAAAAAGTACTTGAAGATTTAAAAAGTGAACATTAGTAATATCAGAAGCATTTATTGGTTTTGCAGATTATTGATTGGTCTTGACTGTGTAATGTTCATTTACTTAATTTTAATGTAGAAACTTTATCATTGGTATCCAGCCTGCCTACAAAATTTCTAGTCAGTTAGTGATTTTGGAGATGGGATACTGAGCAAAATAACTGTAGGATCTCAAACACTCTTTATGAGGGTATGTCTATCTACAGGTTTTTGTTGGGATAGAGTTGATATTTTTCATAGCATCTTGTATGGTGCTATGTTTTGGATTTGTGACCAAAACAATGTTGATAACACAGGGATGTGTTACTTACTGCTGAGCAGTCCTTACAGACAGTCAAGGTCTTTTCTGCTTCTCACCCCACGCCACCAGTGAATAGGCTGGGGGTGACCAAGAAGTTGGGAGAGGACACAGCTGGGACAGCTGACCCCAACTGACCAGAGGGATTTCCCATACCATATGATGTCATGCTCGGCATATATAGCTGAGGGAGGAAGGAAAAGGGGACATTCGATGTGATGGCATTTGTCTTCCCAAGTAACCGTTACACGTGATGGAGCCCTGCTTTCCTGGAGATGGCTGAACACCTGCCTGTCCATGGGAAGTGGTGAATGAATTCTTTGTTTTGCTTTGCTTGTGCACACAGCTTTTGCTTTACCTATTAAACTGTCTTTATCTCAACCTACAAGTTTTCTCACTTTCACTCTTCTGATTCTCTTCCTCATTCCATTGGTGGGGGAGTAAGTGAGCAGCTGGTGGGGACTTAGGACTGTTAATGCATAAAACTCTATTTCAAAGTGGCTGCTTGCATTAGACATGTGATGCCATGTCCTGTTCACTTGCTTGTAATTAGATACATAGTTATCATATATGTAAGTCACCACTGAACACATATCTTATTAATATTTTAATAAATGTCATAGCAACCTGAATATTAATTAAAAGTTATGCAGATCCTAAATGAAAAATAGCATAAAGTAAATGCCAGAACATAAATTTTCAAAATAGGCTTTTTATTCCCTATTTTTAAAATAAAATTAGTTAGGAAAATATCCTATTTTTCTGGAAAAAAAAAACAAAACCAGTTGTCTGTTCAGAAGTCTTCTGCTAGACACTTCTTGTATTTCCTTTCAATAGCACAAAACCAAATATCAGCAGTTAAAATGTTCTTGACTGGAAAATAATAATTATAGAATTAAAATTACTTTCTGTTTGTATTAGATTAGCAACTGGATTAATGCACAAGGGACTCAAGAAATAAAATGAATACACTGAAAAAAATTACTGATGTGCTTAATAAAAATTTACTGCAAATAGTATACTGATTCTACTGCATTCCTTTACTTTTTCCATTCTTTAACTCAGACTCTGGTCATGCAATGTAATCTAACCAGGTTGTATCGAGCACAGGAAATATCTGAAGCAGAGTGAGAGCTGCCGTAAAGGGTCATACAGAAATTACAATTATCCTTACAAAATGGTAAGAGGGAAAGAAAAAGTGTATAGGATAAGACTTGGATAAAGCAGTTCTGGTCCTCAGACAGATGTCAAATTTCTATAATTTGCAAGTCAGGGACTTTTCCAAGCCAGAGGTTACATCCTCGGGATCATGTTCAGCAGCCACTAAAGACCTATTCTTTGTGCATAGGTCCAATTCCTTCTTGAACTCATTTGTACTTTTGGCCTTCATAACATCTTGTGGCAATAAATTACATGCTCTAATTGTGCTTTATGTGGAAATGAATTTCCTTCCTTCCCAGCACCTTTTCAACATCTCCTAGATTTTGAGAGTATGACATAGACTGGATGTAAGAACAGCCAGGAGAAAGAAAGGATGAAATGTCTCTTCTTAATGGAAAAGTAATAAATATTAATCATCTTATACTGTTCTTACTGTAATGACTATATATATTGTAACTGGCTTCAGTGGGGGGAGGAACTGAATATGTTTCTATAGCTGTGCAACAAAAATGTTTTTGCTGTATTTCTACAGACTGTGTCTGAGACTTTTGCAGAGCTATTACAAATTTCTTAGCACACATTTGTTTTTATTGAAAAAAATAAGAGCTTTGGGAATTGGAATTATCCTGAAAATCTTCTTTCTTCATTAAAGCAAGGACCGCACCTTCAGAAAAACAGCTCTACCTTCATTGTCTATAGAACATTTTGCATCTTTAAACTATTTTAAAATTGTAACTTGGTATACAGTTCCAGATATCCTGATGACATGAAGGATTTCCTACAGTCTGTTGAATTCACCTGTCACAGGTGAATTCTCTCACAGATATTCTAAGAACAGTTGGATTAAAGAGACCAGCAAACTGATGCAGGCTAACAACTTGCTTTTTCTAATCTGGTTTCACAATTACTGACATAACTGCAAGGGAAGTGAAAGAATAAGGAAAGATAGCTAGACAACAAAATTCCTGAAGCTAGCATGCCTGTCAACCGAAATTAAGTGAAAGCATACCTTTACCACCCCATCCTACATCTGCTCACTTACTATGGAAATAAAACAGCAGAAACTCAAGGCCAGTGCAGTGTCAGTGGCTGACATAATTTCTGCTAAACTGCCAGCAACCATTACTCTTCAGTAGCAGAGAATATTAATGAGCTTTAACCACAATCTTCTACAGGACTCCTTCCCACAAGGTGTTACAGAGACGAGTACACTGCCTATGTCTTATAGACACCTGCCATGGGGAAATTCCCTTCAGTTTTGTTTCATGATATAAAAAATGTGGAGGGTTTAACCATAATAATGTGGTGGTTTTAGCGATCAGTTGAAATGCCAATTTTTGTCACAGAATAATTGTCCACATTACATATGGTATGCAAAAAGAGTCTTTTGGAGTGCAAGACAGATATACTCTATATGACATAATTCAGCTGTTGATTTTTAGATTTATATCTTTCTATTTTTCAAAAGAACAAAATTAAGAACACCAATCAAAACTTAATGTACTTCACTAGCAGGTAGCATGGGTTTAACTACCTTTTTTATTACTTGAACTGAAACACCATTGTTCAGAACCACACAATAGTTCTGTACTTGCCTAAGATATTTTGGAAAAAAACAATTAAAGGTGCTTTGAAACCTTTCCTATTTAGTGGTTAGTCAAAAGAATAATTCAGTTAAATCTGTAATAAACTTGATTTATCAGGCTCGTCAATAACCCATTAATGAGAGGCTTCCCAAACCTTAAAGCTTCTTTCTAATATGAAAGTTGATTTCTTATGTAGTCATTTATTTCTCACCAGTAGTCATCCCTCATAGACAAACATGGCATTTCACAGAAGTAATTTGTTCTTTCCCTTTGGCCACTTTTGCTAAATTTGCAGTTGTCAGACAAATTATTTAAGTGTCTGGTTTTACCTTCAGCTTCTTGTTAAGAGAAATAGAGAGTCCACATCACTGCTAGTCTACTGGATACTGATCCTGTTCTACTTGGACTGAAATATAATTCGATGCACTTGGGAAGAGGGCCTAATAATGCCAATTACAAACATAAAAATAACATTTGGATGCAAATTGTCAATAACTACTTGAATTTCAATGCTCTTGATGAAATAGACTGATGATGCTGTGTGAAACATGGCCAGTGTTTTGGAGTGTTTTCTCTTGCCTATACCTACTGCAAACAGTGCTGTAAAACATCTGAAAAAATTCACTCAGAGAAAAGAGGGAACGAACAAAACAAAAACAAGGAAGAAAATTAATTTTGAGTTTCCTTTATTTCCTTTTCTTTTTCTCATGCACATCTGCCATATCAATTCTGTATTCTATCCAAAACCCAGTTGAGTACTGGATTTTTTCTCTGAAGTTTCATGGGATTTTTTATGGTCCATTTAATGGAAAATCTTTGGCATGTTTCCCTTTGAGTTTATATGTAATAACCACAGCTATAGGTATATTAGGCACTTGCCTAGAACAACATATTCTTGTGTGATGCATAACAGCTTTGGGAAAGCTTTCCTGTGTATTTTGGGTATAGCAGCTCCTGGAAAAGCTGGAATGTTGCTGTTTCCACCTTACCAGGTAATATTATGTTGATACTTCTGAGAGGGTGTACTTGCTGTGGTATATTGCTGTAGAGTTAGGGGAAATGTGTACAGAGGGCAGGTTGTAAAGGATTGAACCTTGTTATAAGGAATTATGAGGATGTGAAGGTGTGTGTGAAATTTCTGGACCAAGGGAGGTGTTCTGTGAACTTGAGGAACTGCCACTAAACTGCTCACCTTATCCCAGCCTTCACAGAGAGACAAAGCTCTAAATCTGAGCCTTCTTATGTAGGGAAAACTTTCAAATCCCATTGTCCTCTCTGGATGATGATTCTAATAACCAAACTAGTAGGTACTAACAGGTAACACTATCTTGAGTGTTCAGAGTGAATCAAATGATCAAGGCAGCTTCATCAAGAGGTTTCATCCTGGAAATCACTATCTCATGTTGTGGTGGTTTGACCTTGGCTAAATGCCAGGTACCCACCAAGTCGCTCTATCACTTCCCCCCTTCCCTTTTTTTTCTCAACAGGGCAAAGAGGGGAAAGAAAATAAGATAGGAAAAAAAAAACCCAACCAACCCTTGTGGGTAAAACAACAGCAGTTTTAATATAAGCAAAGCGAAGCAAAGGTCCGCGAGCGGAAGCAAAAAACAAAGAAAACAAATTTATTCTCTACTTCCCATGAACAGGCGACGTTGGCCCTTCTCAGGAAGCAGGGCTCCCATACGTGTAGTGGTTGCCTCGGAGGACCAAGGGTGACCCCGCCCCCTTCCTCCTTTCTCCCAGCTTTATACTGAGCAGATGTCATATGGCATGGAATATCCCTTTGGTCAGTTCGGGTCAGCTGTCCTGGTTGTGTCCCCTCCCAAGATCTTGCCCACCCCGTCCCACTGTGGGGGGGAAATGTCAGAAAGAGTCTTGGTGCTGTGTAAGCACTACTCAGCAGTAGCCACAACACCAGTGTGCTATCAACACCCTGCCAGCTCCCAACATAAAACACAGCACCATGAGGACTGCTATAGGGGAAAACCAATTCTGGCTCAGCCAGACCTGGTACACATGTATAAACCTAATTCTGGTGTATACACACATCACATGGGACACAACCCAAGTTTCAGACCTTCTTTTTAGTATGAGCTGTTGAAAGTCATGATGGTGTCTTTGATCAGCAGGCTGGCTATTACTAAAGCTGTAATTCTTTCCATTTGCTGTAGGGGAACAAAAGGATCCAGTTTAGATTTGTAATTTCTGGAAATTAGTACTGCAGACAGAAGCATACTTAGACACATCATTTTCACAGTCAAAACAACGAATTCATGTTAAACTTCTGCATTTCTCTTCTGCTGATGCAGAACATTTTAACAGAAACGAGCATATAGTCATAGCACAATTTTGTACAGTGTAGAAGATTTGACTTGTAACAGATTCATGTCAATTTCATTCAATATTTGTGAATTTGAACTGCAATCTATTTGTGTTGCTTCATGTTCTTTATTGTTGTTTGGGGTTGTTGAGGGGTTTTCTGTTGGGCTTTTTCTTTGGAGTTTTTTTTGTAATATGAATTATATGCAAAGGTTATAGTTCCTGAAACTGGTGCTTGAACCTACTATGTGTACAAAATATTCACTCAGTCATGTCAGATTAACAGAAAGGCAATAAAGAAATACCATTATTAGTGTAAACAGTATCTTTTCTGTTTTCTTTTCAGTATTACCTCATACCAGAGTCAACAAACCTTAACCCCCCAGTCTGGATCTTTAACTGAATCTTTACCTAAACCATTTAAACTGGCTTGAAGGGAAATTAGAATAACTTCCTATGTCAGTAGTTTACAGACTATCAAAAATTGGTTCCTTCCAATACACCTGTTATCCTTCAAGTATATGATTTAATACATAAGAAGCACAGGGAGATTCTCAGTTTTGTTTTCAGTGCAATAACCATTTTTGTGTATTTCTTCTTACATGCGCTTCTCTTGAAGTACATGGAGAAAACTATCTTCCAGTGGTATGAAAGGCCTAGAGTTCTTATCCATCTCTTAGGGAGTTACAAGTCATCGTTATCTTTTCTAATTAGAATACTAGTTGCTTTGTGAAAGAGAGGAAACCTGAAATCAATGACTGTTTCTAAAGTATCCGGCATAAGTGACCAGCACAATGGTCATAAAGGATATCTGAGGTATACAAGATACTATGATTCACTTTACATTACTTATTCTAGAACCACATTCAATATGCTGCAAAGAGATATCTACAGGGAATAAAAAACACCTCTTCTACTTCCGACTGCTGCCCTTGTAAGTTCCCCATTAATTAAAAAGCATATTTCATTTGTATTAGAAATCATATTTCTTTTCTATGTGTAGCTGTAAGCCAAGAGAAGATGTGCATATATTTAAAGTATACTCACATTATTGGTTACTGGTTCTTCAAGAATACTTCACTAAAAAGAGCATATTAAGTGTATTCCATAGGTAAATAATGTAATCATATTACTTAATTCTGTTAATTTAATAATTAATTTCATGCCATGTATTTTTGCCACTAGCATTCTTTTGTTTTTAAGCAGGTAGTTTTAAAAGGAAAAATATTTCTGTTTCATCTGCATTAAAAATGTCTTCAGGACAGTATTCAGAACAAGGAATGAGAAAACATTAACCATCCGGGAATGATGTGAGGATCACACAGGATGTTGTGCTTCTTTCTCTCGCTTCAAACGAGGGCAGCAATAGAGCCAGTGTTGTTGACACTGGCCCTAGTTACTCTCTATGTCTTTACCTGCAATTCCTCTTATTCACCAAACCTGATCAGCTGCGGGCTCACCAACCCCCTGATTTCCACGGGAGGAAACCCTTCCCAGTGCTCCCAATGTGCTTTCACTCTCGGTTGGTGTTAGTAGCCAATAGAACTGATCCTTGAGGGGGAAAATAAAACCCATTTCACATCAGATCATCTTCATCAGATCATACCTGGAGTTTTGCTGGGTTTATGAGAGGTGCACTGAGAGCAATTAGTGCCTAAATTGAGCTACATGAGGGTAACAACAGGCGATTACCCTATTTAACAGCTGTTAAGTGGTGTTAATTGCCGGCTATAGACCACAAGCTGAGCAATTTTGTGCAAACTGTACAAACAGAACAAAACAAACGGATGATGTAGGGAGAAAACGGTTCTGAAAATCCTCTATTAATCCAAACTAGCATACAGCTGGAGAGATGCGTTGCTGATGTGAACTATTTGTAGCAACCAGTTTGGCCAATCCAACCCATTACTGAATTATCTGTGAATAGACGGCAATTTCTATTAATTTCTTTATTATTCACAGTTATTTAATGATGGTTTGTGTGAACACATTTTTTACCTAAGGTTTTCTCCAGCAAGGCTAGTTTCTGGTAACATCATTCTTATTGAACAGTGTCTTGATTTCTGTGAAACAGAGTAAAGAATAAGATATTTTCAGAATCTACCTTTAAATTATAAGGTAATAATAAGCAAATTATCTCTACAAAAGGGAAGAAAGTATCCCTAAATGAAATTATATAGTTTCTTTTGTTCCCACTGAAATGTTGAAAATAACTGGAAAAGTCCAGATGAAAAATCTTAGAAATGTTTTTAGATTTTTCTTTTAGATGCTTTGTTGGTTTTCAGGTGTCTGTTGCTAAGAGAATTCAGTAATCACAATGTAGTATATAACCAGTAGAGCTGGTCACTGTGTACATTTTATGGCTTAATAGCATGTTTTTAGATTTTACATAGCAGACAAAGGTTGACTTATCTGGAAAGTATAGGTATCAATGTTGGCAAAGTTCTGGACATCGTTAAGCTATTTATAAGTCAGGGAAGTAACCATGGAAGGAAGAAATTTTAGAGTTTCATAGGTCCCAAAAAATGGTTAGAGTAAGAAGTAAGAAATCCACAGCAGAAAAAGGATACTTTGCAAATGTACTCTGAATACCTGTCTCAAATTATTCTTTCTGATAAACTACACTCAAACAAGCAAAGTAGCTGCCAATAAACATGTCAGATAACAGCAAAGCAGTGGCATTGTTGATCTGCCTAAACTAAATGCTTCATAATGGTTGCTTTTCCAAGTGTGAATCAAGAAAGAGGAGCCACTACCAAGTAAGTAACAGACTCAAGGACCTGTATGGTCTTATGGTTTCTGATGTTCTAGCTCCTCCTCAGCTTGATCATCTGGAGGATTTCTCTTGCTGTTATTTTGTTTTATTTTGGAAAAGAGTGTTATTTTCCCTAAAGTTTAGGTTGGTCTTTCTGCACATAACTATTTGTCTCTATATGTACATCACCATTAAAGCAATGACAAAATCTTTTATAACAGTTAGACCTTTTTCAGTGGACCTCCATGGAACAATGGAAGGATCTTAATCTTCAGAAGCTTTGTGAGTAGCCATGAGAGTAGCTAACTGAACTTTTATTTAGCTAAGAGGTAAAATGCCAAAAATATTGTCAAAGTTTTTAAAACTTAATTTAAAGTGCCTCCTTTCCCTTCCATTAGAAGAGTTTTTGAAGGGAAGAGGGGTGCTGGCATGCAATAAACATTGCTTATCTCTAAGACATGGCACTCAGGCTATGACATTGGATTCTTGGGTGTTTTGAGTGTGAATTTTCCTGAACTGTGAAAAGTGCAATTTTAGACTATATTTGATCTTCATAGAATTTAAATATTTTACTGGAGTTTGACTTTACACAGTAAATTAGAAGTCTTCTGAATTTAATGATTTTCATGTTATCTATGGGAAGGTTGCTTCTATGGTAACTTTGTAAAGGGTATTCAAACATTGAACAACAAGAATTCTTTTTTTCTGGGTGGGTTGGTTTTTTTTTTGGTTGTTTTTTTTTTTTTTATTGTTTCTCTTTGCCATTTATTTTGACTTGGCATCCCTCAAGAAGAAACTCATGAAAAAGACAGAAGATCTGCTGCTGGCAAAATGACCACTGATCGCAGAGAATAACCAAGAATTATGACTCTATGGTTTTAACTCTACATCATACTATATTTAGGAGCTGAGCTACTAAACTTCTTAACCACCATGTCCCTGGAGGATCTAGTTATAGCTTAGTCCTTCCTTTAAATAATGTGAGTTGCAGTTTTAAGTCAACAGTCTATGTAAATACATACAAACAGAGAGAGAAGAGGCACACAAACCTAATCTTCATTTTAATATGGTTATATTTTATATATGTCATTAACGTTTGTGTGTTCTAAGACTATTTCAGGGAATACAGAACCAGGTAAGGTTCGTCACCTTCACATGCAGCACTTGGTTTGGGTAAATATGCCCACGGACATATGCTAGGGCACATGGAAAATAAGGAGGTGATTGGTGACAGCCAACATGGTTTCACTAGGGCAAATAGTGCCTGACAAATTTGGTGGCCTTCTGCGATGGGGTTACAGCATTAGTGGAGAACGGAAGAGCAACTGATGTCATCTACCTGGACTTGTGCAAAGCATTTGAAACTGTCCCACATGACATCCTTCTCTCTAAATTGGAGAGACATGGATTTGACAGATGGACCACTCGGTGGATAAGGGATTGTCGGGATGGTCACACTCAAAGAGTTGAGGCCAATGGCTCAATGTCAGAGTGCAAAACAGTGATGAGTGGTGTTCCTCAGGGGTCTGTATTGGGACTGGTGATATTTAACATCTTTGTTGGTGACATGGACAGTGGGATTGAGTGCACCCTCAGCAAGTTTGCTGATGACACCAAGCTGTGTGGTGCGGTTGACATGTTGGAGGGAAGGGATGTGCCATCCAGAGGGAAGTGGACAGGCTTGAGAGGTGGGCCCATGTGAATGTCACGAAGTTCAGCAAGGCCAAGTGCAAGGTCCCGCACATGGGTCGAGCCAATCCCAAGCTGGGCAATGAGTGGATGGAGGGCAGCTCTGTGGAGAAAGACTTGGGGGTATTGATGGAGTGAAAACTATGAGCCAGCAATGTGTGTTTGCAGCCCAGAAAGCCAACCACATCCTGGGCTGCATCAAGAGAAGTGTGACCAGCAGGTCAAGGGAGAGGATTCTCCCCCTCTACTCCACTCTCGTGTGACCCCACCTGGAGTATGGTGTCCAGCTCTGGGGCCCCCAACATAGGAAGGACATGGACCTGCTCGAGTGGGTCCAGAGGAAGGCCATGAAGATGATCAGGGGGCTGGAACACCTCCCCTATGAGGACAGGCTGAGAGAGAGAGAGTTGGGGTTGTTCAGCCTAGAGAAAAAAAAGGCTTGAGGGAGATCTTATAGTGGTTTTCTAGTGTTTAAAGGGGGCCTAAAGGAAAGGTGGGGAGGGACTCTTTATCAGGGCATCTAGCGATATGACGAGGGGTAATGGTTTTAAACTGGAAGAGGGTAGATTTAGATAAGATTAGATTAGATGAAAGAAATTCTTTACTGTAAGGGTGGTGAGACACTGGAATAGGTTGCCCAGAAAAGTTGTGGATGCCCCCTCCCTGGAAGTGTTCAACCAGGTTGGATACTCTGCCCATGGCGGGGGGGGGGGGTGGAACAAGATGATCTTTAAGGTCCCTTCCAACCCAAACCATTCTATGATTCTATAAAATTAATGAAATCCTTGATTTATAGATGTGATGGAGCTGCCAAATGCAGAAGCCTGCAACGGATGAGGCTGTGGCAGATCCATGCCCCCAGGTCCAACCAGCAACAAGTCTGAGCTTGTATTCCCAATAAGCACATGCCTATGGAGCACATGTATACACCACCCATACACATATATTCACAGCCAGCAACACATATCAACATAGAAACACAGAGCACTCACATAAACGCCAACAGCACAAAAAGCTTCATCCTGCTACCCATTTCTAGTTAAGCAAGATGAAAATTACTTAGTGGGGATATATATATACTTAGGTACGATGTGGACAGCTTCCATAGCTGGGCTCAGAGAGTCAGTCTGCCCAGTACCTGCCCCTGGATCCCAGCATCCCCTGTTGCTGTCACATCGACATACAAACCCTTGAGGCCACACCCCCACTGCAGTACAGACACCCTTGCATATACACACACAGGTGGGTCTCCCAGTGCACCCCCAGACCCCAGGGTCTCTCCAGCAGTTGGGTTGTACCCCTGGTCCCTCCATCTGCCAGCTCCTCCCACGGTCTCACCCTCAGAGACACACATCCTCCTCCTGGTCCCCAGCCCACATCATCTACTCTGGCTCGTCTGAAAAGATCTTCCCTAACAATCAAAGCCATGGTCATGCTAGTTGTTGATGAACGCATGGAACCCTCTGACTCCTGGTCCCAGCCCACTGAGACCCAAACACACACCTCTGCACACAGGACAGAGAGACCCTCACTTGGGAAAACAGCTAGAAATAGGGTTTGGTGAGAATGCAGGGGACACAGTGTTGGTCAGGCACAGGGCATGGCCAAGCAGGTGCACTGACCAGTCCCTGCTTGCACACAACTGGCTCCTTTATCCACTTATCCCTCTATTTCCCACTTGTTCCTCTGAAAACTACCTTGATTTTTCACTTTCCCTACCCTTGGTTTGTCCCTAAAACATGTAGTAAATCCTGTGCAATCGTAATACCCTTCTGCTGCACCCCATACTGAGCCCCATCCCCTTGATGGCAGTGACCCCTCAGTCTGTGGGGTCATGGGTATCCTCTCATGTTGGCTCATGGTGACAGGTGTCCCCTGTTCCCTGGGCTGAGGTTCCCCTGGGAGAGCCCTGTGGAGACTGGTTGTGGCTCATGTCTGTGGCAAGATCACTGGGGCTCCTCCCTGCTCTTGTTCCTTGGGATTCTTTGTAGTGGGAATGAGTCTTTGTGGGGCTGGTCACTCTCCTATAATGTCCTGAGAGCAATGGAGTCAGAGTGTTATTGGGGCTCCCTATCTGTCATTGCTTCTTGTGGATCCTTTTCGTGTGGATACTAGCTTTTTATCATATTAACTAACTATGGGCCTGATCCTAAATCTTGCAAAGTCAGTGGAAGAGAGTTGGCATTCCTGTGAGGTTTGCCTTCCTGGCAGCACTTCTGGCTGTCTAGGAGATATAAATCTTAGAGATGTCCCCTTGATGCCTGTGCTGTCAAAATGAAGGTATGTAAAGTAGGATCTCACTACAGGAGGTGTGTTATACTTCAGATAAATAAAGCAAGTAGACTAGTGTGCATCCATGGGGTCAACAGCAGTACATCATATAGAAAGCTACATATCATTGAGGTGAGCAAAGAGGAGAAACAAACATTGTTCTTTTAAGATAATATGGGCATAATATAGAGATTATTTTCTTCTAACCTCACTAGATTGATTATCCAAATACACCCCTTATCAGGAAGTGCTTGGGAATGACTGATGAAACACAATTACAAGTTTATGCATGTAATATATACTATCTTTCCTTTGCATATATAATTATGGATTGGTGCTACTAAGTCTCTGACACCCTCCCCTGCATGTCAAGATGACTATTTCTTCTGTGCTTGCTTTATTCATCCCCTGGCATAGTTTCAGTAGACAGTGTGGACAGGCAGTATGAGTAAAAAATACATACTTCAGAGAGTGCGGCAAGATTTTCTTGAACTCTTGCTGTCTTGTCTACTTATACTGTAATTTCTTCAAATTCTGAATGTTACTATAGGACAGATAGCACTAATAATATAGATAAAGTAAGAAGATCTCAAAACTGAAGAGGGATATTTTGACATTTTCTGTAAAATCATGAAGCATCAGGTAAGATGAATCAGGGGGAAAGAAACCAATCAACCAAGAAAAAATCAAGTTTTCCCTTATATTCCTTCAGTACTATAAATCAGAATATTTTTACCTTGATCTAGTTCACACAAGAGTGTAGAAAATGTGCCACTATTTCTTTTTCACTATTAGATTTCTGTATCAGTTTTTAGTAGATAATTAACACAATGAGTAGTGACATTGGCACCTGAGACATGGGGTAGAACCCTGTGTAACAGACTTTGTATTTTGTATTTCTTGCATTTCATTAGAGAAGTCCTTCTTTGATTTCACCTTCATCTTCACTCACTAGCAAACTAACACCTTCCTTCCTCTTACTTACAGACTGTTTATGTAGTTACAGAGTGGTATTTTTTCAGAAATCTCTCCATAGTTGCAATCTCTTTCTTCTCTCATCAAGGCCTATAGTCCCATTCAAACGCTTCCCTTAATCCTACTTCTCAATATTTGGTCATGTTAGCATTTTTTGAACTTTGCTGTTTAATTTAAGGACAACAAAGATGATAACTTGATTTAGTCGAGTTAATTTATTGCTGATTCCCCTAGTCATCATCTGAAATGGAATAATTTGCACTTTTTTTTAAAAAGCTATCAGCTCTACTTCACTCCTTTTTTGTATATATATACTTTCCTTCCTAACCAGTTCTGAGGATTTTTTCCTTAGAGTACCTTGCTCTTACTTTGTTGTTCTCTGTCCAATGTTTTGTTAAGGATCATATCATAATGTTGTCACTCTCACTTTCATTTCAGCAACTTCTTCCCATTTTAATAGGATCAGTACAGAAGAGCTTGCCTGTCTCATGGTTGTCTCCATCTTCTGTTTAAATAACTTCTTTACTAATTCCAAAATCTTCTTGAACAATCCATTTCCCTTTTCCCTGCTCCCAACGGGCCTCTTGATAGTTAAATATTCCCCTTATTACTGGCTATGACACTGCTCATTCTTCTGTTAGTCACAAAAAGACTTCTCTCCTGGGTTTTACTCATTGTACATATTTGGTGGCTTCGAGTAATCCCCAACCATAATAGTTCCCTTTTCTTTTTTCCTTTTAACTTCACTCACAGATTTTCAATCAGTCTATTCTCATGGAGCATCCAAACTAGTATTTATGCTTTTGATATAAAACATGTTCCCTGCCTCTTTTCCTTGCTTGTCTCCCTGAAAAAATCGTATTCTTGTATATCTGTGTCAGATGTGCAGTATATTCCCCAAAGTCACTGTGATGACAGTTAGGTCATAATTTTGATCATGAGTTAAGATTTGAAGTCCCTCCTTATACTTCTGCGTTAATAGTTTACAGACTCCTAAGACAGTGTGCTGGGTTTGCCTGGAATTGAGTTAATTATTTTCTTCATAGCATCTTGTATGGTGCTATGTTTTGGACTTGTGACCAAAACAATGTTTATAACACGGAGATGGTTTAGTTACTGCTGAACAGTGCTTACAGAGACTCAAGGCCTTTTCTGCTTCTCACCCCACCCCACCAGTGAGTAGGCTGGGGGTGAACAAGCAGTTGGGAGGGGACACAGCTGGGACAGCTGACCCCAACTGACCAGAGGGATGTCCCATACTGTATGACGTCATGCTCGGCATATAAAGCTGAGGGAAGAAGGAAGGGGGGGACGTTCAAAGTAATGGCATTTGTCTTCCCAAGTAACCGTATGATGGAGCCCTGCTTTCCTGAAGATGGCTGAACACCTGCCTGCAGATGGGAAATGGTGAATGAATTCCCCGTTTTGCTTTGCTTACATGTATGGCTTTTGTTTTACCTATTAAATTGTCTTTATCTCAACCCACAGATTTTCTAACTTTTACCCCTCCATTTTTTCCCCCATTCTATTGGTGGGGGAATGAGCGAGAGGCTGTGTGGGGCTTAGTTTTTCGTTGAGGTTAAACCATGACAGAGAGTGTAATTATTCTTCCTATAATTCCATTATGAATAAAGTACTTGTCTTCTTCTTCTCCATAAATCTTGAGCTTTAATTCTGTGGTTTATATATATTCCTTCAGATTTTAGTTCATTCCATTAGAAAAGAGATAAGTTTAGCTCTTCTAAGTGGTACAATCTGTAATAAATTCACAGAAATTGGAGCTGTACCAATATTAAATCTTTGGAATTGAGAAGAGAATTAGGCCAGCAATCTTTTCTGACTTGAACAGATGTCTGCCAATGATTTTTAAGAATTATTATTACATTATTGTTTGTGTTATTATGCTTAACAGTATAGAGACAACTACAATGGGACTGGGCCATACTGTAGTGCAGACATTAAGTTTTCCCATTGGAAACAATAATAAATTGTGTCAGTTTTCTAGGCCTAAGCAATTTTCTTGAAGAGTATAATTAATTTGCAAGAAGACCCCAGCCAACAGTAAAGATTGTGGTATAAAATTGCAAATCAGAAACTTGTTGAAAAATAATACTTGCCATAAAAATGATAACAATAGCATGCAAAGTAATTGAAAAACAGCATGTAAATAAATTACTGTGGTGCTATTTTTGCTTCTATGGTTAATATTATGTCAGCATTTCCATTATAAGATCCATTATTCAGGGTTTATGAGTCAGCTATAAAAATTTTAAAAAAAATCTTTCTAAACCTAATGCTGGAAGGTTTTGCCCTAGAAAGAGTTTTGATTACAATATTGTAGAGGAAAAATACCAACCGCTCTTCACAAAATGACTGGCTCTGTCTTGACTTGAAAAACAAGGTATCAGTGTGCAAACATAATTTACAGTTTTTGAACTAAAATTGTAGTTGGGGATGCAGCCATAAAATTATCTTTTTTAACCCTTCATTCAGCTATTTACAACATCATTTTAAACACAATGGAATTGAAGGATTTCCGTGGAGAGTCTTCGAGTGAGAGAAGCTATACCCATCTTAAATCTGACTGCCTGCCCCACATAGTCCTCTGTGAACTAAAACTTGTTGGAACTAAGCTCCACATCACAAAGGAGTGAAAATATATATGTAGTTGAGTCACTGCTGCAAGATTATATTTGCACAGGAAAAACACAATGAAGGCATTTAAGCAAATATTTAGCAAAACAAAACTGAAACTACACCAAAACCTCTTTCTGCAGATGAATTTTGTTGGATCTTTTTCCTTCACAGATATTAAGAGAAGATGTTTATTTACCACTTTTTGTTTTTACAATACTTTCTACACTTAGAACATGTGATGTCCAAATAATGGAGTAATTACTAATAATTTGATATAATGGGAGACTACTAAGGGAAGTGCCATGTATGTTTTACATGTCTGTACTTACTCTACAGCTTTCTATTACTGTTGAACACAGACTACTGAATTGCACAGATATTTGATCTGACTAAATATAATATTCTTATGTTTTTATGAGGACTTGGGGTAGTGTTTGAGAGCCCTAGCACTGAGATAATTTTGAAGGACTATGGATATTCTAGAGGCAAATGCAGCACAGCATCATTTCTACTGACTTTTGGGAACCATTCACTGATACAATTTTGAGAGTAAATAGTTGAAATTCTTCAAAATAAATCAAGGAATGAAATTATAGTTCTCTGGGAATGATCTTGATATCAAGAACCAGGAGTCATATTACTCATCAAGTTATTTACCAGCAAACAACTCCTTCAAAAACCTGTTCTGGAAAACTCCCATATATTTTACTTATCAGCAGAGACCTAGGAATCTCTACAAAACCTTTATTTAAACCCTATGTTCTGACCAACGTATGTTTATGAGGCATTAATATCACATTTCTAACAAAATGGTACATTGGAGAGAGAAAAGGGTCTGCACAGTTACACTTTGCTTTGCTTTTCAGGTTTCAAGATGAGCTACCATATTAAATTCTTCTATGTCCAGAGTGTAGATATTTCTGGATAGTAGATGTATGTGAGTACGAATCAAGGAACTCCAGTTTAGTTGCCTGCATTGTTGTATTTACAGATACTAGAAACCCCACTTTTCTGGCAGAGACATTCCGAAGTAGCTCTTCCTTCAAAAGCTCTTCCTTCCCTGTATGTCAGCAGAACAGAATCACAGAACAACTGAAGTGAGAAGGAGATCCAAGTCCAACACCCTGCTCAGAGCAGGGTCACCTACAGCAGGCTGCCCAGGGTCATGTCAGTTGTGTTTTATATATCTCCAAGGAAGGAGATTCCTCAACCTCTCTGGGTAACATGTTACAGTGTTTGACCACTTTCACCATTAATATATTTTTTCTTATGTTTAAAAGAAATTTCTTGTAATTTAGTTTGTGCTCATTGCCTCCTGTCTTTTCACTGGGCACCACTGAGAAGACTCTGACTCCGTCTTCTTTATTCCCCCCAGCAGGTTTTATACACATTGACATGATCCCCCCCAGCTTTCTCTTCTCCAGGCTGCACAGGTCCAGCTCTCTCACTCTCTCCTCATATGACAGATGCTCCAAGACCTTCACCACCTTTGTGGCCCTTTTCTGAACTTGCTCCAGTATGTCCATGCCTCTCTTGTACTGGGTAGCCCAGAACTGGGCACAGCACCTCAGACATGAGATGGAGACACTAACATTTAGGTCTAGGAGTGCACCAGATATAATCCATCTAGTTCCATTCAGTATCATTAGTGGAGAATGGAAAGCTATTCATTTAATCTGAACACAGATACCCATGGGTTTCAATTGTCTAAATGTAGGTGGTTTATGCCATATTAGAAGGTCTAGGGTATGCCTCACGCCCTCCAGCTGCCACTCACCAGGAGAGCATATTTGCCATCTTATGTGAGTATCTTGGTGACTCTGTGGTACACTAGAAGCCACCAGCAACGTGGATTTAGACATTAACGCAACAACTAACCTTAGACAGCTAGTCACCTCTCAATTTCTGTGTATTACAACTTTATATATAACTGTTATATAACTTTATCCACATAGGCTAAAGTTTCCCCTGGAGTCACCACACCTTCTGCCAGAGGCAGTTCAGAGGAGGAGATCATCTCCTTCATTTAACCAGCTGAATTAAAGTGAAATGGTATGAACATGTCCTCACCCCTTCTGTTCACTCACTCCTTCTACTGGACTTACATATCCAAGGCCTCTGCAAGGTGATGAAGAGCTCCGAGTATGCTAGTGCTTCTACCAGAAACACTAACAAATAAAGGGACAATTAAAAAAAAAATGTAATCCTAAAATACCTGAGTATTAAAAAAGGAAAATGAAAAGCTGATTATAGGTCATTTCTTTCTCTCCTCCAAATTTTGCAACAAATAACATGCTTCAGTAGTGCTACACCTAGTATCTCCCAGTGATTTTGTTTACAAAGCCTCTTATTATTACCCACTCTCCCAAGGTGCACTTTGAAGAATGTGAATCATATTAGTGTGATTACATTTGCATTAAACACACAGTTAGTTTTTTAAAAGTACAAATGCTTGCAATTTTATGACACACCCGTATGCATTATAAAATGATGTGTAATAAAACTTTGCTTGATTTAATAATTACCTGTTGTTATCCCTGGTTAATTAAATATGCAGCACAGACATGTTAATCCTGAAAGTCTCCCTGGTATGCTCTCTTCTCCTCTCCTCTTTTTTTTTCCCCCCGCATTCCATTGAATTACAAGTTGTTTCACAGAATCTGTAGAAAGAAAAATGTTCAACAGCTATGGGTATATGCAAATCTTCAAACAACCATACCCAAAGTTAAAAGTGGAAATTTTAATATGTACCTATTATTTCTGGCAGGCATATATTAAATTGCTTTGATCATATTTCTTTACTAAGCTTCCTCATCTGGTTAAAATATAGCCTCTTAGAGCTATTTTTCCCCCTCTTAATTTTCTCAGAAAGTTAGCTTGTATTTTATATAGCATGATCTTCTAAAATAAGCTGTTTTCTATTTGTCAGTGGTGTACTATATGAGCATCTAAAGAAACTTGGAAGTATGAGAAATTTGAGGCTTGAAATATCTTGTTCAAAAATAGAAAGTGTGTGAGAATAAGGTACAACAATACCTTAATTAATTTATATGATTGAAATGCCAACCCTTGCTATCACTCAAGTTAGCAGGAAGGTCCTCAGTGGCTTCAGACAGAACATAGTATTAAAGCATACAGAGGTGCTGTTACTTTCATAGCAGGTAGAACTCATTTTTTTTTAAGAATTAGGTATGTGACCTAGGCAAATCATCAAGCAACTTATTTTGCCATCAAAGAGAGAACGTTACTTCCTTATGATGTTTCATTTCATCCTAACATAGGCATCTTCAAGAGATGTCTCTAGAGGTCAGCTCATCTCACCTCTGTTGCTCCTCTGGCTATAAGGAAATTAGCTTTGATTTCGGAGGCAATTCGTTTGCCTATGATAGATATCTACTGCAGACAGGCCATGTGGTATTCAGCCAGAAAGACAACAGGTTTACCCTTGGTCTTCTGTCAGATGCAAGCTGTATTTTGAGGTCTCAGATATTACAAGGAAACTGAAAAGCAGTCAAAACCTGCCTTTGAGCTACTGAATTAACTTTAGATGTCTACATTTGAAGCTGGCTAGAGATAGGTAAGAAATGTTATGAAACTATCCACTGTGCTTCTTTTAGTGATAAGTACAAGTAGGTCTTTTTCCAAGTGAATAGTTTATTCACCAGAACAAGCACTTACAACATACTGAATCATAAAATTCAAATTTTAGTTACAGTTCTTGGTTTTGTAATTTGTTTAAGCTTAAAAAAGAATGCCAAATTGAAAAAAACTAAACAAATGTTTCATCACTGAAAAAAAGCCACACCTGTTTGGCAAGCTAATGTACTGGCTTTGTTTGTTTGTTTGTTTTTAATTCGGCCAAAACTGCTCCAACACCATTACCACAAAAAAACCCCACCCAAAAAACTCATACCACAAAACTCACCACAAAACAGAACAAAATAAACCCCGATCATTTGTTGTAGAAAGTGCAGGTCTTACATATGTCAGATTTTGCATTTCAAGATGCAAGTGTTTTTCTCAAAGCATTGCAATGTATATTAAAAAAAAAATTACTTTGAGAAAATGGATGCTTCATACCTTTTTTGTGAATGAATCATAATTTCTTTAACTCTTCACTTATCTTGATCTCCTCCGCATCACACTGTTCCCTGTAAGTACACCTAGCATAAATTTATTTTTTTGGTTTTAAACTACTATAATAGTACTACTTTCAGCACATTTAGTGGTGGTTTGTACTGTGCAAATGAAAGGGGAGTCAATCATTATGCTTTTAGAGCCTCTTATTTCTCAGTTAATAATGATGATCTTTGAGCTTGGCCCTGCAAATGATCATTCATATGAGTAAAATTAGGCATATAGATTTGCATTTGTAGGATTACTGATAATGGAAGCTTTGGCATTGTTAGATTGCTATGCAAATGCATAGCAATTCTCCTTTTGATTCCTACATTCCCTTCCATATCCCCACGCCTTCTTAGACAGGTGAACTCTTAGTCACTTTCTGTGAAGGTTTAATGCTTTGCAAATTTGAACCCTTAGATATGTTGCTCTTAAACCACATTTGAACCTTTAAAAATTCATTGCAGCAAATCTATCATAGAAAATATGTTGGGAATAGAAGGGTTAGTTGCAGTTATACAAGCCTCTGATTTGAGTTGTTTTCCAACATATCAGCTTTGGAAAAGACAATAATACCACCATCAAGACCCATGTGTACAAGCTCATTTGCATCCTTCACGTATTATGCAAATAAGATATTTTATTAAACATTTAAAGTAATTCATTCCCTCTCATATGTTTACCCTTTTATTAACTATACATAGCTGAGCCATTTTCAGTGTAGTCATTATAGTTTGTTCCTACTCTCCAATCCACATGTGCTTTCCCCTAGCTTAAATGCCTTGTAGAAAATGCACTAGTCCATAGAATTATACAGAAGAATAATAACAACAGAGATGAAGCTAAAAATAATAACTTACATTTTACAGTGGCCATGCCTTAAAGACCCACAATCAGTACCACAGAAAGCACTCCTGCATGGTTGGATTCTGTATCCTTTGTTGCCAGATTGCAGACACAAACGTTGTGCTAATGGAAGTGTTATTTCCTCTGATAACCACAGTAATTCATCAGAATACTTCTTCTTCTTGAACAATTTTTTCCCCAGTCTTCCTGCATTAAAATAAATTAAACAAATTTAGATCAGTTTTGGCTCAACTCTCTTATTACTTTGTCAAAATCTTTTAGAGCAAACCTCAGACTTGGTTCTCCTTGTCCTCTGTGGCAACAGTCATTGCAAACATCATTAAGGATGTGAGGTCTCTCCCTTAATTAAGAACTAAAAGGTTTCATTTCCTAAAACAAAAGCATGTGGCAGGTTTTATTGATCTGGTCTATGTCGCCAGCTGAACACATTAGCAGGGGTTATTGATTACTCTAGCGGTAATGAGCTTTGTTCCTCATCAGGTAAAACACACATTCCTAAGATCTTTCTTAAAGGGGCCTATATATGTATATGCATTCACCAAGATATACAGTGAAGGTTTTCAAAGTCTTTATTGCTTATGTATCAATTTTTAAAATTTAACAGCAATCATTATAAATGTTATTTTCCAGTCATTATCTTGTTGTAATTCTTTCTGAATGCTAATAATGCACTTAAGAATTAATTCAAAACCAAAAGAAGCACAGCATTAATTTTTTTTAAATGTAAGCACATATGGCTATTACTGCTTTTAATAACCCCCAGCAAAAGAACCACCATTATATGTTAATGAACATCTGTGGTAAATAATTGTCTAACGGAATGCATAGGATCTCTCCCCAATCTTGAAAGAATAATTTCAGACTGATAAATTAACAACATTTAGTTCAAATGTGGATAAGGTTCTGTTATTTAAAGAGAAGCTTCTTATATTCAGTAGTAATTCTGTAGAGAGAAAACTTGATAGACAGAAAGGGGCCTAATAACATTTGGAAGCTGGAATTAGAGCAGTTAAGATCAAGATGTGGGCAATCAACAAAACAGGGCTGAAGGGAAGCCACCTCAAGTGTATGTGCTTGAAGTACTGAGAGGACATAACAGGGGAAACTCTCAGAACCTTTCTGGGAAATCAGCGCAAGTATCTTTGAACTGCCTGTACCTAAGTGCTTGCAGAATGGGGAGCAAACAGGAGGGATTAGAGGTCTGTGTGCAGCTGTAGGGCTGCAGTGTCACTGGAATGATGGAGACATAGTGGGATAGTTCATGCAGTTCAAGTGCTGCAATGGATGGATACAGGGTCTTTAGGAAGGACAGCCTGGGAAGGTGAGTTGCCCTTTATGTGAGTAAGCAGCCAGAATGTCTGGAGCTCTGTCTAGGTGTGAATGTTGAGCCATTGGAGAGCTGGTGGGACAAGTTTAGGAGACAGGTCACAACATCACTCCGGTATTGTATTGGGTGACTGCCTGATGAGGAAGAAATAAATGAGGCTTTTTTCGGACAACTGCAAGAAGCCTCACATCCAGAAGTCCTGGCCCTCATGGGGAACTTAAACCACCCTGATATCTGCTGGAGGGACAGCACAGCAGAGCTCAAGCAATCTGGGAGGCTTCTGGAGTGCATTGTTGACAGTTTCCTAGCACAGGTGATGAAGAAGTTAATGAAGGGAGATGCTTTGCTGGATCTCAGAATTATAACAAATGATGAACTGGTCAGGGATGTGAAGGCTGAAGAAAGTCTTGGCCCCAGAAGATGGTGGCATTTGTGATCCTGAGTAGAGGAAACAAGGCAAAAGAGAGGTCCAAGAGATCTGTTTGATTTTCAAGGGTCACTTTCCCTAAGCTTGTGAATGGTCCATCCCAATGTTTGGGAATTCAAGATGACAGGACGCCTACATGGATGAACATGAATTGAGTCTTGCATGTATTGACTACATTCAAATATAAAAAGCAGAAACATAGGGGTGAAAGCAGAGTAACACAGAGTAAGTATAGAGACACTGTCTAAGTGTGCAAGGTTGTGGTTAGGAAAGCCATTTGGAATTGTATCTGGCAAGGCTTCAGAAGGTACATCAGCAGCAAAAGGAAGACTAGGACTATCAGCCCACCGCTGAACAGGGCAGGGAACATAGTGAAAGAGTACATGGAAAAGACCTTGGTCTTTACTGCTAAGACTTGTCTTTGGGAATCCCAGGTTCCTGAAATCTGTGGGAAAGTCTGGAGCAAGGAATAGTTACTCTCAATAGAGGAGGATCAGATTGGGGAATATTTAAAGAAACTGAACATACACAAATTCATGGGACCTGGGCACCCACGAGTGTTGATGAAACTGGAAAACGTCATTGCAAGGCCACTCTCAATTATCTCGGAAAGATCATAACCACAAGAGGTTCTTGGGCAGTGGAAAAAAGCAAACTGAACAAGACAGGTAGGAATGAGAATCAGGGAAACTGCAGGTCAGTTAGCCTCACCTCAATCCCTGAGAAAGTAAGAAAACAAATAATTCCAAAACACATTTCCAATCATATTAAGGAAAATAAGCTGATTGAGAGTAGTCAACATGGATTTACAAAGGGGAAATCCTACCTGAACATCTTGGTAGCCTTCTGCAAAGAAATGACTGGCGCAGCAGATTAGCTGATGTTGTTTACATTGACTTCAGGTTTTGACACTGCTATAAAATCCTCATGATCAGACTGATGAAATATAGACTAGATAAGTGGGCAGTGAAGTGGATTGAAAAGTGGCTCAGCTGTCAGGCCCAGAGAGTTGTGAACACCTGCATCAGGTCCAGCGGGAGGTTGGTCACCAGTGGTGTGTGCTAGGGTTCAATACCAGGGCCAATTCTGTTCAGCTGCAACATGTTTGCAGATGTTACAAAACAGGAAGTAGTGGCTGATACACCATATGGCTGTGCTGTCATTCAGAGACTTCAACAGACTGGAGAAAAGGGCCAACAGAAATCTTATGAAATTCAACCCAGGGAAATACAAAGTTCTGTACCTGGGGAGGAATAACCCCAGGTACCAGGACCAGGTTTTATTCAAATGGCTGGAAAGTAGCTTGGCAGGGAAGGACCTGGTGGTCCTGATGGATGCCAAGTTAAATAGTAGCCAGAAACGTGTCCTCACAGAAAAGAAGGTTAATGGAATCCTGGGCTGCATTAGGTAGAATGTTGCTGGTAGGTCAAAGGAGATGATCCTTCCCCTCTGCTCAGCCCTGGTGAGACACTTCTGGAGTGCTGTGCCCAGTGCTGGGCTGCCCAGTGATGAAGGGCTTGAAGCATCTATCATATGAGGAGAAGCTGAGAGAGCTGGGACTGTTCAGCCCAGAAAAAAGAAGGCTGAGAGGGATTGGTTCAGTATACATAAATACCTGATGGGGGAGGTAAAGAAGATGGAGCCAGTGAACAGATATGAAGCAATGGGCACAAACTGAAATATAAAAAAATCCTTTTAAACATTAATTTTTATTTTTTTTTTTTTTTTTACAGTGGAGGTGGTCAAACACTGGAACAGGTTGCCCAGAGAGGCAATCTTTATAAAGTTGAAGTTCTTTATAAACTTAATGTAAAGTCTCAAAATTATCTGAGTTTCTGTCAGTAAGGACAATGATGTTGAACAGAGGAAAGTTCTGAAAATAGAATATAGAAAGGTGCTATATCATCAGAGAATAGCATGACCTCAACTATGAGCAAGCTTTTAGAATGTATTTTGCAAGAAATAAAAATCACATACATAGAAAAAATGGAAAATAAGATAAAGTCAACAGAGCTGTTGTTACTGGGAAAGTAATTAGGTAAATTAAGATGAGCAAGAATTTGGAACTAGGTATCAAAGAGAGTAGTGAGATATAATCATTTAAGGCATATGGCCATGCACCTATCTCCTGATTTATCTCAATTTAGATGGGTCTGGGTGCTAGTTATTGTAGGTTACTTCTATGATCAGTTGAGAGAAACAGGCGCCTCCAGACTGAGATACAGAAATCAAAGTGAATGGGTTGTTTTCTTGGGGAGTCTTCCATTGACTATAAATGGAGTTTGAAGGGTCTCTAGTTATGACTAGGCCTGTTTTACAGGATTAATGAAATACATTTCAGCCATAAACTGGAAGCTTATCAGTTGAACTTTGCAAAACTTTACTGGTACAGAATTACATTTAATCTGCTTCGGCAGTTCAAAACGGTTAGCCCTGTGTGTCACCCCTAACCAGTTGCAGCAGTTCTGATGTCTGCTGAAATTGTAAATTCTTTTCTCTTTTTGGCTTAGCATCCTAATATTCCTATTAAATATGCCCTGCTCAGTGATGCGATTACACAATACTTTGGTTTTTCTCAGTGAAAACCTGTCAGCATTTGCTTGGCGACTTTTAATTGGTACTTTGCAAATCTGACCGTAATGGGAAGGTTTCCAGCTTTGGCTTTATCTCATCAAACAGTCACACATGTGGTTTAGTGAAGCAATGAAAGGCCCGAAGAGTGTTTTTAATTTGCTATATCCCAAGTCCATCTGAGGAGCAGAAAACACAATACATGCTCTAGAAGTGACTGTGTGAGTGTCAGTAGTTTTAGAGTGCAACTATGACACTTCTGCATATAGGGAAAATTCTAACTTATCTGGAATATGAGAGAGACAGAGAAAAGAATCTTAAATTCTTAGTCAATTGGAGGATTATGGTGAGTCACCATCATGGTAAAGTCATGATAAAGATAAATCCTTGACTATAGCAACAACTACATAATTTTTCCAGACTACAAAATGAATCAGCAATCACAGACAAGATTTCATCTGGAATCTTGCATACCCTAGTTATTCAGTATACCTCTACATTGCCAGCTCTAACACAACCAGGAAGTTTAAGTGCCACACTTAAACTTAAGCCGTTCTCCACACTGCTTAACTGTCATCTCACTGTCTGGATCTGTCCCGGACCACTCCAGCATGATTTCTACAACACAGGTCCATTCCTGTTCAGGGAACAATGCCATCCAGGTACTGTCTCCATAAGACAGTGTATATACCACCACACAAGATCTGCCTGACACAATTCTCTGTAGTCTTACAGTATTATCCAAACCAGTTTTGTACCTGTGAGCACTCCTACATACGCCATACACCAGTGCATAAAAGTCATATTCTCATTTTCATGAAATAAAAAGTTTTCCCTATCAAACTGCAATACGATCCTTTATTTCAGGCACTTTGAAATTATCCCCATTACCACCAGTGCCACACACTATATTTTAAGGGCATTAGCTGGGTCTGAAGATGCCAAGGGCTGGCACCACATGCACATGAGCAAATCAGTTCTATCTGGCATCAGGGCCAGGGGCTGCTCCTTGTCTTTCTTTTATTCCTCATAATATACACATCCTTAGGCTCCAGAAAGATTAAATCAGACCTATACTCCAAGAACGACAGAGGGATCAGGGATTTGGACTTACTGTTTTACAAGACAAAAAAAATATATTAGAACACATTAATTCCCCAAGGACACATAACTATCACTTATAAACATACCTGTGGAGTAAGTACTAGAGAATCAGAATTATTTTTGAGCTGATACAGTGTTTTCCGACCTTTTCCAGTTTGTAGATAGCTAACATTTCTTTAGGAGCTTTTGGTCTGCAGACACATGGGAAAAACCTCCAAACCCCTCATCAGTAGAAGAACTGAGTGATCCAGAAATAAAGTTAGGGTGGGAAATAAGAAAATGTTTCTATTTATTAGAGCACTGAGGTTCTGGAATGTATTTTAAACATGATGAGTAGGCTCAAGTTTAATATTATAAAGACTGTTATGAAAAAAATTATTTCACAAAGCCATTGTGATACCCAGGGACTGGATGGAGGAGGGCATTAATGTTCCTTATGGTGCAGAGAAACTATTGAGTAAACTGTGTTCCTCTGACATAGTCAAATAATCTAAAAGTTCAGAAAGACAAAAAAGACTGTATAAAAAGACCCAACTGTGAAGTACAGTTTAAAATTAATTCTCGGATCATAACTATAATTAAAAAACTTTATTTTCAAATATAATTCTAGATCACTCATGCCATGCTTCTTATCTAACTGGGTTAAAAAAGAATGTATTCTATGAATAGAATAAAAAAGTCTCTGTCACAAAAGAAAATACAGAACCTATGACTCATTCTAATTAAAACAGAAACTCATGAACTAATATTCCTCAAATAAATGTGACAAATCCACATTGCATACTACTACATTGCATTTAAGGATTGTTTATTTCTTTTCCAAGGACAAATGTAAGATATTACTTATTCAGTGCACACTTAAAGTTTTACAGTTCGGTTCATTTAAGCTCCATAGACTTTAAATATTCATTTTTATTCTTTTGGTTTGAGGAGGTAGACAGTCCTCATTGGCCCCTTGCACAGAGCCCAGAGCTGTATCATCCTCTGGCCCAGTCAGGTACACCAGATCCCCACCACAGTCTAAATGCAGAATCCCAGGAAACACCATGCAGCCTCAAAAAATTAGCTGTAGGGGGGTTTTGTACAAGAATAAAGCCATAATTAACAGTATTAAGTGAAATTCAACTTTTAAAAGACAAAAAATTAAGAATATTTTTTAGTCTCAAAATAGGAAGGAGACAGCAAATTCAAAGCAATTTTATGGAATGTAAATTCTTCTAAAGAACCTAATTCTGGTATTTTACTTGAAATGGAAAGTCTGTGCATTCCCCAAAAGCAAGTTCCCTGTAAAAATGAGGGTGGGATTCATCAAGCCTAATTTTAGTCTTCATCTGAGTCATTTTATGTTACTTCTGCAGCTGATAGAAATAAGCAATGTTAAGGAGCAACTCCTTTGGTTTATTCTAAACATCCATAGCAGAATGAGAGCCTATAATGATTTTTTGGGGTTTTTTTGGTTTGGTTTTTTTTTTCATCCCTCTGTGTTTGACTATAAAACAAACCCAAAGGGACCAGTTCAGTGTAGTCACACCCACCACATATATCTAAAGGTGGCTGATATGGATCCAGCTATTTCTTGCAAGTCTGTCCAATACTAAATTGTATTTTTCTATATGGGAGCAGGGCACAACAGTGACTGCAGTATGGGAGAGCCAGGTTCTTGCTGCCAACAAGGAGCATCCAAAGGACAACTGTCACAAGGCAGTGATTGTGGACTTGATCCCCATGAATGATAGGAAACATGGCTTACTGTTTTGCTAAAATTATAATAAAATCAGTTATATAAAAGTCAGTTTAGTAAAATTAAATATTCCTGTTTAGGTAATGTATTTAATTTTCCAACATAAATTCTAAAATAAGAAATATGACCTACAGTTTTCAGGAAACTGCAATTGGTTGTGTATGTAAAATTATCTTTATGGAAAACTCTCAACTAGCTCTGGAAATTTGTGTCAGGTTTCCTCCCCAGCCAAGAGCTGAGCACCCACATAGGCACTCACTCATTGCATCCCTCAGTGGGATGGGGGGAACACAAAGAACAAAACTGAAAAAAGTCTTGGGTCAGGGTAAAGATAGTTTAATGAGTAATCAAGGGAGAGAGAGAAAAAAAAAACAGTGATGCAAAGGCAGTCACTCACCACCTCCCACAAGCAGACCAATGACTAGCCAGTATCCGAACAATGGCTACCTTGGAAGACAAACACCCTTCCACCCCATTTTTTTCACTGAGCATGATGTCATATGGTGTGGGATACCCCTTCAGCCATTTTAGGTCACCAGTCCCTGCTGTGTTCCACCACAGTTTCTTGCTCACCCCCAGTTTACTTACTTGGGAGGAGGATAGCAGAGTGAGAAAAAGTAACGCTTTGATGCTGTACCACCACTGCCTAGCCACAGACAAGACACTGGTGTGTTTTCAACACTGGTTTAGTCTCAGAACCAAAATAAAACATCATACAAGCTGCTACGAAGTTACATCATCATCCAAAGAGGTAATACTAATATAAAAGATGAGGATTTAGTTTAATACCTCAACCCTACTTACTGTTCAAAATATTTCCAATGCAACCATTTTCTGTCAGAAAATACTAATCAAAATGTTTCGCATGAACATATATTTTGCTTTTTTCCTAAGTGAAATTATTCTGTTTCAATGAGAAAAAAACCTGTCTCTTTTCCATGGATCACTGAAACTTTTTCTTTGGACTCCATTGTTTCAAATTCCAAGGTCAACAGTTTAGCATAGGCATAATATAAAAACTGAAGCATCCAGGGCAAATAATGTGGAACAGAGCTCAAGTTCCCAGTCTCATGGCAAGTATATTTTACATAATACATCATGCCTATGGAAATATCAGGCTTCCATTACCTGTCTACCAGTTATTACTATTATTGTTCAATGCAATCCTGTCTGCATTTTACTATTGGCCTGACTATTGGGCACAAACTGAAACACAGGAGGCTATGTCTGAACACTAGAAAACACTTTTTTTTTTTGTGAGAGTGACTGAGCACTGGCACAGATTGCCCAGGGATGTGGTGGAGTCTCCATCCTTGGGGATACTCAAAAGCCGTCTCGATGCAGTTCTGAGCAACCGACTCTAGATCTCCTTGTTGTAGCAGAGGGTTTGAACCAGATGACTGACCTCCAGAGGTCCCTTCCAACCTCAACCATTCTGTGATGTTGTGACCTCAGAGAAAAATTATTTTGAATTGGACAGTTCACCAACATTAATATTAAAAAATGCAAAGTACACAAAATTACAAAAGAACAATCTAAAAAAAATAGATCTGCTTCCAGTTAAGAACTGTGCAGTTGTAGGAGTTACTGAAAATATTTGAAGTGTGAACCTTTTTATACGTACTTACTCAAAGTGTTTTGACTGCTTTTTGGAAACTCACTGAAAATTAAATATAACTGACAAAATGTCAGAACAGTAAATTCCTACAATGTATTCTTTGTTAGTGGGTGAATTCAGTGGCCTGATAGACATGAGGTTGTAACAGCTCCATGCCCCCAGGTCCAACCAGCAGCAAGGCTGAGCTTGTATTCCCAGTAGACTCACACACATGGAGCACATGTGTACACCACCCATACACATATATTCACAGCCAGTCACACAGATCAACACAGAAACACAGAGCACTCACATCAACAGCAACAACACCAATGGTCTCATCCTGCTTCCCTTTTCTAGCTGAGCAAGATGAAGATTCTTTAGTGGGATATATACTTGCGTACAATGTGGACAGCTCCCATAGCTGGGCTCAGACACGCAGTCTGCCCAGTACTTACCACTGGATCCCAGTGTCCCCAGTTGCTGTCACATGGATATACGAGCCCCCAAGGTCACAGTCCCATTCAGTTGCAGGTACAGGCTGCCTCACTGGTGTGTACACACAGATACATACACACTCACACATGCACACTCATGCAGACACAGACACAGACACACACATACATGCACACCCTCCTCCTGGTGCACCCCAGACCCCACAGTCCCTTCCAGTAGCAGTTGACCCCCTTCCAGACCCCAGCCCACATTACCTGCTCATCACCTCATCCAGTGGGACCTTTCCTAGCACTCACACTCGCTCACACACCTGCATTCACTCCTATCACTGGCACCATGGACACAGGGACCACTCTGACTCACTCAGGAAAATAGTTAGGAATGGGGTTTGGTGAGAATCCAGGACACACAGCGCTGGTCAGGCACAGGGCATGGCCAAGCAGATGCACTGAGCAATCCCTGCTTGAACACAACTGGCTCCTTTATCCACTTATCCCTCTGTTTCCCACTTGTTCCTCCCCAGATCACCTGATCCTTCACTTTCCCCAGCCTTGGTTCATCCCTAAAACATCCCATAGTTAATCCTGTGAAATCCTGTAATGCCCTTCCCCCGCACATCATATTGAATCCCATCCCCTTGATGGCAGTGACTCCTCAGTCTGTGGGGTGATGGGGATCCTCTCATGTTGGTTCGTACTGACAGGTGTCCTCTGGCCCATGGGCTGAAGTTTCTTTGGAAGAGCATTGTGGGGCCTGGTTGTGGTCACTAGGGCTCCTCCCTGCCCTTGTGCCGCAGGGTCCTTCAGAGGGTGGAGTGGCTGAACCCTTGGGGGGACTTGGTCACTCCCCTGTGATGCCCCAGAAACAGCAAAGTTGAGGTGTCACTAGGGCTCCCCATTTACCATTACTCCTCCGAATATGTAATTTTTCTCTAAATAATGCAGTGGAATTCAAAATATGCTAAAATCATCTCTCAAAATGTTTCTGTTGACACCAAAAAAAACCCCACAAACCCAGCAAGAAATAAATGAAATAATATGAATACCTGGATTCAACATATTTTCTAGAAACCAATAAAAATTCTATTTATCTGAAACATTATCTACTCCCCTGAAGTAAAATTCAAATGTTTGTCAGATGACAAACAATCACAGTTTTATTACCCATACCCTTTTCTCTGGAAATAAGCAACAGGCATCATTCCGTTGTTTTACATGGATGTCAAATCTAGGCTCATTTGTCAACTACATGTCTCAGCATATGAAATGTAACCACTAATCCATAAAATACTGTGTGTTTCTGAAAATCATGAACTCAGTACCTAGTAATGCTTGAATGCTCTTTTTTCTTAAGTGTCTAAAGGTTTCAGTAATTAGGAAAATATATCTCCTTACAGAGTTGAAAGTATTGAAAGCCCTACTTGAACTAGACTAATTATTTAAACTGCATAGCAGCATACCTGCTTCAAAACATAGCAAAAAGAAAAAAAAGAAATACATTACTTTTTACCAAGAATGGCACGCTGATACTTAATTTCTTTTAAGTTAAAGTGCAGAATTTGGGAAAGACTTAAGACACAGTCCAAGCCTGCAGGTGCCCATGTGGTTTTCCCCTCTAGAACACAGTGCCTGCCCCAGTCCTGCACCCGTGCTCCCCATGACATCGGGCAGAGTCCTCTGGGGTCTCAGGAAAGGTGCATTTTCCTCCTAGGTGTTCATATATGTAGCAGATCAACAGCCAGTGCGTGGTCCTCTCAGGCATGTAGCCCATATGTCAGGGCTCAATTTACATCAGTTGCATTCTCTGCTAATGCTGCTGGGTTTGGACTTCAGCATTCTGAGAGGTAAACCAGACTGTAAACACTTTGATGAAAATTGTGTTCTGTTGATCACACACATCTCAAATAATTAAACCTAGAATTTGTACTGTTATCTATAGTAGAAACATACTACCTATTGACTTTTATTTTCTGAGAAGAATTAGATGCTGTTTAATAGAAAGAAAAAGGATGAGTTGGTTTAATAACAAGTAGTTCTATCAACACCAAACTAATGAAAATAATTTTATATCTGGAAAAGGATGCTTTTATTAACATCTTCTGCTGGAGTTATGTTAAGCTTTTGCTTCTCTATCTGGCCATGAATCTTCATGAATTTTTTGAAACTTTGGTTTTTACTGTCCTTACCATTCTACTACTGTTAAGTTTGCCTGAAGGATGCACCAAGTTCAAAACTTATGAGGAGAGCAGATGCACAAAAAAAGAGTATGATTGTACAGGCTATTTCTTTCCAGAAAGTAAAGCTAAAAAATAAATATGGAACATGTAAACAACATTGCATTGTCTGGAGGAAGGATGAACACACACTTGCTTTCTCCTCCAAATAGTACACAAACAGGAGGGGTTCAGAGGCTCAGTACACCTGACCCTGAGCTTCTTTAATTTCTAACATACCCAGTCCTGAAAAAGATTGTGGTACACATGGCCATCTGTTTCCAAATATCTGTGACATTCAAAAATCTGCTCTGCATTCTCAAAAATCTATGAAACTTTTACTGTATTTTATGACATTTAATTAAATTTTTAAAATTTTATTTTATTTTAACATTCACAACAAATATTGAAAAAAAATTGAAATAATTGTGAGTATAATTTTTTTCTCTTATTTGAAAGTCAAGCATAATGACTTACAAGCTCAAGCAGCTCTGAAAAAAAAATAATTAAATATTGCAACACACACCTTTGAAGACCCTTACTCTATGTGCCTCAGCTCCCTATCTATATAATGAACATGACATTAACTTTTTATTTTTCTGACCTGTATTTAAAATACATATAATAAAAGCTGCCTCCACCTCTTGTATTCAACCCACATCAGAGCTGACTAACTGAAACTTGGGAAACAGTTTACTATTGTCTCTCTTGTGGTTTAATTTTTGTTTGAGATGACTAAAATTAAGAAAAGAAGAGAAGCCCCATTATTAGTAACAATAAAAAAGATCACCATCCTTTGCTCTAGAATTTTAGAAGAATAACATAAATAACAAGACATAAAATCACATATATTATTTATTCTTTTTTTTGATCCAGTTACTTTATATCAACTTACTTTTCATCAGTAATACCAGAGCTTTTAAGTGTATTTCTTGTTTTTTAAACAGGGTCTGTTTATAGAAAGAATCAAAGGACATGTTATAATGTTATGTAATATGCAATATAACATGTAAAAGCATTCATTTGTTAATCTAGTTTCATAGATGAATTTTGCATAAGATTATATTGCTGGGTGGTTACAGTTTTCCATTATATATATACTGTGCTTTTAAGAACAAGTGTAATTTTTTTTTTTTTTTTTTTAGAAGATTGAGCGCTGAGTGCTTTCACTTAATGCTACAGTGAACACAACGAGCAGAATTTCCCACAGGACATGCAGTTATGAGGCTGCGGCTATACCACAGAGCTCTGCTGGGATGCCCATGTTAGTTAACTGCTTGCACAAGCCCTCCCTAGCACCTTGCTGGCATTGTGCTGCAGAACCTCAGGTAGAGATTCAACTCCACCACCACAAATGGCACTGATGGTTCAGGGCCCACCATCCCTGGAGCCCTGTGGGGCACTAACCCACCAGACAACCTCACCAGAGCACACCACGTTCCCTCTCTGATTGCAGCATGATGACAGCAAAGGCAGACCTTGGAAACAACACTGCTTCTTACTCTTCAGGAAACTCTCAGAGATGCCAAACTGGGGTGTTCTGGTTTTGTTTTGGGTTTTTTTTCTAATATAAAAGGAAGTTATAAAATACTGCTAAGCTTTTGTTATGGCTTTTGTTCCTCTGGTTTCACAGGCATAAGATTTTCTACAAAGATATATTTGGTGACTCTGCTGACTGTTGAAAGCATAAGATCTGTGCTGCTATTTAAAACTAACCCCCTTTTTTTCATTACTGGCCATTATAGTCTGATTTTATGACAAATAATAAAACCAAAGTTTTATTCAGCTTGATATTTATTTATGTTGCAGCTCAGATAGTTTTTTTATTTCTTAATTGGCAACATTCTGATATGTGCAGGAGAAACTTTTGGCATTTAGAAATGAAAAAAAAATCTAGGTGTTGTGTACTGACACCAGTTGGCAGCTAAGCACCACACAACCCTCCATTCACTCCACTCCCCAGTAAAACAGGGGAGAAAACAGGAAAAACAGGAGTGATAAAACTTGGAGGTCAAGACAAAGACAGTTCAATAAGTGATAGAAAGACACATCAAAAACCCCATAAAACAAGTATCCAAAGGCAATCCCTCACCTCCTCCCACAAGAAGACCATCGATGCCCAGGCAGTCGTAAGCAATGGACCCAGTACACTGAATTTTGAAAATCAGGCATCATGCAGTGCTTAGCCACTTTTTAAAGTAAACCTCACATATCCCTTCTCTAGACCCAATTCTACTACTTTTTGGAATAATAGAATACATCAAAATGCACCACCTTAAAAATTCATTTAAACCCATCAGAAAGAAAGATGATCAAATTTCTGAAGAATTATTCTTCCAAAGTGTCGCAAAAGAGTGATACTGGACTGCTTCAGGCTGTTTTGCATCATCAGAAGACTTTGATTTATCATGTTTTAACTAACTATAAGAATGTCTCCATGTAGTAAAGTTGATACAGATATCTAGATATCAGGAATTCACTGTTGTGAATTCACGTTCTGCACTCTATAAATGTTCTAGAAGACATAAGTGAGGGTGAAGAAAACATTGCCAGAACAACCTTGTGCATGGAAAATGATGGGAGCAGTAGCAAGCGCTTAGGGTCATAAGCAGTTGGTACCAGCAAGCTCTTGGGAAGGTCTCTTCTAATTTCTATTGATCTTCAGGACCTCAGGGATCAAAGATCAGTAGTAAATACAATACAGTCAAAGTAAAACCAATTCAAAGGTTTCCAAAGTTTCCAAGCATTTATCATCCAAAAATGCCATTTCACCAGCATCAACATTTCTGAACTTACATGTCAATTATGACAAAATTAGGTCTAAAAACAAAGCTGAAGCAATAGAACATTCGGGCAATTTTGGAACATGCTTAGATTCTTCAGCTATCATTTTGAAATCTTGTTCTGTTTCAAAACATATTTCATTATCTAGCATGAACTGCATTATCCCCAAACTGGCACAGACTGCTTTGATTTATGAAATGACATTCTGACACTGACATTGACTCCACTTTGGGTCTCTTAACTCCCACCCACCTATCCAATAACTCCATGAGTTTTGCTCTTTGTTATTACTACTGTTTGAAATATTTGAAGACTTACTGTGGAAAAGAAATTCTGTTATTGCCATCATCCATTTATGTCACCACAACAGTCTAGAAGAAATTTAGAGTAACTGATTCCAAGACTTCTAAAGAGATGAATAAAGATTGATCTTTACCTTTTTTCTTGTGTCTAAGAAGTGTGCTTCTACGTACAGATATAGCACAGTGTCTGGGATGTTTACTTAGGAGACAAATACTTAAACAAGTAAAATAATCATGTGACTAGACTTAAATGTAAACTTTCTGGTCTGGTCTTTGGCCCCCTCAGAGCAAAGCAGGTTTTTGAAACTGGGCAGCATGGAACATCTTTATTGAAATCATCGTATTAGCATCAACAAATGTGAACAGATAAAAGACAGATAGACAGACAGACGCATATACTTTTATATATATATATATATATGCACATCACCACAGATATATCCCTGCTCCAAATCCACTCACCACCCCCTATGCAGACTGGAACACAGAGACACTCTGGGAGGAAGATGGTTCTGCAGCAGTGAAGTACTCAGACTCTTACAATTTTGCCCTTTGCACCTCAATCAGAATTGTGGTTTTTCACAGACTTCACCTGTAATATGTTTACAAAAATGAAGAAACAGAAAAGTGAAGCCATTTACCCATTTTCACTCAAAAAGCTAAAGACAGAATATGACCTAGAAAAAAGAAACACACAGAGAGAGATTAGACTTCTTTTTCCCTGAGTTTTCAGTTTGTTTGTTTTTCAAGGAAGAAGAGCAAAATCCCAGGGTAGAACTCTGATCACTAAGCTATGGAACAAGGAATAATATCCTTGTTTTCATTTAAAGGAGATAAATACTGTTTTTGCTGAGACATTAGAGAAACTCTCCCACACTTCCCACTTAAAGAACATTTTAGAGGAAGGGATTGCTTTAGGTTTTTTCCCACAGGTTTGGTGGTAATAAAAGTTTAGTTTTACTTTTCCTCAGAATTGCAGTATTTTTCTAACCTTCAGGTTTCTGGTTTCACACTGAGATGGAAACACCTCATTTTCCTGTGAGAGAATAAAATCTGCTGATAGTATTTATCTCTCAGGCAGAATCAGAGCACAGAAGTCTCACAAGCAAACTCTCCCAGAATTTCCTGGCTAACTTCATAGAGGCCTTTGGATATAGCTTCACATGAAATAGTTGAAAAATTTTCCTGTTTTTCAATACCTCTTTTTTCCTGTCTCTTTTTTTTTTTTTTTTTTTTTTTAAAGTTCTGCAGCCATAAGGCTCCCTACTCTACCCACAACCAGCAGCACTGAACAGGACTCTCAGGAAGCACCACTCAGGAACACATCCATCATAAGTAGTGGTAATTTGCCACCTCAGCTGTGGAGGTGAGCCATATAGCTGCATGAACAGAGTTAGGATGAAGTCTTTTGTAAAAGCCATTAAAAACTACTTAAATACAGTAAAGGAAATGAAAGAGGATGGTTAAGACCTATCAGGAATAAAATCAGTGAATTGGCAGGATTTACACTAATTTATAACCACCAAAGTAAATGCAAAACCAGTGTTCTGAGGATCAGCTCATGGATTCTCTGCAAAATATGGCAGGGGTAGCCAATGTTTAAGAATAATTAATGTGAAATACAGGCATGAGGAAAAACCCACATTATTTACCATTTCTGTTGCACTGTTTGCACATGTGAATATACTGAGGCTGGCTCTTCTGGCACACCCTGTACAAACTGTTCCTACCTTCCACAGTGGCATTGGTGCCACACACACAGACACACACAGACACACAGACACACAGACACACAGACACACACACACACAGAGACACACACACACAGACACACACACACACATGAGTGCAGCTGTGTTGGTGCTGCGGATGTGTGCAAAGGCACAACTCTCTCCCACCAATGAAACCAGAACCCCAGGAATGACATCACTGGGAATGCTCTGGCCTTGTTAATGGCCTGTGAGTCTTCCTCTGCTGTACAAACAAAATGGAAACCAGCACTTTACCAGAAATCTTACAATCTAAACTAAAAACACAGAGTCAGCTTCTCTGGAGAAGGGACCAGTTTTATTATGTTGGTGTATAGGAATAGTTGTGTATTTTAATTTATTAGTCTTTTAATATGCATTGGTCTACCCAAATGGGGCAGCGATCTGGATTTGGGCCTGAGGCTACTAATGCAACAGTGTTAATAAAGAGCAAGTCGCTACAATAATTATGATTAATAGTTTCTTTCAATACAGGAGTCTGCTTCATCATCTTTAGCAAAATGTTATTTTTAATTTAAACAAAGCACATTGCCAACAAGCTAAATGTGTCAAATTGAACAGTTTAGACTTCCTGGTATATGTACCCTCAAGTGTACTTTTGCATCTGTTATATATTCAGAGGGTGAGGGAATATTGTGCTTTCTACAAACAGCTTTCCATAAATTTAAGCAGGAAAGCAGCTAAACTGACACACAATTGCAATATCTCAGCGCTGGAAGGAGTTTCTGGTAGTGTTATCACTAGGTGGTGAAAAAGTCTTTGATAGGGTTGTCTAGGATTATCTCTTTAAAGCCTTGAGAGAATGGGATTTGATGACACTTTATCAATGGGATTAAGCCTCTCTTTTCTTAGCCTCCCCCTCTTGGGTGATTTTCCATAATAAGAACATTTCAAAGGTATTCCCATTACAGACTGGCAACCTCACCTGGTGTTCTTCAGCACAACTCTAGTACCATTGGCATTCACAACCTGGAGCTTCTTATACTGCTATATGCTACACAGCTGATGCTCTGTATCTGCTCCTCAGGCCCAAAAGGCAACAGTGGCCACTGAACTAAGGAAAAGATCTGGATGCTTGTTTAGATGTAAAATGAATTGTGACTAATGAAAGACATGAAGATTAATTAGCTAAATCTAACTAGTACTACTATTCTTGCATTTCAAATAATTGCCAAAGGCAGAATAATTCCCAAACTTTCATAGTAGTTTATTTAAATAAATGAGACCTATCACTTTTTCTGCACAACCTCACAGCTGTTGCTGTCAGTAAACACAGGGTCAGAAGGGTATTATGCAAACAGAAAACAGTGAAAATATTGCTTAATGAAACATTAAAAGTTTTAACTGGAAATTGACAAAAATATTTTGCTCGTAATACTCTGATGAAAAACTGAATTTTTCAATAAAATGTAAAACTGTATCCAAATTCAAGATCACTCTTATATGTATATATACATGTACATATGTATATGCATATGCACACATTAAAAAAGCTAACACCACAGTTCCAAAACAAACAAGGCATATGCTTATTAATGATTTTTCTTTTGTTGCTTGGGACAACAACATGGTAAAAAAAATAAATCAGTTCAATCATTAAACTTTTATTTGGGTTTTTTTTAATGAAATAACTGTAGAAAAACATGCATCTAAAATACGTATAAAAATATAATAACCATAAAAGTTCTTACTGATTCACTCAAGGTTTCCCATAATCAGAGAGAGGAAGATAAGAACTGGTTTTCATAGGAAATTTTGCAAGGACCCCCTCTGCCATCTAGTCAATGCTCTTGCAAATAAAGAATACCAACGTAAGTGTCTGTCAAAGGTGACATTCAGTTCTAAATTCTTAGACATATTTTTATACGTCTGAGTGCTGTGGTCTGCTTATGGTCTGGAGATCTGCTTTCTCACCATAACCAAAGGAAGTGTCCTCAAAAAGTTCAATGGACTTCAGAGAGTAATACTATTTAAAGGGTCTGGTTCAGCTGCATATTCTTAGACATGTAGTGTCATTTGAAATACCCTCTAGTATCTCCTTGGCCCTCAGATGCCATTCCAGAAGGCACAGGGCTCCTTTAGGTCCTGAGTCACATTTTCAGATGTCCTGGATGTCCTAGTGTCCCAGATGAAAGGAGATGCCTACAGCGAGGGAACAGTCTGGGGGACAGTGAGGGGAGACAAGATACCATCACACGTGGGTCCAATGTGTAGGTATCTACAATTAGGAGTTAATCTTTCTTCCTGATGTCAACCCAATGCAGCTGTATTTAAAGAAGAGTATTTTCTCATGAATCATTCTGTATGCCTCCCATTTCAATAATCAGGTTTATTTCTTGGTCTTAGGATACTAGTTTACTTTACTATAAAGAAAAATGTATTTCCTTAAGTCCCTTATGGTCAATTTTTATAACACTTTTTTTGATTTGGTTCTCAAATTATGATTGTTTACTGTGAAGGATCACAGAGTTTGCAACTAGATTAAGATGAGCATTTTCAGTAATCTTCCCAATTTGCCACTTTGCTACTATTGAAAAATTAAGTTTCCTTCAGGTCAGTTGGCTTTAGGTGCTTAGTAGAAAAGATTTTTTTCCATAGACCAATTTCAAAGTAAAGGCTAAGACTCCTTTGACAGTGGAGCTCCTGGATTTATATGAAAATTCTACTTTTCCTCTTTTAAGACAAGAGATGTTTATAGAATGAGAGGTTAATATCAGGCACAAATTCAAAGCACAGAAGTGCCTGCAGACAGGGAATGCCTAAAGGCTCTAAGGCTGGAAACGATAGCACTTTTTTTTTTTTTCTTTAAAAGATAGCTTTCTGAGTTCTTAAGACAGATATCTCCTGCAGGTTTTCAAATAGCTATAGGAATATGTCTAAAGGCTTTGGTTTTACCAGCATGTGAAAAATCTACAGTAATGCTCATGAGATGTTGGACATTCAAGAAAAAAGAGCAAATAAACACCGGTGGAAAGGGGAGTTATCTGATAGTCTGATAATTGACATGTGCAGATTCTCGTATGATCCCGGTGATTTTTTAAACATTAGAATTACATGTCTTCTGTCAAAAATTAACAAACAGAAAATTTTAGAAGAATTTATAATACCACAATAATTTATGTTACACTACTAGTATTCCTATATCATAGTGGTAGCACATTATTTAGTATTTTTATAGTATTGCATTAATATATAGACCAAATGTATCATTGAATGAAGAAGCAAAAATGTCTGTATCCAATAAAGACATTCCTTATGTTATGAAATCTAAATATTTGTAATACATTAAATCACCTGAAAGTTAAATATAGTCCTGGGTGGTTTATTTTGTCTATACCATAAGGATAAACAATTTTAATAAAGAGTATGTGTACTGGTCTACATGGAAGACCAGAGGGATATAAGAAATCAGATCTGGAAGAGAAAAATCACTCCTTAATTTATCTGTCCATAGAGGTAATGAAAGCATGTCAGGAATCACAGTGCACATTGTGTACTTTATAATGTGTTCTGTCTGCAGCATTGTTCAGTATGCCTCCCTGAAATTCAATCTCAATTCAATCAATCTCGATTTGTAGAAAGAAAAAATCTATAGAGAAATGACCTAATTGGTTTCTCAATATCTCATTTCTTTTTTTTTTTTTTTTTTCATTTACTGGTTTCTTGGAATTTAACTTTGTTAATCTCAAGTGCTTGCTATGTAAGAAAATAAAGCCTCCAAAATCATGAAGTTATTTTTCTAAAAGCTTAAGAATATTAAAAGATCTTTTCTTCCTTTTTTCCTTCCTCTCACTGACCAGATAGATATTCTGCAGATGTTCACACTGTTTGGGATATTTTTTTGGAAACAGAAAGGTTAGCAGATTACTTGTTCATTTTCTTTAAGAAAGAGAGGTTCTCTAGTAATCACTTGATTCAACAGCTGTAGAAATAATAATTATTTTATATAGTAAATGACTAGTCACAACAAAATCGTTAAAAGAGAGAGCAGTGAATGCACTTTTCAGAGCTTTTAACAGAAGTACTCACCCATGGCTAAAAAATACCTGCCTGAGTAGATACTCAAAATTTTATCTGGTTACACAAATAACAGGACCAGCTGATTCGATCACTACTTAACTTGATCTTCTGTTTAATTTGATTAGAGCATTAGGAGCCAATATGTTTTCAGCTTAAAAAATTCAAGAACTGTTTGTTTTTAGCTGTACATCAGGACAAGGTTATAAGAATTAAGGAAACCACATTTGCAGGAAGTAAGAAATTTAGTAAGTAGGCTGTTTGGGGAAGAAACATTAAACTCCATCATGGTGAAAGGACATTGGGAAATCTGAGACATCTCTAATGTGTACAAGGCTACACAGTTCCCGTCAAAGAAATCTGAGTGATTTTACGGTGCAGATGGTAAAAGTATCAGGTGCGTCAACTTTGCGTGTGGCTGCAGCAAGGAAAAGTGGAACAGAAAGCTAGTATTCCCTTAGGAAAGATAGAGAGCAAGATCCAGACTATAAGCACTCTGCATTCAAGTCAGTAGGCAGTACTGTGTAGACAGTATTACAGACTACAGTAAGAATACAGAGTGTCTCCCTTTTCAGCTCTTCTGCTCACTTGCAGCTATCCTGTGAATGTTCATCTTCACCTTTATGTATTGGGAAGTCCTCTGCAAGCTCCTCTCTTGTACAAGAAAGCATTCCCATTCTCCCAGTCACAGAACAGCTAATGTGTGAAGGGACTTCTAGAAATCATCTACTTCAAATCCCTGCTCAAAGGAGGGTCATCTAGGTTCTTCCTTACTGAAAGTGCTCATTGTTGTGTTATGTCAATTTGGTGTCAGACAGGACCTTCTGGTCCTCTTCTCCAAGCTGCTTCCCAGCCAGTCAGCTCCCAGCCTATGCTTAACCTGGGGTTATTCCTCCACAGGGGCAGGAGTTGGTACTTCCCTGTACTGAATTTCATGAGGTTCCTGTTGGTCCATTTCTCCAGTCTGTTGAGGATGCTCTGAATGGCAGCACATCCATCTGGTATATCAGCTACTATTCCCAGTTTTATATCATCTGTATACTTACTGAGGATAGACTGTCCCATCGTCCAGGTTGTTCATGAAGATGTTAGAAAGTATCGGTCCCAGTATCATCCCCTGGCATACACCATTAATGGCTGGTACCCAGTTGGACTTTGTGCCACTGATCACAACCTTTTGAGCCCAGTTGTTCAGCCAGTTTTCTAATCCATTTCACTGTCCTTATATAGTCCATGCATCATCAGCTTGCCTATGAGGATGTTATGGAAGACAATGTTGAAAGCCTTGCTTAAACCAAGATAAACAACATCTACTGGTCTTCATCCATCTCACCAGTCACCTCATCATAGAAGGTTATTGGGTTGGTCAGGCATAATCTCTCCTTTGAAAATCCATTCTGACTGTTCCTACTCATCTTGTTCTGCTTAATATGCTTGGAAAAGGTTTCCAGGAGGATTTTCTTCACCACCTTTCCAGAGATCAAGATGAAGCTGACCAGCCTGTAGTTTCCCTGATCCTACTCCTTGCCCTTCTTGAAGACAGGAGTGACAATTGCTTTCTGCCACTGCTCAGGAACACCCTTGTTCCCCAAATTGCTATATTCCAAAGATAACGGGGAGTATCCTCACAATGATATCAGCCAGATTCCTCAGAAGTCGTGTGTGCAATACATACATAAATCCCAGACAAGAACCTTAGTCTCTTTGGTCCAAGTCTGTCAAAATTATAAGGAACAGAATATGGGCTTTAAAATGAAAACATGGAAAACTTTATGCCACTGGACAGTAAATATAATATTATGAAAAGTTATAACATATGGATCACTAGATACAGAGTTACAAAGAAATTGTGTTTCCATAGAATCTAACTTCTACCAAAATAACAATAAAATAGCACCACCATCACCTGGCAAATTGATTCAAGGAGAAAGTATGATTCTAATGCAAATTTTGAGGGGTTTTGAGGGGTGCTACATGGACTGCATTAGACCAGTTCTCAATCCTTAGCTGTCTTCTGCAAATCCTTCTGCTTGGGAGTTTATTACTGCCTAGAACTGAGATGTCCATAAGCCACTAAAGTAGTTGTTCTGCTGTGAGTGTCACCAAAGCAGGACAGCCAAAGCAGATCTTAGCAGGACTACAGAGGAGAGGAAAAAATTCTGGGGTGAAGTGTTCAGATACTATGCTACAGGACTAGGCAACTCCCTCTAACCACATTATGACAGTTACACCTTTCAGAGATGCTAAGCAATTTAAATGCTTGAAGATGCCATGTATTTTGGTAGAAAAAAGACATAGAAATTCTTGCTGTATCTATCCTTATGAATATCATTGATATCTTATTATATTCTTAAAATTCTACTTTACCTTTTCAAAACTGAGAATATATACACTTATTTTATAATAATAAACCTTTTAAAGGTGCTTTCCTACATGCATACTTTGAATGAAACTCCTTGTACACTATGAAACAATGTTCTGGATAAATATGTATGACTTCCAGGAAAACTCTTTCAAAGCTTGTCTTTTTTAAAAAAAAGAAGTAAGAGATTTCTGAACAAAGTGGATAGAGTTGGAGCAAAGAAGCAAGAACAGGGAGAAGAATTGTGTGGTTGAGTGAGGAAAATATATGGGATATGAAAATGTTTTCCCTTGTGTTTTGCACAAGGCACATACACTGGATTAATTTCCTAGTCTGTCAATAGCATAATGCATGAAACTGTGGTCAGGGATCCAGAAAAAATCAATCTCTGACACCTTCAAGAAACCTATAAAATCATATGGATAGAAAAGTACTTGGAAGTCTACAGGTGATAAAGGCTGTTTAAATGCTAAATGTTGTTTAAATGCTAAATATTACTTTAAGCTGTGGTGTAAGTAGTAATATTATGCTAAAGTGAGAATAGTGTCCTTACATCCTTACATTTCATCTGTTATCTGGTTGTCCTTTTGCAACACCTCTGTTTCAAATGATAGTGGAAATGATCCGTGTTCTGTATCTGCTTTATTAACAAAAAAAGCCTAGAATTTCCCTATGTAATATTACTTAACACGCTTTTTTTTTTCAGTTATATCTCAAAATATTTGACTTGCCACTATTTACACATGGAATTCTATAACTCTTTCTCAATGTTTGTCCAGAGAATTGAGTAGCGCTATAACCTCTGTGCAAACCCTGCCTTTGTGACATCTTTGACAAATGACTTAAAAGAAGTTTTCAACTATAATATGTATGTAGGACCTAAGTTATTGCATACTGTCTTATTCAAATCTGGGGACAAAAAAAAAAAAAAACAAAGTGAGAGACACTGGGTTGCATAAATCGGAGTATAATTGTCCTAGTTCTCTAGACCAGGATGCTTCTGGGCAGGGGAGACTCTTACCTTGAGGACAGCATCATCCACCTTCACCAGAACTTTACAACTGTCCTAAAAATCTTTCTGGATAATATTTCCCTCTTGCACTAAGTTTAGCAGCAGACTCACTAGCACTGAGCCTCTCCTCAGAGTATGGCAAGGCAGGAATTATAAACTGGAATAGGAAACACACAGGAGAACCAGAAGTATATTGTGCCTGCACAGTGGTCCTCAGCTAGAGAGTTTTGATATCTATTGAAGTTCCAGGATGAGTGTGGAGGTCTTCAGGTCCTTTAGATAGCAGTTAGGCAAGCTGGCTCTTCCCTTAAGTGTCATTCCCTCTTAGTGATTGGGCCAAAGACACTGACATGCCTCAGATATTTATTCTTCCATGCTGAGATAGCTGTGATGGCTGTGACTCTCCTGAGAGAGGGAATTTATTATCTTCAGTGTGGTGTCATGGAAACACAGCAATATTGCCTTCAGGCCTGAAGGAGTCTGCATGTAGCCTCTCTGCACGTAACATGTTGGCTGGACCCAACAGTTCCTATGTTTTCTGTATCGAAGTGGAAGGCTCTGGTGCAGGAAAAGATATTTTATTCTCTGCTGATCAGCATCTGCTGCCACAATGAGAACCTTTGATCATACACCAGCAGCCTGGTATAATACACTAAACAGACATGCCATTAAGTATAAACACTGGTTCATACACTATGGATGCAACAAAACACCTGCAGTCTACAGTCTAAAAATATATATGTTTTATGAAGCAATTTCATCCACTGTTCATTAAGAAAGCCATCACCATGGTAACTTACACATTACAAGAACATCTTTAAGCACATTGCAACAAGAGCATACTGCTGGAACATCTCTATTTTAGTAGTGTTTGAGAGTTATAAAAAAGGTTTACTAATCACATTATAAGTATTAAAGTGAAGACATGGATGTCTGATACCCAACTGGCATAAATCAAAATCACATTATTCATTTGTAGACTTAATGATCTTACAACAATTTATGCCAGCCAAAGATAGCTTATTGTCATGTTTCTCATCTTGCCTTTATATTCTTCACTTTGTTATGTTAGCTATTCTTTTAAAAATGGTTGGTAATATGAATATTCTGAAGAGAAAACACTTTATGCAACTTGCACTAAGTAATAAGGTATGTGTGGGAAAGCTACGGAGAATCAAGTGGTTTTCCAAGGGACATGGATCCACTTGCTCTGACCCTATTGCTCAATCCCCCACAGGAGGCTCGATTTCCAGATGCAGTTTTCCCAATGATGTGATTCACATCACAGTAACTTTATCTAGTTTTATCACAGGAAGACTCAGAGAAAGATAGATCCTGCTAGGGCTGTGCCAAATGAGAAGGAGGAGAGTAGCCACATAAAGTTGACCCAAAGTCATAGACAGGGAATTTTTCTCAGCAGATTGATGATGAAAGAAAGGTAAAGTAAAAAGAGGAGGGTATCATTTCTGCATCAGCTTCTCTCTGTGTGGCTGTAAGAACCAAGACATGGCAAACTCTGCAGGCTTTCATACTCATGGAAGTGATCTGCTCTTTGTAAATTAAGGGGAATCACCATCTCTCATTTCCCTCTGGCTTTGCCTGAATAATGGAAGATCTGGCTAACATTTTTTATGTGCACATCCATATACGCACAAACTTACCCTGCCTCACTGACTGAACAAAATGTTCTTGGCTAGACCTGATAGAAATCTTTCTATTTATATTTTGTGAGTATAGATTTTTTCATGATTTAATTGTGGTATTTCTAGGTCAGAATACTGTAATGCCCCAAACTCTTTTTAATGAAAAAATACCTCACTATAAAGACCCTTGATCTTCTTCCCCAAATAGGGGAGAAAGGAACATTAAATTAATATATATAACCAACATAAAGATGGGGTTTTTTTGTGGTGGTAGTAGTGAAAAATGTCTCATTTAAACTTGCTTAGTCCTTTCTGTGTTAGTATACTGACCTATCTTACTAGTCATTTATATGCTCTTCTATAGTATGCTCATCTGAGGCCAAAAACCAGACTCTTATTTAGAAAATAGATTGATGTAATCTTAAATAATAGATTTAAATTAGATAAAGGTTAAAAATAATAGGTTATGGTGTTTAAGAAAGTAATTCATATTCAAAGTGTGTGAATGCCATTAATGTACTGCTGTCTTTTCTTCTCAGCTCTTTGGACATCAGGAAGATACTATTGTTAACACTCAAAAATTGTTGGTAATGATAAGGCTTTACAGCTTCAGTTCTCTTTGCAGTCATGGACTACAAAGACTATACTGCTACTGCTGCATTACTGGCTCTCAGTTACATGTCATGTCTAAAGGCTGCTGTCTGTATATTACCACATGTTCTGAGAAGTTTTGTGTCCTCTGCTATATGACATATGTTGCCATATGATAAATGTGATCCTCCGCATGGCAACTGTTTCCATGCACTCCATTACCACTAGTCCCCACAAACCCTCATGCTTTAATGTCAGTGTATTTTACCATATACCTAATGACAGCAGAATTATGCTTTATGTTTATTGAATAGCATACTGACTTTAACAATTCCTTGTAAGGTTACCAGATTTACTGACTTGTATTTTCTACTTTGCTTGAGACTCAGTCCTCCAGTTTGTGACTCCACACCTCTGGCTTTCTGGAATTAAGAAAGCAGAAGTTTGCCAGAATTTCATGGAATGAGCTCAGCATCTTACAGATAATGATCTATTTTAGATTTCATCTTAGTACACCAGCCCACTAAAGTTGAAAAGTTATTTTCATGTCATAATCACACATTTTCTTTTTTTCCCCTTTAAATTATCCCTTGCTTTATTTCAGAACTGCACACTTGAAGATCATTTCTAACTTCAGAAACAGGAGGGAACAATGAAACGAGGAAAATGTTTGAATAGCTAGTCACAGGGATATTTAAAGGCACTGGAAAATGTCAAGACTGTAAATTTAATTTTGACTCTAGTAGGAGGTTCAGAAAATGTTAAAGCATAACTTGAACAAGAGGGCAAGTTCCTGACAACCACAGCTATCATGCCTAATCAAAGTTAAGCCTATTGTGTGAACATACTCAGCTTGACAGAACATTATGTTGTTTTTCTTTAAAATTATACTCCACCAATAATTTCCATTGTCAATTAAATGAGAAAATATATATATTTAAAGAACACATGGTAGGCTGTAATTATATTTTTTAATGTTTTCATTTGACCTCTGTCTTAAATATAGATTTTTTTGGTATTGGGTTTGTATGGTAAGGTTTTGGTAATGGTAGAGGCTACAGGGATGGCTTCTGTGAGAAGCTGCTAGAAGTTTCCCCCATGTCCAATATAGCCAATGCCAGTCGGCTCCAAGATGGACCCACTGCTGGCCAAGGCTGAGCCCATCAGCAATGGTGGTAGCACCTCTGGGATAACATATTGAAGAATGGGAAAAAAACTGCTCCACAAAAGCAACCAGAGAGAGGAGCGAGAATACGTGAGAAAAACAATTCTGCAGACACCAAGGTCAGTGAAGAAGCAGGGGGACAAGGTGCTTCAGGCACCAGAGCAGAGATTCCCCTGCAGCCCGTGGTGCAGCCCATGGTGAGGCAGCTGTGCCCTGCACCCATGGAGGTCCACGGTGAAGCAGACACACCTGCAGCCCATGGAAGACCCCACGCCGGAGCAGGTGGATGCCCAAAAGAGGCTGTGCCCCTGTGGGAAGCCCATGCTGGAGCAGGGTCCTGGCAGTACCTGTGGTCCCATGGAGAGAGAAGCCCACGCTGGAGCAGGTTTGCTGGCAGGACTTGTGACTCCATGGGGGACCCATGCTGGTTCATGAAGAATTGCAGCCAATGGGAAGGACACACTTTAAGAAGTTCATGGAGGACTGTCTCCTGTGGGAGGTACCCCACGCTGGAGCAGGGTAAGAGGGTGAGGAGTCCTCCCCCTGAGGAGGAAGAGGTGGCAGAGACAATGTGTGATGAACTGACCACAGCACCCACTCCCTGTCCCCTTGTGCCACTCAGGGGAAGAGAAATCGGGAGCAAAGCTGAGCCCAGGAAGAAGGGAGGCGTGTTTTAAGATTTAGTTTTTATTGTCTCATTATCCTACTCTGGTAATAAATTAAACTAATTTCCCCAAGTCAAGTCTGTTTTGCCCATGATGGTAATTGCTGAGTGATCTCTCCCTGTCCTCATCTCAACACATGAGCCTTTCATTATAATTTTTTCCTCTGTCCAGTTGAGGAGGAGTGATAGAGCAGCTTTGGTGGGCACATGGCATCCAGCCAGGGTCAACCCACTACAGAGATACAAAGCTGCTGGCAGAACTCTCCTTAGCCATGAGTGAACCTTGAAAGCTTCAGAGGGTTTTTTTGATAAACAATGAAAAAGTTAGGTGATTAGTCAAATCTTAACTTCAACTCTGTAAGCCACCGGCAGGTCTTTTTCAGTAGCTCCTGACGTTCTTGAAATATTTCAGCTGACCTGAAAATTACAATGGAAACTTTTTATATTTTAGCTTATATTTCTCTGTTTATAAATGAACTACTGTTATCATCCAATCTAAACACCTTGCCATTTGGGGTACCCAGTTCTGTTTGGTTTTTGTCTGTAAAGGATTAAATTTTATTTATCCATTTTATGATGGTTGAAGATGTTGCCTCCTTTTGCCCAACTATTCTGATGAGTTTGTTGCCCACTCACTGAGGGTAGCTAAAAATGGTGAGTCTTCAATCCATGGACTAATTAAAGGATTGCAGTCATTTCAAGCTATTCTGTTATAAAAGGATTTTGTAAGTCCCCCTCAGTAGCTCCCGACTCTCCCTGTAAATCACCCAGTGCCCTGAACACCTCACACAGATCTCTGGATCCTGATGCTGCAGAACATTTTGTAGGTTGCATGGTGTCTATAACCATGCAAATAGTCTGCATAGCAGTGCATGACACTAGCCGAGTCCTTCATCATAACAATACCAGAATGTACCATCATACCCCCAGGTGGCACAACACTATTAAGTGTTATGGCGAAGAATCACTGAAATATCAAGAGAGTACAAGTGGGAGCACACGTAAGAGCAGCAAGCTGATCTAATTTGCCCTGGGGACTGGTACCTCCTCCTAGAGGAGTTCCTGAAACTCAGATCCCTGCTGGCAGTACATCTGAAGCAATGCTTCTCTGCTTCAGCAATTTGCTGGGAGCAGAGAGATGGGGATGTGACTTGCCTTCAGTTCCTCCCCCTCAGTGCTGTTGGGCAGGGAGGACAGGCCAGGCAGTGGACCTTTGCCCCATTTCTGGACAGGGGGTGGCAGGCTGTAAGACAGGGACATACTGAGCCTGGGTTGTAAGAGCTATAGCTGCTTACCATGAAGATTTAGAGGTATACTGATGTACACAAAACTAATACCACAGGTAGCGAAATATAACACTGACATTTAATAGCACTGGTATCAGGTATACAGAATTGTTGATCTGGCTGTATACTGCTGGATCAGTATAGTGCTCATCATTAAATCTGAGACATGAGAAAGAAGAGGAGTTCAAGTCTCATCCACTTTTAGGTTGTGCCTTGACATTAGAAAGTACACATTTAAAGTTTTAAGGGAAAAAAACCACTAATTTCACCCAAAATATGTTGTTGATATGTTTCATTACACAGTGTCTGTAAGTACCATGCCTTTCTGAAACGCTTTGAAGGAAGGCTGTGACCCAGACTTCACCAAAGGTGGATTCAGCAATCTACACCTGGCATTATACTTCTGTCTGTACAACACAAGTTGGATAAAGCATCCTCAGGCAAGTTTTATCCATTGGTAACTAAAAACCATAAAAAGAAGCCTGTTAGTATTTTTGCATGTCTGCAGTCTGATTCTAAGATCACCAGGAGAGTTTTTGAGCTGTGGTGACAAGCTGAAGTCTTTGGTTCCACTATCCTATTGAATTTGCTTTGGTATTACACAGGAGGTATTCAGCTTCTATCTATGTGTGGCCAAAACCTGCCACCCTTTGTCCTGCTGAACAGAACCCTTCTCTATAATGAAATTTATTGAGTTTACCTAGACCTGAAGTTAAGATGCAGTAGATAAGCATTGTATTAGTTACTGAAAGCATTAGAGTTACTTGATAGCTGGCTTTTAAGACTGGTGTAGTGTATACATTGGGGTAGTTATCTATTCTCGTCCAGGTAATTAATAATACATCAGCATAACTGCAGAGTTCTGTACATAAAAGACTGCAATTGCAGTGTAAATAACTGCATCATGTAACTACATTTAAAATGGATTGGTAGAAATATGAAAGAAAGATATTAAAAAGCAGTTCAACAAATGGGACTAACCTCTCTGCTAAAAGAAACATCAGTAATTAGTTCGATACAGTATAATTACATAAACTACAATAACTATGTAATTACAGAATAGTTAGAGTTATAATGTAATAACGTGTGATTGCTTCTTGTCTTATCCTAACTCATGACCTGACATATAACTTGAAATGACTTCAAAAGAAGCAAGTTTAATTTTAAGTTTTATGGGCTTAGAATCTATTGAAGTAGATGGAAAACATCGTTATTTCAATTAGTTTTAGAGTGGATATATAGGTAAAACTATAATATGAGAAGTAATAATTAAGTCCTCTGAAGAAAATGTGAATTGCTTCTTGCATTCATACCTTGTATTCCATTATTAAAGTGATTTTGACAAATAGAAGGATTTAAGAGGAGGAAGAGAAAGGATTGGGAAAATTATCCCCTTCTGCAACTATTGGGAATTAGGACCTAGTCCGGGCACAGATTTAGGCACCTTGTCCTCTCATCTTGTTTTCTCCACTAGACTAAGCCTGTGGTTCTGTTACTGATGAGGTTTCTGAATGCCTTGCTGTGATGCCAATTAGGAATGCTATTGCTGTACAAAAACCACTCATTTTTGTTATTTGTTTCCTGTGTATTTCAGCAGTCCTATGTTATGTTTGATGAGGAGCTAGGAAGTATGGACCCAGCTAAACTATTGTTTTTGTAGATCTTGGATATTAAATAGTATCAATGCTTGCTAATTTTATTGTCTGCAGAAGGCAGGGGCTCTATACTCCCTTCTGGAAACACTTCCAAGGCAAATCACAAGATAAATGCAATTCAGAAGTAAAGGGAAGAACTGTGAACTTCAACATTTTTAAAGATGATTAAGATAAAGATATATGCTGATGTCACAAGGGAAACAGCTGCCAGATACGAAAGTTTGCTGGATTTAAAGAGAGTGGGAAAAAAAAAAAAAACACACCAAACAAAAAGAACGAAATATGAGGTGTGGGATTCCACATCCAGCAACTTTAATCATCACAGTAGGAATTCAAACAAGAAAATTTAATGAACCAGAGTTGACAGAGAAATTTCTTAATAATTTGGAAAAAAAGAGACATCAGTGATTTTGTAACTTGTGTCATTGGCTTGTCAGTTACAAAATGTGTTTGAGTGAATGTAATGGATTTGGAACAAAGCATGTGTTGCAGAGCTTTATGTAAATTGCAACTCTGTAAATATGCTGGAAATTTTAAGCTTCAGTTTTCTTCTTCTTTTTAAGTCCTTTTTTTTTTGCTTTCTTTGGGAGAGTTCTTGCCTGTTTTTTTTTGTTGCTTATCTGTTTGTTTTTAATGCCAGATATCTTCATGATATTTGAGCTGAATTCATTCAAGTTAAAATTTCCCTTCCAGTTATTTTTTATTCCTCTTTGTTTTACTAGGTCCCTATTAAAAACATCATAAATAACCACTCAGCTGAGCAACATAAAAGAATTACACTGAGCTTATGGAAGCAGAAAGCTATTCATTACAACTACCCGCTACCTTTGGTGTAAAGAAATACTACTATGATGATCTGAGAATTCAAGAATCTAGTTTATAGCATGAAATAGCATATCTTTTGTGTACCACAAAAAGCTGTAAAATCCTGATTTTCCTGTCCTTGACCCAAAAGCAGTGTGAGATACTACAGAGAGTTCTTTGGCATCACACTGTCCAACACTCTGCTGATACAATACTTCACATTTACTCTGCTTCTAGGGATTTCTGTGACTCCCCGGGTGCAGAAGTTGCTTAGCTTAGGAAGTGGACAAAGAGCTATGAACACCAGAGGAAAGGGGTACTGAAAGATCTTTTCCATAGGAGTAACAGAGTTCAGAGTGGTAGTTGAGGAGTCTTCATTGTCATAATCTTCTTCATTTCTAATTTTTGCTAGTGATTCCAATTTGAACAAGCAGTTAGAGAATTTAATCTTGTAATGCTTCAAAAATTAAATATTTCAGCATTTCCAAAATGAAACATTCCCCTTTTGGCATACATACTATTCATCAAATCTTTTCATCTCCTGAGAAACGTTGATGCAGAGGCAGAAGTCCTAACTCTGTTGATGTCTTTAACTAAAGGGGAGCCAAGAAATCAGCTGAGTTTTAACACTTATAACAAATATCTGGTACTCTGCAACCTGCTGGACATAATAAACATGAGAGAAAGTCCTGTTGTTATGGCATACACCTTCCTGAGAGAAGATAAGTCTTCATATGTGTCTGCTGGACATTGACAGATGACCTTTTGTGTTCTTCATGTGTGAGCACTCACACAGCTCTCAGCTGCCTTTCCTGCTCCCCTGCCAAAGACTCCTCGCAGCAGCAGAGGCGGAACAGAGTACAGGCCTGTCTCTTACCCAACCAAACTCATTGCACTGTATTTAAAATGTCAATGAACTCGGTTTGACATTGTACAAGGAACAAGGGAAGCTGGGTCATAGATATTTTTCCCACTCTCCCTCACTTGCAAGGAAGCACTGACCCCTGGTGAAGACACAGGAGCTCAGGAGGAGAAGTGGTTTCAAAAACAACCCTCAAAACAACAAAGGAATCTCTCAAAGATGTAAGACTAATCCTTCCTAATTTATGGATGTAAATTGCCTAAATGAATTAAATAGTACCATCTTGCAATCACCGAAGAATAATTGTTTCTCACCTATTAGGAATATATACAGTAACCTTGGTATGTTTATGATCACTTTGGACTTGAAATGACAAAGAGACCATGGTCTTCAAATGATAACCTGCAAGCCAGCAGTTTGCAGGTGATTATAAACTAAGCTCAAAGTTATCATTAGACTATAGTGCTAATCACAAGATAACAACAGAAAGAAAAGATAATGCCAGATATAATGAGCTAAATTATTATCTCTAAAATTACTAGGGAATCTAATAACATAATAATGATGACCATCTTGGAAGAAACTCCATCCAGAAGCATTTCAAATTTCTGAATTTAAGCTCCCGCCAAAGATCAATGTAAACATCTGCTAACATTTAGCAATTAATTATTGATAACTCAATTTAACTCACTCTCTGTGCTGTTTACTGAAATTAAAGTCATTTAGTAATCAATAATTATTCTTATAAAACAAGGAGAAAAGTTAGCTAACAATAGTGCAGATCAATAAATTAGCTCATCTAATAGAACCTAATATTTTAGTTCAGCACTCTATATAAGCAACAGTATGCACAATTTTCACGGAAGCAGCCATGAGGAATATGGATCCTCAGCACAATTTCCATCATGAAAATAAAAAAAAATTCCCAGTGATGATGGGCTTAGATTTTTCTTGGTTGCAAATTTGCAAATATGCAAGAAAGCATAAATGGTCCTGTTCCTTCAAATACAGTTGGACTCAATAAGTAAAATCACCTTCCCTTGCTAGCAGTAAAAAGGAGTTCCTTAAACATCAAAAAGCTCTTCCTTTTTGCAAAACCCCTCTCTCAGCTTCAGCCCAGATTCATGCTATGAACATTTATTTAGTTGTCTTGGATTTTCTTGCTGTTGTTGCTCCATACACTTTTTCTGTTGCTTCTTTCTCCTAAGCACACAAATCTATTGAGCAGTGCTCTCTCCTGATACTCAACACTTCTAACAACTCATTTTCTGACATCAGAGCATCTACATGATCTCCTAGATATTATGGTCCTGTAATTTGTCTAATGGCTAGTCCCATTCTTCCACCCAGTCCCAAAGACCCTTAAATACATAAGATACACTCTTATGTAATTAGATTATATACTCTACAGCTTCAGTGATGTTTTCAGCCACTCCTGGCATGATAGGGTAACATTTCACTATATGATAAGTTTTCGTTACTGCTGTTTAACCAACCATATATGTAATTATAGTATATAAAAATCATGCAAAAATATTTTATAATTTCAATTTCAAACAGAATTTTTGTAATCCTTAATTTTTCTTCAAAATTTTAGGGCTGCAGGCAGATGACTATGTTGCTAACTAGGACAGAGATTAAGCTAGCTGGACAGGATGTAAGAAACTACTGGCCATGACACAAGAAATTCCTGGACATGACAGACAACAGTGAAGAAGCTAGTAAAGATTAAGGATAGCTCAATGAAAGATGTCTGGTTTCACAGGTGGTTAAGGGAGATCTATATGACAAATGACCAAACTTCACAGATAATGGGCGGGGGTATTGGGGAGTTCTTGGAGAGTAGAAATTGCAGGACCAGCAACACACCTCAGTAATACCAGGTTTGAACATGGATGTAACAAAACCAGGACTCAAAGGTACTTAGGTCCTCGCTGATTTTTTTGGAAGGGAACTGATATAGAGAAAGGTATAGATGAAGGCAGAAAGAAAGGAGTTGTTCTACCCGTACTTACTAACTGTGTCCAGCCTGTTTCTGTTGTCAGGACAGGGAAAGGAATGGGAACACATTTCCTTGGTAGCAGGGCAGCAATTACGACAGATGGATTGAGCATACTAGTATCACCATGCTGGTGCCCTTTCCAGGCCTGGTGCCATCAGTATCTTTCTAAAAACAGCCTAACAAAGACATTACACATCTTATAGAGACAAGCAAAAGCTTCTGGTGCAGATAGCAGACCACTGATAAACTGCTTCATGGCTTATGACTGTATGGTGGGTTGACCTTGGCTGGATGCCTAGTGCCCACCAAAGCTGTTCTATCACTCACCTACTCAGCTAGACAGGGGAGAGAAAATATAATGAAAGCCTTATGGGTTGAGATAAGAACAGGGAGATCACTCACTAATTACCGTCATGGGCAAAACAGACTCAACTTGGAGAAATTAATTTAATATATCACCAGTCAGAATCAGAACTGGATAATGAGAAAATGAAAACTAAATCTTAAACAACTTTCCCCCATGCCTCCCTTATTCCTGGACTCAACTTCACTCCTGATTTTCTCTAACTCCTCCTCCCAGTGGTACAGTGGGATGGGGAATGGGGGTTGTTGTCAGTTCATCACATGTTGTCTTTGCCGCTCCTTCCTCCTCAGGGGGAGGACTCCTCACGCTCTTCCCCTGCTCCAGTGTGGGGTCCCTCCCATGGGAGAGTCATTTACAAACTTCTCCAACATGAATCCTTCCCACAAGCTACAGTTCTTCAAGAACTGCTCCAGTGTGGGTCTCTTCCACTGGCCCACAGGTCCTGCCAGGAGCCTGCTCCAGCATGGGCTTCCCACAGGGTCACAACCTCCTTCAGGCATCCCCCTGCTCCAGCATGGGGTCCTCCACAGGCTGTAGGTGGAGATCTGCTTGACTGGGGACCTTCACAGGCTGCAGGGGCACAGCCTGCCTCACCATGGTCTGCACCACAGGCTGCAGGGGAATCTCTGCTCCGGTGCCTGGAGCACGTCCTCCTCCTCTTTCACTGAGCTTGGCAGCTGCAGAGTTGTTTTGTTCACATATTCTCACTCCTCTCTCCAGCTACAATTTCTGTTCCACAGGGTTTTTTTCCCTTTCTTAAATATGTTATCCCAGAGGCTCTACCACCGTTGCTGATGGGCTCGGCCTTGGCCAGTGATGGGTCCATCTTGGAGCCAGCTGGCATTGGCTCCATCGGACATGGAGGAAGCTTCTAGCAGCTTCTCACTGTAGTCCCCACTGCTACTAAAGTCTTGTTATGCAAACCCCATATAGACTGCCAGCTCTCCAGATCTAACCAAGAGTTTCTGAGCTGGGTGTCACCATAAAAATGTCATCTTCTAGATCTGTTTAGAGAAAACTTCATGCTGAATGAAAGGTGGGTGTCAAAAAACCCTTCCAGAGACTAAGTGACTCCAGTTGAAAATGAATCCTTCTTTAAAGAAAAATTAACAATTCCTATTCATCACTTCATCGGTTATAATGACATAAAGTTATCATAGATAAATTTTTCTCATTGAAGACTCTTGACTGGTTATTAAATGAATGTTTTCCACAGCACATTTTGTAGTTTTTAAGGAGTTTATTTCAATTTATGTGAAATCATCATGTAATAGAATGAACGTAGAAGGACATGGATGATGAGTCACAGTCTTCCTAGTTATTTAAGACTGTGGGTGAACAAAAATCTGAGTTGCAGTAAATACTGAAGAAAGGGTAGTACCATGGAAGTCTGACTCATACTTTTAATGGAAATTTTAGATCAAGTTAATCAGCTAGAGTAGAAGCTACCATAACAAAATGTTACAAACGCTAACATTCAAAAAGTTCTTTTTTTTTTTTTTTTAGATAAAAAGCATACACTAATAACATGATAGAAATCTAAATAATGGACCACAACAGTTGTACTTGCTTTATCTCAAGATTTGAAATAAATACAGTTATGAACTCATTCTAACAATGTTTTCTTCAGAACTGCTTAAAACCAGCAAGAATCACAATGTTTTAACTCTTCATGCGTTATCACAACGGGCACTAACAATGCATCTAACTCTGTGTTTGTGTTACTAAACCTTTATGTGTCGAAAAATTCTGGTCAAATCTGAGGGCAGTGGTAAGCATAAAAAGGTCTTCAAGGTGGTTCTTGTTTATGGTTCATTAAACTAGAGTAAATTGTGATGAACAAGCCCGGCTCTCTCCGTGAGTGACCTTCAATGCTGTTGAAAGGAGGAATGGAAAACAAACATAACAAACCTAAGGGCTACATTCACAAAAGGATTTGCATTGCAGAAGTTTAATATTTAGGTGTACTGAGTTCATACCCTGGCTGATAAACATCAAAGACTAGATTATTCCCACAGCTGAGCAAAAATAATAACTTTCCCAAGTTTTCTTTTGAACTGTACTTAGAAAAAAAGGAAGAACAAAGGAAGTTTATTGGGTCTATTTGCTAACTGGAATGCTTCTGATAAATGTCTCACCATGAACCAGTCTCCTTACAAGGTGTTAAAAACCTTTTGATGTATACTTGGAACACCTTTCTTGCTGGATCGCAGTCCCTTCCTCTATTCACCTGAATGGACTGTGTGTAAAAAAATTGTGCTTCATGGTCCAAACAAAGTCTCTGTGTTGGTTTCCCACAGACCATTTCTCATTTTCCCATAGAATGAATACAAAGCACTGTCTCACAATAATGTGACTTTAGAGTCTTTATCCTGTAACAAACTTTGTACTTCCCAGGTTACAACCTAAATAGTTAAAACTGGTGCTGTTTCACTGAATCAATGTAATTTATTAAACCTATGGATTTTCTCCATCCATGAGGTTCTAAAAACTATAAATTTCTAGATCTATTTTTCCAAGCTCAAAGGAGCTACTCAAAACCTTCAGGCCAAGTCTTAAATACTTCATCTAACAACTTAAAGATAAGTTTGTGAAAGAAGAGAAACCTTAGAAATGAAAGGTTTAACATACAAGTTATTTTAAGGGTGTGGAATACCAAACAATATTCTCCAGAAGAAAACCGAAGCTCACACTGGAGGTGAGATTTATCTACAGCGAATTACTTTCATCTTTAAAACAAAGAAGAAAAGAGAAACATGCTCCTTCATTTTCAATAGCAGGGTGTGGTGGGTTGACCTTGGGTAGATGCCAGGTGCCCACAAAAACCACTGTATCACTTCTCCTTCTCAACTGGACAAGGGAGAGAGAATATAACGAAAGGCTTGTGGGTTGAGATAAGGACAGGAAGAGATCATTAACCAATTACCGTCATGGGCAAAACAGACTCAATTTGGGAAAAGTAACTTAATTTATTGCCAATAAAACCAGAGTAGGGTAATGAGAAATAAATCTTAAAACACCGTACCCCCACCCCTCCCTTCTTTCCGGGCTTAGTTTTACTCCAAATTTTCTCTAACTTCTCTCTCCAAGCAGCACAGTGGGACAGGGAGTGGGAGCTGTGGTCAGTTCATCACACGTTGTCTCTGCTGCTCCTTCCTCCTCACACTCTTCCCCTGCTCCAGCATGGGTCTGTCCCACAATAGACAGTTATTTACAAACTTCTCCAATATGACCCCTTCCCAGAGGCTGCAGTTCTTCATGAACTGCTCCAGCGTGGGTCCCCCACAGGGTCAGAAGTCCTGTCAGCAAACCTGCTCCAGTGTGGGCTCCTCTCTCCATGGGGCCACAGGTACTGCCAGGAGCCTGCTCCAGCGTGGGCTTCCCACGGGGTCACAGCCTCCTTTGGGCATCCACCTTCTCCAGTGTGTGGTCCTCCATGGGCTGCAGGTGGAGATCTGCTCCACAATTAGCCTCCAGAGGCTGCAGGGGAATCTCTGTTCCAGTGCCTGGAGCATCTTCTCCTCCTCCTTCTTCACTGACCTTGGTGGCTGCAGAGCTGTTTCTTTCACATATTCTCACTCCTCTCTTCAGCTACAATTCTTCTTCAACAGGTTTTTTCCCCCCTTCTTAAATATGTCATCCCAGAGGCTCTACCACCGTCGCTGATAGGCTCAGCCTTGGCCAGCAGTGGGTCCATCTTGGAGCCAGCTGGCATTAGCTCTGTTGGACATGGGGGAAGCTTCTAGCAGCTTCTCACAGAAGCCAACCCTGCAGCCCCCCACTGCCAAAACCTTACCACCCAAACAGAATACACAGTGTGTTCAGCCTGGACATAAAACTAGAATAAATATTGTTGAGGAAACTTAATAAAGGAAATTTATTGTTCAAAGTCAATTCAGAGCATCTGTCCACCTAATGATGATGCTTTGAATTATTTTGTGAGACTAAAATTCAGTTAAGTGAAAATAATTTTTAGAAAATCAAGATCAATAGAGAAATTAATACACAGAAGCTAATAATGGGAACTCAGATAGGCCAAGGGAAACATTCACAAGGTGGATAACCCAAGTAATGATGAGGAACATGTATTTTGCATTGTGTAATGGGAATTGTGCTATGCATTTCCAAAGAAATTGGCACCTAAAGCTGGGTGGGGGATGCAAAGAACGATGACAATCAGAAAGCTGGAAAATAAAATAACTGGATTTCTTTAGCTGTCCATAAAGAACACTGAGGCAAACACAGTACAGCCTTCACTTACTAAAAAAGCTACTGCAGAGGGGCAGGAACAATGTGTTCTCCATGTCCGGGGAGAATAAGACAAGAATTAATGGGTTTAAAATGCAGTGAGGAAGATTGGAATAGTGTCCTGGTTTTGGCCAGGATAGAGTTAACTGTCCTTGGGCTGAGAGGGAGCACAGCTAGAGGACTGGGCCCGGATCAGTCATTGGAGTATTCCATAGCATGTGACATCATGCTCAGTATATAAAGGAGACACACATTCTCTTGTTTCCATTTTTTCTTTCCAATCGGCGCAGTGGGATTTCTGGTGTGGTCGGGATTGCTGCTGGGGGCGGGCTGCTTACCGGACACTGGTTGGTGAGCAACTGCATTGTATACTACCCGTTTGGACTTACTATTGTTACTGTTGGTTTGTTACTATTACTAATTTTTTTTTATTCAACTTACAAATTTCTTTTTTTTGTTCCTTCCCTATTTCACCAGGGAGAGAAGGAGAAGTAAATGACTGGCCACGTGGTGATTGGCTACCGGCCAAGTTCAAACCATGACAAATAGACATAATAGGAAACTTTATAATAGTGAGGACAGTGAAGCAGAGAAAGACTGCCATGGGCATCTATGCAGCTCACATCACTGGAGCTCTCTAAGGGATGTTTAGATGCACATCTGCAAGGAATGATACAGATGTTGTTGATCCTGCTTTGGGACACAGAGACAGAATAGATGACCTTCACCTAATTCGGGTCTGTGTGGGTCTGTAAGATAGATAGTACAACACCTAATTACCACTTGTAACATTTAGGAATGTCTAGGGGATGTTACATTGAAAAGGGACACTTTTCAGGTTTAACAGCAAGCTGTTTTCCCTTACTTACGTGTTAACAATCACCAGGAATACATCTGAGAAACAAACAGAAAAAGGTATAGTGTTCCCAATTCCCACTGTAGCTGGTGACAACAGTCTTGTTGATCTCAAGGTGAAAAAGACTAGGGAGACACAAAGAGCAATACACCAAGGGTTCAATGCTGGAAATTATTCATATAAAATATTTCTAGTGCCTCCTGCAACACATGCTGAAAATACACCAAATCTTAATATTTCCACACTGACAGCCTACAAGAATGAATTCTCAGACTCCAGTGTTAAATTCTTAGTGAATACATGATACAAAATTCCACTTGAGGGAAGATCCTCATCTTATTATTTATCCTCTGAAAATGTCACTGAAAATTTTAGATAGATAGATAGATAGATAGATAGATAGATAGATAGATAGATAGATAGAATGGTTGAAGGAGTAATATTTTCCTGTCATTTCATATCTGTGTTCCAAGTTCCCCCTTTATCTGTTTTATTTGCCCTGATTTTAAAATTTTAAATCCCTCCTTAATCATAATCCTACCTAGCACACTGGGGCCCAGCTCTTTTGTGTAAATGTTACTGTCAAAGTGGTCATGCATACAGAAATCCAGGGTTTCATGGAATAATCTCACTTTTGTAATGAAGGCTAAGAAATATTCACTAAGATAGTTATAAACAGGCAAAACAAAGTAGGAAGAGAAATTAATAAATGATGGCCAGGTAGATTTATGTCTGATGACACACTTCATATTGACTAGAAATTCAAGTCTCTGAAGCCATTTGAAGTCCTAGACTGAGATGAAGGATGAAAAGGACTCTGCCCTTCTCAAAAGCAATCTGGGAACAAAGCATACAGAGGCAATCTGTGTGCTGCAGTCTGGAGGAAGAAGAACCAACCTGTGGACTACAGCGAGCTAGGTCTGGACTAGAGAACAGTTTATCTCTTCCCTGGGTGTGCAGTTTGATTGATATGCCAACCAAATTGGGTAATGTGTATGCTGGAAAGTGGGAAAGGGCAGACTCCGATCCAAGGGTTTATTAAGTCAGCTACAGCTGTGCAAATGTAGTTATATTGGTCTGAACCCAAGGTTTCTACAAGGAAATATCAACATATAGGTGTTGGCTAGCCCTTGCCTAGATATTGATGAGTCATAAGTTAAAACCAGAAGAAAACCTCTCACCTACTTTAGTCTCCTAAATTTCACATAGACCATAACATTTCACTGTTACATTGTTTTGAGTCTAGTTGCATGAGTTTATCTAAATCATATTTACTAGACAGGTATCCAGTTTGATTTGAAGACAAAAGAAACAAAGAAATCCATCATTGCTTGCAGTTTTTCATCCTCTCCATCCCTGCCAATACTTGATTATCCCATAGTTAAAAATCTGTGGTGTATTTCTCATTTGAATTTTTCAAGCTTTAACTTCCGATGGTTTTCATTGTTGTAATATCTTTTTCCAAAAGATTGAAGAGCACATTAGCATCTGCTATTTTCCTCCCCTGAAGATCTTTATACACCTTAATCAAGTCACTGCTCAATCTTCTTTTTATAAGTTATGCATACTAAACTCTCACAGGAAAGCATTTTCTCTACTCATCAGAACATTTTGCAGCTCTCTGCTTAATCAGATTTTCCCTGAAATGAAATGTGAAAGAATGTGGCATATACAGTGGAAACCAGCAAGAAGCAATTCCAGCTCTGAAACTTTGAGTCAAAGTTTCCTCATGGTTCCTTATTCACTGTCCTGAAATCTTTTAGTCAGCCATTTACCATTTCCCAACTATTTCTAGCTAGGTTGGATCAAACAGTACTCTGAAATGTCATTTCAAATGCTGATGATTAATATTAATCAATTGCTAGAGTGGTATTTGACATCATATCACTGAATGCTCTAGCTTCACAAGTAGCTGATCTGTTATTAGATGACCAATATTTAATACAATCATTGACAATTCTGCATGCATTGGGCCACTGAATTGTATTGTGGTGCTGGATGAGACACAAGTTCTTATTCTCCTCTTCTATCAGACCTCTGAGTTCATAAATAATAAAGGAAATTTACTCCAAAACTTGCATGACAAATGTCAGAGGACTGTCGATCTTAATGTTTGGGAGGATTAGAAGGGTTATTTGTGCTATCTCACTGTAGGTACCTAGTATGGGTACCTAATTTAACATTTTTAGATTCCTAATGAGTATGATTCAGCACAGGAACTTAACTTTGGTGTCAGAAATTATGGCTTTTTTGGGGAGAAAGCTGTACTCTAGGAAATAACCTAAGTGTTATTTAAAATGCCCACTCTTTCTTCCTGCTCACATTCCTAAATTTTCTTTGCATGAAAACCAACAAATATGAGGAAAGAGACAGAAAGAAACATTCTATGCTTGGGTAGCTTCACAAAAAAAACTTATCACATGACATAAACTTTCCATCATTAGAAAATTTGAATAGTCCCTTTTGGTTTTGCACCATCAATATACTACTTCAAGGGACATTTGACCTGCAACTCTGTGAACTCACTTTCCCTCTGTTATTCAGTCTGATGAAAAAGATGGTATATAGAATGGAGTTATTTAATGTTAGCTGAAAAAAAAGCTGATTACAAGAACAGAGCATGCTGCTGGGAAACTAAAGGGAAAACCTGACTCTCAACATTATGAGATTAGAGGCCTCTGAAGAATAGAATTACATTTGAAGAGCAAACTTTCACTGGTAAATTGAAGGTATACATTCAGAAACCATCTTAACATAATAAGCAGTCAGTAAAATAGTCTCCCCTCAGCGAAAAGGACCAGGGACAAGGAGCCAAGGACATCCCGGATCTCTGCCTTGCCATTGTTGAGTGTGCCAGGCAAGGTCCAGTAGGTGCCATAGTGCTAGAACTAGTCAGCTGATGCTGGCACGAGAAACAGGCAATAATGAAGGCATTGGCACTCCTGTACTTAGTTTTTAAACAAGAAGTCATCAAGGTAGAGATAAACAGACTGATGGATGATAGAAGGCTACAAAGCACCATAGTGTGGCAACTAGAGTTATACCAGACCACAGATCACATTGCGTGCATTAAATTTATTCTTTGAGAACTTTATACCTTCCAAAGAATATGCATTAGCTGACCACTTCATAAATGCTGAGAACTGTGTTGCCTGAAGTAAACACTAATTCAGTCAGTAGAAATGGAAAGTAAAATGTTTGCAGAGTCTTAATATAATGGTGTCAGAACAGGCACAATTTCAACCCTGGCACAGATGACATGGTTTAAGACTAAACATCTGCCTGTCTCATATCTGATGTTACAGTAACTCGATGAATCCCTCAAGCATAATCAGAACAGATGTCTGTCATTCAGGTGACTGCTGAAAAGATATTCTGGAAGCACTGAAAGGACAGGGAAAATTTAGCTATAAAATAATGCTGACTGACTTAGTAAGTACAAATTTGTACTCAGTTTTTCTGGAGCACTGAAATTAAACAGAGAATTTTACTGTGATGTTCTCATGCCCACATTTCATAAAGAAATCTATGGACGTCCTAAGAAAGCTAATAACCTTAACTGAAATGCACAGTGTAACCTTCAGCACTGAGCTTCTGGCTCACTTAAGCATGTGCTTGAAATAAAACATGTTTAAATGCTATCCTGTTTATCCTTTTGCTCTTTTAAATGGAGACTTCCAAAAACAAGCAGAAGACATGTTGTGGGCAATTCATATGGGGCACTTTAATATTAAATTTCATGTATGTATTCCTCAGTGAGTTATTTCTTTGATCATTTGTTATGGCTTTTTTAGATATTGTGTAGGACTGGAATGGATTCTCCTAGGACATCAGTGCAGACCTATGCTCTTACAGACAGGCACACCATGTATTGATTAAGATCCATCTTTAAAAAAAATAAATTAGCTTTCTTACTGGAAGGCTATTCCAGAATGTCTAGATTCCTCCAAGCCCAAATCTCCAGTGCACATATACAATGCTCAAATTGTAAGCTATTGATTATCTTTCTTTGCAGGGATTCAGTTTAGTCTCCTGTATCCTGTGAAATTTCTCATCAGGTTGGTAAATGAATACTGGGGATGTCTCCTCATGCATCATTAGGAACTCTTCAGTAGCTCAAAGCAGTAATTAGAAAGAAACACAAGAAGAGATTAATTTATTCTCAAAGGGGGTGAGTCATATAGGGGTATACATGACATACTTAATTTCTTCTAAGACATATAATGGGTGTAAGGAAATATGTAAGAGTCAATCATTTACAGTTTTAATCAGGATCATGCAATGTGTAATTCTCAACCCAGAGTTTCAGCTACCCATGATAAAGCAGTAGTTTGGTGCAGCTGTGTGATCTTGACTCAGTTTTACTAAGAAAATTTTGACAAAGTGTGACAAAGCATGTGAGCTAAATCCATGCAAGAAAAACAGAAACACAGCCAGAAATGTAATTGTTGAGACACTAACAATTAACACCTTGAGGATTTTGGAGGAAAAGAGCTGTTAAGGAAAGATATAATTCCCCATAAGGAAAAAAAAAAAAAAAAAAGACTAAAGAGGCTCTAGGATGGCAGCTGCACCATATGAAGGATCAGCTCCTTCCAAGGAATAACAAAGACCAACCCTTCCTGGCTGATTAATAGCTGAGTCTCCTGGTGTCCTTCCAGGAGTGTGAGTATAAACCTTAGCCTTCTGGCTTGCTAGATCTCACTGTCTATTATCTGTATTAACCAGTAAGTTAAAAATCTACATGTGTTTTGTTACATCCTGCTTCAGAGTCTCTGTGCATTCAGCAAATGTCGCCATGTGACCCAGAGAGGAAGGGTTACCAAGAGGCTTCACTGCTGCACCTGGTCCAAACTGTGCTGGATCAGCACCCCTAGCCACACGCTGTCTTTATCTCACCTAGTTTCTAGTGAGCAGAAAACCTCTCTTCCCTTCTTAAATTCTGCTATATTCTCTGTGTCCATAGAAGTGATGATATAGGGTAATAAAACCCAGGAAAGATTAGAGTCTGTTTTCTCTGCCTTTCAGAGTAAATAGGCAAATATTTAGGAAACTTCAAGCAGGAATACTAATTTCTTCTTTACTTCACTCCTTTTTTGCCTATGGACCCTACCCTCACTCTATAGTCTCCATAATCCACTCATTTTTAGGTACTTGAGGAGAAGAGAACAAGCTGTGAAACTTGGAGTTTTGAGTTTACCCATTTTTATTCCTAATGCCTAGAACAATTTCTAATCCTGGGTATGTCAGCATTCTTCTAAAAGAGATAGAACAGGAAAGGACTTGTTTTTAATTCAAAACCTGATCTTATTGAACACATCACAGTAGATGACCACAGAATTTATTGGCAAGAAACTTGTTTGTTGGAGCTTAATCTCTGATTAACAGCTCTCTTTGGCTCTATTTGGCATTCATATGGGGTCATTCTGCTGAGATGAAAAGCACATTTAAAGCTCTTTCTCATTCTTTACTGAGCAAAGCGTGACCTAGATGCCAAGCCTATTACATTCTAATAGAAATAGCTTGACAATCACCAAAAGCATTTAACTGTGCACATTTTCTGTGTATTTTTTCAACTTTCTGAGACCTGTTTACAAGGCTCAAGGTGGGATGCTGCATGCAAGGCCTGTGTCTTTACAATAAGGTGATAATATAAATTTATTGGATGTGCACTTTTTGCCCTTAGAGAAATATGTTGTACAATCCCTATGCTGCCTTTTACTCAAGGGTCATAAACAGTTGCTATGAATCAAATTTTGCAGGATATTTTTGATATAAGGATACATTATATGCCCCATTTTATGGATGTGCAAATAGCCACAGGAAAGTAATATGATTTCCCAAGTGTCACAGAGCCAAGTAAGATTTCTCTCATCTAATACTCTCTGTCTATGGGTCAAGTCTAGCCGGATTGTCTCTATGACCTTTATTGTTAAAATATGTTTTTCCAGAGAATGATGCATCCAACCTATCTTCCACCTTGCATTATTCCATAGTTCTACCTTAAAAATTTATCTTAGGCAGAGATGGATCACCCTATGGATGAAGCCACTCCTTTCAATTCATTACAGAGGGAGCTTTGATGACTAGTTTAGACTTGACAACTTTTAGACAGCTAAGGTTAGACAGCTATACTATTAATATTAGGTGATATGGAGGCCACCTTTAATGATAAATAGAAGCTGGACTCATCAGTTCTTTCTCTGTCTTGATTTACAAGGTCTGGATTGGATATATTATGGGTCTGTGGTACCTACTATGATTTACAATGTGTTACCTTCCTTGTTTTGGCAAAGACCACTATCAACAACAACAGCAAAAACCAAACACCCGTCCCTGCAAATTGTTACAGGATTTCACTAACAATGCTGGAAGCTGTACTGATTAACACTACCTGAGCATCTTGTGCTTTTAGAACAACTCTCACCTAACAAGACAGCTAAATGTAAACAATTTTCTTGAGTAACTCTTATTGTGGTCATTTAGATGTTAAACTATATGGGCCTGAAGCAGTTACTCATGTGGAAACAAGAGTGAAAATATACAACAAAAACTTTCAGGATTTCTCTATCTGATTTTTGGTTTTAGGTTGGGTTTGGGTTTGTTGGTCTTTTTTGATGACATAATACTGTTAGTAGATGCCTGCAGTGAAATGATTGTCCTTTAACATCTCTCAACTACACAAAAGAAAGGAGTGGAAATAATCATGAAATTTTGGGGAAAAAACAACACTTTTTTTAAATGGTAGCGCATTTGCATTTATGCACCTGTTACAGAGGTATACCAAAGTGTCTTCACACAGATAATAAATTTGAATGAACTTTAACTCGTAACCAAATCCAAACAGCTGAAACCAATGAGACAACAGGGGTAACCAAAACAATGCTCTGATAATATTTAACAAATTATGGGTTTGGTGTACCTGTTGGGGAAGTTGTTACTACATAACAACACAGAAGGACGATGACACATAAGAATGATGACACTGAAGTGTGCACACACTCACTCACTGAAGGGGAAGCCTCTCTCTCAAGGGTACCCAGAAGATGTAATCGCTCACGCAAAGGGGCAAGGGCTCACACAAGGATATCCAGAAGAAGTATTCACTCATCAAGGAGGGGGTGAGAGCACTCAATCCCAGGAAGTTTCCTCGGGTGGCATCCCAGTCCCAACAGGAGGGCTTCCAATCACACACCTGCTGCTCTGAGGAGAACCACTCAAAGGGTGTCTCTGGAGGGGCCCCCATTTTATAGCCTGGTTGGAACTGAACTGTGGTCATACATGGTCAGTGTTCTAGAAACTTCTCTCAACCACAGCCTTTCATTGGTCAAGGGCCTTGTCTGTCAACCTGGGGTCCCACCTCCCTTTTTCCATCATGGTGGGGGGCAGGGGAATGCATGCTGGTCAGCACCTGGACAGGGTGCGTAAGTGACAGCAACCATGGTGTGCTGCCAGAGGCGCAAAAAAAAAAAGGAATGAAAGAGCCAGTGGCCGCCATGTTAAAATCCCTAGCCCCTGAGGGGAGGGTGCTCCTGCCACAGCACCAGAGCCTGACATAGTGTAAGTAATGACAGAGCTACATCCATGTTTGATCTCTCTGGTGCCTCATTCTTCTTCAGGGGATTGATCATTAAGAAAATTATTCAGAATCATTAGCAGAGATCACAGACATATATCAGAGATTGGTTTTAAAACATGAGATGAAGTCCTATAGGGATCAAAAACTCAAAACACAGACTTCACACCATTGCTGAAATTGAAGAGAAAGCTATTTCTGTGACTTAGTAGTGGATCATTGTATCGTGAGTAACACTGTGATACTCAAGAAAATGAGATATAAATTATGGTGGTGTTCCTGCAGCTCACATGAGCAAGTCAAGAATGATTTCGCTGTCTATTAGACAGAAGCTGGGACTTAAAAACTACTTGAGTGGTTTGGCCTCTCTGACACTGTGACCCAGAGAAGTTGAGAATCATTTCGAAAAAGTGTTTACTAGTCTTTGGCTTTGGAAAGCTTCAGGAATTATTTAGATAGTATGAAATAAACACAAACTAAACTTTATTCAATGCCCCAAACCACCATCCATTTCTTACTTGCAACAGCACACCAAGCTAGTGGCAAATTACCTCTGCCTTGGGACAAGGTAGAAAAAAGAACAAATGGCAAATGGTTAATACTCACCTCTGCTTCAGCTGGTTTAGCCATACTGGTTTTACTCTAGTGATATTTCTAAATGGCAATTAGCTGTAACTCTGCAGTGGCTATTACTTTCAGGCAATAATAATTGTAATATCTTCAGTCAGGGGACTGTAGCCTCCCTGATTCTCTGCAAGTGAAGCCAAGAGAAAAATATCAGATTGCCTTTTAAATTTTTTTCTTAAATTTATCTTAAATAAAAGGAGAAAGATCACTAGAGACATTTCTGGCAAAGTGCTGGTTGCAGCAGAAGTAGGCTTTCATAATATATAAACAAATATGTAAAATAAAAAATAATTAATTTCAAAAGCATTTCAAAAATTTTTTTTTATGCTTGTAAGTACTTTTTCTTTCGTGTCAGAGCCTGTATTATACTCTCCAGGTCTGTTTTTCCCATTTATCAATCTTTTGCCATTTCTCCCTCAGAACCAGACAATCTGCTTTACCAAAGGGACAGGGGAGCGGACTGCTCTCACCCACAGCCAAAAACACTACCCATCCTGCTTTCCTCTGTTGATGTGAGGTGACAGACATCATAAGAACACAGACTGTGAATCCTGTGAGTAATTTATACCAGTGTCAAAATGTTTTGTAGTAACATTTGGTGAAGTTCCAGGAAAAGAACTTGCAACTTAACTTTACACTACCAATTCATTCTGAAAACAAAAAAGGGAACATTTCTTTTTTTCCCATATCCTCTTAGATAATACTATCCAGGTGGTCAACCAGATATATATACAGGGAATATTTAAGCATTAATGTGTTACATGCTTGAGTGGATGAAAATGATGGTAAATGAGCCAATTTTTAATCACATTTTCTCCAGTGTTACTGTGTGAGCATTCTGTCACCAAGTGTCAGTACGGTAGATTAAAATATCAAGTGTAGATAAATCTGGAGTGTCCTGCTCCTCAAGTCAGAGAGCATGATAGAAATGGTTCTGTCTCAGATTTATCTGGTCTGTCTTATATCAGATCAGGAGGTCACTGGTAACACAATAACAATTCCTAAGCATATTACACAATTAGGCTCTGTGTGTAATATAGAGGTGATATATTTAGAGAGATTTGATTTTGTGGAACATTATTTCCTATGGAAATTTTTTGCAAGTCTGTTAAATTAAACTTTTATATGGGATATTATGAAAAATTTCTTCACTGAGAGTGTTATTGAACATTGGAACAGTCTGTCCAGGGAAGTGGTTGAGTCACTAATGGAGGTATTTAAAAGATGTGCAGATGTGGCACTTAGGCACAGGGTTTAATGGTGGACTTGGCAGTGCTAGGTTAGTGGTTGCTAATATAGTAACAGTTGCTAACACGTAACGGTTACTTGGGAAGACAAACACCATCATTCCAAATGTCGCCGCCTTGTCCCAGCTTTTATTGCTGAGCATGACGTCACATGGTATGGGATATCCCTTTGGTCGGTTGGGGTCAACTGTCCCAGCTGTGTCCCCTCCCAACTTCTTGTGCACCCCCAGACTACTCACTGGTAAGGTGGGGTGAGACGCAGAAAAGGCCTTGACTCTGTGTAAGCACTGCTCAGCAATAACTAAAATATCTCTTTGTCATCAAAATTATTTTCAGCACAAATCCGAAACATAGCCCCATACTAGCTACTATGAAGAAAATTAACTCTCTCCCAGCCAAAACCAGCACAAACTTTCCACAGTGATTTTCAATGTCTGTTTATTTACATGAAAATGAATATTTTCTACGATATAATAGATACATCTGCAGAACGTTTAAACCAACATATCTACTCTTCAGAGTGAGAAAGGTAAAATCTGCAAGGTGTCTTCTGGAAACCTTAAAGTAACCTGTGAACTCCCAAAATCCAAGGAATACAGTTTTAAAACCAATTCTCACACACAATGGTATTGCAGTGTCCAAATACCACTCACTAGCGTTGGAATGGTCTGCCCAGGGAGGTGGTGGAATCCCCATCCCTGGAGGTGTTCAAGAGGTGACTTGACATAGCGCTTAGGGATGTGGTGTAGTTGGGAACTGTCAGTGCTAGGTTAACGGTTGGACTAGATGATCTTCAAGGTCCCTTCCAACCTAGATGATTCTGTGATCATATATTATAGCACATAACACATACCCATTGTGCTCAGCACTATTCCATGGTAAAGAAAGGCATCTTTAGAGAAAGAAATGCTATAAAACATATATATTACTTATGTAACTCGCAATAGCTTAATTTCAATGTATTTTGCTTTCTGTAAAAAATATTTTACCAGAACTCTCTTTTTATGAATTGGTACATTATCTGTACTAAAATGGTCCTTGAATCAGATCCTGCGTAGTTGGTGTCTGTTGCCAGTAACAGTTAGTCTTCACTCCCATCTATGCAAGCAGAGGCTTGACTATGCATAAACAGCATGTTCTATAACTTTAACTGGTATTTCAGATCATGGCAGTCAATAAGGCTTACAGAAGTACTGTCTTAAGCATCCTACCTTGGCATATCCATCCTTGCATTGCATTTGTTTCACATTGTTATGTAGATGTTAGTTTGTCCCTAATTTAGTTCACATTCAAATCAATCAGATTGTTTGTTTCCTTCATAAAGCTATATCTAAAACAAATTTAATTTCCACCAACTTTCTTTGCTATGTCACTGCCAGTCCAGATGTTCTCATTTTGATTTTGTTATGTGCTTCACACATTGGATTCAATTTGTCTTCTACTCATACTCTTGTCTAGCTGTTTGTCGTGGTTTGAACTCGGCCAACAGCCAATCACCACGCAGCCGGTCGCTCACCCTTTTTCCCCTGCCCAGGGAAATAGAGGAGGAACAAAAAGGAAAAAGAAACTCATAGGTCAAAATAAAAAAAAAAAAAAAACCACACCAAAAAAAACAACAGGGGGGAAAAAAAAAAAACAACAAACACAAAAAAACCACAAACAGTTTAGTGATTGTAATGTAACAAAACAATAACAGAAAGTCCAGAAGGGTAATACACAATGCCCTTGCTCACCACCCACCAACCAACACACAGCCTGCCCCCAGCAGTGATCCTGACAGAACAAAGATACTGCCATGCCGACCCCAAGTGAGAGAGAACCTGTCTCCTTTATATACTGAGCATACTCCAGTGGCCCGTCGGGCCCAGCACTCCAGTTGTGCTCCCTCCCAGCTCAAGAAAATTAACTCTATCCCAGACGAAACCAGGAGAGTGGTCATGTTTCTTTGTCACAAGGATTCCTCCTCCTTAGTACACTTTTTTCAGAACTGACTCATTTAAAGTTGCTGTAAATGTTATGAATGTGGATTATTGGTGTTTACAAGAGCACACCAGGGCAATGAGGACCCTAACCATGTTTTGTTTTGTTTGTCCTCTTCCCCAAGTTTTTGTTACTCCTCCCTGATAGGACAAAGTTTCAGACTAGATTTACATGCGGTCAAACTTTGAAAGGCAGTTCTTCATATGTTAACTTCTCACATACAAAATATATGACGTTGTCTTTGACCCAAAGGAAATATCACAGCGAGTAGAGGGTATCAAAATGGTAGCAATACTCAGGATGGGACTATATTCACAGCAGAAATTTCTTGACTCTCTACTTCTTATTCCACCCCAACATCTCAGCTTGAAATTGCCAGTAATTGATTCTGTGAAATTTAAAAACCAAAGTGAAATGTGCCTAAATTTTAAAAAATCCAGTTATAGTGAAATAAATGAAGAGGTTGTTTTAATATGTGCATACAGAGCATAAAGGACCTACACACTCTTTTTTAGATATGCGAACTCTCCTTAGCATAGTCAGGTCCTATTCTTAGGCATTTGAATTGCCTGTAGTACAAAAAAAACCACACCATAATATCTTTTTTTATATCAGTAACTATTCAGGGAATGGAATACAGGCAATGATGTATACAAAACTACCTGCTGATATAAGGAATATATGCTTTGTAGATGAGCAAACAGACTTGATTAACTGCTTCATTAGAGCACAACACATTTACAGTTGAATGAAGAATTACCATTATACTACAAAAATATTTTGGGTTCAGATATATACAAAGCTTTATCAGAAAATCAGACATTGAATATAACTTTTTGGTTGGGTTGTTTTGCTTTTTTCCTCACTATCATATAATAGACAATAACTCGGTTGATGTGAAAAGAGCCTGTTGGCCTAAATATTCCTAACATTCTTTGAAGATTCACAACTGTGTGTATAGCGACACTTTTTAAAGGTCTTGTTTGATTCATACATTACAAACAGAATGAGGAACACATGTATTCTTCACATTTCGATCAAAACCTGGGACTACATATTCAATCTTTACTTAGGTTAAACTGTCTTTAACTCCTCACAAAAACTTTTACCAGAATGATGAAAAAAAATATGGTTTTCTGCAAGCATTGCATTTATCCTGAAATTTCTTGAGAGACAGTTGCAAAAATCAAAATGAAACACTTCTTTGTGTTCTATTTTATTATTTCATTTTATTGCAATGAAGAGAAGTTTCACTAATTTGACCAGTGAGATTCACTGCAAATGTTACTAGTAATTATTTAATGTATTCTTGCAAGTCATTAATAACAGTAAGAAGCACATGCCAGGAATTGAATCCTAAAAGAGATAACTAGATAGACCGTAACTCCTACAGTGAAAGCCCAGAATTAGCTAGTTTCTGTTTTGCTGAACTTGTGCAGGCTGATCTTGTGTCATTCTAATTTCTTCATAAACATGCACTTCAGTATCAAGTCAAATGCCTTAGATAAATCTGCACAGAAGAAATCAGTTGTACGTGCTTTATCTAGCAAGCATTCTATTCCAAAGATCTTTCTGTAAGTTTTTCCAGATTGGCATTAATTGTATTGGTTCCTTTAACTTTTTAGTAGTTCATTTGCATATCAGCCATATCACTATTTTGCCCAGGACTGATGTTATGATGAGGAGTCTGCAACTGTGAAGAGTTGACCAATTTACCCTCTTTAAAATAAATTATGAAACATTAGCTTCTTCCAGAATGTTGGAGCTTTTCCAGCATTTCAAGACTTATTGAAAAATCAGCATTAACAGCCCAGTGAGCCCCTTAGCCATATCCTTTAAACCTCTTAGTCATAAACTACATGGCAATACTTTTAAGTGTGTAGCTAATCACCCTGTTCATTGCTTTCAAGGAATCTTCATGTGACATGATTCAGATACATATTTATTCCTTAAATAAAACTAATATATTTATTGAACATCCAGTCATTTAGTGATAATTCTATAATTTTTCTCCAAAACCCACCAATTATCAAGATAATGATCCTTTTTTCTTTAACTATACTTTTTTCTATTGAGATTATATAAAATAATCTATTTATATTACTGTTTTAAATAGACACAGGTTAGTTCTGTATCCTTTGTAATTCCATACCAATTTTTTATAAATCCTAGCTTATGAGAAATATTTATCAACTTGTTTGTTTGTTTGTTTTGTTTGTCACATGTAACTGCTCTCTTTTACATTCTAAATGACAGTCATTTGTAACCAGTGTGGCCATTTTCCTCAAGAGTGACAGTAGTTTTTCTGGTAGCAACCAAAGTATTCTTAAACAACTCCTTGTTATCTCTCATATTTTTCATGCTTTTATTTATTTCTCCCAACTTTTACCTTCAGCCCACAATTGCATCTAGCCTGCAATTTTTTCAGCTCTTTGAAAAGAGCATTGTCCATAACTATTTCTGAATGAAGACAATGAACTAGTATAGAACGTTAGTAAATGCTTAGAGTATATGTGGAGAGATATAAATATTTTACAGTAGAAGGTTTTAATATCATAAAGTCAAAGATTTTTTCTCTGTCTTTTCAAACATCATAATTCATGTATTCTCACATCTGAAAAGAATAATGATGGAGACAACAAGGGTAAAGGTATTTGATAGCTTTCCTGAGAGCATCTGTGAATGCCACGTCCCAGCTTTTAGACATACTCAATAGCACTGGTTTTCTACAACCAGTGTTAAGAATTTCTGCCCTACTGCAACTCTTCATAAATAATCATATGCGTCCACCACATCCTGCTGCAGCAGAGAAGTAGGAAAAGTGCACATGTATAATCACTTAGCAGTATAGTTGAATATAATAGGAACTAAACAGAACTTTCAAAACTTCAGTCAGTCTTGAGCCTTCCAACAAATAAAAGATACCCAAATATTTTCTCAGATCTCCTATATCTCTGGGGTTTTTTGTAACTTAAAACACAAAATATAAAGCATCCTTTTCTGGAGAAGGCATGTATTCCTGTTTTGTCTTCCCTGAGTAACGTTTATACAGGTTGAGGTCCTGGCTCAATATCTTATCTATTAAAAGAAGATTTTATTACTTATTACTTCACACAATACCTTCCTGTATGTGCCAAATCTGTTTCAGACATTCTGTCCTGGTTTCAGCCAGGACTTTCCTTGGGCTGAGACGGAGCACAGTTAGAGGGCCGGGGCCCGGATCAGTCACTGGAGTATTCCATAGCATGTGACACCATGCTCAGTATATAAAAGGAGACACATGCTCTCTCATTTACCGTTTCCGGGTTGGCAGGGAGGGATTTTTGGTGCGGTTGGAATCGCTGCTGTGGGCGGGCTGTGTACTGGTAGCTGGTTGGTGAGCAACTGTATTGTATATTACCTATTTGGACTTACTATTGTTACTGTTATTTTGTTACTATTACTAAATTTTTTTGATTCAGCCTACGAATTTCTTTTTTTTTGTCCCTCCCCTACCTCACTGGGGAGGGGGAGGAAAGTAAATGACTGGCCACGTGGCAATTGGCTACTGGCCGAGTTCAAACCACAACAGTGTTTTGGCATCCAATGTGGGGCCTGAGGTTTGAGATAATGACAGATCGGGTCACAATGTCTTTTGCTTGGCTCCTTAAGATTTTATCACCTCATTTGCTGTATGTATTCCCCATGCTGTTGCTCATCATCAGTCAGAGTTGGGTGAAGATTTTTGCTGTAGTACGTAATGCTGATCTATGACAGGATGCAGTCAATGGTCCTGGGGCTATTTACAATTGTGTTTGAGAATTTCAGGAATTTCAAATATCCTTGGAATGTTGACATTAACATGGTCGCCTTACTGCTAGGAGCCAATCTGTTCCTGCATGTGGTTCAGGTTTTGTTCAGGGTTAAGCAGCAATTTAAGAGTATCACCTGGAGATCTACCCCAAGGTTGGAGAATTATGTGTGGCTGGGGGTGTGAAGTAGCATGGGCAAGTACTAAAACAGTGGGCACCTCCTCTGTACTGGAATTTCACTCCCAAACAGGTGCAGAATCCTGAAGAACTAGTAAAATATTTGGAAAAAGTATGTCACCCAGGTAATTCCAGAGAGTCAGGGCTCACTGCAACATGCTGGGGCCTGGCCCACACCTACTGAGTGCTATTAAACACTGTTCAGTACCCTCAAAAGGAAGAGAAGGGCTCTGGATCTGGTAAAAAAGTAACAGACACTGCAATCACTCCAAAGTCCACCACAGAAACTGCAGCCACTACAACCCAGAGGACAGGCACTGCAGCTGAACCAGAGGACCAACCTCATAGACACTTGAGCCAAAGAACATGGTATTGAGTGGATATATCACATTCCCTACCATGCATCAGCCTCCAGAAAAATTGAGCAATACAATGGATTGCTGAAAACTACACTGAGAACAATGGGTGATGGAACTTGCAAACACTGGGACATTTTGCATTTAGCAAAAGCCACCTGGTGAGTCAATCCCAGAGGGTCTGCCAACCAGGCTGGCCCTGCTCAATCAAACCTCCTACATACTCTAGATAGAGATAAAGACCCTGTAGTGAGCATTAAAAATATGTTGGGGAAGACAGTCTGGGTTATTCCTGCACTGGGTAAAGGTAACTTTGGACTTACTATTGTTACTGTTGTTTTGTTACTATTAATAATTTTTTTTGATGCGACCTACGAATTTCTTTTTTTTTTTTGTCCCTCCCCTACCTCACTGGGGAGGGGGGGGGAAGTAAATGACTGACCATGTGGTGATTGGCTAATGGCTGGGTTCAAACCACAACACACCCATATTTAAAAGTACTGGAATCAACAGCATAACTACCTTCCTGTTTTAATCCTTGTTCATGCAGTCAGCACTACTATTTTGCTTTTGCACTTGGCCTTTTAATCCATTACACTAATTAGGTTTTTTTACGCTCTAAACCCCTATAGTATGTGCCTGCTGTGTGCATGCTCTGACCTTTAATCACCAAACTCTCCATTTTCCACACAGATGTTTACTGCTATTATCTCCCCCTTTTATCTTGGTTTATATATTGACTTCTCATCACTGGATTTGTCCTATTAACCTTGTTCTGTTTTTTTAAAGCAAGACCCACATGGTGTTTTCTTTTTTTAGAAATATATTAGATGACCCAATGGTGTATGAAAGGTGTTGAATTCTGAGCCAGGTCATCTAAAGCCCTTTGTTTATCTATTGAGGTTCAACAAAAGGCTTTATCTAATACCTCAAGTGAGGGGCAATAGAGGGTAGATAGCTACTGACTTAAGTTGAGGATAAAATGCTGCATTAGATTCTCAGAAATTATGTTTCCTCAGAAAGAATTGTTGTTTTGTAGTCTAGCCAAGAACATAAAGTCCAAAAATGTTGCATTTCTTTTCAGGACAACTCAACATTTTGTAGAAATTCTATGTCTTACAGTCAGACATGCCCACAAGCTGCAGAAACATTAGTTTATTTATGTCAGTGCGTCTGCTCTCTTCTATCCTCGGAGCACAGCTGTGACAGGGCTTACACAACTATGTGGTGTGAGATACATGTTCTCTCTTTCTAATGGGTTTTATTCCTATCATTTGCATTATCATGTGAAACACCAGACTGTAAATTCTTTGATCCATGCTAATATGGTTTTTTGTTTGTACTGTGAAGCTCATTCGATTGATCAGTGCTAAAAAAGTGGTTAAGGTTTGGTTAACATTATCTCAGGGTACCTTAGCTAGACATGACCCTCTGTCAGGACAGACTTTGCCCAGCTGAATCACGTCTACCCCACAGACTATATCACAGACAGTCTGCCCTGTCTTGCCTTGAGTGTACCAAAAACATTACAATAATTAAAAACAGCTATAAAGGCAGAAAAGGGATGAATATAAACTGATATATTTTCTAACACTTTGTAACCTCCTTTTGGTGAAGAGAACTTTGTAGTGTTTTGTCCATCAACGACTAGTGCCTCGACATTGGTTTTAAACAAAACATGGGGGGCAGGGAAGGCCTGCGAGCTGCAATACTTGACAGAGGATTATAACAAAAATGATAAAAGAAAATAAAAACACCCACAATGTAAATTCTGGGTACTATTTATTTCCCATTTGATATCTTTTGAAACATTACCCTCTATCACTTCCAGCAACATGTGTTCCAAACATATTATCAATCCCAGATAAACAGTAGCTCTTGTATCTAGATTTCATTCATGATTAATAATGACCTGATGACCTCATCTCTATTTTATAATGAACAAGTTAATTAATCTGTTAAATTCTTTCACTCTACTAAAATAGGGTTTCACAGGGTCACAGTCATGTGAATCCCAGTGTGTAATGTTGCCTGGGTTTATTCCTCTGTACATGCGGGACTTTGCATTTCACCTCACTGAACTTCATGACACCTCTGTTAGACCATTTCTCCAGCCTTTCAAGGTGCTTCTGTATGGTGGTGCAGCCATCTGGTGTATCATCCACTCCTCCCAGTTTTGTATCACCTGCAAATATGCTGAGGATGCAGCCCATCCCATTGTTCAGGCCATTACTGAAGATGTTGACCAGTATTAGCCCCAGGATCTTCTCCTTGAACACACCACTAATGACTGTCTGGCCTCCAACTGGACTTAGTGCCACTGAACACAACCCTCTGGGCCTGATCATGCAGCCAGATTGCTTTGGTTTGGTAGGGTTCAGCTATAGACTAGGTCTATAATACAGTTAATGCTAAGTTAATTCATCATGCCAACAAGACAGAAAATATAAATAGAGGAATGCTTACCACACAGCTAAGCCAAGACAAAATGGTGTGACACTATTATGATCCATCAAAAGAAAGGAAAACAACAGAAACATGCATCATCTGTTACAACACCTTGTTGGAGCCCACAAGATCAGCTGATCATTGACAAGGACCATGTTCACAATTTCCTTCCAAAATACCATCTTGTATACCAGCTGATCTATATGCTCTTAACTCTTATAAATTATCACAGTCAATGTTTCCTCTTTCCAGATACTTTATAAATATAATGTATAATGTTTTGATTCAAAGCTTTCCTCTTTTAGCCAATTATAAAATGAGTCTTATATTAAAAGTTATATCTAGATACAATTTGTAAATAGACAGAATGCGGCCAACTGGATAATGATTTTGGGAGAGGAGTTATTTATTATACTTGTAGTTAAAATATTTCTTAATCATGGTTGTGTTTACATTTGCCATTATTGTTCCTTAATGAGGCTTAGGGCCTGAACACTGAGAATGGGATTCGCTGTACCAGTGTTTATCTGTTGAAGAATCAGGGGTCTTACAGAAGCCGATATCTGAGACCACCTTTACTTAGTAAATGGCTCCTCCAGGTGGAGACCCATTTTGTCTAGCTTAATATCTGCCAAAGGATTTTATGAAATTTTATTTGGAAATAGCTCACTCTTCTACTTGAGTAAATATAGGTAATGAACTTGGGATGCACAACTGACTTTTAAATGGCCAAGGGTATCTGGTCTGAAATCTAGAGTGACTGCATTTTTGTTTTCATTACACTTTCCTCATACATATTGTACACTGTCTTCACTATATGTTTCTACAAAATATGTTTATCATTGGACACTCTACCAAATGCTGGGAACTTAAGTCGGTAATTAACAAGGTTAAAATTATTCACTAGGATTAATATCTTTTATGATAGTAAGTGATCTTTTTATACTCAGGCCAAGTAGCATTTCCTGCTCTTATTGGAGGTCAGATCTGCTTGTAGTCAACTAGATATCAAGTGTCACTGAGTGTGCCCAGCAGGCAGATACTCCAGAGACAGCCAAGAAAATCTTCTCCTAGTGAAGACAAATCCAGTGTTAGGCAGGGTTCTGCTAGCACAGAAGAGATGCCCTGACTGACTCAGTTATGAAGATGGAGGGTTTATAGGAAGTAGATATAGGTGAATTTACTTTTAGTTGAAAAAGATTGGCAGCTTTACTACAAATTATGGTCCTATTTGAGGAAAGGAAAGCCTAAGGATTGGCCTTTGTGAAGATGTGTGATCTGTGGAAATTACCTGGAGAATTACCCAGGCTTCAGAGCCTTCAGCCAAACTGGAATGTGAAAATAGTCTTTAAGGTAAACCAGAATAAGTTACATTACATTAAAGTGTGTTATTATTTAATTTGTTATATTTCCAAGTAAAGGATTTGACTTAATAAAGTTTGCATTTCTGTAAGTAATCCACTTTCAGTTTTACTTTAATGTTTGTCTACTGTTAAGAATGATTTGAGGAGAGCTACCAAATAAGTATCTGAGGTCTGTGACAAGACCTTTTAAGGATCATCCATTGACAGGCAGTGACACCTCACAAATAAGAGAAAGTCCTCAAAGGTTTGCAGAGTGCTCCTCTACTGAACTGCAAGAGCACTCTCAAAGCCTCTTACTGCCAGAATGCATTTGACTTCCAACAGACAACGAAGCAAGAGTCTCAGATCCACTGATACTCTCAGGGTTCATCCTAGTAAAAAGTGGCAAATCTGCTTGTGCTAAATTCACAAGGTGATTTTAGGCTCAGCACCACACTGCAACTTGCAGGTAATATGTCAAGGAGACATTGTAAACCCAAGGTGGTAAGTGGTATATCTACTGAGACAGAATTGGAATGAGAAACATCTAAATTGGGGACCAATGAATGTTTGTATGGTAGGTTAGCAAAAGCTAAGCTCAGAGGAAACTGAGCTCTGACTCACAAAGATTGGGAACACATATCTGATCAGGATTTGTTAGAAATACCATCCAGACAGGCATTCACACTCAATTGTTTCTTCCCTTCCAGACTGTTCACCTGGTGCCTGACACGCATGGAAGTATGAGAGCCCTCTGCTTCATCTGAAAGGTCAGGTTTGATCGAGGCTTAGTAAGTATAACATTCCCCTGACAGAAAATAATAACAATAAAAAAAACCTATCTCCCTTTTTTCCTCCAACAATTTTAAATTCTGTACAAAAAAAATTATTTTCTGTAGTAATAAGCCTCTGTCTGAAAAACTCTCTCTGTTATGTGATATTCTACAGCATAAGATCACTTATGGTTTAAAGTGCCTTGCTAACTGAGCAGACCAGAAATTTACTGACAATGTAAGACTGCAGAATAGTGGACTTGATGTGAATTGTAAAATTTGCTAGTAAATTTTTCTTGTTAAACTATTAAACTATTTAGAAATCCTGTGAAAATCTATTGCTGTAATTAGACAGGAACAAAAACTTGTATTGGCTTTATAAACTGTACTATTTTGAGTGTCCCTTTTAAAACTCTGTATTCAACAGAGTTCAGAAGTTAAATGTCAAAGAATAAAGATGTTCTATTTTGGAGATTATTCACAAAGAAGTAGGTCTGAAATTTGGCAAATATTCATTTCTCACTGAGTTCTCAGCTATCTAGAGATTAAAAATAATAGTGTAAGGGACTGACAACTAACCTTCTTGTAATCACTGAACAGTTCATTTCAGTTATCTCATCTGTATTACTCTCACGTCTTGATACTTTTCTATGGCAGTCTTATTTCTTTCTAATACAGGAAAGACTTTTATGGAGATATGAGTGTAAAAAGAGGTATTAAGAAGAAAATGGTTCTATTAATGAATGAAGTAAGGGGAGACAATTATACAGAATGTTTAAAATATCGAATTCTCTGTTCTGTTCCTCTTCAACAAGAACAAAAAACCAACACTAAAACCAGAAAAGAACTCTGAGCTGTTATGAAAAAAAAAAAAGGTATGGATATAGTAAAATCGGTCAGTGATGAAAAAATGGAGAAAAATACATTAGAAAGTAATCACTACTTCTAAAATCCTTGTAGACTAGGTGATCTGCACTTTTTTCAGGTAAAAGTCCATCCTTAAAGGCCTTTAAAAACAACAGAAAATTTGGTATTTACTGCAAGACCCTACAGATACTAGTTAAGAGCAACTGAAAATAATTTTTGATATACTGCAGAACAACTGGGGAAATATGAGGATATAGGTGGAAAAAAATTTCTATTTTCTAAAATGGTAAGGAGAATATTCATGCTAAGAACTGTTAATAAAGCTTATATATATTATTAACAGAAGCATAGTAAGGTATAAGGGTATAAAAAATTTCTGTATATATTGAGAATCAATTTATAAAGAATATAACTAAGTAAAAAAATGAAAAATTAAAATTACAGAACAAAAAATGCAATATATCTGTATTTAGGCTTTGCTTTTTAAAAGATCATACAAAGCATAATATGGAAATAGCCACTGATGTAGTAGACAGAATTAAAACAAAGTTTTGAGTTGAGAATGATGCTTTCAAAATTAATATTCCTAAACTCAAGTGGGTAATTATCTCCTCAACACTTGATTATGTTTAAGCTTCCAAACTAGAACCAAATACCAGCACCTGAATCATTTTCCTAAAATTCACTGTGGTAAAATTAAATGAATTAGAAGGTACTGTCTGCATCTCTTTGCCTTTCTTTCAAAGGGTGTTGTTATTTCACAATTTTAAAATGAAAGTATTTCAAAATTACGTTAGAACATACTTTGAAAAAGTTCAAAATTACATTGTTAAATATGCCGCAAATACTTTTTTTTTCTGGAAGTTTCTTTCAATGTAGATTTTTTCTCCTGGAAAAAAAAAAAAAAAAAAAAAAAGACTGTTTTGAAAATTTGACACTTCTAAAAAGAAAATTACCAGCTCTGGGCATTTTATACAGCTGTTTACAACTTGTTTTTAACTCCACAGTGCATTTAGAAGAACTAAAGATTTTTTAACTCAGAATAGGCTTTGCAAACTAGTGAATTGATATGAAACTTCATAGATTCCATGGCTGTTAAGATGCAACACACAGTGACAGGCAATGATGACTACATCTCCTGACTCACTAAGCAGATTAGCTGAGTACGGCAGTACAGTATCCTGATATATTTTAGGAGTACATCATTACTGCTATTTATTTACACTACTTTAACACTTGGCACTGAACATGGATCAAAAAAAGACAGCCCTTCTTTCAGAGAGCTCACAACCTAAATATAAGACCTGAAGAGTAGAGGTCTTATATTTAGGTTGTGAGCTAAAATGAATGGAGACAGACAAGGAACAAAGAGAAAGCAATGAGACATGGCTGATCTTGGCATATGAGAAAACTTAAGGTTTTTACTTTGTTTTATTTTCAAAGAGCTCTGTGGAGTAAGAAAGTGAAGGAGGAATTTGGAAAAGGATAAAAGAAACATTTTTCAGTTGTTTACAGGGATATCCTCCCAACAGGCAACAAGAGGAAAAGCATAAAGGTGCTTGTATAAAAGTCAAACAAGATGGCATCATAGATTTAGTAGGTGCAGAAATGACCTTTTGAAATACCAAGGCGGCAGCTGAATTATTTTGTTTGAATCAGCCGATTTAAAGAAAGTAAAACAGGACAGCATAAAGACTCCACAAATATTTCCTTAGTGTTACAGGTAGCTGTGGAATTGTTTGAAGGCTTGTTCCTTCTAATGCTTTTAGGATTGCACTAGCTGTGCAAATACTAAACCTATTTTAGTGTTCCATTCCACTTGCTTATCCATCTTCAGTTAATTGCCTAATTGTGCTAAAGTTAAAAGCATTATCTAATTGATCGCCATAGCTGGCCAATGAAGAGCAGTGTTCATAAAGTGGAGGGTGGTACTTCAGAACCAGTTGTGTTTCCATTCTCACTACAAGATGCTGTGCTGTTCTCAGTAGATCTGTATGGGGTTTTTTGCATTACTTCAGGGGCCTTTAAATACAGGAAAGATATATACAAGAAAAAAAAAGTTTCAGAGGAATGAATATGAACTATAAGAACTTAAGCAATTGATGAAGATGATACCTCAGTTTAATGCATTACAATACTTCTGCTGAACCATAGTAACTCTGTGTATGAAGATCTTAGCTTGTGAGCAAACTTGCCTAGCACACTTTCATTTGAGAGTACTGCTGATAACTGGAGCACAAATCTCTGTTCCCCTTCCTCCACACAATGATTGGCTCCATTCAGTCACTCCAGCATATCTTTAAATCGATAGTCAAATTGTTCAGTCCAATACTACAGGGAGGTTGTAACCTGGAATCACACTATCAAAGTCAGAGGATTTACTATGATATAAAAATGTTGTTGGACAAGTAAGGAGCTTTGAAAATGTAATTTAAGGAAAACATAAAATTTATCCAAGGCCTCCTAAATATTGAGCTATATTTCCTTTCTTTTTTAAATGTGTGACTCTCACTTCCATGTCATTCTTTGTTCCTTAAGATTTTATTAGCCCTAGGGATCAAGAATCAGATGGTTTACTTCACTTTGCTCTTAATATCAGCTTTTTTTGGATTTGTGATAGATATACATTAGGCTATATTTCGTTTTAATTTGCAATAAGCCTTCTGGGCTAGATTTGTAAAATGTTACATATTTTTGGATTAAAGATTTAATTAAAATGATCCGAATCAACCTTTTTAGTACTTTTACATATCGATTTTCTGAGTATATATCTAGCAGAAGTTCTCTGATTTCGCAGAAACATTATAAGCACCATACTGATGATATTACTCAAGTCCAGTATTATGTCTCCCATAGAAGATCAAAACCACAACACCAAAGTTAAGTGCAAGAAAACCCAATGGTTAAAATTAATCTCTCCTTACATTTCAATTCAATCATACATGCTTATAGGTGTTTCTGGTTTTCTAATGCATCAACAGTTCAATAACATTAAATGATCTCATTATGGACACTTCCATTATCTCAACAGAAAGTAGGTCAGTAGCTGGGAGAGAGCTGGCACAAAGCCAAAAACTTTTGTGTTGTTTCTTGATGAACATATTATTGAAATGAAGGTGAGTGAAAGTCTATTCTCACAAAGACTAAAAAAAAAAAAAAAGATAACTACAGTAACCAGATAGTGAATTTAAAGTCAACTGGAGAGAAGAAATAAAAAGAAACCCAAAATACCAGAACTAAGCAAATACAATTATCTCAGTAAAAAGTGGATTTTTAATCACTATGCTAATATACCTGAGGTCTAGAAGTTTCTAAATTGCTTCCAGAGACAGAGTTAGGTTCTGAAAGATGTCATCTCTATCTAAAAAAGTGTCATAACTCACCTAAAAATTATTGGCAGAAAATGGCTGTACTTTATCAGCTCTTGTAATGTAGAAGACAAGATTAATCTACGCACAAAATTAATTCCCCAGGTTCCTTAACTAATTTATTATAAATATTTCCATAAAACCAAGATATTCATAACAGCTGAGGAACAGTTGCATGTACTTATGTACATGTAACTTAGTGGTTTACATACATTTGTAGAATTGGTTTCATCTTCACTTTTTTCTGTCCTTCATAGCAAACACTATGAAGGAGTAATTTCATCTGTTCCTCCAAGTCTGTGTCAAACTGAAACTCTGTTAAAGAGCCACAACCATTGAATTGAAAAAGATTCTGTATGCCAGTTACAGGCTGTTTCCTTTAAAACTGTCATATACTCTTTACTCCATGAATCTGGAAGATAGACTGATACTAATAAGTGATTTATACAACCACAAGCATATTTATTGGGAAGTAGTGGGTGTGCTTTTCTGTGAACATGGCTGGACCTTTCACCTCCAACACAAACTCCAAAGCCCACTGGCAGCCAAGACAAAGTGCAGTGTACAGGAGAAACCCTGTTTATGGGTAAACCGTAACAGTCTGTTCCATAAAAGATTTGAATATTGTAGTAAGCATGTAATGAACACTACCAAGAAGCAAGGGACTCCTGCTTCTACTGACCACCTTCATGATTTACTGCTTTGCTTCTTCCTGTAGTTTCTTGTTCATTCACATCTAGCCTACCAGGCATGCATGTGAGCACAAAAGGCAGTATCTGTCAGAAATAAAACAACATTGTTTGTCTTAGATGTTCTGGTTTGAACAAGTGTGACTGGAGATTTTCACACTTCTCCTTACACTAGGACAAAACCACACTAAAACTACCATCAGATTTCAATTTAACAACAAAAATTCTAGATTAAGATAAATTTAGTAAAGAATATAGGCAATACAAAGTGTGTGCAAATTGGAGATTAAAACCAGAGTGTATTTATTGAAATGGACCACTGAGAATGTGAATGTTACAACTGAATCAAGTCTGTACTTATGAAAGGAAAAAAGCTTTGATTTCTTTTAAGCTTGACCTAAATAATAGACAACAGGAATTTTCCACCCCTGGGCAATGAGGAGTTAACTGTGTCTATTGCATTATCTGCTGTTTGTGCCAGGTGGGAGAACAGACTCATCTCACAGAGAAATGCACACAGGCACAGACACAGAACTCCACATACTGTTTTCAGCACACAGCTATATATTTATACTTACACAGTTTGAGATACACAACGGCTTCATATCTCAAACTGCAGCTGATTTTGCATAGCTAGCATTAGAGATTGAAGACAAGAAGTTTTTTTATGTGCTCAGTTCCATTTGGATACAGCTACCTGTAAGAGAGAGAAAAATAAGCCACAATTTATTGCCCCCCAGCCTAACACACACTTCCCATAGAAGAAGTTGGCACACTACCCTTTGTAAATGATGGACAAAGTGTCAGCCCTAACCCGAGATGAACTCAATGTCAATGTCATCACTGTCATTAATGGCAGAAGCTGCCATTCAAAAGCAGCGTGGGTTTATGTTGAGACAAATTAAAATGATTGGAATAGACCTTCACCTGAAATAAATTTGTCTAGCTTCAACTGAGGACATGGTCCATCACCTCTATGGCACACAGAGGGTCTCGTAATATTAGTGCAAAACAACTATCATTTTATTTCCTGTGGATTTACATTTAGCTATTGTCAAAAACATTTGATGAAGACCTAGCACATACGTGGGGGTTATAGGACACGTTACTGTAGCAACCAGAAGAATAATCTTTTTTTTCTTACATTAGTAATAATCTAAGGTAAGATCAAAATGAGGACAGTGAAAGTCAAAGAAATCTGTGTAACAGTACACCAGAGAAGTATATCACAGTCGTGTCAAGGGTTTTGAAGGAAATAGCATGTTCTAGTTTTCTATTACAGCAGCAGAATCTGCACAAGGTCTAATGATCAAAACCATTGATTTATTCCTGTCACAAGCCTTCAGTCCCCCCCGGCTTCTAATTAAATCCATCTTACATTCAGTTCTGGTATATAACCCTTCTGTTGTACACAAGATAAAACCACTTGCTGTACCTAATGCCTGCAGCCCGTATCATTACTCTGACAAAATGTTACCCTCAGACAAAGGACCTAAGAGTGGTCCATGTGGATAGGAACAGTATCTGAATCTTAAGACTTCAGAGTTATAGGACAGAGGGAGGGTGATTCCATCTCACCATTACAGTTTTAGTATTTTTTCAGTTTGCAGAAATTATTTTAGGACTGAAAATATCACTCTGGGTGCAATATTCAGCAACTTTGGTGCACAGTTGTAAGACTGGTTCTTGAAGGAGAAAAAAATGAAGTGTACACAGCTAATTTCCTGTACATACAATGTATTATGCTACTAACACAAATTCTGACATAGAGATTTAAGACCAAAATCTGGATTCTGATAAGCTTCAGATGCTTCAGTGTCTATATCTAAGATTTTGCTTCTATTTTTCTAAACACTGAGGACCTATGTGGAACTGTGGTTTCAAGGGGGTAGATGAAGAGACAATACAAACTGCATGTTGCCTTGTAATTAAATACTCTATCCCCTGCAGGTAAAGAATAATAATAATATAGCAATCATTTTTTCTGACATTTCAGAGCTGAGATCCTTAAATTAAAAGCCTTAATAATTATATTTTTCCAGTATAAGATGTTTAAGTATCTGTATAGTTTTCTTTCATGATCTTCACATGTATATTTGTGTGTGCGAACATCAAAGTGGCAATTTATGATCCTAATGCTTTTGTGTCTTAAATGAGAATACTACAGTCTTTCATATCTTTTCAGATGTTGGTTTTCTGCCTCAGCTTGATTGTAACACTAAATCCACTGCATGTTCAGAGACCTGAGGAAAAGGTTGTGATACCAATAAAATATTACATTTCAAATTAAAGATTATTTTTTGCTATTATTTAAAATTACAGGGAAAAAAATCATAACCATATGCCTCACTGTAAAGGAATTTCAGCAGTTATGGCTTCTCATTCATCTTCAGGTATGTGGTGGTGCAATTCCTTCCCCGTCCCTCTCCTTGCTAGACCACTCCATGCTTGGTGTGATTCCAATCCCCCTCCTTGCTGGGCCACTTGGAGCTTGGTGCGACTTCAACCCCGCTCCTCAACCACATACTAACCTAGGATAGTATGGATTTCAAATGGCAGTGGACTAGAGAGTTGAGGCACCCCCTTGATGTGCCTGGCTCCTGCTTTCCCTATCTCTTGGTCGTGGTGATAACAGTCCAGCATCTTCTGACAGCCTGGTACAGCAGTACCTGGGCTGTGGCTGAGGGAGGGCGGTAACAGAACTGTGCATCTAACAAGTTCTACACCTGCACAACTGGTGGAAAACACAAGGATATTTCATCACTTGAGTTGGGACGGAGTGGAAAAGTACCTGACGAAAGTCAATAATCTTGGACCTTATAAATAGCGACCCCAAGTGAGACCCTTTGAGCTCTCCTCAATAACAGTGGGTCTGTGACCAGCATCTCCCCTGATCTGGGATGCCTCTCAGGTACCAGAGAAGCTTAAGGCACCGTCCACCGTTAGAGCCAATAGGAGGCCAGGGTGAAGTCAACTTGCTCAAGTCTCAATTATCACCAGTTGAGGAATGCCGATGTGTTGTGTTTACTCTAAACTCAAGAAGAGGGAAATTTTAACTTTGAGCTAGCTTCTCTTTCACCCACTCACTGTCTCTACCTACAGATGTGTTTAAGTATACACAGTTATTTTCACAAGTGTGAGTGTATACTTATTTTACTGGATCCAAATACTTTTGTCTGTGTGTTTGTATGTCTTGTGTTTGTGAATGCGCATGTATATGCCCTGGAGGTATTTAAGAGTCGGGTTGACATAGCGCTTAGGGATATGGTGTAGTTGGGAACTGTCAATGTTAGGTTAATGGTTGGACTGGATGATCTTCAAGGTCTTTTCCAACCTAGACGATTCTGTGATTCTGTGATACTTATTGATTTAAAAGTACCATATAGTAAGTTAGTGTGAACCTTGTCATCTTTGAATCTGTAGTTAAGTTGCTATTTTAACATATTTTACTGAATTATTTTGTAAATCTTTAATTGGTTAATGATTAAGTACTGTTAGTCATTAATAAATCTTGATTTGATGCTAAATCATTACAGTGTCAATACTTTACAGTATGGGTGAATGAGTATTTCAGGTAGAAAGCATTCAATAAAAGTACAAATCTGAGCCTGAAAATAATTAGCCGTGTTTAAATACGTGAATATATAAACATTCAAAACACAGTTTCAAATTTCTAGCCTACCCATTACCAAACAAATAAAAACCTGTCATTGCTAAAACTGAAGTACTTGATGCCAATTGATAAAGCAATAAGAACTCATGGATTTATTTTATGTATCTTTTGTTTCAATCAATTAGTATAAGAACAGAGTTAAGTTAGTTTGTATTACATTCCCTTAGGCTAAGAGGCTTGGGGAGAGAAAGGAAATTCTTTTTTTATTAATCTGTATTTTATGCACCTGAGTTTATAAATCACTTAACACAGTGGCATTTCAATCTAACATTTTTTAAAAAAATAATAACTAAGAACCATGTAGCAGACTGGAAAGCAAACAAGAGTCAGCACACCTGGGATCCGTCTTTTCGCATCTTGTTCCTGTCATATTTTCACTCTAAACACAGAGTGTGTGTGTGTGTGTGTGTGTGTGAGAAACATATTTTTAAAAACTCTCCTAGTAAACCAAAGACTACTTAAAACTCAACGCTACATTTTTCCCAATAAATTAAAAATTTTGAAGATCAGAGCAACCTAAAGTATTAATATAAATATAGATTTTAATTTAAGCACTGAATATGGTGCATGCTATTAACATCAAAAGGGGGTTGCAGTATTCTAGCTTATACAATAAATATGAAAGTCACTGTTCTATAATTCAACAAATACCATCACTTTTCTGTTAGAACAACCAAAAAGATATGCATTCATCCATGCTGGATTTTACTAACAGGCTTTTTCTTTTTTCCTCCATTTGATTTATTTATACTATGCATGTTTGACTATTAATTGATCAGTGTCACTCAGTTTTGATTTATAAACTCAAATAGCAGCAATGAGTTGCATTGCCATGATTTTTAAAAATACTGCATAAATTACTAAATTTTAGTTTTGATAGAATATTGTCAAAAGCACATAATGCCTCAGGGATTCTTCATTTAGATACTATTACCCTTCTCCAAACAACATGCTTTGCTTTAGGAAGACCAACACTTGACCTTCCCTTTCTCTGAAATAGTCTTTTTTATAAGGAATGATAGTGTGTGGTGATGGATGCTAGGTAGATCAATCCTGCCTTGGGTAGTGAAAGAAAATCATTGCACAGAAAGACCACTGCTTATTACAAGAATGTAGCAGAATAAATACTTCAATTGATAGAATATTTACTACTATTAAATAAAGACACCAATTCAAAGGTAAGTGATTTAAGCAAATGGAACTCCAGGTGATTGGACACCATCTATAAGCAGAGGGGAAAATATTTTCCAGTCGTTGCACAAGAATTCATACACAATCAAATAAATGCATGTAACCCATTTTTACCTTAAATTGAATAACCAATTTGTCATAAGCCTTATTGTCCCAATCCATTGGGACATGGAACGTGTCAATATGAACTATAAACTTGCATGGACAACTTAAAAGAAGAGCAGACATTAATCCTTTTAAGCATTTCATCAGTTACTCAAAACTTTTGTGCAGGGACCTTTTTCCTCACATACTTTGACTCTTTTATTTATTAGGTGCCATATCACAGAAACATAGAATGGTTTGGGTTGGAAGGCACCTTAAAGATCATAAAAATTCCAGCCCCACTCCCATGGGCAGGGACACCTTCCACTAGATCAGGTTGCTCAAAGCCCCGTCCAACCTGACCTTTACCACTTCTAGGGAGGGAGTATCCATGAACTGTCTGGGCAACCTGTTCCGGTGTCACACTACACTCACACTGAAGGACTTCTTCCTTACATCTAATCTCAATCTACCCCCTGTCAGTTTAGAACAGTTACCTGTCATCCTATCACTACACTTCTTATTTTCTGTAGGCTCCCTTTAAGAACTGGCAGGCCACTGTAAGGTCTCCCGGGGGCCTCCTCTTCTCCAGGCTAAACAACCCCAACTCTCTCAACCTCTCCTCATAAGGAAGGTGCTCCAGCCCCCTGATCATCTTCATGGCCCTTCTCTGGACTCACTCAAGCAGGTCCATGTCCTTCTTATGTTGGGGCCCCAGAGCTGGACACAGTACTCCAGGTGGGGTCTCATGAGAACAGAGTAGAGGGGGAGAATCACCTCCCTCAATCTGCTGGTCACAATTGTCTTGATGCAGCCCAGGATATGATTGGCTTTCTGGGATGCGAGGGCACATTGCTGGCTTATAGTCATCCACTAATACACCCAAGTCCTTCTCCTCAGGGCTGTTCTCAACCCACGCATCACCCAGCCTGTATTTGTGCTTGGGATTGCCTTGACCCATGTGCAGGACCTTGCACTTGGCCTTGTTGAGCTTCATGAGGTTTGCACAGGCCCACCTCTCAGGCCTGTCCAGGTCCCTCTGGATGGCACATCCCTTTCCTCCAGCGTGTCGACTGCAACACACAGCTTGGTGTCATCGGCAAACTTGCTGAGGGTGCACTTGGTCCCACTGTCAATGTCGCCAACAATGATGTTGAACAGCACCAGTCCTAACACCAACCCCTGAGGAACGCCACTTGTCACTGCTCTCAACTTGGACATTGAGCTGCAACAATGCCTTCTTTGCCTCAGTCTTTAATAACAAGACTAGTTGTACTGAGGGAATCCAGCCTCCTCAGCCAGAAGACAGAGACTGGGAGAACGACAATCCAGGAGGAGTTAGTCAGTGACCTACTGCATCACATAGACACACACAAGTCTATGGGACCGGATGGGATACATCCAAGGGTGCTGAAGGAGCTGGCTGGGGTGCTCGCCAAGCTGCTTTCCATCATTTACCAGCAGTCCTGGCTGACCGGGGAGGTCCCGACAGATTGGAAATCAGCCAATGTGATGTCCATATATAAGAAAGTTCGGAAGGATGATCCGGGAAATTACAGGCCTGTCAGCTTGACTTCGGTGCCCAGGAAGCTGATGGAGCAGCTCATCCTGAGTACCATCACACAACACATGCGGGACAACCAGATGATCAGGCCCAGTCAGCATGGGTTTATGAAAGGCAGGTCCTGCTTGACAAACCTGATCTCCTTCTGCGACAGGGTGACCTGCTTATTGGATGAGGGAAAGTCCGTGGACGTTGTCTACCTTGACTTTAGTAAGGCCTTTGACACCATTTCTCATAGCATTCTCCTGGCAAAACTGGCTGCTCGAGGCTTGGATGAGCACACGCTTTGCTGGGTGAAAAACTGGCTGGATGGCCAGGCCCAAAGAGTTGTGGTGAACGGAGTTAAATCCAGTTGGTGGCGGGTCGTGAGTGGTGTCCCCCAGGGCTTGGTTTTGGGGCCACTCCTGTTTAACATCTTTACTGATGATCTAGACGAGGAAATCGAGTGCACCCTCAGTAAGTTTGCAGGCAACACCAAATTGGGTGGGAGTGTTGATCTGCTTGAGGGTAGGGAGGCTCTGCAGAGAGATCTGGACTGGCTGGAGCGATGGGCTAAGGCCAACTATATGAGTTTCAATAAAGCCAAATGCCGGGTGCTGCACTTTGGCCACAACAACCCCCAGCAGCGCTACAGGCTTGGGGAGGAGTGGCTGGAGAGCTGCCAGTCAGAGAGGGACCTGGGGGTGTTGACTGACAGCTGGCTGAACATGAGCCAGCAGTGTGCCCAGGTGGCCAAGAAGGCCAATGACATGCTGGCTTGTATCAGCAATAGTGTGGCCAGCAGGGACAGGGAAGTGATCTTACCCCTGTACTCGGCACTGGTGAGGCCGCACCTCGATTACTGTGTTCAGTTTTGGGCCCCTCACTACAAAAAGGACATTGAATTACTCGAGCGTGTCCAGAGAAGGGCAACGAAGCTGGTGAAGCGTCTGGAGCACATGTCGTACGAGGAGCGGCTGAGGGAACTGGGGTTGTTTAGTCTGTAGAAGAGGAGGCTGAAAGGAGACCTCGTCGGCCTCTACAACTACCTGAAAGGAGGTTGCAGAGAGCTGGGGATGAGTCTTTTTAACCAAGTAACAAGTGATAGGACAAGAGGTAATGGCCTCAAGTTGCACCAGGGAAGGTTTAGACTAGATACTAGGAAGCATTTCTTTACAGAACAGGTTGTTGGGCATTGTAATGTGCTGCCCATGGAGGTGGTGGAGTCCCCATCCCTGGAGGTGTTTAAGTGTCGGGCTGACATAGCCCTGAGGGATATGGTGTAGTTGAGAACTGTCAGTGTTAGGTTAACGGTTGGACTAGATGATCTTCAAGGTCCTTTCCAACCTAGATGATTCTGTGATTCTGTAATTTGAGTGCAATCATCTAGTCAGTTCCTTATCCACCAAATCCATGCCTCTCCAATTTAGATACAGCAATGTTGTGGACATATCTTTGGGGCAGAATGGCCTGTTTATGAAGCTGTATATTACCCACATAATGTTCACTATATTTCAGTTAGGGATTAACAGACTTCTGTAAAGCAATTAATAAAATGTAAATCCCACTCAGCTTCTCTGTTAAATTACATAGATAACTTTTCGAGTTTTTTGCTGGTGTAAACCAATGTAACTCCACTGAAATCAACATTGTCCTTACTTTAGATCGTCCAAGAATTTGGCTTAGATTCCTGCTTGCTGTAATTCATTGCTTAACAATTTCAAATCAGGCTGTCCTTGTGCAGTAAATTGAGAACACGAAATAGCTCTGTACTAGCACTGGGTGTGCAGGGAGACAACTTTCATCATTCAATAGACACCTCAATTTCTGGGCCTGCTCATGTTTGTCTTGTTCATTTTCCTTCACAGTCACTCTACAAGAAATCTTTTCCTCTCTACTGCACGAGCACTTTGGCTATGAAGGTGTATGCCTGAGTGATGATCTTTCTCCCTGTGTCATAAACATGACAATGCCATGGTCAGAAGATTCCTTTGTAAAAAGTTTTACAGGGCTTCTCATGCAAGAAATCAGGGAGAAGACATGAAATATGGGGTTTCCTTGGAATTTTCACTACTATAATGCATTTTGGGGATTACAGTGACCTTGTGAACCTGTAATTGTGTGCCTCATATGTTCCCAGTTATATTGCAGGTATCGTCTAGTACCTATGACTGCTCCAAACAAAAAGCAATTCACATTGGTGAGATCTGGTAAAATGTCTGTTCTTTATTTAGTGCCACAGAAATACAGAAAGCCAGACAGAAAATGATTTAGTAGTTGAGCTACCTGAGTTTCGCTTGACATTGATTTGACAAAGGTAGATGGTCTCAGATCTTCAAAGCTGTTTAGTCACCTGTCTGCTATCAAACTCAGTGGGAATTCAACATCTAAACAACTTGTGAATCTTAGCTTTAGCTTTTCTAGTCTCCTGTCTGCATTTCCCAGTACACCAGTATCTTCATGCCCCAGTCTTCCTTTTCCATTAGGGACCAGAGAGGGAGAGAAACATGGGACATTCCTGCAAATCCCCATGTCTAGCCAGAGCTGCATCAGGTTCCAGTATTCGTCTGCTTTGTGCCTCATTTACCTCTTGTTACAAAAATAAAAATAACAAAATAATAATTTAAAATGTAGAAGTAAAACAGTTTATCTCTTCAGTAGAGCGTGCAAATGACTAATGACAGTCACTTGCTCAGTGTAGTGGTGATCATGGAGATGAGAAAGAGAATCTGCACAAGAAATGAGGTACCTGTCCAGATAAATTTGTCACTTGCATAACAACACAATACGCAGTATAACTAAAAACTGTACAGCTTTACAGCCCTAAGGCATACTGCTTTTCTCTTTGGGTGTCACAAAAACAGTGTTATGAATATTCCACCATTACTTTATATTTTATGAGATTCCCCCAAAACCACTTAAAAACAGTAAATTCATCCACTGGACAAAGACAATACAAGCAAAAGTCCAAGGGACAAGAACTTGCCATGAGGAAATTTAGAGAGATATGGATAACCAGACACAAAGTGAATGGACTACTGCCTCTTCACTGTGTAAACAGCAGATTGTGGTAATCCTGTTCTTCAAGGATAAAAATGTCATTTTTCCATTCCCACACAAAAGATGTGTAGTTTCTTCTCAAACCACACAACAAACACTAAAGAAAAAGGACCTGTCTTCCTCCCTCTGCCTCTGTATTCTACATTCATTGCCCTTGCATGGCAAATATGCTCTTAGTATTCATAATCTGTAGCCAAATAATATACCGAGGTCCCACCACAGATCCGGACCCCATTGTGCTAGGCACTGGACAGCAACATAGTAAGAGGCAAGATACCCTGAAAATTGAACAAACATAGAGGTAAATAAAGTCAGATGAAGTAGCTTACTCAAGATCACAGATGACATCTGTAGTAGGCTGGAGATATGGTTCCATCCCAATTCATTACAGCAGGAAAAGCCAGCTATAAAATCTATGTCCAGTTAGCCAAGCAACATGTAATCCCAATGCTACTCCCTGTTCATATCTGAAGGGCCCTTAGGAAGAAGCACAGGCTGTATCAGGCAGCCCACTGCCAGACCTCCTCTTCCCAGAACTCCTCAGCTGTGGACAAAGAGAGAGACCAGAGATTGACACCAGAAGGGCAGATGTTAGGTGGACCAATACATCCTCTGCAAGGCATATTTGCATATCAAGAAGAATACAGGATGGCTGAGCTCCAGGGTGGGTGAAAGTATGTGTCAGGTGCAATAAAGTTGAGCTGAGCACAGTTAATAAATCCAGTGAATGTGGGATGCATGTTCCACATGTTGATCCACTCCGAAGGGAAGGCAGATGTGACAGAGGGACTGAGCGACACATGACTAAAGCACACTAACATCACTGAAGGAAGTTTATTGACCCAGACCAGATATAAAAGTTTACTTCTGGTTTGAGTGATATTTGCTCATAAATTCCCATACTTCAGCTGTGGTTTCATTAACCTGCTTCCCTTTTTTATTTATCTGTTATTCACATTTTGAAACTAGTTCATTTTCAAGCATTGATTTACTGAGATACAACCATTGCTTCATTTAGCTGTGCTCAGACACTAACATACAAGCTCACATATCTAAAGCTGGACCTGGAGAGTAATACAGTAAACCCAGGCTCTGCTGGGCACCAGCCTCACAAGTAGTAATTAATTATGTAAATTGGTCCTTTGAGCATTGCTGGAGTTTCTCTTCATGATAACTGTGAGGTAAAGCCTTTAGTCAGATCCTCCAGTCTTATGAATATTAATTCCAGAAAATAATTTGAGCAAATAATTAAATTGTTAAGGCTCATATATGCTTTGTGAAGCCACTGTGTTTAGTCATGTCCAAATTTTGTTGTAGGGACCACTGAAAAATGCAGAATAAACAATTTCATTCAATCACCGTTTATTTTGTCATCCATTTTCCTTTCCTAGCAAAAAGGCTTTCCTCTCACTTCTGCATTTATTTATGTAATTTCATGGAGTGATATAGTGGAGAAACAAACATTCACTTCAATATTTCTTCCCTAATACGTAAAACATGAGGGACCCTAGGGGACCAGGTTTTAAAAAACAATAGTGTATTTCCAACAGCAACATCAACAAACAGAATTTTTTCCAGATACAAGTTATCTGAATCCCCAAATATAATATTTCTCTTTGATTCGCTGCTCTATCTTGCCTACAGTTAGCATAAGAATTATATCAGTTCAACAAAACTGCTTACAGAGAATACACATGCAATTATATTGAAGCTGGCATAAAGGACAGTTGGTTTCTGATAGGACACTGGAGGAGATAAGCCTTCATTTTAATTTTGAAACAGGACATTTAGTATCATACCTGAAGATGGCATATATTGTTCTTGATCCACTGACTACAAAGGAGAGGCATTGAATCCCACAGTGAGGTTTATAAAAAAACCCCTACAGTATACTGCCCTTTCATGCATGCAGAAGTTCACATTGACATAAAAAAAGATCTCTATAGGTCTATTCAAGGAAAGTTTGGCCTCATTTTCTTCAGTTCTTAGAGCCGTGTTTTTATTATTTTGAATGCATGAAACAAAATTCTCACATTTGTCATATAGTGCATATAACAGACTTTTTTCAACACTGCAAAACTTCAGCTTTATGCAACATCTGTTGATTTCATAATATGACATAAAACTCAGAGTGATAACTTGTTTTATCTGTTTCAAAAAACAGAATTTAGAAATTTTATGTCCAATTTTATTTGTGGGTTTAATGTATTAGTAACAGATCTTGTACTAAACATCATCACTTCTTTATGAGGCATGATTTTAAAATATCATTTGACTACAGTGAATGTTCATTTTGTTACAAACATGATATAAAAATATGACACATGACATGCTTTCTCTAAAGGACATGCTATTTCTGGGGGTGCATTTCAGAAGTTCTGCTATAAACCATCTGATCTACTAAGTATGATAGCTACAAAACACCATTTTCAGGACAGTACAACTTATTTATAAAGTCTGCCTTTTTAACGTTACCCTTAGGAAACCTCTGAATGTGCCAGGTGTCCCAGTTGAACCATAAAATGATGACATTATTAATATATATATGTGAATTATCACTTTTAAATAGAAAAATATGGTAGATAATAAAAAAATGTTTCTATAAAATATGAAAAGAAATTTTGGCTCAGACTAAACATATATGCAAAGAAAAAGAAAAGGAGATCATCACAAGGACCAAGCACATTTACAAAAAGATTACCTGTGAAATTATTTTCCAATTTCAGATATTGATTTTGGTATAATCATCAGAATAAACATCACTACATGTCAATACTCTTTTCTTTTTCTTTTTTCTTTTTCTGAGTACCTGAAATATTGCAGTGAAAAAAATGAAAATATAAGACAATTTTGTAAATTCACATTTTGGACCATTTTCACAGAAGACATTAGATATTCTACATAATGGAAGCCTCAATATCACTTTCATTGTATTGGATCATTTGGATTTATGATATGCTTCATCCTTAAGGGAGTTTAGTCACCTTCTGACAGTACGTATACCTTTCACTCACTATAGAGAGATCCTGTACAACTAATTTAACCTATATGTAGTCATTAGTTTAACCTATATGTAGTCATTAGTTGGCTATATTTTTTTCTTCCACAGAAATGTCTAGGACAAATTGGTTTTGCCACAAAATGCTAGCGAATGAAAAGAAGGCTTATCCAAAAAGAAACAGGATTGTTTTCTGTTCCAATTGTCTGTACTGAAAGAAACCCCACCCCTCAAAAAAAGAACCCCTAAAAGAGTAAATCTGATATTCATATTTGTGAGCTCAGTAAAAGAGTACAGTAACTGGCATGCCGGTGCACCTCCAAAGCTCTTAAGAGATGACTGATGTACAACATGATGTGGTGAAAGGCTGGAATCTGTAAGAGTGTGAAGTGACCACACATCCATTATTGGAAGTGTTTTCATTTTGGTCTCTGTGCATTTTTTTAAAGCTACTGAGCAATAAGTTTTATGGTCCTGAAAATGATACGCATTTATTGATAAGAATTATCTAAAAAAGAAATTAAAAAAAAAAAAAGAAAATAGACAGAATTAGAACAGAATCTATTGATTCCAAATTTTTTTTTAATATTTATAGAACAAGATTTTCTAGTTAACTGGAATAAACTATTTATTATAAAACTTGTTCATGGGAGAAATGGGTACTGTTTTCAGTTCTGCATGAAAACATGTTTTGACATATTAGTGTCTTCCACACAGTCTAAAACCTGGGTTTTAGAAATAAAGAAAATGTTCCCATGGGTCAGAATTTCAATTTTTGAACAATGCTACAAATACATACGTTTGTTGTCATTTATATTAAGGATCATTTTCATTACCTTCTGATTAAGAAAAAAATGTAATAAGGATTCATATTAACTATTAATTTTGTCTTGCAAATATAATTTCTAAAATAAAAGTATTGGCATTGCAACTGAAACAAAACAGCACAAATACAGTTTTTAAGATATTTAAATCTCTCAAGTGCGTTTCATCTCAAACTCAGTTTTTATTTGTCTAATGAAAAATTGCTGAGGAAAATGATAAGCACTTAAAAGTATTTGAACGGACATGATTTCTACTAGATACACATGCATATTTATCTAGTGTGAGCTTTGGGAAATGAATGATCTTTTTGCTAATAAACAGTAATGATTCCTTCTGATCAGCTTTATCTTAATGTAGTTCTCTCCATTACTGGTGATGGGATTCATACCAGCCAACCTGTAATAAAAGACATTAGCCACCTAACCAAAGGTCTCATAGAACAGCACAGCACATTTTGAAATGAAAAGCCTTTCAGGGCGGGGGGATCAGTATTACTTAGGCAATACCATAAAATCTATTACCAAACATGAAGAATAATGAAGCATGGCAGCCATAAAAGGTGGAATGAAAATGTTCAGTTAATAAGAAGAATGGATTTGCTTTGCTGGAGCTTTCCAGTGACATTTGGGGGTGGGATTTGAGTGTTTAGCTCCTATTTGGTTAGTTGGGTCTGTTCTTTTCTGTCAGCAGTGATCCCCTTTGGCATGCAAACTACTAAATCAACATGATTAATAAGGTTTGCAATATAGCAGATATATGACAGTTATACAGCCTGTACTTCAAGGTTAATTTGAGGCCAAGTTCACTTCATTCTAGACTAAGCTATGCAAGCAGGAGGCTATACCATGCCTAGCCCCCACAGTCCTTGTGAGTGCTTTCCACTTTCTGAACACCATGCTGGAAAGGGAAGGCAAGAGGGCAGGGGGCATGGAGATTTTAGCGGGAATTGACTGTGTCCTACCTTTTATTTCATGAGCATAGAAGGTAAAGGAAGGAAGTAATCAGTCTTTGGAGGTCTGTCTTAGGGCACTGTGGAGAGAAGACCAGAGGGAGATTTTCTTTAGAAGCATTTTGATAAACACAGTTGAGATGACTTTTAACACTTGAGCACAGCCAACTCTTAAAAGCCCATAACCTGCCTGTTGCATACAAAAGCTATGGACCTCACAAGGTTTCTACCTGTTTTACACTGTCAGTGAAGTACCGATGACATAGCAGGGGAGAGAAAAGGACACAAATTTTGATCTTTCAATGTTGACGTAAAAATAGAGCCTTGACAATAGTACCCTCTGGAAGGCTTCCAGGGTTTGGTACACAAGCTGACAAAGAACCTTGTTAAAATACAGTTGCAGAAGTAATGTAAGGCAGTCAGGGGATGATTTTTAGAAACCTTTGAAATATACCAATCCTATAAAAAAGGGAATTTGACTTAAAAGTTATAAATGAGTTGAGGTTGTTGGTTTGGGGTTTGGTTTTGTTTTAATAAAGATTAGGGGGAATCTAACAAGGGAATAAGAGAAAACAGTCTGAGATGATTCATCCTCTAAGAGTAAAATCTTCATCCTCAAAAAAAGATAGAATTCAATAAACCTCAGATAGGAAACATCAAAGAATACTCTCACCCTAGAAATATGGACCTAAAAATAGACAACTAGATCAAAGGAAAACATGTGTTTATAACATACTAGAAGTCTATAAATACTGAAAAATCTATAAAATAAGATGAATGAACTGCAGGGACTGATTTGAAGTGAGGGTACGGACATAATAAACATGGAAAAACTTGGACTGAGAAATAGATCACTTGTGTGCCTTGGGAAACAAGTAGATAACATTTAGGACTGACAGAGTAGAACAGGCTGCTAGAGAAAAGTTTCATAAGTTAAAGGAAGCTTAGAGTTAAATATAGTACATACACTAACTGTAACAATTATCATGCTTAGATTAAAGGAATATATTGTTCGGGTTATATTATATCATCATGTCTCCATGATAGTGATTCAGAAAAGCTAACATTAAGGCAACTGCAAGGAAAGAAAAGACAATAATAATTGGACACTTTAATTAACCCTCAGATTATCTGGGAAAATGTAACAATGAGTTAGATAAAGAGTTACATAGTGAAATACCAAAATGGCCACTTTGTGAAATAACCAGGAGGAGAATACGCATGGTTCAAAATGCAGTAGCTGAAGCTGCAGCAGCACACTGTTTAAATAGTGTGCTCTCTTAGACTTCCCTAATTCAAAATCGCAGTATGATTGAAAAGTTTTCCCTCCTCCCCAAACCACATCAGCTTCATATAAGAGAAACTTCTGGGGGAAAAAAAAAAAAAAAAAAATAAAAAAAAAACAACAAGAAAGCATAGTAAAAGCCAATTAGAATGAGTAATTGAAATGAAAAAACAAAATGCAGTGAGGAAGATTGGAATAGTTTTAGCCAGGATAGAGTTAACTTTCCTTGGGCTGAGAGGGAGCACAGCTAGAGAGCTGGGTCCTGATCGATCACTGGAACATTCCATGTCATGTGATGTCAAAGCTCAGCATATAGGCGGGCACATGCTCTCTCACGCCCGTTTTTTTGTTTTCAGTTTCCGGATCGTCTGGGCAGAGTTCTCTGGTGCGGTCAGATCGCTGCTGGGGACGGGCTCTGTACCGGTCACCGCTCAGTGAGCCACTACTGCATTTTACCCATTTTGTACTATTATTACTGTTGGTTTTGCTAGTAATTTTTTTTTTTTTTTTTTAAATCAACCTACAAATTTCTTCTTTTGTCCCTCCCCTATTTCACTGGGGGGGGGGGGGGGGGGGGGGGGGAGTAAACAACTGGCCAAGTGGCAATTTGCTACCAGCTGAGTTCAACCTACAATACTGCTTAAAAACATCATGCCAAAAGAAATGTACAACCTCTGGCAAAAAGGTGTTAAAAAAAACCCCAAAAAACTAAAACCAGAACACACGGTTATATGGCAGAGTGAAGAAGGCTTTTATAGCATAAGAGCAACCACGCTGAGCCAGACCAAAGGTCGGCCAAGCCCCATGTCCCACTTCCATCAGTGATGACAAGCAGATTTTGAAGGAGGATCAAAATGATGAGGCATGCAGTAAATACTCTCTGAGGTCCCCAGAGATTTACTACTCAGGAGTTTCTTGAAACAGAAATAGCCTTTTAGTAGAATCAGGTCTCTGGTATTTTTGTCTAACATATCAAAGGGGTATTTTCATCCATGAAGTAGTCCAGTTGCTTTTTCAATGCATGCAAACCTTTAGCATCCGAAATATCCTGAGCAGAATTCTTCTAAAGTGTAACCAGTGGAGATGCATCTGCCACCAACTTAACAACCAGGTTTAGCTCAGTTTTACTGAATAACCTGTTTTTCAACTGTAAGGGGGTATGTAAGTTAACACCTTACAAGATCAGAAACTAAAATACACAAACTGAAGTGAGAAGGTGACAATTAACAACACAGGCATCACAGAGAAAAATACTGACATGTAACTACTAAGACTTATGGAAAAAGCATAGAATCTGCTTTTTGGCAACACCAAAGACCAACCCATGCCACAGCACAATGCAGCTGACACTTCCATACCACCATCCAACAGCTCATCCAGAGACTCCTTGCCCATCTCACAGGCCCATGAGTATAGGAATGGCAACTGTTAGTCCCTGTTGGGTGCACTAGCCATTAAATAATTGCAGTATGCTTATAAGTGGTTCACACACTGCTTGCAGTGTCTTTTTGTGTACAATAAAGAATGCTGGAAGAAAAGTGACCTGGTGAGGGAAGGTTATCTACATATTATGTAGAGAACTACCTAATTTTTTTTTTTTTTGCTTTGAACCTACCACCTGCTAACAGCATATGATACTCTCATTCTTGCTTTGGAAGAGAAAATGAACCATCTGTCTCTTTTTATCTTTTCCTTTTCCCTTATGATTGGACAGATTTCTGTCAAAGCCTTCCGTCAATTGTCACTTTTCAGACTGAATAGTCCTGGGCTATTTATGAATTCCTTTTACTGCCATTCTACATTTTTGATTATTCTCAGTGCCTTTCTGTGAACCTCTTCCAGTTCTGTTACATCCTTTCTTAGATTTTGGGATAACAGCTTTTTACACTGATATGATTATGTTTTCTGTTTTATTTTCTACTCTTTTCTTAATAATTCCTAACATTCAATTTACTTTTTTGACCACTGCTGAGCAGTGAGCTGACATTTTCATGGGGCTATTCATCATAACTCTAAGATCCCATTCCTGAATTATAGCAGCCAATACAGAGCACCTCACTAAAGAAGAAAGTATACTTTAAAAGTAGAATTTGTATCTAGACAAGGAAAATAACAAAAAAATAAGGTCTGTCATTTTAAATGTAAAAGCTGAAAAAAGAATGGGCTTCTAAATTAGCAAAACTAATAAAAATATATACACTGTGTTTGGCTTACATGGTAAGGTTTTGGTAGCAGGGGGGCTACAGGCATGTCTTCTGTGAGAAGATACCAAAAGCTTTCCCCATGTCCAACAGAACCAATGCCAATCAGCTGCAAGAGGGACCCACTGCTGGCCAAGGCTGAGCCCATCAGTGATGGTGGTACCACCTCTGTGATAACATATCTAAGAAGGGGAAAAATTTGCTGCATGACAGCAATTGCAGCTGGGAGAGAAGAGTGAGAATATGTGAGAGAAACAGCCCTGCAGCCACCAAGGTCAGTGAAGAAGGAGGGGCAGGAGGTGCTCCAGGCACCAGAGCAGAGATTCCCCTGCAGCCTGTGGTGCAGCCCATGGTGAGGCAGCTGTGCCCTGCACCCATGGAGGTTCATGGTGGAGTAGGTGGAGATGCCCTAAAGGAAGCTGCAGTCTGTGGAGAGCCCATACCAGAGCAGGCTCCTAGCAGGAGCTGCAGGCCATGGAGAGGAGTCCATGCTGAAGCAGTTAATGAAGAACTGCAGCCCATGGGAAAGACCCATGTTGGAGCAGGGGAAGACCATGAGGAGAAAAAGGCAGCAGAAATTAAGTGTTATGAACTGACCACAACACCATTCCCTGTCCTCTTGCACTGCTCAGGGGGGGGAGGTAGAGGAGTTAGCAGTGAAGTTGAGCCCAGGAAGAAAGGGGGGTGTGGGTGGAAGGTGGTTTTAGATTTGTTCTTATTTCTCATTATAGTGCTCTGTTGGATAAATAAATTAAATTTACTTCCCCAAAGTCAAGTGTGTTTTGCCCATAACAGTAAACAGTGGGTGATCTGCTTGTCCTTATCTTGACCCACAAGCTTTTCAAACCTATTTTCTCCCCCTGTCCTGCTGAGGAGCAGATGATTGAGATGTAAAAAGAACAGAAAAGATATGTCCACAGCAGAAAAACTGACTGAATATTTTGCATCAGTGTTCACTGTGGAAGTTGGAGGCAGATTTTCCTATGACATATGAGTCATGAAACAGTCTCAAACTAAAGTATCAGCGGAAGAGGTTTTAGCATAATTTAATGAAATGAAGAGTAAAATATCTACAGTACCATATGCTATTCATTTGAGAGCTCTGGAGGAACTCAAATAGTAAATTGTGTAATTGTTAACTGTGGTATATAATTTATTACTAAAATCACCATTAGTAAAGGAATAGAATTTGGCAAAAGTTACAGATTTAAAAATTGATCATTCAGGAAGGTATCAGAAATTATAGGTCAGTATATCTGACTTTTGTAGTCTACAAATTTCTAGAAACTGTGGTAGATTTAGCAGAAACATAAATGTACATGAAGCAATAAGACATAGAAAACAGTGCTATTGTAGAGGGGTTCTTGTAGAGGGAAATTGTACTTCACAAAACTTTTAGAGTTCTTTAAAGAATCAATAAGCATGTAGATAACCATGGTCTAATTGGTGTAGTGGTTTTGGATTTGAAAAAGCTTTTGACAAATTCCCGAATAAAGAGAGACATCTATGATAAGGTGGCAAGAAACACTGTTTTCACAGTGGAAGGATATTGCCATTGATGTGGCTGAATTATTTGAATTATTTGAGCTAGGACTTGTGATGTTCAACAAAAGAGATATTCTGAGGAAAGGTGATGTGGAAAAGTTTGCTGATGACAAACTACTCGAGGTAGTCAAAAGTGAAAGTAATTGCAGAGGTTTGCAGAAAGAGCTCACAAAACTGACTGAGTGAATGAAGGAAGTTCAATGTCACTAAGTACAAAGCAATGCAAATGGAGAAAAAAAGATAACACATACACAGTTTGGGTCTTTAAATTACCTGTCTCTCATAGTAAAAGCTCTTGGATGGCTCAGTGAAAAGATCTATCATAGTCAAAAAGACATTAGGAAATTATTAAGAATTATAAAAGAAAAATGGAGAACAAAACTGTCACTGTGCTACTGTATAAAACCATGCTGTATTAAAAACTTGAATACTCTCTGCAATTCTGGTCACCCAATTAAAAATTACATAGCAGATTTTTCTTGAAAAGCTGCCCTTCCTACTTCCCAGTGACATGTTCAGATAAAATTAGAGAGGTTCTTCACTTCACCTGTTCTCCTTAAATAAAAAGTCATTTCTGTGATAATGGAGTGAGCTGGACTAGACCTGAGGTGTGCCTGTCTATTTGATTTTATATCGGTTGATCTAAAAGAGGATATTACATCTCCCTGCAAATCTTGACTCTCTAACTCTCCCAAGGCCTTTGAAAAAATAACATAAAGAGCTTCCTAGCAGCCTCTACTTCTTATTGGTTAGCTGAGGAGAGAATCTGGGCTTCTTCTCTGAGCAACTTGTGGCCCACTTGTCCACACCTCATCACTGAAGGGCAAATTTCTATGTCCTCCAGAATCTGTTCCAAACTACATTTTAGGAGGCCTCTTCTAGCTTGGAATCTAATCTGAAACTTTTTTCCCTACTTCAAAATGAGTGAGATATGCATCTTGCTTTTCACCATCTATTATTATCAGAGAACTCTTCCCTCGACGGCTTTGCAGGAATATCTAGTTATAAACATTAATATCTTAGAAACACCCATCTGATCTAATATTGCAGAAAACAGGCATTGCTTTTAAGTATCTTTCATAGTGAGTAATCTACAAGCAGGCTCTATTTACAGCTGAAGTCAGTGTCCTTGTACCTTTTCCATTTAGGCTAAAGAGCAGTAAAAAGGTTTCATTCATCATAATCTTCATGCTACTAGGAACAGAGGAACAAGAATTGTTTCCGGACTCTTCTGAAACAGAGATGGAAGAAAAATCTTTGTCCTAAAGCATGTTGAAGTACTAACACATTGTAAATTCAGATACAGATCAGGTGAATTATGGGACTCTAGGTACAAAATGAATGCACTAGCATTCATCTGTAGTTTGTGTCTTTACAGATAGAAGTGCATGAATAATCTCTTAACAGAGAAAAAAATGAAGGGCTAAAGTAGGAGTCTCATGTTTATTTCCTCACTTTAATGACGAAACCAGAAAAGGGGTAGAAATGTCACTGAGTTCAATGTGATGGATTGGTCTATATGCCTGAACATTAGGAACAAGACACCCTCAATATCTGAAAGAAGACTGCCTAGAATGTAAACATTAGATAGAATTGAAATCGGCAGTTTCCATGGGCCCCCTACCAAGAGAATGCACAGGGGGTGTACATGCTTTATTGCTTGACACTCATGCATAAAGACAACACAGCTTCTGCAATCTAAGTGAATGTCCTTAGCTTTAATGTTCCATTGAAATTTTGCTGAAATGTAAAACATTTCAAAGGAACAAAACGTTTTCTCAAGCAGAGATTATTTGACTGAGATTTTTCTCTTATGGAAGATAATTCCTAGAATAGACATATATTGGAAAAGCCAAACTGCTAGGGTCACTGCTGGTACCACAAAAATATTCAAAGCAACCTTCCAACATCAAAGTACATACGTAGTTGAACTGCTCATTCAAGCCATGACAGCAATGCTGCAATAGCTGCACCCATGCAGCACCCCTCACAGACTGTGATGGAATCAGATTTCATTGATCTTTGTCACAATATAATCCTGAATCAATTGTACTGGCACAACTAAGCGGTGTCAAAGGGCTGCACATGAGTAAGAAGAATTGGCTGAAGGTGGTGACAGTCTGAGCTTTTTAAACCAACTTTGCTCACAGAGGCAAATTTTCATGGAACTGCAGATGATCTACATAAGAATGGAGAATCAGGCTCATATTTGTTTGAAGAACTGTAGGAAGGATTTTGCCTCACTTTTTTTTTTTTTTTTTTAAGAAAGTGCATCGACTAAAATATCTCTCTTCATAAAATGGATTTTTGTCCATGCAGTAGTTAGCCTTAGAGCATGATTAGTATCACAAAAAGCAGTGCAGTTCTGAACAGAGTCTCTTTCAAAAACAGAAGGTATGTGCAATCTGACAAGATCCTTGCAGCATCCACCTTGTACAGAACTCACAGGGAGAAATACGCATTTAAAAAACAATTTGGTTTACAAATTGAAATAAAATACTTCAGACAATTTTTCTGGAGAAACAACGAGGGACAAAATACAGGTCTGTAAGAAGAAACTGCTGGGCAAAATTAAAGGAAACACATAAAAATGAATCCCCATTAACAACTATCTATGAGATACCTCTAGTCATATCTCATGTTTTAATATGATAGCATAACTATTCCAGTATCAAGCTTGAATCATCATCTAAACAACCGTGCCATGATAATACTTTCAGTGTTTCTCACTCAGTATGTAGGACAAGTACTTCATAAGCAGTTCATAAAAAGAAGACAAATGTGAATTTTGTAAGCATTGTATGGCCTTTTTCACAATCTTTCAGCTCTGTAGCTAAGTACTTTGTTCATATTTCAGGCCAACTGCAATGAGTATGTGTTGTTTTGAAGGGTTTTTTTCCCCTTTTTCATGTCGTTTTAAATATTCCTTTGTGACTCTTTAAAAGTTCAAAGATCTCTTGTAGCTGTTAAGTATCATCTGCCAACATCCATCTACTTCAACCACTCCCAATTCTTTAGGAGAAAAGCTTGCTTCTTTCTGGGAGTCTCACTCCAGAATAAAACTGGGTTAAAAAGTCCCGTGAGTGACAGAGATGTAGAAGCTGCAATCTTGCTCTGCTGGTTGTTCTCAGTACAAAGGCTGAATTTCAGCCTATTCACATTTAGGTGCTAAGATAGACAGGTTCTCCCTCTGGAGGCTTTCAAAGACATCTGCTGTTCTCCCTTCACTATATAGGAATCTTTGTCATATACCATAGCAGAATTAGGTATAAAAAATTGTCCAAGTTTTGTGTTTATGCCACTCAAACTGGATCCCAGATGAAACTTTTTTTCTTTTGTAAAGAGAGGGAAATCTTCCTCTAAAACAAAATTTCTCCATAGAAACTGAGAAGCTTTGCATTCTTTTCTGTTTGGAGTTTTTAATTTTATTTCATACAAATTTACACTGCAGATACTATAAAATATATTGCATATCAATCTGAGTTTTCAGCATTAAGCAATACTTTAGTATATTCTGCTAAACATTTTGGAAGCAACTGTTTAAAATAATTTAACACCTTCGCTCTGAATTTGTTCTTGTATTTATTTTTTTATAAGTTTATGTGACCTAATTTTTACAAATAATTTTTAAATAAATTGATAATTTAAATTAAGAACATAAAGGCACCTTTGAGTGTCGCTACAGTCAGGGTACAGGTAGACAGTAACCTTTGGGTTATGTGAAACAATTTTTGGACAATTTGGAAAAATGAAGTGACTAGAATAGCAACCCTGATACAAATTAAGCCCTCTTTCCAGAGATGTCCTAGAAGCAATTCTGTGACCAGCCAACTCTCAGGAAGACCACTGAGAGTGGTAACAAATAACACACAACCCTGGTTTTTAGATCATTTTGCTCAATACCATAGTGATACAGATACTGACAGGAGATTAATCCTTCTACTGACAAATGAGAAAATTGGGCTGCTGAAGTAGATTCTGGCTGTAGGCCTCCATACTAACAAAGACGATACTCCTCCTGGTGATATGTGAATATTATGAGAATTAGTTAAACATCACTTTCCTGCTATGTTTACAACTGACTGTGCTACTGCAAGGAACATTGCCAGAGTAATACAAACAGGTCTGCCCACTGCTAGGATTAGTTTCAGCAAACTGTTTCTCTTGTGCATCCAACTACGAAACATTTATGATATGCAAGTATAAAGGAACTGTCAAACTAGGTAAAATGGGGCAGCGAAGACATTTGTTAGGAACATTGTTCTTGTCATTATGGGTACCTTATTGCGAAAATGAGGATATTATGTTCTTTATTTGATCCCTAAAATTAACTTCTAATGCTTTGACAAAGGAGACTGCAAAACACAAGAAGTAGCTGAAGAAATGTGGTTAAAAGGCAACATACCAATGGTTACCCTATGCCAATTGCATGTGGAGAAAAGTAAGAGTGCATGGGTAACAGAACTGTGTTTTGCTATTAGAAGACTAGCACAAAAAGAAACAAAATCTGATATCTGTACTCCTATTAATTAATACCTTAGTCCTTGAAAATTTCTATTGTTTTTAATGACGTTGCTTATAAAATAGGTTGTTCCCCTTATGGTACGAGTCAGGGTGGCAGAGTCTATCTTAAAATGAATATGGCCTTGTAATATGTAAATAAGTTAGAAACTGCTTTTATAGACAGCTCAAAAATTATCAGGGAAGCCAGAACTCTACTAAATGATGTATGTTTTGTTTCTCCCACACTGTTTTTATCAAGTTTGATGTATTCAGCCTACAGCTGTAACATGACAATACCATGAAACACGGACTTCATCTTCATTCTTACTTATGTGATGATTTATCCAGGGAACAGGAAAATGCTTGTTACAGATTTATTTATTGATTTCCTTCCATTTCAACTAATAAAAATCCGGCCATCAGTATGTTTTCTGTAATATTGCCAAAAGTTGTCTCTGAATTGGGTTAATTTTATCACAAATACTCAGTATCCACAGTAAGGATACCCTCATTCAAAGACTTTTGTAAAATATTTGAGTTCATAAAGGGAGTAAGATTTGAGAGTTGAAATCCCTAATGCCAAATCCTGGATGGACCATTCAACCGTGATTTCCAAGAACAGACGTAACACACACTTTCAGCACTTCAGGTGTTTTATTTTCTGAATTCCCATAGGTTCTCTCCCTCTTTCTCTTCGAGAGGAGGTTGGTGTGACCTGGCCCTCCCTGTCACAGCTGTCTGAGCTCTGCCAGTAAGTGACAGACTGTTCACCTAGTTAGTAAAATGAGCTTCATTTCTAAATGATACAGTTTTCCTTTCTGAAAGCATATTCAATACAAGGTCAATAGAAACACTTTGGAGGTTCACAGTTCATTAGGGAAATCAGCAGAAGGGCTTGCTGCAGCTGGAGTTTATTTTAAATCATACTGGCATCTGTGAAGCAACAGCATCAAAAAATTATTGTTGTCAACAATGCTCTACGTTTGCTGTGGTCACCTTCCAGGGAATTGATCCAAATGAGCAAGCCAGCCACTCAAGAGTTTTATTTCAAAGCTATGCTCCCAGGGAAATGATATGTGGTGACAGAAAATGTTGGACCAGATTTTCAACTGGTGTAAATCAGTATAACATGTAGGTTTTAAGACCTCAAGCTAGTTTGACATGAGTAGAAATAAGCCAATTTACAGCAGCTGAGAGTCTAACTTACAGTCTCACTCTGGACAGTGCAATACCATATATTTTAGTTTAGTTTCACTTAGTTTAGAGTTAATGTGAACAATAACTCAATATCCTCTATTCATTTTTGTTCTCTGCCCACACTATCATCTGCAAGTTTTACTTTTTCTCCTGCTACCATAGAAATGCACCATCTGTTGCAAAGAATATTTACTATTCAACTTCTAACTGTCTCTGTTGCCATATTGAGGTCAGCGTGTGGTTTCTGGGTCAAAATCATTGGGTAAAAGAATTATGTGAGATAAATATGAATGTAAGAAAAATCCATATTATTTCTAAATTTCTACAGCATGGAAGGAAGGAACCCCTCATTTACTACCCCACAGACCACCCCATGCTGCACTGCTCAACTGAAAAACCTTTTCCCCAGAGCTGTGCTCTCAAATTCCCCCTTTTTTTTTTTTTTTTTTTTTTTTTGAGGCAGCTGCCTCTCATTTCTTCTCACATTTGCTGGCATCTGGATTTATTTGTTTATTGTGGCACCTGATTCCCTCACTCAGAACAATTGCTCTCTGTAAAGAGATTAATTGATAAAAATGCATAATTCAACCACAATGCAAATGCCAGGCTCTCACGGGTTCCTCTTGCCTTGCCTGGATCTCTTTTGCCGTGTTAAGTTGAGATTGCGTGTCATGCCAAGAAACAGAGCAGCACTACAGCATCACTGCAGAGAGGAAAAGGCGCTTTATTTGACCTTCACCACATGTCACTTGCAACATATTCCTGGTTTTCTTGTGGGTCTTTGCTTCCTAATGACAGTCATTGCTAGGTAGGGTTTCTCTATGTCACCTCACTCGGAAATATTTTCCAGTTCCCCAGGTGTGTGCCCAGCTCCACGTCAGAATAAAACATGCAGGTGCACCAAGTCCTCTCCCCTACAGCTGCATGCCCTGATCTCCAATGAGAGTGAATTTGGACATGACAGAAACCACACCATGCTCCAAACAGGTGCCAGTCTGGATATTTAGGGAGACCAGAGTCCCAATGTGCACTAGGGCACTCATCAAAGTAGATGTCTCTGCAGAGCTTTGGTACCTTTCAGCAAGCTGATTGCTGCTCTGTGACAGGGCTAAAACTGTACAGTCATAGTCTCAGTGGTATGAGGTATCTGTGGAAAAAGCAACGTAGTCCCCACGGAGGTTTTACTGCTGCTAGCTACACAGCTTCAGCACTTTCTTTTCTACCTCAATATATTGAAATATACACTGAGTGAACTGGCCAACCGCCAGGAGACAGGCTGCTAGAAGTATTTTAGCTTATGGAATACAGACCTGCACAGCAACTTGGGGAAAAGATACAGAGCAGTCATGCCTTGTGAAGCAGAACTCCAGTGTCTAACAAAATCACAGTTTTCCTGAATGCGTCAGGGATAGATGGTAATTAAACAGTTCATGACCCAGTGATAAGAACATTATACTTAGCTGAGGACACCACATGTTCACTAATATTAGAAGATTAACTCTAGCAGAAGAGATACATCTCTATATCTTAGTTCATGGGATAAACACATATGTCTTTGCTCTAAAATGCGCAGAAAACAGTTTTGTTTCTACATCCTGAGCAAGCAGATATTGGCACTGACTGCTCAGCATCTACCTAAGCCAATCATCCTCAATGTAGTTATAAGGAGTTGTCCTCCAGGAAACTTGCATCTAGTATATATGTGATCTGAACTAGAGATACTACTTGGGTCTACAGCTTACTACACAGATCCAAGCCCTCTCTCTTTCTTCCATTTAAAAGCATGATCTTTTGGTATGGTCTCTGGTTGTTGGCAGACACTATAAAACAATGCTACAGGTTTGGGTCACATCACACATGTTTAGTGCATTCTTCTCTTTCCCTTGATTTCCTTCTCATTTTCTTTATCATGTTTAATCTCTTACATGATTCCTCTATCTCTTTTCTTCAGGCTGCTTGTGGGTGTCTCTATGCAGGCCATTCAAAGTGGGTGAATCCCAGTGATCTTCTGAACTGACTCTACAAAGGAAAGTATCTCTCTTCTCATTTTCCATATACCTCATGTTGTTTCTTGACTAAAACTAAAGATTAACCTCTCAGGCTTGTTTTAATCCTTAAAAAGTACAACTGCAGCAGTGATCTTTGTAGAAATAAAGAGAGATAAGCCTACTTTGAGGAAGTGAGGGGATTAGTTGAACATCTCTGAATCGCTAAACCACTTAAAATCAGTATTTGTAGCGTACCCATCATGTGCTCATTATCCTACTATGTGCCAGGAAAGACAGAGTCAAAATAAATATGGACAAAACGTTATTCCTTAATCAGTCTCTCTTTTTCATTACATACATATGATTGGTTGGTTGTATAGCAGAGTTCCTGCAGAATTGCATGGAATCCAGAGCATTTGCTTACCCAGAGTGGAAGAAGTTCACACAGCTGCTGAAAATCACAGATACCAGACTCAGATACAGCTTGTTATAGTTTGCCCTGCTTCATGAGAATAACCTCCATGAATTATTTTGACCAACACCATTTTAAGGTAGCACAGCTAAATCATTTCTGCTTTGAAAGCCTAGCAAATAATTCATTCGTCTCTCAGCAGGTATTCAGAAAAGAGATTTTCTTGACATGCTAAGCAATATATTATCGTCAGTACTATCACTGCCCTCTCACTGAAAAGAAGCAATGAGCAGATTTTGGTGCCTGGACTGGGAAATCTTGCTTTCAGGTTTGGTAAAGGTCATTTTAATGTAAAAATAAACAACCAGATGGTAACCTGCTCTCAGAGAAGCATGTTATTTATCAGATTATTTGTTTTCAATACACTTTCTTCTGTGGATTATCATTGACAGTCTTCTTGAAAACTGTGTTTGAAATGAAGATTACACTGGGATTTTTAGTAACATGACTTTTCCCATTCCTTTCAGACACTGATATTCTAGCATTAAAGCACGCCAAGAGAGAACGTAGATGGTATAATTGTGGCAGTAAGTGAAATTCTTTTAAACCAAAATACATCATAGCCAAACTGTTAGTTCAACATCCTGTAGTTTTAGACAAATTAGACAGGATTTTTGGAGAAGTGGATCCAAAAAAAGGAATCTGTCTTTTAGTGGGCCCAGTGCAAACCAGATTTGGAAACAGCTTTTAGTAATTGGTAGAATAAGGTTCTGGATAGCCTTCTTGTGGATGTTGTGGAGGAAAGCATAAAACTCATACTGAGTTTAATAATTTCATGCATGAGATTATATGACTTGGTTGACTGCAATATCAGCAGCTAAAATTTGCCAATCTAGAAGATCCTTCTCAGTCTTATGTTCCTTTTAAATTACTAGGAATAGGATTTTACTCTTCTCCAAACCAGTAGAAATGTCATTTTATTTTGCTGAATACAGTGAAATTATTTTCAGCCTACATGTATGGGGTCAAATATGCAGATTTTTACCGATGATGACAGCTTCATGAAAACTGTGTTGAGCTTTGGAAAAAAAGTTGGTGAGTTTAAATTAGTCCCCTGGAGACTTTTTATTAGTCCCCTGGAGCTGAAAGAAAAAAAAAAAAAAAAAAAATTACTTAGAAATTTGACATGTAAGAAGCACAAGTAATCTATATAACAGGAAAAGGTATTCAGCTTACCAGTACTGAAGAGTAGAGTGAAGTTTCCTTAGATTTCAGGACTTGCAGTGCTGGTCTAAGCTGTGTTTTCAGACAAATACACCTTTTATTTCCCTGGGGAAATTGTGTCATACAGCTGAATACATTGAGAAAGTAAGGAACTACTCTGCCAAGCAGTTATGACACAGCAGTCAGGGAGTGAAAGCAACAGTCTGGGGCACTATGGATTTTCATAACCGCTAAATCTAAATGGTCACTGAGCAGAAGTTTGAGAACATGATGTTTTCATTTGATTATCAAATAGTGGAGATTAGATAGTGACAATTATGTGGGATCTAAATGCCTAGATCATCCTGTGAGTTTTAGTCCATAGTGTATGGACATATAAAGCATAGTTATAAGCTTGTACATAGTCATATATTAAGTTTCTCATAAGGCAGTTTATTCTGTAACAGTCTAAAAACTTTTGTATGAGAAGCTGTCATAAAGGCTTGTCATAATTATTATAACCAACGTATAAGCTGTTGATTTATCTGCTCATCCCTTTTTCTTTGTGATACGTTTACGCATGTACAGAACAGATACAGTATACTAGCCTGTTACACTATGAAGAATATTTGAAGCTGTAATTGGATACAGGTGCACACATAGAGAGAAAGAAAGAAAGCAGAGAAAATATCATCCCAAAGCAAAATGTGTTTGAAAACAGGTAATGAGAATATTCACAGAACCTGAAGCTTTTGAAGTGCCAGTGACAGCTTTACTTTTAATCATAAGGACATTCTAGTGTTGTTTCTACAAACCTCTGCTTTGATATTTTACTACCTCACTTCTTGTTTATCCTACCACCATTTGTCTATCTCTAGACTGAGCTCTGCAGAGCATCTCACTATGTGTTTGTTTAATAATAAGGATCCCAATCTCAGATGAAGCTTCTAGTCACTGCTAGAAGAGAGCAATAATGATTTTGCATTCACTTCAGAAACACATGTAGTAGCAATAGTTCAACATTTTTGCTTCTTTGCAGGAGGCAACATACCACTGTGGGACAATTTCTTTTCTTTTCATGCTCTGTTCCTGTACTTCCCCAGTGCAATGCACACTTTTCCCATGTTGTCTCAATAGAGGCTGTTTACTGGGACTAACTTAATCTAGCTGAATCATTCCCCTCAACACCAATTAAAATTCATAGCCACTGCTGAGAACAGAATTTTAATCCAGGAAGCAAGTGGCTGGTTGATTACTTCTATGTGACATATCTTTAAAGCAATGCAGAACTAGAAAGACCACCCTTCCTAAGCATAGTAACCACTTTTTTAATGGGTCTTTGATCCTTATAATATGTAAGCTTTAACATAGCAGAAGGCAACACTGCTCTCCTGAAACAGTCATATTTGTTTCCTCTTGCACTTCAGCCCCCAGCTATTCTACTCAAAGGGATCAGAAGGCACATCTGATCACTTGAGATACAGAAGGCCATAACAAATGGTGGGTTTATGTCTTTCAAATGGTAGGCAAGAGAGTTGGGATATGGTTTCCCAAGTCAAAAATACTTTTTCTAATAGTATAATTTGAATTTAAAGGGATCCTTTAATGGGCCATCCAGTTTATCCTTTTACATTATATCAGTTATTCACTTGATAGTTAAATTACCAGGCCAGGAGTCAGAAGGTGTGCATTCAGTATGGGGTTTGCCTCAGACTTTCACTATGACACTGAGGATTGCTGCAATACTCCATGTGTCAAGTTCCGTAACTCTGGAACAGGGACTGTGAGACTATATTTTTTCCTTTGCACCTAGGAGATAAAGAGTATATGCAGGGGGTACAGCAACAGAGTAATTCTTGCCATAGTACCTCTCTGAACTAATCTGAGTGCTACTGCAATACCAAGAATAACAAAACAATCTGATTAAAACCAGAAACAGAATTTTTGAGCTCAAACAACATAATAGTTAAAATCGGTTGTGAGGGCCAAGAATTAAGATGATCTGTGTAACAATCTATTATAATTGATAAAACTGTGAGTAGAACCTTAAAGTGTTTAATATTAGATTGTGACTGATGCTTTGATTATGTCAGGACTGGCCTCTAGTCTGAGATCCTGAAGTATTAGCTTTGCACATCAGTATGCTAACCTGTTTTGTTTTCTGAATTACAACAGAAAAGCACTTGCAAACATACAGTAGATTCAGATTAAAAACTTACTGCATAACACATCCAACAAAGTTGCCATGCCTGTGGACTGCAGCAGAAAACTAGAGGTAACTGTACAGAATATCTCATCACCAGACAAGGAATCAAAATATTATACAAATATTTTTTTATTATTATTATTTTAATTTAATGCTTATACTTCTGACAACTTCATTCATATGCTGAGAATCACAGGCAAGAAGCCATCTGGTTTTGTGTCAGTGATTCAAACTTAAACATTCCTTTAAAGTGGCTTGAATGATGAGGCAGAAGTTAACCAGCAGATAGGGGTCAAGACACTTTCTAACTGAAAACTAGAATCATGACCCCAGCTGAGCAAACCTGCACACAATATTCTGGACTTGAAAAACATAAGTGGACATTCAAAAAACTCTGAATCAGCATTCCTTTTGACTTCTCTTTTTTTTTTTTTTTTTTTTTTTTTTTCTCTAATATGGTTTTATCATATCAGGTATGCATCAGTTCAGGTAGAGGTATGCTACCATCCCCTAGGGAAGTTTCCTGTAATCTTGAGATGTATTCTATGACTATTAAAATATCCTACTAACCTTCTTACTCAGACAGTGAGAAAATGTATTGAATAAATACCTATGTTTGTCATATATGCTGAAAGAGCCAGACTGATTTATCATTGCCTTGACTCCAATATAATGATTTACTCCAGCTCAAACTGAGTGTGAAATGGTATCACTCTGATTTTGAGTGATTTTGGTATTACGTTAGTTTGCATGTACGATGGCACACATTTTCACTGAATATATTTAATTCTTTCGATTGTCTTGCCTACATATCCAAACACAATGTTTCTTACTAAAACTAAGACCCCACAAGCACAAACTTCAGTCTCATAGTTACTGAACCTTTTAACTAGTGTTATTCACCAAAGAGAACCATATTTCCATCCATGTTGAAGTGATACTTTCCTGCATTATCTTAAAATTTACACCAAACTCTCTTTACATCCAGATTTCAAAACAATCCTCGGAATACAAAATGCAAGTCCATAGGACTCTCCAAAGGCATGCAATGAAAACAATATAAATAAAACAGTTAAATGTAAAAGATCAATATTGTAATTATAATTTATTATCATTTATTATTTATAAAATAAGATAAGCACACTGAGCTGAATTCAGGCCCCTGCAACTCCATTGATTTCAGGGATACATTTGGTGGGATAAATTTGTATAATTTGTATATAAGTTATCAGCTTTATTTCTTTGTTCTCCTTCATTTCATAGATCCAGGATTTTGTTTAATCTTGTCTCTCTTCCTCTGCACTAGCATTACAATTTTGAATTTACTTCTCCAGACAAAGTCCTTGTTCACTTTTTCTTGTTTAGGTCTTCCTCATTGTATCTGCCTTTTCTGGCCTCTTTGTATTTCATCCTTTTCCTTTCCCCCTGTGTCTTAGAAAATCTTTCAAATATGTTTTTCTTCCTTGATAGTTTCTAAGATTTTCTTGCATCTCTATCAGGCTTTTATTGCTCTCCATTTCAAGGCTCTGAACAACCGATCATCCATCCCATCACTCCAAGTCTCTTGATGCTTTGTCCAATATTATTTCTTAATTATCTTGACTACTGACAGTTCTGTGTCTGGTGTCATGCTGCCTTTACCTTTCAGCTCAGTGTAGAGGCCAACTATTTCCTTATGATAGATATGCCTGGCTGGTGTCTGCCTGTGCTGCCCACTTCTACCCATAGTCTCTGAAAAAGTGCATTCATCCAGTTGCTAGGTAATAGACCTGATAATAATCCAGAGCCACTGTATACAGGCATTTGTTGCAGGTTCCCACAGATGCACAGACCTATTGTTATAAGCACCACAGTTTTAACTGAATATATCAAGTCTACTGAACACAATCAGAAGGTGTATTCATTATTAATCATATCTAAAGTCAGCTGGGTTTAAATTAAAAAAAAAAACAAAAAAAACAAAACCAGATGGTAAGCCTAAGTCTATCCATGGTGGCAAAGAAGAGACTAAGGGGAAGCAGGAACATTAACAGCAGCATAGGGATTCATTCAGAGTAGTTACAAAAACAACAGACCCGAACTCTCAGTAGAGACAGATGACTTGCTATAGATGCAGTCCCTGCAGTCCCTGCAGACCGGATATCAGGAAAAAATTCTCCAGACAGGTAGCGCAGCACAGGAATAGTTTACCCAGATTTGGCGTGGAATCTCTATCCTTGGAAGTTTTCAAGACTTGGCTAGAGAAAGCAATGGCTGATGTCATCTAGCATTGGCAGTGGTCCTGCTTCAAAATGGATCTTGTACATGACCTCCAGAAATCCCTTCCAAAGAGCATTTCTATGATTCTGTGAAAATCAGAGAAAAGATGTTCTATAAAGTAGAAAGGACCCCTTACCTCAAAGACCCTACAACATAACCGGAAATATAATAGACAGGGAGAAGGGCTTCTATGCAAGGTGCAAAGTACAGGGAAAAAACACCAAGTTTTCTCCTGCGTTGTAGAAAAAGGTTTATTTTCATATTTCTTTTGTTGAACTCATCCATAGAGAAATTGGACTTCTGTCTGAAGAAAAGATAGAATCATAAAATAACTTAGGTTGGAAAAGACTTTTAAGATCATCGAGTCCAACTATAAACCTAACACTGCCAGGTCCACCACTAAACCATGTCCCTAAGTACCACATCCAAAGGTCTTTTAAATACCTTCAGGGATGGTGACTCAACCACTTCTGTGGGCAGCCTGTTCCAATGCTTGACAACCCTTTCAGTGAAAAAATTTTTTCTAATATCCAATCTAAACCTCTCCCTGGCACAACTTGAGGCCATTTTGTCTTGTCCTATCACTTCTTACTTGGGAAAAGAGACCGACACCCACCTCACTACAACCTCCAGATATCCTGGTGTTATCTTAGAACAAAAAATTTAGTCTTTAGAAAAAAAGAAAAAATATCTGGCAATGCTTTCCTGGTGACTTACAGGAGCTGTATTCAGAATTAATCAGGACCCTTTTCTTCTTCATCAAAGTCAATGACCATGACTCATCTGCCATGATAGGTCTTTTTCTATTAAGAGACATGTGGTCTGGCTAGTGCTAGAGGATAAAAAGAAACATAGGTTCTATTGTGAGGAAGTTGGAATAAATTCTTGCACTATGTAGAAGATGATCAGTTTGCTTGGATAAAGTATATGGAATGGATAAAATCATCTCATCTCAGACACAAAGTCTCTGAAGAATTTCTGAGCAGCACAGGTAACTCAGGATGAAACTAGCCAAATAAAAGTCCTTGACTGTGTTGTGGTATAAGCCCAGAAGGCAACTGAGCACCACATGGCTGCTTGCTCACTCCTCCTCACCCCAGTGGGATGGGGAGGAGAAAACATGACAAAAGGCTCAGGGATCAAGACAAGGTCAGAGAGGGATGACTCACCAATCATGGTCACGGACAAAAGACAGACTCATTAGGGGAAGAAAAAGAACATCAATTTATTTTGAACAACATCACCATCAACATTAATTTACCAATCAGAGTAGGACAGTGAGAAATACAACTACATATTAAAAACACCTTCTCCCCACCCCTCCCTTCTTCTTGGTTTCAGCTTTGCTCTGGATTTCTCTACCTCCTGCCCCTGAACTGTGCAGGGGACAGGGAATGGGAATTGCAGACAGTTCATCACACATTGTCTCTGTTGCTCCTTCCTCATCAGGGGGAGGACTCCTCACACTCTTCCCCTGCCGCAGCATGGGGTCCCTCCTATGTGAGACAGTCCTCCACAGACTTCTTCAATGTGGATCTTTCCCATGGCTGCAGTTCTTCATGAATGGCTCCAGGGTGGGTCCTTTCCACAGGCTGCAGTCCTCACAGCAACAGACTTCTCCAGCATGGACTTCCCTCAGAGTCATGGCCTTCCTTGGGCACAGCCACTCGCTCCAGTGTGGGGTCCTCCACGGGCTACAGGTGGGCATCTGCTCCACCGTGGACCAACATGGGCTGCAGGGGCACAGCCTGCCCTCTCGCCATGGGCTTCAGGGGAGTCTCTGCTCCAGCACACTTACCCCCCCTCCTCCTACTTCACTGACCTTGGTGTCTGCATAGGTGTTTACCTCACTCCTCCTCCTTACTTTGCTGCAGGTTCTTAAATATGTTGTCACAGAGACACTACCACTGTCACTAACTGGCTTGGTCTTGTCCAGAAGTGCGACTGTCTTGGAGCCAGGGAAGCTTCGAACAGCTTCTCACGGGAACCACCCCTGTAGGCCTTCCCCCATTACCAAGACTGCCACACAAACCCAGTACAAATTGGAAGAATGGAAGCTACAAAAATTAGTAGATCTAAGCAATCTAGAAACATAAGACAACATTTAAATAAGCCTGCACTGACAACTGAAAGCAGAAGAAAGAAAGCAAGTACTACTACTAGAAATTTTTGATATTTTTTAGTAAACTTGTACAGACCTTTAGTAGACTTGTACAGACATGGCTAATTATGGGACCATTTGTGAACGTGGAGGAGGAATATACTTCACATAAAAATGAGACAAAAAGAACTAAAAAAGACTGCCAAAAAGTGCACAGTTAGGTTAATGGGCTCACAACTCTAGAAAAATTGGAGATTTGGTGACTCCTTTAAACAGTGATCTGTTTGTGAATATAAAAAATAACACAGCTGGCCAAAAAATCAAACTGGTAGTGCCTCTGCGTAAAGAGGAGCAGCTGACATTGGACATAAATCTTGGAAAAAATTCTGCTCCTGAAGTATAGGATGGATCTTCCTGGGAAGCAGAAATAATTGGTTGAAAGCCTTCAGTCTGAGATAGATAGGTTTAAAATGCTGCTCTTTTATTTCCTAAGTAATTTCCCAAGCCACTGGGATAATGTATAAAGGAAAGCAACACTTTGGGCAGTTACTTTCAGACCTCTTCACCAAACAAGTCCGTCAGCTCTGGCCTGAGCTTGTTGCCTGTTCAGACACTGCTGAGATGCCTAATGATCCTTACTGGCCGTTTCTCATCAGTGTTGTGCTCAGTGCATGGTGGCACTGCTTACTCTGCAAGCACATTTAGGCAACATACAAGCCCAGTGCATAGAATTGAGGTTTCTGAAGCCTGTAGAGGTGAGATGTCTGTTGCCTACACCAGATAAAATTTATACGACTTCCACCTACAGTCCCTAACTTCTGGGGTAAGTTACGAACCTTGTAAAAAAAGTCAACCTAATGAAAATAGTACCAGGATAGAGAGCCATAAAGAGGAATAATTAAAACATAAACCTTATACCACAAACCAAAACAGAGCGAGTGACAGAATGAGCACACAGAGGGAAAGATAAAGGTCTTTTAATCAAAACAGATTGACATTAAATGAAAGAATTTTTAAAAAGCCAAATAAAGAACTTTAAATGAAAAGTAAGGGGAAAAGCAACAACTCTGTGCTGCCTCTGAAGCAGTCAGGAATAAAACCCACAAGGAACAAGTGAGCAAATATAAATCTTTAAGGAAAACAAAAGACAAATGGATAAGAGGAGCCTACAAAAATAGATTCCTAATGCTTTTTTACTTTATGGGAGAGTAGGACAGATATTTATCTGATTTTTTATTAGTTTAACTCCTGTGCCACAATGGTGCGGAAGGATACCATTTTCTTTGCTTAAACCTGACAGCAAATGGAGGGACTGAGTGTGATACTGAAGATTAAGAGCATGCTTTTCATCACATGGGTGCACTGAGGTCCTTGAAACAAGCTGAGTAAGAGCTTCACATATTTTTTCCTTGTTTTAGATGTGTGACTAAATAGGTTACTGGCCCTCACAGCTGCTGGTTGCTGGTCACTTCCCCTTGCAGACCTTACCACCCTCTGTTGTCTGCCAGCTCAGTAACTAGTAAGGAATTAAAACTACTCAGCATATTTAAATGCTAAATTCTGTAATCTACTGCCTTTTTTTTCTTTCTTTTTTTTTTTTTCCACTTTTTTTAAGTGAAACAGAGTAGAAAATGACAAATCAAGCAGATTGGAAATGTGGTAACCTCCAGCAGGAAGCAGGAGCAAGTAGAAGTTGCTTTTTAAGCTGGTATTACTGTATCCAGAAGCAAATTGTAAGCAAGTTGCTCTTTGTGTGAGTGGCAAGGGCTGATTGTAAAGCTAGATTTTCCCAGCCCATATTCCTGTGCAGGTAACATTTTCTCAACAGGAAGAGGGTGGAGGAAGCATTGAAAATAGACTTCGTAGAACCAAGAACTTGAACGGACCCTGTACTCACTGCAAGGAGCAAGCAGAGCAGGTACGTCTCAAAGATTTAACTGTGAAAGAGTGCTAACCGCAGGCCTTTTCAGAGCCATAACTGGGCTTAATATTGGCATAGCCAGCATATGCAGTGGTAGGAAAATTGACTCAGCAGACCATAAAGTGCTCTAGCTCTAAGGTTAATGCAGTCATACCAACATGGCATTTTGACCACCTCTGCAAGCCTAGCAAAGATCCTTGATGCACCAGTCCATGTGAAATTGTAACTTAGACATAGGAAGGCAAGGCTGGATGTAGTAAAATTATAAAATTATCTGTCACTATGAAAAGCGTTGAACCTCATCATCATGATCATAAAGGAGGATGAACCTTACAAATGCACCAATATACTGATCAGTGTTTAATGAAACAAGTCAAATGATCATGAAAGATGCCAGTCCCAGACCAAATTACTGATCCTGAGAAGTACTCTGTTCTGCCAGAGACTACTTTTCCTGTCTGTCTGTGGACTATGAGACATGTTAAAATCTGCCTTAGAAGGTATTCAGAAGAAATGCAGGTTATTAACATCTTACTGTTGCTACATGGCAATCTTGCCATTGTGCAAAATATGAACAGGACCTGCTTCCATATTCCATCAGTCTTATTCATATTAAAGAGCAGTACCTTCTCCCAACACTGAGAAGTGACTCATATGAGTAATGCTAATAGTGTCACTGGAAGCTGCCTGATAAGCAATTTCTCTCTGATATGAGTCAAGTCTCCACAATCTGGATTTCTGAGGTGGATCCAATTTATAGAGTTGGTTAGTTAGGGAGAAGGGTGAAGTTTGTGCTAAGTCAAAGAATCAGAAGCTGTACTTTATACCTACTTGGATTATTTAAAAAAAAAAAAAAAAAGCAAAGCAACAGACCTAGTTTAAGTCAATACAAGCACTAATGGGACTAAATAGCTCAGTTAGGCACATCTCAGTCCTTATGACATTAAATGAACTATCACAGTAATCACATGATAAGCTACAGATGGACCGATACACTCCTGGGCAGCCAGAGACATGAACTAACACTGAATGGGAGAAGGTGCAGTTGCATTAACATAACTGCAAATTGGTGCTCCCTGCTTCTCAGTATTGAGTGTTACTTGCATTTTACACCTTTGGCCATCAATTATGATCTTCTACATATCCAGCCAGTTCATATAAATATATTTTAAATGTTCAGTAAGAAAATATTTTATCCTATGAGAATATATTTTTGTCCTAAATTTGTCCTATAAAGAAAAAAACACACACATATTTTTTTATTCCTCACCTTTTTTTCTGGCAAAGGAGAAACATTGTGTTTATTTCTGAAACAGGGACAATGTCTGCGTTGCATCTCATAGCTGACTATGGAAGGTAAGAACAGTCATTGTCATGAACTCTTCTGAAATACTGAGTGCCACAACCTGGTGCTGAGAAAACCTAGCTGGGTTTCCTTAATCTTGGTCTTGTTGTGGGAGAATTCTTCTTCATTTGAATGAAAGGATCATCCAAAAAAAAAAAAAAAAGAAAAAAGAAAACAATAAGGATGTCAAAGAGGATTCCAAAGCATGTTTGACATGACCCTATTCTATTAGAGAAGGAGAATTATAATTATACCATCACTGAAGGAAGCTCTAACTCAGGCAAACATATTAATATTTACAGTCTAATCATTAGATCATGTTCATGCCTGACACAGTGGAAACTCTGTCCATAGAAGAGAGCTCCAAGGCATTACAATAATGCAGATATGAAAAAAATAATCAGAGATAAGAAAGTACTGATGCAGAGGGGTGGATAAATTTCCTGCTGAAGTCAAATGTAGTCCTGTTGACTTTAATGGGATCAAAAGGAACGACAGAGTGTGATTGCATTATAGTAGAATTTATACATCATTAGAAAGTACAAATACTGTTTCTTGTTTACATTAAAGTTTTCATTTTAATTGTACCTTAATATGTTTTCCTTGAGGAACAAATAGATGTGACAAAATATGCCAGGGAATTTGTTGTAATAGATGCAAAAATCTAGAAGCCTGCTGTGAGCCATCAAACACATTTGGAGGTCAAAGCCATGCTGTTTAAATCATAGTTCTGGGAGAGAAACAGTTCTGGTAATGTTACCTGGATACGAAATTGTATTCATACACTTGACTATACAGTGAGTATGTGAAAAACACTCCTGCAGCAACCACCTGGTCACAAGCAACTGCAGTGGATTCTTCCATTCTTGTCATGCTGGCAAACTGCCTCTCCTCCTGTCGTAGCTGTAAACAAAGTAAAACCATATATATTACTTCCAGCTTTAATTCCTTAAACACTATTTTACAATTGTCTCCTTTTCATGACTTTTTTAAAAATTTAAATTATGATTTTTATATGTCCATTTAGAGCCTCCACTTTCCTCTTGTCCTTTCCATTTCTAAGATTCCAGCAGTGGACATTCTACCTTTGCAGGCTTCAACAGGTTCCTCTGTGTCAATTTTTGTATTAATTGAAATGTATTTGTTTTTATACAGAGAGGTATATGATGGCCTCTAGTGGTTCTCTGTATATGTGCAGATACAATTTTCAATGTACCTCTCATTTTATGAGTATGCATGCGGGAATAAATAAAACATTGATGTCCAGCTGTTGTCTTTTATGAACAAAAACCTTTTGGCAAAAGTAAACAGTGCTGAACAGTATGTCCAGCAGAGAGAGGGTGATCTCTTCCATCAAAATGCAAGCTGAAATGTTTCTAAGCACTGCTCAGAATAGTCAGTGTAATGCAATCGCAAATCACCTAAAATGTCCGTAGTCCTTTGGACTGAGCATTACAGATGAGATTATTTATTCTGAATGGAAGCATCCTTCCTGTATTTGGCAGCCAAAATCATTGCATGCAGAATGGGTTCCCAATTCTGTTTCCAGATGAAGAACTACACGATGGTTGACTGTTAGCCAATCAGTGTGTCAGTCTCATCTTTCTTGAGTCACATCCAGGTCTGTACACAAGAGTTTATGCCTACAAATGCAGACACATGGAAGGATCTCACCTCTCTTAGGCAGATTGGGTATTAAACACATGCAATACATCCATGCTTTCACTGCACTCCCCCAAACTCGATGTATTGACCTCTCAGCACTGACTGCCACTCTAACAAATCTGTACCCCTCAGGACCTGACTTTGTCTGGCCAGAATCAGCAACTGCCTGATCTGAGAGGCCAAAGAATTAAAACGTTAGGGCTAGCATCATCCTCTCTCTGAACATTGCTGCAAGTGCTCAGGCTATTTGCCCCTTAGGGTCCCTTTCACAAAGGTCTGTGAACTTTGGAGAAGCAGATTTGCCAACAGAACAGGAGAAATAGCATGTTCCAGCTCACTCAAACTCTGATACTCGCTGGAGGATGTATTGTTCTAGGCCAGGAAATATTTTGATTTTGAAATGCAGCTATACTATGTAGACAGTTTTCCTCTGGAAAAATGGATATTAAGGTGAATAGATCACTGGAATAAAAAATTATTTAGGTCAGGTTAATCCTCTGAATGGACAAAATAATGTTACACTAGCTTACCCATTTGGTTCTTGAAAGGCCTTTTGATGTACTAGTGTTGGCATTTTTGAGGTTATATCTCCCAGGTTTTGGGGATTTTACTTACTCTAGTTCAAAAGAAATCTGCATTCCCAATAATTTGGCATCCTCTATTGTTAAAAATTATCCATGAGAGAAATAAAGAACTATGGTAACAAGAAAGAAATACACTAAGGGAATAAATCCCAAAGCATTTAAGTTCCTTATTCTTGTTTTTTATTCTTTTTTTTTTTTTTTTAAGTTTTTCATGGTTTGGCTCTTTTTCACAAATTTAAACTTTTCTTTGAGACTTGTTAGATGGAAAGGTATAAAGAAAACAAAGAGTTAAAACATTATACAGATACATCAGTAGATGAAAGTCGCAATTTTCTACATTATTGTTGTGATATGTTCAAGTATAGTCTTCAAATACTTGCTTACACAGATGACCAGGCTAGGTGCTTAAATGTACATCTCAATGTCCAAGCATAGGATTTCAATGTATTTAAGGATACAAATCTATAATGCCATACCTCAGAAAAAAATAAGAGTCTAAAAAAAGTCATTTGGGAAAAAATAATGATAAGTTTTGATTCTTGCCATTGAAATCCTACCAACATAATTAATAAGCAAGGGGTAGATTGTTTAACTTTTGGCTTCCCAAGAATTAGAGGGTAAAATATAAGACAATATAGCTGAGGGATGTTAGATGTGAAGAGATGATGGCCAAAAGGCTGACAGCCCTCAGAAATTATCTAAACCCCTTCATTCTACATTATCAGGCTTTCTAAGGTAATTTAAATAGCATCAAAAAACTGTCAAGAAAATGCATTTCCAGCTGAGTTCTGTTGAGTTCAGTTTCAACCTTACTTGTTTCCAAACAAAGTTTTCTGGTTGCAACTTTCTACATGTGATCATTGCTAGTTTGTCTGCCACAGAAGTTCTGTTCCTGTGTTTCTTTGCTTATTTCAATTTTGGAAGGCAGAAATCCATTTGGAAAGAGAATTCAGTTTAAAAAAACAAACAAACAAACAAACCCTACTCTGAAAGGAATATCTTTTAGTAAGGAAGAATTACTGCATATAGATTTAAGTGGAATAAAGGACTTAATTATCTACTCATAGCAGTGGGTAATAAATATTTTATTGCATATACCAGTTGATGACAATGTTGAAACACTTTCACCTTTGATTCCAGACTCATTTCATTCCCTGTGGTATTATTTGTTTTGCTGAAAACAAACACTCAAACATCTGACATTAGATCACTTTCAATTAAGCATATTAGAACTGGAGACCGAAGCTCCAGGGAAGAGGCATTTTGACTTAATGCCAGTTAAGTATAGACTGTCCCTGTACTGAAAAATACAGGTGATTTGAAACAAGTCCTTTAGATCATCTAGGTTGCTCCAGATCAAAACTTTTGTATGGCTTTATTTAAATTTGACCTTTCCCTTTTGGATTTCTTTGTTGTGACACATGGGTTGACTTATTCTTTTCCAACCGCCACATATATGAGCAAAAGTCTGAAGCCATGAGTTTCAAGCCTAAAACCCAACATATTAACAAAATCCTTTCAAAACTGTGCATAGATAAAATTTCTTTTTTTATTACTGTAAGCATAGAAAGGATATATAATAAAGATTAAAAGTGCCTACATGAGCAGTATGTGGGGGAAGAATCATTTATGCAATGCTATGAAGCATATCTATATTCTTTACATACTGAATGCCTTCTTATAGCATATTACTGTACAGATTATTTGATGAGATTGTGTGCTTTATTGTCCTTTCTTGGACAGGATGTGCTTAACTTAAGAATTTTAGAGAACTGGAAAAGACATGAGGCTGATGATATAGAGCCTATAATATTGGCCTGATTCACAGGGTTGCTGAGAACCTAATGAAGAAATTGGCTCCACAGCCACTTAGCACTGAAAATAAACCATTTTCTCTCTTACTCACAAGTATGAAATGAAACATGACCCAAAACACCTGGCATCTATAACTGGTTGAAAAGTTCAAGAAACTTAAAAAAACCCTGGAAATCATATTTCCATTATCTCATCTACTTTCATATAATTTTTATATCATTTCTTCACTTTGCTTATGAATAAAACCCCTCATTTCAGATCCTTGCCTGAGAGAATTTCTCTCGCCCAGCACAAGCGATGTTGCCAGCTCCTTTCAAAAGGTGTGTGGATTCAAACATATCAAGCCCTAAATCTGAATTTATACTCCCAGTGAATTCTGGTGTGTTATTGAAAGAAGAAGGTGAAGATCAGGATTATCAAGACTCCTATTATCAGGAAGCTGATACATTGCTGCTCCACGTATAGCTATTCTTCGGATGCCAGGAGGGTCTGGTTTCCTTCCATGCTGTCCTGCTATGTTTACAAATGCTGCATTGAAAATCCTGTCTCTAGTGAAGTCAGGATCAAAACTGCTATTGATTTCTGAGAACCAAGGATCCACGCAGTAATTTTATGTATTTTTTTCCTCCATGTAGTGATAGTTGTGTTTCTGTTTAGAATAGATAATTAAATTGTCATTGTACTACAAGTGAGTAGTGTTCTTTGAATAATTTTCCCAATATTTAAAGAACCAGACTCTGAAACTAAGCAAAACCTGTATTTAATTACTCTTCTCTAAACACATTTGGTTTCTGTATTTTTAAAAGAACAATTAACTACATTTTTCCCTTGAAGTAAGAGGGCCCAGTGACATTCTGAGTAAAGTGTATGCCAGTTGAGCCAATATTAATACGATTAGAATAGAATACATCAACAATTTAACTCCTTTGTGACAAACTTCAGGAAAAATCGAGGCAGGACTTCAGGATACAGTGTGAATTAAAAAAATATATATATATGAAAAGGGGGAGAAGTTTACCTAACAAAGCAAAACCATTTCATTGATTCTTGGACATTAAAGAGTAGTTCAGATTTTGTGAAGAAACTCCAAATTGTTAAGTAAAATGTGCTTCTGGGCATGCTCAGCTGGACCAGTGTCTTGGCAGAGGTGAAATTATTCCTCTTGTGATTCCAGCCCATGCCCACCAATGTCCTCAGAAGACCTCATCTTGCCATTATGGTGTTTGAATATGTTTAACCTCCTCTGCTGAGCTGGCTTGAGACACAAATAAGATAGTTATTAGGACAGTTGTAGCAGATAATAGGCAAATTAGGAAAGCTGTAGCAGTCCATAACTGATAGCATCCTTTATTGTTTGGAAAGTTTACATGGGAATCAGTTCTAGATAAGGATAAGTACATATAGGTTATGTATGTAGAGTCCTACACATCCACCAAATGTCTAAGCTCTCCTACAGTCAATATGGTTAAACAATGTCATGAAGTGACAGTGCTCACCCTCAGGAAAACACCTGTAGCAACATTAAGTTGCCTAAAAGTGTGTCTAGTGCTCTTGGAGATGCTCTAGTGTGTGTGTTGGTTTAACCCCAGCCAGCAGCTAAGCCCCACACAGCTGCTCGCTCACTCCCCTCCCAGTGGGATGGGGGAGAGGATCAAAAGGGTAAAAGTGAGAAAACTCATGGGTCAAGATAAAGACAGTTTAATAGGTAAACCAAAAGCTGTGCACGCAAGCAAAGCAAAACAAAGAATTAATTCACCACTTCCCATCTGCAGGCAGGTGTTCAGCCACCTCCAGGAAAGCGAGGCTCCATCATGCATAACAGTTACTTGGGAAGACAAATGCCATCATTCTGAACGTTCCTCCCTTCCTTCTTCTTCCCCCAACTTTATATGCTGAGCATGATGTCATACAGTATGGGATATCCCTTTGGTCAGTTGGGGTCAGCTGTCCCAGCTGTGGCCCCTCCCAACTTCTTGTTCACCACCAGCCTACTCACTGGTGGAGTGGTGTAAGGAGCAGAAAAGGCCTTGACCCTGTGCAAGCACTGCTCAGGAATAACTAAAACATCCCTGTGTTATCAACACTTCAGCACAGATCCAAAACATAGCCCCATTCTAGGTACTATGAAGAAAACTAACTCTATCCCAGCTGAAAACAGTACAGGTATTTGAAATATCTACCTAAGGTAAGAGATATGATAACTACAACCTTCTGATGAGACACCTAGGGTGTCCAGTGGACACTGGCAGAGCGTCCAATAATGTCTAAAATATGACTAGATATCTCTTGTGGGGTCAGGTAAAGTGACACTTGGTCTCCACAGAAGGTAATAGTGAGAAAATGAATAGGAGGAACTGAGGTAAATGTAGGCTCAGTCTTCTCTAAATCATATCTTGTGTGTATTTTTCACCACAAAATCCTTGTTTACCAATAATAATAATAATAAAATGTAAAGGAAAATTATAAAGAAAAACTTTAGATTTCCTATCTCAAGGAACAAGGAACTTTTGCAGTAAACAGTAAAGTCAGTTTCTCTCTAGCTTGCTAATACTGGACAAAAATCCTTTTTTGTTCCTGACTATAGAGAGGACAGCCTATAGAGGAAGCCATTCAAAGGAGGGTAAGGATTTTTCTTAGGATTTTTGAGTAATTTTCATTGTCAGAGGAGAGTGACACTTCTATTTCTTTTTCTCTCCTGGTGGCCAGATTTATATGTGAGTTTATACCTCATTTTGAGACCTCATGTAATTTCCAAGAGGCTATTCAGAGCAAATTACGGGTGAGACCCAGATTGAACAAGAAACAGTCCTGTAGGGACACAACAGAAACGAAAATAATTTGCCCCTAATGAAACAAGGAAATCAGAAGAAAATTATTTATGTCAGTTTCTTTTTGAAGGAAATTAAAGCTCTGCATTGTGATGTCAATTTTTAAATAAGATATTTCAGTTCAGAATAAACTGATTTATAGTGATAGGTCATTTTTATTTCCCTCTTGGTAAATTTAATCTTTTTTTTTTTTTTTTTAAAGAGTGCCCTTTGAGCTGGAAAATCATGCCAACAAAATACTCAGGAATTATTTCTGAGAACATATCCCAACTTGATAAAAAATAAATTAAAAAAATTTAAAAAAAAAAAAAAAAGAGAGAAAAAGTCAGTCAGTGATAAGAAAAAGTATTGAACACTGTTATCCAAGATTACCCCCTTTATTAACTGTTGATTATATAAGGAGAACAACGTATTTAACGCTAAACCTTTATAGGTGAATACCTGTTTCCCATTTGTCTTGTGAAGTGACCAGTATCCCTTGAGTTTATGTCCCTTATAGCATTCCTTCATTACATGGTGAAAAGTAATGCTAAATCAAATATTACATAAAGCTGAGAAATGTTACTTTTCATGAATTATTCTTTGAGGGTACAATTCAATCGAAGAAATATTGTCAAAATTAAAAGTCCAAAAACTGAATATAAATTGTTTATCTAAAATTACAGTTTTGTATAAGAGTTTGTTGCTTAAACTATGGTCTGTCCCAGGCCTTGCAACCCAGATAAGTCCGTGATATGGAAGGGAGAACATGCTGGGGAGCCTAAAGCAGCCGCTGTACAGAGCACCTCCTTGCTACAAATGAACCAAGAGAAATGGACATTCCCAAGACGGATCTGACTCATTCAAAGAGGTTCTTATATTTCTTCATTTATAATACAAGAAGCCTAGAAAACTAATTTAGAATCATTGCTGAAGTTCACAGACTTAAATTCTGGATGGCAGCAGATAGGTGAAGTGACTGCTAATGAGAATTGCAGACTGACAATTTTAAAGTTCTTAACGGATGATGAAGATGGAGAAGTCAGACACAGTGGCTGAATTTCTTTTCCCAAAGGGCTGAAAGTTTTCATGTCATCTTAATCAATCCCTACATCAGTAACAATCAGGATCTCTGTTTTAAACATTCTCACCTAGTTCATTTTATAAAAGGATAAATAGCAACAGAGAAATTGTGGCAAATTCTTGAATCATAAGTATAATTTCTTTTAAGAAACATGTCCTTGATAAAGCTTAAAAAAAATATAGACACATTTGCATTCAGTTATATATCTGTTCAAAAATACCTGACTACTTATTGGGATTTGAGCAACCACATTTTAACCTGATTTTGCCATTTTATCTCTCTTTTTCACTTTTCAGTGAAAGATAATTAGAGAAAGGTTAAGACTTGAAAAAAGACTGGATAAGAATTGTCTATGTTCTGAATAGAGTAGTAATGTATGTATGCATGTTCAGAAGTCTTGTATTAAGAAACAGTCTGAAATTCCATCCTTACATACTCATGTTGTCAATCTCTTAAAACTCATGGAATTTATTATGGCTAGTTCTTCTTCACTTACATCAGTGGAAAGAATATTTTCATTGTTTAAACAGACTTCAGCAAAAATCTGCTAAATATTGATTCTGCTGTGGCTGAGCTACAAATTAAAACTAATTTCAATAGTACAATAAAAATTTTTATGACTTAAGTAAAAAGCTGTATTTAAATATACTAAAATAGATAATAATTACCATTTTAAATAATTAAAGTTTATGAAAATTTGATTGTAAATCTTAGGGCAAGAGTACTGTCCACTAGCAAGAAAATATGGTCTTGAGGAAACTATAAAATTTCCTCTCTGTAATGTATCCCTCACAATAAAACTCTGTTCCCCAAGTTTCACAAAATTATCATACTTCTTTTGTCTAAGAAAAGAAGTCACCTTACAGACAGGTGTAAGATATTTAAGAAAATTTATATGGCTGAAGGCTCACTAGCAACTTGACATTAGTTGAAATTTCTACAAGTATCTAAAACAACAAAGCAAAATAAGAAAGAGTAGATTATGTGATCTTAACATATAATGAATAATAAGTAGCATTGTTTCACAGGTAATTCCACTCTTTTCAGTAGACAAATCAACTTGGAAGATATTAAACAGTGTAAAAGTTTCTCAGTTTGACTCAACAATTGCAGACCCATACAATAAAGGAAGGATGTTTTGTTAGGGGTTTTTTGAGAGGAGGAACGATAGAATAGTTGTCAAGCAAAATTAATGTTATTACTCCCAAAAGCTGCCGAGAACTACAGCCTCTTCTCATTTCAGTTTAGTTTTCTTTGAGGTCTTGAGGAAGAAGTTCTGAGCTTGACTCTGAAAAATTAGACAACAAAATGAATGTGAGATATAGATCAGAACACATTCAGAAAATGTGAGAATGGCAGACACACAGGAACAGGAGAAATGAAATGAAAAAGGACAATTCACTTGATAGCATTTTATTTTTTTACTATTTTTAGCATTTTTTTCTGCAGATAACATATTTCACTTCAAGTTTTTGATGTATTTTACAAATGCTAATGAATTGAGCTTCAGAGCTGCAGCCTCCTGATGTTAAGTGGATAATATTAGTCACATAACACAGAGGGGAAAACTTGTGCTAAGCCCTCATAACAGCAGTGAATTTTGCCCTGTGTGATTCTGGAAAGTCAATGAGTCTCCACACTAACATGGGAATGCACCACTGAACAGATTAATGATGGGTTGTGTATAAACTTGCTGTGATTGCTCCTCTGTGCACAAATGCATTGTACATGTAAATCAAGCCTGAGTGCTACTTGGCATGTATATTGTAAAAGATCTTAAGAAACAAGGCACATACAAAGAAGGTAGAAGGAAACAAGCAATGCACAAATAGTCAGGATCTGGCTGAACAGAGCTGATTACAGACTCAAATTTTGGTTATATTTCAGCCTACCAGCCAGAATGCAAACAAGGAGAATTGTTAAAAAAAAAGAAAAACATGTCAGCAGGGGTACATTACTTAAGGAGAGGATGGTGCAGATCACAACTGAATAGTCTGGCTTTTGCTCCCATCCCAAGGCAATAAAACTGCTCACTGTCCTCTACATTCAGCTTTGAAGTCAAAATTCATCTCTAAGGGAAACAGCAAAGCCAGAAATGGCAATGATTATTCTTGTCATCTCATCCGTTATTTAAAAGGGAATCCTCCTACAGCTATTCAGAAATCTCTCTCCTTTATGAGTCTTACTGCCTTGCTCTTAGGAAACAAAAAGCAAAACAAACAAAAGAAGTGTAACTCCTACTTAACCTTTGCTGAGAAGAAAGTGCTTCAGGAGATATTTTTCCTCTTTTCATTTCTTACTCAGTCTATAAACAATATGTTATCACTGAGAGGAATAAAAGGGTCATTTTATAAGGACAGTAGTACCTGGATGAAAACGTGCTTTACCACTTGCTTCACGAATAACAGCTCCAGCTTGCCAACAGTCTTTGGAACCTTTTCAGAAAAGTCTGGAATCACCACCCACTACTTAAAGCAGCAAAAAGCTTAAGTCCTTTCTAAATATTTTTCTCTTGAGCAAAAGTTATTATATTTGTTCTGTTGAATTCCATCTAAAGCAAATAGTAAAAAGTTGGAGGATTTTTGAAATTGCTGAGATAAAATTCTTCTTTGAGATACAACTGAATGCATACAAATTTGCCTGCCTGGTCTGAGACCACTTAAGAAGTGAACTGCACTGTCATAATGTCCAGGGTCTATCAATCTATAGTAAGGCTAAAGCAGTGTGAAGACGCTAGTATCAATAAGATGGGAAGCTATTCTTGACTAATTCACTTTGACTGGAAGAAAAGGCAATGTGATACTTGCAATGGCATTTATACTCTATTACAGATTGCTATAAGATTAAGAAACATATTGAGGAATGCAGCTGGATCTACTCTCCAGTATGCTGAAAGAGACCCCAAGCTTCATAGTAAACAGAAAATAAATACCCCCTCCCACAAAAAGCTCCAAAACTTGGTGATTTGCCTGACAAGCACAGTCACTAGATAAGGCACAAAGCTTCAGGTATCTTAAAATCTGGTTCATGCTTGACAGACCATTTTTAAATTTTATTCCATGATTGTTTCATATAAAACACATTCAAGTTCTTGTTTCACAGAAAGATTTCATGGATCACCCTGGATAGTCTTACCAATCATTTAGAAAGCCGTTGAATGCTCACTTGAGTGTGGTAAGGGTCACTCATCACAGACATTTTCTAGACATGTTTCATAAATACAAATATTGATAAAAATCAGATAAACGAGTGACTGGAAAATGAGCAACAAATTTCAACAAATCCGTCAGTCTAAACACTGTGGGTCTATTGCTGTTAGAAAACTGTACGACTGACATTTTCAGCTGGTGTAATAAAAAATAATACCTGTCATTACAAAATTCACCTCATTTAGATCCCACTCTGTACAGTATCACTACTGTATTTTTCTTAACTTCACTGAGAATCCAGGAAATCATATGGTCAGAGCAAACAGGTTCCAGTTCAGCAAATCTACTTAAGTACTGACATAACTCTAAGGGGCTGAATGACATTGCTACACAAGAGCTGAAACAAGGGCATAATGCTTGCATTCGTGGTTCATAATTATTCATCAGCTGAAAAAATTGATTGTTTTTAGGAACATAACTCTACAGTGTCTTATCTTCTTTGGTGGGTGTTAAACAGAAATTTTAAACTTTTTCACTGACTTCTATCAACCTTATTTGTCTTGTTGCTTCCAATCTTCTTAACTCCATCCAGATCTCTTTGTAATTTTTAACTTCCCATTATTTAGCATGACATTTGCATGTAGTAACTGTCAATTAGGACAAAGATTTGGCAGGTCTATCTCATCAATATCATTAACTGCTTAAGTTTTCTTCAATATCATGAATATTTTAAGTAAGGAATATCTGATTAATATAGCAAAGAACTTTACATTTTGTTTTGCAATTCAACTCATATATTTTTCAATTCTTTTTTATTCAGCAAAAAAACTTGACAGATTTTGAATGTGGTGTCAAAATGCTTTTTTCATGTTGAACACAAGATCTGTCCAAACTAAAGCTGTTTTCCCCAAAATTGTGTAACAAAGATCACACTCTGGATAAGAAAAAGAAAAAAAGGAAAAAAGCCAACAAATTTTAGAGCAGTACTCTTCATATTTAAACTTGTCTATAAGAATATTGTCTCTTAACTTTGCAAAATGTTTTGAAATAAGAATTTCAACTAACTCAAAAGATAAAGCTATAATAAGAAATGGATATCAACTTAGCTGCTTAGTTTTTATGCTACTCATCACCACAGCATCTAAAAGGTTTCTGTTATTTCTATAAGCAATACAATTAACACCTATTGAGCATGACACATTCAATTTCTCATCTCTCTAAAGAGGCAGACTTCTGTACGCAGATGTCTTTCAGGGTTTTTGTAGATATATGTGATGAGTCTTGTTTTTAAATAACATAATTAATATTCCTCAATGAGTAAGTTTTAGGCTCTAGGTCAGAAGCTGGTGATGGATATCATTCCTTGCACGAGTTCATCTTAAATAATATTTTGCTCTTCTATTTTGTGTCTTTCTTCTGAGAGTCCCAAGCTACTTTCAATGTTGAATAACTCTTCATTATTATATCTTAGATAGGTAGGTAGACATAATAGCTGTTTCACTCTTGACCAGAGAAAATGTGATTCTTCTAGCACAATGTATTAACTCAGTGTCAAAATTGGTCAAAATTGGTCAGAATTGTTGCACTGTGCTCCAACTGATTAAGAAAGAATTGTGTTCTGTGTGTACAGATTCACTGTTACCCACAGTGGTTGAAACTATAATGTTTTGTGTTCACAGAAGGAAGAAATGTGTCTGAACAATTATATTGTGTGCCCATAAACAATTACATGCAGAGGATTGTTTCAACATGACAGCTATAGAAATTAATTCCTTGATGCTATTACTAGTTATTTGATAATATTAACTATGTGCATATAATATTCTCAGAGCTTTATAACTGTTTGATTTTAAAAATTATTATTTTAGTATTAAGAATGTCACATTAGCAATATAAATGTACCATAAATTAAAGATTCAGCAGACTGACAGTTCTCAGAAACAGGGAGATTGCCACCTACAGATCATGTATCTACAGAGATTTTGCAAGGACCAGAGTTAGGGAACTATTTAAATATTTTACCAATACGCAGAAATGAATCTCAAATAACTGTTGATAAAAATGTGTGGATGGCAAAAAGACCTCTGAAAACATAATTACAGTGAAAAGACAGTCAGATATGTCGAGCTAAATTTAAAGAGCCTATTTAAATAGCTACAGTTAGAGCTGTACATGTAGAAAGGCTGTACCTTAAGAAGGGAGTATTCATGGGTTGAAACCCATTACTCTGGAAAATATTTTAGTATCCTAGGAAGCAGATCTTCATAATTTAGAAGACATTTTATAGGTAAGAAAATGTTACTGTATTTTCTGAATTTGTAAGCAAAGAAGTAAGACATAATATCTTGAAGATTAATTTACCTATGGATATAAAAATAATGGAACTGATGGAAGAATACTGCCTACTGTTCTCACATCTGACTTTTGGAGAAAATATAAAACAACAGGAGATATCACAGGAGGTAGCCATCAGCGATTCCTGAGCTCTTATGCTGAAAGCACTGATGATTTCAATCTGTTTAGCTGTATGCTTATTACAGTGCAGAACTCTCTTCATTAGAAGAAAATACTGGGTACTAAGCAACTCTTTAGCAGAAGAAATCATGATAAAACCAGGAACTGAAACTTTACGAATTAGAAGAGCCAATAAACATGCATTTTAACTGTCAGACTGTTTAATAAATCGAACAAATGATTGAAACAAAGGGACCAGTTGGTGCTTTGTCTCTTCATGTTGAACTGAAAGCAGGATTTAGCTAAATTAAGTTTTAAGATCTTAAGAAGCTTAGGAATATAAAATAAGCATGGTAGTATTCAGCAGCTGATCAGGTAAACTAATGCTCACTCTGGTCAAAGTTCTGAAAGTAGAAATGAAAAATTATCTGTAAATTACACACCCTGGTATATATTTAATGCACGGTTTCCCAGATACTGATCTCAATGACCCTATGCAAGTCCAAAGAGTGTATAGGTAATGAGTAAATGACAATGTTTTTACACAGATTTAGTACAACAGGCTTTTATCCAAGTTTCAAACTACTAGGAGATGTTACATTAGTAAATATATTTCAATCTAAATTTTAGTGTCAGAAAAGACTACAAAGCTTTTTGCATGAACCAAGGAAGATGTTCAGAGCCCAGATGAATTTCAGCTCTTCTCCATCTTAATTTTCTGTCATTTTCCTGGTGCCAAATTAAAATACATTGTCAAAGACTTAAATTTTTTAATTATATAAACTACTAAAATCACCAGGTTAGCATAATCAGATGTATATCACAATGTGCAAACAGTTTGAAAATGTCACACATATCCAGGAGACAAAAATGAATTATATGTCTTATAGGTAAGTACAAAAGAACAAGATTGGCTTCAGCTGACTGGCAGTTTTTAAGGCAGCAATCCAAAACACTTATCTACTGTTCAGCAATACTGGCTAGAAGACAAAAGATTGCATTGCACAGATGGGTAGAATATGAGTTCATGTGAAATCAGGGGAGAATAAAATCTCTCTCAATAATTAAGGATCGCTTCAATCTGCAGTTTCTTTTAATTTCCTTCCTGAACAAAGCTGCTTGTCACTAACACAAATCTAAGGAGGGAAAGGTGAGACAGGCTGAATAGGGACCCAGCTCAGCTCTTTGCTGCCAGTTGCAAAATTAACTTTAGTAGATCATCAGAAGCAGAAGTTACCTCTGGTTCATATGAGCTTCCACCCCTGAGCTAAAGATCTAGCAGGTCCATGAGGACTAAGTGACACTGTTACAGAGAGACAGAGTGTTGAGTTCAAACCTATGCAAACACTTGCCTAGTCCTCAGGACTCTGGCATTGCTCCTACTGTCACAGCTCATGCCAAGAAACTTTTTTAGCTACTAGTGGCCCTGGAAAGCAAATATGCTGAGTGACTTCAGCACTATTAACTCCTAAACTAGTCTGTGCAGCTGTGTGCTTCTTGTTACCTTCTTTCTAGGAGAATTGTATTGTGTTGGTGAGTGATTCAAGAAGGTTCCAATAACCTGATTTTAACTTTCCCATTCAGAAAGTACCTGTCACTTGATCCAGGATATAGGGAAATCAGACAATAAAAAAACTTTAATTCAAAAAAATTAATGAATAAAACATTTGTTTACAATATGAAAAATAGTAAAGAAGGTTCCAAAGGCTTGATAGCATTATACATCAAAAGGAATAAAAAATAAATATTTAGTCTCTTATTGATTCCAAGATGAAATCTATCAGACATTTCTCTCATTTGACCATTCAGGAGATAAGTTGGAGATGTTTATTAGCCTACATAGTCAAGGTCTTTGTGCTTTTTTTCACATTCCACATCTGCAATAAGATTTTGTAGGAGAAAATCTAGGAAGCATGCTAGATTTTGTACTTTCATTATTACTTAAGGTCTGTTCAAGGGTTCATTAGTACTTAAACTCTCTCCTCCTTTTTCCTGCCTTCCAGGACTGAATGATTCTTAAGGAGGCAGATTCAATCTTTTCCTGCTGAACTTCACCTCTTTGGAGTGGAACTGTTTATGTTATTTAGGCAGTTCAGTTAAGTTGTTACCTCTGCTTGACTAAACTACTAATAGCTTGTTAAATGACTGAGATAAGGCAATAGAAACATTCCACAGTGAAGCTTTTCTAGAGACCTTCTGAGAGGATATTGACTTTGTTTTAATTCTCCATGACAAGCTAACTTTCAGGTCCCCGACCCCTGCAGCTGATTCAAGAACTAAGAGTTAACTACAATGGCAATGTAGTTTTGAACAAGAATCTTAGCAGTTTTCTGGTAGTGCTTGTCATGGAACTGCCAAACTCCTTGACAAGGAAATTAAGGGTCCAAAATACCAAGCCCACCTGGAAAGGATGTGAATCTGTGCCTTGAGCTTGTGTCTGGAAGAGATTTCTTCAATAGTAACAATGATAAGAAGAGACAGAGGAGACACTTCTATTTTTCAGTAAGTCACAAGATCATAAAGAACTGCTAGGATGATGAGACCATGAAAATCAGCAACAAAATCTTAGGATATACTGAGTAATGAAGACATGTCCAGTAGTGATTTACAACTTTTAATTGCAGTGTGACAGACACAAGAGAAACCTCTTCTGGAGTATTGTTTACAATCCTGATGACCCATGTTCCAAATGCTGAATTCAGATTGGGGCAGGTGCTGACTATAGGGAAAATAAAGCCCATCTTGTGAGCAAAGAACAAGAGAATCAACTTGTAAAAACTGACAAAATTAAAATGGAAGGGTACCCCGAGACCCATAAATATACTTGAACATGGGGACTGAAGAGACAGAGAATGGTGAACAACCTCAAGAACAGAGGAAATATATGCAATCTAAAGGACTGTTTTGGTAGAAATTAAGAAAAAAAACCTGTCTTTGAATTAATTTCCTGTAGAAATTAGAAGAAAATATCTCATTAATAGAGAAAGATTTAGGAGTAATATCCCAGCTGCAGTGCTGAGAGCCAAAAACTTGTTTTCAGGTGGAGCTTGATATACTTATTGCTCTATGCCACAACTGCATGAAAGCATCAGAGTGGATCCAGTGGCTCAGGATGTTCCTACAGTTAAAAACTCATAAGCAATATAAAGATTAATTGCCTATTAAGTATATCTTGCCTAAAAAATTCAATATGAGTATCACAGACTGTTAAATGGGAGGAGGAAGTTAGTTTACAGGTGTTACTCATGAATTACAAAGTCTCCACAGAAGACGGTAGTAAACCAAGCATTTAATTTCATTTCGTATCCTCCAAGATGTCACCTCAGAGATGTAACCACCTAAGTCTACTGTTTAGGCACCTCTGACGTTCTCAAAATGACCATAAAGATGACACCTATTCTATGGTTAATAGCAGGACTTACAAAGGTACCTAAAAGCTTCTACTGGTTTATATGAGTGTATCATCAGTAAGTTCACAGATGACACCAAGTTAAGCGGGAATGTCGATCTGCATGAAAATAGGGAGGCACCACAGAGAGACTTGGATAGATTGGATCGGCGGGCCAATGTCAACAGGATGAGCTTCAACAAGGCCAAGTGCCAGGACTTGCACTTGGGCCACAACAACCCCATGCATCGCTACAGGCTTGGGGAGGTGTGGCTGGAGAGCTGCGTGGAAGAAAAGGATCTCGGGGTTCTAATTGACAGGTGGCTGAACATGAGCCGGCAGTGTGCCCAGGTGGCCAAGAAAGCCAACGGCATCCTGGCTTGTACTAGAAATAGTGTGACCATCAGAAGTAGGGAGGTGATAGTCCCCCTGTACTCTGCACTGGTGAGGCCACACCTGGAGTATTGTGTCCAGTTTTGGGCACCTCAATACAAGAGGGATATCGAGGTGCTGGAGCGAGTGCAGAGGAGGGCAACGAAGCTGGTGAAGGGCCTGGAGAATAAATCCTGTGAGGAGAGATTGAAGGAGCTGGTACTGTTTAGTTTGAGGAAGAGAAGGCTGAGGGGAGACCTCATCACTCTCTACAACTACCTGAAAGGACATTGTAGAGGGGTGGGTGCTGGTCTCTTCTCACAGGTGATTAGTGACAGAACAAGAGGGAATGGTTTCAAACTCCAACAGGGGAGGTTCAGACTGGACATTAGGAAAAAAATTTTCACAGAAAGAGTGGTCAGACAGTGGAATAGGCTGCCCAGGGAGGTGGTGGAGTCACCATCCCTGGATGTGTTTAAGGCTCGTTTGGATGAGATGTTGGGGGATATGGTGTAGGGGAGAACTTTGCAGAGTAGGGCTGATGGTTGGACTCGATGATCCCAAGGGTCTTTTCCAGCCTGAATGATTCTGTGATTCTGTGATATGCAATGATCTTCTTAGAGCTCAGATTCAAGTCATTAACCTGTAGACTGTGAAACAAGATATTCAAGCACCATTTCACCTGATCATGTCAATGTGTTCTAAAGATGTTTGAAGCCCAACACTTACCAGATTGCAGTGAAGGAAGAAAGGAATAGGATGCTGAAGGAATGAACAGTATAAGCATGTGTCCCTCCATGAATAAAGACTGTGTAGGAAATGAGATACCTTATTTTGAAAGCAAAAACTCTGTCTGATTTAGGCAGCAGGTTCTCTCACTTCCAGAATGGGAACATGAGTTAAAAGATTAATGGCTAATTTGGAGGTGAATTTACCTCAGTCTCTCCAGTGGTACCTATTGCAGATAACTCTCGAGAGAAGCAGTGACTTCAGCATGCGTTTCATCACATGAGTTTATCTACATTTTACCTGACACAACACACTGAATTGCAAGCTCTCATGAGGATGTAGTTTCAATGCCACTGATAAGTTTCTTGCATGCAAATCCCATCTGGTTTTACATCAATCAATATCAAATATGTCTAAGAGAGGAGATCTACCTGTACCATGCTCCATTCAATTGAAAAGGAATTGGCTGGATGGCCACATCCAAAGACTTACAGTTAATGATTTGATGTCCAAATGCAGATCAGTAACAAGTGGTATCCCTCAGAGATCTGTACTGAGACCATACTGTTCAATACCTTTATTTATGACATAGGCAGTGTGACTGAGTGCACCCTCAGCAAGTTTGCAAATGACACCGACCTGAGTGGTGCTTGATTCATTTGAGAGAAGGGATGACATCCAGAGGAATCTTGACAGGCTGGAGAGGTGGGCCCATGCGAACCACATGAGGTTCAACAAAGCAAAGTTAATGAGATTAAATCTGTCAAGTTGAAATGCTGGATTCTGCACCTAGGACAGTGTAATGCTGGGCACAAGTATAAATTGGGAGAGGAGTGGCCGGAAAGCAGCCCTACATAAAGAGATCTGGGGTGCTGATTGACAGCAGAGTCAATATGAGTCAGCAGAGCGCTCAAGAGGGCAAACCACATCCTGGGATGCGTCAAACATGGTATAACCAGACAGTCAAAAGAGGTGATTATCCTGCTGTATTCAGCGTTGGTGCAGCCTCACCTTGAATACTGTGTGCAGTTCTGGGCCCCACAATTTAAGAAGGTTATGAAGGTCCTTGAATACATCCAGAGGAGGGCAACAAAGGTGGTGAAAGGACTGGAAGGCATGTCCTGTGAGGAGGGGCCAAGGGCTTTGGGTTTGTCTAGTTTGCAGAAAAGGAGGCTGAGGGGTGATTTCATTACTCTCTATAGTTTGCTGAGGAGGGGAAGTGGAGTGGGAGAGGCTGATCTCTTCTCCATAATATCCAATGATAAGATGCATGGAAATGGTTCAAAGCTGCTCCAGGGGAAGTTTAGACTGGACATTAGGAAGCGTTCCCTCACCAAGAGGGTTGTCAAACGCTGAAACAGGTTTCCTAGAGAGGTGGTTGATGCCCCAAGCCTGTCAGTGTTTAAGAGACATTTGGACAGTGCCCTTAATAACATGCTTTAACTTGGTCAGCCCTGAATTGGTCAGACAATTGGACTAGATGATCAAGGTCCCTTCCAACTGAAATATTCTATTCTATTCTATTCTATTCTATTCTATTCTATTCTATTCTATTCTATTCTATTCTATTCTATTCTATTCTATTCTATTCTATTCTATTCTATTCTATTCGTACAAGGTCCTGCACCTGGGTTGGGAGAATCCCCAGTATCAATACAGGTGGGTGATAAATGGATTGAGAACAACCCTGTGAGGAAGGACTTGGGGATACTCATGGATGAAAAACTGGATGTGAGTTGGCTATCTGCATTTGCAGCCCAGAAAGCCAACTGTGTACCTGGGCTGCATAGAAAGAAGTATGTCCAGCAGGTCGAAGGAGATGGTTCTTCTCCTCTGCTTTGCTCTTGTGAGACCCCACCTGAAGTGCTGCATCCAGTGCTGAGGTCCCCAACACGTGAAAGACGTAGACCTGTTAGAGTGGCTTCAGAGGAGGGCCACAAAAATGATCAGAGGGATCTCCTAGAAAGGCTGAGAGAGTTGGGGTTGTTCTGCCTGAAGAAGAGAGTAACGTCTCTGGGAGACGTTACTGCGGCCTTTCAATACTTAACAGGAGCTTATATGAAGGGTGGAGAGAGACCTTTTACCAGGGCCTGTAGGACCTGACAAGGAATAACAGAAAAGAGGTTTAGATTAGAATGAATCATAGAATCATAGACTGGTTTAGATTGGAAGGGACCTGTAAAGATCATCTAGTTCCACCTGCCTGCCATGGGCAGGGACACCTTCCACTAGATCAGGTTGCTCAAAGCCCCGTCCAACCTGGCCTTGAACACTTCCAGGGAGGGGGCAGCCACAGCCTCTCTGGGCAACCTGTTCCAGTGTCTCACCACTATCACAGGAAAGAATTTCTTCCTTATATCTAATCTAAATCTATCCTCCTTCCATTTAAAACCATTATCCCTCATCCCATTGTGAGAGACGAGAAACCAGGCCTGTGAGAAACTAAGAAAAACAGCCTGAGAAAGCAAAAGTTGAGGCTGACCAAAGAAATGCCTCAAACACTCGCAAGACAAAACTATGAGTCACAGGGTGCATTCTGTGGAGGTCGAAGCTGATAAGGCTGCCCGAATAATACAAGATGGGACTGGAGGAGGGAGCCCTGTGAAGACAGGACGGCTCTGCTCTGGTGCACCTGGCCAAAACTTCAAGGGCCATCTGTCCGGTGAATGACCTCTGCTTCATTATCCACGAAATGCATATTAAAGTTAACACCCCTCAATATGCTAACGAGGGCTAACATGATCATGTTAATTACATCATCCCATGAAACACCTCACCCCTTCCCGTACATGGGATACGTAGGTATGGGGGTCGACCTAGGGGATGGACCCAAGGAAAGTGGGTATAAATCAAGAAGGGAAGGGGGGGGGAGCGCGGCCCGGGAAAGAGAGAGTGCAGTGAAGCGAAGAAGACAGATGCCAGCAAAAAAGACGGATGTCTCCCGTGCCTCCCGGAACCCTCGTCGGCAGGAGCAGCGCAGAAACCCAGACCGGTGATCTGTATTTCCCCATTCCCTCTATCTCCCTCTTTTCCCTTTCCTATTAAGCAATGCAAGGCATATTATATTGCTTGCCACAACTTGCTATATACTTAGCCAATTATCGTGTGTTCAATTAGTACATTGTGAGTAGTTAATAAATGTTTAGACTTGGAGACTTGTTGTCTGCTCCATTGGGGATTTGCGAATCTGAGTCACTTGTCCCCCTCGTCTGAGCGGGACGTGACACCCATCACTACATCCCCAGATAAAGAGTCCCTCCCCAGCTTTCCTGTAGCCCCCTTTAAGTACTGGAAGGCCGCTATAAGGTCTCCCTGGAGCCTTCTCTTCTCCAGGCTAAACAACCCCAACTATCCCAGCTTGTCCTCATAGGGGAGGTGCTCCAGCCCCCTGATCATCTTCATGGCCCTCCTCGGCACTCATTCGAGCAGGTCCATGTCCTTCTTATGTAGGGGGTCCCAGAGCTAAACTCAGTATTCCAGGTGGGGTCTCATGAGAGCAGAGTGGGATTAGATATAAGGAAGAAATTTTTTACAGTGAAATTGTGAAACACTGGAACAGGTTGCCCAGAGAAGCTGTGGATGGCCCATCATTGGAAATGTTCAAGGTCAGGTTGGATGGGACTTTAAGCAACCTGATCTAGTGGAAGGTGTCCTTGGTCTCGATAGAGGGGTTGGAACAAAATGAACTTTGAAGGGCCCTTCCAACCCAAACCATTCCATGATTTGATAATTCTATGAAAAAACTTTTGAGATTTTCCTCTTCAAAAGTAGATGGAATAGCTGGATAGCTGGAGCTCATGCTAATTTGAAGCATATATTGCTGGATTCTACCAGCACTGAGTGAACTCCAGGCTTCTCTGCACAGGACAGCTGTTACCTAAAAACTGATTTTGAGTATTTTCCCACTGCAAGACAGGGTGCATGGGGGAGCTATTTTGATTCCAATACCTTTCTGGCAACCATTCCACATAGTGCCTGAATACATGAAAGAAAACCTTTAAAGCTTAGACATCCACTGCCAAGTGATGCTCACAAGCAGCAGTTTGTTAAGTGCCAAGACTGCTTCTTCAGTATTCTCACCTTGGATATCTCAGGATGTCAGGTCTGATAACTGTGAAGATCTTCTCTTTATGTATGCAAGGGCACTTTTCAAACTTCAGGTTACCTTCAGAAAGGAAATCCCACTCTCTTCCTTGTTGCCACTACTCATTTCCAGCCCTCCCTTTCATTAGGTCTTGTAATTACGAGTAAGCTGGTTCCACAGACTAATCTAATGGAAGGCTTTTTCTTGACAGCTTACACCTACATCACATCATCAAGCTAAACTAATTTACGTTATGGCTATATGAACATGAGATTGGCAAGAGAAGCTGAAGAGGCAGAACCTGTGGCAACAAGGCCAACCCTTTTTGACATCATCCTGCAGTAACACAGCATAAGGCATGCCATCAACTAACAGGATAATTCTCCCACTGTCCTGACAGGAGAACTAATTACCTAATTCAAGGTTGAGAACTGATTACCTAATTCAGCGCTGAGGGTCCCTTTGCAAGACTCCTTTGCACAACATCACAAAAGCTTTGACACTCCTTGCATTTGGAGCTTAGATATAACTGAGTCATGAAAGATGTAAATAGAAAATTTAAGATTTTTAGAAAAGTTCCATGCTAAGGACTGCCTCAGAATGGAAATTTAAAACAACAGAAAGTTGTGTAAGTCTTGTTATGACTTTACTGTAGGTAACAATATAAAGAAAAGCAGGATATATTATGGGCATATTTACTTAGATGTCATCTACCAGAATGCGTTTCCAACGCACATTTCTTTTTGTGTCTGAGCATTGGAAAAAACCTGAAGGGTGTTTGTTGTGCTGGTATAATGTCTGGGCATTTTTCAAAATAATTTTCCAGCCATAACTGTGGAAAGCCTCAGTCACTTTCAGAATGATGCACACTACAGATGGGAAAGATATGTTTGTTCACTTTATAGATTTATGTTGGCTATAGGTAGCAAGAAATGTACATAGTTCAGGCACCTGGAAATATTCTAATTGCCAGTATCACCACGGTTTTCAGGAGTCTGCATGAAGAGCTTGGAAAAGAGTACTGCCAATGGCCTTTTAGGGAAGCTTCTGCCTTTAGCTGTGATGGGCTCATTCATCATATCCCAGTATGTTCTCTGAAATAAAAAGGAGTGCTCATCTAGTAAAAAATGTTTTTCCAGCAGAAATATTCCTCCACTCAAGCAGCTAGCCATGTAGTTACTTTTGAATTTTTCACTGCAGATTTAGATGTAGAGCTGTAGATTATCTCTTGGGGGTTTTTGTTCATTTTGTTGGGTTTTTTTAAATCCTTAAAAGAGAATAATTCCATAGAGAGAATCAAATCACAAAGGATTTAACAGCTACAATTGAATAAGGCAGTTTAGGAAACAGGTAAGATTTTCTTTTTACAAATATAATAGTTTGTAATCCTTATTTATGTGACAGGAAGAAGTAAGCTTGCAGATATGGCACTAGATTCAAAAGATGTGGGCCTTGTCGCCTGCACATTGCATAGACTCCCTGTCAAAGACTGCTAGAGCATGTTACTGAACTGCCAGAAAGAATCAGTTCTTAAAATGCAGGACCACAGTAATCTTGGTGGTCCTAATCAGTGTGAGAAAATAGGGAGAAGTTGTTAAATGAGGGAAAGTGTACATACTTTAATTTTAGCTGAGGATGTCCACAGCTTTAGAAAAGTACATTATTAGCATTTACAGTTTAGTTTTACAATCAAGGGAGAGATATAGACACTTTACATGATTTTGGGGGCATAAGTATGTTTCAGGAATAGATGATGCTTGTCCTAAGTTTCTTTGTTTCTGTGTTTACTATAAAGATATCCAAGTCAGCTAGCTCAGTTGTAGATGTTGACATTGGTCTGATCCATACCATTATCTGAGTCCAACCCTGCCTCTGAACTTTGGGCTGAGTAAGCAGCCATCCATATCATAGAGGCTAACACAGAGTCATTCAGCTCTCTATCTGGCCAGAGAAAAGATGTAACCATTGGTTCTCTCCTGTTGTGCTGAATTGCTGGCACAACACTACTCAGAACCCTTCCTTCCAAAGCTTCGAGGTTCATTTCAGGAAAGTCTAGTCTCCATAGTATTATTCAGAGAAAGTGGTGGTGTCTGACAACTTTCTGAAGAGCAACACAGACAACATAAATTCATTGTCCATACTCTTGGGGAAAGCAATGGTTTGGCCATGTGGCATGCAGATATTATTGTTCCTTAAAAATAATATATAAAAAAATAAGCAAACGGAGGTTACAGAGATGGCTTGTCATTTTGAGAAAGTAACATTTTTTTTTTAAGGAGACTATAAGAAATTTTAGAAAAATGACTGGGGAGTAAAAACTTCATGACTTCTGTTTTGCCTCTATTTTATTTGGAAAAAAAAAGTATTGATTTAGAAGAGTCTAGTTCCCAGATCTGCTAACCTTCCACCTGGCATGGAGGTACACATATGTCTGCTGTGGAGGCACAGGGTCTGGTTCACAGAGCCCATACCCTAACATCTTTTCCTGAGTCTGGATAGAAGAAATGTTTTCTACCACTCTCTATATTCCAGAAAATCTCCAAATATGTATCCATCATCACAACAACATTGAAATAAAATATTTTTATGTTCCTCAACCCTCCAATAGAGACAAAGGAATTGGATAAAAATTAAATGAAACAAACACAATTCAGTCCTATTAACTGCCTTCTGCTTTACCAGTTTACCCTTGCTCCAGAGAATAGTGTCATATGTTTGTTTCAAGCACTTAACAGCACGGAAGTGAATCTTATTAGGAGATTTCCTTGAAGGTACCAAAAAACGCTTAACATCTAGTTTTTCTGAAGTGCCAACAAAAAATGCTGGTGCTTAATCTGATGTGATACATAAGCACACCCAATGCTATTATACATATGAGTATAGTTCTAGTGCATCGCAGTAATACATTCATCTTGAACAGAAGTGATGGCGGTTAATTCAGGAGCAGTCACCTCCTTCCTTACAGTTATGAATGCTCTCCCTAGAGACTGCTATTTTCAGTTTTTGATAATGTAAATCCAAGAGTGATACAAGGGCTAGGTGTCCTGGCCTTCCTGCTCAGCATAGGTTTGAACATTTGTTGCTGGCTTTTATAAACACTGTTATACTTCCTCATGACCTTGCAGATTGTAGTGGGTTGGCCCTGGCTAACAGCAAAACTCCCACCCAGTGACTTGTTCACATCCCACCTCAGTGGGACAGGGGAAAGGAAGTAGGAAAAATAGGACTCAGAAGTCTTGCAGATTGAGATAGACAGATCACTTGTCGTTATGGTAAAAACAGACTTGACTTGGGGAAAGTTAGTTTAATTAGTTAGTTTTGCGTAGAAAGAATCAAAATTACAAATATTAAAACATCCCCTTTCCCAGGATCAACTTCACTCCTTCATTCCAGACCCGTTTACCCCTCCAAGCGGTGCAGAGGGGATGGGGAATAGGGGCTTACAGTCAGTACATTGCTGTTTCTCTCTGCTGCTCCTTCTTCCGCACAGTTTTCCTCTGCTCAGTGTGGATTCTCCCCTCCTTCACCTCCCCCTCCCCCTTCTCCTCCTGATCAAACTGTATATGGAAACTCAGTACTTTCACTTCCCTTTATAGCTAAAATTTCTTGTATTATCTTTACTAAGAACCATGGTTCCAGACTATTTATTAAAAAATTAATTAAAAATATTTTTCCCCCCAATCATCATTGAACTTTAGTACAAACATTTAGAGAGGAATTTTTGTAGGATACTCTGTGCCACTGATACTTTTACTATTAGTTCAAGCTGCGGTAGAAATTAAGGTATCAACTGGTTTGAGATTTCTCAGAGGATAAGAGAACAGGGATCTATGGTGCAAAATACTCCCCTGTAAGCAATAAGTTTTACTTTTCATTTAAAAAAATAAAAGGTAGAAAGCTTAGATTGGGTAAAGAAGTTAGACCTTCCTAAACATTTGAAGAGAGAGAAATCTGTCATATGAGAAGCTGTATTGCAGCATCAAGAAGAATGGGATCCATGGGAGACAATATTTACAGACCACCTATTAGCGAACAAATAGGGTGGGTTGCAGCTTCCAAATATTTCCATTTCCAATTTGATCAATGTCAAATGTAACTTCCAAGTTTAGATTTAAATTCCAAAACTGTTATTTCCAGAATGACAAGGATCTCTAACAAGTTCTGATTCATATGTACCAACACAGTGCAGATGTCTCAGATACCTTTTGTTATTCAATTTAAAAAAAAAAAAAAAAGTCTAACCCAGAAATATCTTCTATTAACATTAATAAAGTTTTATGTAGGTTTAAAAGTTAATAACAGTCAAACTGGAAATGACTAGAGATTTTTGGTGTCTATTTTTAGACATTCACCTTGAGAAAAAACTTTAGGGGACATGAAAATGCTGATTACCTGTTTCTGATAAACTTGTGTTAAAAAATGTACCCCTGAGAAGCCCAAGGTTCTCTCACACTTTTGCAAACAGTTCTTTTGTATAGCTGTTATTAAAATGATACACTAAATTTTGGGTGCAAGATATTTCCTCAGTAATACTTTTTTCATCCTGTTATGTCTGGTTAATTCTGCTGGTTCCAAGCTACCAAAGCTTTGTTTTTTCTGTGTTCGCATTCTCCAAGTTATAACGATATTCTCCTGAATGGCTTAAGTGGACTAGATATATCAAGGTACATTTCCTCCTGGAAGAAATCAGTTCAACATCTTTGATTTATACCAGAATAAACCCTAAAATCCAGTTATATGGCATCTACTGCTCTTACTTTACTTATGGTGTCTGTTACTTTATTGCAGGCAAAATAGATAGGTTTGACAAAAGTGGTCCTTGACAAATCTCTATTATCTGCTGCTCATCACCTTGTTATCTTCCAGATACTTACAAATAATCACATTATGTGCATTTTGCTTTTTTTTTTCTTCCCCTGGGGATTGAATTTAAGATCTCTTGTCCATAATTCCATTCTTAGCCACTTTAAGAAGAGTGTCACAATTTCACTCTTTCCCACATTTCTTCTATCATCACACTCATCTTCTACAAAATTCTGAAAGATAAACACTAATGGTCCTCAGGCTACATAAAATATTTTTTCAAATACCTGAGGATTAAATTTATAATGCCAAACTGGCTTAAAACACCAATTTAAAAATACTTAATCTAAGTTTTCCTTATTCTAAATCAGAAATCCATACTTTTTCACTGGGTATTGTTTGTGCTCACTACTTCCTACTGTAGCATTTTTAGTGAAAACTAGCACAAACCCCAAACACTGAACATAAGCTGTTCTTAACATCATTAGTTGATAGCTTTCACTCAGCTGAGAAGCAGATCAAAAATTCTCTCCCTTCCTACCACAGGCATAGAATGGTAGTGTTTACTTTTAATTTCTCTTGCAAGTTACTTCACAACCTGTGCTTTGACCTTTGTAATTTTGTCACTGGAAAGTCACACTTTTTTCCTGCATTTGAAGTCAGCTCATGAGTTAACCAAGTTGGCCTCTTGCTACACTACTTGTCCTTACTCTCTGTTGGATTGTTGCATTGTTGTAATAGCATTTTCTCAGAGAAACTGCCAGCTCTCTTCATTCCTTTGTCATTAGAATTACATTCTTGGACACTGCATTTATCATTTCTCTGAGTTTTACAAGGAACATGTACATTGAAGCATCAACTTCACAACCTAGCAAAAAGCTGTTAGTAATAGATAATGTAGGAGGAGTATATTGTACATAGCAGGCTGGGGGAAGAGTAAGTGGAGAAAGGAAAAAAAGGAAATATCAGCAGGCCTCCAGTGCTATATACACATACTCTAATCCTATATATCATGTGTGGTACATGTATTAAAGACAGAGGTGTCAGAATTAGATTTTTTGGCTTTCCCTAATAGTGAGGACATGTGACTGGACATGTATCAGTACAACTCTGGTGCTTAAACCATCAGATCTGGAACCTGCCAGAAGCTAACTCACAACATCTGGCCCATTATGATAAAAATAAATAAAAAAGAAAACTGTTTTCAAACTCAGTGCTTCTATGAGAGCTGAGTTCTAGTGTCAATCTACACATTCGCCACTACATTTACCTCTTTATATTCTACCACCAGATCCATGAAGTTATTGAAAAATCCTTTTTTGCTTTCAAATCTTCATTTTGTTTAGTGCTTTTACCTCGCCAAATGCTGACACACTCAGCTGTCAACAGCTGTTAAATCAGAATTTTGCAAAACCAAACAGTGGACTGGATCAGGATTTTATAAACTTCAAAAGGAAGAGGTTTCAGTTCAATGTCTTTAAGGTTACATATGGAGAGTGTCTTAAGGCAGGGGGAGATTGACAGATATTTTGGGTATGTAGAAGCTGCTTTTGCACTATCTTCCATTCAATACGTGGAACAATTGATTGCAACAGGACCTAGTGAAGCCAGGTAGACATTTAGAAGTTTCTTTTGTCATTGCAGGACTTTGTCATGATCATACATTTCTGACTAGAGTCTGACCATTGCAGTATCACACCAGCAAAGGGAATTCTGCTCTTTCCTGCTGTGTGCCAGACTTCTCATATCAGAGCTATCACACATCCAAGGATTGTACATTGTCTTTACAATAGTATCATAATGACCAGACACACTGACTTGCAGCAGCAGTTGAGAACAGAGAGACTTCCCTACTGAGTAGGCTTGAAATGGTGTGTAAAGAAGGCTTAAAGCCCTACAGGTGTGTCTGGACAGAGCTGTGAATTATTAAAACTGTGCACTTGTAAAAATAATATAAATTACCCAAAATGTTTAAAAGCAAAACTCATTCATTTTATTCAGCTCAGTAGCCTGACAATTTGAGAAGGAAAAATCAAAAAGGAAATTTTGTCCAGCACAGAGAAACTACAAACCATGTTTGAAAGCAAAAGAAGGGGCTCAGCCCTTCTCTAAACAGCAACTGTTGTTGATCTGCAGCAAGAATTGCCACAGAAGCAGGATTAATACAAACTTTCCATGACAGAGTAGGTAAATCAGAGTTTATGCCCAATACCTACAAAGTGACGAAGACAAAGTCATTCCTCCCTCCTGCACCAACCTTGGGACGGTCTCTAGGACACTATGCATCTATCTGTGTCATCATCAGGTCCTATGTGGAAGTAAGCCCAACCCTCTGATGAAATGCACACACTGAACAGTTACAGTGCTCAGGATGATTTGGACATTAAACACTTATATTCTGCCCTTTCAAACCACCTCCAACAACATCATAATCTAATCACTGGAACATTTGTAACTTTTCAGCTCCGTTGCTGGATTATTGTTTTGACGCCCGCCCATCTATCATGTCTTTGCACCTGACAGTTTTTCAGGAAAAGCAGGATTACCCACTTTCAGGTAGTCCTGCTTTCAGGACTACCCTCATCATCATCATCTGCTAACACCTCCCACTTCCACAATAGGTATGGGACCAACCCACATCACTATTAGGTAGGACCAGTTACTTAAAAATTATTACAGGCAGCACAGCACACTGGAGGACATATTTGTACTCTCCACACATTTTCTAGCTCAGGCTTGTTTAATACGGGGCATCCGATGCTTGCATGAACAAAATGTTCATTCATACAGAGCATAACTGTACACTTAGCACTGTGCTTTTATTGCTACAACTTGATTTTCAGGTAGCTTACTAACCTAATTGTAATTTACAGACCAAATGCTTCAACTTAACAAAAATAACATCTCTGTTTTTCTCTGATAAAGTTAATTTAGAGTTCTGGATAGTAAGGAAACTTCCAATATAAGCATATTCCTAGCTCATTTGCTTACACATAGTATGCTTTTTAGGCCAAAATTTTCTCCCGCTTGCTTTTCTGAAAAGGTAAAAGTCTCAGCATTATAACTGCATTGTGTTTGCGCCACAACATCAGAAATAATTTCTTTGCTTAAATGTTTTTGGACTGGAAACTCAGAAATGACAAATGTAATTAAAGCTTTCTTTAAAATACTTCTTAGAGCTTATTGGTAGTGAGAAGTACTTCCCCTGCTGCCTGAGTGTTCTGACAGCTGTGCTGAGTGAAATCAGGTTAATTTTCTCTTAGTAAGTGCAAAAATAAAGATTTCTACTTTTGTTGGAGGTGTAACAAGCTAGTGAAAATAACACCGGGCACCAAACCAAGCCATTTTAAAAGAGCACACAACACAATAATTTAGTGTCACAAAAAAGGCATTTGCATTGTACTTACACTATTCTACTTTCTGCAGTACATATCCATTCTTGTTACATTTTTTATGTTTAGCGTGCTGTAATTTCATAATGTATATCTTTGATAAAGTAACTAACTAATCTGGGGGACAGAAGATGCACAATATGCTGAATCTACCTAGGCTGCAGCAAAATTTTTGATAAATGCCACATGAAAAATTCCTCATGAACATGGATGGAGAGAATAAAAGAAGCCACAAAAACAAGTAAAGAAGGTTTTGCAGCAATGGTTGCAAAGGGGGGTTACTGAACAAAGAGTACCAGTGGAGAAATGGTCTTGTGATTTAATGAGTAATTTCATTAATGAACTTTGGCACAAAAAGTACAGCTATGCTAATGAAATCTGTCACTGAAGCAAATTTATTTTATTTTGATAAAGGCATTATCAATAGCAAAGAAGATCAAGATAAACACAGGGGAAGCAATGGATGACCCTGAGGACAATTTGAATGAGATTCCACAATAGAAAAAAGTCAAGGGACTAAACCCAAGGGTTCTTGCTATAAAATCAGTATGAAATACAAAAGGAGAGAAGGACCAGGGGCTTTGGCAGTTACAGCATGACTATAATGTGATGTGCCTGCAAAAAAACATGGCAGACAAAATATTCCAGTAGATCTAGGCAAATATTAGGGCCAATATACAAGGTCTTTGCAAGCACCATAGAGGAAAATGCATCATACTTGGCTGAAGAAGAGTGTTCAGGCCAAACAAGGCAAACAGACATCACATTGGTTCTTGAGAAAACTGACTGGCTTAGTGGAGACATAAGTGTTCTTTACAAAATACCAGATGAACAACAACAAAAATAAACTCCAAAAGTGAAGGATGTATATTGTAAAGGACAATTTTGGAATAAGTCCCATTTGGTTGAATATTAAACAATTTTTAACCTTAAGAAGGAGATTCTGGAACAAACCTCCTAAGGAATAGAGGAAGGAACATAAACAGTATCTATTCCAAAAGTGACAGGGTAAATTTACATATGGGGTCATCTTCTGTGTAATAGCAGAGAACTACAAACAGTAGTGACCATGGTCACTGGGTCAGAAGCTGTTGATGGATGAAGAATTGTGCTCTGCTCTTTATCCCAATATATTCTTGCTTAGTCTTTTTCCTAGGAAATTATTTGTCACTGAGGCATATCTCCACAGATATATCTTGAGAGTCCTGGAAATGAACAGAAGTCACTTCTAAAAAAACCCCACAAGTCCTATTACCATAAATGGGATCCTCCAGCAATAAAAATTTTCATCATCACAATCTCATGTAATTACAAACCAGAAGCTGCTTACTGATCATTTCCAAGTATGATGTTATTTCCTCCTGTGCATGCATATGGATAATTTATGTAATAAGGAGGATGTTTCACTTAAAATCAGAGTATGATATGATAATTCAGGTTAGAAGGGACATCAGGAGGTTCCTGGTTGAGGGACCTGCTGAAAACAGAGGTAATTATGGTGGTAGTTCCTCAGGACCTTTCCAAATCCTGACTGTCTCCAAGGAAGGAAGCTTGCACTCCACTACATCTCCAGATCCTTGTTGCAGTTTTTGATCACCGTCAAGAATTTTTTTCCTAATATGCAATTAGAATTTTATTTGATTTTATCAATTTTTTATTTATTTCTCTTTGTCGTGTTTTTGTGCACATTTGAGATGATTTTGGTTCCTTATTCTCCATATCCATTAGCAGAAGAGCCATAGAACCAAAAATAATGTTTCTGTACTGGACTATTACCCTTATTATAAACTGATTTTGTCTGAATTAAATCTTGTTATTCTTTAATAATGAAGTAGGCCCAGCAATCTTCTCAATCCACCATTCAATATTATGATACACAAGACAACTCAAAAGAAGTTTTAGTTTTGCAGATGAACTTAATTCCTTTCAGCTGGTTCAGTTTGGTGTTTAGAACAATGGGTACAGTATAAATGTCCTTACTTATTTTGTTAGATCTAGCAATAGGCTTTGTCCATAAACATTGGTGCATGAGAAAAATTATTTTTTTTAAACTAATGTTGAGTTGTTGGTAGGTTTTTAATAATAATTGTAATGAAAACTAAACTATATTTTTATCCTTGTGATTTTTAGTTTTAGGCCTCCAGAACTAGGAAGAGGGGTGGTAAGTATGGTAAAGGCAAACATTTGTGTTATTGAACCATCACTATATTCCATTTTATTTGACAAAGAATTGAAATGTTCAACCCAGAACAACTCCTAAATATCAGTATTCACAGAGAATAAGATTGTCCCATCACAAAAAGGCCACTTTGAATGACTACTGCAGGTCACTTAAATTTTTCATCCAGTGAATCAGAAAGCACTTATGTCTTTGTGATACAATATCCTCATGACATTGTTGACATTTACCAGTTATGATTTTCCACCAGGCATACCTGAGTTGCTCTATAAAGGATACTGTGTAATTATTGTCATTCCTTCAACTTACAGTTATTAGATTGCTCTCAATGGACATGTAAGAATTCCTTTAGATAATATTCACTCTCGTTTGAAGATCACAGAATAAACTTATTTAAAAAATGAGAAAATAGTATTCAGAGAAATTAGTTTTCTCTTTTGAAATGAAAGGGAAAGTGCAAATCGAACAGAAATGTTTAATCAGACTACTGAAGTCAAAATACAAAAGGAAAACAGTGGGTGGAAATAAAGAGGAGAAGTTAACAGCTCTTATAGGTCCCCCTTTGAAGGAGTAAGGCTCTGGGAAGTAATTTCCTCCCTAAAATCTGAGAATAGTATGGAAGAAAAAAGAAACAAACCTGGCTTGAAAAAATTGGAATGGATGTCAAATCTCAACAGTCATGGTCTCTGCAAGGACCATGGTCCTATTTATTCCTTAGAATGACTGAGAAGAAGTAATCTAAGAATATTTTCTCCAGTCTCTTGAGCTTTGGAGACCTTTTCCTTTGATATGAAACCACCACATCTGGCCAAGACCCTCCTTACAGAATGGGATAAAGGATAATTTTTGTCCTACCCATTAGTCCTTAGAATGAAGCTGCCACAGAACTCTGCTGCTGAAGGATTTTTTTCCTCTTCTTAGGACCAGCACGAGAACCAAATTTCTTTTATTTTCTTTGAAGAGCAACAGATATGCAAGCAAGGCCAGATAAACTACTGCATATTTAACCAGAGCAGGAATGATAGACAGACATCTAGGAACTGGAATTAGATCTCTTGCGAAGGTGTAGTGGTTGATATGACATCTGGCCAAATCTGAAACTGGGTTTCCAAATATCTTACTGCTCCTCTTCCTGTTCCTCTGTCAACAGTTAGATTTTATCTGAATTCTCATATAGCTCATTGACTCACTGTTAATGTCAGTTGTTGCTTCGCTAATCCTACAACTCCAATTTTGCAGCTCCCTTGTGTGCTGCCCTTTTCCTGGTCACTGAATCTCAGGTTCACTCAGAAGCTCTCAGTCCTGAAATCAAAATAAAAATGTTCTGCATCTAAAAAGGAGAGTGGCAGAAAGAGGAATGACCTTTGGCCAATACACCTTCTATAATCCCATTAATAAAAACCCAAAAGACAAACAAAAGAAGAAGAGCTTTCCACTCATTTGCATGAAAACATGTCTCCAGCTATCTGAAAGAATTGTTTTCTTCCAGTTTTCACAGATGAATGCAGAGCTACGATACACTAACCTTACACCAAAAGCATACAAAAATTAAAAATATTCTGACCTTTCTCTAAGTGTCAGTGCACCAGTGAGAGTGCAGCTTCATCTGATAAGCATAATAAATAAAAAACCTGAAGTATGCATTGCCAACCCAGCAACCTACCCAAAGTTGTACAAAACAAGAAATTTTGCCCTTACCCAGACCAACAGGGAAGATAACTTTCAAAGCCAAGAACCATTTGTGAGGCATACCTTGTTTGCAGATGTTTTCCATTTAAAACCATAAGGACTCTTGATTGAACAATGCCAGAGCTATGATAATACTGCATTCATGCTGGAATTTTTTTCTTTTGGAGAATGCTACACTGTTTAAAAAACAAACACTAAACAACCCACACAGAGACTCCAGACCTCAGATTAAAAACTCTTTCTTATGTTAGAAGATAATAATTACTGTTGTCAATCACAGACCTTGATAAAGCAGACAGAAATAATAGGACCCTTTAATTCATGTTAATTAATGAGCAGTGGGATGCTTTTCATTTCATAATAACTGGAAACAATAGGAAGCCACCAGCCAAAGCAGTACTTTTCATAACAAAGAAATTTGTGGTCTCTGGGAATTTGGTTTCCTTTCAGGTGCAAATCCCAATGCAGACTTGGTCAAGGTACACACATGCTCAGGTTCAGGTTTGAGGTGCAGGTCTGAGCAGACCTTCAGATTCAGGGGAAAAAAAAAAAAAATTATCTTAATGGATAGGTGAAAGGAAGGAATTGACCTATAGTCCATTCTAGCAGGACATATCCAGAGCAAGATTTTGTTTCTTAGTATGATACGTGACATTCATCTGACTCAATATACAACTCTGATCTGATTATTTAAATTATCTTTACAGCTGATAGGGAAAAATAAACATTTTTATGGAGTGCTTAATTTCATCCTAAAACAAACATATACAATAAAACCAATTAATTGCCTTCCAGAAATACCTGTTTCTCTCTGTAAATTACAAAGGGATCCTAGGTTTACTAATTCGGGTGTAGCCTTCTGAAGTCAGGCAAGATGAGCCCTTTTTTTTTGACTCAAGCTACAGTCCAGCATCCACAAGTCCATAGGTAATCACTTGATATAATGAAGTTTACTCTTAACTTTACAACCAGTAATGGGTAGTGGCTTAGAGGCTAAGAGTGTGCCTGACAGCAGCCATGGTGGTGTTTGAGAGACACACAAAGCCAGTAGGAAAGCCAGTCCTGCACTAACAACAAAAACAGAAGTGTCTCTGAGAGAGAGTTTACTGTAAAGACAAGCTTGCAGACCGTGGGAGGAAAAACTGTTCACCAAACACACAGATTAAAAAAAGGAGGCGGAACTTTCTTTTCCACTCTCTTCTCCCTCCACAGCGGTGTTCAGAAAAAAAAAAAAAAAAAAAAAAAAAAAAAAAAAAAAAAGACCTCGTCTGCAGATAAACAGGATGAAACTTAAAAAATAGCTGAGTAATAATGTCAATTTTTCCTCTGAGAAATAGCCCAGAAAAACCCAGATATTAGCTCTTAGCTAAGCCCACATGTCAAAGCGTAAATAATATTGTAGGCAGGCACTGACATAGGTGCCCAAATTTTCCATGCTAAAGGACTGACTCAGGTTCAATATTTCTGCAGAAGGTTCCAGCTAGAACAAAATCGGTTGTTTCCAAGGGAAAAGATATTGTCTCTCACCAAGTATAAAAAACAGACCTTTCCCTAAGCAGCCAAGAATCTCTGTGTTTTGGTACAGGGTCTGATTGCGAATTTTGATCAATGATGTGCTTGTTGTACATCTGACTAAGGATCTTTGCCTGATAAAACAGACTTTAGAGCAAGGAAGGGAAAGAGGACAATCTGTGTAAAAGGAAACCGAGAGCCAGATGATTAAGGGAAACATTGAATTGTTTTCTGAGTTTCTAAATTGGTGCTCAAGGGTCTGATTTGCAGAGACACTAATCCTTCTCAGCTGCATTGAGAGATGCTGGGAGCTGTTCTTGACCATACTGGATACTATACAGCGCTAAGTACTCTGTTCAGAAAAAAAAAAAAAAAAAAAAAAGAAAAAAAGAAAAGACCTCAGGGCCTCTAATCATTCAACCTAAATTAGTGAAAACTTGGTCCTTGCTTATTTTATGCAGCAGATCTTCAGCTGTGACATTGGGAAATAACTACCCTCCATGAAGGTACTCTGGGAATAAATTAATTCATATTTCTGAAACCCATGGATACCTCAGCAACAACTGCAGTAACCAAGATGATGAGAGGATTAATATTCCTGTATTCACAGAAGTATTTGAGGAACTGGCTGAGGTATGAGTCCTATGGGTGAGGGAGAAAGTACACGTATATAAAAAACCTAGTGCAGTCTTAATTCGGGCACTTTCTAGCTTTTAAGTGCTAGGCTTCACAGCCTTGAAAATATTCTCTTTTGTTGGATTTTGTCTGTAATAACTATAGAAAGAGACAGAGGTTAAAATATACATCATTTATCTAAAAGCAGGCTTTATGTTCCCTCCCCTTTGTCTCTGGAGTGATGTCCCTAATGCCTATGAAAAGCTAATAAAAGGAGAGACAACTTGGATCCTTTATCATTCACTGAAGAAAACACAATTATGTATTTATACAGCACAAAATATGAATTATTTACCTGATGGACCACAGTGGCCTCTGAAGAACAATGCTATCTTTCTTACTAATACATTTTGAACACAGGCATGGGGAGAAAAGCAACAAAAAAATGTACAAAACCTTAATCCTGTGCTTGTAAATTAATCATACATCAAAATAAACATAGAGAAACCTTTGATTTTCCTTAAAAAAACCAAACTCATTAAGTTTTCCTAGACAGAGTACAAATTCCAAATACTCATTGACATTGAGGTTTGAAATTTACTTGAAATCTTTCTTTCCAGGATATTTTTCCCCACAAATATCTTCAGCACAAATATTTCTCTTCTAAAAAAGTGTGCACTTTTAACATTGCCCTGATGCATAATAAATGCACTGTGTTATCAACTTCCACCAGTTCCAATATTGTCCTAGGCAGAAAATGTGTGATTAAAATTAACAAAGTTTTTAATCTAATTCAGGTGTTAGCTGTTCAATATATTTGTGGGGGTTTTGCCATATAATTATAAGAGATTCAATAGGCCTTGTCTTCAGTGTATACCATTTATGCAGCTGGCTGAAAGTAAACAGTTCAGCTTATTAATTAGTTTAGGCTTATCGGTAGGACATAGTATGTTTTGAAAACTAAGGCTCTTAAAGTAATACTTGTTAATTCAATGAGTGTATAACTTAGGTATAATTGTGTAATATCTTAAGAAAAACTTCCCATACTTCAAGGGAAACCAGTTTTGTGTAAACATTTTTAATGGCGCAAATAAGAAAGCAACAAAATGAGAAGATATAGTCAATTAGAGCCTGCTAGAAAAAGTTTTGGAGTTTGGTTTTCTTTTATCCATATTGTTTTTACAACGTTACTGCTTGAAGCTTAACTCAAAACTGAGATTTATTTTCCAATAAATCAAAGAGTTACCAAGGGAGTAAGAGGTAAATAAAGATAAGAGACGCAACTATCACTTAGAAGAAACAACAAAACAAACCATGAAGAAAGTCATAGGTAATGCCAGGGCTCAGAGGCTGAAGTATTTTATTCCTTTTAATAGGTTTCATATTTGCAATAAATCTTAAAAAATACTAAACTGTTGACACAGACAATAGGGCTGTAGAATACTAGGGAATTAGTAGAGTAACAGAATGACTAAGTTGGAGAAGATAGGAAAATTATAATAGAAAATATAATATATATATATATATTAGAAAAACTAGAAGTTACCAGAAAATGAAACAAAGATCAACTCTTTGTTGAAACATTATTTGGTTTGCAGCAAGTAAAAATGACCAGAGGAAATGTTCAGTAACATCTGAAACTTCAAGAACTGCCCAGATAGGTTCTCCAAAACTGTTGAGATCCAAAGTCTGCATCCATTTCTGAAAAATCTTGTTTCAAGCACATTATACATTAAAAACTAACAAACAAAAAGGAGACAAAATCCTGAAAATGACACTCAGAAAACTGCACCTCCACTAAAATAAAATAACATATAAATGAAAGATAAAGAATGTAAGAACACTGAAACACCTTGATGTTTTTACCTGATGAGAAATGCACCCTACTGGGACTTTGCTGTATTCCTTCAGCTGCTACTGGTCTGCTGACTACCACACGTTAATCATTTCAATCCTCTCCACTTCAACTTTCCCATCAGTAAATCAGGACTGTCACTTAACCTGTTTTGGAAAGTGCTCTAACTTCTAATGACAGAATTCTGAGCTGGGAGCTCAGCACTATGATAAATATGAGATTTTGGCATACAAAAATGATTATGCTTTTAATGGAATTACAAAATATAATTAACCCTCAAGTGTGGTATTATGTGTTATTATGTGATAAAAGTAATCAAAATCTGTGACAAATTATCTATTTTATTGTGTCTTATATCATAATCATGTTTTCTTAAAGTATGCTACAAAACTGAAGGATGGTTTTCTTGCCTTTGAAACAATAAACCTCTAGTGGGGATTTTTTTTTGTTTTAATTCAAGCCAAGAAAATATTATGAAAGGCATGAGGATCCCTTGAACAGGTTGTGTAACACTGTGGAACAATTTGAACCATAAGCAAAAAGGAACTGTAAATTGTTTATTGCTGTTTAAGAGTACACCAAAGTAACAGCAACAACAAAAATATGGCTTGATGGCAGCAGAGTCTAATTGGGCAAATATTAATAATTGCTTGGGTGTTAATTTCAATATGCAATCTCTTGGTTTGACTCATGTGAAGTTCTTTACCAAATCGTGGTTATGCAAAGTTAAAATTAAGCTAAACAATCTTAGTACAGTTATTAATTTATGACTGCTCTACTAAATAGTCTCTAATCTGTCTGGCGAAGTTATTGCTGATTGGAAAAGGGGTAACATAACTCCCATTTTTAAAAAGGGGAATAAAGAGGACCAGCAGATCTACAGGCCAGTCATTCTCACCTCTGTGCCCAACAAGATCATGGAGCAGATCCTCCTGGAATATATGCTAGGGCATGTGGAAAATAAGAAGGTGATTGGTGACAGCCAACTAAGGGCAAATTTTATCTGACAAATTTGGTGGCCTTCTACAATGGGGTTACAGTCCTGGTGGATAAGGGTAGAGCAACTGATGTCATCTACCTGGACTTGTGCAAAGCATTTGACGCTGTCCTATATGACATCCTTGTCTCTAAGTTGGAGAGACATGGGTTTGATGGATGAACCACTTGGTGGATAAGGACTTGGCTAGGTAGTCTCAATGAAAGAGTTGTGGTCAATGTCTCGATGTTCAAGTGGAGAGCAGTGATGAGTGGTGTTCCTCAGGGATCACTACTGGGACTGATGCTGTTTAACATCTTTGTTGGTGACACGGACACTGGGATTGAGTGCACCCTCAGCAAGTTTGCCGACTAGACTGGTCTAGTGGAAGGTGTCCCTGCCCAGGGCTTTTGGAACTAAATGATCTTTAAGGTCCATTCCAACCCAAACCATTCTGTGATTCTATGATTCTGTGATTAAGGAAAGAAATGGAGAAAACAAAACGTACATAATAAATACTGGTTGGCCCACTTACAAACTCTTCTCCATTTTCTTCTATACACAGTCTCTTAAAAATGGATAGGAGTTTAACCTCTAGACAACTGAAAAACAAAGCACACATCCTATATCACTAATGCATGAGACTCATGCCCATTCTAATAACCGATGAGGCAGCTCATCCTGAGTACTATCACACAACACATGCGGGACAACCAGGTGATCAGGCCCATTCAGCATGGGTTTATGAAAGGCAGGTCCTGCTTGACAAACCTGATCTCCTTCTACGACAGGGCGACCTGCTTATTGGATGAGGGAAAGGCTGTGGACGTTGTCTACCTTGACTTTAGTAAGGCCTTTGACACCATTTCTCATAGCATTCTCCTGGCAAAACTGGCTGCTCGAGGCTTACATGATCGCATGCTTCGCTCGGTAAAAAACTGGCTGGATGGCCGGGCCCAAAGAGTTGTGGTGAATGGAGTTAAATCCAGTTGGCGGCCGGTCACGAGTGGTGTCCCCCAGGGCTCGGTTTTGGGGCCACTCCTGTTTAACATCTTTACTGATGATCTAGACGAGGGGATCGAGTGCACCCTCAGTAAGTTTGCAGGCAACACCAAGTTGAGTGGGAGTGTTGATCTGCTTGAGGGTAGGGAGGCTCTGCAGAGAGACCTGGACAGGCTGGAGCGATGGGTTAAGGCCAACTATATGAGTTTCAATAAAGCCAAATGCCGGGTGCTGCACTTTGACCACAACAACCCCCAGCAGCACTACAGGCTTGGGGAGGAGTGGCTGGAGAGCTGCCAGTCAGAGAGGGACCTGGGGGTGTTGATTGACAGCCGGCTGAACATAAGCCAGCAGTGTGCCCAGGTGGCCAAGAAGGCCAATGGCATCCTGGCTTGTATCAACAATAGCGTGGCCAGCAGGGACAGGGAAGTGATCTTGCCCCTGTACTCGGCACTGGTGAGGCCACACCTCGATTACTGTGTTCAGTTATGGGCCCCTCACTCCAAAAAGGACATTGAATTACTTGAGCGTGTCCAGAGAAGGGCAACGAAGCTGGTGAAGCGTCTGGAGCACATGTCGTACGAGGAGCGGCTGAGGGAACTGGGGTTGTTTAGTCTGGAGAAGAGGAGGCTGAGGGGAGACCTCATCACCCTCTACAACTACCTCAAAGGAGGTTGCAGAGAGCTGGGGATGAGCCTCTTTAACCAAGTAATAAATGATAGGACAAGAGGGAATGGCCTCAAGTTGCACCAGGGAAGGTTTAGACTGGGTATTAGGAAGTATTTCTTTACAGAACGGGTTGTTAGGTGTTGGAATGGGCTTCCCAGGACAGTGATGGAGTTCCCATCCCTGGAGGTGTTTAAGATTTGGGTTGACATAACGCTTAGGGATATGGTGTAGTTGAGAACAATCAGTGTTAGGTTAATGGTTGGACTAGATGATCTTCAAGGTCTTTTCCAACCTTGATGATTCTGTGATTCTGTGAACAGGTGACTAAATCTATGGAAGAATAGAATCCATTGAGTCATATGAAATACCAGGACTCTCCCTCACTCAGGATGTGCCTAAACTACAAGTTTCTGAAGGCTAGAAGATTCTTCTGGGGAACTCTCATTAAGTTGTTCTTTAACTCTTCTTTATGCAGCAGCTTTTGTCCTCTATTTACATATGATATTGAACACATATCTGCCATCAAAATAGTTACTGCTCATATTTGAGCAGTACATTATTAGACAGCTGTCTGCTTGTTTCAGAGAACAAGTGCAAATATGTCCTCTCTCTGTATAGCAGCCTTAAAACATGGGGTATGTTCAGAATAGTGAAATGCACAAACTGCATTAGACAACACATCAAAGAATAATAGAATAATTAAAGCTGAGAGAGTTTAAAGTCAAATCCACTGCTCACAACTTACCCACCAGTCCTCTCTCATCATAGAAGGCAATACATTGGGTCAGGCAAAATTTAACCTTTATAAATCCATGTTAGCTGCTCCTGGTCACCCTCTAGTCCTTCATGTGAGGATTGTCACCATAACCTTCTAAGTAATGTGATGAGGCTGACCACCCTGTAGTTCCACAGGTCCTCTTTCCTCACCATCATGAAGATGGGTGTGTTGTTTATTTTTTATAGTCATCAGGAACCTCTCTCAAACATCATGATATTTGAAATATGAAAAAAAGAGGAGTCATGAAATGATCAACAGTCTCCTTCAGCTCCCTTAGTTTAATCCAGCCTGGGACCAGAGACCTGTGTAGGTGGTCCTTAAGTGGTCCTTAACTTAATATTACTCTACCTTAGAGAATGCTTCAATTCCTTAGATTATACCACCAGGCACACAAGCCTTCCCTTTGTAAATGGAGGTGACAAACCCATTGAGTGTCTTGGCCTTTTCCATGTCTTTTGTCAATAGGTCCCCTGTCCCACTAAACAGTGGATCCACGTTGTTCTTTAGCCTCCCTTTCACTGCCAATGTACATATAGAAGATTTCCCTGTTGCTCTTCAGATAGATCACTTGCTACTTTCAACTCCAGGTTAGTTTTGGCCTTCCTAACTCTATTCCTGTATTCTCAGGCATGTGTGTATGTGTGTTTGAGCTCAAACAGGTATTTTCCCTCTGCCAAGCTGGCCTTTTGCCATACCTGCTTGACTTCCTGCACACTGTCATGTACATCAGGATAAGATATCCTTGAAGATCAGTCTGCTCTCCTTGGTCCCTTTCCCCTTCAGAATAGTATAGGATGATATCATGTCCATCACACACCCAGTTAAGCTGAAGTTCACACTCAGAGTTCAGAGTCTTTAGTTTTGTACTCACTTTCTTCCCTCCCCTCAGGATCTAAAACTCCAGCATGTTATGGTCAGTACAACCAGGGCTGCCTCTCATCTTCCCAGTCTTAATTCTTCCTTATTGTGCCCTTCAGGTCTGTCAGAAAACATATCCTAGTCAGCCCATTCAACACCTGAGTAAAAACTAGTACACAATCCAGAAATCTAGATTTCTGGCATCTGGTAATACGCTTCTGGTATCTGGCAATATGTTTCTGACATATTGCTTTCCAGAAGATGTTAAGAGTGGCTAATATTCCCTATAAGAACCGAGGACTGCAATCATGAAACTTCTTCCATTTGTTTAACTTCACTTGCCTCCTCTTTCTCTTGATCAGGTGGTCTGTAGCTGACACCCACGATGATGTCCTCTTGTTGGCCTACCCTTTGAACATGACACAGTAGCTCCAGCATCTGAGCTGCTTCTTTTTGGAAGTACAAGATCTTGCCCTTTGTCTTCTTTGCCTGTCTTTCCTAAAGAGACTCTATACACCTGACAGAGCACTCCAGTTGTGCAAACTACTCAACCATAGCTCCATAATCCTGGGAATATATTAGCCCTGTAGCTGCTCAGGGATTTATAAGTCCTTCCATGTCTTTCCCATACTGCATGCACTTATGTAAAGGCATTTCAAGTGGGCTTCTGCTCACTTCATTTTCTCCAGAAGAATATGAAAGACTACCAAGTCATGCTTTCCCATGCACATTTTTCCCCCTATTCTCCTACTTAAACTTTTATGTCTGTCTGCCAGCAAAATTAATTTAAGCTCTCCTCAGTAAATTAACAAGCTTGTTGGCAAAGTTGTTCTTGCCACACTTCATCGGGTGGATTCTGCCTCTTCCCAGCAACATTCATTTTTTGGAGAGGATTACACAGTCAAGACGCCAAACAGACTTTCTGGCAACACCAGCCATGAAGGGAAGAGCTGATCTTCACCTGGGCTTCTATGCCCTTCACCTATTCCCAAAAATCCTGTAGTCACTCCTGAACTTGCCAGGGTGTCCATTGGTAGTACCATGGTGCCTATATGTCAAAACACCAAAGAGCAGCAGTCTGTGTGCCAGACACGACGTTGAGTCAGGTGTACCTTTCCTCTGATCAAGTGTAATCAGCCCGTTATTCTTGCCATACATCACTGAAAAAAATGTTTGTATGGATTTCCACAAGCAGACATTACAATGGCAGCTCCAGCCAGTAGTTGTGGAGCTACATTAACAGGTGTTGGGCACAAGGTAGCAAGTTCTATGGAGACGTGATGTGTTCATGTGTGATCTTTGAGGAAAGGCAACATGGCTTCACTGCCTCATTGAAACTATACCAGTCGCACCAGCATGTGGCTCTAGTCTCAGGACATGGTGACAAAATAAAGAATGAATGATCATATTTCCTCACAAGGGCATTCTTAACTTTATATTAATGCTTCATCAGCACTTTTAAATACATTGTATGGTTCACCACTCAGACAAGTATACACTATGAGACAATGGACCACATCCTCACTGTCCTTACAGAAGGATTAATATGTTTCCTTACTCCCACTGCACAAAAAAAAGTCTTTCATCACTTGTCCTGTCCCCTCACTAATTCGTTATTCATGTGTTCATTGGCGAATAACTTTTCTTTAATGTAAAAGTGATTATATCAATTTGCACTGGTTGCATCAAATAAACAACTTTCCAGGAGTTAAATACATTTGCTAAGAAAAACTGCCAGCCTGCTGGCTTGATCTAATATTTAAGAATAATCCTTTTACCTGGGTCCAATCTAATGGTCACTTCCATCATTCAAGCTAGTTTTAAATTCACATTCCTATTTTCTCTGAATTTTCTCCAAAGGATATGTTTTATCCTCAGTAAATAAGGAATATTATCATAGCTAACCTTGCAGCACTGTAACTTTATTTAATTATTTGTTTTTACCTCAGTTACACTAATGCTCAGCAAAAGCTAAGCAAATCCTGATTTCTCAGTTAATGTATTTTACTTTAAAATGGGAATTATTAATCATTTAGTGTTCAATCCCACAAGTCTGAGGATGAACATCTGCTGATAACCATCGCTGAGCTACTCAGCTGCTGCTGATTGTGTTGCTATCACACTCAGAGCCTCATAAACTGAAGCAGATTATTTAGATCCCAGACTCTTTGCAGTGGGGATTATGTCTGCTTTCTCCCACAACGCATCTATTAGAGCAGAGAGCTGACTGGTAGCATTTAACAAATGCTGAGAAAAATGAAAGGGGCTGCTCGTTAAGGCAAGTGAGAAACTGAATCCATTTTACACTATAGCACTTTGCAACAGCTGGCTGTAAGAGATGCTGATCCATAAAGATCATCCCTGTCTGGCTATGGGAGAACAACTGGTGCTACCTGTCCCCTGGGAAGTCTGCAGTGCAAAGTGTCCCTTCAGGTACCCCCAGTAACTCCCACATAAACTACTAACCCATTTAGATATTTTCCTTCTTCTCATTTTCTGTCAAAGGAAAAAGAACAAAAACAGAAAAGCTACCAAAACCCAGCAACCAAAACAAGCTCTGCTTCTTCCCATGAGTGTTCTTAACCTTTTCAGGCACTGTCAAACAATATCAACATTGTATATAAGTTGTCTTCCTTCCCATGCCCAGTTGCCATCCTGCTACACCCCATTCCCAACACTCACCACTCATTTTATCCATGACACATCTGCTTGGAAACCTGGGATGCCAGATTTGGCCTGCCTATATAAATGCAGCAGGGCAAGCTGGGAACTCCCAAGATTATGCTCAGGAGCTTATTGCCCCACTGTCCTAAAACAAAAGGTTATCTTGAGGAAAACAGCTCTGTGTCAATATGGCCATGGAGCAAAGGCAGATTGACTCTGTCTGTTCCCATCTGTGCAGATATGCCCTGAGAGAGCCCTTGCCTGCATCAGCTTCTCTTCTGGGAGCAAGAGTAACAGGGCTGTGCAAGATCTCAGAGTTTTATTTCATGGAAAGGCTCATGACAGTGAAAGCTGTATCCATTCGTGTTCTTAATGAAAACAAAGGTAATTCAGTATTTCCCAGAAAAATTTAAAGAGTATTAATAAAAATTTGATTAATCACTCAGAAGCCTGCACCCTGAAAAAGCTGATTTTTTATTTAACTTCTGTGCTTAAAGTACATTTGTAATATAAGAACACATCTCCAAAGAAAAAATGTATTCTGGAAAAAAACCTCAAACAAACAAAAAAAACCCAACAAAAAACAAAGCCCAGAAAACACTTACTTTGTTCCATTTTGAGAACATTTTCTGGGTTTTAGCTCATAATTTCACCTGAATGGACAAGCTCCTGGGAAGAGAGTTGGTTTTGATCAAAACGTAATTTTCTGATGAAAAAAAAATGTTCTGTTGGAAATCCTGGAGCAACTCTCCTGAAATTCTTAAAATGACTGCCCCATTCATCAGCTGTATTCACCAGACCATGCCAGACATACTGGGCCTGATCTCGGCTGGTGTAAATTGATTTAGTTCTACTGGCTTCTGATGTGTTTCTGATGCTTTCTATACAGCCTGCTTTTGAACTCACACACTGAATTTCCTCCTTTGATTGGCAGTGTTCTGCTAACACAGAGAATAAAAGTTTGTCCTCAACGTTTACTACAGGCAATAAAAAGAAAAAAGCATTTCCATAAGATGATTTTGGCTAGGCTTAATCACCCTCTAATGACCTAGTACCTTCCTTTGAATATAGGCAGAAGATAGGGTGACCCTGACTGGACAGGTAAAAGACTGAATCTGCTTACAGTGCTCTTTGTACATGACGCAGAAATATCTCCATGCCAGACTCTGGAGACCTTTGTTTTTCCAGTCTTTGCAACATGAAGTATGACAGTGATGAGGAAGAAGACGAAGAAGAATTATTAAGGCTGAGTAACCCTTCCCTAGAACAGAGCTATCTCTTATAAACAGGTGCAGCTTTAACAAGAGGATGGGGAATAAAGCTCTATTAAGCACAGTTCATGTGGCATTTGTGCTGTAAGTTATGTTATACAGCAATGGCTTTGCAAGTCACGTTTCATCCAGAGTGTGAATTTGACTGCATTTGACTTTTCTTATTATGCAAATTCTATGGGTTTTTAATTTATTTATTAATAGTCCCAAGCATGAGGTAGGTGCATGCATATACAAATAGAAAGATAAGAAATCTTCCCCAAAGAGCTTTTTGGGCCTATTCTGGATAAAGAACAGACATAGTCCAATTCATCTTGTATCCAAAGCCTATTTCAAAGCATCCCATAAATTTAAAATCTCTAGGTGTGGAATTAATAAGGATTAGATAAATTTAATAAACTATATAATCTTCAGAAAGTGATAACATTGTTTAGCTTTCTATCTCTTTATAGCAATAATCTCTTTATCCATACTAATAGAAAATGCCAAAGTTTCTATTACCATATGTCTCAGTCTGAAGCCCTTACAAAGTAAAAAAATCCCCTGAAAAGAATGCCAAAGGACTTTGTGACTAGAACAGTGGGTTACTATTCAGTCTAAGCAAAATATACACCATTTATATACCAAAGCTTTTTTAAGCAGTACTTGAATATTATGTAAAACTTATGCTAACTTTCTGTATAGGGAGAAAGGAAAAAATTCACTACCACAGAATATGAGGGCAACAACACAGGATCCCTGAGGATTAAGAACCTTCAAACATTTCTAAAGATATCATATCTTTATTAGCTTTCAGTTCATCCCTGGAGAAGAATTTGATGGTTGTCCCCAATTAGCAAAGTCCAAAATTAATTTTCCTCAATCAACAGAACTAAAAACCTTAACGTGTTCATTAAGAACACAACTAAAGACCTCATCTAAAGAGATTTTCAAGATCTGGAACAGAAAGTTAATTCTGCTGAAGTCTGAAGAAATGCTAAGTACTGATACTAAAATGCATGTGTATGTTTTTACAGGAACACTTCTTGATTGATCAAGGTAAATAAAACACCTATGTGTAAATAACTTTTTGCTCAGTTGTTATTAATACAGTCAACATTCACCAAAAATATTGACCTGGATTGTGTTATGAACCTTCTTATTTTCTTCTATTTCACTATTACCTCAAATCTCCCATCAAATCTTTCATTAACGTGAAAAGAGAGCTGATAATTAGAATGATCATCTAGAGGTCAAACAACTCGATGAGATTTATTAAAGGCTAAGAGCAGAGTTCTAATCAAAGGAATGTAATTTCAAATCAAACCTTTAGAAGATCATTTTCATGGCTTGAATTTGCAAACATTTAGGTAAGTATGTTAATAAACTGTACATGTTTAAATAACCCTGTTGAGGGCAATAAAATTAGTCAAAGTTGAAATGATACAGTTGTAAGTGTAGGGAAGGTGTAGGAATTGAGCAGCAGAGCTTTAACTGGTGAGGAAATCCCCTAAGATCTGCCAAAGCCATTGGAGGGCAGCAGAACAGCAATACATGTGTGTCTAAGGAGACACTGGATGCACATGCACAGGTGTAATCTTGTAGTGCCAGCTATACAGAATCTGTCTCTAGGAGGTTTCTTCTTATCCTTCTGGCTACACAGAAAGCAAAACCTTTTCAGGGTCAAACTTGTCACTTCCTTCCACCTCTTCCACATGCAATCTACACATTTTGAAACAGCAGCAAATACCTTTTCCTCTGTAGTTGTTTTAAGGACCATCAGTGGAAGCCAAAGCAGATGTTCAAAAACTGAAGCTATTTCAAGGGAGGAGACACGCTCACTTCAGTCTGCTTTCTTCTTTTTCAGTGTTGCTTCTTAAACCAAACTTGGGTAACAGTGTGACCACCAGAGATTCTGCAGTCAGGTGTAAGTCTGGTTGTTCATACAGGTAAAACAAGCTGTTGCTCTTTCTTTCCAAGCTTGTGGGTTGCCACTGTGCTGCAATCAGAAAGAAAAATCTCATTTTTAAATAGGAAAGAAGATTCCATTTTATACTTGCTTCTTTCTGGACTACAGTGGCCTCTTATTAGACTGCGTTTGACTTAGCAAAACTCACAGAATTCTCTGTTTTCCTCTGTTGTTCATTGCAGGAAAGTGTTCACACAGCTCATATTCATATTTTCTTCCCTGATTTGCACATCTATGGTTGAAAGCACCACCTTCTGGCCAGTGCACACTGAAATTTGAGCAGCAAGCAGCTGCAGTTTTTATAGCAATCAAATGAAACTCCTCATACATGTTTACCTAATGTATACTACAGAAAATGACACATTTTTGTTAATACAAGACTAATACCTCAATACATGCACTTGCAATACAGAAGCGAGTATTAAATAAGTTAGTCCAACAAGATCTTTTTCTTATGTCACTGTAATATTAAAATTAATATATTAAAGACATGAAAAAAAAAATGGAGTGAAAGCTCTCAGTGAAATATCTTGGAAAATACTCATCTTCCCACTTTGCTTCTAGATATTTGTCAAAAATGGTCCATCACACAATGCATGAATGTGTCTGCTTATCTTTATGTATGCAAGTGTAATTGAAATTAGTGAGATTATTTTCATGTCTAGAGCACACATATGTGATTGGAGCTGATAACAGATGTTAAATTTGCAGTGGCTGCATTTGCAGTAGCTGTGTATCTTGCCACATTTCCTATAGCTATCATGCAATCTGAAAAAAGAGACTAATAATTTAAGACCTGTCAAAGTATTATAAAAGGCAAAATAAGAAGTTATTTAGCAGAAACACATGGTGAAGATTAAGGAAATAATTCTGCACTGCTCTGTGACTCATTCGGCTTCTTTCAATTGTTCTCCCTTTATTGCCTTTTTCATGTTTGATCTCTCTGTGGACCCAGTCAAATCCTCTCACTTATGTTTCTGCTAAAATGGATCACAACTCTTCACTCATTTCCTAGGGAAAAAAACACAAGCAAAACCCAGAAACTCTCTTAGATTTAACAAATGTATCTTTTGAATTTCTTATTTATGCAGAGGATATTTGGAACGTACTTCTTTAGTGGTGGGATATTGATTAGCTGAAAAAAAAGATTATTTATTGACTCAAAACTCACTGCCCTTATTTATCTCATTTTTGTCTCACAAAAATTAATACATACACAGACATTCAAGGTTTGCAAGATATTTTGTAATCAGTTTTTAAAAAATAGTATTCCTAGCTCAAGAAGTATGAACTCTACAGCCCGTTATGTCAAATACTTGGAGAAGTATTTTGGCCCCTGGACTCCAAAGCAAATATTCTCAGTGTCTTTAATTGGGACAGACATCCATCTGTGTGTTTCAAAATGCACAAGCTGACATCGCATACAGCATTACTACAGAAACTGGGCTATTTTGGTTATTTTTAGGCTGTAAGATTTTGGGGAGTTTTGTGCAGCACTTCCCACTTTATGCTCCAACTTTCTCATTTTCTAAAGGCAAGCATAGAATGATAAAAATCAAACCAGCAACTGGAGAGCATTAACAAGGAAATAAACACAAGGCACATCCTGAACAATAATTCTTTGTAACCGCTTCTGCTAAACCAAGGCAGGACTTTCAGAGAGTTGTATAGTTACACCTCCTTGCTACTAGGTGCCTCATGGCTTGTTACTTTTTGTCTGCACCCCCACTGCCCATTTTATGTCTACCCAGTGATATCTAAACTAATATTGTAATATTTTCACAAGAGATAGAGACCAACAAATGAAAATTACAAATTATCTGGGAGATCTAGGGAGGGATCCAGGTGAGTATCTTAAATACTGGATGGTGGAAGCCATTCTGCTTAATTAAAGAGGTCCAAGCAGAGGTTCGGTACAGTGAGAGAGACCTGATTTGGGATGAATCGGAAGTCACGGGAAGTGCACGATGCTCCCCCTTGGATGTATCTCATTTGTGTTGGTGGAGGAAGGTGAGTGGTACAGCCTGGTGGTACAAGTTTTGAGTGACCCAGGTACAGCTCACCATCATGACAGGTTACAATCCCAGACCTGTTCCCATTCAAGTATGTATCTCAGGCCCAGACACACATTTCCTTTAAATTTACTCCTCTGCCTTTCATAACGATTAACCAAGTTCAACAATATAATGTCAACTGTATACATCAGATGGCCCATCATTTCTTCCACTTTCCCCAAAATTTACTATCCCCTTTGCCTTCTGAAGTACTGCACTTCTCTGCTACAATCATAATGCTCAAGCACTGAAAACACTAAAGGCAGATCAGTCAGTGATATGTGTCCCACTGATTTCTCATGAGAAACACAGAGTACTCATCTCCCAGAAACACGAAGCTTTCCTATAAAAGCAAGTTATAGAACTAGACCCTAGAGAATTATTGTGTAATATATCTTCACTAAAGTGGTGATTAATTCACAGTAATTTACCATGAGTTATTTGAGTGTATCTTTCACAATGGTATGTTTATCACACCATGAAGCTTGGCTTCATGTTGATTTTTGGCTGCTTTTGTTTCACCTGGTGCCTGATTTTGTTTTATGTTATATGTTTTGTCCTTTTTTTTCTAGGATAAAGAAAATTGCATCTGTGATGAGATGTTTGACTATGTGCTTTATCCTTCCAGAACTTAATGGAGGACACATTTTTGGCATAATAGCACCAAATTCTGTGCCTGTTTCTGTTCCCTTCCAGGTACCAGCAAGACTCACTTTCATTTCAGGATTTTCCTCCAGCAAAGTAATTTCTATAAGTTAAATAATTTCTAATTTTCGCAAGAGAAATTTATAAAAGCCAGCAGAACTCAGTTTTTGCTGCAGCTGCCTCCTCCTTAGTTATTTATATGGCAATACAGTACTGCAAAGAAGGAATAGGAAAGCCGTGCTGACAGAAAATGAAGATAGCATAAACAACACAGATTACAGTAGTAAAAGTAAAGCTAGATATAAAGCACTGCAAATGGAACTAAGAAGGGAGAAAACCATATGAAATATCAGATTGTTAAGAGCGAGTTAAGCAGCACAGTTGAAGCTGGGAAGTGCAAACTACCAACATGATCTAGAATCAGTTGTCATCATCTACTTTCTGTTACCTGTCTTTAATGTTTAGATTGTGGTTTCTCTGGGATCAAGAAAGTATTTATTTCCTCATTTAAGCTGCATTTAACCCACCAAAGCCCTGAATTTGCAGGATATTGTAAACACTGCAGTAATAAAATTAACAACTACATTAAAAAAAAAAAAAGGAAAAAAGAAAAAAACCTCCAAAAAATCGTTTCATGCATGTTCATCTTTCTTCCTTAGAGAATGAGAGATCAAGACACTGAATATGTGAGAGAGACACACTTGACTGGAAAGCACTTACACATTGTAGGAAACACCAAAGAACAAACACTTACAGATTTTCTTTTATTTAAGAGTATACACAAGTTCTCTTTGTTTAAAACTAAAGATATTTTAGGCATTTAAAGTATCAGATATTCTAATTCTTTAAGCAATAGACCAGCTTTCCCAAAAAGGGATATTTTGCATGTCCTGTAATGCACGTGAGCAACCTCATCTGCAGTCATGCTGAGAAACTGCCCAATATGAAAGGCAAATCCTTTCTGTGTATGCACCCAACGTACCACTTCATAACTTCTGCAGCCAGAGACCTAGCTGCTTGATGATACTCTTGACCAAGGAGCACATGGAATCATCCCTGCAACAATAAGCAGGGATGGACATTTGTTTGCTTCACGTTTTTGAAGGCATTCACACATCTTTACTGCCCAGAAGCCACTCTTCCAAACTGAGGTGGGTTTTAAGAGAGGTCACCTGGATTGATGGTGACTCTGGAAATTAAGGCTTGAAAGAAGCCAAGGCTGCTTTCCCTTTGCTGGAGCAATAGACTTCAGATACAAATTGAAAGCAAAGTCAGACCACAGACTTTTAGCTCGCATGTACTCATTTCTGGAGAGTTTGAATAAGCATCTCATTTCTTAGTCTGGCAAATCGTCACATGTGTGAGAGACTGAAATGTCCTATGACTGCGTCAAAGCTTGCTTGTGTCTGTGCAAACCTCCAAGAGAAGCTGCTGCGGCCTGTGAATCGGTCCGGGGGATGTCGCCCAGAGAAGCGGGAGTGTATTGAAGGATGCACCCCCCCACTTCTTTGCGGTTGCATTGTCCGGACTCTTTAGAGAAGCCTCAAAGGGGCAGACGTGTGCTGAGTTGGCCCCATCCTGTAGCCATTTGTGGCTCTATTGTGTAGGCCAGACCCCATGCATGCATGGCTAATGAACTGACAAGAGGCAAAGGTTCCTGCCCTGAAGCCAAATGCAACAAAACCTGTTGGACCAGAGAAAAAAAAAAAAACTAAAGGCGAGCAGATATGCTAATCAGCGGATACGATGAACTTAAAAAGGCAGCAGAAAATTTTGCTCAGTGTGCATCCACCATCGAAGCCAGATCCGTGTGCACCCACCACCGAAGAACTGAAGACTGAGGACCATCGGGACGCCGCTGGATCCATGGTGGTGACTATTCTTGCAGCCCTATCCCGCATCCTTGCTTTATTTCTGTCTTTTCCTTCCATTCTTTCCTATCGCTACCCCTCTTCACTTCTTTAATAATAAAAACCTGTTTTGAGTATACGGCATTTGACCTCATTTGTGTCTTAATCTCTCTCTTGGGATCGTATCGAAACCTCCCCTGACATTGGATCGGGACCACATGTTAAAGGCCAGGATATAGAAACAAATGCCCAGCACCTTTTGCATTCACTGACTTTCAGCCAAAGCAGCAAGGACCAAAATGTTTGGGACTCAATGTTTTTGACATTCTTGGTTATATCTAACTGGAAGTAATTCCAGCTGTGTTCCTCCTTCTTCTCACCTGATACCGACCCTCTCACATCAGTGGAGCAATGGCTATGTACAGGATGTGCTCCTGTTTAAATAAATATCAGAGGATGAGGTCCTACTGCTTGTAATCATACTTAATAAACTTAATTAGCTGGTCAGGCACGTTTTTTGATCACCCCAGCTTACCTCTCATTAATAGGCAAAATGGATTGTGTCCACTCTCTGAGCAAACAGATAATGCAGTTTAGCATAAAGAAAAAGAGAAGAAGCCAGAATCCCAGCTATTATAAATATCAGTATTTTGGAAGAACCACACCAGGATCAGCGGCTGCTGTTTTAGAACAACCCTTTAGCACAACTGTCATATTAAATAAAGCTACTGCAAGTTGAATAAAATAATATTGTTTACTACCAACATGCTTATTATTGATATGTTAAATCATCAGAACAATTATTTCAGTGCAATTTCTCTCTGCTTTGGGACTGAAATCTCTGTTAGAAGGGGAAAAACAAACTATTTTTTTCTGGTTTAACTCTGCAGCCAGGAGTTGTTCAGGCATTAGAAATGCCTTTGTCAGGGGACTAGCAGTGTCGGTTCATATTTGTATCTCAAAACTTTAGGGAAATAGCTACTTAACTAAACAGGTGTTGAGGGATAATAGAGGCAGGGTGTTTAGAGGAGGAAAGAAAAAAAGGAAAAAGAGAAAAAATAGATGGTGACCAAGAGAAATGGGAGGTGGTTGTGTGTGTGTACTAGTCACAAATTAAAAACAAAACAAATCATAACAAAACAAACAAACAAACAAACAAACAAAAACCCAAACCAAACACCAAAACAAATACACACACCCCCAAACACTCCCTTTATTCAGGACCCGGAATTGTATAGCTTTAGCATCCAGTACCGTAGCAACCATCCCTCAGTTACTTACTCCTGCTCTGAGCTAATCAAGCATCAGGAAATCAGATCTCAGTTATATAAAAAGAGAAGGAATATAAAACAAGACTAGCTTGTGGGTTCACCCTCCCTCAGTGCAACTGACAAAGAAATGAAGGAAATAATAGCTTGTACCTGCTTTTCCGTTTATTTTGTTTGGCTTATCTTAGGCTTCTTATTACTGGCAATTAAACTCAGCTCTCCTGAGCATATAGACAAACAGAGGAGAGGCTGTGCCTGCAGCACTCAGGCAGGAGCTGCCTGCACTGCAGGCAGCCCCTGAAGCAGGGTAGCCTGTGCCAGCTCACCTGCTCCTTCACAAAATCATAAAATCGTCCAGGTTGGAAGGAACTTTTAAAGATCATCTAGTTCCAACCCCCTGCCATGGGCAGGGACACCTTCCACTAGGTCAGGTTGCCCAAAGCCCCGTCTAACCTGGCCTTGAGCCCTTCCAGGGAGGGGGCACCCACAACTTCTCTGGGCAACTTGTTCCAGTGTCTCAACACTCTCATAGTGAAGAATTTATTCCTTATATCCAATTTAAATATACCCTCTTTCACTTTGTCCTGTCACTACACACCTTGGTAAAAACTCTTTCTCCATCTTTCCTATAGGTCCCTTTTCTATATTGAAAGACCACAACAAGGTCTCCCTGGAGCCTTCTCTTCTCCAGGCTGAACAACCCCAACTCTCTCAGCCTGTCTTCATAGGAGAGGTGTTCTAGACCTCTGATCATTTTTGCGGCCCTTCTTTGGACCTGCTTCAACAGGTCCATGTCTTTCCTGTACTGAGGACTCCAGAGCTGGATACAGTACTCCTGGTGGAATCTCACGAGAGTGGAGTAGAGGCACAGAATCACCTCCCTCAACCTGCTGGCCACGCTTCTTTTTATGCAGCCCAGGATATAGTTGGCTTTCTGAGCTGCAAGTGCATATTGCTGGCTCATGTCCAGCTTCTCATCCACAAGTATTCCTAAATTCTTCTCTGAAGGACTGCTCTCAATACATTCATCCCGCAGTCTGTTTTGATACTGGGGATTGCCTCGAACCACGTGCAGGATCTTGCACTTGGCATTGTTGAACTTCATGGGGTTTTTACTTCATGCGCCCACCTCTTCAGCCTGTCAAAGTCCCTATGGATGGCATCCCTTCCCTCAAATGAATCAACCACACCACTCAGGTCGGTGTCATCTGCAAACTCACTGAGGGTGCCCTCAATCCCACTGTCCATGTCAGTGATGAAGATATTAAGTAGTATTGGTCCCAGTACAGACCCTTGAGGGTCAACACTCATTGTTGGTTACTACTTGGTCATTGAGCCATTGGCTATAACTCTTTGCATGTGGCCATCCAGCCACATTCCTTACAGACCACCCATCAAACCCATCTCTCTCCAATTTAGCATCAAGAATGTTTTGGGGGACCATATCAAAGGCCTTTCAAAGTCTGGGTAGATGACATCTGTATCTCTTTCCTTACCCACTGATGCAGCTACTCCATCACAGAAAGCCTCCAGATTAGTCAGGCAAGATTTTTCCCTTGTGAAGCCTTGTTGGCTGTCTCTAAACACCTCCCTGTCTTTCAATTACTTCAACATATCTTCAGGAGGATCTGTTCCATGATCTTACCTTACGCAGAGTTGAAGCTGTCTGGTTCGTAGTTCCCAGGGTCCTATGCTTTGTGTTACATTAACAACATCAGCCTCAGGACTTGTCAGACCTTGTCTTGTCCTGCATGGAGTTTGTATTAGTTTATTTTTAACTGTAATGGCAATGGTCCAATGATCAGATGATGATTACCTTCCTTTTACCTTTTAGCTTTGCACGATTGTGCAATGCAACACTTACATATAATTTTTAAACTAATAGATAGCAGTAACAAGTAATGACTGTGAAGAATGGGCTATCCTTGACTCCAGAACAAAACATGGCACACCGAGGAGAATATGGATGGGATGATAGCAGTGGGCTTGAAAATACAGGTATGGGATGACACCAGAACAGTCAGAACTATAAACAGTGCTCCCTAGGATCTGAGCTAAAACAGGGGTAACAAAAAGAACAGAGAACAACTATCCAACAGGTGTAAAATACATGCACCATATACTGTAAATTCAGATGCAATGTGGGTTTGCAGACAACTGAAGAAAGAGCAAGATGTAGAGCGTATTAGTAATCATATACTAATGACAACAAAAAGATCTTAGAGAGAAGAGGAAGAAATCAACACCACCAACTTTGTGCTCTTCTCAGTGAATGATTTGTGATGCTGATGACTCTTTACACCCTTCCCCTCTGGCTGAAGAATCCAGAGAGGTAATGGAAGAGGTGAAGATAACATCAGAGAATGGGGTAAATACCAGAAAGTTTGTGTATAGATCACTTTAGCTGTATATAATTTACATTGTAAGTGTTAATATCAGTGTTACTGGAATAATAATTCTCAGATAAGTCTGTCAAGACTTTAATTGGACTAATAATAGATCCTTGACTATGCATATGAAGTGTGTTACTTCTGTCTACAGCAAAAAGATTTTGAGTGTAATAAATTTGTGGAATTCAAGCAACCTGTTCTATAACTTGGATGTAACAAATTAGCAACAAAAGGTAGGTCTAAAAAGTGCTCTCTGAGCATGTATTTTTACCTGTATTCTTACCTCCTGCAGACTAACCATCAGACATCTCTGGATAAGAAAGAACATGAGAAAAAATTTCATATGAGGTTTCTTCACAGAATTTCATCTGCCCATTGTTGCAAGGGAGAGATTTGTTGCAGAAAGACTGGGATTCTGTTCTCGGGAACTCCATCAATATAAAGTTGCTCTATCATTGTTTAGGGAAGAATGCACAGGCCTTACTTCCCTGGCCCACTGTGTCCCTCACATTCCTGGTCCAGGATGCAAGTCCCTCATGTGGTAAACTCATGTACTTTTCACTTTTTCTCCTCTACCACAGGTCTTCCCAGGGTAGATAAGGAGCTGCTCCAAGCTTCACAAGAAGGAATATGTTTCCTGATTTGTGCTGACCTCCTAGAGCAGCTTTCCCCAGACACCTCCTTGCTGTGTCCAAATAACTGGCATCACAAAGCCAACAGTATAAGAACATTTCTCTTCTGAAAGCTGAAAACTCATGGATGACCTAGTCACAGTAGTACAGGGAAACTTTGCCTGGATTTTTCTTAAACTGTGTGTCTGCAATCCAGTTTCCTTTGACTAACCATTTTGTCCCGTGCAGCTTCAGTTCTACACACAAAAGTACTTCCTGCTTTCCCCAGAAGTTGAAATGCTGCCTTTTGCAATGTTGTTACAAAACATCCCACATACCATCCATTCAGAGGTGGTAAGGAGTCCACCCACATGTTTCTGTGCCATAGTGGTAATCTGTCTTCTTTGCAGGCCGTAAGGAGACAGCTCATCCCAGTTTGTCTTTTGAATGTCCCCAGGCCAGAGAATTGTTTCTGTGTTGGTATGTTACCTTCATTTGTTTTAGTGATACTCAATTAAAAAATGCAATTGTTAGTCCTTTGAAATATAGATATTTTCTCATCTTTTGTAATATAGAAGAACAACAAAATATGTTTAACTCAGAAGAAACAGTATATTCAGCTCAAGATTGTTCTTGAACATGGGTTAGTGTTGTGCAGTAAATGAACATCAGTAAACAAGCGAAACAAAATCTTCCCAAACAACTTCTATTTGGCTGAGCTTGTACACAGAGACTGTTTTCAGTTGTGGCCTCAATACTCTGAATTTCTTATTCCAAACTGGGGAGCATAACTGATTCTTGTTTCCCCTGCTTTCAAGTCTGCCTGTAAATTTACTAGCTTCAGGGAAATTTTGACATGTATCTAATGTAATAATATCATTAAAGACACTACTTTTAATTGGAAGAATATCTTTCTCTATCAATACTTTGTAAAAATGTATTTCACATATGTATTCAGATCATTAAATAATAAAAATTATGATTGTTTCCTCATTCAAGGCTTAACACTGAGTAGCTGACTAATCTATCAAGTTGCTGAATACCTTTTACTCTGAATGACATAGACAAATAAGAACAGGTGAGTTCATGTGTTAAAATCATCTACTGCTTTGATGTTGTACACAGTAGCAAATAAATAATTCCAGATTTGCAGAGTTAATAAGCAAAAACATCCATACTGACAGATAAGTCAAAGCAGCAACCATCCTTTTATAAAGAAAAAATTATTTTGTCAAATCAAGAAAGATTTTATTAATAAAATAAGGATTTTGCCCAAAAAACTCTTCATCATTAAACTGTAAGCCAGATGAGAGAGACCACATTGAGGAAAGGGCTGACAAAAATAACTTTAGAAGATGAGTCTTTGCTGCCAGTCAAATCTTGCATCAATTATACATTACATGTGAAAGACCTTGCTGGCTGTAGCCTCCCCCTGCATTAGCCAAATCTTATAACCAGGCAAGGGAAGAATCATTTCATTAAAGAACAGTCTTGATCACACTGAGTCTTTCATTATCTCACAGCAAAGGTGATGCCTCGGTACTGCTAAGATAAAAGGGATACAAAAACAGGTCAACCTCATTGTGTGGAATTCCTTTATGCAATCTGACGCAGTCTGTCTTAGATATCAACATATTCTCTTTCCCTGTTACACAAGATGCTGCAATTGGGCTGTGCCTCCACAAACAGACTGCATAACCCAAGCAACAAGAATTCTAAGCCACTTGCTGAAAAATAATTACACAGTAGCACTTAAGGGAGTGGGAGGAGCTGCATAGGCAAAAAGCCATCAATTTGTGCTTTTCTTCTTTTATGGGAAAAAAAAAATCTAGTCCATTTTAAAAGTAAAAAAAAAAAAAAAAATGAGAAGTCTTTCTTTCCTATAATTAAAATAAAACCATGGACAAAGTTCCATTTTCATCAAAGCAAATCCAGAGTAACTACAGGAATACAAATGGAGTTTCTTCAAGTTTACCTCGCAAATGCTATGATTGGAATCTAGATTTTCAAGTGCCTGATATTGAAATAACACACCATAATCTATCTGGAAGAAAGTATCCAAAAATGTAGAGCATTAAGGTAGGTAAATTTCATACAGTATCTCTGCTGTAGATATAATTAGATAAAACACTTAGCTGGCAGAAAGAAAAAAAGGAATATTTCCAAAAGAGAGAACTTAAATCAGCGGCTGTGTTCATAACACATCAATTAATCCATCAATAAGTATTTTATGGACAGTTCTGACTTATTACTCAGTCAGGTTGGTTTTTGATCTGCCTTCAGCTCATCAGAAATACCAGTTCACTTCTGCATTCCTACTACACTGTTTCTACTTGTATTTAAAACAGACTGTGCCAGCTTGGGTCAATTCTAATAAATTAATGGGAGCAGAGGCCTGAGCCACAGTTTCCCACATGTCAAAGGGGCATGTCACATCTGGGGGACTGTAGAATCAGTCACTTGTCATCCTTCCCCCTGGTGCAAAGGATATGAAATTTTTTGTACAAAACAATGTAGCTCCCAGATGGACTCCCAGGCTTTTTTCTCAGAATATGGCACTCAAATCTATGGCCTGAATTGGGTCTTAAGGGAATTGAACCAAAGCCTCCTCCTACTTGAAAGACCTTAGAGGTATTGGGTAAGATTCAATTTAAGAAGTTCAGCATGAATGCTGGCACAGACACGTTTATGTATGGTACACATGGGTTTGTCCATCTGCACTAGTCCTCTGAGTTCCTGATATAATAAAAAAACATCCAGGGCACAATTTAGTTGACTGAATTCAGGTACCTAATGTCATTTCAGACACATGAGGTCACCCCACCTGGCCCCCAGACACAGAGAAGACTTCTGGGCCTTCCATAGGTCCTGTTTCGTATATGTCAGCCTCACGAGGAAGCCTCAGATACCCCTGGGTGAGTGTGTCTCTCATCATCCCTGTTAATGGAGCCAAGTGAATGATTTACACATCAGATTCCTGCCATCTACTGTAACATTCGTCCAACAACCCTGTGGGCTCTACTGACTATAGATCAAATGACTCACCAGTGACTCTATGAGAAACTTTGGTGCTTTCATATTAAACCCAAAATACAGAGGAGCTGAATGTCCAGAGCTGACTTTCACAAATGGACATTCTGAAGTGGGTATTTCTTCGGTTCTGGTGAGCCATTTCAGTTCTCCAGTATTGCCTATGCTTCGATCACCACCAGCAAGCTGCCAACCTGTCAGCACTTACAGTGCATTTCTACTTTGGATCTTCATGGGAGTCTCCTAGGAGTCTCCCAATAACATGTTTCACAAAGGCTTCCTTCCAGTCTCAAAATACATGCTCCATATCTCACTCTGACTCCTGGCTCAAGTCAGAAAGAGATAAAGATGCCTAACACTGAACCAAAGCTCTACATCTTCATTTGTCTGTGAGAATTAATACCAAGATAAGCTCAAAGCCCAACACCAAGGACAGTAGAAAAGTTTGAGGAATTTATGCCAAAACAGAGTAACACTGTTCATGTAGAAACACTCCTTATGTGACCATTTCCTCATCTGTGTCAGTTTAGCATCTGATCCAAAGCCTGCTTGTATATTCTTATTAACACCTTGAGGTACTGAGGCAAACACTTCTCCTGTCAGCCTAAATGATCTGGGATAAACTGGGACACTGTTGACATCAAGTTAATGTCCTGAAATTAATTGGTGACACAAAGAATAAATTACTGTCCCTTACAAAAAGGGGAACAGAACTGTACTCTTCGAGATCATAAAGAATATGGTGGTAGTGTTGCTGAGTAATAAAACATGCTTGAAGAAAAAGAAAAAAAACACCTATTTTTTTTAAGCAAAGAATTAAAAACAAGACATTGCAGGTCTGTAATAAAACTCAGAAAATGCTTCCATTAAGATTACAGACTTCTCATATGACCTTTGGTCTGCTAATTACTTAAATGTATTCCAAAACAATGATTGCAATCCTAAATTGATATTGCAACAAAGTATTTGTATGGGACCCTTACAATGAACATGATAATAAAATCAGTAAACATCAGCTGCTAGGGGGTTTAATTTGCAATTTTGTTATCTGCTGAAGGCACTAAAAAAGAAAATATGAGTAGATAAAACAGGATGTTTTAGGAACCCTTGACAATCACACTGTTCTGTCATTGGTTTGTATTTTATTTAATTTTACATTGGTTTTGTGGTGCACCTGCTCCTATCTGATAAACTTCAGCTCTATTTAAAGACATAACCCTTCTCTTCCACTTCATTCATATGAATGAATATAAATTAAGTAGTCATGTGCTATTAATTTGGGGAAATTCATTCAGAGGCTTTTGGAGTCCCTGTTCTACCTCTGTAGATGTTATAATTTTAAAGTAGTTAAAATTCAATCTCTATTGAATTCAGCATATGAAGCAAAATTTATATGAATAGAAAGTTGCCGTGTCACAAAATGACTACAAGAGTCATTGAGTCCCATTATTTACATCACCTGTTACATTGGTCACACAAGTTTACATCGATCATAAAAAGCTGTAAAGCTCAGGACAACCTGGGGATGTGCTTACAGCATCTTCTTATAGATGTATCATGATACATCTACAGGCCAGTTTGCCACTGATCAAACCAATGAATATTTTCACAGCTATACCAACCAAGTTTGGTCCTAAAAGTCCCTGTAAAGAAGAAAGAAAATATCTATCTTAAATACTTCTGCTGTGTTCAGTGCTAGAAATCCCAGCATTAAATTTCCAGTTGCTGCTACTCTGATTCCATCCTATTAGAGACTTGGTACCTTAGTTGGGACGGAATTTATTTTTTTTTTTGAAGAATGACAGAGGAATTTTAACATAATATATGTAATTAGAAGGATCTCTTCAAATCTGAGGAGTTACAATGTCATTAATTTAGTTAGACCTTTGTTCTTTCAACATCTAAAGCCAACATCTTCTAGAGCATTTTGTTCCACTTCTTGAGCCCAGCTTTGGTTATCTGCCAACAGGATAGTGATCCAGTTTGATGGACTCCTAAGAATTCCCTATGTGAAACAATCCCAAAGTGAATTTTTCATGTAGTTGCTGAAGTGTCTCAGTTCACTTCTCTCCTGCCTTTCATCTTAAACCCAAAGCAGGAAAAGCCATTCAGAGAATACAGTCGCACAATTGCTGTTAAAGTTAGGAGTAATCATACAAAGAAGAGGATTAGCTTTTTTCCTTGGTGCCATGCTGTTGCCTCAATAGACTAAGATTCAGATGGATACAATGCTTCTTCCCTTTCAGAAGAGTATCTGCTCTGCTGCTTCTCACCTTATTCCTCTTTGCTGTAGAGGAATTTGTACTCTTTCCCAGTTTTAACTGCATCTTGCTAGCATGATCTACACCTGAGAGGGCAGTCTTTCTATCTTTTTTTACTCTAGCACATTCAGACAGATAAATACATTTCTTTCTCGGTGGAATAGGAAACCTCAGGCAGACTTTGTTTCACCCAGTACACTCCAAAAATTATTCATCTGACTTTCCTCTTCTTGTTCCTCTTCTTGCTATCATATTTTCTCTCCTGCCTCTCCACAATCTTGTCTTTTTTTTCTGTTTTCCTTTTTGTTTTACTTGTCTGTCTTAAAACACTACTGGTGCTTGTTGTTTATTTAAAAAAAAAAAAAACCAAACACACAAACCAAAACAATAGCTTTGTAATCACCTCCTTTTTCCTAAACTGTTTTTCTGTCATTCATCTCAGTGGCGGCAGACTCCTCATTAGAACAAAAGGTCTAAGTATGGTAGCTTCTTCAGGCTGTTTACGGCATAGAGCAGATTTTGCTTGAGTAGGTAGAGTCAGTAAAATATTTGATCAATATTGTAAAAAATAGAAGGAGCTTCTTAATTCAACCTCACCCATAGATGTTTCTGTTTTCAAATACATGTACAAAGTGTAGCATAAAAAACAGTCTGTCATCATTACATACAGTATTTTCTTTAAGAACTCCAGAGTTTGATTACCAAATTGACTGACACATAATTTTAGAAGTGACAGGAAAAACAACACCTGCTTGGGTTTACAGCACACACAGAACTTTCTGCTGTACAGAAGTCACACTGCCTTTTCTGCATGGAAAGAGCATGGAAATGAGAGCTGTGATTCACATCCCTTCCCTTTTATGTAATTTCCAGCAGGTGCAAGGCATTGTAAGGTATGTGCAAGGCATATCTACAAAGGTAAAAGGGACAGACTGGAGGCATGGTAAAGAAAATGAGGAAAATAATGTATACCAAAAAGTCTTGCTGAGGCCTGTGGTCATTTAAAGGGAAAGATAAGACACAGCTCTTACCTTTCCCATCAAACTTCTATAACGTGTACCTCTAAAGCAGCTTGGAAAAGGTAGGGGTCTCCCAATTCAGCTGAAGTCCTGCTACCAGAAGATAATAAGAACACAAGTCGCAGAGATGAAAACATAACAGGAGCTCAGAAGCTCCACAAAGGTGGCTCTAGCCTACATGAGGTTACTCAGGCAACCCTCCAGTGTGGAGCAAACCCAGTCGAACTGGTGGATGAGGAAGGAACAGACATGTATGAGCATGAGCTGACATTTAACATTTTTTTCTTTCTTGCTCTCTAAGTCAATGTCCCAGCCCTTTGGACACCCACGTGTAAGTAGGCCTTCCAAAAGCACAATTCAGAACAACAGTCTAAAACGGTTCTTCTGAATTACCTTTGAGGAATTCCATTTTTTTCCTTTGAATAAAGACAAAACTTAGGGATACGAGCTAGATGTTAGGTAACTGAATTTTGATGTTGTTATTTCTATTATTCTTTATGTTCTCAGTTTCTTATCTGTAAGATGAGAGTAGCCACACTACATGGATGTCAAAGGAATGTTGTAATGATAAATATCTCAAAATGGTTGCAGGGTTATAGTTAGACAATAGAAAAAGTATTATCATATTCGTAGATCAATTACCCTGTAATACCATTACTGTTCCCTCAGACTTATTATCTTTATTCATAGATAATAACATGATCTGCCCTCAGCATGTATGAAGAAACTCTTCTGCAAATTCTTTATTGTCATATATCAAAAAAGACAATTCTTCCCTAAGAGTTTACAACCTAAAATATGATAGTAAGAAACAAAGCGTAACAGTAGTAAGTTCCAGCTCAGCAAAACAAATGGCAAGGCATCTTGCCATCATCTAATGGCACAACATCTAATATGCAGATATGTCCCTGCCCCTCACCAAAACACATAGCCAAAAAAACCCAATAAATAAAATGCCACCCTCTATATTACATTCATGGCTCTACTTTAGTCACATATATTTTCTCAGCCTTGTGAGATGCAACAACCTGATTTTAAAAAGATTCTACGGGACAATAAGCAGAAAACCAGACTGCACTGGGAAAAACATGCATACAAAATTCAACACCTGATAAAGGAAGTCAAACACACTGTAATGGAAAATGGTGAATGAAGCTGGGAAGGTTAGATTCAATGACAAACTTTATTCTCAACACTCCACAAAACAGTGTTTTCATTTTTGAGTCTTCTGAGTCACGCTGGCAGTTTCTTATCCAAGAGAATGTAGAGTTCAAATACAGGTTTCTGAGCTCTTCCAAGGGAATCATCCAAAATCCTAAGCAGTCCATAGAAAACTCCCTATTGACTTTAAAGCCTTTTGGATCAGATGCTTGAGGTTGGTTTCGTCTCATGTAACTTTATCCATCAAAAACTTAGTCGTGTGGTTTAAGATAGTTATCGTCATACTTTAAATTGTAAATGAAGAGAGAATGACACCTCTGAAGAGTAATGCATCTATCAGGCATGTATTTTTTTGAACAAGGAGGAAGCCCTCTGGAAATGCCTCAATGAATTATAAAGGGAGCCTAGAAGGCTAGTTAGATGGTTTAAAATATACCACAAAAATCTCATCCTCACTTCCCAGAGTCATGAAAGACAGTGTAAGACTACAATTCTAGAAAGAAGGCTTAAACTTTAAATTTAAGCTTAACTTCAACACCTTCAACTGCCTTCTTCAAAATCCTGCCCTGTGGCTTGAAAGCAGAAGCAGAGACAGCAAGCTTGAAATCACAAGAAAAAGGTGAGTTGTGAGATTGACAGACAGCCTTAAGACTCTAGGAGACACTCATGGTTTTGAAGGAAACCCATCTCATGGTCAAAACTGTAAGAGTATATAACCATTTATTACTGGTTGGATCAGTTGTCAGGGCCTAGGTTACATGGATTTGCACAGATTCTTAAACCAGCATTTTTATACTTCACCAGAGCAAACTCTTGAAGTTTAAGAACTGGACCTCTATTTGTTATGTTTATTTGTTGTTTACCCATGCATTATTTTGCTATGTGATCAGTATAAAGGCATTTCTTGTGTGAGCTCGGTTCTGACACTTTTTGTGAAAGCTGACTTTGTCACAGCACATAAGAAAATCACATAACTGGGACCATGTAAAGTTCAGAGAACCATTAAACAACAGGCTGTAATTTCCACTTTAGCCTCTTTCTTCTGCTGCTTGATAGAGCACAACAATTTATAACTAAAATCTGGCTTGCGAAACTGAAGAACTGGTTATAATGTTTGCATGAGCTAGATGCAGGGGACTTTCAGTGCCACAGCACGACAGGAGCCTACAACCTGCTGCTGATAAGAGCCGTGTGCCAGCTTGATCATGTGAGTGCTGCTGTTTGCCATCAACTGGAGAGAGATGAGTGCTTTCAGCACAGTGACCATGAGAAGAAATTCAGGCATTGGATTAAATGGACAGGACTTCCACAAGTCAGAAAGAATTTGTTTAAAACAAATGAGTCTCTTTTTTTTTCATTTGAACCATGCAACAGACTGGTGCAACTAATGAGCAGGAGAACTGTATAGGAAAAAGTGCTGGGGTAGGCTGGAGAAAACTAAACCCTCTCTGTCAGTGTTGTATGGCTCTCCCCACAGACTCTAAAACATGGTATTGCTGACTGTGGCAGAGCTTTCTTACTTATCTATTTTGCTGGGTTTCTTGAAAACACTGATGTATCTTTGTAAAAAATTCACAAAGCAAAGTGACAATATATACAGTTCATCCTTGCAATATTTTGATTATTTTGTGCAATTCACATTTGTAGTTTGTGAGGATAGGTTACAAGCTTTTCTTAAGACATGTACAATCACCCAAACTCACCTTGTCAGTGGGAGAGATAAAGAAACATGAGCACCAAGTCTCTACTGCACCTGTACCTCATTGAATTACTTAGAACTTTTCAAAATGGTACAAAAGCATGTTTTCTAATCTGAGAGTCTCTCATACATGTTTTGCCATGCTGTAAATAACTCTATCAGATGCAGAGCAACAGGGAAATCAAGCTGCCACAGATATCAGAAAGACAGATCTCAGCATTCATGATGGTATCAATCTCAGTCACAGGGGTTAATCTGAATATTTTAATGTTGCTCATGAAGTCACAATGCTTCATTGCCATCTTGAGAGCTAGTAAATAAATAAGATGGGAGTACTGTAACAGCAAGACCCAGAAAACTAGGCAGCCAAGGTTTGCCCCATTCATTTGTAAAGTTTATAGCTTTGGATAACACAGATTTTAGAAAGTGTAAATGGTTCTTTACCAGAATTTACTGACCTGGAAGGAAAAGGGTGGGAAATAAACACCCGCACTGGCCATAAAACTGGGAGCAGGGGCAGCCTTCTATGCCAGTTGCCTGAAACATTTTACTGTGGTTCAGCACATCCTCACTAAACAATTTATTGTCCTGTGTTGTATAATTAAAATAATTGTCAACCAAAAGTTGTTTTCTTTGTAGTGAAGACTATGAGTAGATGAGACATTTTTGAAGCACCTGGTGGTGGGCAGGTTAAATCTATCTGCTCATGTGAGAGTGACAGAAGAGGATGCAGAAAGGTAATGTTACTCCTTTACAGAAGTGAGGAAGCCCACTGGGGATAGCATGGATGGAACACAATACAGAGTCTCTGTATGCCCAGAGGAAGCCAAGAGAAGCCCTTAGAGCAGCCATCACATTTTTTTCAGATATTAGTCCTGTGAACTAAGAATCAGCCTGTGCTAGTTGAACTGAATGACCTAATACATCTTATCTGCTCCTACCTCCTACCTAAAAAAAAATGTAATTATATCTGGATCTGCTCCAGGCTGTGATTTGTTCATTTTTCACAGATGTTTGAAACCAGATGTTTAAAAAAAAATTTTAATTTCCCTTCCAGAGAGAGTGCCTTTCATCTCCATGAAAAAGTGGAGGTGACTAAATGAAAATATTTGGCCTATAGAACAAACACAAAACATCCTCAAAACCCATAAATATGTTTTTCAACCATTTTATTAGCTATTGTTTATAACATACAATTTACATTCCCTTAACATCTAGAGACTGGGATGGAGATCAGAATCACATTTCACTAGGTGCAGCACATATTCAATGTAGCTTAAAAGGAAAAAAAAAGAAAAAAAGAAAAAAGAAGACAGTTAACCTCTTCCTACAGAGAAAAGATGATACAGAGAGGTCAAACAGCAGGTCTGGAATGGATCTGGGTCTTGAACTTTTGTTTTCTATAGGGAGTTCACTACCTCACTAGCAAGACTATTTTGTTGAAAGGTACTAAATAAAAATCAATCCAATTTTAAATTTAACTTTACCAGCCCCACCATCATAATACTTTAGTTTCATACTCTGTGAGCACATTTTATGTTCATTAAACTGAAGGGCAGACAGTTACACTTTCCACATTACCTACCTTTCTAAAAACATTTAATAACATTTAATAATTCAGTCTTTTCAAATAATGAAAAGACTTCTAATTATTTTTCAATTAAAATGTCATATTCTTCAGAATGTTGATGTCATTTGCATAAAACTCTCTTATTTCTCTTCAACTTAAACAAACTTCTCATCTATTGCTATTCATGCAGTGTTATGAATTATTTCTGTAACTCCTCTTCTGGAGAGGGGAAATTTGATATAATTACCTTAAATATTTCTTTGCATGACTAAGTACACCTTTGGTAGAGTAATGGAGTTTACAGGGCACATAATATGCAGTTAAAGTGATGAAAAACAGCAAATTTAGGGTATTTGTTAACATTGATGAGATTCCATGCTACGTCTGAGGCTGAACAAAAAAGCTTTTAGTTTGGTGAACCATATTTAATTTTGATATATGACAGCCCTTCAGCTGACCGATACCTTCATGCCACAGTCTTCTTTATGCTTAGAGTCGCATAAAGATTTTTATAAGAAATGGGGTAATATAACATCTTACTCAACTTGCCAACAAGCTACCAAAAGAACCAAGTTCTCCATTTTAAAGAATACACAGCATACAAGCACATTCACCATTATCAGATGCCATGTTCCTCTCATGTAACTTCCACATAGATAAATTTTATAAATTACCAGTACCACAAAGTGATAGTTATGACACATTCCCAAACCCCGCCTGATCCAGTAACTGCTGAATAGAATTACTGATACTTGATTTAGGTTTGCAGAAGAGAGGTTTCTGGTGGACATTATCAAAGAAGTTCAAAAGAACTTTCAATTCTATTTCAGAATTATTTTTATAATCCTTTAGATTTCTTGCCACACCTAGTTTAAAAGCACATTATAAAACATATAGGAGGTACATTCATCTCTCCAGAATTGTTAGACTAGAGCACCAGTTTAGTCCCTCCTGTCCCTCCCCAGGAGAACTGTCCCAGTTGGACAACCTTTAGGTGGTTCAAGTTCCATTTATGGTTAGACGGCTCCAGTAGCAAGTAAAATGACAGGTTCGTGAAACTCTTTCCTCGTTCATTTTGTGCATGGATGACACTTTACTCATCCCTAGGGGATGGAATTACAGCTCTCCAGAGTCAAAAAATATGTCTGGCTACAATGTGAACTAAGGTTTTGCAGCTGCTGGAAATTCCAGTTCACAAATTTGGTAGAGCACTGTCAAAGTCTCGTGACACACTCTCTCCCATCCACCAAAGGAAGAGGAAGGAGCTCTTTTTAACTTTGAAAATGTGTAAGGATGGAAAAGACTGACTTTCTGGAGGTCTTCAAGGGAGGAAGAGATATGAGGTCATTAGGCTGTTGGTCAGGACTGGGCCTGAAACCTAATTCCTTATACCCTTTCCTGTCACCTTGGATACATGTTTTTACTCAAGAAAATTAAGTGTAAAATGCTGTCACTTTTAGATAACATTTCTGACAACTATTTTGCACAGATTTAAATTATTGCCTACTTGTAATGCTGAAGAGCTAGAGATTAGGGTGGGGGAGCATGGCTACTTCTATTCACCTAAAACTCTGCATTTGAAATTTGTTTTTTTTTTAAAAAAACAAATGAATCCTGAAAGGTAGCCAGATGTCCTTTTTTTAAAGAAAAATTATATATGATGGTATAAGAGAAGTTACTTGGGAAGAGGGCTGGATTGCTAGAGAAGGACAGTAGTGAATCTGATTGGGATATAAAGGAAATTAGCCTTTGCTTTAACAACTCAGGCCCCATATGAAATATTAATCTTGCTCACTTACAAATCCCACACAGTAACATTTCTTTAACATGTTTATAAACTTTTATCATCCCCTCCCCCATTCCCCAGCAAAATCAGGAGCTCTTGAATGAAACACTGATTTTTCAAATTTTTTTTGTCGTTCAAATGATATAAACCAAGGAAGGCAGTGATTATTACACAGTTTGAAGTTACAGTGCACTGAAAATTTCAAGCAGGATGAAAGCAAGAAAGTTAGGGGTGAAAAAAAAAAAAAAAAAGGAAAAGAACAGCACTCCAGATAGCAAAGGTAAAACAATAATTAAAGAGGGGTTGATACCTTAAATCTAAAAGAAAAGAGTGAAGATAAAAATAAACAAAATATAGATCTGTCTCATAGGATGCTAAGGGTAGGGCATGATAACACGAAAACAAAAATAAAAACAACTACAGCACTTTTATAACAAATTCAAATAGTTGATAGAAAAAAGGTTTCAGCAACTCAGAGGCTGAAAAAGAGGCAAACTGTAAATAGAGCTGAAGAAAGGGAATCAGATATGTGAAATGAGGTCACTAGACAAGTGAGAAAAGAGGTGAGACCTCGATCATACTCTAGCAGCCTCTAACTTGTTCAGGTGGGGGTTTGTACCAGCCTGTGTCAGAGGCAGGATGGATGCGCTGGGTGGCACATCATGCCTGGGGCTGGCGGAGAGGCCGAGAGCAGGCAGGTACACCACACCCCACTGAGCTGGCAGCAGCAAGTTAAATGCTTTCTCTGGCATGAGAAAAGAGGTGCCCATGCAGCAGACTATTTTAACTAGCAGGTGGGGTGAGAAGATCTGACAGACGAAGCTTATTACAGTCTCCCGACAGAGCATGAAGTGAGTAGATTCTCTTAATGAACGTATACAAGGTGACTGGCTCACTCCTGTCTGTTGAACAGCTTGAAAGGAGGATATTTTACCCTGAGGAAGAAAGATCTGTCTTCTTCATACCTTTTTTCTTCTCTTTTTGCATTTAATAATGAAAGTTTCCTCTCGTGCAGCAGACTGGCTGATGCAACAATGTCCCCGTGGCTGTGAAGCCAAACAGTGTCCAGCAAGCTCTAGATAATCTTTGCCCTGCAGAACCACGGAGAATGGCTCTGTGAAAAGCTTTTGGAAGGGCATGAGCTGTACAGAGGAAACCCAAGGGGTTATTACCAGTGGGTTGATCTCTGGTGTATCTGACTACACTGCTTTGAAGCTGCAGGGCATAGAGTCTGTGTCACAGTGTTTCTTTTTCTCAGTGCTGTTTATAATAGGACTGCTAGATAATATTTTCATACATTTTCACTTGTCTTATCTGGTCTCTGACCACTGCTGAAACTGATAATGCATTATAAACTCCTCTTGGAGAAAAATAGACTAATGCTTAAGGAATAGACAGGCCATGGGGGTTTGGATTAAGGCTGTTTCAGAAAAAGAGAAGAAGAATTAAATTTTATACATGTCACAGTGTGTGTAGGAGGGACACAGAAATGTCTTCTTTTGCAAATACACTTTTGTGTGCTTGTGGCTGTATCTGCAATGGAGAGAGAGAGCGGTACAGACTAAAAGCAAATTTCAGCTTGAGCATTTGAAAAGATTTGGGACATGAAGAGTACAGATCGTTGTCTGAAATTCCTAATAATGGTTCAAGTTTGGCCATTCCCACAATGATTGTGCTGTGGTTTATTTTTCCCATATGTAAAATAGGCTGCAGCCCAACTCATATGCCTACAGATATTTACTCTAAGTAAACAAGCTATTTCTACTCTCCATGGACAAGACAGATTTAGCATAATATACACTATAACCCAGGGATACATTTCCTGGCAGGATGCTGGAATAAGTATCAGCACTGCTCTGTGCAGAACAAATACTCCTGATTAACCACAGTATTACCTCCTCATCTATGTCACAGCTTCATCTGGCCCTTAAATAATCAATGGGTATTCAGTAGAAACACTTGTCTACAGCAAATGTTAGATGAGGACTGTGAAGTGAATCATGGAGTAGTTTGGGGGAAAAAGCCAGGTAACGAGCCCGGGTCCATATATTTATGTTTTCCTACAGGATCGAAGCATTCACAGTAGCGAGATGATGGAGATCCTGTAGAAAAATGAATTTCCCTTCCCCTGCAAATGGGCACAGGGACTCCCAGGTCTGCGATGCCATAGGTGTGGGGAGGAAAAGCCTCCCACTGAGTCAGGCACAAACACTGCAGCTCTCAGGACACAGCAGAAGTGAGGGACAGGGTTTCCCAGAGGTATTTCCTAAGAGTTGTTTCTACTGAGCCAGACTGAATCATCTCAATGGAGCAGGTTCTGCTCAGACTTCTGAGGATTTTGTACAGTAATGTAGTAAAGCAGACAAGTCAGTCTGGTGTATATCTTACTAGAGATTCATCTCACCTGACTCCCTGTGGGTCAGTCACAGAGGTCCAGCCACAGCAAATGGAGGGAATGAGGCAGTTCCCCTCACCTACTTCAGATATTGCCTTTAAATATAATAGTTTCTGTCTGTGAGGTGCCTGTTTTTCTCCACTGACTACAAAGGGATTGTAAATGACATGCTATACTATAGATATTTAAATTTGACAGGATGAATCCTACTCTACCTATTTGTACCAAACCAGAAACTTCATTTTGTTAATGAAAATTTTCTTCCAGCTTCTACCTTAAACTCATAATTCAGAAGGTGTTGTTGAAGATCAAACACTGGAGATCAATCAAGCATCGTTAATTGATGCAGACTAAATGCAAGCAACGGAGTAGACATAAGCAAAGAATAAATGCCTTGGATAGGAAGAAGGGTAAGAACATCTTTAAACATCTTTTCAGGCAGCTATGGTATGATGGACTGAACATGGAAGGAAGCCTAGGCTGAAGAATGGTATCTTATGATCCTGAACAGAGTTATCAAAGACAGAAGGGCTCTCAGAAATATGATAACAGTGAAGACAGAGATTTTGGTTGAGATTTTGCAGTTAGGTTGACTGCAAGAGGAAATGCAGTAACTCACAGATCACCAGGCAAAGAAGATGCTGAACTTATACTTTGGCTAGTCTCTCCCTGTGAGTGAAAGGTGTGTTTAAGAAGCTGTTTTGCAAAGTCATTTTGTTCTGCTTTACTACCAGAACGATTTGAACATTTGCATTGCCTAGGAAAAGGTACATCTTTATTATGGGGAGTAACTAGAGGTAGGAAGTTTCAGCATCATTTACAAAGAAGTGGTCAAGCAGAAAGTCTATGTCACTGGCTCTAAAGGCAAACACATAACTACTGGGAACTGTCAGTGTTAGGTTAATGGTTGGACTAGATGATCTTCAAGGTCCTTTCCAACCTAGATGATTCTGTGATACTCAAACCCAGCAAGCAAGTACTGAAGAACGACAAACTGTATCCAGCATATCAACCTGGGAGTACCCAGCTGTGGTTAGCTCATCAGGTAGCAATAACTGCATGCACTGCAATGTAGTTCAGCTTGGTTAAGTTGGTCTGCTATATGCTCAGACCTAAAAACAGCCAGCTTTGTCTAGACTGATTCCAATGACACAGTCATAGGAAATGACACTGAAAAGGATTTCAAGAGGCCATCCAATCTATTGCCTGCCCCCAAACAGATTTTATGTCTGGCCCTGGTCCTCTTACAAGTGAAAAAAAAAAAAGACTTCCCACATCTGGAGGTATATTATTCAATGCTTGCCAGTCACCCAAACGCAAAAAGTGTACCATTTTTTCAAAGTATTTCCTGCATATGTTATGGAAATTTATTACATGGCTTAGTAAATTCAAATGGTTTTGCTGACCTTTCATTGGTAGTTTGCTTTAATAGCAGATTTTTTAATAAAGCACTCATTGAACATACCAAACCTGCCACATCATTTTTATAAAACATTTTGTCACCTTCTTTGCTAGATATTGTGATGCAACATGATATCTTTCCTGACTGATTAGAGAGATTATTTCTTGGCTGACAGTTTTGTTTCAAATAGAAAAGAAAATTTTTTAAAAAGTCACAACCCACATTGAAAATTATATCCTTTTGTTGCCTGTATTCCCAGACATTATCTGGAACAATACAAAACAAACTTTAAAAGATGAAACGGCTACTTCAATTTCAGACCTCATGGAGGACTGGTTCATGGAACATGTCTGGAATTCTTCATAAATAGTAATCTGTAGCTCACAAACCGTCATGAGTATTTCCTGGTCTGGTTCCTTCCAATAATGAATGTGGTAGCTCACAACTTGCTAAACAAGGAAAACATCTACTTATTCTAATTGGTAAAGCAAATCCTGCTCTTTATTTAATGCAAGTATGAGCACTCCAGGGTAGAACTCTTGCACCTAGAAAATTCATCTCACAATTAAAATAACTGATAGAGATGGGTCACAATTCTTCTGGTTTTCAGGACATCCAACAGAGTAAGAAAAACTCATCAATTTTTATATGTGCCAGTAAGACATTTGTTGACAGCATAGTGGCTTTTATCTATCAATATAGTCCCCCTGGCAATATATGTCAGTGCATCCTGAGACTTTATGGATTTATCCTTGTAAGGATTTTGACATGAGTTACAGCGGTTTTACCCTCAGTGTATAGACAGCAGAAATGAGGTATTTGTCCAGAACCATAAAGAAGCTATATCTAGTTTTCTTTAAACCTATCCTAAAGCCTTAAACACAATGTACCATTATTCCTATCTTATGTCTTTGGGACGTCATCTAAAGACATTCAGTCTCAATAGAGGTCATTTTGCCAGTTTCAGTGGAGTTTGAACTGAGTCTTTAGAATAGAAGAAAAGTAGTATATGCCAGATCTTTCTTTTTGGACTGGTGGAAATCACTGGGCCAAGACATTCAGTCATACAGCACAGAATAAGAGGAAAAGATTTTCTGATTGTATAGGTCATGTGGCTGCTCCCACTTCTTGCTCCCCTTCAGTATTTCCTTCCTTCAGATTAGAAACCAGACTTCTGCAAGTAGCAGTCCATGGGCAACCTAAGCAACACACAAATAGCCTACAATAGCCTTATACCTGCCACAGCCATGCGGACCACAACCCTGCCCTCAGGGAAGCAGGGCAGGAATCTTCCCCCAGAAACGAACATGGAGCACTCTTTTTACCTACAAATGCACATGCACATGCATGAAACAAGAATAACAAGCAGGCTGGTATGAACTCACACACACACACACACACACACACACACACACATGCACACAAGAATATCTCATGCCTGCCCAATTGCACTTTTCCCCTTTTCTAGAAAATGCCTGAAGTGTCCTGTCACCTGAGTGGTCCATTCAGCTAAGTGAAAAGTGAACAAGGACTATGCTGGAAAGAGGAGAGAAAGACTGAATATTCCTGCACTATGTTCAGTGGTGAAATTAAAGCATAAGCAATCCAAGGAATGATAAAGAGCATGCAGCAGTATGGGTTTTGATGTGGGCTGTCCAACATTTCTAGAGTCCTTAATCCTGTGCATCTGCTTGGATCCTTGAGGGCATTTCTGCCATGTCTTCAGTGGGACTTTGATATGAAACAGATCTCAAGTGAATTTATCTTACAGGGCAGACCACTTAGCACCCCTCTGCAACACTCCCTATCACCGAGCAGCTGGACACAAGTGTGGTTTTTCCTCTAAGCCTTTGTCACCTAAAGTGCAAAAAATCACTTCCAACCAAGAAAACATAGACACACAGAATCAAAAGACCAAGAAAGTCTGCTCTGTCTATAATCTACCTCTACCCTTTAGAATAACTGGATTCTTGTCTTCTATGATTTGTAGCCTCTCCTTCAATCCTGTAAATCACAGATATGGTATATGACTTTCAGATATGCCTGTAATACTTTGCTTCATATTCAGAAGCAGAACTGAGTCTTAAATCGGTACCAGGTTTGATGTTTTCATTAGGATGGTTTCTAGACAGTACCCTATTGCTGAAAAATATTTTTATATTTTTTAGTCAAGTTTCAGAAAACATGCCTCTGGGGGAAGCATAGGAGTAGATCCAAGAAAACTTGCTTGATGTCTTTTTTCTCAATATAGTCTACAGCATCAGTTTTTCACAGCCTCCAGTCCTGTAATGAGACTATTTATGGCTAGACCTGGATCAAAGGTTATGCCTTTTTTCAACTTGAACTTTTAGATTGCATCAGTTTGAGCTTATTATTACGTTTTGTAAAATAAAAATGATGAGAAGCTTGTGCTGCTGTGCTATGAGAAAGAGAAGTCAATCTTTTAAATTACATCAGAATAACACATTTTGAGGATAAATGTTTTAGCTAATCAGTAAATGTATAACAACATTCACTTGAAAAATAGCTATACATACAACTTGACCTCAAACAGTTCTCATTTCCAGTTCTGCAGATAACACCTCCCCCATTAAAGGATTAAAGGGCAAAGGGTAGCTGCAAACACTGACACCTCTCCCATCTTGTGCAGATTTTCACACCTATGGCTGTAGTATGTGGATTGAGCAAAATGACTAATGTCTATCCAGTGTTTGCTTTCTCTTCCCCTTCCTAGGAAATGCAGTATCAGAAGTATAACACTGTTAGAAGTAATTGGGCTATATATTGCATTAAATAGTACAATGTATAAGTATGGGTAATTTCATGTTAATTAAATATACCTTGTGTACTAAGCAGACAATAGTGATATTTCATTTAAAATGTTTTTTTCATTCCCACCTGAATTTATGTTGACACTTGACTGTAACTATGCAGTGACTATGCTCTAAACCACTGAGAGATCCAAGTATGATTCAAATCACATCAGACCCAGACAAGAGAGTGGAACAACATGCACTGAATTTACTTATTAGATGTTATAGAATAGCATATGTTATGTTCTTTTAACAAAGTACAGCATTTGAAGGAAGTAAGGTCAGGCAAAAAAGTCCGCTAAACTCAGTAGACAATAACAAGGAAGAACATCCAGATTAGTCTGAAGAACATCTCTGAAACTCTGTAGGAGAGAGAAGCTCCCAGAAGTTTGTAAGTAACATTCAGGTGAGGGATATAAACATGGATGGCACAAATGAATTCTTAATAGGATCTTTATATGTATTCCTTAATAAGAAACTACATTATTTAAAATTAACTATAAACATCAGAAAACACTTTCAAACCATACATTAGAAATAAGTAAATATATTAAGTGAGCAATCTATAGTTTGAGTAAATTCCTCTTTCCACGTCTTCACACAGAGGTCTCTAGAGTATCTTATGTGAATGGCATTAATTCCCAAAAGAAAAAAAATGTATCCCTAACTTGTGAGGCTAGATGAAAAAAGCCTCCATTTGATCTCTGTAGCATGCATCAATTAGCATTGATGCTGACAGCTTTGTGCAGCTTCTCTCAACGTTTTCTTCTTTCAACCTCCAAAGCAACTAGAAATGTAACATCTCCATAACAGTTAGAGGCCTTGTCACACTATATACCCAGTAAATCAGAAGATCTAGCATTTAAAATATTCTCCCCAGATTCAGATAATTCCCTGTTAACTTGAGAAACCACATCCAAAAATATGTTTTAGGAGAAAGTGGCTGAACTGGAGCAGTTATATAGCATCACTGAACACCAATATCACTGCCGAATCCAACAGCTTGGCACACATGTCTGTATTAGGGAAGCATTTTGCATTTTATCTTCTCAGTGATACAGTGTTTTACAGAAAAGCCCCAATTACATCATAAATGGTTTCATTAACAGATTTACATTTTGGACTCTAGTAGATTTTCTGTGACAGGGTGTTACAAGCTGCAATTAGGCAAGAAGTATGCAAAATGGACTCACTTCATTAGCTAGTTGTTGGCGTGGAGTTTAAAGCTCTAATTCTGATCTCAAATATAGGAAGATCATGAGTATACATCACAGGTAACCTATGGAAATAATTTGTGTTACCATTTGGCAAGGGACACAGAAGTCAAAACAGATCACCCAGGAGTATTTATTGTGGTCTGTGTCTCAGAACTTGTTTAAAACTAAAGGTGTTGGGCCATATAGAAGTTTGAAGAAGGTGTATCTCTCTTAACATCAAAGAAAATACACTGGTTTGATTCCCTTGAAGATGTGAATTACTCCACACATTACTAATGAAAACTGCAAAACACTTTATTAGAAGATATCAACGTCTACCAACATCATCATTAATGCATTAGAAGTGCAGCATTCCTCCCCCTGACTATTGCAAAGATACAGGAGTTTTATGCTTGTCCAGAAAGTACTCTTTCTTTACACAGAGTAAATTTGGAGCAATGCCACTCATTTCTTTAGAATTGTTCCAATTTTATACCCATAAATCTCACATTTTGCTCCTTTATTTTAAGCATGCACTGGGAGTTAAAAGCAGTAAGTCATGCCGGACCTGGAGAAGAAGCCATCCTGTCAAAGAATACCATTAAAAAGAGCATATTTCAAGGATAAATTAGGGCTGTGCAGTCAGAAAAATATCATGTTTTGTGGAGAAAAATCCTTTCCATTACTACTACCCAAAGAATGTGCAGTCAGAACTACAGAAAGTTGTTTAATGGGTATATATTTCATATTATTTCTTTTCTGAATTTAATAATTTTTCATATAAAAGATAGCAAATCAGATAAGGAGAAGTTTTGATAGAAGCTACTGGTAGCTAAATCTAATTGAACTGTAAGAAAAAGGGTAGAATGGAACAAATAATTTTCCTTTGTAAGAAAAAAGGAATGCTTTCTTTTTTTTCAATACCAAGAATAATCAGAACATACTGCAGTGTTGAAAACAACCGTATTAAAACAGATATCTGATTTCATTGGAGTAACAGATGCTTGGCTAATTCAAGATATCAACAAGGATGTGAAAACAGTAGGACATAAAGTCACCCCATGATGTGTCAAAGCTGGGGAAATTTTAAAAGATGCAATTCATCGAGTCACCAGCTTAATTGTGTGAACTGCTGCTACTTCCAAACTTGATGCTAAAAACTTTATTTTATCACTGTATCCTGTCCTACACCCACAGCAATAGAAGCAGTGATGTTGTCACTCTTCAGTGTTCCTAGTGTTTTCATTACAGCAGCCTCTGAATGCTTAAATCTTCTGGAATTTTTTCCAGGGAAAAAAAAAAAAAAAGTCAAATCTGACCTTGCTTATTACTTACCTTTTCCTCGGCCTCTATCTTTCCTGACTATTGAGGACCTGATTTGGGAAAAGCTTTTGTGTACTCTTATTTGTTGATATAATTCATGCTATTATTCTTGCAATCACTCTGTACTATGTGGTAGCTTTATTTTTCAAATAAATAAATAGAAGCACAGTAAAAACAAGATGTCAAAATGCACATAAGATGTCAGGGGCAGAGGAAGGATTTGAGCTTCTGATTCCTTGCCTGGTTTCTTCTATAATTAGCTGAGCTATTTTGCTGATGGCACAGTAACAGTATAAATGCTAAATATTTGTTAAAAATTCATTATATCAATGAGCAGTGGGAAGATGAGGAACCACAAATATGAGGGTAGGAAAAGCAATACGAATTTTCTTTTAGCCTTCTGCATTCCTAAGTCTAAATGTCCCTATGTCAATACAGATTCCTGTTCAGCATGCCATGATGGATTATAGCATGTAGCACTAAGCCATGCACACCTAATTTTTCTGGTCCACTGAAGAGAAGATCTTCTAAAAATAAGGGTTTGGAATGTTCATTTCAAAAAAGGTTTGGAGGTGGCATATGTGTACATGACATACAGGGATCTGGACATGATTAGCTAGGATGTACAGATAAAGATCTGGGCAAACACCACAAAAATCATTATATGCCAAACAAGTCCAGAGTGTTGTGCAATATCTTAACATGTTTATAACTTTCATATGCTAATGACTGCAAAACTAAACTGGCCATTGTTTTTAAGAAAATCTACAGATACACAGATAATGTGCACACTAGAGACTGAGCACCTCTTATAAACTTTTACTTTCAGCAGCTGCTCACTTTCTGTTACTTTTATGCTGATTCTTGTATTCAGAAAACATTTCATTAAATGAATAATATGGAGAAAGAGCAAGATTTGGATATGCAGAGAGCAATCAAAGGTTTCCTAGATATAGACCATAGTATTGACTAGCATGCGATAATAGAAGAAATAGAGGAAGATGGAAATAACATCACAGTCCATCTTCTTTGAAGACCCATGGCAAAAAATTAACTAGAGCCTGATGCAAGTTCCCTACTAGGGATCACACCTAGTTCCTGTAGATCACTGTTCCCACTACAGAAATAAAAAGAGTGGGGGAGAAAAAGATCTTGCAAACCCCTGCTTCAACTTTTCCTTTAGAGTGCCTCAGCCTCTGTCCCACATGTACTTTCAAGTACATTATAAGAGCAGTCACAGCTAGAAAAGCTTCCTTTTAGTGTACCCAGGGAAATCAGAAAGAAAGAGAACTTATGATGTTTGAACAAAACAGGCTAAAACCCATAATGAGCATAAAACATGTGAAAGGCATAAAGACAACAAACCTGTCCAGGAAGTATATGAGACTGTCTGATGAATGGGCCAAGGACATACACAAGAATAATAAATAATTGCAGTGGAAGAGGAGAGGAAAAGTCAGGGTTCTAGGTTTCTTCAAATCCATTTTCACTATGATTATGCTTCACTCATGTCATTTAAGTATTTCAATTATGTACTTTTGGTGAATCAGATGATCAAATTCTATTAACTCAAAAATCTTGATCCTTACAAATTAATATTTTCTCCCTTGTCAATCATGGTACAATCCTCCTGTATGACAAGACAGATGGCATGTAAATGCATGTGATTTACAACCCTTATCACTCTCTGCCATTAATTTCTGCATCTCCTATTTCAAATCCTGGCTTACACCCAGCTTCCTCTAACTAAATGTGATAAGATGAATATCTTATTTCTAGTTTCTCATTATTTCTTAAAGCTGTTTCCTATCTCTCAACCTTTACTTGATGAATATAGCTGTCAAAAAACAGGGCATGAACCCAGAAATTAAGTTTTCTTACATTTTTTAATATTAGCTATGTTGTTGGGTTCTCTTCAGTTGCAGTTCACTATTGTGAAGGACATTATAAGCTGTGTCAGATAAATCAACAATTAAAGACACGTTATGAAATAGTACAACTAAGTAATGTGTTACTTGCCACCCATCTGATCTTGTACATTAGCTTATACCTACTGCCATAGACAAATTAGATTTCCCTTTAAGATTAGAAAAATCTGCTTTTGTATCTGATATGAAGGCATGCAAACACTGTTTTGATGGAAGGACACTGCTTCTTAAATAATTATAATTATAATAAAACCGATACCACCACATAATAATTACAAATTTTTGAAGCAAAACAAACTTATTAAGCATAGCACTGAGTTTTGCTTGAGAGACTTTTGGTTCAGAGAGATTGTCTTTCCTTATGCTTTACAATAACCCAGGGAAAGGCAAAGAAAGACTTCAAGAACCAGATAAAATAAAAGCGAGTTGGTCCATAGAACTCACTAAAAATCATAAAATAAGTGGAAACACAGGAATTAAATTAAATAAATGGGATGAAAATAATACACATACAGAGCTAGTTTAAAGGTCTATTTACTGCCATACCATGTCTGCAAGTGAAACCAAACTAAAGAAAAGGGTAAAGAGTATAAGAAACAAAGATTGAATGGATCTGTTTTGGTATACCTTCCTAGTTTGTAAAAATCTGAAATTAGTATCTTCTCACACTAGTAAGATACATGCAAAACAGCATCTAGACACTAATTAATCTATCTCCAGTTTGTTTTTCTAGATGAAAAGAAGGGAGGATATGTACAGAAGGTAAGACATGTTTCAGTGAACAAAGGCATGTTTTACGGCTTTCAAAGAAAACTCAAATAATGAAAAATAAAATTTAAAAAGTCAGTAAAAAGAAGAAATAAAGGATAAAATCAATGCACAAATGGCAAGCAGTAATACCTTGGTATTATAAAACATTGCACAGACAAGTAAAGCAGAGCTCAGCAGCTATTAAGTATAAGGATTAAGGTGTATACTTCTGATAAATGACTGCATAAAGCTGATGTCTTCTCTGTCAATAGATTTGAAATGATGCTCTGTTCTAGCTATATTGTAGAACTACTTGGAGGTGATGAACAGAAAATCAGGGGGTTTTGCATGCTCTATCTAGTCAAATGTGAAGTCAGTTTCAAACTGAGGCTGATTTATAAACAAAAGAAAAGTCTTGGTTGTTGATTTAAGTTTGTTTTATGATGCTGATACTCTCTGGTGTCACTCCAGCAAACCCATGAGACAGCACATGTTCTGAAATCATAATCTGAGTGAATCGAACAGTGGTGGATTAAGGAGGGCTTTTAGAAATGTGAGGTGGATTTCCCTCTTCTGATGTTACACATTCCTAATGTAAGCACTCATCTATGGGCTTACAACTGTTGGTGTGTCTCATGCGTCCATTTCTACAGTTGTGCATCCCACTTATCTTAAATTTATATTGTAAAGTGAGATGACCAACCTTCTAGAGGTACCTAACTCTTTCTATTGATTATTTAGACAGCCTAAAGTACTACTTTAGAATAAACATCTAATTTTTATGTGGCTGAAGGTAGGTGAGATAAATCCTCCTTTTGTAAGTGGTGTTGCGAAAGGCAATATTAACTCAGCTTTACACAAAGAGGTCAGGTTTAATTCCAGAGCTATCAGGAAAAAAAATACATTGTTGTTTACTTAAGCATTTTTCATTGGAAAAAAAAAATATTCTAAATAATAGATAACTCAAGCTTCTCTTTAGCACATTAAATGCATTTACTATTTTTCTGAAAAAAACCACAGCTGATTCTGAAAGAAGATAACGTATGTATCATGATAACTGTAACACAAAACTAATATCACTGTGTGTTAGACAATGGCTCAGAAACATTTCTAGGGACATGGGATTAGTTCACTCTTTATTAAACCACTGCTTCTAGTAAGTAGTGAATTTTTCCCATGGTGTAATGTGGAGTATAATATGATGTCGATGCAGCTTTGTTCCTTTCCTGTTTGCACACTCCTTGAGGCATCAACCCTACCCTGGCACCTCCTTTCTGACCCATTTTCCTGCCTGGAACCAAGGGCTCCATACTGACACAGTAAGTCCAACTGATCTGTTTTGTTCCAGTGCAGTGGAAGAAGGGAAAGGGGAAAACTGTACCAGAAGAGATGGATATAGGTCAGAGGGTGAAGAAGGCAAAAAGCAACAGCAAGTACAGGACATGGTGCAGAGAGGAGTGTGGCACCATAATAGTATCAGTTGCCTAGTCACTTTGGTGGTGTTTGTCATAATTTACACTTATCATTATACCATAGTATATATGAATGTATGGAGAGAAGTAGAAGGATGTAAAAAAAAAAAAATCAAATACCAAGGAAGAACTCACGACTACTGACAGGAAGATCCATAAAAGTAATGGAGAAGATTATTTTTCCTAGAATGGTGAGCTCCACATACCTGCATTTGGAAAAGCATTAAAAATCTGCAAATAGACAAAGGTTGAAAAGTATCACTTTTGATAGACTATAGAATATGATGAAAAATTCTAAACAGATTACATGACTAGAAGTAGAACTAGGTGTTTGGAGGAAAATATTATTACAAGGAAAAATATCTTGTTTGTGTTAAGTTCTAACCACTTAATAAAGCACTGTCTGGTCTGATTCAAAGCCTTAGACCTCAGGTGCCATGAATCCTAAGGATTAGGGAGGCTTTCCTACACTAAAACTGTGCAGCGGAGTAACTAATTCAATGTAATTTTGACCTAGTTGTAAGAATGTGAATAATAATAAAGAGTTACTCATGCTAGTTAAAGCTTCACTGTTATCCAGTGAGCTGAAACTAACCCTTTGAAGTCAGTCAATGTAAACATCATTTTAAACTGGTTTGAGTGTCCAAGGATATGCACTAATTGCTTTAGTTATAGTAGGACGACTTGTTTAATAAACCCAGTGAATTAGAGGTGCACCCATACGAACATGGCTTTACCTTGGGGATAGGAACATCATCATGTTTCAGTGAGCAGCCACACATCTATAATTCTGTCAACTTTTAGGAAGAAGTCTGAAAAAGAGATTGAACTCTAGTGGTTCAGGAAATAATTTCAGATTTATTTAATTAGCAGGAACCAAAAGCTTTTTGAAATGTGTTTCTCATGAGAAGAACCCTCCCTCCAGCTGTCTGCCTTCTCTAAAAGCCCACAGTTGACCTCCGCTTGATCTTCCGGTGCCCACAGGTCTCCCCCACAACCTGAACTGTCCTATGGCTCTTCTGGGCCTGAGGTGGGAGGATCCCTTTCTGCTTCTGCAGTCTCTTGAAATCTTGCACCAAAAAAAATATTTGCAACTTCTTTTAGGAAACAGCCTTTGGTTAGACTGAAGCAGCATCTGCAGAATTTACTGTTCATACATGAATTCATTTGTAGCTACTTTAAACTATAGCTAAGAGGTGGGTATTTTAACCACTAAAATTGATAAATTAGTACATAGTTGATCAGATTGGCTTGATTCTCCAGCCTCACAGAAGGCAGGAGTGACTTTCTGGAAACAAAGTTGTATTGCTTTGACACCTATGGAAGTGAGGAGAAAGATCGAGCCCATTCCAGATGCATTCTAAGATACTCTTTCCTACATATGTCAAAGTCAATAAGAATGAGGGAGGACACGTTACTACCCATACAAAACAGATGTGCTGTCAAGAACAGGGATGATGTTCACAGGTACTCTCAGGGCACCAAGGCTGCATGGCAAGCCACAAACTTGAAGGAAAGATGAAGGAAAGATCAGCATTTTCCTCACCACCATCAGTCTCTAACCCATTACCTGTGTCATGGTCATTTCATTGCTGAGGAGCCAGTGCTGGTCAGAGCATCTGTGGCAGAGTCCAAGCCTGAACTGAAAAGCATAGTAACACTGCCAGCATCCGCAACAATCACTCCCATGCCTACAAAATGTCCTTCTCTCCAAACCAACATGGTCTTTCTGCCTCTTCAGGGTGGCAGAGTGTGATCCAACCAAGGACATTGTTCTTTTATTGCATTACTCTCTGCTATACACCACTGCTGGAATATCAGAGGAGGCCCCTCACTTTGAACCTCTTTTGTTGTTCAGCAAGAACATTGCTGAAAGTATAATGAGATTGTGGGGTTTTTTTTACAAGGACAGCTGCAATGGTCAACATCAAGTGGGAAGAAAAATGACTGTTATCAGCATGCAGAACGTACTAGTGAGGCATTCATACCAGTGAAACATAATCAAGTTTTTAAGGCAGGACCAAAAAAGCAAGCTCAGCACTTTTGTCATTAATGGAGCTACTGATAACAATTACTCTTCTGGTGGCAGGGACAGGGACAGGGGTCTTCTCTCCCTTTTGATTCTGACCTTTGTAAATCTTTTGGCATTGATGCAGCAATTATTGTTTAAACCCATTACAGACATTAAGATATAGTTATGATCAATCATTGCTTTTTGAAGGACCAGCATCCTGTTATGCTACACGCTGCATGAACAACAAACAAAAGGCTGGTCCAAACAATTGCTCTTTTCTTGTTTAATAATCAAGGGGGAATCAGCTGCCTGGGAATCAGACCAACATGTTAAATCTAAAGATACATAATTTCTGGTTCTATGATGACATTCCAACATCTGTTCTGTTGTTTATTTACGGTTCTTACCACTTGTGTAACTGCATTAGGAGAGCACCAATCTTTTTTTCAATAGTTGCTTAACGGTCAAACAGCAGCTAATCAAGCAGTTAAACAACAGTTTCCTTGTATCTACTCCATGCAGAAAACCCAGGCCAGAAACATTTTTATTTAAGTACAGATCAGGTGCTTTTATAAAAACACACAAGGTGAAGTATACTCTAGTGTTACTTGAGCAAAGTGCTGTTGTACAGGGCATAGCAACTGCTGTCACAAAGGTACAAATCAGGTGCTGGAGTTACTACATGAGCCACAATTAAACAGTGCTCTTAGTAAAACATGTGCAAGCTGAGTGGGAACAGCCAAACAGGCTTCCCAACAGCATAAGCACAAAGGCTAGATGCTGAGAGGAGTTCGGTAACATTTTAGGCTTTCTTCTTAGAAGCATTTCTTGAAACCATGGACAGCAAAACATGCAAAGGGAGACCCCTGATTTTACAGAGCAGTGCAATCAAATTGCATTTAGCTGTGAACCATTAATACTCTACATGAGTGAGAACATGCCAGGATAATGCAAAACTCACTTGTGCGATGTAAATGTCACCGTTGACTGAGGCTATGGGTAATTCCAGCCATTGCCAAAGGGACCTCATCTGTAAGCATAGTGGATCTCCTTAAGAACCACTGGTCCCCCAGCCATCTTCACCTTAAATATTGCGCAAATATCTACAGCAGAAGTGCTGTGGATTTTCTGTTTATTTGGTTTCTATCTCCAGGAACTAGTTTGTCTTATTTAGTTCTGAGATTTTCACAAGAAAGAGTCATACACGGCAAACATCACAAACACATATTTGAATATAATAGAAATAATAGAAACTGAAGTCACTGATGAAACCTATACATCAGGAAGTCAGGTCTCAACAAATTTCAGTACACATTTTAATTTCTTCAGAAGTGATCATCTGGGATATTTCTGTGTAGAAGCCCATTTCATGTAATGAGCCATTTAGAGATGATTGTTTGTTATTATATATATAGCAATATATGTAATAAAATATACATAAATATAGGCTTATAGGCTTATATACACATACATACAATGTTCATATATGTGTACTCCTATAAATAAACACATTTAAGTATTATTTGCAAATTATTTGTTACCTGCAAATTTCATTTCTTTTTGAGTAGTTCTAACTAAATTTCTAATCTTGGGAAAAGTAGATATTATATAGGTGCTTGTGATCAGCTTCTTCTAGAAGGTATTTGTGATGGATATACTTCCACAGTATGTTGCAGTCAAGTATCGTACAGAAATTTAACACACAGGTTCAGAAGGAATAAATCTTACTGTTTTCAAGGACTTGGCTTTAAACTCCAATACGGACTGAAATCCCTAAGCAAAAGGCCTTGTCCTCCATGAAAGTGGGTCAGCTACAGAAAGAGACTTAGAGAGATGTGAAAGATTATTTCCCTAGCAATCACCATATAAAATCCCTTTGTCCAAAAGACAGGGGGTTTTAACTAATGATACCTTGTTATTTTTTTTTTCCACAGTTGTGAAAGATTCAGGTGTCTGTGCTCCTCAAAATTATAACTGAAGGGAGATACAGAGACCCTTAGCTTCAGATTGTGTCCTGAATTGGTTGGAAATGAGGGGACTCAGTTGTGTCTGTGCTAATAAACCTGACAGTAGCATCTAACTCCTGCAGTGAGGGCTAAGGCTGGCAGTATGAGAAAGCTTATATGCAGTTCTCTGCAGGAGATCTCAGCCTCTGGAGTTTTGAGCTTGCAGGAGGAGACTAGATTTATGAAAGTTTTTGGGAGAGGGGAGGATGGGCCGTTTATTGGTTGAGGTTTTGGGAGCCATCCAGGGAAAGTAAAAATAGCTTTTGCATGGGATACTTGAAGCCAGGGACTCATGAGAGGTAATGTGGGAGAGGAAACATAGCGTCTGACTGCATGCTCATCAATAAGGAGCTCTAGCTCTTTCTGACAGCAGTTTTAGAGACATTCAGAATTTCACAGGATCCACCAAGATAAAATTTTCAGCTCCTATATGTCTGTCAAGCATGCACATGGGTCACCTGTCGCAGAGGAACATGGGTGCCCAGGGCTGAACAAAGGAAAAGACAATGATAAGAATTCACAGCAAAATTGCAGTGGGTGATCTATTTCATGCCTTCTACCAAAGGCCCTGCCAGGCATACTCCCCACCAGACTAGAGTCACATTCCTAGTCCTCAGAATGTCAATGCCCAGCTGTTCTACATGTAAACTCAAACACAGCTTTGGTACTAAATGTATGATACAAAAGCATTATGGAAACTCCCCATCTTGCTCCCCCAGCTTTTTCATTCTTCATGGTGCCTACATGAGAATACCTTTGTCACTCTTGGGGAAGTTAGTTTGCTCTTTCCAGTTTAATAATTAAGTTGGTATTTTAAGCTGCCCAATGGAAGGCAGCTGGCAAAATTGACTGATTTGTTGAGAGAACTGCAGCTCCAATTTGCACTTTTTGTAACTACTGACCTGAGTTCATTTCTAATACAAGAATCTATTAAAATATCCAAAGGCAAGAGAACTAATCTGGGAAGGAGGTCTCCTGAACTATCTGGAAGCAGTGACAGCTCAATATTGCTTGATTCATCCCCTAAAGTGCATTTTGTCAAGAAGAAACATCTTTGATGATAAGCAGGGCACATAAGACTTCCAAGAGAACTGGACATGAGGAATGATCTCCATAAAGGCCATCAGACCCACAGAAGGTACAATGTATACATATATTATGGCTCACTCTGTCTCTTTCTCCCACTTAAAAAACAACAGGAGAAAGAGAAGAACCTTCTACTCAATGTGGTGGTGACTGACTTTGAAGCCTCAACCTTTTTCACTGATTCTGCATTAGCATCAGGAACACTAAAAAGCCTAAATTAAGCCATTTTTTCTGTGTCCCACTCCCCTTTATAAACCAGATTACGAGATATATCAACTGGAAAAGGTCTGCAAAAATTCGAGCAGTACAGTAAAGGCAACCGAGCCTTTCTCAAAGCAGTGGTGTAATATGACATAAACATTGGGCTCAAAGACTGTAAAAACAACTTGAGGCTGTATTCCCTCCCTCCAGTCCATGGAGCTAGGAACAGTTCAATTCTCAGCATAATTTAATGCAGCTCCTGAAACTCTCAGCAATGACCACAGCTGCACCAGCAGGACCACTGACATCCCTCAACACTTTTGTCCCTAGCTCTCCTCCCCTGAGGCATCTAGGAGGGACTGAGGCAGTCAGTCACCTTAGCTCCTCACTGACCTTAGACTTCATGGCAGAAGGGAAATCCTCAGCTCTCCACTTACGGAATACAAAGAGTTATAAAGGCAGGACCAGATGTAGTCAAAACACAGCCTACATGCAACCAGTATTAGAATACCAAGAAACACATGAGAAATTACTTGGTGGTGTTAATATGTAGCAAAACTTAGTTTGTCCCATCAAAAGAGGCAATGTAAAGTCTAGGCTTTCATGGCTCAAAACTCAAGTTATCCAAATTCTCCAGAAAGCCACTAGGTTTTCTCAAATTATTTCCTACCTTAAAACATTTCAGCCCAAACATTTAAGCTGTAGGCATTAAATTAGTTTGGTTGGAGTCTGTCACTGGTAATCTTTCACCACAATTCATTTTCAAGATAACTATTTGGGGTTTTTTTACAGAACATGCATGTGTAAATGAGATTTTATCAATAATAACAGAAGAGATGCAAAACATTTCCCAGTTCTCTCATCCAGTGGGATGTAGTCAGAGCTATTCATTGAATAAATCCATCAGTTGTCCGTGGTGTATTGCCCTGACTGAAGCATGGCCCAGATCCAACAAACAAAATCCTGGTTGTTATCAAACCATCTCTTTGGTTTTGCCCTCATACTTTCTTCATCACTCAGTTATCACTATCCATTTTTGAACATTGATTTACACCATGATTTTTTATTTTGTCCTTCAAATATATTGATATTACCTAGTAGATATTACCTTCTTTATTTTGGAAATTCAATGCATGAAGATTTTGGGTTTTGCCTACCAAATTTAAGCTTACTTTCTAAACATTTTAACATAATCATAAACTTAGTTGCATGGCTCCAGGAAAAATAAGAAAGGCAAAGCTTTTTTCCTGCCTTGACTTGGTCTAGAGATTTTTGGTTTGAATCACTGCTTGTCATGGTAAAATATTAATATTATAAGTAAGAAATTCTGCATTTTGGTTGAGTTATTCCCAGGAAAGTTGAACATAATTACTTGAAACAATAGCAAATCTTTCACAGAAGACCTTTGTGACAACTGCTTTGTTAATGTCTTTGATTTTGGGGGTATTTGTTTGGGATGCCTAAAGATTGGGTATTTGTGGTTTTATGCTGCCTCTAGTCACTTCTAAGCACCTCTAAAGGATGACAAAAGTCACAGAAATTTAAAATTACTTTTGAGATTATTTACTTATCTCAAAACAAGTAGAATTAATCTTTGCCAAAATGTTTCTAAATAAGTAATTAATGAGATAATTAATGTGAAAGTCTTAAATTTCATTTTCAATAGTGCATATTTCCACATGAGATGCAGAGGGATAGAGGATTTGCCCCTGATTCTCTACATCAGATATTTTTATTGCTCAATCTAAATAAGTAATTTGTGACAGGGAAGTTGGAAGAGGAAACCACCTCAGGACATTAATATTTCCCCTGATATCAAAGTGCAAGTTTTTTCAGTTAAAAAAAAAAAAATCATATTATGGGGAAAGAAATAGGAAAATACTTAGAGACATATAAAAGTTTGAGACCTCACATAGGACTGCATGATTACACTGTGGTTACAAAGGATGGCATCTTCCCCACTAAATCTTTAAGTCTTTACTGGGATGTTAGGAATCTAGCTGTTTCTCTAGTCAACAGTAGAGGACAGACAGGCTTACAGGATGGTGCTTCAACCTGTCTAAAATGTGGATGAGATGTTGTTGCCTGCATATAAAACTAGCCAGAAGATCCTGCACAAAGACAATGTTTATCAGTCATTCTATGTTACCATGGAAAGACTAAGAAGGACCCCAGGTCCTGTAAGTATATATTCTGGGTGTGGTGCTCCTCATCTATCGACTCATCCATAACTTCAATGGTGGATCACAGGGTTTATAAAGTTCACAGAGGATGATGACCTCTGAATGTCAGGGCATGGGCAGCAGATAGCTGCTAATACCCTGGAGGACAGATTTCTTCATAACTTGAAAATATGAACTAGAAAAGTATGAAAAAATTAAACATGGCCAAACATAAAATGTTGCAGGCAGTTAGAAATAAACAATTAGACTTAGTGGAAAGGACTGTGAAATGATATATTGTTGAGATCTTTTCTGTTTCTCTGTGAATTGTTGTCCAGAGATGCCTATCTCTCCTTAATGGCTAAAGACTGTACATAGAGTGTTTAGGATCCAAGACTGTACGTAGAGTGTTTAGGATCCTAATATTTGCACTTTTTGTACATAAGATTAAGAGAGGAATTAGTTTGGATCATTGTGTATTCACTCTCTATCAATAATTCTTCTCGTCACATGCCTGGTCACTGTTTTTCTAAAGATTATATAAAACAGAAGGTCCTCACGTTAGTACACCAGTCATTCAAGGGCATATAGTTACTTACCTTAATACAAAGAATAGATGAGAGAATAAATTTTTCAGTACTTGTCCCTATTCTTTCATGAGCAAATGACTTTCACAATCTGCACTTGAAACATAGGAATCATGTTGGTATCTGGTGGCTAAAAGTGCCCCAGACAAAACACCACATATATGGAAGACACAGGATAATGGTTACAACCCATGCTAGGAAAGAGGAAGGATCATATTGCTCTAGAGAGAGTGCCTAAGTAAACCTGCAAGGTACTTGAGTTCTCTGGGAATATACAGTTCTGCACTGTCCCTGACTGTACTATATTTCAACATAAAATTAAGTTGAAGGAACAGGGGAAAAGACGAGTGTAATATTTATAGAAAATATTTCTTTGGTATGTTGTATGGTTATAACCAGTACATAAAATCACAAGATGATTTGCAAAAGTGATAAATTGTTCCTAAAGACAGATCAACAGAATAAAGAGAAAGAAAAACTGTAAGTATCATATGTTGTCCTTGACCTTTCTCTCCACAGTGCTGAGCAGTATTTAGATGTGCTTAGTCAGAGTCCTGTTTCCTGGACTTCATCCCTCCAACATGTGCCAAACAATAAGAGAGCGCTTCTTCAAGCTGACTGGTTCCCTACTGCCAAACCCTCCTCTGAAGTTATCCTAAAAGTGAAGATATGGATAAACTGTCTTATTATGCAGCATCAGGCAGCTCTTTGTCTAGGGAGATTTTTCTCTAAACTGCTAAACATCTGTTTTAATGGCTGGTTGTCACTAGTTTCTGTCTTCTAACTTACTTCTTAGTGTACCCTTTCTTCACTACACCCTTAGTGTACCATCTCTTCTAAATCAGAAGACGACTAGCGACAACTTAAATGAAAGGAATAGTCTCAGAGCTCATGCTTTCATTTTGTGATTTCAGATGGAAATCATGGGTTGCATGTATACGAGTCCCTGAAAACATCGCATATTCCAGTTAACACCTACTGCCAAATTTTGCACTGATTTACACCATCTGCCACCATATTAGAGTCAGTCACTAAAATCTGTGGCAGATTTGGCTCATTACACAGAGATTCATTTACTTGGTATCAGATGCTGCAAAGAAACAAAAAAAACTTCATGTTGTAAAAACCTTTAATCCTTTCTCATAACAGCAAAGTTTAAACTCTTGCTTTTATTTGTGCTGACAGAACTGTCATTATTCAGTTATTCATTTAAAATGATTTGTTTCACCCATTTCTATCTTTTGAACTGACTGTTCCACTTACACCTTAAACACTTAAGAACATCTTAGTTGCTATTTTATTTTTGTAGCTTTGAGTCACTATTGTCAGACAGATGTGGGCTGTGCTATATAGAAGAGATGTTAGAGACTTTGTCCTTATTTGTGATGTGAACACAGTGTTGAGTTTTCATTTCTGAAGAAGATTTAATAGTACTATGATTCATAGTAGTAGGCATTCATTGTAAAAATTTTTGTCTTCTTGTGCCAACTAACTTGCAGTGATAGTGGCAGATACCAGGTGCTGCAGTTGTAGTGGTTGTTTCAAGATACATGATTGAGTTTAACTGGGTACTTATCAACTGGTATGCTACTCTTTAACTGATCTGCCATTGTACCTCCAGCAGCATCCTCCAAAACTGTTTTGTCAACCACAGAAATCAAACCACCCATTTCAATTCTCCCTAAGAAAGTAGGGCAACTTATCACCAGTTGGTTTTCTTCCTGCTGTCTTTCCAGCAGATTCTGAATCTGTAGTACTTTCTGTTAATCCTAAATACACAGAATCATTTTTTTCTGCATAATTCCAACATTATACTGTAAATTCTGAATGTTAATGTTGATCCTGTGCCAAGACTAACAGTTTCAGATTTTTAAAAGATAATGAACTTTTTACCATAGGTGAACTTTATCCTCTATCTTTTTTCCTAGATTCTGGTGGGAGGTTATGTAATCTTGGACCCATATTCAGACCACCTACAGTGGCCTCTAAAAACAATTTTGTTATGACTAGTTCAGTCCCTACTCTTCAGAACTGCCAGATTCTGACTCCACACAGAAACAAAAGAGTCAAAGGTAGATGCCATGCCCAAATCTCCTATTACAATCTTCAGTTTAGTCTGTGCTTACCAATTCCTGATGAATACACAGCCAAGCAGCGTCAAAGAAGTATAGACAATGAACAGAAGATGGTCTGAATGATTTGCAGCTCTGATAAATATAGATTAGGAGACACCTAGTCCAAAGCTAGATACAGAGGAGATCAGAACACGGAAAATGGTGTGATTTGGTCTGGTAAAGATGACAGTATCTCTACCAACACAATACACCCTTGAACAGTAAACAACAGCAAAGGGGGCAGTCTTCTTCCCCATTTCACACATGCAGTGCCACAAGGTGATGCTAGAGGAGGGCAACACAGTCCTTTGCTTTGAAGCAATGTGTGGCATTTCTTGATCCATTGGAATTGCTTATGCATACAAACACAAAGCCAGAAGAGTCAGAGGAGACTGTTTCCTACAAGAATGATGATCCTTTCTGACATGATGAAGAATGTTTTAACGGACATTTTGTCTAGACATTTCTAGACATATACTTTCACTGAACATGACTAGGAACAAAATGGACGTTCAAACACAACAGAAAAATAATTCTAACTGAAAAAAACTGACAAATTTAATTTTAGGTAAGTCTTGCTACAAGGTAAAGACCTATATGCTTCAAACAAGATCCATCCCTTACAAAAGATGATTGAAGACCAAGGTTTGTGCGTACCTGCCAAATCAAGGTATTTCTATTTTGGGATACCCAGCTTGAAAAGATAGCACCTCAAGTTCTTTCAAAAACAGTGACTTGTGTGATATAGCTGTATCACCCTTCCCTTGGAAACCACAGTTGTGTTTTGAACACTGATATTTTTGGCTTTAGATTCTAATTTGGAGAGACTATGAGCTGAGTCACAATTAAGGCAGAGAAGGAAAAATACAAATGAAAAATTTAATGAACTATAAAAAGGATACAAAACTCCATTTCTGCCACAGGCCAGAACAGATTTTGGGAGGAAAACTGAGGGCTTTTACTATCAGTGGCTTCACTCAGCCAGAAAACAGTATTCACAAGAGAAACCAAGAAACATTTTGATGACAGGGGATGGTGATTCCAGCTAGTCTTGGGAAACATGAGTTCAAAAATAATTCAATGGTTTTGTGGATGTTTACACTCCATAATGTCTTCACATCCACTTGTTCCCATTAAGATCCTTCTAGTCTCCAAGACTTCCTGCAACTGTCAGCTGTTAGCCAGTGCACTGTAAAAGACCTTCATTTGTATCCTTGGCTTTGGCACTGTACTGTCTGCATCCCGTTCCTGTGATGAATACCTGCACTGACATTCCTTCTCAGCAAATAGATTTTGTTACAAACGATCCCATTATTGATTTTGTAGTAAGTTGAGTAAATCCTAAACCTCAAATACTGTGTGGTGGTTATGTTTCACAGCTCTCAGTACCTTATTGGCATTCAAGTTGTGCTAGCCTCTACTAAAATCATTCTGTTGTGGCATGAAGCACAAATACATTTTACTGTTACGCTTGCTGCAGTGCTGCCAATTATTTTAATGCTGCCATATGAGAAATAAATGAATGCTTAGATGTTTGTTTCAGCAGCTGATTTTTAAGCAAAATCATCCTCTGCATTCTTTTCAAAATGTGCTTTGATCATGACAAATTCTGGATCACGGAAGCTAGCCAATTTCTTCTGAGAAAGGCAAGCCCACTAGTTATAGACAGACACAACATAGATGCCTCTTTTTATTATTTTGGATTAGATGTGGCATATTGTTATGTTTAATACATTAAAATTATCAAGGCGTGCAACAGCAGATTGCAAAACAGATCTGATCACATTTTAACCACCCCTTTCACTGCTGTTTTCTTTGTCAGTAACAACCATTAGAACTAAGAGTAGGTCTGTTTTAAAATCACACACTAAAAAAATTAATAATCCTTGCTCTTCTCCCCCTTCCCAGTTATTTCTTTCTGGTCCCAAAGGGTGTTTACATTTGAAAGACAGACCTTCAGTTCATCGCATGCCACTAAGGGAAGTTTCCTATGTTCAAGAGTAATGAGGCTTGTCACATCACAATTTGCTGATAAAAGGTTAAACAGGATTGACAGGTATATCTAAGAAAGTTTGGAGGTTAAGAGGTTAGAAAACCCCACTGTGCACCTATTGAAACTCAAAGATGAAGCTAATATTTTTTAAGTCGCCAGATGTAGTGAAGTACAGCTTAGCTTCTCTGAATATGGTGGAAGGACATAGTTGCCAGACAGAGACAGTCTGATATGCTCTTTGAAAACACATGTTTCTGCCCCGTTCCTAGGAGGGAGCTTGGGACCCAGGAAGCACGCTGAATCAACCTGCTGGGCCAGACATCTTCTGCTGATCTGTGCCACCACCCCAAGATCAATGTCTGAGTGCTGACTCTGCTAACTGCACTCCATGCACGCTGTCATGGAGAGGGAAAAGGACAGTCAAGGGGGACTAGGCAGAAAATATGACATTAACCTTTTGACAGTTGAACTCCTGACTCTCCACTCAAGGGTCCTGATCATACTGCACATGGGATTTTAAGTTTGCACTTACTTATGCACAGATAGCTCAAAATCAAGGAGTTTTTTCTGTCAAGAAGGTGGTTAGGATGTAGGTAGACAGCCAGAGACAGAAACTTTTTGCCCCTGCCAGATGTTTGGAACTTAAGGTTCTTTCTCATCAAATTACCACTCACAGAGCAAAAGAGAGAAAGGGGCGTCTCTGGTGTGTTTATCTCATGAAAAACATCTTATGAAGATGCTCATAGACAAGTTGTGTAGGTTACATGACTAGCAAACCAGAGACCAGGGACAGGACTTGCCCCATCCCTTTTGGATAACTACATCACCTACATCCCAAATAGTCATTCTGAGCTTCCTGTATGGTAAATGGAAGAAAACAGGCTTTCCTTGGGAACGCTTCACCTGACAATGACATCGGTGTTCAGGACTCAGACCTTTCCAAGGAAATCCCTTGGCTCCTGGCATTCAGTGACTGGCAGAGGCACCTCAGTGCATGAAAAACCTTTGTGAGCATTGGACACACCAAAAGCTGACCCTGATTTGTGTCTTCTTCTTAAGGGCAGAAGTCACAATGGGTAGAAAGAAGCCATCCAGGAAATTTTCTTTACCCCATACATTTCCATTGCTTCCTAGGGCAGTGTCAACAAGAGCTGCACTTGCTGACAGTCATTGCATTCACATTTGTTACACACATCCTCTGTCCTGTTTAAATGTTTTCTCTGTAGTATGGATTTTTGTACAGGATTTAGGTTGCATTTCCAGATAGCTGGAAAAAGGGAGCAGAAGGTTATTTACAGCCTGCAGAAGTGGAGGAAATTTCTGTGAGGAAGTGAAATTAAAAAGCTTCTTGGCACAGAATCGTCCTGCCACTGTGCGTTGTGCTTGCCTGTGCCCCAGAGCCTGACTGTCAGTGTACACTGCATAAGTGTATTTACTTCAAAGAGCTACTCCAGTTTACTCCAGCTGAGAATTTGCCCCCTAGGCTATAAAGTACTTGCCAGACACATGATATATATCTTTACCTACTTTTTGCTTATGTGTTATATATCCTTTGTTGTGATGTAGTGTTATTAAATGACACAATGTATATTTAAAGAAGAAAAACTTACACTACATTCATCAACAAAACTTTTTGTTAGTTAAATCAGAGATAAAGAAGCACCACCATATTTCTAATTTGAATACTGTGTTATGCATAAAGATAAAAAAACACATCAGTTAGAATTATGGAAACTCTATTAAAAAGAAATAGAGTCTACTTATTGATATTTGTTCTGGCAGAGTGCATGCTCCATGATGACATGTTTTTCCTGTATTACACAACCTGATGCTTATAAAACACATTAGACAAAAGCGACACAGCTCAAATCCTTTTCCCATTTTTAAAATGCTAAAAACAGGAAGACCTGGAGAACTACAGGCCAGTCAGTCTCACCTCTCTGCCTGGCAAGATCGTGAGGCACATCCTCCTGGAAACTATACTAGGGCACATGGAAAATAAGGTGATTGGTGACAGCCAACGTGATGTCACTAAGGGCGAATCATGCCTGACAAATTTGGTGGCCTTCTACAATGGGATTACAACATTCATAGATAAGGGTAGAGCAACTGACGTCATCTACCTGGACTTGGGCAAAGCACTTGACACTGTCCCACATGACATCCTTGTCTCTACATTAGAGACACATGGATTTGACAGATGGACCACTCGGTGGACTGGGTGGTCACACTCAAAATGTTGAGGTCAATGGCTCGATGTCCAAGTGGAGAGTGGTGACGAGTGGCATTCCTCAGGGGTTGATATTGGGACTGGTGCTGTTCAACATCTTTGTTGGCGACATGGACAGTGGTATTGAGTGCACCCTCAGCAAGTTCACCAATAACACCAAGCTGTGTGGTGTGGTTGACATGCTGGAGGGAAAGGATGTGCCATCCAGAGGAACCTGGACAGGCTGGAGAGGTGGACCCGTGTAAACCTCATGAAGTTCAACAACAAGGCCCAAGTGCAAGGTCCTGCACATGGGTCGAGACAATGAGTAGATGGAGAGCAGCCCTGTGGAGAAGGACTTGAAGGTATTAGTGGATGGAAAACTGAGTATGAGCCATAAATGTGTTCTCCCAGCCCAGAAAGCCAACCGTGTCCTGGGCTGCACCAAGAGAAGCGTGGCCAGCAGGTCGAGGGAGGAGATCCTCCCCCTCTATTCTGCTCTCATGAGACCCCACCTGAAGTACTGTGTTCAGCCCTGGGCCCCCCAACATAAGAAGCACATGGACCTGCTTGAGTGGGTCCAGAGGAGGGCCATGTCCTGGTTTTGGCCAAGATAGAGTTTACTTTCCTTAGGCTGAGAGGGAGCACAGCTAGAGGGCCATGTCCCAATCTATGATTGGGGTATTTCATATCATGTGACGTCATGCTCAGTGTATAAAGGCGGATGCGGGCTCTCTCTCAGGCACACCATTTTCAGATTTTTTGTGTCAGCGTGGTGGGATTTTCTGGTTTGGTCAGATTGCTGCGGGGCGGAGGGGGGGGGGCGGGGGGCTGTGTACCTGCTGCCACACTCGGTAAGCCACTGCTGCATTTTACCTGCTTTGGATTTACATTTATCACTGTTGTTTCTTGTTACTATTAGTAGATTTTTTTTTTTATTCAACCTACAAATTTTCTTCTTTTTGTCCTTCCCCTACTTCATCGGGGAGGGGCGATGGGGGGAGGTGAATGGCTGGCCATGTGGAGACTGGCTGCTGGCTGAGTTCAAACTACTACAGGCCACAAACATGATAGAGGGCCCAGAGCACCCCCCTTATGAGGACAGGCTGAGAGAGTTGGGGTTGTTCAGCCTGGAGAAGAGAAGACTCTGGGGAGACCTTATAGAGGCCTTCTAGTTCTTAAAGGGGGCCTACAGGAAAGCTGGGGAGGGACTCTTTATCAGGGAGTATAGGAATAGGATGAGGGGTAGTGGTTTTAAACTGAAAAAAGGTAGATTTAGATTAGACATAAGGAAGAAGTTCTTTCCTGTGAGGGTGGTGAGACACTGGAACAGGTTGCCCAGAGAAGTTGTGGCTGCCCCCTCCCTGGAAGTGTTCAAGGCCAGGTTGGACGGGGCTTTGAGCAACCTGGTTTAGTGGAAAGAGTCCCTGCCCGTGGCAGGGGGGTTGGAAACAGGCAATCTTTAAGGTCCCTTCCAACAAACTACTCTATGACTCTATGATTCATTACCATAGGACTACAACACTGTTCCATTGCTGGGGGTAGGTACGATTAGCCAGACAGGTATCTTCATGCTTATTTTTCCTTGAAAAAGTGATAGATAATTTCATGTAGAAAATAAAATCAAAAGACAAATTACCATTTGCAGAGGTGTTTAGCCCACAGCTTACTAGTTTAAGGAGTGTAGAACATCCTTCTGCTGAGCAGCCAAAAGTTGAACTATTTATCAAGGCAATGAAGTTTAGCTTTATAGTCACAGTAAGCATCACCTCTCAATGGATGGAAAATGCATGCATTTCCATCAAAATGACATTTACTGCTTAAGAACCTGAGTCTTTTTTAACTCATGGCTTAAAAACAAACACAAACTGATAAAAAAACCCAAACAGAACAGACTGTTACAAATGTAACTTTAAAGATCATCTGAAAAACATGGAATGCTAAGGGGAAATGCAATACTGAGAAGCTAAGGGAAGGGAGCTTGAGTCTCCTAAGAGCTCTCCAAGAGCTAAGTCTCTAAACTGCAGCTTCAACACTACAAAGCTTTCATGGTAATATCAGTTTACTAGTTTTATGACCTCTCTCATGCCTTCTCCCTACCACCAGACACTGTCCCTTCATCTGTCCTGTAACATCCGTTCATGGGGTTGTGTAGTCAAATTGATACAGCCAAAAACCTGTTATTGCTGATTATATAAACCAAAAAAGTTTGATGTTTAGGTTGAGCATAGTCCCTTGAGGAAAAAAGTATGTCTTGGTCTAGTTGTGGGATTATGAAGTATTATGAACAGGTGTAGCTTAATGTGATTCTGATACCAAAATCTTCTTAACATATAATCACAGCCAAATCTAATCATCCAGTGTTCCTATGTGTAAGGAACTGAAGGAAGAAATGCCTCAAACATTCATCAACACAGAAAACCTCAAGGACAAGCTGTGGCCTTTGGATTAGTCTAAAGAATGTCACCCAAGGAAGCGTGGAGTGTATTGAAGGATGCACCCCCCACTCCCTTGCAGCTGCATTGACAAACTCCTTAGATAATCCTCAAAGGGGGAGACTGGACTGGGCAATTGCGCAAGCCAGACACCATGCTTGCCTTGATAATGACTTGCTAATGACTAATGGCGTCGTCATTGAAGTGGTAACAAGAACTGATAAGAGGTGATCATTTCTGGGATGACTGATAAGATCTCCGGGAACAGAGTTAAAACCAAAGCTGGGCAATGACCACCAACTCAAATGGAACCCCTGCTCCACCTTTTTCCTCGTCTCTCATGGAAATGAATTTGTGGAATACCTGCCCCTCCTCGTCTAGTATGCTAATCAGCTAATAAAATGAGCAAGAGGGCAACAGAAACTTTGTTGTGTGTGCACCCACCATCCAGGATTACCGGACCTGAGACAACGCTGGATTCAGGGGTGGTGATCCAGATTTCTTTGACTCTCCCCTTTTTCTTTCCTTTCCTTTCTTTTCTTTCTTATAGATTTATAAGAGATCACATTGCTTATTATTGTTTTCCAAGTTTAAATTGTTCTCTACCACAAGTAAAACATTTTAACTGGTCGTTTGGTGTCGTTTCATCTTAATTTATCCCGAGGCGATCACAGAGCCTTTGTGATTCTCTGGGCTTCCAGTCCGGGTCGTGACCCTTATGGAGTCCTTTTAGATATGAGACCTTCATGCTGACTTGCCAAGCTTGACTGCACAACCATGTTCGTAAATGTTTATATCTGACCCAAAGTAGATAAATTTGATGTAGACATCTACATCTCATTGTCCTAAACTCTCTTTGTAGTCAGCAGAGAAAAAGTTACATTCAGAATGAGATTCATATGATTTTTTTTAATGGTTTCTTCATGATTAGATGAATTGAACAGTAAAATGGGCAATCTGTCTTCACTGCCTACAAAGAGAGCCTGGGGTAATTAGCTCAGATAAAGACTGGAGATATCTATTTTTGCTCAAAGGAAAAGCACTGGTTTTGCTCTCCATACCTGCTGCTACCCCTGATTCATTTCCTAGTCTGATGACTGGATTCAGAAAGTCAGATCAGTAATTATATATATAGCATATATATTTATATATAGCAAGTCCTTAGAAAGGACAGCTTGCTAACTTTGTACAGAGTGTAAAATCATGGGTATATAAAATTATACTGCATTGCACAGGTTTTTATGGACAGGTCTCTGTTTAACATTGCCAACGTTCTTCAGCTGTTTTAAACTTCATTACCTTTCACGTAGCTGCAAGTAGGACAATTTTCAGTTACTACTAACAATGAGCTAGATGAAGCTGTAGAGTGAGACATAGGGGAAGAGAGAACTCCCCTAGCTGGGCAGATATTTGACAGCTTGTGAAGTGGGAGAAAAGTCTTGATGAACACTAGAAATCCCATGGCAGCAGCTGGGAATCAAAGCTAACCCTGAAGAATCCTGTAATGACCAACAAACAAGACTTTCTCAAAACAGTCTGTCTCTAGGCTTGTCCATCCCAGCATATCTGCAGGATATTCAGATCCAACACAGGACTTTGCTATACTGACTCAACATTTAGCTAGTAAGTTTATGAATACCCAGAAGAGTGATCACAGTTTAAAGATATAACATTCTGAATGATGAATGAAATACAGACACAGTCTAGGCATAGGACCAAGGATGGAGCATGAGTTTATCTTACCCACTTTAGCATAGGCCAAATTGTAAAACTAGCCTGTCTCTGTTAATGAGTGAGGAAGCACAGATGAATAGGTTGGACTGGATGCTTAATTTTCGCACAAGAAAGTGAGATCAGATGAAACCCAGCACTAAATGAATCTCTCAATTAATTTGCTGCAAGTTATGAGGAAAACTGTACAAGGAAATCGCAACATGGATTTTGCCTTTACTTTAATATGTTGCCTCCAGATTGTGAGGTACTTTGGAATCAAGACCTGTAATTTCTTTAACAAGTATCTTCTTTTTTTACAGTGAAAGCCTTTTGTGATGGAACTTATCTGATAAATATATACACCCACATACACCAAAAAAGAAAAAAAAAAAGAAATTAGATTAATCAATTCATAACTTTCTGCCAAAATAATAATACAGATTAATACACCCAACACATTCTTGTTATAAGAGCATCAATTAATTTCATTAGTGTTTCATTAATAACATGGAGGAAATAAAAACTGTTCATACCTTCTCTGTTCAACCAGCCATAAAATTAACTAATCACTTTGTAGCTGTTTTTGTTGTAACCTCAGGTGTTGTTTTTAACTGCAAGACAAAATTTGACTTGGCTGTTCTCACTGTTGAAGAAAAGCAAAAAAGATTCCTTTTATTTAAAGAAAAAAAAAATTAATAAATTTCTTCCACTTATTTCAAAATCCAGATTGTGAGAAACGCTCAGTTGCCAATTATCAACGGCTCAGACAGGATGCGGTGTGAAGCACTCTTTATTACGTTCTTGCAAGACCAGGCGCTTGGGCGCTCCCATCCAGTGGACGCACCTAACAGCCATCATGCAATGGTTTATATCCCCTTCTCCCAACCGCAAGTTCCCTCCCCTGATTCCTCATTGGCTGAGTACTACAGGGTGTACAGACTTCCCGAACCGCCTACCGATACGCCCCTTCATGTATGTGTTCATACATCGCATGTTCATGGAAATGAACCTTGGCTTTCTCCAGGGCAGAGAAGTTAATATGCATGAGCTCATCAGGCAAGCGTACTAAGATGGAAAAGTTTGAAATTCAGGTTCCCCAAGTCTTTTGGTATCTGCATCCATCAGTTCCAAGTACTGGGTCATCACAGTTGACAAAAAGACCACTTGTCTTCTAGCCCTAGGCCAGGGATTTCAATGGTTGTGAATTGCTCTTGTTGATTGCTTTGGTGAATCGCTCCTGCCCTTCCCATCAGGCTTATTATGCGAAAACAACATTCTTTCCCTTACACAGATTAACATAGCCTGTTTTGTTCCTGATTGTTTCTGGGGGAAAAAAAAAAAAAAAATGGTATTATGGCTCCAACATACTTCAAGACTACTTTATAAAACCGCTTTAATTTCACTCTGAGGTAATCAACATTTTGGGAGAAGATGATCTTGCACTTGTTGAAAGACAAGTGAAAAGTAAACCTGCCAAACACTGTGTTTATTTGCACTGTAGTTTCTTAGAAAAACATTTTTTTAATAACACTTATTACTAACTATATTGCATTTTAAGGAAAAGAACCCCAGATTTTATTGTCAGATATTTCATAAAATGTTCAAGATTTTTCTGCAAGACACTGTACATACAGACACTGAGGGGAGAGGGTGTAGAATAAGATTTTATCCTTACCTTAAATTAGTAAATGCTGTACCCATACACCCCTTTCCAGCCAGGATTAAACTCCAAGGCAGCCTTCCACGTAGACATACCCCAAGTCTGCTGAACAGAGAAGGCAAACATTAAAACTCCTCATCTGTGTGGGATAGATCTGCTTTTTACCTGCTTTCCTCAGTGGTAAAGTAAGCAACATGAAAAGAGTTTGGAATGAAGCTCACACAACTATAGGAATCTAAAAACTAAGCAGCTAGACTAAATCTTCTAGTGTCCCTGTATAGTCCATGGTGTGAGGCTAAAAAAAAAAACCACATCTAATTATCATGGCTATGCAAGTGAAACAGAGGGGAGCTTGAAAGCATGACTGATCCAGTTAAGAGCAATGCGCAAACCCATAGCCCATCAAGTAACTAACAAAGGTCTGCAAAGTTAATATTGTAAGATGTGCAAACCAAGAACTAGCAAAACATTACAGAACATATATATAACATGAACTAAATGCAGTACGCTGCTGTTCATTGAAGCGTGAGCATATGTGCCTGGAATATAAGTAATTAATTAAGAACTGAATGACAATCGTGTAACAGGAAAATTATAACTATTAGCTTATATACAAAGGGGAGTTTTAGCTCAGCTTCTTTAGATATGGGCTGGTGGATGGCTGCATGCTTCTGGTTCTTGGCTGGTGCCAAGAACAGCGAGCTATACTTGTGACTTGCAAGATGATATGCATAGCAAAACCTGTGCAAAATTCCAGCCTTGAATCAAATTTCTGGTTGAATGATTCATGGTGACGGAAAAGAGGCAAGCTCTGGAGGAGACAATGTTACTGCTGGCTGCCCAACTAATGGTCAGTCCTAGAATGAAAGTTGGGGGGTTTGGAGGGCAAGAGAAGCAAACTCTAGAAAGAAGACAAAGTCGATAAATGACTAGGTGTCTCCAGAGGGTGACATAGGCTCCAGATAATAGAAATTCAGCCATATGCTTAATTTTTACACAGCCAGAGTTATGTGAGAGGAATTCCACTCCAGGTAAGTCCCTACAACAGGTTAATACAGGAAATTCTCCCTGGAATTGGAGAGTAAGGCAGTTTTCACACAACCTTGTGCATTTTATGTTTTTGGGGAACAATGGGTGCAGAAGCAGGCAAGGCTTTTACAGCCAAAGTGTCCCATGTTGAAATAGTATTTGTTTCCTAAAAAAAAAGTTATCGCAATGCAAAAAATCATCTTTCTAAAGGCAACATGAGTCACTCTATACCACGTTTCAACTCAAAATGAATATTTACAGCAACTGAAAAAAACCCTGGAAATGGGTAGGAAAAGGAAATACAGGAGCAGCCTTTACTATAGCAGCATGAATGGTGCTGCTTTAATGTTGTTTAGAATTTTGGCTGGAGGCACTGAGAACATCAACTTTTTAATGAAAACTCAAAGTGTCCATAGCAGTGTGAAAATTCTAACATTGTTGAATTCCCATATCACTTTTTAACAGCTTGAAGGAAGAAAAACTTTCATTTTAAGTGATTCTTGGTTAATTTACAAAGAAATTAGTAGAAGAAAACTTCTAGAAGGTAATAGAATCGTATTACTTGTGCATGTCACACAACATCAAGCTGAGAAAAGTTGCCATAAACTACTTTTTCTTATACCAGAATTATCCTGCTCTTTTCAGAGCCACTTATCAGAGACTCATGAATTAGAATCTGGTTTCAGGTGGACTGATATCTTCAGGTGCCATGAGGTGGTGTAACTCCTTTGGCTTTGCATGCTTAGGCTATGGCCCATATATAAATTCCTAGAGGAAATGTGCCATATGAATTAATCACTTGCTTTAAGCTGGAGTATTTATTCAGTCATTCTAATCAGCAAGGGACTGATCTCGTGAACTCCCCATAGCTAAATAAAAGAGAGCAAGAATTGCAGTATTGATCTGGTTATAAATATTTTGGAAAGTGGGAAAGTTAATGGGGGGAAATAAGGCTTTGTCTACTCTAAGGAGCACAATGTAGGAATTCCTAAATTTGAAGAGTGTCATGGTTTAACCCCAGCTGGCAACTAAGCCCCACACAGCCACTCGCTCATGGTCTGACATAAAGAGAGTTTAATAGGCAAAGCAAAAGCTGTGTGCACAAGCAAAGCAAAATAAGGAATTCATTCACTACTTCCCATCTGCAGGCAAGTGTTCAGCCACCTCTAGGAAAGCAGGGCTCCACCACACATAAGAGTTACTTGGGAAGACAAATGCCACCACTCTGAACGTCCCCCCCCCCCCTTCCTTCTTCTTCCCTCAGCTTTTATTGCTGAGCATGATGTCATACAGTATGGGATATCCCTCTGGTCAGTTGGAGTCAGCTGTCCCAGCTGTGTCTTCTTCTGAATCCTTGTGCACCCCCAGCCTACTCACTGGTGGGGTGGTGTGAGAAGCAGCAAAGGCACTGCCTCTGTATTAGCACTGCTCAGCAATAACTAAAACATCCCTGCGCTATCAACACTGTTTTCAGCACAAATTCAAAACATAGCCCCATACTAGTTACTATAAAGAAATTTAACTCTATCCCAGCCAAAACCAGTTCATAGAGAAAATAAATCCAATACTAGTAACCAAGGTGGTAAGTCCACCCTTTTCAGGACCGCATCCAAAAATAGGCAGTCTGGCACAAAAGCTTGGTGGGTAGCATGAACATGGCTTCTAGACCAACTTTGGGTGTCTGGGTTCCTCAGTCCCCAATACGAGTATTAAATTAGCGTAGGCATTCCTGGCTCCACTGCCTCCATACCCACCAGTTTCATCACGCAATGGAAAGCTTAGGGGAGTGTAGGTGTTCTTCAGCACCCAGGGTAAGTGGCCTGGCAGCTTACAGGACATGGCCCCTGAACCACATGGCAAAGCCATACTTAGAGAAAGCAGGTTATCCTTGTCCTTTCTGATGATTTTGTTGGTGGTGCAGCTAATCCAGCACTCCTTTGACAAATCCTCTCAGTGATGAATGGAAGTATCACTTCAGAAAGATTGTGGTTGTTGTTTTAATGCTAACCATCCTCATACCCCTCAGAGCAATATGGCAAATTGTCTGGACAGTATATGTTCACCTTGTGTCAACCATGCATCCCAACACATCTGACAAGGAAAAAACATACCCTTAAAAGTGAGAAATGGGATTGGAAAGGGTAGCAAGGAGAGCATGAACACAAGACATTTTGGAATGAGACCTAAAATCAAGTGGAGAACTGAGGAGTCCCAGAGAGAGGTCCAACTATTGCTCCAGGCGACAGGTATTACACAGAAGGGTTTTGCCTGCACAGTATCAGAGAAGAGGTTGGAATGAAAGTCAGAGGACCAAAGAGGGGAATTTACATCTGGAGCAGGCAGCCCAATCCCAAAATGCTGCCTGAAAAAGACTAGAGGGGACTTTTTAACCTGATTTTCTAAGGAAATTATGTTTATGCAGTCACACTGTGTCTGTGCACATATCTCTATATTATCCATATTCCTTCCCTTGTATAGCTGCAGAAAAAAAATACAGTCAGATTTGGCAGTAAAGCTGAAGTATCAAAAAGATAAAGTTCTTAATAACTTTATAGAAGTAGGTGTCCAGGTGAAGGAGAGAGAAAAAATATAATTTTTCAACTACCAGAAAGGATGCAGTGCAGAAGAGCTCACTGTTAGACATCAGAGACTATATAATGGACAGCAACCTTGAGACACAAGGGTAGGCTTCATTCCACCACTTGCAGATCAGCCTGTTAAAACAAGGTCACAATTTTGACCTGGACTCAGAAATGCAGAAGGAGATGCAGAAGTTTAATCCAGGTTGAGTTAATTTTGGCTGGGATTTTTTTCTGCACTAGGTTCATAGATTTTTAAAGCCAAGAGATTGGTAAAACCTTGTCAGACTTAGACCTAAGCTGATATGTATAACAGGGAAAGAAAGATTACCTTAATCATTTCTTCAGTAAGAATAGATAGGTCAGGTCACAGAATAGTCTCAGGAGAGTAAGGAACAGTTATATTCTAGTTGTTTTCAGGGAACATGACAACTAAAAAGAATTTTCATGGTGAATTTACACTAAAAATTTTGTATTTGGCCATGAAAAGTTATTCATATAATTAGTTGACTTCAGTGAGTATTTTCAGCTCTTATTCTAGGATCAGCTCATTCCTCTGTCTGAGAGGGAATCAACTGACTTTTTCTTGGAAGTAGGATCAGAACTGCAGGGTGACAAGAGGGTAGGGAATGAATCACCAACTATTTTGTTGATGCTTTTATATTTTATATAAATAATCAACTATTCCCTGGATCACAACTTAAACCCAAGGATCCTACTTCCAAGGTAATGATCCCAGCCTCTCTATGCACTGTCATATTCCTTCTTTACAACCTGACTGGTGGTTCTGGTATCCAGAATAGTCCTGAGGTGCTATGAGCAAAGGCGGGAGCTCTGGAGAAAGCAATACATCCTTTAGTGAATGACATGGACACCTCTTTGTGCCTGATTTTCAAGTGACAGGAGTGAGACACCAGATAAATAGATCAAACCATGGAAAGCCAGTGTTAGAGTGATTTTACATCATTCTTTAATGCAAACCTGCGTGACTTTCTACTTGCCATTGCATGGGAGTATAATGGTACAGTGAGGTTTAATTTTAAAAAATATTTCTCTCAAGCTCATTCACATATTTTTTCCATAAATGTATTTCCTTTCCTTCCCATTTTTGTCTACAGAAACAGACACTTCCCCTCATATCAGTTTTAATAAGGTTTTTGTTAATTGGCCCAGGGTCAGACCACACCATTTAATGCAGACACACTCTGCATTAAAGGGGCTAAAGAAGTATGCAACTCCAGAGGCTTGTTGTTCTGTGTGGCACAGAGCTGTTCTCTTAAAGATAAACCAGTTCTACTTGAACATCATACCTCAAGCTCACCACATTTTCAGGAAAAGTGAAAAAAAAAATCACAGCTGTTCTCCCCCCACCTTTTTCTTTTTTATTGTAGTGGTTTCTTATTCAATCATCTTCATGAAAGTGCCAAGCATTTCAGCAGTCCGGCTGCTCTTAAGACTTCCAAGGAGGATTGGAATGAGCCTCATGGGGAAGGTTAGAAGCAGGCTAGAATGCTGAATTTTGGCAGTCTCATAAAGGAGAGGAAGAAATATGTACCTACTTGGGGGTAATTTGGAGTTAAGAATAATTTAGGCCTTTGTAAACAATAGCATCTTAAATTGGTTTCCACAAAGCTCTTTCATTTTTCACTAAAAGCTTTTCACATCAGATCATTTCAGTACTGAATGAGCTACAGTTGCCCTCCTTTCCCCCTCCCTTTCTTCTCTTAGTAATTTTTGTCCATCAGAAAGTATTTTTCTGCTTTATTGTATATTTCAAAACCTGTTATTTTTATATCTCAGCCTTCATCTTTTCTGATTTTGCTTCTTTTGGTCTAGGTATTGAGCAAGAGATTCTATTAGGTGAAAAAAAAATACACTTAAGTAGTATTAAACCTCTCATCTGAATAGTTACTCAAAATAAAATCATGCTTCTCACACTTCAAGGGTTTAATTAATAGTTATACAAAGAATAACTTTATTGCAGTGTTAGTTTTCTGGATGTAAATCAGCCTTGAACACTGCAGAAGCAAGAAGCAAAGACCAGAAACACTGATTTGTCATTGTACTTTAAAACTGCTTTTAGATCTCAAAAGCTTTCAAAGTAGCACACACCCACTAAGATTTAGCTAGGGAGAGATACTTAAAATAAGTTTCTCCTTCTTATATTCAGATGCCTGCTTTAACATTACCAGTTATGTTTAATATAGTAATGAAAAACTGACCTGTCATCAGGGATTGCTAGTCAACAACCTCCAGTCAAGAGAGAGACATCATACTGCGATTGCCTTCTGTAGATTATTAACCCAAGTTTCACAGCCAACTGCCTCAATAGCTGGAAAAGAAGCAAGTGTCTGTCAGCCTCTAAAAAATCAAGATCTTGATTTGAATTTTTTTCTCTTGAACAGTAGTGTTCATAGAGCTAAGAACCTACTGTGGAAAATCTGTACACAGCCCTGGACCCAGATCCTCAAGGATGTATTGTAGTCTCATATCCACACAATTCAGTAGAAGACAGGGCCCGAAATATATTTATGGATTTGTGGTTACACACCTGAATAAAAACTTGATTCAGAGAGGCTGCTGAGAATCTAGCCAGATATGGGATCTTTTTAATACCTGCTGTTATGTATACAAAACAACTTGGGGTGAGTGAAAAGTGTAATCCCTGGACAAAATATATCAGGGAGCAGAATGGAGGTGAAACAGACAAATATGTGAAGGGTTGCACAGTCACAGGATGAAATAAATGCTCACATAGCTATTAACTGTCCTTGACCCTCTACAAAATGCAGTGCAGGCAGATGACAACAGTAAATAACACAATCTGCAACAAGGAAAGAGAGCAATTGTCAGCGCACTGTGAATTATCAAACAGGGGAGGCGTGAAAGGGCCAGAGCAGTGTGGGAGAAAACTCAGACATTATCACATAGACTTTTCTTGGGCCAGATCATGAGCTGGTGCAAGTGGCAGTAGGTTTAGTCATTTGAGCTGGCTGTTTCAGTTTACAAACTGCCATTTTTTCCCCATGAGACATACTTCCTTTCTTTGCCTTTTTTTCTTGTTTTTATTTTACAATGACTAAATTTCCTCCCCTGTGTGTCTGAAATCAGCATCTTGTCACAACTTTCAATCACACTTATGTGCATTGGAAATGAGAACATTTTCAAAACCAAAAAACATTTAGCCGTTATATTCCTGTGTTCTTTGCTATTGACAATGATATTTGTCTTACCCCTGTCAACCCTGCAGTGAATTCATAATCATGCATTACAGAAATACAGATGTTGGCAATAGAGGGGAGCAAAACAAAATAGTTCCCTTTCTTGTGAGTGTTTTGTCATCTCTAGCACCAAATGACTCAAGTGACAAGGCTTCAACCGCACCCCTTGGGACACTATTCCACAGCTCAATACATCTCACTGTCAGGATATTTGCACGAAGATTCAGTGAAAAAATTCCTCTTGCAATTCCATCCCATTACTCCTAGTTACAACCCTGTCTGCTGCACTATGTAATTTCTCTCATCTGCCTCATGTCAATGTTGTGGTATGTTATTCTGTCCCCTCTGCCAAGACAAAATCATTTATCTACTTAGATCTTTCTTTGTAAGTCAACCCTTCCTGACTCCCTCGATCATTTTTGTTGTTCTTCTCTGAACTACCTTCAATTTATCAGCCCTTTTTCAAAGCATTGGTTCTCAGAAATGTATAAAGCAAAAACCACAACCTCCCGCTTCACCAGTGTCACTGATGTAAATAGGTACGATTACAGTCTGCTGGATAGCTGAGACAGAAAAAAAAAGTAAATTGCAGAAAAAGTTTTATTAATACTGAGTTGACTGAAAAAAAATGTAGTAAAATTTTGTTTCACTGGAACTTGTTACTTCACCGTGTGGATGTAGAGGAAGTGACTGCATTTCCCCAAATTTTTGGTTAAATTGTATCTGTTCGAACACCAAGGTCAGTGGAAGAAAGGAGGAGAAGGCGGGGAGGAGCGCCAGTGCAGAGACTACCCGGTACCATGTGGTGAGATGGCAGGGCCATGGAGGACACCAGCGGAGCAGATACCGATTTTTGGCATGTGGGGGACCCCATGCTGGGACAGGTGACTGCACCCAAAGGAGGCCGGGACCCCATGGGAAGAAGGCTCTGCTGTTGTAGTTCAGTGCTGGGAGGATTGCAACATGCGGGGGTGACCCACATGCCCATGGAAGTGACTCATAGTGGAGAGAGTTTATGGAAGACTGTCTCCTGTGAGAGGAGAACTGTGCTGGAACAGGGGAGGAATGCCAGAAGTTCCCCCACCCTGAGGTGGAAGAAGCAGCAGGACTGACTGCATCCCTAATTCCCTGCCCCCTGCACAGCTAGGGAGAAGGAGGTAGAGATATCGGGAACAAAGCTGAGCCCAGGGAGAAGGGAGGGATGGGAGAAGGTGTTTTCAAGATGTGGTAATGCTTCTCACATTTCTGCTCTGTCTGTTAAGGTGGTTGTTGTTGTTAATGTCTGTATTAAACTTACGTTCTTTTTTTCTTCCCCTAATGACTCTGTGTTTTGCATGTGCCTTAAAGGATGAGATCAGCCCTCATGGTCCTTATCTCGAGTTCCTGGATCTTTTGCTTCCCCCCTTCTCAGTGCTGGGGGGAGGGGGGGAGTGACCAGCATATTTGTTTATTTGCCCCTTCTCAGCACTGGCGGGGAAAGGGGTGAGTGAACAGCCGAGAGGTGCTCAGTTGCCCTCTGAGCTCAAACCACGACATGGTCTCCATATGTGACTAGAAAGCTGGAGACAGAAACATAACTTTGTAAACATTTTTATGAATAAAAAGCCAAGCTAAGAGTCTTGTGAAGTTATTGTCCAGCAATAACATTTAAAGTAGGATTATTTTTTCCCTGTCAAGTACGAATTGCAGTTTTCACTTCATCACCACTTATATTGCACCAAATGTAAAAACTTCTTTATTTGTACAATAAATAGTACAATACAGTCTATATTCTGCATGGAAATTCCTGAGTGAAACTAGTAATAATATTTGGCTTTTTCAAAATCCTTATATAAAACCATCAAAACAAACACTTAAAAAGTGAAGAATCTAAAAAGAAAAGAAAATATATATTGTGTTGAATCAGAAAATTGCTAAAAATTTCAGAGTGGGGTAAATTTTTATTGGTGAGGGTCAGGCTAAATCTATATTGAGCAGTATGTCTCATGAGCTGCATGTCTCATGAGCTGCACCTTTTGACCAATGTCTTTCTTTAAAAAACCACAAAAAACCCCAACAACAAACAAAACAAAAAAGAAGCCCCTCTCTTTATCCAGGCTAGAAGTTTTCAAGTCTGATTTCACTGTGTTTGTGCAAGAAACAATCTTCCCCTGGCAGCTAGCTATAGACGAGGTGACATAGTAAGTCTCTTCCAGCTCTCATCTCTGATTCATTTATCTTTCAGGCATGTCAAGAGCTTTTCATCATCATTTCTGAATTATCCAGTGATCAGCATTAGTTCCAACCAACCTCACATGGTCCGCAGTACTTTTCTGTACAGGCTGAATTTCTGCTTCATGTCACTAACTGTCTTTATTGATTGAGAAAGACAGACACAGCACCAGCACTTGGCCCCCTCCATGCGGAATCACCAGTGAAGCCCCGTGAAGTTCCTCTGTAACTGGCAGACATGAAAGCATTCGTCCCCATCTCATGACAGGTACACCTCTGAGAAAAGGTAATGTTGCATATTCATTCACCAGAGGTCGGAATGGAAGATATAAACAGAATGTATTTATATGTATAATGCCTCAACTTTCTAAATCATGATTTAATCTATTTCCTTCATGAGTATGTATTGTGTTGAATATGCATGGATCTGTATAAAGCATTTCTAGAGTCTTCTCCTCTAAGAGGTCAGGGTAGTAACCTCACATATACAGAAAACAGTAATAACAACCACCACACTTTATTAATATACTTTCTAGCTTGAAAAGAGATGAAAGAAAAAGCCAGACTGCTGTGAAGGAGATGGGAGAGCTGAAATGAGAGTGCTGGACCAGGATTACAGAGCCAGCACTACGCTGAGCTTCTGGGGACAGGTGACATAATTGTAAATTTTCAAAAGCAGACACCGATTTTTGAATATTGGCTAGAGATAAAAGCAGTCTGGCTCCCAGAGACGTGTGTAACTCCTCTTAAGCTGAGTGACCCTCTACTCAGAACTTCTGAACAGTGCCTAAAACATATATAAAATCTGGCACACATGGAAAGAGTTTTAAAAAATCCAGATGGGCACAGCTGAAAATCTGGACATTCCTTTTCCACATTCTTCTTTTCCCACAAGTAAAATGAATGACTGTACTTTACAGAAGATATTCCATAAAGTTCACTGGTGGTGGAAAACAGCTTTTTACCGTGAAGGACTGTTCACAGAAGTGCAATTTAATTATAGTTTCCTACTTCAAAAAGGGCTTATTGTCAGTATTCTCCTTTGGTTGTGTAGTGTGTCCCCACCAGCCAGACTATCTTGTCTCATGGAAGGTGAGCTCACCAGGACTCTCTACAGCAGCAGAATCTATCTTGGTTACTCTCCTTTGCAAGAGCAGTCTCTGGGGTAGCAAGGTAAATGAGACATGCCTGTTATGAGTGAGAGCCTAGTAACATCTGAAAAATGTTTGTCTAAAAAAGCAGCAGCCTGATCCTTTCTAATTTTGTAGACTTTCTTTAAAGAGGTCTAACATAGCAACTGACTTTTCAGGACAGATAGCATAAAAAGTATATTAGATGCTTGCTAGAAATATGGAAGAGTTAACGCTAGGCAAAAAGGAGACAAGGTTGTGAGGAAAAAAGAAAAATTAATCCAAAAGATCTGGACAGGAAATGTGGAAAGAGAGAAGAAAAGGAGATATTATTGCTCTAAAACCATGCTGAATTCATGTCCAAAAGTCACTATTCCAGTTGTGGCCCAGCTGTCCTGGACATCAGACAAACCTGTGTCCCACAGAGGCTACAGTCTAAGGGAGGGTAATGTATTACAAATGTATTACAAGCAAAAGGGAATGAGGTAGCAGCTGCCATTTTAGTTGCTCACTTTGCCTTCTAGTTGTGGTGTTTATTGAGGGGTTGGGAACATTCACTCTTGTAGGAATATTTTGCATGTTTTGTGACACTGTTGAAGATTTAAAATAAAAATAATTCTGATTATGAGTTGAACTAAATGAGATTTTCCCATCCTCATTTTTAATCTCCCTGAGACAAAGGAGATGATGGAAATCTTAAAAGGAATGCTTGTCCTTTACTCATTTGGATTTAACAAAACTAAGAATGAAAAAAATATTTTGAAAAACATTTTGTCAGAATGTTTGAAGATGATGGGGTTTATTTGTTTTCAAGTTGCAGTTGCCTGTGAAAGGTGTTTGCACCTTTTTCCAACAAGTTCAAACCTTCTGTGATAGCAAAGAGACTGTCCATTAGCATTCTGAATGGACTTGAGGAGACTGACATTACAATATTGGAGGTCACCCAGATGGTCATTTTAAGCAATAATAAGAGATATTGGAGGTGATGGAGTTGCAAAAGCTGGCAAAGCAGAATGTAATCAAGAAAATCAATGAAATCAAGACTGAAATAATGATCAGGGGTGATAAAGCACCTGATAGGTCACAGGCCATGAAATTGGACTATGCTCTTTGATGCAGGCAGAGAGAAGTCATCAGAAATGTCAGCAATGTCACAGAAATGTCAGAAATGTCACACTTAGTTGTGTGAAGAGAGTTTACAAAGGAAGTGGAAAAGAGAAAATTCACATGATAGTAATAGGTAGTATATTCAAGTTGTCTGGAGGTGAGAGAAGAAAAAAATGGTGAATAGTTTGAGTACAAATCAAGGATCGGTGTTCTGAGGTAGATGAAAATTAAATGGGGATGTAGCCACAGATGTATTGAAGACAAGACTCCTATTAAAATATGTCAAATGAAAGGTTGTTAGTAGAGAATGGCACACAGAACAACCCCTTAGATTGTAGGGGGCAGATGTCCTGCAGTATATTTTTTATAGGCTCAAGCATGTTGGTGTACAGAAAATAAGAAAATAGCGTATATAGTGTGTGATTTATATAATATATTAGTACCTATGGAACTCTGTAACTTAGTTCAAATCACTGCACTATAAGTTTACATACGCAACAGTGAAACTAGTCACATCTATCCTTACATTTTATCTCAAGAAAGAGAAAGATTAGAAATATTTGTATGTCAGCTCCAACTCTAAATGCTGGAAATATTTCCTCTAGTCATTGTTCAGACTCACCATTTGATCTGGTCATGAGAATTACAGTGTACTAAGGGAAAGAAGTCAATGTTAGGAGCATAAGAGAAAGTAAATGAAGGGCACTGCACCACTGGGAAATGAGTCAGTACTTAGAATCTCCTGGAGTCTGTTGCTGCACAAATAGCCAAGTCTTACTCAGTTTCATTTAAGGAAAATACTATTAGCACAGAGAAGATGGATCCAGAGTCTGGTATGTATCTCCTTCCCTGTCACTGGAGATTTTATGCCCATTTCAGATGAAGCTATAAACCATTAGAAAAAATATACTTAGAAAGACATCATTTTAAATTGTTTAATGAAAGTCTATTTTTCAGCACCACAAAATGCAGTATTTTTTTCATTCACAGTAAAAACAGCAAATAAATGGTATATATATGAGCTCCTCAGTATCACTATTTTGAATTGGCTGTTCTTAAGCAGGAAAAGTTATTTTAGAGCTTGTCTGGTTCAGAAAGGAAACTTACTTTGAAAACATACAGAGTAGTTGGCACTGTTTTAGAAAATCATACCATAAAAGCAAGGAGAATTTTTAATGTGATTATAGCAGCCTGTGTTTTAGATTAGGTTTATCTTTAACAATTTATGTAAAAATACATTATTTGTGTTACTGCAATCTAGAATTTATAAGATCCTAGAACAAAGGTGGGTGCTGCCCCAAGAACTCTATAATCCATGTAAAAGGCAATAGAAAACAGCTATAGATAGATAGATAGATAGATAGATAGATAGATAGATAGATAGATAGATAGATAGAAAGAAATACACAGAAATTGTGAGAATATACAGTAAGCATGAAGGAAAGAAATATTAAGAAAACACCATTAATAACATTGGAAAGGTGATTTGTGTGGAGGTGTATGATGCAGAGGAACAAAATGCTTTTTAGTTGTTTACAGGTAGTTTCTCCCACATACAAAAAACAACACAGGAGATAGTCCCAAAATGTTGTTTGACTGTGTAATAAATGGCCCAGCAATCAATGGATCAGTGACAGTAAACATCATCGGTCAGAGGCAGGAGTCAAAAATTTAATAGAAAAATAGAAAAGACAGGCCATAAAGGTTCTTGAAGATAGAGATGGCAAGTGTGCTTTAGAGTGAGCAACATCAGGGAAACTGAAAGAGAAGGTGTAAGGGGTGGTTCACGACATGGACTAAAACAATAACTGTTATGGGAGCAGAATACAACTTTGACATGGCTGAGGCAAGGTGCATCTCCCAGCCAGCAAAAGCATCCCACTGTAATTAATGCACAAGTGCCTGGAAGACAGTTTCAATCATGTGCTTGATGGCCATGGGCGAAATAATCTGAAAGATATTGTCATATTCCAGTTGGAAGAGCTTAGAGAGTCATTCAAGTTGAAGCTAATGACCAAGTTACACACCTGAGTGATAGTGTGATATCATAGTCCTGAGATGTCAAAACAGAAGCTGGAGAAGAGGAGCTGTGGGACAAAAATTAAAAACTCTCTTTTGACCACACAGAACCTGCAGTTAGACATCCATCAGGAGTGTCAGAAAGACAGCTGGATCTGCTAGCTTTGATGTTCTGGTTAGGCCCAAGATGGGTTGCTCATCCTGCACAGAGATCATTGCTGCTGCCAGATGCCTAGAAAAAACTGAAATTGAGAGCAGGAGATTTGTTAAAATAGAAGCAGCAGAAGATGGAAGAACCATATAACTGAAGTTACATATGCTTTAGATCTTTATCCTAAAATTCAATTCATTTAACGTTGAAGCATGTTAAAAAGTTCTTCCTTGGAGAGAGGCCAGAATGCTTGGTATCTTTCAGGATGAAGTCATTAGTTAAAATACTAAGGTTCAAAAGAAGTATCAAATAAAAGAGTAATAAAGTGACAAAGAAATATCTCCTTGGAAACAAATTCAAATTAAATTGTTATAGCCTATACAAATATAGCATACAGTAAAGTTCTTAGCCACTGCAGGCTGCAAAGCACATTTTCTTGTTATCTGAATCTTGAACTATGATCAGGAGCTGACAGAGCAGAAGTTGACATTTTAAGCCACTAACACAATGCAATTTTCCTCTCCTCATGCCTTTTTTTTCCTGGCTGTTGATTTTGTTTATATTCTAAAATGAAATTGTTGCCTTCCTTAAATTGGCATTTTGTTTGAAGTCTTCCTTTCGAAATAAATCTTGGCTGACTAAGAATTATACTGCAGATTGCTGTGCATTTTTATTAACCCCCAGACCTGTTATTTTCATACTACTTTGGATGTTTCTGAATTTTTTAAGTGTCAAACCACATAAATTTCAAATGTCCCTTTAAGGTATTTAGACACTTTTCTCATTATTGATGATGAGTTAAAATCATTTTTGGAGGGCATACTATATGGGTTTATCTATCTCATTTACCCTGGATATGAGTTTGTTATATTCCCAATTTTATAGGCAATAATGCAGCTGTGCTAGGCATTTGCCAATTGTTACTATGTTGTGGGTTTTTTTTTAACTTGTATGCTAAAGACTATGAGGATTTAACCCTGAAATTGCTCAGTGAAATAATACTTTTTCTCAAAATATGTAGAGTATTATATCTAGGGAAGATCAGAGTTACCAGAATATTATAGAAAACTTACATTGTCAAGTCAGTTCTGTTGCTTCTCTTGAGTATTTGTCCTTATAGCTAGATTTGAGAATTGTCTTGCATTTTTTTCCAATGCAAAATGACAACCACGTTATTCCTTTTCCCAAAAAAAGAATTCATTTGGAAAAAAGAACCTCATTATGAAGATGGAATTTGTGGTCAAAATAAGGGGGAATGGAGAGTACTCTTGCTGACAGCAGGAACCTAAAAGACGATTACCCACAGCTCATCTGAGTGCCTTAATCTCCAAGCTATAAAGGCAGCTCTTCTCACATTCCCTGACTGGAGTGCTCTCAGTTTGCATAAACAGTTCAGTAACTAACAGGATAGCAGGAAAAAATTAAGCAGTGCAGAAACACTCACCAGAGTCTAAGCACTGGAGTTAATTTCTTTTTTCATAACTACATTTTAAGGCTTTCATTTCATTCTAGAAAGAACAAAAATAGGGTTAAAATGCTTATGTATTTCACAAAGCATTTTAATTTTTGATTGTCACTACCATAGCTCTTCAAGATTTTTAACTCCATCTAAAGGTATAAATGAAGAATATGGACCATATTCAGGAACATATTTAGATACTTCAACCCAAGTTTGGATTTGTGTCACGCTGAAGTCAAAGGAACATAGACCTCCACACAAATGCTTTTCTAAATTATCACACAAGGAATGCTAAATCTGGAATATTTCTGAGAAGAAAAGAGAATAAACAATATCATGGTACTCTCATTTATACTTATCAAAGTCAATGAAATTAGAGTTACCGAATAATAGAGTCTAAGATTTCTGTAGCTTACACAGGGTCACACCAGTAGGGCAAATATCTTAAAAGCCTTTTTCCAAACTGGTACAGAGAAGCATTCATTCCATACTTGACAAGCACAATATCACTATAGTAATATATGAATAATGCATGTAAGGTACAAATCCCAAGAATTTAGGAGTGTATGTTCACTATAAGGACAGTGAAGAGAGAGCATCTCCAGACAGTCCTTTGAACCTAAGATGTGAAGTCCACTGTGAAGCTCCCTCTCCATCTCCAGTGACTGCAAAGGAGGTTGAGGTTACTTGGTTAGACTGAAGTCACAGAATCACAGAACCACAGAATCATCTCGGTTGGAAAAGACCTTGAAGATCATCTAGTCCAACCATTAACTTAACACTGACCATTCTCAAATACACCATATCCCTAAGCGCTATGTCAACCCAAATCTTAAACACCTCCAGGGATGGGGACTCCACCACTGCCCTGGGCAGCCCATTCCAATGCCCAACAACCCGTTCTGTAAAGAAATACTTCCTAATATCCAGTCTAAACATTCCCTGGCACAACTTGAGGCCATTCCCTCTTGTAGTATCGCTGGTTACTTGGTTAAAAGAGACTCATCCCCAATTCTCTGCAACCTCCTTTCAGGTAGTTGTAGAGGGTGATGAGGTCTCCCCTCAGCCTCCTCTTCTCCAGACTAAACAACCCCAGTTCCCTCAGCTGCTCCTCAGAAGACCTGTGCTCCAAACCCTTCACCAGCTTCGTTGCCCTTCTCTGGACATGCTCGAGTCATTCAATGTCCTTTTTGTAGTGAGGGGCCCAAAACTGAACACAGTAATCAAGGTGCGGCCTCACCAGTGCCGAGTACAGGGGCAAGATCACTTCCCTGTCCCTGCTGGCCACGCTTTTGCTGATACAAGCCAGGATACCACTGGTGTTCTTGGCCACCTGGGCACACTGCTGGCTTATGTTCAGCCGGCTGTCAGTCAACACCCCCAGGTCCCTCTCTGACTGGCAGCTCTCCAGCCACTCCTCCCCAAGCCTGTAGTGCTGCTGGGGGTTGTTGTGGCCAAAGTGCAGCACCCGGCATTTGGCTTTATTGAAACTCCTACAGTTGGCCTTAGCCCATCGCTCCAGCCTGTCCAGATCAATCTGCAGAGCCTCCCTACCCTTGAGCAGATCAACACTCCCACCCAACTTGGTGTCATCTGCAAACTTACTGAGGGTGCACTCGATCTCCTCGTCTAGATCATCAGTAAAGATGTTAAACAGGAGTGGCCCCAAAACCGAGCCCTGGGGGACACCACTCATGACCAGCCGCCAACTGGATTTAACTCCGTTCACCACCACTCTTTGGGCCCGGCCATCCAGCCAGTTTTTTACCCAGCAAAGCGTCTGCCCATCCAAGCCTCGAGCAGCCAGTTTTGCCAGGAGAATGCTGTGGGAAACGGTGTCAAAGGCCTTACTGAAGTCAAGGTAAACAACATCCATAGCCTTTCCCTCATCCAATAAGCAGGTCGCCCTGTTGTAGAAGGAGATCAGGTTTGTCAAGCAGGACCTGCTTTTCATAAACCCATCCTGCCTGGGCCTGATCATCTGGTTGTCCCACATGTGTTGTGTGATGGTACTCAGGATGAGCTGCTCCATCAGCTTCCCGGGCACCAAAGTCAAGCTGACAGGCCTGTAATTTCCCAGATCATCCTTCCGATCCTTCTTATATATGGACATCACATTGGCTGATTTCCAATCTGTCGGGACCTCCCCGGCCAGTCAGGACTGCTGGTAAATGTTATAAGTAGATTTCTCAAATTGATGTGAGTCAGAGTCGATCAAAATTTCAATTGTTTATTTAGCAAGCGGCAACAAGCAAAACAGCGCTGGGCGGCCGGGGAGTCCTTGCTCCACCAACGGCGCGCGCTCACTTCCCGAGGGTCCATCTTTTTTATATCCTCCGCCTTCCGGTATCGGGTCTCTCTGAGGGGTGTACTCTGCGTCTGCGCACTTTGCAGCTAGGGGGCCGCTCCATCCGGGTCTTCCTCGCGTCACCAACTCCTTGTATTTCCTGCTTTCCTGAGAGTGGCTCACAAAGCTTTTGTTTATATCTTACAGAATATAGACACTACCCCCTTTTTTCTTCTTCTTCTCCCCTTTGTCTTTCTCCCCTTTGTCCTTCTTCCCTTTGTCCCTCTTTTCAGTCTTTTGCATAGTAGGAGTCCTTGCTTCAGCATTTCAACTTAGATAAGCACTTGCAGTCAGTTAGTCGTTACACAGTGTAATAGTTAAGATTAAGCTTAGGCTTACATAGTTTATGGAATAACATGTCACGAGTTCCCAGTATCTTCAATGGAATTTGATGAACAAACAGTTTACTGTCTATCACAGTAAATGATGGAAAGCGGCTTGGCGAGCACCCCAGCCAGCTCCTTCAGCACCCTCGGGTGTATCTGATCCGGTCCCATAGACTTGTGTGTGTCTGTGTGATGCAGTAGGTCACTGACTATCTCTTCCTGGAATGTGGTGGGGTCGTTCTCCCAGTCTCTGTCTTCTGGCCGAGGAGGCTGGATTCCGTCAATACAACTAGTCTTGTTATTAAAGACTGAGGCAAAGAAGGCATTAAGCACCTCAGCCTTTTCCTCATCACTTGTTACCATGTTTCTTCCTGCATTTAGCAGAGGATGGAGACTCTCCCTGGTCTTTCTTTTGCTACTGACATACTTATAGAAACATTTCTTGTTGTCCTTGATTGCTGAAGCCAGATTAATTCCCAGCTGGGCTTTAGACCTCCTGATTTCTGCCCTGCATAGCCTCACAGCATCTTTCTAGTCATTGTGAGTGGCTAGCCCCTTCTTCCAAAGGCTGTAAACTCTCCTTTTCTCCCTGAGTTGCAGCCAAAGCTCCCTGTTCAGCCAGGGTGGTCTTCTCTGCCGCCAGCTTCTCTTACTGCACCTGGAGACAGCCTGCTCCTGTGTCATTAATACTTCCTTCTTAAGCAGTGTCCAGACTTCCTGGACCCCTATACCCTTCAGGACCATCTCCCAAGGGATTCTGTCAAGCAGGTGCCTAAACAAGACAAAGTCAGCCCTTTGGAAGTCCAGGATGTCAGTTCTGCTGTCCCCTCTCCTGGCCTTTCTAAGAATAGAGAACTCTATTCTTAGTCTTTTCTAAGTCTTCAGGCACTTCTATGAGGTCCCTACATTCAGGTAGGATAAGCCTTAAAACTAAAGAAATAATAAAAATTTTTAGCCATTAAACCAAATTAAAAAGAAAAGTATATTTTCCCCAAAGATTGTTCATAAAATTAATTGAGAGACCACAGTTTTTTTAGTTAAGATTCAATTCTGTTCCTGAAGACCTAAATGGAAAAATCTTTGAATGACTCCAGTAGATACAAGATCCTGCCTCTAATGAGCTGTACCTTGATTACAAAGCAAAGGCAGTAATATTAACTTATATCACTAAAAACTACAGAACTTGAGATAAACAAAGACTAATGTTTCCATAAAGATTACATGCCTGGACTTGCTCTGGCAAATTCAGTTTTGTACAACTTTTCCTACAACCTGTATGAAGTTTGTAGTTAAGTCGACAGACTTCACATCCAGTGAAATTGTTTGTGTGAAAACCCTATAATCCAGACTGAACTAATTGATTATCTTTACCAAGGCAAAAGCAAGCAGCTGCAAAGCTGTAAAGCCAAAGAAAAGATGGGTCAGCATGAGTCACTGGTATTTGCATAATCAATTTTTTCAGTACTAGCAAGCTTCTCTGAATTTTTAAACAATAACAGTAGGCTACCAAGCTGTCTTTCATATCTACATGACTCAGAGTTTCATCAAGGTGTTGTTTTTCTTTTTTTTTTCCCCTCCTATCTGAAATGAGGGTAAGGAAACAGAAAAATGAAGATAGAAAACTCACCATCTGAAATTTTGGGGTTGTAAACAGAAATCACTGATAAAGACTGATTAAGTTAAATTATTTCTATTTCTCATCAAGATTAGAGATGCTGCCTCACTGACATGTAAATAAGCAGATATTTTTTTACTCCCAGTAAAGACTGCAATACAGCTGTACTTCTATAATTGTAATTGGTTACATTATTTTATACCTACCATTCAGTGGTTCACTAGCCAAAAGAGCAGTAATAAAACCCCCCACCTGTTTCAGATGTAGTAAATCATCATTTTGTTTACACATATTGACTAGCTTAATTTTCACTCATTTAGAAACTTTACCTTTCACAGACACCCAGAGGAATTTCAGTAACTAAATTATCAGGAGTTATTGTGAGTAGGAGATGGAGAAGAACTTCGCTTACAATTTTTGTGACCAGGCACTATCACTAAGCCAAAACAGAAAGCTGCATATTTTGAAACTGTAGATTTGGATTCCATAGCAAAAATTAATTTCTGGGTATGTCATTAAAGACAAGAACTGTCTTATTGTTTTGGTTTTTTTTCTTTCAGATTGATTTATTTTTCTGAATTAGGGCCTCTGAAAAGGAGTGTGGGAGATCAAGGCTATTTCCCTGTTCCCTGAACCACATCCTGTGCAGTATAGATACTTCAGGCCTAAAACTTCTACATCCAGTCCAACTTAGTCATCAAGCCTCCCACCTCCATCAATGGAAAGAAAGAGGCATGTCTGAGAGATACTTATCAAGACTACTCTATACAACCATTGTAGGGTGTTGGGAATGATCCTCTGGAGATGGCTGATGCACACTATTTACTGTGGAAGGAGTACAGACATCTCAGTCAAAATATTTTGCTTTTAGATAGCTAAAGTTTGGTATGATGAATTCTACCATAACCTTTTAAACTGCTAAGTTTGTATGAGAAACAGAACCTTATGAGGAGAAATACACTGAAGATAGTGAGTCAGATACTACAAGTGCACAGGCTATAACCACCCCAAAACATTGGAAGCTGGTAAGGATTCCAGCCCAAGTGTAGAGCTGACTTCTAGTTTAGGAACCTGCAGTATCTTCCACTTGAGGCCATTCCTTGAATTCACATTTCATCATAGTTCACATGAGTCCTTCAGATTTGCACAGGTAGCAGCATGTATGGCAGCAGCTATACTGCAATGTCTGATGTAATGTACTGTTAAAATTTCAGGCCATAATAATAATGTTGTATACCAGACTCCTAAAGCAAGTACGTGTTTAAAACTGTATGAATATAATGCAGTCAGGTGACTCTACATCAAAAAAAAGTATCCAGAAGGTGTTTCTGCCTCCATTTTCTCTAGAAATGTTTGTTTTTCAGGGTTCATGATTCATTAAACTGCATCTATATATTTCTTGGAGTTCAAAGGAAATGCATGAGCAAGCTTTAGGGAAACAAAGTTAGTATCAGCTGTCACCATCAGAAAATAAAACTTGTATTAGCCTTTGGGACATAATTATCACATCAATCATTGTTTTAAAAACAGAAGACTCTGTCAAGCACTAGAAACAAGTTCTGTGGCATTTCCCAATCATGAACACTCTTTCAGAGACAGTAAATCACTTCTCAGCCTTTAAATGTTAACTCTCATCAGCACCCTGAGTTGAGCAGCAGGACTGACATACATAAACCTTCATGCATTTCCTTTTGGGAGGGAAAATAATTGTACTAGGAAAGAACAGGTCAGATGAAATAGAAAATATTCAAAACTGATCAATTTTTTGTAACCTTTGTTTCCCCTGAAACAGAGGGGGAAAGTAGAAACAGGTACTTGCTGCCATGTGGGTGTTTTGATAAGAAAAGGCTGTTTATCTCAAAGATAGCATGTATGAAGTATAAAGCAGTTTCCAAGGAAACTATTTTTCAAATAGCTCTCTTGCCAGAAATTCATTGCTTTTATTGGCATCACCTTCTCTCACACACACCCTCTTCCTTTAACAGGGTGATAAAATCCAAATGTTTCCAGATTCTGAGTTTTGGGTTTGGCTATCACACCATCTTTAGCGATTGACTGCTCACAACAACGTACAGAAAATTGAACATCTACTCCAAATCCTTTCTTAGTGAAGATAACTATCCTGATGCAAACAATTCAAATCTAAACATAAGTAGCACTTTAAGTACCCAAGGAAGACCCACCTCTAAACTGGGCACCAAGCCATTTAGAAATGCAAAAAAATCTGAAGTAGACATGCTCTAGCTAGATTTTCTCTCATTTCTAGTTGGCTTGGGAAAAAAAAAAAAAAAAAAAAAAAAAGAAAAAAGAAAGAAAAGAAGAAAGATTTATAACAGCAATAATGGATATATGTTTCTGGTTAGGTAATGGCCAATTAGAGCACTGAGGCAAAACAATGGCTTTTTACTTTTTCAAATCAGGTATATTCTGACTTGCAAAGATCAGCAGTTCGAAAACTACTTGGAATGATTGCATGATTAAATATACTTCATGGCCATCCATGGAGAAAAAGCTCAAGAACTGAGCTCTGAAAGTGAGAGGCACCTGTCTTCAGCTAAGAAATTACTTCTACATCAAGGTTTACATCAAATGCTTTCCTGAATGCTGGCAAGACAATACCGTTACAACCACATGAATAAGCCCAACTTCCAACCCAGAAGGCAATGACTTGGGCTTACATTCTGCAGGACCTGGGTGATGTAATTTCATTCCATATTTGAATAAGACCCTGTAACCTTACAAGTAAAACACTTAAGCACATGCTTAACTTCATGGGCCGACTCGTACAGACCTTTCAGTGGTGTAATGGTTGACTGAAACCAAGCAGATGGTTACGAGTTTTGTTGGATGGAGGCCTATCTATGCTTAGGCCTTATTATGCTTATGTTGGCAAAGTGTTTCATGACTATCCTTAAGTCATTTTCCCCTTCTCCTCTTTTTCTTGTATGCCAGCTTAGGAAATATATTTTCTTTCTGAACTCTATCAGCATCCTTTTATTTTCATCATCCAAAGTGCACTGCTTTGCAGAATTACAGAGAAAAGTATATTAATTTTGTGTCAGTAAAATTCTTAACATTATAAAATAATATAAAACTTAGGATAACCAACTTAAGAAAAAATTGATCAGTACTAGCACAGTACTCATTAAAACTAGTTGTCTACAGGACTTTCTTTGTGCCAGGGACAGTATTAATACAGAACAAAACCCACAGTCTCTGCTCAATGATTTTCCAGTCTGTGTATCAGACAAGAGACAGCAGATGGAAACAATCAGGTGGGTGAGGACAGGAAAATAAGAAAATATTAGTCAGCATGACAAACAGTGGTCTCAACATCTCTGCAATTAAATCTTGCAAAGTATTCCTAGTTTTCTTTGCAAAGCAGAGTTTGAATAAGCATCTGAATGAACATACGGCTCCAATCTGCTGGCCTATACCTTTTATTTCTATGTGACAGTCATATCACCAGCTATGTGAAGGAGAGTGATATACTGTATCTTACTGCATGGTCATTACTCATAACTTGGACACAATTTTATCTGTAAATATAAATGACAAATGATTGCATCTATTCATTGATGGCAGGGTGCCATGCTATCAAAAGATGTCCACTGAAAAGTTGTGAATTTGCTACTTACAGAATAATGAGAGAACCCTAATTAGACATGCTGTTTAACACTCTCTTATCACTGTAATCTTTTATTCCCAAATAGGAAGTCATGTAGACTTGGGAAATAGATAAATAAAAATACTAGCCACAAGAGGTATATGTCTGTGGTGAGTTGGCCTCGGGTCACCACCAAACACCCACACAAACACTCACACAATCCCCACACCACCTCAGCCTAGCAGGGTCGGGGGAGAAAATAGAAAAAACAGGAGCAAGAAGATTCATGGGTTGAAATAAGAATGAGAAGATAACAGTTGCTATTTCGGGCAAAACAGACTCAGCTTTGGGGAATTAAACTTAATTTATTGACAATTAATATACACATTTGGCTACTGATTTGGGTATTGTTAAACAGCAAAACCAAAAAAGAAACATTTAGACACTTAAGAAAAACACCTGTCCTCCTCCTTTCCCAGGTTCAGCTTTACTCCACACTCCTCTCCACCCACCTTGCTGCTGCCACAAGTTATACTCAGCCCCTTCAGTGAGGCAACGGATGATGCAGGGGGTCAGGGTGAAGACATAGCTGTTTCTTTCTGCTGCTGATTTCTTCTCACTCAGTTTCCATTCACCAACAGGGGTCCTCTATGGGCTGTAGTCCTTTTGGGGGTGGTGTTTGTTCTACCATGGAGAAAATCCTCCTTCTCCTCTCAGCCTGGTGAATTTCATGTTCCCTCTGCTGTTTCTCACTCTCTTTTTTTTTTTCCCTTCTTCCTCTGCCTGTATGGTGTTTTCTGCTCTTTCATAAATATTTTTTCACAGAGGGGCCACCAGCTTTACTGATGGGCTCAGCTGCGTCATACAATGGATCCATTGCAGAGCCAGCTGGAATTGTCTGTGTCTGGCATGGGACAGCCCCTGACGACCTCTGCAGCTCCCAATTGGCAAAACCTTGCCACATAAAACAAAATTAACATAATTTCTCAGTCCCATTGAAGCCAAAAGAGTTTACAGGTGTATATGTGTTTGTGTGTATATCTTTGACCCCAAGAATGCTTCAAAAATCGTAGGTCAGGGTGCATGAGGGTCCATCTGTATCCTGACTTCCCAACTGCTAAGTCCAGGCAGAAATAATGTGCAATTGCACTCCAGCCTCCATGCAAATGAAGTTCAGGTAAGGCACCTAGTGCCCTCCTAAGACGTACCCACTGTGGATGATGAGGGTCACACTCCAGCCGTGCATTTCATGCAGACAAATTCCATGCAGCCCGGAAAACAAGCTCAGAGTTACTTTTCTTGACCTGTTCCAAAGTCTGTACCTGGGAACTGTTGCCATCTGATTGCTGTTGAACCCTCTTATGAGAGTTATGGTGTCCTTAGTCTGGCAGCTCTTCACTACTCAAAGAACACACCTGGGAGGCCACTCTTCCAAGAAAAAGCTCTAAGTCCAAGTGGAAAGGAAAACAATCCTTGCAGATTCTCGATAACATGACAGAGGGGCAGTTCATTGGATTGACTTTTCTGCAAGAGAACTTCTACAAAGCCACAGAAAGTTTCCTATAGCTTCATGCAGGTGCTGAAGTCCATCATTACAGATCACAAGTCCACTTCCAGATCAGCATGTCTGCCTCTGTAAGGATTTACTTTCTTTAATAGCTCATTTCAGTGGCATCTAAAGAGGGAAGAAACATGTCCTGATCTAGGGTCTGGTATGTGAGCTGGAGAAAAAACTGTGCAAAATTCCCACATTTTGGACTTGAGAAGAACAGAATGAAAGTCAGGTTTCAATGTCATTATGGATAAATAGAGGATATTATGAAAGAAATCTGCTTTTTAATCAGTCTATTGTAATGAGTTGGAAGTATTTTTAAATTACCCCATAATTTATATGTTATTTGCTTAATGAGGTATTTCCTTATGACTCGTTAATGACTATTGTCAGGAAGACATCTAAAACACAGACTCATCTTGATCTTGCAGTATTTCAGTATATGCTTACTTTACTGAAAAGAGGCAGACAACCTCTTGCATCTCTAACCTGAAAATCAGCTATATATTTTGTAAAGTTCTTGTTTTTAAATTAACATTTGTAAAAAAAAAGTCAAGTAGTTTTTAACATTATTTTTTATACTCTTGATAGCATTTTGAAAAGGAACATATAAAGACCACATCTGTGCTCTTTTATCTTGTTAGTGGCAATCCCTACTAAAATACTTTTGCAAAATTTGGTATTCAGATAAGCCCTTCTTATTACCTGAGAATATCACTGGGACACGAGCAAATGTGAAACAAAAGAACTGGTTACAAAAATAGTTTTACTTTGCCCCTTCTGGCTTCTTGAGTTCCTCTCTTAATACCCATGGTGACTTTGGGTAGGTAGCTGCTCTCATTGATCGAGGATTTTTGTTCATTACTTATTTTTTAAATCTAAAACTTTTTCCTTTTTTTTTTTTTTAATAAGTAGCTGTTTCTGCAGGTTCAACGCTCAGAACAGCAGGCTGAGCTGTAACAAGAGTCTTTGTGTTGTGCCAGGCACTGTCCATCGGGCTTTTAAATGTGTTCTTTTAAATGGGCAATATGACTTTACCTTTTCTTTGGCCATATTCTTGTCCTGTTGATTTATTATCTTTGACACATTTTTTAGTGTGAATCATAGTTAGTCACGTGCAAACCTCAACTGGAAAGGCCCCCCTCAAGTTTGGGAAGAGAGCATTCCCATTGGCAGTTCACTTTTTGCTTCACTGCTGAGAAGACTTCAGACCAGGCTGTGCCTAAGACTGCTAGTTGTGTGCTTGTGCAGTGTGTTTATCTTGGAGAACAGAAGCACTACAGAGGGGTAAGCAGGAAAAAATATGTCAGGATAAACTCTTTCTCTTTTAAAGAAGGTATGCATTTATTTTTTATTTGTTTCTTTCACTTCTGCCTTTGTTTCTCAGAATCACTGAAACAAAAGCTTTGTCTGCCCTTAAGAAAATTACTAGCAGCTGACAGAGAAACTCTGTGTGCTGTGATCAGCTGTGGTTCTGCACAAAACTTGAGTCTATGGAATCCTCAATCCTCACTTTCTACCTTTTTTAAATTATGTAGTTGTCAATCCTCTGGTCACCTGTGGCACTTTTCACAAAGTCCATGTCTTTGAAGGACCTAAACATTACCAAATCAGTGGTGGTCTCCTTTACTCCAGGTAGGTAGGCTTTCCATCCAGACAAGGGATAATGAACCCTCAGCTATTCTGCAGTACATGCCTACATGTACTTCAAGATAACCGAGACACAAAGAAAACTAATGGAGCGTAAACAACAGACAAGGCACAACCATACTGAAAGCCCATCAGCTACCCTCAAAGAAGTGGTGCATGCATCAGCTGCTGCTTGTTCCCTAGAGCCAGCACAACCCACTCCACGCTGTACAGCCACATGGGGTTCAGTGCTCCAGCTTCAGCAGAAGCCTCTCCGCCACATGGCAACAACCATAACCCTTCCTAAAGGCGTGACTGGTTTGCTAATCAGAGCACAGCTGATTCACTCCTGGATATCTGCTATGTGCATCCCCAAATTGCCCCCAAGAAAGCATGAAAACAAGCAAGTGTAGTCACCCTACATCCTACTTCTGATGGGAGGAGCAAGGGCCACATCCCAAATAACAGGGACACTCCTGTCTTAGACCGCTGACATCACGCTAGTTAGACAAAAACATTACACATTTCTCTTAAATAAGGCTTTCTTTTTGCCAAAGAAGAACTCTCTGTATGCTGTACAAAACTCACAGATCACTCTTCTTCCAAGAGTCAGAAGCTTCCTCCCCCCCCAGACTGTCACAGCTACATTTGGGGATTCAGGGTTTTATTGCAAGGTGTGTAACAGACAAAATTGGAACTGATGTATATTACTTCTGAGGATGCTAGTCCCATTTCTAGTAATTACTGACAGTCACTACAGCCGCTACACCAATTTTATGGAAATATGTCCAAGTTTAAATGTTGGTGAAATTAAATGTGATATTAATCACATTCTTCTGCATTTGGGGGGGGGGGGGGGGGGGGAACGGGACACAAAAAACCTGAATATTAACAAAGCAGCCTAAAGCAATAAACACTGAGAATCACAGGAGGATGTGATTCAACAGTTTACAGTTTAGCAATGGGTGTGCTTTTGCTCTAATACATTGTATTAAGACTCTATGCAAATTATCTGTTTTCAGATGCATACATTTTGAAAGTCTTTAGAGTGACTGTCTTAAAATGTTGAACAGTTATCTCTGTATTCGTGCCTATGGTATATCAATTTATGTTGTGGAATTTGTTTCAGTTACTTAATTTTATTTCTAACCTCACAAAAGAGCCAAAGAAATTTGAAAAGGTTTCTACCTGAATCCAATGGTACTCCAGTTAAAGAAAAAAGGAAGACTTTTTTTTGTATTATGGAGAAAAATATATATTTGGGGGGGTTAAGTTATGACTTCTCTGAAACGTCTGTAAAAATTCATATGTTCCCCACTGCCAAAATATACTGTCTCAAATAATGTGGATACCACAGACAGTGCAAGGACACAGGAGATAGCTACCATATATATAGGCATATAGTAACAGTCAAATGGGGCTCACAGAGCAGTTGCACCTGACAATATACAAAAAATTTAGGATGAGCCAGAGGACTCAAACTTTAGCAGGAAATTCTGGTCTTTTCTTAAGTTTGGAAATTAGCAAGTGGCTTAGAAAAGAAGAGCATTCATGGATACTGTTGCATTTCTTATTTATAGTTAGAACCAAAGCACAAGTGACAGACCATGAAAAAGCTGCTCTTACAGTACAATCACACAGATCTCAGACAGCTAGAGCAGAAAGCTGGCAAGAAAGTGTGTATATCTTCCTCTCTTTCTTCCCTCTCCCCCCATTACAGTGACAGCAAAGTGGAGATGGTTTAGTGAGGATACACACTGCTTCATTGCAGCCAAGGAACATAAACAGAAGAATGAAAGACCTTCTGTCTCCGATGGGGCTAAAAAATAGATAGCTAGGGAAGAATATAAGAACAGGGTAGCTACAGACTGATAATTTCCCAGAATCCTTTCCCAGCATAGAACAATTTATGGCTCAGGACTTCTCCAGCTTCTTTGTGAGAGAGTATGCAGAAGGCTGCTTTCTGCAGTGCTGTGCACAAGATGTGATGGACAATGTCCTCACCTCCAGACTGCTCCTCTTTCTATGATAGCCTATCCTTTCACTATCTTTATGACCCAGCATCCTCCCGCATTCTTTCCCCTGGCCTTGAATCCACTTCCACACTCACTGCAAAAAGTCCATGCCTTATTTCCTTAGTGCCCGAGAACTTGATAAGGATACATGCATTTGTTTAGTCTCAGAACTTTTGTGGGGGAAGGTATAAAACAGACATAATGTTACAGAAAGTTGTAGTTTAAACCCAGCCAGCAACCAAACACCATGGAGCCACTCACTCACTCTCCCAGGCCCAAGGGATGGGGGAGAGAATTGGAGGGGTAAAGGTAAGGATACTCATAGGCTGAGATAAAACCAATTTAATAATTGAAATAAAATAAAATTCAAATAATAATGATAATAATAATAGTAATAATAGAAAATACAAATAAGTAATGCACAGTATGATTGCTCACCACTCATTGACTGATGCCCAGCCCGTTCCCTGCTAGCGATCCCAGAGAAGAAAGAATCCTGAAACCACAATCCCAGAAACAAGAGTGAGCTTCCCAATCAACCCTCCTCTATATACTAAGCGTGACGTTAGATGATATGGAATATTCCATTGGCCAATTTGGGTCCGTTGCTCTGGCTCTGCTCCCTCCCAGCTTCCTGTGTACTTGTGCACTAGCAGGACATGAGAAGTTGAAAAGTCCTTGATTTTGTAGCAACAACTAAAAACATCAGTGTATTATTATCAATGTTCTTCTCATATCAAATCCCACACTGAATCCAAAACACAGCACTATTCTAGCTACTAAGGAGGAAAAAAAATTAGCTCTATCCCAGCTGAAACCAGGACACAGACTTTGCCACATAGCTATCCAAGTTTATCGACAGGAACTTGGAGCAGTAGATGTATATAGAGACTGATCCACAAAAAAGGTGTATGAAGTACAGAGCTTTCACACATAGTTATTTTAGGGGTTATTTCAGCCAAAAGATCTATAGTAAGTCAGCAAAGGTCAGTCAGAACTGAGGCTGTGATCCACAGTACCATGGAAACACCAGCTCAGCACTGAAGCAGTGCAGGCAGTGAGAAGAAATGCTAGAAATTATAAGAAAAGGAACAGAGAACAAAATAGAAAATGTCATGCAAGATCACACCCACACCTTGATACTTTTGGTTCCCATGCCTGAAAAACAAACATACAAACAAAATGTAGTAGCACTGTAAAAGGCTCAGGGGAAGGCACCAAGGAAATCCAAGGTACAGAATCACTTCCATCCAAAGGACAAGTTGGACTCTTCAGCTGGCAAAGAGATGCCCTGCAGGGAGTTACAACTGAGCTTTTCAAAATCCAGAGAGTTTCTGAAAAGGTGGACAAGGATTGGACCTTCACTGCCTCCTCCAGTACAAGAACTAGGGGCCATAAGAAGAAGTTAATCAGAGACAGTGCAAAGTGAAGGTAAAGACATTTTTTCATGCAACATATTACAACTGATTGGTGGAACTCCTTGCCAAAGAATGTCATGAATGCAAAAAGCTTGGAGACACACTTGATCTGTTGAGCACTGTTAGATCAAAATCAACAGGCTCAGGGAGTCCTGGAAGATGAAAATAGCTGGAAGCTGGAACATATAAGGTGAAGGATAGTTGCCTAGTTCTTCCTTGTTCTTCCCCACACATCCTTTAAAAACAGGCTACTAAGCTAAATGAAGCCTTATTCCAAAGAAGCAAGGCCATTCACACTGTTTTATGCTATGATAAGTTTGTTCTTCAGCACCAGTCCATTGACAAGCAATGGGAAAGAGGAAAGGAGCAAGAAAAGTGGACGAGAAAAACTCTTCCCCTCACAGGCATTCTGCTATAGGAAGTGGTAATGGAAATACTGTGGAGGGAGGTAAATTTATGTCTGTGCTTCACTACTTGGCATACCTTAAGAGGGCCAAGTTAGAGAGAAAGGAAATTTTGGAAATTGAATTCCTAAATGCACATCTGCATCCAGGCGCTCAAGGGTGCAGAATCTGTCCTGTCCAAACTCACTTTTGGAGGTGGCAATCTTGTCCCAGAGAAAATACAGTCCTTTGACTAGGAAGAAACATGATTATTTCCATGAACAACACCACACTGTGTCAAATCTCAGCCCTAGCAGCCCAGACATACTGAAAGGACACCAGCACACTGGGAGGCTACCTCTTACTGCTGACAGGAGACAGCTGCACAGCTCCTCCAGCTCACCCTGGATGTCTTCCACCACTACAGAAAGGGAGCGAAGGTGTCATAGGCTGTGGCCAACACTGTTGACACCATTCTCATAGACACAGTGCTAGCAAGAGCCCCATTAATATTTCTTTGTTTGGATTCACTTTCACTGAAAAGAAACATCAATATCAATGGAAGCTCTTGTGAGCAACAGTGTTAAAGCAGGAGCTTCCATAATTTGGGAGCAGTGTCAAAGGGAACGTTGCTGAAGCATGTGCCAGTTAGATAGCAATTTTATTATGTGACAGTGTCCTAAAATAAAATAAAAATGGGAGACAAAAGGCAATAGGTGTTCTGCCCAGTGATAAAAGTGTTCATAAAGTCAGGGAAAAAAAAAAAAATCACAGTTAGAAATAGGAGGAAATGGGATGGAAGGTGCACAGACTTACAGCTGCATCACAGGGTAAGGAACTTTATAGAAGGCAGTGTTAGAGAGGGGAATACAGACCTCTCAACTGCCTATGTAGTTACCACCAGTAAGTGACCTACTAACACCATCTAAACTAGGGCTGCCGATCCTTTCTCAGGAGAATCTTTCAACAAAAAGGACGGTTTAATAATCAGGAAAAAAAACCCCACTAGGATGCCAAAAAATATAAGGCTATACCTATCATTTGCAGCATTGTTCCTCTGCCTGACATAAAGAGTGTCTTGAATAAGACTTTTCACTGACCTCATAGAAAATGCCAGCATTATTTAAAAGGTCTGTTGTGTGTCACAGTGTCTCAGCAGGGAAGTGTCTGAAGCAGAACGAGACCCTGGGCCACCACATAGCAAGAAGCAAGACCTTATCAGCAAATCTGAGCAGTGAAGCTCAATCAAGAGCAGAATAAGATGAAAGAAATACCAGAGTTGATTCCTAATCATGTTTTTAACCAGCAAGTACAGCACTAATTATATCAGAGGTTTATTATTTTTAATAAAAAATATTTTCCTTATCTGCCCACTTGCAAGATATGAAATTACTTCCTAGCTATAAGACTTATTGCATAATAACATATTATTCTAACTACTTACCTCTTCACTGACTAAAGCATTATTTGAAAAAGGTCAAATGATTGTCTGTTTTAAAAACATTTTCAAAATGTTAACAACAAACAGAAGAAAAATGTATTTGGGTTCCTTCATGTTCTTGTGTAATGTATAAAAGCAGCTGAAACAAGAGTTGAAGTAATCTTTATTTTGGGGTTTTTTTCCCCTTGAAAAAATTAAGTCAGATATTGGCCACTGTTTGGGGTTTTTTTTGCTGTCAGTGGCTACTTACATTATATTTTTTAGTCTATGTCTTATTTTTTGCATGCTTCAAAGATTAAGTACAGGATAATTTTCTTATCCACAGTTAAAAAGATAAGATTGGTGAACATTTGACAAAGAAAGCTTTTCCACCAACTGTTCCAGTCAAACAGATGTTAATCACCTACATACTTTTTATGTCTGGTTTTCAATCATTCCAACAGCCTTAAAAAAAGTAAGTGTGGATTTCAAATACATTTCTAATGCAGAAAAATCAAAACAGGAAGAATTTGAAGTATAATTTTTAGCCATCTTCATTCATCCTAAAGAAAATTGATTAAAAAGCCTTTATTCTTTTCTGCCTGTTCTTTGTCAACATGAAAGAATACTGGTTTTCTCCAGTTCTGAAGTCTGCTAGGGACTGTGGTGCAACTCCATATCCTATCAAGGAGAGAGACAAAAAAATAAAAATCTAAGAAAACTCTAAGACATCTTGATGATTTCTCTATCCCAGTGTTCTCCAAAACAGTCCAGCAGCTGAAACATTTCTTCAGTAGACAGCACCTTTCACCACTCTTTGGGAGAGTTTGAGACTCTTCCATCCTTTTGACATCCTCCAACCCCAACCCTGTAGTTTTAGGGCTGGTTAAACCTGCACTATATTGCTTTTTATTTCTCTGGTAATGTGCCCTTTTCAAAGAGTCTCCCCAGAGCTACTGAGTTTAGTATAGAGCACATCTGAAATGGATGCAGTTTTACTGCAGAGTCAAAGTAACTAACCAATACCTAAAAAAATTTAAAGAAAAATAAAAATCCACAGCTCTTATGTGTTTAAGAGTGTTGACTGATGAACGTACACCCTGGTATATATTACTTGTACCTGCTGCATGAGTCAGAGATAGCTGTATTTACTGTCTGTCATAAAACATTTAGAAAATTGCAAAGCTGGATCATAACATTTTCCCCCTTCAGAAAAGTACCGCTTCATCAGGAAACTCTGATTATCTGAAGATTTATTCTGAAAAGTTGAAATAGTCTCAAGCCAGGTCAAATTTTAAAAAATTATTCATCTATTAATTTAAATGTTGGCAAAGATATAACTCAAAGATGTCTTCAACAAGAAAATAGCTACACAGAGGGCTAAAACACCACATAAAATATGCATCTTTATTTTCCAATCTTCTCCAATGCCTAATCCTTTACAGTCTCATTTGTCTGCTATCTTCACCCCCAAAATAAGTTTAAAATGAGTACTATGAAATACTGAAATCTTAGTTGCAGTCTCTGAAAATGGCTGAGCTAAGGTGAAAATAGCTTTTCCCTTTTACTGCTGTGGAGAAACTAACATCACATCTTTTTAAAAAGAATAGGTGTTGGCAGCAATTTGCACACGTACACTTATTTATGTGTATGTGTACACACATTTGTTGATATAGATGGATATGTCTTTCTTGGAAAACTACTGGAATTTGGGTGAGGAGAAAGAGACTGTGGCTCCAGAGCAGTAACACATGATTAACATAGATGGAAAATACTCTTCTGTCTGTCTAAAACATTATCAATTTGTTCAAGCCTTTTTTATCCAGAAACACACTAGAGAATGAATGAGAACTTTTTCTATAAAGACCTTGATCTCTCAGTTAGGAGAGAGGAATATAAACAGCTCTGATGAGAACTCCAAAGAGTCATTCAGAAGCTCTAGAGAAACCTCACAAGCCCAAGCTTGTCCTTTCTGATATTCCAAAGTCTTCATACACTAGAAAGTGAACAGAAATGCAAGCCAAATACAGATTCTTCATGCAGATTAGTACCAGATTTATCCCAGCTTCTCATGTTTAAAATGTGATTATTTGTGTGCCTAATTTTATATCTATTAAATAACTATTTGCCTCTTTGTATTTTCAGTTTTCTGCCCCCAGAGACTCTACACAAAGATACCTAATTTTGGTAGTAAGAATAACACTGTTTCCAGTTACTGCTTAGACATGTTCAAGAAAGTAAGACATCACTTAAGGCTTGATGAATACAGAGCAAGATTGCCAGGGAGACTGCAAAATGTTGTCCACTAGATGTTTAAGCCAAGACAGACAGATCTCTGCTGGAAACACATTAGGTACAGTGGATCAGCCCTGAAGGAAGGGGATGGACTTCCAGCCCCTAAAATGAAACTCTGCTCCTGATGTAAGGTCATCTGCAGAAGACAGATGTTTGCCAAGTGTATGGCTCAAGGCTATAGTAACTCCCTTCTTCAGGAAACATTTCTAGGAAAAAGCTGGCACTTTGATGGCTGCATGTCTGGTCTCCAAAATCCTAGCAATGCACTGCTTCCATAAACACCACTTTGTCAAGTGCAGCAGGATCTGCAAGAAGGCACAGCTATCTGTGAAAAATAAGTCTCTTTTATTTTACTTGTTCAGCACAGGATGTGTGTGTAAGCCATCTATTTTGTGGTTTAGTAGGTCACTTTTCTTAGCAGCCCTGCTTTAACTCCAGTAAATTGATAGTTAAGGCTACAGACACATGAACAAGGCAGGAACCTGGAACAAATCTCCCATGGCACCTTAGCAGCAACGAACAGTCTGTGCCTTGAAAGACAGACATCTGAAAGCATTATTTACTCCCAGGTGACAAATGGGAATGCGCCCAACTCACCTGCAGTGCTGAGCCAACAGGATGCCTCACCATAGAGACTCAGTTACAAGTCCACATAAACTAAATCCTAGTCCAAACATACTATCTTCACCTGGGATTTTCTGAGTTAAAAGCATTAATAGATATATGGATGGATGTATATAGCTTTAGATGCATTCATCTGGCTTATTTTTTCCAATGGTATGGACATTGCCACCTTCAGAGACTGAACCCTCTCAGGAACCATAAATAGCCATTGAGTACTAACAAAAGAAAGTTCTTTGCTATCAGAACTTGCCCATGCTGGAAAGCTTGACTGCTTCAGCTATTTCAGTACAGAAATGAGAAGCAATGTCTTCCCCACCCTCAGTATGGAAACAGATACAACAACACAGATACAGCAAAACAGCACATGAAATCTCCACTACAGCTTATCTCACTTTGCAAGAAAAAGTTGTATTTGTAGGTATCACATATCTATCAGTATAACCATATGGGATTTATACTTATATTCATAAGTTAAATATGCAAGCAAAATAAATTAGGTTTAATCAGGATTATTTAGTAGAGTTTCATAGTTAAGGCCCAAATGAACACAAATTGGTGCATTCAGTGATTTATTGAGGAGGGAAAGGGGATACTTAGGAGTATCATTACCTCAGCATCACCTTGTGTACTGCAATGCTTCCTGCCTTGCTCTCCCCCTCACCTCTGAAGAGTTACTGAGGACCTTGCTATAAGTTAGATAGAAAACTATGTATATTAGGATTACACCAATGAACCCTGCCCTCCACAGACCACCTGTGACCACTCTGCATATATATGGAGAAAGGGGAGAGGGTAACAGATTATTTGTATGATTTTCATCCCCAGCTCACCCTACAGGTGTTTCTATAGTGTGACAAATGACATTTGAAATAAGCCAGTTTCCCTCTGGCAAAAGACCCTGACTAATTGTCACCCTTCACCCCTGCTTCACCTCTCTTTAGAGGTCCTATACCAGGGGACACTGCTGTGATTCCAACGCTTCAGGCATCAGTAAAGAGCTCTCTCTCAGGCAAAGTGAGGTCAAAGATAAGGTTAGGTGCACAGAAGGCTACCGAGGTTAGGGCAGCTCCCAGCACCAGACCAATGCCAGAATGTAATAAAGACAGCACCCCTTAGGTTGTCCTTTTTTGTTTTGCCCAAATGACCAGGGACAGCCTTACAGCTCAGCTGACTCTAAAGGGCCCAAGTCAACACAAGTCTAAAGTAAAGCTTGAACTCAACTCTTCCACTGCACTCCCAAAACATACAAAAGAATATTAAGCTTCATTCCTAACAAATCAGAATATATTTTGTTCCATCATGCTGTGGTCTTCTGATAGGTGATTTTACCATCATGTTGCAAAAGTAATCCTGTACTTGTGATACAGTACTAGAGCCATTAGAGCTTGCATCCTCTCCAGTGTCAGCACACTAATAATACCTCTTCCTCCTCTTGTTTTTTCCCTTTGACATGCAGGAAGTCTGAAGGGGTCTTTCTCCACCTCCTGCAGGGAAGGAGTCTCCCTTGCTGCAGATTTCATTATGAAAGCCCCTCACTAATTTCCTAGCCTAAAATCAACATACATCTTTTTTTTTCTACAGCTTTTTCATGTCCTTTGCAGAGTCCTGTAATTCTGTCTGCTTCAGAGATCCTTTCACAAACTCTTCTTGGTCCAGGTGAATATAAAATCCCATGCACAAATTCTTCTTCTAGATGGTGGGGAGGAAGGAGGTTTAATTGCCATTTATATCCCCTGATACAAGGAATGACATTTCTGGAAACAGTCAAAAATTTGAGAGGCCTCTCCAGAGACTGCATTTTCCCTTTATCTTGGGAGAATCAGTTTAAGCCTACACATGACCTGTGGGTTCTGTAGGTCCAGTACATGGCCTATTACCATTTAAAACAGCGAAGTGTTAGCAAGAAACTGTTGGCAGGATTTCTGTCCCCTCTCTCCCTTCAGCACATAAAATAGTAAATGAATAATGTCCCTCATAAAACTATCAACATTTCCAAAGTTTCTAAAATTCAGCTGTCCTAATTCTGGTATGAAATAGAGCAGTGTAACTGCAGCTATAAGAAGGTATCGTGGTCCCTATGGAAAACACCTTTGACAGAGTGTTGGGAGAAATTATTTCCTATCACCCTCATTTTTGTCACTATCTGCAAAGGAGAAAATTAAAAAGAATAATCTGTCTCCAAACATTATTTCCAGGTTCGATGCACACAACCTGAGTCAGGATTTGGAGGAAATGTTCTCCTCCTTAATGAAGTGACTCCAGCAGTTGCATATTTAATACCACTTTCCATTCTGAGAGTTAGTGGACACTGAATTTTTTTCCTTCTCTCTTTACTTTCTGTGTGATTAATTGAGAAACCTCTTCCCTGGATGGCATCAATTCACCATAATCTCTGCTGCCTATTAGACAATTTCATTCCAGCATCTCATTTTTTATGTTTGAGGCATGAATGTAATCAGTCCAGCCCAGATGCTGGATACTTGTGAGAAACAACTGTCAAAGGTACCAGCCATTTTTCTTCACATTTGATGAGTTACCAATGGTGGCAGTTCATAAAGACTTCTATCATGTTCTATTCCTAAGTACCTGTCAAACACAGTGTATCTAAGGATAGAGCTGAGAGGTTTTGTAGTCATTAGGGTTTTGTTGTTTCTTTTTTTCTAACACACTGATCTTATCAGATCTTTGCTAATGTTGCCATACTTGACTAAACCTTTGTCAGCCTGGCTTCTACAAAGTATCTCCTGGGAATGGTTCTGGTTTTTATTCATCCCAGGACTGAGATAATTAAGCAATCTATCAACTGTGAGGTCCACTGGGTTGTGATGCTTTCTTGTCTTGACCTTGATGTTGTGGATGCTCTAAGCTATGACAGATCTGCCAACCATAACCATTCCCTCAAGGTTGTGGGCAGTTTTGTGCACCCGCAACAAGAACAACAGAAACGTTTATACTCTTCAAATTACCCAATCTTTTGCCATCTATCTGCAGTTTCTCCACAGAGCCCTGTCTTATACTGTTATTTGACCTGCTGTGTTAAGTACAAAGGCAGTAAGAGAATAAATATGTATTTCAAAGTCAGTTTCTCTAGCTCCTTCTGTTGATTTTACCCAGCTCCCAAAGAGGTCAGATTATCAGAATCACAGTACTGAGAATTCAGACGTTCAGAGGAAATGCAGGAGTTCCAATTGCCTGGTGATGGCTGCTTGTTGTGGAGCCCTCTCACTCCTATGACTTTCTATCATAACAATACCCTTCTAACTGCTTGGTGCATGTTGATCATGAAAGACAGTGAAATACATTTCAGCATGGAAGCAGACTTCAGAAGGAGCTCAGGACAAAGAGTGAAGGAGCCAGGAGCAGTGCATCTCCTGCAGCAATAGCCATCTCAGTGCAGCTGGTAACCCAGGTTTCCATGGTAAGAGACTCCCTTTCCTTTCACAATGGAAGAGCAGAGATTGCTTATACAGCACGAAGGCCGGTGTCACACTTTAGCATTAACAGTTTGTGGGAGATTGGTGTGTAGATGTAGTTTTTGTCTGTCCTAATGATAGTGAGTAGGCAGGCTGTAAGAGCTAATGAAGTTTTGCACAAAAAAAAGCATCCCAGGATGTTCTGAAACTAAAATGACCACGTTGACAGTCAGCCCTGGGGGATATGCTGAATGATGAGAAATAACTGTTAGAAATGCTGCGGACCAGTAGATTCCATGGAAGTTAGTATCAAATGCAAGTCATGGGGGTAGGTCTGGGGAATTAGAGCCCAAAAGCACAGTTCTCAAGTCTGGATTTTGTACCAGACCAACAGCACAAGTTCAGTTTAAACTATAATATTTTCTCCCTACTCTTCTCTCTACTACTAAATATATAATACTTTCTCTCTACTACCAAAAGTAGATGGATTCATCTCTCCTTCACTCCATGTCAGTACAGTCTCATCAACAGTACTAAGAGGACATGTGTTAGAGCTGGTGGAAGCCAGATATATAAAATTATGCCAAAATATGAAAATGAGGTGAAAGGTGCTTTAAGCATGCTTAACAAGCTATCAAGACATTCCATCATATCTTCTCTCTGAATTTAAACCTCCCTCTTATTTAAACTCATCAGTTTGAACATTCTGTTTATTGAGTTTGCTCAACACTGTCTGGTTTTCCCCATGTCCTCGCAGTTCTGGGTAAGTCAACAATGGCTTTGTGAATTACTGCAGTCATATAAGATATATTGTATATTTTATGATTTGCTTAGTACACTCCACGCATACTTAATATGGGTAATAAAAGTATACACTGTCTTTTTTATGTAACCTATCAAATAATTTACAAATAAATAAATCATATAAAAACAAATACAATTTTTCAAACTGTCATTAAATGCTCTATATTTAAAACAAATGCTGGGAAAAAATATTAAAAGCTTAGCTCTGGAAATTGAAGACACACCATGAAAATGAAAATCTCATTTCTCGCTGAAAATCTAGTGCCTGTAATAGTTACAAGCAACTCCTAAAATTACTATAGGTGAAAGAAGAATGTCCTCTATTTCCTGTAGTTTGTTACATTGTGCATTTGACAGCACTTTGTGTGTAGTTGTTTATTAAATCAATTTCTCCTCTGCTGAGAAGACTCTTATCAATACCAAGAAGAGAACAAAACAAAACAAAGAAATGTATGTGTTTTTAAAAAGGAAGTTTGTAAATAATTTCTAAGACATACTAGCTACTGTTAATCCACAGAAATCAATGGATCTATATTGATTATTCTCTCAGAGTCTGGCCTACCTGTTAATAAATGTTGTTTATTAAAATCTTCTTACATCAGAAGCTATATTTTCAATACCCTAACATACTTTTAATGTTTTCTTGCTGGTTGGCAAGCCAAGAGGTACATGAAAAATACAGGCAGGAGAAGACACAGGAGGAACATACTGGCACAGCTGCTGTATTTCCCTTTAGCCATCACCTCTGGCCTGTTAAAGCTCCATCTCTGGAGAATCCCTGCCTGCCTGTGGCACTGCGGCAGCCAATCAGCCTCCCTGGAGCAGCATGGGCAGTGAGGATGGAGACAGCTGGCTCTATAGGAGCACTGCTTTGTCCTTCCTGCCCTCTTGAAGACTTTGGGGTGTCACTCATGATCTCCAGCTGACATTTGAGGTGGGGTGTCCCATAGGGGATGTGTCTTATCCATCAGCCCCATAGGGATGTCTTAGACACTGCAGAAACATATTGAAGTCCCTAAACTGACGTGCCTCCATCTGGACCCAGATCTCAACAGTTGCCCCATGCTCAAAGCCGAAAATACTGTGAAGGCTCCCATGACAGCCATGGGCGGGTAGCACAGAAACCACACTAGTATACCACGCTCCTCCCATTTTCCACAGAAAGGAAAATGAATCTATATTTCCTCCCATACTTCATCTCCTTCTTCCTCTTAAAGTGTCTTATAGCATTTGTAAAAGTTTTGCACCTTCCGCATTTTCATGTGTCAATGCTTTCCATAGCTAGGTTGTGATATGAAAGATGATTATTATCCCTAAGAGCCCATCTTACATGGGGCTCCCTGTAAAGTTCAGCCCTGTCCATGATATTACAGAAGACAGTCTCTACTTCTGATTTGAAAAAACCCCACACCACTCAATAGTGAGCAAATAAACCTTATTGAGAGGACACTATTTCAGTGTGACACTGTATCTGCAGGAATATATTTCCAAGCCCACTATTGAATTTCTATAATCCAAATAGGAGAGGTACAAATGAATTGGAAGGAAAAACAAATCTTTTCAGTTGCACTTCATTTTTCACTTCAAAATTATAATGATTGACTGTGATCCATACCAGACGGATCATTACTCCAAACTGTAATAAATCCTCAGCTCTCAGGTCAAAGTACTTACAAAGTAGAAGCTCAAGTGTCATGGCTTAACCCCAGCCAGCAACTATGCACCACACAACTGTCCATTCACTCCACCCAGCAGTGGGATGGGGGCGAAGACAGTTGAAAGGGTAAAAGTGAGAAAACTTGTGGGTTGAAATAAGAACAGTTTAATAATTGAAATAAAATAAAATAAAAATAATAAACTGTAACGAAAAGGAAAATAACAAAAAGGGATAAATAAAACCCAAGTTAAGTGATGCAAATGAAAACAACTGCTCACCACCAACTGACTGATGCCCAGCCAGTCCCTGAGCAGCGGCTGCCCCACCAACTGTCATCCTAGTTTTATTGCTGAGCATGACATCACATGGTGTGGGATATTCCTTTGGTCAGTCAGGGTCAGCTGTCCCGGCCCTGTCTCCTCCCAACTTCTTGTGCACCCCCAGCCTACTTGCTGGTAGAGTGGTACAAGAAGCAGAAATGTATAAGCGCTGCTCAGCAATAACTAAAACATTCCTGAATTATCACCACTGCTTCCAGCACAGATCCAAAACATAGCCCCATACTAGCTACTATGAATAAAATTAACTCTACCCCAGCCAAAACCAGAACATTAAGTAAAATCTCGATTTCACAGACACTTCAGATTATTCAGGATATACTTGGCTGACAACATAATACAATTAACACATATTTTTATGCAAAGGTGCGGCTACAGTCCAAGGCCACTAGGCACAAAAGTGCAGTGTAATATGTTCTCTGCCTCCAAAGTGAGTTCAAAGACTTGGACTTGTTGGTTGAGCTTTAACTGAGAGGTCTGAAGCCAAGTCTGCTCAGCAAAGCTGCCGTCACTTGAAAAGTCCCTCAGTCCAATTCCATATTCATGTGAGGTGGAGCTAACTAAGCCCTGGTTTTATGTGTTTTATGCTTCCTACTAGAATACTAAATTTCTTGAATGAGATTTCAGTAGTATCTGTTTGCAATTTATTTGGCAGATTTCTACTAGACACAACACAACACCTCAGGGTGGCCTGTTCCAAGAACACTGCCTATGCAGGTTAAGTTTGTACATAAGTTCTGCCCAACACACCACCCAAAATTACTTGTTTGTAAGTGGACTTCTGAGAAGAGAAGCAATCACTTTCTTTCACAGGAGGTATTTATATCTTTTGCATTAATGACTATTAAAACATAATCTATGAACCAATAAAAATACAGGAGATCATGTACCTATGACATACTGAAAACTCATGAAAACAAGACTGAGTGGACCTCAGTACTTAGGAGGAGGAAGGGGCCACTGCCATGATCAAAAGACTCCTGAGGTATTTACCAGAACTCTGCTGACTTGTTGTTAACACACATCCACACACACCCTCCCCATCCTGCCTGAAGAAGGAACAAGCTATCAATCTTGGGAGCCAGGGACCCTGGGAAAGTAAATCTGACACCTGAGAAAAGGGATAGATATTAGTAAGAGGCTTTTTCAAACAAAGATTTTGAGTGTGTGAGGCTTTTTCTGTTTTATCATGGACTGTAAGCATCCATATTACTGTGATTGGACTAAGAATATGTTTCTGAATTCTGATTATTCACTAATGATTTTTATTAGACTAACAGTAAATTGTTTTTGCCATATGTACAGAATATGTCCCTATAGATCCAAAGCCAGATTCTCAATATAATAGCAGAAACTGAAGCAAAGTTGAGAAGGACCACAAAAACACAGTATGTTGACAGACAGTGCTGCTGTCTGGATCTAAACGCAGTTGCTGAGAATGAGTGGCTGGATTCCCTCAGCCAAAGCTCAACAGCATTTACTGTGCTGAGGAACTGCCTGCAGGCACAGCGCTTGGAGAAAGATGTCTGCGGAGAGCCATCCATTCAGGGATTTTGCACAAAATCCACGAGCTCCCGGATAGGCAGGGACTGCCCATGTTTTTCCAGCAGTGGGCCAAAAAGAAAGGGCAGGACAGAGCTAGACTAGAGAACACGCAGATGTTTTGGTCACAGCTTTTCTTTGCAGCACCAAGTACAGGTGGCTGAGACTGGAAAAGCCCTGAGAAAGGCTTTCTGGAGCATGAGCATTTCCATCATCCCCGTGCAGAGCCACTCCATTCCCTGGAGAGGGCTGTAACATGAATCCTTTGCTGGTACTGTGCAAGAACTAATTCTTCCTCCTCCTTTTCATCAGTATTTCTTTAAATAAAGTTTCAGTTACCTGTGTATAAATCAAACACACAGGGAATATTAGTCCCATCCTTATAAAGAACAATTTACTGTGATCTGTTTTTCTGAAACTTCAGTGCATGATGGTTTGTTGCCTGTTCCTGTGCAAATGATACAGTAAATCACCCGACCAAGCAGCGATTTCTCAGCACTGTCTTTATATTTTACCTGTGCAGGAGCAGGGATTTTTCACTCACAATATCATTTTCAGCCCTATGTAGAGAGTCTGCAGAATGGGCACATGAGCCTGCATTTGCAGTGAGCTCTGCTGGACTCGGCTCTGCACTGGATTGCCCATGGTGATGACAAACAGTGCCCTTGTGTAAGAACTCAGAAGCCCACCACATGGGCAGAGACTTCTTAAATACTTGCCAATTGTGAGGTACTTATCTTTACAGGCTTATCTTGTGGCCATCTGTCTCTCCCTTTGCAACACAAAGTCATCCTTCTTTCCACTCACATTTGCAGGATGCTCCTGTAGCAACTCTTGACAACATTTGGAAATAAGAAAAAACAGCCTCAAGGACCCTACAGTGTGCTTAGTGCCCTCAGCTCTGTGTTCTTCCAGGGGGTTCACAAAATAAATGAGATTTATGTGGGCCTGAGGCCAGGAAATATTTGTTTACTTTAAGCTTCTACAGTTAATGCAATGAAGAAGGTGAAGGACTACAGTAGAGTAATTTTGTTTTGGTGAGAGAAAGAGAGGGAGATCCATGACTCTTTTATCTATTAATAAAGAGCCTTTTTTGCCTCAGTCTTCACTGGCAAGGGATCCAGTCACACTGCCCAAGACACAGAAGGCAAAGGCAAGGACTGGGAGAATGAAGAACTGCCCACTGTAGGGGAAGATCAGGTTCGAGACCATCTAAGGAACGTGAAGGTACACAAGTCCATGACACCTGGTGAGATGCATCCACAGGTCCTGAGGGAAGCAGCAGATGAAGCAGCTTAGCCAATAACCATCATATTTGAGAAGTTGTGGCAGTCTGGTGAAGTTCCCACTGACTGGAAAAGGGGAAACATAACCCCCATTTCTAAAAAGGAAAAAAAAAGAAGGCCCAGGGAACTACAGGTCAGTCAGTCTCACCTCTCTGCCTGGCAAGATCGTGGAGCACATCCCCCTGGAAACTATGCTAGGGCACATGGAAAATGAGGAGGTGATTGGTGACAGCCAACATAACGTCACTAAGGGCAAATCATGCCTGACAAATTTGGTGGCCTTCTACAATGGGATTACAACATTCATAGATAAGGGTAGAGCAACTGATGTCATCTACCTGGACTTGTGCAGAGTATTTGACATTGTCCTGCATGACATCCTTGTCTCTACATTAGAGACACATGGATTTGACAGATGGACCACTTGGTGGATTAGGAACTGACTGGGTGGTCACACTCAAAATGTCGAGGTCAATGGCTCGATGTCCAAGTGGAGAGTGGTGACGAGTGGCATTCCTCAGGGGTTGTTATTGGGACTGGTGCTGTTCAACATCTTTGTTGGCGACATGGACAGTGGTATTGAGTGCACCCTCAGCAAGTTCACCAATAACACCAAGGTGTGTGGTGCAGTTGACATGCTGGAGGGAAAGGATGTGCCATCCAGAGGAACCTGGACAGGCTGGAGAGGTGGGCCCATGCAAACCTCATGAAGTTCAACAACAACACCAAGTGCAATGTCCTGCACATGGTTCGAGGCAATCCCAAGCACAAATACAGCCTGAGAAATGAGTGGATGGGGAGCAGTCCTGTGGAGGACTTGGGGGTATTAGTGGGTGGAAAACTGAGTATGAGTCATAAATGTGCACTCGCAGCCCAGAAAGCCAACTGTGCCCTGGGCTGCATCAAGAAAAGTGTGACCAGCAGGTCGAGGGAGGAGATTCTCCCCTTCTACTCTGCTCTCATGAGACCCCACCTGAAGTACTGTGTCCAGCCCTGGGGCCCCAACATAAGAAGGACATGGACCTTCTCAAGCAGGTCCAGAGGAGGGCCACAAACATGATAAAGGGGCTGGAGTACCTCCATTATGAGGACAGGCTGAGAGAATTGGGATTGTTAAGCCTAAAGAAGAAAGGGCTCCAGGGAGACCTTACAGCAGCCTTCCAGCACTTCAAAGGGGGCTACAGGAAAGACAGGGAAGGACTCTTTATCAGGGAGTGTAGTGAAAGGGCAAGGGGTAATGGCTTTAGACTGAAAGAGGGTAGATTTAGATTAGATGTAAAGAAGAAATTCTTTACTGTGTGGGTGGTGAGACACTGCAACAGGTTGCCCAGAGAAGTTGTGGCTGCCCCCTCTATGGAAGTGTTCAAGACCAGGTTGGACGGGGCTTTGAGCAACCTGATCTAGTGGAAGGTGTCCCTGCCCATGGCAGAGTGGTTGGAACTGGATGATCTTTAAGGTTCCTTCCAACCCAAACTGTTCTATTCTATTCAAATAAATAACTTTAAAATACACCTGACCTCAATTTTTTAAGGATCTATAGCAGGGGTGATTGCAGTTTTTTTCCAGTAACACTGGTAGCATAAACTGCACTTTGAGCAGGATGGCCATCTGTAAATATGTATTTGACTGGTCTACTGAGTTAAAACAACATACATGTTACACTGTGCCAAATTACCCAGAGTCTTCAGCAACAAAACTATATTACCCCACAGGACAACATAATTTTTCCATCCTTTCTTTTTATTTTAAAATTATCTTTCCTCCTGGGAAGTGCATTCAGTATTTCACTGTAGTCTCACCTCTACTCACCCCTGCACTGTATGATTCTGTAATGAAATACCAAATGCTTATTTTTCCTTTTAACATAGAACTCACTCCAGAGTATGTTTTAGCTTTCTTGTATAAAGTCATTTTAAGGCCTCATGAAAAGAGTATGCATGCAAAAGCTATATGATTAAGGCTATGCATTGTGGATGCTGTAAACCTTTTAAGTGCCTACTAAAGTCTAAGGACAAAATGTAATAGCAGATGCAGGGATTGTATAAGGAATGTTACCTGGAATTACTTTTAAGTGTCAATCTCACAGTTTCTGTTTGGTTCATTATACATCGCCACACTAGAAATCACTGGAAAAAAACCTTTTCAATGTGGCTACTTCCTAGATAACAGCCTATGGTTTAAATTGTACTAACCAACACCTTGATACATATATCCTACCTTTCCCTCATTTCCAGTACAATATCACATTGGACAGTGGGAATGAGAAAAATAGCAGAAGGAAAGCGTTTGGAAGAATAAGTAAGGACAAGACACCCAGGCAGAGCACCATAATGTCCTCAAATGTCCATCACTAGAACCTCTTCTCTGGCAGAAAAAAAATAAAACATTTGACAGTAGGTGGGACACAGCAGACAGGACCAAAATCTGTGATGAAAACAGAGAAAAAGAATTCTATGGTGCATTTCTAAAATGTTTGCTAAAGAGAAGCAGTAACAGCCAAGACCAGTTAGAGGACAACTAGCAAGCAAGCCAATAGAGGAAAAAGCAGAGATGATAACTAGGCACTAGTGTCACCTCACTTGCCTCTGAATTTCTTCAGAGCTACTGTTGGAAAGCAGGGTGGTCCCTGACTATAAATGAATTACAAGAAATCAATAAGGTGCAGAAATCAGAATGTAGAAAGACCTGCCCATCATCTTTTCCACAGATAAAGGATCATGTCTGATTGTCATGGTTTGAACCCAGCTGGTAACCAATCACCATGTGGCCAGTTGTTTGCTCCCACACACCTCCCCCTGGTGAAATAGGGGAGGGACAAAAAAAGAAATTCATAGGTTGAATATTAAAAAAAAAAATTAGTAACAGTAAAAATAGTAAGTCCAAATGGGTAATAGACAATGCAGTTGCTCACTGACCAGCGGCTGGTAAGCAGCCCACCCCCAGCAGTGATCCCAATCACACCAGAAATCCTGCCACCAACCAACCAGGAAACCAAAATGGAAAATGAGAGAGAATGTGTCCCCTCATATACTGAGCATGACATCAGATGATATGGAATACTCCAATGATCAATCTGGGCCCTGCCCTCTAGCTGTGCTCCTTCTCAGCCCATGGAAAGTTAACTCTATCCTGGCCAAAACCAGGACACTTATCTTCTTAGTAGATACTAATAGCCTCAGTCAGTATCCAAGTTTCACTCTTTACGTACCAAAAAACCCCTTTAACAGCCAGTGTAGTTGAAAACTGCCCTAAGTAACATTTTCAGTCAACTAAATCAGTGTCACAAATCATCCTGCTTAGCGATCTTCCACTGCCACCAGATGTTTTATTTCTGTAAAGTGTTAGTGCTCCACAACCTAACAGTATTGTAAGGAGCAGCATCTAAAAGAACAAATCGCATCCTGCTTGTGTCACTGGAATGCAGGATTCAACACCAACCTTTCAGGAAACCTTAAACAAACTAGGTGTGTATGTTAAATTAACAGCTGCCTTCTATTAACTCAGCTCTTCAACATTGCCTCCCTTCTGGACGTATGTGCAATCCTTCTCGGCACCCTCAGCTCCAGAACTATTTCTTTAGTGTTGTCTGTTACATGCTGGGCTTAACGTACAATTATTTTTTTGACACAAGATCTTTCTCAGAAGCATTGGATCCAGATTCATTGTCATGACTAAGTAACCAAACACAGATTCAGACTTAGCATGAGTCCATTCTCAGAGATAATCCATGCCAATTGTGATCAGCTATCACAGAGGGTCATATTCAACTCACAGTTGAGAAAAGGCCTGCATTTCATCATACCAAATCAAGAACAACATAACACCTTGTCAGCAGAAGGCAGGGTCATCAGTGACAACAAACAAGCTGCTGATCACCGATCCTACCACCTGTCCTGCTGTTTTTGACCTTTTACACTGCCAAAAACTGTTACTAGATTGATTCATGACAGCATTCTGTCAGTCTTCACAGACTCCAACATGTCCAACGGATGTTACAGCTCTGGGTAAGTGTAAGTGACAAAACACAAATGCATCAGCTGTTATTTGGCTTGGCAAGCCTTGTTGAGGAACCATGAAGGTATTTAGATAACAAATGCAAAACTGAATTCAGTGAGACTTGGAGGTCTGAAAAATTGCATGGAATTAGGCCTTAGTGCTTTGCCCTGTTCAGGTCTATATATCTCATTAAGCTTTCTTTTAGCTCTTTGAACTGCCTATCTACTCTTCGTTTACATCCTTCTTAACACCAACATTTGCTGCCAGTCCTTCAGATTTATACTTGCCCAACCTGCAACGAGGCAAAGTCTCCACTTGTTAGCTGAGATATCTGGCTCCTTTAATGTTGTGTTAAAAATCCTTCCAGTTCTCTAAGCATTTTTGGTTTTCATCTAAGAACAAGCCCCAGTTCATCAGGATCTATCTGGCAGTTATGTGTTCCGGACTGAACACAATGTGCTGGCTGAGGTTATACCACAGTGATAGAAAGAAGAAATATAACTACGCCACTCTGAAACATGCCACCTCTGAAACTCAATCACTTTGGCCTTTTTTCATGGTTTATTGTATTGCAAAAATACCTGGAGGCGCTTTCCAGCATGATCACTTTCTTCTGTTTCATCTCATCACTGTGACAAACTGTTTCAGACAATTCTTTCTCTAATTTCATCTTTCATGTTTTCAAATTGTAATTAGTAACCTGAGTTTTTTGATCTTGCACATGTGTATAGATTCTTAGAAGATATATATTATCATAAACCTTTTGGCTTAAGTGGTGCTATGACAATTCGAACCAGCTAACAAACTGTTCTAAAATATATCAGTGCATGTCTAAAATATAGCAGCAACTATATCTAAAATATATCGCAGCCTATCAAGTCAACTGTATCCTGGGCTGCATCAAGAAAAGTGTGGCCAGCAGGTCGAGGGAGGTGATTCTTCCACTGTACTCTTATGAGACCCCACCTGAAGTACTGTGTCCAGCTCTGGGGCCCCCAACGTAAGAAGGATGTGGAGCTGCTCAAGCGGGTCCAGAGGAGGCCATGAAGATGCTCAGGGGGCTGGAGCACCTCCCCTGTGAGGACAGGCTGAGAGAGTTGGGGGTGTTCAGATAGAGAAGAGAAGGCTCCAGGGAGACCTTATTGCAGCCTTCCAGTACTTAAATGGGGCTACAAGAAAGATGGGGAGGGACTCTTTATCCGGGAGTGTAGGGATAGGATGAGAGGTAACATTTTTAAACCGAAAGAGGGTAGATTTAAATTAGACATCAGGAAGAAATTCTTTACTGTGAGGGTGGTGAGACACTGCAACAGGTTGCCCAGAGAAGTTGTGGCTGCCCCTCCCTGGAAGTGTTCAAGGCCGGGTTGGACGGGGCTTTGAGCAACCTGGTCTAGTGGAAGGTGTCCCTGCCCATGGCAGGGGGGTTGGAACTAGATGATCTTTAAGGTCCCTTCCAACCCAAACCATTCTATGATATGTTCTTGATGTCAATCAAGAGAAATATTGCCATGGGGATAAATCATTTTTCATGTGCTTTGCTGAAAAGAGAACTTCACTCCAGCAGCAGAAGTTCCCAGTAACAAAGAATTTGTAGTGAAATTTCTCCTTAGTCATAAGAACAAAAAGAATTGTGTGTGTCTATGCATTTGTATATACATCTCTCTATATATTTTATATTCTCCAAGAAATTAAATTCACAGAGCTGAGAGTCCTGTCAGAATTCCACCCAGCACTTTACAAGCACTCATTGCTTATCGGTACACGTCCATGTACAAACCACTAGGTATCAGTTATTACATCTAATCTTTGATATTAATATAATCATATTCCCAGATAAACAGATGTAGAAAACTAATTTTGTTATTTTTTAACCTATACCCAGCTCATATGTTGTCCCAAGTGTGTGCATTTCTCCTACTGTGTACTATTTTTATTAATTTGCTTTTCTGACTATAGGAGCAAATATTACACAAATCAAAAGTAAATAAGCACAGAGTTTTAATCCCCTCACCTTTTCAGATTTCAAATTCCCAACCCAAAAAGACTCTGAATGCTCTCTGATTTTCAGCTAAGTTGTTCTGAATTATCATAACCCTGTTCTGGGCTTATGCCATTGCTTCCTTCAGCAATATTCCTGATAAAGGTTAATGCTGAAAGCAAGCCTGCAAACACTTCTTCCCTCTGATACTTCTGGAACCGCAGACACCACTTCTGCTTGTCCTAATCAGAACAGAGTTTATGAAACAGAGCTAGATATGATTGCATATATCTTTCCTCCAGTCAGCCTTTGGCAGCTCCAGTTTTTCCCATGCCTGAGGCTTTGTTGTTGAATAAGATACCCCCTTCTTCAAGGCAGTTGCAGTAATAACATACATAATCAGAACAACACATATTCATTTATGGAAACATAAAGAGATGTCCAAAATGATCAGTGCTGCTGGCAGAACAGCTGCAAACCCCATTTTATTTTCCTTGAAAAACAAATTGGTTTCTCCAGTACCCCATACTGGTATTGAAATATTCTTAGTTGCTTATATATGCATGTGGGTTACAGAACACTTCATGAGAGAGTGCTCAACTTTTGCTGAAAAGGCAGTATGACTTAAGAAACAGCACACAACTCCCAGGTAGCCATTCTGTATTTTCTTCAGCACCTGCCTTGAGCTAGAGCAAAAATCACTTTTCTGTCCGAGTTTCCCTTCTGTAAAAACAAGTGCAATGGTCCACAAACTATTCACAAGAAGTGCAGTCTTAGCACTGTAGCTCCCAGTGCCCTGCTTTACATTGATCTGACAGTAGTGTGGAATTTTAAGATGCTGTAAATGTAGCCTTAAAGTTCTGTCAAACCACCTTAATAAGTGTAACACACCAGCCAAGATTCTCTGCCTACTGGGTATTAAGTGTCCCCAGGGAAAGGGGAAGAGAGAAAGGAGTGGAGCTTACAGTCATTGAAGTCTAATTGTTATATAGGTACAGTTTTTTAAAGACAGAACATCAAAAGCAGCCCTCTTCTTCCTTTGTTTAATGTCAGTAGTAAAACTGCACACTTTCACCCTAAGTGAAATAGTTTTAGTCCACACAAAAGTAAAAATCAATTAATCAAAATTAATTAGCATTCTGTACAGTCCATAGCACAGAATTCATGCTTGCAGTATTCTGTGCAGCAGCTTAAGAAAAAATACAGGAAATAAGACCAGTGTCTGGGGAATGTCATTGAGTAATTTTAAGAGACTCTCAGTTTTATTCAATGATAACTCATGTAGGAACGTATCTAGCTAACTTTTATTGTTATGATTCGCTTTACTGACTCTTAGAAGTACCTTAATCCTATAGACAGACCAGCTGAGTTCGGTGAGATGTTAATTAGTTTGTATAAAAGTGCTACAATCCGAGCCCCACTCTGATGTCACTGGGGTACACTTTAGTGAATGTTACTTTGTTCATTTCAGAAGCCTTATCCATTATGAAATCAACTTCATTTCCCCAGTGTCTTGCATATTGCATTTTGGAAAAAATAATATACAAATAGCATTAAAATATTATTAGTTCAAGAAGCTAAATTCTGAACATTTTTTAACTTAGAAGAACAATCCATAAACTCAAATTTCCAAAGCAGTCAGAGTAAAGATTAATGAAATATTAAAAGTACTGAAAACATCTTGCATTTTGAAGCTATGACCATTTGATTCTAAGACAAACATCCCACAATCAATACAACCTTCATGAATATATTAAACAGCTGTTCCAGTCCAATTTAATAAGCTCCCAAAATATTTTACTCAAGATACTGAAGTCATTTCAGCAATAACTCCACAAGCATTTATCATATTTAGTAGATCTCCATCTGAAGTTTAGAGGGTAGGTTTAAAATATCTGGACAATTCATGTTCTTATAAATGCAAACTATTGGATATATAGCATAAACTTCTTTCTGATCTTCAAAGCCAGCTTATACATCCGAGGCTGCATACAGCCCTCTGCTTATTCAAGAGCATCTTACCTTTCTTCTGGACCACAAGGCTGGTGCAGATGCTGCAGAACAATCCCATACTCTGGCCTGCAGAAAGAGGGTAGTCAGCTAGGATCAACCTGACCACATTTCTCTAGGACACAGCTGCATCTATCCTTCAAGGCAGAGGCAGGAGAAGGTGATAATCATTGTCATCTCCCACCTGTGCTCTGTTCCTGGAAGTCCTTCTCCCCTTGGTTCTTCATCATGCAGTAGTGACCTTTCAGCTTTCACACACGGGACAACTTCTCTGTGCTTCTCATGACCCAAGGAAGTCCAATTCTCTTTTGTAGGTGAATGAATGAGTTGTTCTATTGCAATTGCATACAGGTACGTTTTTGGAATTATATTCCATCTGTGGACTGACTCAGGCCACACAAGCAGAATTTGAGACTACTGGAACAGTGAGAGCTGATATGCCCCATGTTCATGATGACTCTGATACTAGGCAGTCAGTCATGCCCCACAGTTCGTTTCTGTTCTTAAATCTAATCTAGCACAATCAATAAGAGTTCTCTCTTCTTCCATTCCAGCACAGACTCTTTCTATTCTTTCCAGCAGGAATGCATCTCAGTAAGATCAAGAAACTGAACAGCTCCCAGATGCCCAGGGATCTTTTTAAACCTGAGAGAAGGGTTGATGCAGGCAAGGAACTTTTTCTCTTTTTGAGATCTCGCCATGTTCGTTATTATCATAAACTGTTCAATGTACCCTGACAATCAACTTAATATGGTTTATCTGATGTTTCTTCCATGCTTAGTAATAATGTAAAGAATGTTACTGCCTATGGCTATCTACCCTTTTTCTTTATGTGTGTTATTTTTCTGTAAAAGTAACACAGTAAACTAATAATAGATCTGTTTATCCCACAAGGGCTTCATAGCTGATTACACTGAAGTACCAGACTTCCAGTCCAAATTTTCTGACCACCAAAGATTAAATAAAAGCTCTAATGTTGGATGAAAATGTAGTTCTAATAAACCTGCAAACTTCTTCTGTCACCACACAAATCAGTGATGGCACTTTGTTCAAAGCATTATAATATTTTTTAGAAGAAATAATTGTTTAGCAGTCTTTACCAGAACACAAACGCCAATTACCTTATAAGTTATCTAATCTTTGCCTGACAGTTTTAAAATGTAGCTCTATATTTATCTTTTATTGTTATTAGACTTTTATGAATTAGGTTACAAATTACCTGTCAAGCAATCCTATTGTGCACAGATTTATGTAACTCATTTTTATGATATATATTAAAAATTTGCTTGTATGTTGTATGGTGTTGTCTTGTTTTATATTTAAGAAAGACACAAATCTTGAATTACTTTTAGTGACTTTCTATCATACAGAAATATAGAAGTCTGAAGTTTGTGTTTATCAGGCTCCACTCTATGTGTATTTCTTTGCTTGATTTTTAAAATAATTATTATTTTCCGGGTTGGAATTTTTTACTAAAATCAAGCACAATATTGCCCTCTCCAGTCATTCAGTCACAGAGGTAATCTAAAGCTTTTGTTTCTGAACAAAAATACTTAGGGACATGTATCCAGATCATCTGACCCTTTAATTTTTGGAACGGTACTTTTTTCTGACATTGGTTACATTTAGCATGCTGCAGGAAGAGATCTATGGTGAAAGCACCAAATGTGCCTGGCAGTCAGGATCATAATGAGGAGAGCCCAGACGTTTGTGACCCTACGGTGGAGGGGCATAAAGTGCTATCTGTGTCACTAAGCCAATCCACCAGCAAGGGAAGGACTGAGAGCCACAGCTCCAGTTCTCATGTTTCCTGTCCCATTTTATTTTCCTTTTCCTTGGAGATCCTGAGATTCTCCTGAGGAACCACCTCAGAACATAGGTTTTAATCCAGGTTTGCTCTTACCTAAGAGCTGAGAGGGAACTCCAAACTTTTCCTCTCTCCCAATGTGCAAATCAGTGAGAGTTTAGCCCTAAAGGGATGTCTTCTCCAGCAGAGCACTGTGAAACTAGCACAGACCAGCTTTAAATGAGCTATCTCAGGCACCAGCAGCAGACTCTTTCAACTGAGTGCCTCACAGCATGATTTAACCTATGCTTTGGACTGCTGCCAGCTCCTACATCTCTAATTTAAAGCAAGTCTGAATGTTTCTCTGCTGCATAGTAATTTTTTCCATAGCTGTGAGATAAAAATCCTTTAAGCAATAGATATACCAAGGATCAGGAACTTTCACACTCTAAATGACAGCACTTGCACTAAGTCATCTCTCACTGAAGAGACATTACATGTCATCTGTACAGTAGAGGCCATCATTCTTACCTGTGTCAGTGTGCAGATGAAAACTAACAAAGATTCAGAAAACAATATTTTTACTGACTTGATACTTTCAAAACCCAATGTTTTATATTGCTGTTGAATCCATCAATATCATCGGTTTATTGAGAACCACCATGACTGCAACCTCCACTTGACACAGTCAAAACAACTCTTGCGCATACTGAATTTTCATTTTTATCACACTCCTGTGCCAAACAAGAGCTCTCTGCACCATCATTTTGCAGGCCCTGGTACAGTTCCACAGGCAGTAATCCTGGGGGAAGAAAAGGTCATGTCCATAATTGAAAGGATCACCAGGTCTGGTTTTTTGCAGTCACAGGCAGCCATGACATGCAAATGCCTCATGTAACAGGCTCCTGCCAGCTAGACAAGGTGTCCTGGTTGCTGGAAGGCCAAAGACTTCAGATGACCCTTGGCAGCCATGCTGTAGCTCTCTATATCTTTGAGATGTACAAGGCAAATACAGGGAATGCAGGAGAGTGTAGATAGTAAATTCATATGCTTACTTGAGTTAGACACAGCAGATGAAAATGCTGGGCATAAAGCCACAGCAGTGATTGAATTTACAGCTCAAATTTGAATTAAAGAAGGTCAGATCTTCTCTTCCTATAAGAAGAACTATAGAAAACAATATAAATTGAAAGAATTTGAAGAATGTAAATATCCACTATGTGTGTCTGGGGCTACATATTCTGGGAGTGGTGTTGTTCAGAAATGGCTTGGATCTCAGGGATCTCACCCAGGTTTGGGACATTAAGCCACCCTGCAAAGCTTATGTCAATGACCATGACAAGGTTCCCCAGCAGCATTGTGGTCCTTGCAGCTCCATATATTTCTGCTGCACAGCTGAAACACAATGAGGTTAACACCAAGAAGGTTGGGATTAACTCCTGTATTTACATTTCATAGTTTTATTATTCCTACCTGATAAACTGCAACTCCTCCCTGCACAATCATACTGAAAATACATAGGTGTCACTTACACTTTTTGGTTTTGCAAGGTCCTGAGAGCGTTCTGATGACCTCACATTTATGCTTCCATCATCAGGAGTCCTTGCTGAACTTCATGGGGTCTATCAACCTTATCTACCCTTGTGATAGGCCAGTCTAAGGCTCCAGTAAAGATCTTGGACCATCGTGTATGCCTGATGTCAGTGTTATGTCATGGAGTAGGTGGAAAACTGGATGTAGAGAACTACCATCCATCTCCACAGTACCCATAATCTTCCATTGTTTTCCCCAGAAGAATGGACTGATCTGCTTTTCACCAGCTTCAAAGGCACTCTGACAGATAAGCTGCATTAAAGTAGCCAGCTTGGATGTTGTTGCTATCTAATGGGTCAGATGTCACTGAGAAGTTCCTGCTCAGGAGAGATTGGTGGACTACTGCAAGCTCAGGGAACTGCACAATGCACTTCACTCTACTACCCTCTTCCAGAAAATATTGACCACTGGAGTGAATTTTCTAACTATTTTACACTTCGGCGACTCTGAGCAGCCATCTGCTGCAGGGAGTTCCTGAAGCAGCTAGGAGCTCTAAAGATGGACAAAAGTAACCCACTGGATGCTTGCCCAAATGCCCATAATGCTTTGGGCAATCTTTGTTTAGCTGATGCATACTTGGCAGGTTTGTCTGAGCGTCTTCCATTAATCCCTTTCACAGTTTGGAGAATCTCTGCTATATCAGCAGAAAATCTTATCTCAACCACTAAAAACACACCCTGGTTCCTCAGGCAAATACCTTTGAGACCAAATCTGTCTGCTCCCTATCGCACCCTCATGGGCACTTATGTCTTTTCTTAGGTGTGATGTTCAGTGTTGTTTATAGTGCTCTAGGTGCAGTCTAACTACTTTATATACAATAATACTATCTTCTCTGATTTATATTGTATTCCTGGCAATTCTGTTTGCCTTTTCCAATACAGAAGCACAGTGGGTTGAAGGCCATGGGGAATATCTCCATAATAACTCCCCAAATTTATTTTGAACTCCTAGTAACACACTGCAGTGACATTCTGTTTGTTACCTCGTTGGATTCTTTGCTATTCTACATTGTCTCTTAGAAAAAGGCATTTAAATGATTTAAGCCCTCTGTGTCAAGCTTCATTGTTCTTCATTATTTGCTGTATTTCCTGCATTAGTATCATATCCACACCTGAAAATTCAACTCTCAATAGTATTAGGTAAACCATTAAAAATAACAGAAAGCTGAGGAGGGTACATTGATCCTAGTGATCCTTTATGCTTTCTATTTGCAGTAAATCAGTCCCATCCCTTCCTACAGAGGACTTTTATTGTGTTGAGCAAATGTTCTTTCTTCTTCCAAGGCTTAGGCATTACAAGAATTTCTTCTGTTCTTGCCCATAGCTATATTTTTTCTGCATGGCAGATATTTTTTCTCTACAGCAAGATAGAGGCAATGGCTTAAGCAGTATTCATCAAAATGTGTATGTGGAACATGCAATAGTCACTCAGTGATACTGGAACAGTGGAGGTTTTAATCCATGTGTCTAAACAAAGATTTAATAGACCTGTTATAGTGATGGAATATTTTGCATAACACTATGAATTATTTTAAATAATTTGTCCCCATAAATTGCTGTAGAATATTAACCAGAGCTGAAAAAGTAGATTTCAAAATAAACCTCAAACTTAAAGCAAAAGGTAATAACCATTTTGAAAGCAAACTAGTGAAGCAGTGATGTGTTTGGAGGCAGGGTGTTTCTCACGTAGGATAGTTTTCTCAGATGATGCCATCACTGGCCATGACCTCTATGACAGAAAACTTCAGAGAGGTGAGCTGAAAGAAAGGTAAAAGTTGCCACAATGGAAGACCAGCGTTTTAGAAAGCTAAAAGGCTTTTTAATATGTCTTAACAGAAATATGACCCAATAAATTGGCCATCAAATTTTCCACTTTTTAAAATGGGATTGAAACTCTGGATCTGGTCTCTCCTAACAAACAGTAAAAAAATGCACTTGTTAACATCTACCTTGCTCTTCTCTAATCCCTCCTGCCTTTATGTATTTGTAGGAGTCAGACTGCAATTCAATATATTATGGACCAAATGAACAGGACTGCATTTGTGGATGTGGCTGCCCATCCTCCCTGTGGGCAATCCACCAGTAACAAAACAGATTCCTCTTCAGGACAGGCTTCTGATGTCAAAGACATTGCCCTTTATCTTCAAAACAACTGCAAATCAAAGCAAATTGCCTTAAAGATTAAATTCATATTTTAGAGCCACTACAATATTTGCACTCCCCAAGAAATGATGCAGAGCAGAGTGACTATCATGAATTATACAAATGCCAGTCAGCCCAGCCACATGACAAGCTTCAGTGGAAAAGAAACATATCTGGTGTGTCTTGCTTTAGTAATTTTTACAGCACATGACCCTTCAGGAAAGGCCTCTCCACAAACATAATTTCTAACAGAAAAAATGTCAATGCTCTCTTCCCCTTCCACAACCAAAAAGGAAATTGACTAAATCTAAAACAGAATTTGATCCCAAATAGTTTTTTATTGAGAAAAGAGGTATTAAGGTATTTATGGACACAAAATCATAGAAGTAGGGCTTAAAAGGACCTGGAGTAGTAATTTTCTACCATGGTTTGTGTTTATCTACTTATTTCATAGTACTCTACACTCCCTCTGCCACTGACTTTGCATGGAAGGTAATTAGATGCTCTACTGTGGTGGATGGCAGTATGAAGGTAAAAACCAGTTGATAAAGAATTTGAGCTTGAAACTTCATACTGGGATAAGCATAGTATGCAAATGCTTTAAGGCTGTGCTTTTTAAAAATCTTTAGCCTCAGAAACTTCATGGTTTGCTCTTTGGCAGCCCTTTCATTGGACTGTTATCCTTATTGGGGCTCTATAGATCTAAAAGAATGCCACAATGATCATGTTGGTATTTGGGGAACACCTACATCAGTGTGTAATGCCAAGTACCCCATCTTAGTCTCAGAGCAGGGAGAAAAGAGTCTTCATATGGAGACTTCCCCAAACAATCCCCTTCCTAACCATTTCAGTGTCATATTTGACAGGCTTCGCATAACTGAAAGCAACTGTTTAGGCAGATATAACCTTTGAGGACTTTACTAAGTAACTTGGAAAATGGTCATTCACCATGGTACAGAAACTACTTCAGTCAACAGTAGGAGGTATCTTGATCACCAAGGAATATCTTCTTGTCAGGGTGCAGCAGCAGGTGTCTGTTCCTGAAGGAAAGGGACCCACCAGTTGAGGCAAAGCCCAGCACAGTCCATGGGGTGATGTCCCGCAGGGTCCAAACATAGCAGGCAGAGCAGGGGGCTCATAACAGGGTCTTTCAGCAGTCCCTGACATAACAAGCAATGAACCAGGGCTGGGATCCCTTGGTAGGAGGAAAAGGAAATGGGACTGAAGGCAGAGCCAGAGACAAGGCAGGGTCCCATCCAGGAAATGGGGCCAGAGTCAGAGCTGGAGACAGGCACTCTTATGGTGCTATAGTATTGCTGGGACGGGGACTGGTGATCACCACCTGAGCTAAAAATGGGGTTCCTGAGCCCACAAAGAGGGAGTGGAGGAAGACACCAGGTTAGGTCTACTGGGGCCTTCAAGACCCTGACACTGGTTTCTCAGGGCTCAGGTCACTATTCTAGTGATGTTCCTGCACCCATGGAAGTCATCACCCTTCTGCTTAATGACTAATGCTATTGTGATCTAGATTGCATGACCTACAGTCACACACATAACAACAAAGAGGATTTCTTCATATATATTGTACAGTCATAAGACAAGCTTCAGAGGCTTACACACTAATTAATACTACATTATCCATAAAAGTATCTCAGGCAAGTAGGGACTAAATTACTAGGACACATTTTCAACATAGCAGGGATCGAATCTTGATTTCTTGAGGCCAATACCAAAGCCCTAACCACAAGCTATATTTTCTTCTGTTCTTCAAGTAATTTCAATTTATTCCCTCTAGATATGTAACTGGACTGTTTTATTACTCAAGTGAATGCATATAAATGTTACCTTGTTGTCCTGAGTTTGGCTAGAATAGGGTTAATTTTTACAAGAAGCTGGGAGGTGGCACAGTGAGGACAGGTGACCTGAACTAGCCAAGGGGATATTAGACACCATGCTGATGTCTTGCTCAGTATAATACTGGCAGAGCTGGCCGGGGTTGGGGGGGTGATCATGGCTCTGAAAGCAGCTGAGCATGTGGTACCAGCTGGTGAGCAATTGCATTGTGCATCACTCACTTTATATATTAGTACTGTTGTTATTATAATTTTCTTCTCTTTTTGTGTTGTTCTATTAAACTGTCCTTATCTCAGTCCATGAGGTTTTACTTTTTTTCTTCCAATTCACCTCCATTCACCTCCCCTGGGGAGGAGTGAACGAGTGGCCACGTGGTGTTTTGTTGCTGGCTGGGCCTAAACCATGACACTTGTCTACAAGACTCTTCTATTACAATGTCAGTCCAATGAATGCGACCTAGAATGATCAAAAAGATATGCCACTTTAACTCCCAACTGTCATAGCCAAGGAAAAATATATTCCTGTTTCACACATTAAATATTTGCAACTGCAGTCAAAAATGTTCTTAATCCTGAATCAAATTCTATTGATACTTATGGAGTGAAAGAGTTTACAATTTATTATTTAGGTATGAGGTATTTTATCTGAATGTAAAACAAGACTCTTAGTCAGGCTCAGACAGGTGGTGACAGTGGCATTTTAATTTATTTTGGAACATGGAAAAAATTAAACATAATTTCAAGTGAGAGTCAAACACTGAGAAAATAAGAGATTGAAAATGAGAAGCCATGGTACGTCAGTCCAAACCAAGTAGCATGCAGAGGAAAGCTGCTAGATTGTGATGATGGGTAATTAGCCTCAAATATGGACAACTGTATTTCTTCTCAAATAAAAACAAAATTCACCTCTATATAGGAGCCTAAACAAGTTTTACAATCTACTGTATCTGAAGAGAAAAAGAGGAAAACTTATCAAAAGATAACACTTATCTTTTATTTTAAGGAATGTCACATCCAATTAACCTCAACATGTCTAACACAAACTCCCCCCCAGTGTGAGAGCAGCTGTTTTGGAGTGGTCACCTTGGAGATTGCTAGATTTCTGGAAGTGCCTATAGGAGAAGAGGTCCCTGTGACTTTGGACAAAGGCATGAACTGACTTTTGTGTACTTCTGCAAACCAGTAGGATTGCAATTTATCATGGAGAAAGTATTTGGCATTTATCCTTTCCTTGTTTTGAAACAGCCAACCTTTACAGACAGTTGTATTGTTTGCTCTTAATTTATAGCTGAACAGAGATCATGTCTGAGAACTAGGTTTCAACTTCAATAGCTAGAGATTTAAAATTTATAAGGAATTAAAGTCAAGATTTCCTCTAACTAGGTCAAGGTAATGTTCTCTGTTTTATTTTAAACATTGTCACCCACCACTGTAATATTCAGGACTTGGTTTCACCCAGTCTAAATTCAACAGAAGCCCCAGATCTTCACCCTCCCATCAGCTGGCTCCAGGCCTGCCATGGTCCCTAGTCAATAAGGGAGTACAGAGAGAGCCGCTCAGATGATATTTAGGCCTGGTAAATTTAGATCAGTTTATTCTGAGGGCCCTGATAGAATGATCACCTCACTACCTCTACTAACGTAAGCTTTGTTGATTGGGAAATGTTCCTGGAAAAACAATCAGTCTGGTGTTTCACATCTGCTTTTCCTTTTTCCCTTTTGTGGAACTTGCTCATTCAGTCTATTCTGGAAAATGAATGTCATTAAGAATGAAAGGGTGACAGGTAGTACTGCTAATGACAAGGCGAATACTACATACAATGTATGAAGAAAAGCCAACATAGACACCTGCCATTTATAAACACTAGGGAAATAATTCAGCATGAGAATAAAATTGGTGAAAAAATGTATCCTACCAAACTGTCAGGAAAAGTAAATTACTGCACAGTATTCACTTACAGAAGTATAGGAGGGAAACTACAGTTTTCTGCTTTCTCTCTTATAAAAGCATATTTCTTTTCATATTATTCACATGCATGCAGAGAAACCTAGGTTCATAGGGGCTGATTTTGAAAGATTTCAGTAACACCTATTTAGCTCACAAGAGCTTTCCCACTCAGTACCAACTAGACCAAGAGTCAAGATTTTAAGACCAAAGTGCCAGAATCTAGTAGGAGGTCTCTGTTGGGATTATTACAAAACTGCATTTCACAACCTGCCTGGGCCATGGGAAGCAGCCAGCAAACTGCTTTCAGTTTCCTGAGAGGTAGGTGTTGTAACTGCCACCTGATGACCAACATGAATGGAAAACAAGGGACTCAAAGACAATGGATGACAAGTGAGGCTGAGAAGACATCAGACCCTGCATCTCTGAGAACTGGCCAGGCAGCTGAATTTCAGTTTTGCAGTAACAAACCAAAACAAAGTGGATTTTTTTTTTCTTTCCCTTCTCTAATTTTTCCAGAAGACAAGAATACCAGTATTTCCTTTCTGAGCATTGTGAAGTGTCTTTCCTTAAAAAATGGAGTGAGTGGACTTTAGTAAAGCAGCGATACTAGAAGAACCAAGTGCCTTTGGTCTTATTCAAAGGATATCTAAATCATATAACCAATTTCACTGTTTCTAACCACTGATTCTGCTTGAAGGGCTCAATGTGAGCCAGACTCATATTACACTAACAACTCAGAAGCCTTGGCCGAAGCTGCCATCTAAGTAATAAATGGGCTGTCCTGGAACCATTCTTTCAGCTGGCTGCTGCAAACTTCCAGGGCACCTGGAAATCTAAATTTGGCTTTGCCTCCATTTCAAACATCTAAACCTGTGATCCACATGTGCACATCCTACGTGACACATAGAGACAATGAGAGGAAGTCAGTACCTCTGAAGATCTCCAGAATAAAATCCAATCCATCTAAATTAAGTAATCTATCTCACTTCATTGACTTTGAAGAAAGAAGTAAGAATTTTCAAGGTGTTAAACATCTTTTCAGCATCCAGGTGTCTTTTAAAACTGAACTCTTAGTGCTGCAAGACCACTTATTTGTAAAAATGATAGCAGCAGCAACTCTTTGGTTTTGCAAAAACCCCGAATAGTCAGAATACAAAAAAGAGGCAGGACAATCAGGTTCCAGGCTGACCTGGGAGAATTTGAACACTTATCTCCAGTGAGTGCTTCAAAGCATGTGGGATGAGGAACTCTGCCTCACTTGATGAAATTAATCTATCATGCAGCCAGGATAGGTGTTGGTACCAGAAACAAAGCAAGATAAAGAAATCTAATAAACTTCTCATGTAGAGGCTGACAGAAAGGATCAAAAGTGGGCTCTTGGCTCTGAGATGTATGTGCAGTTCACATGAGAACTGGATTTTGCTGTTTTCCAGCAGCATCCTGGGCTGCATTGGACAGAACATCACCAACAGGTTGAGAGAGGTGATCCTTTCCCTCTGCTCAGCCCTGGTGAGACACATCTGGAGTGCTGTGTGCTGTACTGGGCTCCCCCCAAGACAAAAGACAAACATAATGGAGCAAGTCCAACAAAGGGCCACAAAGATAATTAAGGGGCCAGAGCAACTGTCATACAAGGAGAGGCTGAGAGAGCTGGGACTCTTCAGCCTGGAGAAGAGAAGGCTTAGGGGCATTTACTCAATGTGTATAAATACCTGATGGGGACAAGTAAAGAGGACAGAACCAGACTCATGCCCAGTGACAGGAATAACGAGCATGTGCATAAACTGAAATACAAGAAATTTCCATTTAAACATAAGAAAAAGACACTTTTTCACAGTGAGGGTGGTCAGGCACTGGAACAAGTTCCCCAGAGGGGCTGTGGAGTCCTTGGAGATATTCAAAATCTGACTGGGCACAGCCCTGAGCAACCTGCTGTAGGTGACCCTGCTTTGAGCAGGGGGTTGGAGTAGATGACCTCCAGAGGTGTCTTCCCACCTCAGTTACTCTGTGATTCTGTGAAAATTAAAAGCAGTCATAGAAGTAGGGACTAAAATCTGGGCTTTGGTGGGGGGTGATTAAAGTTAGACAACTTCCAATTCAAGCAAGGCAGCAGGAGGGTTAACCATTTCTGGGAACTAAATGAGTTGGATTGCTGTCCAAGAATCATTGGCATGATTTGCTGAATAGCAGTCTGAGAAAATGCTTCAGAAATATTTTCTCAACTGCCTGTACTGCTATCCACAGCCCCACTATGCTCCTGAAACATTCAGCAGGCTGTGAGCACCCTTCCTCCCAGCCTGCTTAAGATCCAGACAAAAAATGGCCTTGTTTCCATAATACATATTTAACTGTCATCCCTGTTATTTTGCTTAAATTATGTGAAGAACTCAGCCCCTGGCTCTGCACAAATTTTATGCTGCAGGGCAAGAATAGCCAGCTATGTCTTTCTGCCTGATACTGCAACTATGAAAGCAGGTGCAATCTTTGGCATAAAAGCAGCAGGGGTACAATGAAGAGAAGTAAAAAGAGATTATTACTGTGACACATAGAATTAATGAGACCTTTTCTGGAAACCTTTGCTAAGCTTTATACTTTGTAAAAAGAGGCAGAAAAATTTGAAAGATTTTAGAAAAAAAAAAACAGTAGATGGAACTAAGGTTTCAAAAGCCACATTTAAGTACAAGAAAGTAAAGACACTTCATTTATTTAATTTCTCAAAGCACAGATTACACCATCGCTTGATCACAACCTACACGCAGTATACAGGAAAAGATTTCAAAGAGCAGAGGAATCCTGCTTGTAGATAAAGGTATATAAAAATCTATTATCTGAAAACTGAACCTAGACAAATTGGGGGTAAGAAATAAGGTGTCAATCTTCAAATGACAATAAGTACCCAGTGAAACAATTTAATGACTGACACAATGGATTTTCTATCATCTGAATTTAGTACATCACTACTGGATGACAATAGTGTTACCAACTATATCCAACAAAGGTGATTGCTGAAAGAAGGATGTGAGCTGACAGACATCATTGATGCCTGTTTTAAACACTTGATTGATATATCTGATTCTGAATCTGAGAGGCTGTTTTTTTGAGTCGTGGTAATTATCTTACCATTAACTAATGTGCCATTAGTAAGCCTCTAATGATTGGTTTATACTCAAGATGTTTAGTATGAGTAGTAGCTGTACTGCAAATAAATAAATCTCCTATGTCAATGTGTATAATAATGAAGTCCTTCATTTTCCCAATCCTTTTTTTTCCCTCTGCTCTTGATATTATATTATGACTAAGAAAAAGAGACAAAGTTAATCCTTAAGTCTATAATGTCCCAAAATAAAAATCACTAAGCCCAAATACTAATAAGACAAATGTAAAATGACCTTGTACTGCCTAAATAATACATTCAAGCTAATAAAAAGTGAGACAGTAATGCACTGATGTGAGCTGGCTGTGAAATGTCAAATACAGAGACATGTGAGATGAAGGCTACTCAAAGAGCAAGCAGGTGCATGCAAGTGGACTGTCTTGTTCAGGTTACTACCAAATTTAGAAGCCTCATGGCCAGTCTTGTTTCAGTCACTGCTTTCAGAAGACAATATCTGCTTGGTAATCTGCCCATCTTATCATATTTGAAAGGCTGTGGAGATGAGGGGTGGTCCCTGACAAATGAAGGAAGGTAAATGTTGCACCCACTTTCAAAAAAGGCCATGAGGAAGATCCAGGGAATTAAATATTGAACAGTCTCACTTCAGTTCCTGGGAAAATTGTGGAGTGAGTCTTCTTGGAGCATATTTCTGCACACATGAAGGAGAATAGTGTGGTTGGGAACAGTGAGCGTAGTTTTACAAAGGGTAAATCAATGTTGACAAAACTAATTGCTTTCTAAGATAAAATGATTAGATGTCTAGATGAGGGAAGAACAGTATCATTAATCCCAATTTCAGCAAGGCTTTCAATGTATTTCCAGCAAAATTCTTGTATCCAAGTTGGGATGTCATGGTTTGTATGGGTGGATCAAACCAAGGCATTAATCATGCTCAGAGGGTAGCGGCTAATGGGTCATTTTCTACCTCAAGGTTTGTGTGGTGGTTTAGTCCCTGCTGGGGTCTGAGACCACGCAGCCGCTGCCCCTCTCCCACAAAGGGAGTGAAATACAAAGCCCCGGGGCTGAGATAAGGAGAGGTTTAATACAACAGTGCAACTGCAATGCAACAAACAATAACAATAACAATAACAATAACAGTAATAACAATGAACAGAGCAAAATATCTACCAATACAGCAGTGAGAACAGAGCAAATCCCACAGTACATGCGGTAACCAACTGTCCCGCTTCGGCGCCAGGATGTGACATCTGCATGGTATCTGAATAACCCGGCTAGAGCTCCTCCGCCACTGCTGGGGAAACTTAACCCTGTCATGGCTAAACCAGGACAGTTTGTTACAAGTAGAATACCACAGGGGTCAGTCCTGCAACCTGCTTAACATCTTCATCAGTGACCTGGAGTGGGTGACAGAGTGTACTCTTGTCAAATTTGGAGATGACACCAAACTGGGAGACCAATCAATATACTGAAGGGCAGGCCTAATGTCCAGATGGACCTAGGCAGGCAGGAGGAGAGGGCCAACAGGAACATGAGGAAATTCAATGTGGACAAATGTAAAATTCCTCACCTGGGAAGGACAAACCCCTGTAACAGCACAGGATGGGCACTGCCTGCCTGTGGAGCAGCTCTGTGGGAAAGACCCTGGAGGTCCTGCTGGGGCAAAGCTGAGCATGGGACCACAGAAACACTGGTAGCAGAGAGACCACCAGCATCCTGGGCTGTAGGAACATAGGCAGAACCAGGACATTCAGAAAAGACATTATCACCCTTTACTCAGCACTCATTACATCACACCTGGACACTCTGTCCAGTTTTAGGACCCCATGCAGGGAAGACATCAATAAACTGGAGGGAGTTCAGGGGCAGCCACCATCATAGTGGTGGCTGAAGCACATGCCCAGTGAGAAGAGGCTGGGGGAATTGAGCTTGTTCATCCTGGAGCAGCAATGGGTTCAGAGACCTGACAGCAGCCTCCAGTGCTATGGTAGGGTCATTATGTTGACAGAGCTGGGCTCTTCACAGCAGTGTGGAACAGCAAGATGAGAGACAATGGACATAAATAGAAACAGGAGAAGTTGAGACTGGACATAAGGAGAAACTTTTTCACCATGAGGACAGTCAGGCAGTGGAACAAGTTTCCCAGAGAGGATGTGTAGTCTTCATTCTTGGAGGTTTTCAAGACCTCACTATATAAATTCTAGAGCAAGCTGGTCAGACATCATTGCTGACTCTGAGGCTCCTTCCAACCTGAATTACCCTGTATTTCTGCCATTCTAAGGGTAAGCCCACATCTGATAGCTCAGAAATATTATTCATTGCCCACAGGATCCCAGATAAAGTTTAGATCAAGAAAGGTGAGCTTGGGCAGTGGGCAACAAAAATGTACCAGGAATAATATAGTCTTATTAGAACATATTACTCACGATTAACCAGATAGGAATTGCTCATAACAGATATGATGGAATTAAAGAGAGTTGTGTTATTAGTAAAATCTTGGGAAATTAAGGATCTTGTATCGTGAAAGGTTAGTTTTGTCTGAATCAGAGGAAATTACTAAAGCAGTGTGAGGTTCATTGTTATATTAAACACAATTGGTAGCTGATCCTTTCCCAGTCAACAGTTACTGCAAAAACACCAGGGTATCTGTAAACATTTCCATTCCCTCTCTCCACCAGCAAGAATATTTCTGCAGTGTCATCATTTCCTTATATTGTGTTTTCAAGCTCAACAAGAAGTAGGTTCATGAGCATTTCTAAGCAAGTGTTGTCAAGTAGAATTAAACTCGTTAAATGGTAGATGTCTATAAAGAAGATGCCTGCTTTTGAACTACTTTTCCCAGCCACTTTCAGGTCTGATTTTCAACATCTCACGTAGGATGGGATTAATTGCACCCCTAAATGTGCCTACCTCACTCTAGGTGAGTTGTTCAACTGTAAATACCTGCCTCATGCATGATTTCATAAGGTCAGATGAATTTCACTTGAGGTGTTTTTCCTAGCAGCTGGAAAGTTTTGTGAAGGCTGCGTGGGGGGATGGAGGTGGGAGAAGGTGAAATGGTGGTAACACTAAACATAGGTGGACCTATATGTAGCCAAAGGCAAGACTTTTCTCCTAAATTTTGGGTGCCCTGCTTTGTCTCACACATGATGTCCAGCCTCAGGGTGACTCTGTCCAGCGCTGGCTTGCAATGGCTCTTTGCAAGTCTGTAAGCAACTGGGCAGTCCCAAAAGACAGACACTGTGCAGACACTGTCCCCAGCATGTGTCCTGGCTACATGCCAAATTTCCTCATTTTCAAAAACACGGGAAAATACAGTATTAAACCACTTCTGGCCCAAAAGGTGAACAAATGAAGACCTGAAAGGCACCTATAAAGACCTGATCACAGCAGTTCCAAGGCAACCTGACTGGAGCCCAGACAGTGGGTGCAGAGATTCCCCCCCCTCCCCCCCCCCCCCCCCAAAGCACTAGGTGATATAACTTAAGTTGAAAAGCAGGGTTCTTCAGCAGCCACAAATTGGTATCTCCAGATACCACAGAGCTGTGCTGTAGGAGCTCAGGGGTTCAGGCAACACTGCACTGCACTGAAGAAAGGCTCTGTTTCCCACTCTCTTCTCTGCTAAAAGAAATGTCGGGGAAAGTGCTTGCCTTACCTCATGAGAAAGCATTTACAAGGCAACAGTGGGTTTTCAGAGTTAAACCTGTGCTGCATTTGTGTGTGTGGCAGGGTTTTTGGTAGTGGGGGAGGGGGTTACAGTGGTGGCCCCTGTGAGAAGCTTCTCGAAGCTCCCCCAGCTCCAAGTCAGACCCGCCTCTGACCAAGGTCAGGCCAATTAGCAATGGTGGCTGCGCCTCTGTGATAACGTATTTAAGAAGGGGAACCTAGGAGGATGACTTGGAGTTGTGAGGAGGCGTTGCAAGTAAGACATCTATATGAACACTGAGGTCAGTGGAAGAAAGGAGGAGGAAGCAGGGGAGGTATGCTGGTGCACCCCCCACTGCAGCCCGCGGTGAGACAGCAGGATCACCCCACTGCCACCCGTGGAGATCACCAGTGGAGCAGATGCCAACCTGCGGACTGTAGAGGACCCCACACCGGAGAAGGTGATTGAGCCTGAAGAAGGCCAGGACTCTGTGAGAAGAAGCCCCTGCTGTTGTAGTTTGGTGCTGGGAGGATTGCAACACGTGGGGGTGACCCACTCTGGAACAGCTCAGGGAGAGCTGCAGCCTGTGGGAAGGACTTATGTCAGAGAAAGTTCATGGAGGACTGTCTCCCATGAGAGGGGAACCACACTGGAGCAGGAAAAGAATGCAAGGAGCCTCCACCTCCCACAGAGAAAGAAGAGGCAGGACTGACTACCCCCCATTCCTTGCCCCCTGTGCTGCTAGAGGGGGAGGAGGCAGAGAAATCAGGAGCAGTGTTGAGACCAGGAAGAAGGGAGAGGGGGGGGGGAAGGTGTTTTCAAGACATAGTAATGCACTGTCCTACTCTGTTACGTGTTGTTGTTAGTGTCTGAATTAAAATGCAGTTCTTCTTCTTCCCCTAATGAGTCTGTCTTTTGCCTGTGACCAAAACAGGTGAATCATCCCTTCCTGTCCTTACCTCAATTCCTGATCCTTTTTGTCTTCTCCTTCCCAGTGCTGGAGTGAGCACGTGTATGGTGCTTAGTCGCCCTCTGGGCTCAAACCATGACAAAAGTATGTTTTTACAAAGTTTCTGCACCTCTGCACCAAAGGTACTAGTGATAGTGTGCTAGAGAAGAATTTCAACAAAAGTGGATGTGGCATCATGAGCTCCTGAAGCTGGCCCTGCTAGTGGGGTGTAAATTCCCAATGCATACTAAACTACACATACTTCCCACTCTACTTGTATGCTGGTCCACCCCAGGAATCCAGACCATACACAGACCTCTGGGGTTAGCATACCCAAGTCTTTCCTTCCAGCTATCCAGAACAGGACGTGGCAGAAATGTGCTCTGACACCTCTCCACCCCCACACTTCATTTTCCTTCCCAAGGAAAAAAGCACTGAGGGGAGACATGGCTTTTGCTCAAGTCTCATCTTGGCACGGAGGCTGCATATGGCGGGAGGTGAATACATGCAGCTGCACCTGGGAGCTGGTAAATGTCCCAAGGTCTTGCAGTGCAGCACATGCAGGGCAACTCTGTACAGGCGGCTTGGCATGGAGTTCACATAAAGTTAAAAGGCAAATGCCAATTCTTACTCATTCTAGCAAGGATAAAAACAAACACAGAACTGTGATTTTTTGAAACAAGACTATAAAAAGAAAATTATTAAATGCATTAACCCACTAGTGAAAATACTTGTCTTATTGGCTCTTGAAGTTTCTTTTTATTCTTTTTATTCATAGAAATGTAGAAATGATTCCTACCTATTACAGCTCTCTTTGTTAACACATAATTCCTGGAACTGAGCAGTGGGATGTAACTCGGCATGTGGCTGTGGTCCCAACTACAAAGCATAATCTTCTTGACTAGGGGCTGCCTTACTAAATATCCCAATTCTCACTGTCTCATTGCAGCTTGGGGTAGCAGGGGGTTGTGGTATGGAAACAAATCCTTGCTGCTTTTCTCTGCCTTACCATTTAACTTTACCAAGACCCACTGTAACTTCCTGATCTACTTCTGAGTGGGCACAGAGATCCATGTGGGAGTGCTTTTCAGATGTCCTATGGATGAGGTAACTCCCCTCTTCAAGAGATCCCTTCGATTTAATTAAAGTAGATACAAAGGCACTGATAGGGTTACCTACCTGGCTCAGTTGTTGATTAGCTCTGCTGCTAAATTAGAATCTTATATTTTCTCAAACATGGAAGTTCTAATCTAATTCACTGGCTCAGCCTTTAGTATGGAACACAATATTTAGGAAACATGTATCTTGAAAATACTCCTTGCATCCGTGTCTTCGTAGTATAATTTTGTTCTTAATATACACAAAGTGTAACTGCTACCCAAACAGAAAACAAATTAACCATACAACTATGGTTCAGGCCTTTCTTGCTATTTGCAACACCATGGCTTGACAGAGCCATTTCTTTATCAAGAAAATGCAGAAAAGCAGAGTTTTAGAATCAGAATTGCCTATTACAGTGAAGGTTTTATTTTTACAAGATTTTGCACAACAAAACCAAACCCCTTCCTTTTATGAAGCCAAGAGATGTATCACATTAGGATGATTTCTTTAGTCATTTCTTACACTTTCCTAGAACAGAGATACAGTGAGAATTTATTAACACATTGAAACCAAACAAGTCAAGAAGCAGAAATAGTACAAATGATTACTACTTTAGGTTTTGATAAAATGTGTTTTAGAAACTGTTTAGAAACCAGAGAGAAGGCTATAATTAAGGAACAAACAGAATGAGTGCCACTGAATTTAATCTTGCTGGTATCAAAACAGAGGAAAGGCCTTTATGCATTACTATTGTTTAGAGCTGTAGAGTGTGGCTTTTTATAAACTAAAGGGAAGGCTGTTGAAAAAAATCCTATGTTGAAGTTGGAAAAAACAAAGTATGAAATAATAAGCAGAATACAGTTAAAAGAATAATTAAGAAAGCAAATAGAAATACTAAAAGTTGAATTTTCAAATATTCTTACCTTCAATAAAGGCTTTTCAAAAATACATTTTCTACAATTACTCAAAATAAACACACTCAGAAATGGTGGGGACCAATTAAGGAAATGATGCACTTGTTATAAAGAGCTGCCTGTGTTTTGCCTTGTGCATGAAAGAGAGAAGCAATCACAAAATCATGGCCAGTGAAAGGAGCAAAAAAGAGATCAGAAGGAGAGATGGCAGGCTGCAAAACTGGATGCTAAATGTTGTTCTCATGCAAAGTCCTGAAGCACTTTTGTAGAAGGGTTTATTGACCTTTCACTAGTCCCACAGGCAAAGTGAAATATTGGCCAGCTCTGTCTCTGCCAAAATGAAGCAAACACACTCCAGGTTTGGACTATTTATGGTCTTCCATCATCAGTCTACAGCAAAAAGAAACTTTATAATCACACAGCTAAATTAAATAAGAACAGAGCCACAACTTAACAACAATTTATGGTCAACAATTTTTCTGTTCATATCAGGGTGGCAATCATATTTTGCTTCTCTCAGTTCACTGCCATAACACTTCAGCTTGACAACCCCTGAGGCTCTCTGAGAGTCAGTGCAGTTACACCACAGTAAAACTAGAGAGGCACAAAGGAGACTCCAGACTTTCTTTTACTGACTGCTGGGGAAACTTAAAATAGCTGGTATCAAAAAAAAAATCCTTCTCTCCCTGTTGTAAGTATGAACTGTTGCCAGGATAAAAGCATAAGAAACTGTGGTTTTAAATTGAGTTTCTTCTGTGAAGTCTACAAGTGGTTCAGCAAGACAGACATTGAAATTACACTAGTCCAGCATGTTCTTACCCAAATCCTCATCCTGTGCACTACTCATTACTATGCTAGCACCTTTGCTATTCCCAGTAAAATGAATGGCAAAATTTCCATTCATGGAAAAGACCAAAGCTGCTTGTCAGAGAAGTCCTTCTCTTTCTCTATCCTATCTTCTCTTTCTCTATCCTACCTTCTTTCTCTATGCTTTCTCTGGTAAACTTTTGGGCTTTTGAGGACTATGATGGGTCCTGTAATGCCTGTTCCAGTAACACATCCAAGAAGTAAAACCACACAGTTTTGCAAGCTCCTTCTGCCATCCCAAAACATATTTCTTGCCTCCTTTTCCAAGTGGGGTTATGGTAGAAACATACAGGCTCAAAACACCACCAGAGAGTGAGGGCTTTACAGAGATGGGCACAAATCATTCTGAGGTTCTCTGGTCCTGAGTTGATGTCTGTAATGGAGCATTCTCAGATATCATAGAATCAGAGAATGACAGAATAGCAGGTTAGAAGGGACCTCAAGGATCATCTGGTCCAACATTTCTTGGCAAAAACACGGTCTAGACAAGATGGCCCAGCACCCTGTCCAGCTGAATCTTAAAAGTGTCCAATGTTGGGGAATACACCACTTCCCTGGGGAGATTATTCCAACAACTGCTTATTGTCATTGTGAAAAAGTTTCCTCTCATGTCCAACTAGAATCTCCCCAGGAGTAACTTCCACCCGTTACCCCTCTTTTCCATGTGACTTCTTGTAAAAAGGGAGTCTCCATCTTCTTTGTAGCCACACTTCAAATACTGGAACGTGGTGATAAGGTCTCCCCTAAGCCTTCTCTTCTCAAGGCTGAACAAAACCAATTCTCTCAGCCTTCCCTCATATGGAAGACTTCCCAATCCTTTGATCACCTTTGTGCCCTCCTCTGGACCCTCTCCAGCCTGTCCACAGCATTTCTGTATAGCAGGGACCAAAACTGAACACAGTATTGCAGGTGTGACCTGACAAGCACTGAGTAGAGTGGGATAATGACTTCTTTCTCTCTGTTGGTGATGCCCTTGTTGATGCAGCCCAGCATCCTGTTGGCTTTCTTTGCTGCTGCAGCACACTGTTCACTCATATTGAGCTTGTTGTCCACCAGGACCCCCAGATCCCTCTCCACAGAGCTGCTCCCCAGATGGGTAGATCCCAGCCTGTGTTGCACTCTTGGATTATGTTTTTCCAGATGCAAAACCTTATACTCGTCCTTGTTGAACTTCTTAAGGTTCTTGTTAGCCCACTCTTCCAGCCTATCCAGGTCTTCCTTCAGGGTGGCTCTCCCTTCTGAAGCGTCCACTTCTCCACTCAGTTTGGTATTGTCAGCAAAATTCATCAGGGTACACTTGATCCCATCATCCAGATCACTTATGAAGGTATTATACAGCATTGGGCCCAATATCCATCCCTGTGAGATCCCACTTGTGACAGGTTGCCAGTTTGAAAAAGAGCTATTTACCACCACCCTCTAGGTGTCTCTGTCAGCCAGTTCTGAACCCACTGCACAGACCACTTGTCTAGACCGTAACACATCAGTTTCTCTAAGAGGAGGCTGTGGGGAACCATATAGAAAGCCTTGGAGAAATCCAGGTAGACGATGTCCACTGTTCGCCCCACATCAGTCAAGCAGGTTACTTTGTTGTAGAAAGCAATCAGTGTTTTGTCCAGTTTTGTCAAGTACAATTTGTCCTTAGTGAAGCCATGTTGGCTTTTCCCAACCACATGCTTCATTTGACTTGTGTTAGCCCCCAGGAGGATTCGTTCCATAACTGATGGGCCTATAATTTCCTAGACCTCCTTTAAGACCTTCTTATAGATGGGGGTGACTTTAGCCTTCTCCCACTCTTCTGGGGCACCCCTGATCTCCATGACTTCTCGAAGATTATGGAGAGCAGCCTCACAACGACATCAGCTAGCTCACCACTCTCAGGTGGGTAACATCAGGGCCCATCAATTTGCAGGGGTCAAGCTCCTGTAATAGTTCACATACCAACTCTTCCTTCACTGATGGTGACAATATCTTCAGAGAGTATCTAAAAGATTTGCTGGGGATGATCTGACATCATCAACTGTCTGGCAAAAGAGAGTACTTTAAACATCTAAGAACAGATAGGCACATGTCATAAGAAATCCTGTCAAATCAAAGCTCTAGGCTGATCCAAAAAATTGGATACAAAATTATCAACTCAGTGAAATGGTAGTGCTATGGATCCAAACACAGATGGTGAGGATTTCTATAGATGATCCATGTTTTGTCTCATTCAGGATGTTAATTTGGTCCTAATCCTGCAATTATTAGCTATATAAGGAAACTAATAATCTGGGAAAGAAATTCTTATACTGCTACTAGATTGCTCCTATGTATTAGGGTAGAAGGATCTAAATCCGTACTGTCTTTTGGTGCAGTGGAGGTACATAGGAAAAGTCATGAAAACTTTTGACAACAAAGCAGAAATTGGTTGTCATAAATAAAGTAACTTTTGCCAGTAAGACTAATGAGTGGTATCTGAAAGATGGGTTTCCCGTCTGGAGACCTGCAGCATATACACCTTCACATCTAAATCAGGTCTGTAATGGTTTACAGCAAATGTTCATAGAGAGATGTGCTGAGTCTATGTCACATGTTTTTCTCGGGACCATACACAGGTGGTTCTGGGATCTCAAAGAAATCAAATATCTCAAAGAGTTGTGATCAGCAGCTCAATGTCCAAGTGGAGAGCACTGATGAGTGGCATTCCTGAGCGGTTGGTATTGGGACCAACGCTGTTTAACATCTTTGTTGGTGACATGGACAGTGGGATTGAGTGCACCCTCAGCAAGTTTGTCGACAACACCAAGCTGTGTGGTGCGGTCAACACCCTGGAGGGAAGGGATGTGTCATCCAGAGGGACCTGGGCCCATACAAACCTCATGAAGTTCAACAAGGCCACATGCAAGGTCCTGCACATGGGTTGGGGCAATCCCAAGCACAATTACAAGCTGGGCAATGAGTAGATTGAGAGCAGCCCTGCAGAGAAGGACTTGGGGGTATTGGTGGATCAAAAGCTGACTCTAAGCCAGCAATGTGCGCTCACAGCCCAGAAAGCCAACCATATCCTGGGCTGCATAAAGAGAAGTGTGGCCAGCAGGTCCATGCCGTCCCAGAGGGCAACTGAGAACTACACAGCCACATGAGTCCTTCCAACAGGCCAAGACTTTCCCGAGCTGCTCCAATGTGGGTCCCTCCCACATGTTGCCATCCTCCCAGCATCGAACTACAACAGCGGGGACTTCTTCCCACAGAGTCCTGGCCTTCTTCAGGCGCAGTCACCTGATCTGGTGTGGGGTCCTTCATAGGCTGCATGTGGGTCATTGCTGCACCAGTGACCTCCATGGGTGGCAGTGGGGCAGCCCTGTCATCTCACCATGGGCTTCAGGGGGGTCTCTTCACCGGCATACCTCACTCCTTCCTCCTCCTTTCTTCCACTGACCTCCACATTTGCATAGGCGTCCTCACAACACTTCCTCACAACTCCAACTCTTCCTCCTAGGTTCCCCTTCTTAAGTATGCTATCATCACAGAGGAACATCCACCATTGCTAATTGGCTTGGCCTTGGCCAGAGTGGATTTGACTTGGAACCTTCAAGAAGCTTCTCACAGGGGCCACTATTGTAGCCCTCTCCCGTACTACCAAAACCCCACCACCACACACACACAAACCCAGCACACATGTCAAGGGAGGTGATTCTCCCCCTCTACTCTGCTCTCGTGAGACCCCACCTGGAGTACTGTGTTCATCTCTGGAGACTCCAACATCAGAAGGACATGGACCTGCTCAAGTAAGATCAGAGAAGGTCACAAAAATTATCAAGGGGCTGGAGCACCTCCCCTAAGAGGACAGGCTGAGAGAGTTGGGGTTGTTCAGCCTGGAGAAGGCTCTGGGGAGACCTTATAGCAGCCTTCCAGTACCTAAAGGGGGCCTACAGGAAAGACGGGGAGGGACTCTTTATCCGGGAGTGTAGGGATAGGATGAGAGGTAACATTTTTAAACCGAAAGAGGGTAGATTTAAATTAGACATCAGGAAGAAATTCTTTACTGTGAGGGTGGTGAGACACTGCAACAGGTTGCCCAGAGAAGTTGTGGCTGCCCCTCCCTGGAAGTGTTCAAGACCGGGTTGGATGGGGCTTTGAGCAACCTGGTCTAGTGGAAGGTGTCCCTGCCCATGGCAGAGGGGTTGGAACTGGATGATCTTTAAGGTTCCTTCCAACCTAAACCATTCTATGAGTCTATGATTCTATGATTCTATGATCTGTGTATGTACATTAATTTGTGTAACTCTTATAGACCAAACACAAAACTTCAGCCATTTAGTCACATTTCTTGGTTTTGTTTTGATAATATCCATTGCTTTGTATAAAGATTTCTGAAAAGAACATGTTTTTTTTAAATAAAAAACAAGTATATAAGAAAAACATATTGTCCATAATTCTTTATGTTGTTCTGTGTTTTTATTAATACAGAGAAATATAATAAATTGCTACTGATTCGGTAACTTTGAATTACCCATTACTTTTACCACCTATAGAAAACATTTGCCTTAGTGGAGATTGGGACTAGATTTTCCCTCTGATACAGCTGGAAGGATAGGGTTTGGGTTTTGGGTGTTCGGGAGTTTTTTGGTTTATTATTTAGTAGGGAGAAAGGGGAATCTGGGATCTTTCTACCTCAGTACTAGACAGGTACCTACAATTTTTGTTCTTACAATGACAAAATTAAATCTACAAGCCAGCAGCAGCCTTCTGAAATTGCTAACTCTTTGTCACTTACCATGTCTCTGAAAAATGGTCCTTTGCAGACCATGGTATAAATTCATGTACACAAGATAGTGATTTATAGAGTAAGGATGGAGTTCATTTTATCCCATTTGAGTGATCTCAAAGTGCAAAGTCATTATCTAGGGTCACCCTAAGTGTCTCCATGGTCACTATAATCAATAGCAAGAGACACTTGAGGGAGTGAATCTCACCATCTTCCAGAGCTTCTTTATGAAAGGCCACAACACCCTGCAGAGCTTCTTACCTCTCCATAACAGCCAAAGCAAGGAATAGGTTCAGCCGTGCCAAGGTGTCTCTTAAAATTAATAAATGGATCATTTCACATCTCTAATCCAGAAAACTCAGAAAACTCCAGAAAATTGTGTTGCGGACAGACTTTTTTATTAATCTTTTTGTTTGTTGGCCCAATTTACTCTTTCCCTTTTGGAAAACCAGTAGGAATTAAAAGGTAGGAAAAAAACTTAAAGAAAAGAATTGCAATACTTGAGAGGTTTTCTGGTAGCTGTACCACCTGTACCAAAACTGCCCATGCCACTGGGAAGTCCTCTAGATGTTGCTGAGGTCTTCATTGCATAAAGATCTATAAAACACACATTTAGATATGAAATACAGCAACAGTTCTAAAAAAATCAGAGTGAAATTAGTCAAATGTCCCCAGGTTGTCCTGCACAATCACATGTCTTGCCTGTCAGACCAGAACTGGAGGCAGACGTATGGCACGACTCTAAACAAAGCAACAAACAGAAGCTCTGCCAAATCCATGCTGCCATTCCAAGGCCATGAATTCAATCAGCCCTTTGCATCAATTGTTTTCTCTTGGGTCAGTGCATGACATGTCACACTGCATGCAAGGAGCTGGGATAAGACCCTGTCACTCTATTGTCTTGGCCTCTTCTGAAGAATCTCATTACGAACCTGAAGAGCTCAGCTAATGGAGTTTAAAGTGACAGAGTCTTTTATAGTGCAATAAAACCTTTTAAGATGTACTTCAGGGGTTTCTAATTCTCTCAGCAGCACAGTAAATATAATGAACGTAAAAATTATCCTTGCAGATGTTGTCGTGTCAGTAACAATAAAAAAATCTCAGCATGGCACAGGACTAAAATAGCATCTGGGATTTTGATTCACTCAATTTAATCACACAGTGTTTGAGCATTTACGGTTTTATAGTTTTTGTTTATTGATTTACAGTATTTTAATAAGATTACTGTGAAAACATATATGCTGAACTGGTACTTATATGGGACATATACCAATGCCCATCACTTCCCTCACTGCTTTCTACAGAGTGCTAATTTGCAGCCCTCTGGAGCTCACAGGAAGATTTAACATTAAACAGCCTGCTGCCTAGTAAGAGGGGAAGGAGATGACTAATAACTATTTCCCAAGCCCATCAAAAGACCATGAAGCCTTCTAAGACTTTGCAATAAAGGAAAATAAAAAATACAGAATGAATCCATTTATATTTCTGCTGATTTAAAACCGAGTGGGGAAGTATTAGCAAAGCAACATGCTGATCTATCGGTCACTGCTCAGGTAATTTCCAAAGCATTCTGAGTATAAAAGTCATTTGTTGCTTTGTGGCCTACACAAAAGTGCCAGTAGTTTCAAATTTGTGAGCAAGAGGCCACAGAGAAACAACTCTTCCCATATCCATGCACCTGAGCACGCACACTCATACAGTGGGAGGCTTGTCATGTGTAAGTTTTGTCATCTAAAAATTAGGTATCTCAGTTAGCCAGCTGCCCATGGTTGGGGAGCAGTTCACATATCAGTGACCAAAAAAATGCCACCCAAATCTCATATAAAGGTACCCCTGCCTCTCTCTCTTGTTCTCTCCATGCCCTTAGCATCTCCACTGGCTCTAGCAGGAGCCCAGCCATTGTCTGAGGTTATTCTTCACTTTTACACGGCTAACATTGGGGGAAATGAATTTCAACTTTGGGTAGTAAAGAGGCGAAAAGCTGAGCAGATATGAAGAGTGAACTACTCTATAGACTTCTGCAAATGTACTCCCTCCACTTGGTGATCAGACGAAAGTGGTACAGGTACCCATTTTCTGCAAGTGAACAGAAGGTCTGGCCTCAGGAAATGTCATGCTGCTGCCTTTTCTGAAAGCCACATTTAGTAACCCAAGGTTTCCCACATGATATATGAAATAAGTACTCAGGATGGTCTGTGGCCTTGCATGGTCCAGGACACCACAGCTAGGGCTGTGCTCACCACCAGCACCACTGCTGTTCCCAGTCTCCGTCAAAATCATTCTTGAGAATTATTGCATTAAAGACAGGTGGAAAAAAGGCTGCTGCGATGATTATTTAATTTCTGAACATATGCAAATGACTTTGTCAACTTCACCCATGGGAATACTTTTTCAGCTGGAGTCTCAGATACCTCTTCTCATAAAACAAGATACCTCTTGTCATAAAAGTCTCAGATACCTCTCGTTATCATAAAACAGACACTGTGACAGCCAAGGTTTTCCAGAAGGCTTGCCAGCCCTTGCCCCGTGATTCAAATTCCAGAGCACAACAACCCTTTTCCTCTCAGCAGCTCCCACCACACAAGCCACACAACCCCCACCTCACACTGATGGTAAGGCTGACTCCAAGGTGCTGTTAATCGATGTAACTCCATGGCAAATACAGTGACTGCTTCCAGCTTGACAAGCAGTCAGATTAACACTGTGCTTGGTAAAGGCAGGGAAGATGCTGGAACAAAGAAAGACTTTGGCATTAATCTTTAGCAAGAGATATTTTTAATTAGAGTGAACGGTCATTTCCTACATTACTGGAAATATTTGCTTTCTTCCTTCCAACATGCTTGGCCAGATAGCAGCTCTGAGTCAGACTTCTGGTTATATACCATTTTCCTTTACATCTCTCAGGTGACCCAGAACGTATTACCATGGCAGGCTGAAATTTCCCTGCCACTGCTTGATCTGGTACTCCTTCAGCTGTGAGGGGGCATGAGGCATAACCTCTCTCCTCTTTGTAATGGTTAATGCTCACTTCATGCTCTAACGTGTCTGGCCTCAGAGTTTGCTGAATGTGGTTGGAGATATTAGACAAAATCAAGTTTCCTCTCTCTGCAATGAATGCGAATCTGGAGTAGTATTTTTTTTCTTACGCTGGTTTAGAATAGTCAACAGCAATAGCAAAGTGTTTTTCACTCCTTCCCAGATTAAATCTGTATGCTTTCTTTATTTTCCACTTTCTAAGGAAGGTTTGCTAGCAATATCAGCTGATCCAGTTTGGTATCACTTGATGAATCAAGAACATTATTACTAATATCCCAACTGCCAGAGAAGCAGAATATAACTTTGTATGCTCTCCTCTGGGGTTTTAATCTATTCAGACAGGAACTCTTTAGTTGATAATTCAGTAGCATCAGACTTTTCACTTTAGAGGCAATGATTCACTCTCACATTTTATTTATTTCTGTCATATAACAAACAACAGTTCATTTGTATGCTGCTCTGTGTAGGTAACATAACTAAACAACCACTTTGGTGAGAAGAGAAAGCAGGCATGTCAAGGAAGACAAGAAAGTGGGGAGTATTTAGGTTTTTATCATTCATATTTTTCTATTTAAAAATGTCAATTCCTTTACTGTAAAAAGGGAAACAAAAAGAAATGTCAGCTATTACTATGAGGAAAGCATAACTTACTTCAATCATGAGTTTCGCCACTATTTCTTAGTCAGAGCATCCCATGAACAATAAATTTTGGTATCTACTGACATTAGCAATAAAGGCCACCCCAGGCAGAGCATTTATTTCAGTCAAACATTATGTATTCTTAAGCTGCCAAACATGAGATCTGAGAGAAACAGCAGCTGGGACATTAATGACAGCTACATACTGATATATCACAATAAGCTTCTCAATAAAATTTTTAAATATATTTCAAAATCATTGAAATCATTATTATGCTGAGTGGGCCTTGTATTTTCCTATAATAGTTCTATATTGAAAGATCTTACAATTCAGCAAAGGAAATGAATTAGTGGATGCAAACATCTGGGTCCTTTTTATTAAAAAACCCAAAACAATACTCCTGAGGAGTTTGATCCCTGAAAGAGAATTACTTTTTATAGTAAGAAAGCACTGTTACTTTTTTTTTTTTTTTTGGCATTACATAAACAAATACTTAGCCTCCTGCATACCATTTCTAAATACATAGTTGCTTTGATGTCTCAGTGCTGGGACCTAAATTATTTGCTGATTCATACCCTGTCAAATCAATGCAGCAATTGCACGTAAACTATTACATTTCAAAGCCTTGTCTATCCCAGTCTTGCAAGCTCAGCTCTATGTTAATGTAAGAAAATTATGTTGTACTCTGGATAGTCTCTTACTTATTCTAAACTATATCACCCCATGATTCCCAAGGCCAGGGGGCACATTCCTGCTCACTGTTCTCCTTGGGGTGGAATTCTGATCTGAACTGTGCTTCTAAGAGCACTTCACCATAGAAATATTTTGATTTTCTTGTTCTTTTTTTAGTTAATAAGGGGAATAGGTGCTGCTTTCTTTGGGGTTTTAATGTAGCAATCTTTTAAAAAATGGAATTTGAGAATTAAGTGTCATGTAGTAACAGCTCTGGTGAGATACTCACAATCAGCCCACCATCCCCAACATTTCCTTGAAGGAGCCTGCGAAACACCAGCCTCCAGAGTGCTGCACAAGGACAGCGCTGGGGTGTGCTGAACAGCTCTTGTGACCTGGCACAGCTCAGCACTAGGCGATCCATGGGATATTAAATGACATCAATGGAAGGAAGACACATCAATGAATTCAGGAAAGAAGTCTCAGTAAGAATTACTAAATCTGACTTTTTACTCCTCCTTGGTGAAGTTACACAATTGTCATTCACAGCCCGATAAAAAGAATCCCTACTTATTTCGTTTTCATTGGGGGATAATTGTCATCACTTTTTGATTAAATTTCCTTGAAAATCCATTTATATCTCACAGGGCAGAAGGAAAATGTTTTATGTAATACCTATAGTTGGTCAAGTCACATCAGAAGATGCAAAGAAAGTGCTAATTCTTCAAAAGCAACATTTGGCACAGGAATACATCAAGCTCTGATTAAATATCACTGGGAGAGGTTTCTTTCTCTCTGTTAGTGCTGTTCTAGACTGTATGTATAATTAAATATTCATTGTGTGAGAGAGACAGAAATACAGTAATTGATAGATAGCCAGAGAGGCTGCTCCCAAAGCCCAATGGCTAGAACAGTCATTTTGGATGTTGGAAGCCTTAATCCCAGAGGCCAACTCCAGCTCTGTCAGAGATTTTTTTCTGCAGACATCACACGTAAGGGAAAAGTGTGCATTGTATATAGCAAAATGCACTTTCAGATTATTTTGTTTCCTCCCTTAATATGTCACTCCAATATTCCACCTTAACCTAAATCCAGCACAAAGCTTCCCATCTCTTTTAACAGTGTGTGGCACTTTGGGGGCAATTAGCTTAAAAATCAATTAAAATTATTTTTTGTAGGATTTCTGTAGAGAAAATATACCATCTACATATATTTTTAGCCAAATGATGACTTTTCGTTCACCTGTTCAATCATGATATGGATGGATTTCAGAATCATAAAATATTGATGTGGAAAACAGAGGTGGCCACCGTGAAATACATTTCATTTACTATCTGAAAACCACTCACATATTCTTAAGGACTCTGTGTTATTGACAAATTTATAAATAGCTGTCATTTTAACATGCCAGGTTAAAAAAATGCTATTGCTATTATTACACACATTTATAATGTTTCTGGGGAGCGTAATCAGGATAATTATGACTCTCATTTTTCCTTCTTCCTGGCTGCCTGCAGTAACTGGTGGGTTGTTTCATTGTATTTTTGGTATATTTCAGAAAGCAGTGAAACAGTTAAATACCATTGCTGTACCCCAACATGTAGCAGAAATGAACCATTACTAGTGACCAAAAGATGAGGGCAGGGGGAAGGACCAGCCTCTTTCCAGCAGCAGAAGAAAAAGCATCATTCTTTCCACTCCTCGTGCAAGCTCAGGTCTATCCAGAAATATTCCTGTGCACACATGGTGGAAGGAAATTGGGCAGAAGCTGTGAAAGCAGATGGAGTTGCCACCACTGAGCCTGGCAAAGCCTCTGGGCTGAGCTCAGGTGCACTGATACCACTGTCTAGCCCTGGCAGTGATCAGGATGCTGCTAAACTCTCTTCCCCTCGTTACCCAAGTGCCATCTCAAACTTCTCACTTAAACAGTTAAATTCCTTCAAATCTTTGCTTAAAGAGTTGGTTTGATCTGATTAGTTGAATCTGTTTTAATATGTGAAAGATATCTATCCACACATATACACCCATCCCTACTCAAAGATGTGTATATACATGTCTATATATGCATATATAGAGAGCAATATTTAAATATATACACAATTAAAATAAATTCACACATATATATATATAGCCTCTTGCTATCAGCTAAAAAGGGAAGAAAAGAGAGGAGAGAAGAAAGAAAATGAGAGAGAGAAAGAGGAAAAAAATAAGGGAAGACAGGCAGGTAGACTGGCAAGGACGAAGGAAGGTAGGCAGGGAGGAGAGAAGTAAGGATAGAAGGAAAATATGAGATCCAAAACCTACTGGTCATGTATTTTGTCTCTGAACTGTCTGGCACCAGGTGTTTTCACAGAAAAGCACGTGCTCTTTGAGGTACCAGAACATGAGACCATATGAGCCCTTTCTTCAATAGATAACAATCTATCCTCTAATTTTTAAACGTGTGGTTTAATTTCCACAGCACTTGATTAAAATAGCCTTTCACATGCTTTGCTGTGCTTAGTATACAAACTCGACATATTCTCAATAGGACTATAAATGGCAAATCCTTTTTTTTAACTGAAAGCACGAAAGCAGAAGAAATCTTTGCATGTGAAATGCCACAAATTATTGTGCTTTACTATCTTGAACTAAAAAACCACCAAAGACTGAAGCAGAAGGAGAATAATAGCATTATATAAATGTAAGTGGTGTCTTGAATCTCAGAAGGCTCCGTATAGTTTACACAACACACCTTGCAGCCTGTGTACCTCAGAGGAATTAAATCATATTCTATTTCCACGAAACAGAATAGGGAGTTGCAGACAAGATTATTTTTCAATGAAGTAGGGATCTTTTCCTTGGGGTATATTAAAAAACCCAGTGATGAGCAATATGATTTTATTCTTCTGAACATGATATTAAACAGACCAAAATATACAAAGTAATAGACTAAAAAAAAAAATTTTAAAAAAACCCAACTTTGTTCTAAAGCACCTAGTGTTCATATGCACACAACCAACACAAGCAATGAAGCAGAAAGTTAAATCACTTAACAGTACCTGCATTATGCTCTTTCACCCACAGGTCCTCACCTAACTATCATTATGAGTATCACTTCTAACAGACTACACACTGGTCCACATAAATCTATGCACAACTCAGGGCTGTCTGCAGCTGAGGAAGGGTGCAAATGGTATAATTTTGGGAGGAGCTAAGCTAATTCACAGAAAGAAACAGCCTCTATTTTCATGCCTATTTATGTATACCCCTCATATATTTGCAGAATGGTAAATGTATTTACAAAGGAAAATCTCCAGTGAAATTTTTCATACTCTTTTGCTTATTAATGACTTTGAAAAAAGTACCTGTTCATCATTAAAAAAAAAAAAAAAAAGTAAATGCATGCTGTACATTAACACATCCTGAGTATACTCAGGATATTCCAGTCTGGCAATTTTTGTGTAATGGCTCCACATTTTTAAGAGATATTAATCAAAAAATAAAAGTGAACAGATAAAATAATTTCAGGGAGAGAGAGACACATTTCAAACCCCTTTCTTAGTAGAAAATCATGAATAGAAATGAAAAATTCAAAGGCCCTGGAAGCTAGACCAGTCTGGAATTTCACACAGAGAAGCTATAAAGAACCATAAATCCTGCTTTATTTTAAATACATTTTAACTCTTCAATAGAGAGTTGTTATCATCAGCACATGATAATAGAAAAAGCATCTTACAAAAGAAAAGTAAACCTCTATCTATTATTTTTTTAATTATTTCCCTTGTAATGTAATACAACTGTGTTGTGGAGGATATGAAAAATGTTACATATAATCTTATATATTATTACAGGAGAGGAAGTGAGGAGGAATCCCTTGGGAGTTGCTTAAGAATTTTCTTATGCCTTTTGTCTTCCAGTCTAAGCTCTGTGGATTTAGTCTAGACTAAAAGACTCCCAGCTTGCTTGCTCCAAAAAAAACAACTCAGGTCTTGGTAGTACTGGAGAACAGTGGTAGATTTTAAACTAAGGGACTGGCAGGCAATCTAGAGGGAACAAAATGCTACTGAGACTTTGTGGAATTTCATCAAAAAAGAGGTTTTTATTTTTCCTTTAGACAGGCTTTAATAGATTTGGTGTCAGTAGGAAGCATGTGCCATCTCTCCTACTGTCTAAGTAATTATACAGAACTATTAAGATATTAAATACTTCAGCATTTGGAGAAAAGAAGTTAGGTTGTTTATTTTCATTGTGAAAAATTGGAAGGAGTGTGAGGTATCACTTACTTTCTTAGCTGAGATGGCTAACTAACAGATGGCTCAGTGTAGGAGAGGTGAAAAATACACTGAATTACTTGCTCATGCTGAAAAAGGAAGCTTTCATCAGAGCAAGGCACTGATCCTGGACTTTGCTATGTCATGATCTAATCCTTCACCTTCACTGCTTCATAAAAAACTTTGCACCTTCTGTGGTACTTAAAATGAATGAGTTTACTACTAAAATTTTACATTTCTTATACAGTTTTCTTACTGCACCGGAGGTCTAGGTATGACAGTTTAACCTTGGAGGAAATGCTGCATAATGAGTTGATACAAAATAATTTCAGTGCCAGCTATCACCTTGTTGCCTGGCTGAAGGCACAGAAAGGAAAACAGATCTTGGGACTCTGGTGCTGGACTATCATCCAAGAGACACATGTTGAAATGCCAGATATTTCTACTGTCTTTGTGATTTCTGGCAAGCCAGGTAATTCTTCTGTACCTTAGTCATTCATCTGCTAAATGGAAATCTGTTTAAAGTGTGCTCATGTGAGAACGGAAACCATCTCTTTCTTCCACATTCAGATGCCTGAAATTTCATCCACATCCATTCACCCATCTGTCCTGTGTTCCCTATTGGCAACTGACACCAAGCCCATGGGATGCTCTAGGCTTGGGGTGGAAGTAAGGCTGTGGGCAGTGAGCAGCATGCCTGACACAGTGGACCTACAAGTACATCTTGAGCTGCTGCTCATCTATTTCACTATACACACAAAACAGAATTTCAGTTCTATACAGTTGTGTCACATGTATATTTGGGTACAGATGAAATGTGAAATCTGCCCAGAAAGCAGCCATTTTCTCCTCACAACAGTGCTCTATGTAGGAAAAAGCAAAATATATATTGTTCTGCATCAAACATGGTTTCTTCTCAAAAATAAGAACATCTCAGTTGTATTTTCTTGAACTTCTCTCTGTTTCCTCAGCTTCCTTTCTATAACAATGATCCAAATTTTTCTGTCAGGGTAATTAGACTAACCTAGTTAGTGGTCAGCACTTTCTTTTCAATTCATCTGCAAGCTGCAAAATGAGCAGTTTGTCAAAATGCAGGGAAATTCATATCCAGGTGGCAGAGGAAGCCAAGCCTGAACATGTCATGTACATTTAAATGTGCACTCAAGCAGTGACATGGAAATCAGTAAAGCAGCTACTAATGATCTGGTTCCATTAACAAATGCTCATTTGGATGGTAAGTGACCTGAGACAGAGAGGAAATGCAATTTTGGCTGCCAATACAATAAAAAATGGCTGCTATTAGTGCTATATAGGGGTTATAATCAATTATACCTTTTATTGGCACAATTCAGCTAGACTGTAACCAATTAAACCTCTGTTTTGAATAAAGAAAGGAGTATAGTGGGTTTTACAAAACTACCTCATGTACAATTCCTTTAGTTTATGTTATTAACATCACCTTGGTTACTGGGTTGATGGAACTTATTCCTGACATAATGTTTCAGCTTTTGCCTTATTATCCTAAAGTTTTCCAAAACACTTTTACCAGGAGAGGAAGTATCTCTCTTCTGGACATTAAATTAAACTTGGTTCACATAACACAACACAATCACTCTAGCCAATAACTAGAACATAACCTGATTCTGCCACCTTACTTTATACTGAGTAGGAACTTATTCCTTAAATAGTAATCTACTGCAGCCTACAGATGCTTACAAATATCTGTTATGAAATTTGTTATGATTTAAAATGTATTTTTTTCAGTAACATCTATTAACCAGAAAGCTGAAGCTCATTATGCTACACACTGCAGAAATTCATAGAAAATTATCCATTTCTCCAAAGAGCTTTAAGTCTTAAAGAAACATAACCATACAAAAGGTTACTATCTCTATCACAACAGTACCACTTTGTCCTTTTTGGACACCAGTCTTAGAAAGGACAGATCCACTGAACGATCCCCTTGAAATCAGCTGAAATCACTGTGTCAAGAAGGCAAAGTATATTTGGCCCAAAGTTTAAATAAGCAAAAATTTACAAATAACCTTTAATTCTCAGCCCTAATATGTTCTTCAGATCTCTCTGACAGACCTGAAAGCAGAGTCAGATTTTAAGTAAAGACTGAATTCTCTGTTTCTAGCTGGTTTTGGAATTGTATCAGTCCTCATCCTTAGGCATTGCAATCATGTACAAAGATATGACTATTTTATTTGTGAGTATCTTTTTCAGTAACAAGCCTTTTTATAACTGGAGGAATAAAGGGAGCTGTTGAATATAGTTAGAAAATAATGTGTGTTGCATGCATAATGACTATGGGATGGGCAACTGAGGAGCAGGTGGTTGAAGTTGGAGTGGAGTGTGTTGGGAGGATCAAGAAGGATGGATGAAAACAGAGGCATTCAGAAGCAGGAAAGTGGGGCTGGAGATAGGAGAAGAGTGAGCACAGGAAAACCAGTAAAGAGGTTTAATCACAGGCCTCTAAGGAAGATATGTAGTTGAGACTGAGTGAACTTGCAAGCAAATCAGAGGACCTTTCCCTCCCGTGATCTTCTCACTTGTACTTTTGAAGCAATGAGTAGTTTAGAAGCACAGGTGAGTGCAGTGAAAGCATGAGGAGACAGCAGGACTAAGCTAGGTCCCCTTGAAGGCCTAGCCTTGTAGGTGCATCCATCTTGATGAGAGTGCTAAGGCTCGTGCAGCACTCTGCTTTTCACTGATATTAAATCAGAGCATACTCTACCAGGTCACACTGAATGTATAACAACTTTGAATGGTAAAGATTTTAATGAGTGCCCCAACATAGTGCATTAAGGAACATCAAGAAGAAACAACAGTTCTGCATCACCTGCACACACACAGTAACCTCAGCAGGCTTTGGACCAAGCCTTTGGGAGGAGCCACTGTTTATCCTTACTGTTGTCAACCAGCCAAGTCGTCAGGGTGTTTTCACCTGTCCCTTTTACTAGTAAAGGCACTTCTATATTAAATATTTTATTCAAGACTGATTTCTGGAAGGACCCCAGACTCCAGCACTTGAGGAGATTACCATCTGAATGGCTCACTAGAGTCCCAGTTTGAAGAATTTTTAGCTGTAGTCAGAAGGTTGCACATTCATATTTACCCTCACTGGTGTAAATTTCCATCTACAATACTATTCCCACACATCTTTGTCATGGTTTCTAGGGATTGGGAGTCAGTCGCTCAAAAAGAAAATATCCATTAAAATATTTTCCTACCCTGTAACTCCTCCTGCAAAAGTAAGCACAAGCTAAAAGAGTCAAGCTACATTTTCATCTTGTGCTCAATTTGATTTTCAGTACTCACCACTAATGAAATATCTAAAAGTGATTTATTGGAACATACCAGCTATATTTAAGCAGCAGCCAAAACAATTACATTTAATTAAAATTAAGGTCAAAGAAACACAATAAACTAATGTGACACTTCAGACATCAGCCTGGAATAGATGTTATGTTGGTTGATTATCAATTAGGTACAGTAAACACAAATGTGTTCAGCAGGCAATTCTCAGTGAAACCAGTTCAGGCAAGCAAACAAGTGTGTCTGAAAATTTTCTCACTTTCTCTGGATTCAAAATCATCCTGCACACTTGCTGTTCTTTCTATCCTTAACCTGCTTCAGTGATTTATTCTTCTTCCTTGAGGAAAAAGTATTCTGCCAGAAGCTCTCACTGGAGAGCCAGAGAAATGCAAAATTTTGAGGGAAGGGGTTTAGTTTTTATTGTGTTGTTTCATCTCTTCACCTTGAAAGCGCAAAAACTCTTCTCATCAGAAGCCTTAGGCTAAATGGGCTGTGAGAAGTGTTTGAGCATCTTCTACGTGGCTGCATATCAGTAAGCTTGGAAAAAGGGTTTACTATGAAAATGGTTAGTTGCTTAGTCCTTTCTGTAGCAAAGATTACACAATTGTGATTTTCTCTGTGTTTGTTTTCAGCATAAGCTATTGTTTATGAAGTTATCTTTTAAAACAGCGCACTTTCACACTGTATATTTATTTTACGAGACAAATACCTTTGGCAGTTTTCTTCTAAACTTGTTGATGATCAGAAGGAAAGGGTGCTGTATAAATACAATACTGCTTTGAGTGTCCCCTGACAATGGGGATTCTATCATGTCCAAAATTCCTTCAAGTCCCTCACGTCTGAAGTCAAGACAGTAATCTGACAGTGGTGTAAATGGATGCAGGATGTGGCCTTCGGTCTCCCTGGATGTTTTGTTTCCCACAGCTCTAACAAAGAAACAAACAGAAGCTATGCCAAATACCTCTTTTGCTTCCCACTTGTAAAAATAACTGTGGAAATAATACAGAAATAAGTTCCTCTGTAGCCTCTGTCTGTCTGGCAGGGACACAGTAAGCACACCGGCATCATCCAGTGGAGCACACTGCAGAGACCCTCACACTCACAGTAAGTTGTTTGGGTGCATCCACACACTACAGTGTGCACGCTATGTAGCCATAGAAGCTGATATGACAAGACCATTGTTCCTACTCAGCTGAAACCTTCCCCCCCAGCTCACCAATTCCCACTGTAACTTCTAGCCCAGGTGCAACAGTGCTCATGCAGCACGAGTACAAGTGATGCTGTTCTGGGGATCTCTGTGCAGCCAACAGACGCCCACACAGCCCCAGCACAGTGGATTTCTGATCTCTGCTGGGGCCTCCTGGTGATGCCTCAGTCTAAATAGCAATGTGGGAATTTATGCTCTGAAGCCTCAGACTTTTAGGGACACTGCGTCAGGCTTACAGGCAAACACAAACAGAAAACCAAAGCTTAGCCTCAGGGCACAGGGGAAAGGATGACTTATCCCTTTTGTACATTCATTGGAACAACACATCTTTGGGGACATGCCAGACCCAATCTGAATACAAATCAGAAAGCATTAGCATAGCAGCTGTGGCTACAGTCAGCCAAGTTAAAGTTCAACAGGGTCACTGCTGAGGCTGTTGGAAACCCAACGTAGTAACTGAGTGGAGGGAAGTCACCAGTAAAGCAGGAAGAGAAAAGGCAGAGAGAAAATCACCCTGACTGGGGAGGAACAGGGGCAATGTTTCTGTACTGGTGACTTTTTAGCTCTTCCTGTAAGAAAAGATACTAAATGATCTAAGTGGGTTTCACAAAAGTAGCAGCTCTTACTCTCCAGCAGTGAAATGATAAGAAAGACTTTTTCTTGAACACCTTCCTGATGTAGTCCTTGCTTACCTAATCAAGGCAAAACATCGTGATGGAATAAATCCTGATCCCATGATAGAATTAATCCAGTCTTCATCTAGGACAAGCTTATGCTCTTCTGCTTTCTTCTGAAGATGGAAGAAAGCTGATCATCTCTGCAGGCAGATCTGGACTAGACTCTAGTCCTTCAGGCTACTTTGTGTGTTGCCGTGTAGCTCTCAAAAGTGTCAAAGATGGCAGTGATTAAAAGATGATACAAGTGTGCATTATGCTGAATCTGGTGGGATTTGGACTAGGTATCTCTCCTTTCATCCTGCCTGATTCACTCCTCCAAACTCTCATCCACAATGTTTCAAAAACTCCTTGTGGTGCTCAAATGTCCAAGAAAAATGATGCCACATCAGAGAGTCTGAAAGGGATCTTCAGAGATCATCTGACCCAACCTTGCTCAAAACAGGGCCAATTTCAAAGTTACATTGGATTTTGCAGGTCTGTGTTCAGCTGAGTCTTGACCATCCCTGAGGATGGAGGCTCCACAGCATCTCTGGACCCCGTTCCAGTTTCTGACCTCCCTTGCTATTAAATATGTTTTCCTTATACCTAGCCATGTTTCCTGTGTTGCAATTGTGTTTGTTGCTTCTCATCATCTAATACCTCTCATTAAATATTTGCAGAAAGTTTTTAAGTCCCTGCAAAGACAACTCTACTCCAGGCTGATCAAGCCCAGCTCCAGCAGCTTCTCCTTACAGGGCAAGCACTCCAGTCCCACCATCTTGGGGACCTCCTCTGAACATTCCCCAGCTCATCAATGTCTTTCTTGAACTGCAGACCTGAAACTGGGCACAAATGTGACCTCAGAAGTGCCAAAATCAGGGGGGGAATAATTTGCCTCAACTTGTTAGTGCTAGTCAGCTTGGGGAGGAAGACCATGACTGAGTTTTACAAACTCACAAAGACAGTGGGTAAGTTGAATGAAGAACAAATTTTTATCAAATCCTGCAATGCAAGCGACATTTGCTGAAACTAGGTTTTTTTAAAAACAATGATTTAAAACAGTCAAAAAGTATTTCTACACACAGCAAGTAGTGAATTTGTAAAATATACTGCCACATGAAACTGAGGAGACAGCATCAGCAGGCTCACAAAAGGATTGGACAAATTCATGAACAGAAGATGCTAAAAGTGCTGGGTGGGGATGTACATACTGCTGCTACTCCAGCTGCAACACTTGTGGATGCTGGGAAGCATGAAGAGACCAGGGAAAGTGGTCAGGCTTGCATGTTGTCCCTGAATGTCCTCTCCTCTGGTCACTGTCGGAAGCAGATGGACCTCTGGTCACTTCTTGTTCTCTTGTTCAACTGAGTCCTATGGGAGGCTACTGAGCTGACACTTACTAAGTAAAAGAGACACTGGGACAGTAACTGAGCTCTCTTATATGAGAGATTGATCTTGCCATGCTGAGAATCATCAGAAGTTACAACAAACTGTATCTAGAATTGTGGTCCTGTAGAAGTTAGACCAGAAAACCATAAGGTCCAGTTCAGAAGAGGATTTACTGCTAGCGATTTCTGTAGTCTGAAGGGGTCTGACAGTCCTGCAGCATATGGTCCTAGTGACAGGGATGGTAAATCACGTATATCCAATTGTCTATTATCTTTTAAAAAATAAATAGAAATCATTAACATAAGAATTGAAAACTAACTGAAACAGCTCAAAATATTAAGCCACAAGAAGCACATTTAAATGTGCAGACCTGAGGGGGTTTAACACAGAAAGTTTTGATAACATATTTCTTACTTAGGTATACTTTACTTTTGTTTTCTGTTGCCAAACAATTCTAAAATCTTTTTTTAATCAGAATCATTAAAATGTGGATCATGGTATTTATTAATTGCATGTTTTCAATCCTATCTGTGGGTTTAAAAAAGGTAAGATTAAAATTCCCCCTCAAAAAACCCTTAAAAAATATGTTCTGTTACCATTAAACAAAAAAAAAAAAAGTATTTTTTTCATTTATTTGCTGCTATTAAAGTAATTTCCTGTTCTTTGAATAGGTACTCAAGTGTGTTTACCCTTCATTTGCAAAATTCAGACATTTTAGGACTTAGGCTATATATATAAAAGCAGAGGGAACTGAAATAGTAAAAAAGTCCATACAAGATAGAAGAATCTGAAAGCTTCCTCTTCACTAATTATTCCTACAGAAGGAAATGTGGAGAACTTTTTTAGGTAGGTTCAACAAATTGTTTTCAGTAAGTAAAATCTGAGAATGTTCTGGAAGAGCAAATCTTTCTCTAATAGATAGCACAGCTCCACTTTCATGATGTATAGATCAGTTGAGAAGCTTTTTACAAAGGAGAATGTCAAAATATGTCAAGAAGAAGAAAAACAAACCTTCAACAAAGCATCAAGGTGGAAGAAAGTAAGTTGAAGTTTCCCTCTGAGAAAGACACTAGATAATGAATTATAAAAATGTAAATTTTCTGATTCCTCTTCCCCATTTAGATAGCACAAGCATTTCAGTGTGTTTATAAAATAATTTACTGGTAGCAAAACCATAATTTGTATAGGTCTGGTATAATTTAGAAGAAGTTTGCCAGTAATAAAACTGGAATAATTTCCTGGTGTAACAGCTACTAGTGAAAACGTGCTTTCTAATATAGCTTAAACCAATCTCTAAGCATGAGCAAGACCATGCTTTTTTGCTGTATTTCCAATATATCTGGGAGAATAAAATTTGCCTTCATTTAAAAAAAGAAGAAAAACCAAAAACCACCAGCAAACCAAAAATACATTTTGCTTTCATTAAAAGAAAAAAGAAGAACCAACAAATCAAAAATAACAGATCCCGAACAAGGTTGTTATGCTCAGAATATTTAATACAACTGTATCTAGGTTTCCATTTTATCATTCCCTTCCAGGCACTATGATGAAAGTAAAGATGATCACAGCAATTATGTTAACCAATATTAAGAAATTGCTGCTTATTCTGTAGGAAGTGACCAGTGTTCTGCATTTCAGCTCACCCTGACAGTTTAAACCACCTATTTAGATTCTAATTTGTGCTGACCACTGCAGAAATGGTTTAAACTCCCTCAGTCAAAACCAGCTGAGAGCAGACATCTGAGCAGTTACCATGAATCAGCTTGAGAAATACTATATGAATTGCTTGCAATTGTGAAAACTTAAGTAAAAAACTGGACTGAGAATTAAAAAGAAGGTGGAATTGCAACCCATAAGGATGAAAGAAATGAGAAATCAACATGAAGTCACAGTTCTCCAGGGCAGATGAGATGGCTTGTGAAAGTTTCAGTTCTGACAGTGCTTTGTGATGATCAATTACATGCTGTTGTACAGAGCTCTTAGTACTGTCTTATCTATTGACTAAACACCCTTCTCAGAAGAAAATGAGCCATCAGTTTGAGAAATTTTCCTGGTTATAGCTGTGTCAGCCTGCTTAAACTGACCTTTAGAGGATTCGCATGAGATTAAAGGACATCCTATTATTCAGTGTGCATTTTTGTGAGGACAAACCAGGAACTGACGATCTTAGACAAAGCACGATTTCCTCCTAAAAGAATCTCTGAGGATCTGCAATTCATCATGCTCTTGAGTAGTTTGTAATCTGACATCAGAAAACACTTGGATGAAAATTAATCCTGGAGGTAACTTCATTTATGTAAAAAATTATAAAATTTGGCCCATTTGAGTGTGTTTCTACTGGCCAGTGTAGGGTACGCATGCAAGGGTGAAGAGAGTATTTTGGTAAAGGGAAGGGAAGCTACTTTTTTTTTATGCAGAGAGTGAATTTATTGTGTACATAGGCCAAATAGAGTCTTAAAATGTGGATTGTTATAACAATGTTTGTAATATCAAAAGAACATTACTATGCCTTTTATTCTGTAATTTCAAAGTAATTTTCAAAACTTAATGTGCCAAGTTATAATAGCTGCATGGGGAAAATTAATACTATGTATTCCCAGTTTGTGTAAAGGCAAAGTTGAAGCATGGAGCAGTTCATGAACATGTTCCAGATTCATAGGAAGAGAATTTGGGTTTTCACATTCCCACTACAGCATTTGAATAAAACATGGTAGGAGGCAAAGTGGGAAAAAAAGGGACCATATCCAGTAGGGATATTTACATATAGTGCCTGGCACCTGCAGAGTTATAAAAAAAAATAGTTCTTCATGCAAAGCGGCCTCCTGAAAAACTGACTTTGTCTCACTGAAGATATAAGGACTTCCTTCAACTCATGTGATTTTCCTTATCTAGCTGAAGAAAAAATATCTTTTGACTGATTTTGACTAATGGCAGTGATCCACATGAATCTTGGAATGATGACAAGAGCATAATATGAAGTGATCAGGGAACATTCAAGTACTGAATCCTGAATAACACCAACCTGATTTTGATTTCAGAGTAAAGGGATGGCTAATGGGAAGGAGGAGAAGGAAACATGGAAGATAAGACTACCCATGGACTATGTTTCCAGCCCTGATTTCCTCTTGCACTTGTTAGAGTAAAATAAGAAATTTTTTTTTTCAGATACTTGTAATTTTCAGAACTTTACATTGAAAGCAGGGTAATTGACACTTCACACTGTTAATTTTCTAATTTGCCCTAAAACTAGGCAAGGAGAAAAACAAAAGGGGGGATTGTGTAGGACAGGAAGAGCAAAATGAGATAATTACAGCATTGTTTCAGTATTTACACTTAGGGCATGTACAGTACACCAGCCTTCTTTCGATGGGCAGAGCAATTCACTGTATGTTATTATTGTAATGAGTAGTAATGAATAATGATAAGGCTATGGGAGTCTTTTCTCTGTACAGTACCATTACAGGCATGAGTGGATAAACAGATTTTGATTGAGATAGTCTCTAGTAAATCAGGATTGAGTTTTTTTCTATGTCATTTGAAATAGCTTCTGAGTCTATTTTTATCCTCACACCATTATTTTGCAGTTTCTTATTTTCCATACTTATTACCTTAGTGATTTCAAAATCTAGGAGATTGCTAACTACTTGTGTGTCTGTGGTGAGCTGACCTTGGCTGGATACCAGGTGCCCATGAAAGCCACTCTATCACTCCCCTCCTCAAGTGGACAGGGGAGAGAAAATATAACAAAGGCTCGTGGGTCAAGATAAGTACAAGGAGAGATCACTCAGCAATTCCATCAGGGGAAAAACAGACTAGACTTGGGGAAATTAGTTTAATTTATTACAGATCAAACCAGAGTAGGAACATGAGAAATAGAAACCAAATCTTAAAACACCTTCCCCCCCCTCCCTTCTTCCAGGTCTTCACTTCACTTCACTTTCTCTACCTCCTCCCACCAAGTGGTACAGGGGGCAGGGAACAGGGATCGCAGTCAATTCATCACACATTGTCTCTGCCAATCCTTCCTCCTCACACTCTTCCCCTGCTCCAGTGTGGGGTCCCTCCCATGGGAGACAGTCTTCCACAAACCTCTCTGACGTGAGTCCTTCCCACAGGCTGCAGCTCTTCATGAACTGCTCCAGCGTGGGTCCCTTCCATGGGTGTAGTCCTTCAGGAACAGGCTGCTCCAGCATGGGTCCCCCACGGGGCCACAGGTCCTGCCAGGACCCTGCTCCAGCGTGGACTTCCCACGGGGTCACAACCTCCTTTGGGCATCCACCTGCTCCAGTGTGGAGTCCTCCCCGGGCTGCAGGTGGGTCTCTGCTCCACCATGGACCTCCATGGGTGCAGGGCACAGCTGCCTCACCATGGGCTGCACCACGGGCTGCAGGGGAATCTCTGCTCTGGGGCCTGAAGCACCTCCTGCCCCTCCTTCTTCACTGACCTGGGTGTCTGCAGAGTTGTTTCACATATTCTCACTCCTCTCTCCTCGTTGCTGTTCTCCAGCAGTTTTCTTCCCTTCTTGAATATGTTATCCCCAAGGTGCTACCACCATCGCTGATGTGCTCAGCCTTGGCCAGCAACAGGTCCGTCTTGGAGCTGACTGAAACTGGCTTTATCAGACATGGCAGATACTTCTAGCAGCTTCTCACAGAAGCCACCCCTGTAGACCTCTGCTACCAAAACATTGCCATGCAAACCCAATGCAGTGTCAGAAACTGTTTCAAGGACTGTCAAATTTACCAGTGGAAAATAGAAAGGAATGAACAAGATTTTGTCTGACTTCATGTTTTGGTTTCACCCATGACCTATATACTAATAGGAATATTTATGCCATTACTAAAGGACAGAAAGTTCTGGAAACACAAAGTTCTGAAAAAATTTATGTCAGTTAAAAACCCACCAAGAAAGTGCAGCTTGCTCTTAGTTTCAGATCTGAGGTCACTAACATTTCCTGAAATCAGTGCTTTTGGAAGAAGAATATCTGGATATTGTCCTACTGGCAGATAGGAGGTTGGATCAGATGACAAAAATTAAAGTGAACATGACAGGTTGGTTGCAACACATAGGGTGATGAACCCAGAGGAAAGCAGAGAAGTCTTTCTACTTCCTGGAAATGTAGCAAGTGAGATAGATGCTTTGCCGTGTGTGGCATGTTGGCTGCCTTGTCCAGAGGTATCCACATTTGTAGACATCCATGAAGCAAGAAAGACATGTGTAGACATCCATGAAGAAAGCCAAGGATGTGCTGAGTTTGGCAAACATACAGTAAACTTAACTGTGGAAAAACTGAGTGAGGACTTGAGAACAAGGAAAACAGTAAAAAAACCCAAAAATCCTCATAAAATCTACGAGTACACCGACACTGTTAAAACACAGGTCAAAGCATGTCTTTCAGCTTTAGATCTGCTTTGAATGAGGAAGTTTGAGGCTGTGATCACTTCGACTTCTAATGATACATCCACTTAAATACAAAGGTTTCATCAGCAGAATTACATCTCTGAACGTGATGAGTCAGCTGAAAATTGTAATTCAACCTCTACTGCTATTTCAGAGGTAATTCAAACACAGTCTGATGATTCTTAAAAGAAGAAAAAGACATTGATGAGCTGATTATTAGATTTCTTGGGATCTCTGTGCATTCAAAAGAAGTAGACTTTCTGAAAAATTTAGGGCACAATTCATCTAACCAAATGTAGAATCAGTAATGCACTTAGATCTAACCTAGTCATCTAAATTTCTTTTATAGGCAGAAAAGAGAAATAAGTTCCTTTAAGTCACTACCACCTCAACTGAAATAGATATTTAAAGGAGATGACCAAACAGTGCCAATTTCTTCTGGAATGACTCCATCGTAAATGAATAAAATTAAGCAGCATCAGTCTTGCCCTTTCTCACCAAATACCTAAAAGGTGAGTGGTAATTGAGCTTTTGAGACTTTCCAGCCACTGAAGCTGAGGATCACCAGCCACTGTGCTCTGAAACACTATCCCTTGCCTAGACTGTGCCTGTCCATAGCTGTTTTTTCCCAGCATCACACCTCTGACATGAACAGCCCCCTGGTTCAGAGGGATCATTTCCACGGCAGGACAGTAAAGTATGTCGGTTTCACAAAAGGCATCCTCTTGAACACCATCTACAGGTACATCATTTACCAATTAACGATTTGTTTTAACACTAACACAGATAACTAACCTAAGGATATAGACCTAAGGATAAGCTGAGGACCATGTTTTTGTGCCAAGGGGCTGTAGTTTCCCTAGAAATATTTTGTCAATACCTATCGTAATCTATTGCTTCCTACAAACTGGGGCAGCTCTGGGATGGGAGTGAGGAAAAGGTTGCAGCCTTTATATATAACTGCACATAGAGACAAGGTATTAAACAACCAGGATTTTTTCCAAATCTACCCTGAGTTAAAAAAAACCCCAACACATTAATGTCAGCAGGGTTTGCAATATCATATACAAACACTGTGCAGAATAGCAGGGGACTACTAATCATTACTCACTGAGAGTGGGCAAACCTTGCCTCTCAGGCACAGAATAGTCTGACAAGCACAAATAGGGCCTATTCTTTTGATTTAACTTTATCAAAATGTAAGGAAACATCTCCCTTTTATTCTCATTTTCCTATCCTCCCTTGATCTTCCTATCACCTTGAGCACATCACCCTAAAGCCATTCAGTTTTATCTAAGGCAGCACAGTTTTTAGATGGAATTAGGATGATGGAAAAGACTTGGTAAGCATTATAGTTTTGAAAATGTCATTTGCTTTTTTTCAGGGGTGAGAAGACAGGAAATAATGGTGACTTTTTATGTCTTTCTCATATTCTCTAGATAAGCATATCCATTCTTTTTATAACATCTGCTTACATGATTTCTACATGGTTTTGCATATAATAAAATATTCTAATAGAGGTCCTTCACTTCCTTGATTAAAATAAATGAGGATGGACATGCTCCTTGAAAACTTGAGGAATAATTGAAAAAGGGTTGTTTGGAATAGTGCTTAACATCCGAAACTCCCTCATATTGCCATGCAAAAGTCAACTGATTATTTCCGAGTGATGTATGCTATACTGTTAGTCTAATTGCTAGCAGTGGCATTGCTCAGCCATAAAGAAGTTCACTGCATCAACAAAATTTAATTGGGGCATCTCAATATACTGCCATTTTCTTGCAGAGCTAGTTAAAATGAATACAGAAACTGCTATGCACAAAGATTGAAGTGTACATTCTTCACTTGAATCAGAGAAATTCACAGAAAAACTCATTTTACAACAGCACGCTGTGATTCTGCTTCCTGCTCTTTACTCCAGCAATCATTAGCTGAACAAACAAAAAAAAAAAAAGTCTCATTTACTTTTTCACATGACACTTTGGGACTATTCAACCAACCAGGTCATTGACTTTACTCTCATGAAAAAATTTTAGACAAGAAAAGAAAGAAACAAAAAACAAAATGGAAAAAAGAAATTAAAAATTGGTATAGCTATTTTTAATTGCATCACGTCCCAGAAGTAATCAGTCTCGCATTGTTGATGACATCTGTATTAACATGCTGTTGGTTTCCTAAGAAACTTTAACAAAAATGATGAAAAAATACTGATTTGATATTAAAGTATAAAACTCCAGCAATACAAAGAACTGAAAATGTTCTATTTTTATTACTCACATCATTTTGGGAGGCAGATTCATTAAGATAAGGGAGAAGCCTAAACTATCCACTGAAATTAAAGTGACCGACAGGCAAAAAAGTAAATAGCAATGTTAAAAAAGGAGAAAATTTAATTCTCTCTCTGTGAGTCTGTGGGAGAAAATGAGTGTACCACAGTTTAAACGGGTAATAGGGCATGTTTCAAAAGTGGCGTATGAAAGCATTTGTTGAAATGCTGAACTTTACCTTCTCTCATTAAGTTGATTCATTGAGTAGGTAACAAGGGAATAACTGGCAAGTGCTGACTGCTGTGCAAGCCTCCACACTGTACACATTGATCATTCAAAACTGAAGCAAGCATGCCCACCCAGCCTTGTCTTTCAGAGCTCATCTCTCTTTCCTCCCGCCATTATGCTAAAATTATTTTTTTGCCATCAGAGTTTAGGAAAGCCACTGCCTCCTGCCAGAACTATTTCAAGTAGACACTTGTACAAATAAAGCAAGATAGATTATAGAATCATGGAATGGTCTGGGTTGGAAGGAGCCTTTAAAGATCATCTAGTCCAACCCCTCTGTCATGGGCAGGGACATCTTATACTATATCAGGTTGCTCAAAGCCCTGTCCAACCTGGCCATGAATGTAATGATGAGGAATCCACAACTTCTCCAGAAAACCTGTTCCAGTGCTTCACCACCTCCATTGTAAAAAATTTCTTACTTATACCTAATCTAAATCTACCCTCTTTTAGATTAAAACTATTACCCCTTGCCCTGTCACTATATGTCCTGGCAAAAAGTCTCACTCCAGCTTTCTTACAAGCTCCCTTTAAGTACTGCGAGGCCGCTATAAGGTCTCCCTGGAGCCTTCTCTTCTCAGGCTGAACAACCCCAACTCTCTCAGCCTGTCTTCTGGATATGCTCCAGCCCCCTGATCATCTTCATGGCCCTCCTCTGGACCCACTTGAGCAGGTCCACATCTTTCTTGTACTGGGGACCCCAGAGATGGACACAGCACTCCACGTGGGGTCTCACAAGAGCAGATTAGAGGGGCAGAATCACCTCCCTCGATCTGCTGGCCACATTTCTTTTGATGCAGCCCAGGATACTGTTGTCTTTCTGGGCTGCAAGCACACATTCCAGCTCATGTCCTATTTTTCATTCACCAGTATCGCCAACCCCTTCTTCCCAGGGCTGTTCTCAATCCATTCATCACCCAGTCTGTACTGAGACTGGTGATTGCATCAACCCAGATGCAAGGTCCTGCATTGCTAATGCAAAGTTGATGCAATCACCAGTCTCAGTACAGACTGGGAGATGAATGGATTGAGAGCAGATCCTTGAAGGGACAGACCCACATATCATTGGACACAATAGAAATACTCTCCTGGGCTTCAAGACTCCCAAATACTTAAAAAGAACTTCCTTGGTTAGAAACTCTCCCAAGTGGCATGCAAATCAGGCCCTAAATCTGCTTAGTATAACTATTTCTCAGATGGACTTAATTCAGAAATGGATATTTGGCACAGATTAATCAAAAATAGAGGTGATGTCTTTTCGCTTGAGTGGGATGCGTTTAGGGCCAAGGGACTATTGATTGTTCTGATTAATACACTGAACTTCCACAGCTGGGAAATGGCAACTCACAATGAAAGGGCCTTATTCTGCCCTGCTTTCATGGACACAAGTCCCCACTGAAATCAGTATCTCAGAGAAAAAAGAGAATCAATGGTCCCAGGCATTAGTGAAGGTCAGAGTGCAAGACATACAGGGCAAATCATTGGCCATTGTAAATCATGCCACTCTCTCAACTCAGTGGATCTATTGCACTTTAGTCAGTGATTTGACCCTGAGAGCAATCAGTATTTTTCCTTCATATCTATTTCTTCCTTATACAATTTTGATTGTTCTTTGGTTTTACAGGTGGTGTTATTCAAAATGGATTACAGTCAGTGTTCTGTTAATTTCTAATATTTGCAAATACTTTGATAACAAAGTTTGATATTTTCTATGCCTTTAATCTTTTTATGCTGCATAGGTATATATTCCCTACCTTTCACTACTCAAAGAATATCTCTGATCTAGAAAGATGCTGGGAAGCTAAAATAAGGTGTGAGTACCATAATCTCACTTACTATAATTAAAATGTGGAGGATACTCAGCATCCTGTAAATATGCACTTCATTCATTTATTCCTCTTGGATTTTTATTTTTCTTCTTTTTGTATTTACTTCCCATTTTTTAAAAATTTCATATGTTTCATGTCCTAAGAAATTTAATCTTTACCTGAATTCCGCTATCCAAAATCCAGCAAGTTCTCTACAAAAAAATCATATATTTTTCTCTTTGATATCTCAGATGAAAAGTATTCTTTATTATTTGTACAAGGAGAAACACTCTCCAAGGAGAAAAACATAGTTCTTAAACAAATATATTTAAGTACTTTTCTTTTTTTAAGGTATGAACTTACAAACATACCCTAGGCCTGAACTTTAAGTATAAGGAAAAAAGAAATTGTTTGATATGTTCATCCTGAATTTGCAGAATCAGAAAACTGGAATAGTTATAAAAACTTAATTCTGATAGTCAGAGGTTCACTTCTAGAGTAAGATGGCTTTTTAAGCAATTCCAGTGCTGTCTTTTAACATGAAGACTGGAGGAAGCCTCCGTTAGATATTTCTCAGAAACAAATCTAACTTCTGTCACTGAAATTTGCAAAGGATTCTGAAAAGCCTGTTTACTCATCTCCCACTAAAAGACAATGCAAGTATGGTCACAAGTAATACTTATAGTTGCCTTTGGAAATCCCAACAAAAACTCCCCTAGCTTCATTGTCTGTTACCCCTGTATAAGGAATAAGATAGAGAATGAAATACAAATAGATGTGGATGAATGAGAGTCTAATTTAATAACTACTCAATATAACTGCCCACTGTCTGATGCATTTCTGCATAATGTGCTATTGATTTGGGGAAAAAAGATTATATGGTAGCTGGGAGCAAATGCCTGGCTCTCTTCCTCACAAGATTTATTGTTTTTGATAATGAGTAAATATATTTTATGCATGAAAAGGTAGCAAGGCCTTTTCTAACTGTCTTAATTTTGTTGGTTCCTAGGACAAGACCCCTTATAACTTCATGGACACTGCGCATAAAAAATCTGCATATACTTCAGTCAGCTAGTGAAGGCTCCCATGAAGTTCGAGTAACTCCAACATATTGGAAAGACTGACAGAGGATCCCTTCATATACTTACTTTCTCATGATACAAATTCTCTGATTTTTCTATAAGCAGCACAGAAGTTTTTGGGCTTCCCTTTGAGTCAGTATTAAATCCCGTGTTAAACAAGACACTAATTTTCTGGTTAGGCCAGGTAGCAGGTACTTCTGGGCTAGGTATTCCTCAAAGGAAAATGTGCTCTGTTTCAGGACTTGTAGCTGGTAGTTATGACTTATCATAAGTTGTCATATGTTATCATAAGTTTTTCTTATGACTTATCATAAGTATTTCATCAGTTCATACTTCTAAGGGCTGTCAGGACCAAAAAAATCTCATTTATGGCAGTGACGGGTAACTCATCAGAGTTACTCTCAGAGAGAGATTAGGCCTGCCAAAACCCTTCATCTTCACCTTCATTGTCCTATTTGAGGTTCCTCTCTATCTACACTGAAGATCATCCTGGGTAACATCCTGAGCCATAATATAGTTGAATATGACATTGCTTCCAGCTCTTTGGGCATTTCTGTAATAAGATGGCTAGTGAAAAAGCTCCTAATTCATTGTTTATCCTAAGAAAGATTCCCCTTGGGATGGCCCCATCAGATAGAAGACTTTACTGTTCTTTATTTTGTTAATCTTAAATTGCTGCCATCTCTTAGCTGATCTTCTTGTCCACGTAAGTAACACAGTTTTAGCTCCTTGGATCTGAAAGATACTGAGTTAATGATTTTGTCTGACACAGCATTTGACTGGAATCATTTAGAAGCATATGTCACTGCATTAGCAGGTTTCCATCACTGGTTCCTACATACTTTAACTGGATTAGGATGGGTGGGAAGTGGAAAAACAGCTGAGATTTAGCCTTCATTCCCATGATATTCCAGACACCCATATGGAGCAGTACAACTATAAAAGGCACAGCTTTTAAGAGTTGTGTTAAAATTATACCTACAATAATCAGGGAAGTGTGCCCACTGCTGGGAAAATGCAAAGATGCTTCAATTCTTATGCAATGCCTTTCTTTGGAAGACATCTTATCTTTTATATGAATATATATCTATGTAGATATAGATATAAATAGATGTAGATGTAGATAGATATATGTACGTATATGTTTAAGGATAAGAATAGGCTGAGCCCCAAATTTCATAAAGCTCAAAATCTTTATAAAATATCTTCACTTGTAATTCACTGAAATTGGAAAGCCTGTTGAAATTAATAAGAGGGTACTTAAAAACTGGGTAAAGCAATCTGAGAGTCACTAGCAATTATTCTGGAACACTTGTGGAGAACAAATGAAGTGGCAAAAGAAAAAGGGAAAATATGGCTCTTTAAAAAGGGAGAGTAGAAGAGGATGCGATAGCTGCAGCTCAACAGCTTAACTTGGATTCCTAGAAAAACACTGAAAAAATAAAATATCTGTAAATATCAAGAAGATAATAAAGTACTGACCAACAGCTCCACACAGATCAGTCAAGATCAACTTTATTTCCTTCTGTCATAGAACAGCAGATCCAGTGAATAGAGACTAAGAGTTGATATTCTGTTCCAATGTTGGCATGGCTTTTGCCACTGTTTCGGATTGAAGTTCTGAGGTAACCTGAGGAAATACGGACAAGCAAAAATTCTAGGGAAATTAAAAGCCGGTTGGATATGATAATCAGAGAGTAGCTCTCAATTATTTACCATCAAAATGGAAAGATACAATGGGATAATTAGGGGTCTGCAACCACTAATATTACATATTTTCATTGTGACTTGGATGACAATACCAATTTACTGAGGACCATGCAGACAAGATTAGAATTCATGGTTATCTTGAGATTTTGGAGGTATGATCTAAGTCAAATGGGGCAATTCAGTGTGAATAAGTACAAAGTTCTACACTTAACTAAAAATAATCACCTCCACAAACATGGGATGATGCTTAACCTAGATGGCAGTGCTGCAGGAAAGAATCTGGAAAGAATACAAGAAATATTTTCTGAAAGACACATGATGTAATCTTTCCAATCTATTTATCATTCACCTGCCACCTACAGTAGTATATCTATTTTGGGACATTGCTCTCTGAGAAAGGTGTGGGCAAGGAAAACAAGGAGAACACTCTGAAATCTAGAAAATATGATCGGTAGGGAAAGATTAAAACATTGGGTGCTGTTTCAGCTGAAGAACACATGACTGGAGGGATAAATGATACAGTATTCATCAACTGCATAGCAACAAAGATGAAAGAAAATGACTGAAGAGTTTATGGTTTAATAGGCTAAAACTCATCAAGAATATTTAAGGTAATTTTGGGGAAAACTTGGCTAGTGGAACAGATTGCTTAGGGTGGGAAGGTGGAAGCTGGTTTTGAAATCTCCTTTGTAGAAGGCTTTTAAGAATGAGTTAGACAAGTATCTGTCAAGTTTACCTATAGTTGGTCATTCTTTGAGGTAAGGGAGTGAATTTGAAGACTGTCTTAGCCCTACTTTCTATTATCACTCTGTCCATTCACACCAATTGTATGTTAATGTGTCTGTTTTCAGAATGGGTGAAAGTCATTTCACCTATGTTTCCTTAGTATTTCTATAACTTACTCACCATATGGTACTCAGAATAGTACTTCTCGTTAGGTTTCTGTCATTGTTGCTCATTTTCATAAGTTTTTGAGATTCTGTGGGATCCTTGAAGTTGATCCACCTCAGAATGAATGTGACTGGAATTACCCATTACCCTCAGTGACAGCTTTGTGTTGCTTTGCACGTATAAAAGATGCCGGAAAATTGCAGCTTCCACTGACTGGATTAGGATGTCCAGTGAGCCCTTGTTTTTCTTGTAGGCAAGAAGACACCAACAAGGTGCTTATTGGTATCTGTCATCTTGCAAGATGACAAGATGCAAGATACAAGATTGTCTTCAGTGTGTTCATTTCAGCTCTCTTAGTCAGAAAAGCAAAATAATGTCCATTTTTTCTAAATAGAAGACTGTTGCCCTTATGGCCCTGCCCCCCCACACCCCCCCACCCCACTCTATTTAGAAACCAAAACATACATTACTGGTACGTCTTTAAATTCAACCCAAACACTGCTTGAAACAGTTTTGCCACTATTTTTACTGCTTTTTGAGAGACAAAACATGAAGTCAATTAGTTTTTGCAGAACTCTCTTTAATACAACACTGATTATTTCAGATTTTGTGTCAAGTTTAGTTCCACGTACCAAGTGGATTCAGTTATTGTTGTTGTTTAACACATGTGCAGTTTGATCTTGTCTTCAAGTCAATAACATCCTCATGAAACCCTCCAGGAATTATTCAGTCATTTCTACTAGTCACCAGGTTATGAAGTCTAAGAATGATTATTAATGTGTGTGTAGCAAATATTTTATAAGGATGATGTTTTCCAGATGATGAATGCTTTGACAGTTCTAACTGCATAATGGTTTTAGCAAACTGAGGGAGATTTCTAATTTTGTATGGATGAAAATCAATATATATTTCTCTAGATTTAATGTGCATAATGGTTATATTTCTCACAAGCATTTTGTCAACTATTGCTATAGGTCAGTCTGAATTAATTCCTAATGTAAGACAAACACTGGAATGCTCCCTGTGGAAACTGATTTCATTTGGCATTAGATGGGATGCACCTGTCCCAGAGGGGGAAGAGGATCTTGGGGCAGGAGTTAGCTGGGCTCACTGACAGAGCTTTAAACTAGATTCAAAGCGGAAAGGGGGCAAAACACCAGCCCATCTGAAGTGCATGTATACCAATACACACAGCATGGGTAACAAACAGGAGGAGCTTGAAGCCATGATGAAACAGGAAAATTATGATGTCATGGCTATTACAGAAACATGGTGGGATGTCTCCCATGACAGGAGTGTGCCAACTGATGGCTACAGCTCTTTAGGAGGGATAGACAAGGAAGGAGAGGTGGTGGGGTGGCGCTGTATGTTAGGGACTGTTATGATTGCTTTGAGTACAAGTGTAGTGAAGACAGGGTGGAGTGTCTTTGCATTAGAATCAGGGGGAAGGCCAACAGGGCAGATGTTGTAGTAGGAGTCTACTATAGGCCACCCAACCAGGACAGAGAGGTGGATGAAATATTCTATAGGCATTTAGGAGAAATCTCACAATTGCTTGTCCTTGTTCTTGGGGGAGACATTAACTTCCCAGACACCTGCTGGAAATACAACACAGCAGAGCGGGACCAGTCCCAGAGATTCCTGGAATGTGTGGCAGAGAACTTCCTGACACAGCTGGTGAGTGAACCAACCAAAGAAGGTGCCCTGCTGGATCTCCTCTTTGTGAACAGAGAAGGACTGGTGGATGGTGTGGCAGTTGGAGGCCGACTAGTGCACAGCGATCATGAAATAATAGAGTTCTCTATTCTTAGAGAGGCCAGGAGAGGGGGCAGCAGAACTGACATCCTGGACTTCCAAAGGGCTGACTTTGTCTTGTTTTCGCACGTGCTTGACAGGGTCCCTTGGGAGATGGTCCTGAAGGGTATAGGGGTCCAGGAAGGCTGGACACTCTTTAAGAAGGAAGTGTTAATGGCTCAGGAGCAGGCGGTCTCCAGGTGCTCTAAGAGAAGCCAGCGCCAGAGAAGACCACCCTGGCTGAACAGGGAGCTTTGGCTGCAACTCAGGGAGAAAAGGAGAGTTTACAGCCTTTGGAAGAAAGGACTAGCCACTCACAGTGATTACAAAGAGGCTGTGAGGCTATGCAGGGAGGAAATCAGGAGGTCTAAAGCCCAGCTGGAAATTAATCTGGCTTCAGCAGTCAAGGACAACAAGAAATTTTTCTATAAATATGTGAGCAGCAAAAGAAAGACCAGAGAGAGCCTTCATCCCCTGCTAGACACAGGAGGAAACATGGCAACGAGTGATGAGGAAAAGGCTGAGGTGCTTAATGCCTTCTTTGCCTCAGTCTTTAATAACAAGACTGGTTGTACTGAGGGAATCCAGCCTCCTCAGCCAGAAGACAGAGACTGGGAGAATGACCCCCCCACATTCCAGGAGGAGATAGTCAGTGACCTACTGCATCACATAGACATACACAGGTCTATGGGACCACATGGGATACATCCAAGGGTGCTGAAGGAGCTGGCTGGGGTGCTCGCCAAGACGCTTTCCATCATTTACCAGCAGTCCTGGCTGACCGGGGAGGTCCCGACAGATTGGAAATCAGCCAATGTGATGCCCATATATAAGAAGGGTCGGAAGGATGATCTGGGAGATTACAGGCCTGTCAGCTTGTCTTCGGTGCCCGGGAAGCTGATGGAGCAGCTCATCCTGAGTACCATCATACAACACATGCGGGACAGTCAGCATGGGTTTATGAAAGGCAGGTCCTGCTTGACAAACCTGATCTTCTTCTACAACAGGGCGACCTGCTTCTTGGATGAGGGGAAAGGCTGTGGATGTTGTTTACCTTGACTTTAGTAAGGCCTTTGGCACCGTTTCCCACAGCATTCTCCTGGCGAAACTGGCTGCTCGTGGCTTGGATGAGCACACGCTTTGCTGGGTAAACAACTGGCTGGATGGCCGGGCCCAAAGAGTTGTGGTGAATGGAGTTAAATCCAGTTGGCGGCTGGTCACGAGTGGTGTCCCCCAGGGCTCGGTTTTGGGACCACTCCTGTTTAACATCTTTATTGATGATCTAGACAAGGAGATCGAGTGCACCCTCAGTAAGTTTGCAGATGACACCAAGTTGGGTGGGAGTGTTGATCTGCTTGAGGGTAGGGAGGCTCTGCAGAGAGATCTGGCCAGGCTGGAGCGATGGGTTCAGGCCAACTGCATGAGTTTGAATAAGGCCAAATGCCGGGTGCTGCACTTTGGCCACAACAACCCCCAGCAGCACTACAGGCTTGGGGAGGAGTGGCTGGAGAGCTGCCAGTCAGAGAGGGACCTGGGGGTGTTGATTGACAGCCGGCTGAACAGGAGCCAGCAGTGTGCCCAGGTGGCCAAGAAAGCCAATGGCATGCTGGCTTGTATCAGCAAAAGCGTGGCCAGCAGGGACAGGGAAGTGATCTTACCCCTGTACTCGGCACTGGTGAGGCCGCACCTCAATTACTGTGTTCAGTTTTGGGCCCCTCACTACAAAAAGGACATTGAATTACTCGAGCGTGTCCAGAGAAGGGCAACGAAGCTGGTGAAGGGTCTGGAGCACATGTCGTACGAGGAGCGGCTGAGGGAACTGGGGTTGTTTAGTTTTGAGAAGAGGAGGCTGAGGGGAGATCTCATCGCCCTCTACAACTACCTGAAAGGAGGTTGCAGAGAACTGGGGATGAGTCTTTTTAACCAAGTAACAAGCGATAGAACAAGAGATAATAAGCGATAGAACAAGAGATAAGAGGGAAGGTTTAAACTAGATATCAGGAAGCACTTCTTTACAGAATGGGTTGGTGTTGGAATGGGCTTCCCAGGGCAGTTGTGGAGTCCCCATCCCTGGAGGTGTTTAAGAGTCGGGTTGACATAGCGCTGAGGGATATGGTGTAGTTGGGAACTGTCAGTGTTAGGTTAATGGCTGGACTAGATGATCTTCAAGGTCTTTTCCAACCTAGACAATTCTGTGATTTTGTGATTTCATCTGCAACATTGTCCCAGGTAGAATTGTCCTTATCAATGTAATTAGGCCAGTGAAAGTTACATTTCTTTATTTTCCTTGTATATGGTATGTATCACCAGCAATAATTACTAAGTGCAGGCTACAGGTATCCTGTCCTGCGCTCTGTCAAGAGGCTCTGATGCTGAAGCATTGCATTTTGAGGAGATGGGAACTGATGTGGTTCTCAGCAGCATCAGATCTGTCACATCCAGATGCCACAGGTTCTGTAGTCATAGTACGTGTGCAGGCACAATATTCACATCTCCAGCTCTGGACCATAGTGAAAGTGTTCATGTGATAATGACAGATGACAGTAGACTTAGATAGTCTTTTAATGCCTCTTTAGATGGCAACAAGATTTGTGACTAGACCATCTCAGTGAATCATTTAAACATTCCTTTCCTAAAACCTGAGATTAAATGCTATGGTATATCTGTTGTTGCTCCAGACACAATTACCAGTTAAGCAGATTCATCAGAGTTGTAATATAATTTTAAGTGATTGACTGCTGAAAACACGATCAACCCAAGATGCTGTGTGATCCTGTTAATGTGCTGAATGTGTTCCACAAGGACGGGTAACAAAACTAAGCTTCAAAAGGGTTTTTTGTCTCTTGGGATTTCACTTGCATCTTTCTGTGGCCTCTCTCTTCACTGGTTTGAACCCCTCTGGAGTTGTCTCTCATTTGCCATAATGCTTCCACCTACTTCTGTCTTACCTCTTGGTGCAGATGAGTTATAACAACCAGGGTATAAGAAAGCTAGGATTGCAGGAACACTTGATACAACCAAAAAAGCAAAACAAATCAAAGAAAAAAAATTTAAAAAGACTAGACAAGCTCTGAATCTCAGAATCCCATTATCACTGTAAAGATGTTATCTACATTTCTCTGTATCTTAAGTATTCTGCCACACCTAGGTAACATCTGGCACATCATCAGTGATATACCTCATTCAAAACACTTTTTATTTCTTCTCTGGCTCAGCTCAGCACCCATTGCATATTTTAATACTTCTGTTTCATCAGCACTTAGACTTCTTCACTCCAACTACCTCAGAGACTGGTGGAGATGTGTTAAGCACCTTTTCATAGGTGTAGCAATACAGACACAACTACTAATTAGTATCCCATTAATTTTTAGCTATGTACTTACATCTTTTTTTTAGAAAAAAATAAAATCTGTATTTGCTTGTCTTCACTGCTGAGAAGTGGTTATCATTCTCATGTGGTAAATAAAAGCACTGTATTCTGCCAAATCACTTGAAATAACAAATAAAACACTGATGATAAATCCTCACTCCTTGAAATTACCCTGTATATGACTATTTCGCAAATAACATCACCAAATCTGGTGATGTAGCATATGCAAAGACATATACTTTGCAAGTAGATCAGGTTAACTGCGCTGCTGTCCTCATTGTCCAAAGATTAATTTTCTATTTGCGTGTATTGGGAAACAGATTTCAAAGGCCCAGGAGACAAAACTAGAATAATTTTTCTGACATATCTTTCACCTTAGTCTAAAAAGGAAGGAGAAACTGAAGCAGAGTAGATTCACCACTTCTTTAACAACAGAAGAGAGCATATTGGAGAGTGGTTATTTTTCAGAAGGGAAACCTTATGAAAATTATTTCAGGGTCAAGGAGTATTTTATGGACCTAGAGGGAATGCTGAGAACAGAAATCCTTGTCACTCTTAACAGATAACAGACTATGAAAATCACATTATGCGTCCACTGGTTATCTTTAATTGAGAATCTGTTTTACCGAAGTTAGTGACAAACAGAAGCAGAAATCAACGATATGAAGATGTGCCAATCCCTCGGGTGATACAGTTAAATCATTTAGAAAACAAAAATGTCAAGAGTAAATGGAAAACTCACTGACATCAAGGAATCATTCATGTTATATGCTGAGTTTGTATGATTTCATCTGCAACCAAGATTTTCCTCATTAGCCAGAATGACTTGGCTATTTGAATTTTCTTTTTTCTAACAGTCTTGACATGAGTTGAGAAGTGCAGCCATGCTCATTGTTGTTCTTTGTTCTATGTGAAGGCTTCCCTTGCTTACTTGCACATGTTTCATTTTATATGTATGAGGAAAAGCCAGAACATAAACACTATGCTGACAGTTATATGTCAACATTTTAATATATCTTTCTATTATACCATGAATATGTATTTTATGTAAATATATAGTATCTCTCCAAAGCTTTAGGAGGTATACAACAATTACAAGTCAGAATATAAATGCATATAAAAAAACAGAAAATAACTGCTTTTCTGGGCCATACATCCACAGTAATCACTCTGATAGATCATAAAAATAACTCCTCTCAATAAGTTTAGACTAAAACCAGTCCTGTACATTTAAATTCAAAGAGACTCAGAGTATTTCCTTCAGAATTTCTATTATGGTATTAATGTGATCAAATACCATGGTCCTGATCTGGACAACCTTCTAGACGTGCTCAGAAGGAGCTACAGGGTCATACCACATCTGCTCAGATTTTTTGACCTCTCATCAGTGGGCACCTAGTTAGGAATTATGCCAGCAGGTTAAGATTTACACAGCTTTAAAAAGAGCAAGAAACAACCCAGGAGCAGACACTGAAGAGAGATTGAATATGGGTACATTTCCTCTCTCCACATGCCCAAGTAGTGCTCTCCTTCTTGGCTCCTCTCCATGGAATAACAAAATTGCCCTTTGTCATGTGATCGGACACTCCAGGATGATCTTTATCTTCATGTTCTGATATAGACACAGTTTTCAGAAATGTATTCAGTGGTTGTGTCACAATTGGAAAATGTGTTTGAGCTATCTGCATGATTTAGGCCTTGGAGAACCAAAAGCCAAAATAACAGTGGCTGGACGCTAATCTCTGTGCCTGGTTTCCATCCTCTTGCAGCAGTCTATGGCACTTCCCCAGCACAGAGGGTCACAGAAAGGATATCAAGTTTGCAACACGCTCTGTAAGGAAGATGATAAAACTACCTTAGACTGCTAAAATATCCTCTCTTTTTTAAAAAAAATCTTGAAAAAGTTAGTGTTCCCTATATTATAATCCATGGCAATTAACCTAGACACAGGGTGTATCTCCAATTGTAAGGTAATGTAACATTCCTTCAAAGAGGTGTCAAAAACGATCATAGGCTAATAAGATTTTACAAGAACCACTCGCTGGTTGCTTTCAATCAGATAAATGCCTTTGCTGGAAGTGAGGAAACCCTTTTCATCATTTGCAAACTATTTACACAACAGTAAGTGATAACAGGAAAAGAAATGAGAAACTAATACAACAGTCTGAGCTTCCCAGCTCTACTCCCATGCCCGTAATTTCTGTCTGGGAAAAAAACCCAAACCAAACCAAAATACAAATAAAACCCCAAAACTAATGATGGCAATACCGAGTGTCCAAAGACACTGAGCAAAAACACAGAGGAAAGCTGCATGAATAACTGACCTGTCAGAAAAATGTTAAAATAAGTTGCTTTGGGTCAGATCAAACATTTTGTTCAATTCAAGGAGAAATGTTTTGTTTTGCTTTTCAGTTTGCAATTTTTTTAGAAGAAAAATAGATCGCTAAAAAAAATAAAATGTCTATTTTAAATAATACAGTTATTGTGTTTAAAATATTTTAATAATTTCATATTTCAGAATATCTCTTGGGAAGAAGGAGGTGATCAGGAAGAACACTTTGACAAAGCCTGACATAAATTTGCAAAATGTCACAGTTTAGCCAGATCTACATTTTATACATTTGTTTAGTCAAGAAACCTTGGGCCAAAACATACTCTTCTGTCCCACTGAGATTTGGACTTTCCAGTATAAGATCAGAAATCACTTTGGATAAGTCTACATTTAGGGGAAGACTGATGTAAATCAGAAGGCATAACATCCAACACAGACCCCTTTCGAATGGAGGAAGAGGAGTGTGGGGCAGAAGCATGACAGATTCCTCTTCTTGTATGTTTATTTTATAGACGTTTCATACTTGCAATTTCCAGAGAAAAAATGAGACAGCACAGAACTAAAGGGCTTATACTCTACATTTCCACCTGCCTCATATCAGGGTGTAATGGACATTAACAACAGAATTTGTGACACTAAGAGGCTATTTATATGGACATAAGACCTTCAGACTGGCAAGATACCTTCAAGTTAGATTTTTTTTTTCTCACATCATGCATAAAAGTTTCACTTGTAATATTACAGCACTGGATTTTTTGAAGCATTGTGTGGGATTTAAGGACCAGCCTATAGCACCATGGAAGATGCCTCCTGCAAACTGCTTTGGAAGCCTGTACTCTGGATGTGGATTTCCAGGGAGTTTGTGTGCTAATACACTTCTATTACCTTTGTTAACAATATGATTTTTGGATAGTTTGTCTCTTTCTTCCTACACATTCCTCCTGTCATCTAAATTCTAACCTTTATTTTGTTCCCCAGCCCATCTTTTCACTATTGAAACATATATAAAATATTTCCACTGATTCTTGTTCTACATCAATAAATGTACTTTTAATAAATAAAAAAAAAAAAAAATCAGTAGATGATTCCCAATGCTATGAAAGAAGCAGATTCCTTTCAGAAGAAGGCAGAAAACAAAAAGCAAATACCTTCCCTACTGGGTGACATTTGGGATGGGAAAGGGAAAACCAAAGTGGAAGGAAAAGCACAAATCCCATAACAATGAAAGACCTACCTTTCAGGGGGGAAAAAAAAAAAAAAAAAAAAAAAGGAGCACTTTTGCCTTCCTAGGTATTTGTGATGAAGGGTCTCTGGATCCCACCAAAAGCCAAAGAGCCTTGGGGGGGAAGAAGACTTATCCCTTTGAGATGTGGAAAACTGCTTACAAAAGGATTCTTACTTCAGTCAACTGAAAAAAGGTCAGATCCATCAGTGACTGATAGAAGCTGAATGCACTGTCACACTTCTTGAAGTTTCAACAGCTGTATACCCTGAAGATATTATTCAAAAAGATGCATTTGGAACCTGAGTCACAGGCAGAATACAATTTGAGAATCTGCTGTGGCATTAAAAAAAAAAAAATAATCTCACACTTTAGAGGTTTCATCATCCAGAACCATGGCTTTAATACAGACTGCTGTGGCAACCAGTCCTTGCCTGCAGAGTCTGACAGGGATGAGAGAGAGATAATGTATCACTTAGAGGCTGAAACACTGCACAGATTTCCAAGCTAATTCAAATAAGACAAGCAGACCACTGGGGGGAAAAAAAAAAAAAAAAAAAAAAAAAAAAGTGTTTATGCAAAAACAGGCTGAAAATCAGAGGGTGACTAAACTTGCTTTTTCATAATGTATCATGGCAAATTAATTTAAAAATTAAGGAAATGAAGCTGTGGGTGAGTTTGATTTTTCAATATTTAAAAGCAAAAAAGGATTAGTTTAAATTATAAGGCAGCAAAAGGACTTATTTATCATCATTTGTCGGTAAAGGTCAGATTATGTCTCAAAGACACAAATTTACTCAGGGTCACACCAGTCTCAGATCAATCCATAGAGAGGACCAGGGTGCATTAAAGCTCACTTCCCCTTGCTTTGTAGCATAATAATTTTCTTCTGACTCAGCTCAGAAGCATATAAACAACCTCTCCCTCCATGTCCCTTAGCTTCCCAGACTGGCAAGAAGGCTAGATCATCAGTGCTCCTTTGGCCATGATCCCCCGTTACTGCTGAGTCTTCCCTACAGCTGCAACTTTTGAAGCCTATATATATATTTTTTAAAAAGGTACCACCTTCTGCATGAGTGGTGTGGTTTGGGCAGAGACAATTATTCCAAAACAACTAAATTCACATTAGACATAAGTCATTTGTAAAACAGTTTCTTCCAGGGAGGAAGAAAACTGCAACTTCTCCCCCTTGCCCTTTTTGTCCAATCATACCCACAGTTAAAATTCAGAAAGTCAAATCAAATTTTTTTCCCACTTATACTTTTCCAGAGATGCTTAATCCAAGCTGCAGTTCAGCCCTAAAGAAGAAAGAACAGTATTTTATTTGTGACAAGGCTGACCAACGTGTCTAGCTTTTAAATCTCATATTTAAACTATTTCTACATTAAGTTTTCCTAATGAATCATATTACTGATGTGTTACCTTCCACCACTGCCTACCAGGGCATGAGCAGGTAGTGTAACCAGAGCTGCTACAGGAGACTGATTGAGAATCATTAGTGAAACAAAAGAGTAGATGACAGACATTAATGTGAGGGAAGGAAAAATTACCTCATGGCCCAAGAAGAGTTAAAATTGAGTTGTAACCAAATGGAAAATGAGAAGCCACTTGCAGAAGGGAGGCCTACTGATATCTTCATATTAGTTGCCAGGAGGACTGGAACATCATTTTGCATCCTAGCCCCTACCGTGAAATAGTGCTTCTTGCTTTGCCTCTGGAAGACCATTACTTTGTCATGACTGGTCCCCAGGGCCACCACAACATCTGCAAAGAGTCATCTCTCACCCTCTAATGTTCATTCTTGGCTACACAGACCAGCAGTGGATGGTGGCGGTCACCATGCTCCACAGGCTCTAAATGGATTTGTGCCCTCTATGACTTTGAGCATCTTGATCTGACAAGCGTACAAACCTACTGTGTCCCTAGGATCTGAATGGAAGGTCCTTACAACACACTCAAGTCACCCTCTGTGAGAGACAACAGCTACCTCAAGGAGAAACAGCTTTGGAGAGTGTGAGAGAAGAGGTTCCTTCATCTTGCCAAAGTTGCAAATACCTTGGAAAACAGGCACACTTCTGACAGGTCTGAGATCTTCTCAAACCTGTTTTGTCACCTGTGGACACACCTGCAAAAGAAAGGGGCAACACATTGGTTGCAACTGTATGCAGCAACCTCACCACTTATCCATAAAAATTCTGTGTGGACTGAAGAACAGCCACAGCACAGTCTCTGCTCCCAGATGTCCCAAGACAGGGAGAAACCAGGACTAGTATTTATGTTCTTGCTCTGCAGTCATGGCAGAACAAAGCAACCTCAGTGCTGTCATAAGAATCTGGGGAGAAAGGAAATCCTTTCATCCTGCCAGTGACTGCACCTACCATTCTGTGCTGCCTTATTGAGGACAAAGCTAGTAGACTAAAAAATTAGTCTCTGTAAGATATGGTGCTTGTCTTGTTCAGCAAAGGTTATCGTTGTTGATCAGGATTCGCATTTTTTTTTTATTTCTGTTGATCTTCTCAGATCTGTTGAATGAGAGCTTATAAAAAGGTGTGTGTCTCTATTTATGCTTTTTTTCTACATATTTCTAACCCATCAGCTGTTTATTTTACCTTGATAGATCTTGATTCTTTCATTCCTTGTATCATATATGTTGTGCTTTCATCTGCCATATTGTATCCTCAGAGCTGTCAGAAGATGCATGTCAATCCTTAAATCTAGGCCTGAGTGGTGTATATAGAGATCAAGTTGAAAGACGCCAAGCATACATACCCAAATTAATTTCCGGTTTTTTGTTTGGACAGAATCAATGATATAGGCTACCACAGTTCCCATGCAAGGATCACTTATTCATCTTGAAAACATGTTTCAAGCAGTGCATTAAGTAAAAGTGGCAAAACATTCAGTGATAAGTAAAGGAGTGAGCAAACTCACAGTGTTGGTTCAAAGGATGTAAACTTCTTGTTTGTCCTTCAGCTGCAGCAATGAGAAGCAGTAATCCTGAAAGAATATAATATTCCACTTGGATCCAAGGATGACAATTGTTTTATACAACCAGCTATAGTAATGAATTAGTTAATATCATAAATTATAACCCTGAATATTCAAATCAAGTACCTGAAAGGGCAAAAGCTAGGAAAATACATCCTTCTGGTACGTTAGTGGAAACCATTTTCTCCATGTTCAGCATAGTATGACCTTGAACAAGCCCACCAAACTCTTGCACTCTAGCTCTGATTACAAGTGTCTGTATATATTAGACCCATATTGTCAGGATCATTTCACATGTCACTAAAATGCAGACACCGCTGAAGAAAAGCAAGCACTTAAAAAAGCAATATATTAGCTGTAAACAGGCAAGTGTGAGACTCCAGGGAGCCAAAAGCAAAAGGTGAGACCATGACCCTGAAGCTGAAGCTCTGCTTAAATGGATTCACAGCAAACTGCCTCATTTCCCCCTTTCTCCATAACATGAATGCAGCAAGTTGCAGTGTTATCCATGGTGCAGTTCTCCAGTTTGAATATGCAGACAGACAGCTCACACAGCCAGGGCCAGAGCCAGCATCCCTGGTCTGGCCATGCTCCAGGGAAAAGCACATGGATTAAACACCAGGGCAGAAACATGCCACAATAAATCACTCAGTTCAAGTCGGACAGCTCTCAAGAAAAGGACTCTCCCTTTAGTTTCCTGTAAATTTGCACCTCAAATGAAGCGTTTGTGAGTACTGAATCCTCCGCACAAGCAGCTACCCTTTGCTCCACAGTCTGAGCCAGGTGGTGTTGAGCTATCCACAGTACAGTGGATCCCGTTGTGCTAGGGGATGGTCTTCCCTTCATCCTCTCCACTAAAGCTACAAATAGCAATAATCCATAGTAGCAATCAACCACTATTCAGCAGTACTGGTGCCAGTCCCAGTATATCTAGATTAGGATTATGTCATTCTTTTTTCATAATGCAATGTCTCTCTCCTAACCTCTTTTATACCTGCTGTAGAAGAGATTTCAAAGACTTACATATGTGACAATAATACACTGAGGAAAAGAAAACTAATATGAAAAGCCATACTTAGATTTTAATTATTTCAGAAACTTTCTGAAGTCTGTAATTTCAGCAACAGGGAAAGAATCTGACAGTCAAAGGTAATCACTTCTCCAATCAGCTGCCTTATTTACCAGGCTACTAGATGTGCAATTATTCCATCTGCATAAAGATTGCTTTAATCTTTAATTTACATATAAGACTGTAAAAGGTACAAGATTGACAGCACTGGAAATGGAAGGCCTCTAATTTATCCAAAAAAAGGCAAACTGTTTTTCCTGAAGGCAAGAGTGATGCAAGGCTCCTACTTCACAATTGTGATGTGCCTCAGCTTTAGTAACAGAGGGACCACGTCTAAGATGAGTACTTGCAGAATAATAAAAAATACAAGAGAACTTGAAAATTGAAGTTTTGCAAGTGTCTATGATTTTTTAAATAGATCCTTTCTGAAACCTACTGTTACTAAGATAGTCAAATTACTCTAAGAATATCTGGTTAATTTACCAGTGAGAATCACCTTTGTGAAAAGTTATTTTAATGAAAAGGATTTGGACTCCTCATCTTTGACTGTTTCTGAATACAACCACTTTCTGCAAACAAAGAGAACACACGAACAGAATGGACAGAAATGGACAAAATGGAGCAGACATTGGAAGCAAAGCAGACTAACAATGCATGTCAGATGTGAGAATGTACCTGATGGGAGTTTCCACTTTAAACAAGCAAGTTAAGAAATGCACAGAAAAGCCAAAATAGCTCAACTCTGAACTTCTTTGTGCAGCTTTCAAATCCCACCAGAACTCACACAGTATTTCATTCTGACTGGGCAGACCAACTAAGGTCACCCACCTATCATGAGAAATGCCTGATCAAAAGTCCCAGTCAGTAACATATGTATTCTGTCTGTAATACGTTCCTCAATTCCCTGTGGCATCTCCTGGGACTCCTAGTCCTCCGTACAGAGAAAGAAAAATCTGTTATTCTAAACCATATTTGTGTATTTTCAGGCTAGAGAATACTATTTTGATGCATGTATTACTTCCCCAGCTGCTTAATCTTTCCTGCACACTGTTAATTGAATTAGGATAACCCTTCAGGTTTAAAATAGGGCTAGAGAAGTATTTTTTTGCTGAACTCTGATCCTTTCCAATACATAAAATTCTCCAGCAGAATGGCACATGGGACTTCAAGCAGCTCCAAAAACGTACAGAAATGTCTTTTCAGTGTAGCACTGCAAATTGTAATAGCAAATGCATCTTTATGAAGTCACATTATCTAGCAATTTATTAATAAGGAATCATGTGCAAGGCAAAAGAACAGAGAAAAGAACCAAAAGTCTAATCTTAAGAAATAGATACCAACTGTGAGAGCCGACGGTAAATAGATAAAAAGTAATAGTGAGCAGTACGTGGATATAAGCAAAGGTAGTTTACAGCTACCAGTTTAAATCCAGAGGCTCTTTGAAGCAGAATAGCAGAGACATAACTTCTTTCCCCTTCCTTTCCTCTGAAAAGCAAAGGTAAACTTGATGATTTTGGAAATTTGTGATATTGAGACAGGCCTAGAGTTTCTCAGGCCATCTGCTGAGCAGGGAGGGGACACAGCATGTAGCAATCTACCACGTGTTGAGGAAGCTGTGGAGAAAAACATCCACTTTGCAGTGGGTGCAGATTATGAGAGACACAGTGGACACAACAGTTCATTTGCACATCAAAGTTGGTTTGTTGCCAAGAGGGAGGTCTTTTTATTTACACCTTTATTTCAAGTAAGAGGATATGGTAATGCAGGGCTGATGAGTCTTGTAAATGCTAGTGTCCAGGCTCCATGATAGCATGCTAGTTCCATACCAAGCCTCAGAAGAGATTTTCACAAACAGAATCATGAAGTTAGATTCCTAAACTTGCAGTTAGGAAACTTAATTTCCAAAATGCCAAGAACACAATTGCTTCCAGAAATGTCTGCAAATACTAAGTTAGCACAGTCATCCCATTTCTTCCCTATGAGATGTTAAGCACCTTTTATTTATTTGTGTTTTCCCTCAGCAGGACACCAGTATTCCCTTTTCTGCACCTAACCTTGAGGGATTTTGTCAAAGTTACATTTGACCAAAACCTTTGATTTAAAACTCCTCATGCAATTATCACAGCAGGTATAAATCCATCAGTATAACCCAAGAACTCTTAAAAGAATTAATATGAAGGACTATTTAGTTAGAATCGAATAAGAATCATTTCAAAGCCAAGACACAAAAGATTTCTGTAATCTTAAGGTCTTGGAGGAAGTCAATGGCAGTGACAGAATGAAAACAACAACTTTCTTGTCACTGGAGAACAAAGTTCTCCCAGATTCTTCATACAGTCCTCATTTTTAAGTTGAGATGATGTAATAAATCCTACCCTAGTAAACAGGGAAAAAAAAAATAAATCCAAGGAGCTTCTTTCTTTATAGTGAGATAAATCAGGATGAAAATGTTCAGAAGGCAAACACAGTTTTTGTAATTGGACTGCTTTTCTCAGGGTGAGTGTCTCATCCAGCTGGGCTCACCATTCTGCAGCAATCACAGAGGAATACTCTGCTTTCATTCAATATGACATTTCCTCTGTGTATGACTTATTAGTGTGAAGTTGCAGCCTACAGCAAAAATAGAAGCTCAGCCTCTACTAAGCACTCTCTTCCAGCTAAGTAGGAGAAGTAATTTACAGCCTTTTAGCTATAAGTAGATCTGATTTTGACTAAAGAATCAGAGTACAAGAGTATCCAATCTAATTGCAGTAGACTGGGTGACATTACTTGAATCCTTGTTTCCCAGTACATTTCAGTAATGTACTAAGCATTTGCACAATCCCATCAAAATTAAAACAAACAGTAGCGGAAGGAGAAACCTAAACCCATGGCTTCTATAAAAAATAAGTTTTTAAGACTTTTCAGAGTTAAGTGAGATTCCAGTTCTGCCTAAATTTTCTGCCTAAATAAATGGCATAAAATATAACCAAATAACTTCAGAACAACAAATTGTTCATATTTCAAAAAGAAAAGGACAAAACATTTCATTCAAAAATATTAGTTTCAGGGAACTGTAAAACCAACCATGTGAAAAGTACTCCAGCAAAAACTAGCTAATAAAGTTGCTGTGATATATTAACTTATAAGGGGGAATATTTTTATCTTTTTCTGAGATGCTATTGATAAATTGTACAGAAAGATAGTGAAAGAATTGTTGTCTTTGCAAAAACTACAGCAAAAAGGAAGAGTGCCAGAGATAGAAACATTTTACTTATCTGTAAAGGTTAGAAAAATTAGAGCTATTGACATTGCTGCTTATGCTCTCCAAACAAGTTAAATAAGGTGCAGATGTAAAAGGAGCTGACCTCTCATGGCTGGCCAATTTAGTGGTCATGTGCTGTAACCAGCTGGTGCTTCTTGCTGCGTGAAATAAAACCCATGGACCTGCTGGGTACAGGTGCTATGCTGCTGAGCTGTAGTGTCATCCCAGGACACATGGGATTCATTGCCCAGACACAGAACTTCTCTGCCAAGACTTACAACAGGATGGCAAAGGCAGCTGGGAGCAAAGGCAGCTGGGAGCTTGAGCCAACGCCATCAGGTCCCACCACTTTCTTACTGAAATGCAATCAATTTATTCCATGATATTTTTCTACCACTTCACAAAGTCACTGATTAATAGGGATTCCAGCACAGGGATGATCCTTGCTTGGTGCACTGTGAGCCCTTATGCTGAAATGTTACCCCACTCCACTCCTTCATACAATCTGAAGAGATGCTCTGCTTCTACACAGAGTCTATTCTTCAGTGTCTTCGTAAGAGATCCTTTGAGATCTTTATATCCCTATCCTTCCCACAAGACCTTCTCATTTGTTCATAATATAGTACCATGAGAAATAATGCCATCCCAACTCATTTTTCTCCTTTTCAGGTTTGAAAAATCATAGAATCACAGAATAGTTTGTGTTGGAAAGGTCCTTAAAGATCATCTAGATCCAACCCCCCTGCCATGGGCAGGGACACCTTCCACTAGACCAGGTTGCTCAAAGCCCTGTCCAACCTGGCCTCGAACACTTCCAGGGAGGGGGCAGCCACAACTTCTCTGGGCAACCTGTTCCAGTGCCTCATCACCCTCACAGCAAAGAATTTCTTCCTTATACCTAATTTAAATCTACCCTCTTTCAGTTTAAAACCATTACCCCTTGTCCTATCACTACACTCCCTGATAAAGAGTCCCTCCCCATCTTTCCTGTAACCCCCTTTAAGTACTGGAAGGCTGCTATAAGGTTTCCCCAGAGACTTGTCTTCTCTAGGCTGAACAAACCCAGTTCTCTCAGTCTGTCCTCCTGATCGTCTTTGTGGCCCTCCTCTGGACCCACTTGAACAGGTCCATGTCCTTGTTATGTTGGGGGCCCCAGAGCTGGACACAGCACTGCAGGTGGGGCCTCACACCTGCAGTGGAGTGAGTGGAGTGGAGTAGAGGGGTAGAATCACCTCCCTCAACCTGCTGGCCACACTTCTCTTGGTGCAGCCCAGGACGTGGTTGTCTTTCTGGGCTGTGAATGCACATTGCTGGCTTGTAGTCAGTTTTCCATCTGTCGAGGTTTAAGCCCAAAGAAAAACTGAGCACCACACAGCTGCTCTCTCACTCTTTCCCCCTCAGGGATGGGAAGGAAAAAATAAAACAAAAGGCTTGGGAACTGAGATAAGGATGGGGGGAAATGATTCACCCATTATGGTCATAGGTAAAAGACAGACTCAACTGGGGAATTAAAAGAATATCAATTTAATTTGAACAACACCACCACCAACACTAATTTACCAGTCAGAGTAGGACAGTGAGAAATACAACCACTCTTAAAAACACCTTCCCCTACCCCTCCCTTCTTCCCAGGCTCGGTTTTGCTCCCGATTTCTCTACCTCCTCTGCCCCAGTGACACAGTGGGACAGGGGGTGGGAGCTGCTTTCAGTTCATCACCCATTGTTTTTGCCTTTCCTTCCTCCTCATGAGGAGGACTTCTCACACTCTTTCCCTGCTCCAACATGGGGTCCCTTTCACAGGAGACAGTCCTCCATGAACTTCTCCAACATGAGTCCTTCCCATGGACTGCAGCCATTCTCATGCTCTTCCAGCGTGGGTCCCTTCCGCGGGCTGCAGTCCTTCAGCAACAGACTGCTCCAGAGTCAGCTTCCATCAGAGTCCCAGCCTTCTTTCGACACAGCCACCTGGTCTGGCGTGGGATCTTCCACAGGCTGCAGGTGGGCATCCGCTCCACCATGGACCTCCATGTGCTGCAGGGGCACAGCCTGCCCTCTCACCACAGGCTGCAGGGGAGTCTCTGCTCCAGTGCACCTGCCCTCTCCTCCTTTCTTCAGCTGACCTCGGTGTTTTCACAGGTATTTCCCTCAGAACTCCTACTCCTCTCAGGTTCCTCTTCTTGAATGTGTTATCACAGAGGCTCAGCCACTGTCACTAATTGTCTCCACCTTGGCCAGAGGCGGGTCTGACTTGGAGACAGGGGAGCTTTGAGAAGCTTCTCATAGGGGCCACCACTGTAGACCCCTCCCCTGCTACCAAAACCCCCACCACACACAAATCCAACACATTCCACCCTGGCCTCTGTGAATCACATATTCAAGAATTGTCATTGAAATCCACAGTCATCACACAATCTTCACAAACTTCCCTCACATCAAAAAAACAAAAACAAAAAACAAAAAACAAAACAAAACAAACAAACAAACAAACAAACAAACAAAAAAAAAAAAAAAACAAAAACAAAACAAAACAAAAAAGAACTTCCCCACAACAAAATTAGAATAACATCATCACAATACCAAACGGAAGTAGACAATCCACCCTTGTACCTCTACCACAATTACAACGACCAAAATTCCCATGATTATTTTGCTAACATTGTTCAGTCCATGTTTTGCCCGTTACATCTCCCAATTGCCATCCTTAACTCACATTCCTTGTGTCCCACGTTGGTCACAACAAACCAATACCCCCAAGTCCTTCCCTGTATGTCTTATAATGCCCTTCAGTCAATGATGAAACATTTTTTATGGCTTGCAAGCACCTTTTCACAATCTGTTTCTACAGCACATGGTACACTTCAAAATTCACCATGCTACTTATTTCATCTTTACTTTTACACTGATGTTGCCAAATTTACAGATTTTACAGAACCTAAAAAATATTGCTCTACTCTTAACTCTATGAGCTGTTAACTGACACAAGCACTCCTCATCTCTATCACAGAAATTATGGCTTCTAAACCATATATTTTTAAACTAAACCATATATTGTTTCAAGTCCGTAGTTGCAGTTTGCATCTCTAGTTTTATCACTTTGAACTCCTTCTCACTGGCCTTCAATAACCGTTAGGAGCAGCCAACCCTCCAGCCTTCTCTATCTTCTTCTTTAGGTACCTGTCTTTTCAGCAGATACATAACATCAACAGCAAAATCCAGGTGATACATCCTATGTGATATATTCCTTGCCTGCTGTATTTCCATCCTGTTACAGGCAACCAGGTTATTCATTTTCCAGTTCCATGTCTAACTCAAAAAACCAAGATGAGATAATAATTTCCTCTTTTTGCCTTCTTCTAGTAATCAGGCCTGAGTATTTGCTGCTAATGTAAAGATGATACTCCTGCTATTATTTTACATTTTAGCAAGACCATAACTTCATTGTATATTCTGAGGCACAGGCTGTGTTCTTCAAAATCAATACTTTACAGAATTGATTAAATAAGCTTCTATTAGCCTTTGATATTCCAATCACTTTGTTATAATTTCCTTTAGTATGAATTAAATGAAACCACACTGATCCACAAGACCTTTCCTACCTGCTTCTTTGATCCCTATTGATATTCCTGTTGAAACTGGTTCAACTGATATTCAAAAGAAAAGAATAGCCCTGAAGTCCTCAATTCATTGGAAATTATGCATTTAGCTTTGAACATTTTTGAGGGAGCATTTTCCAAAGGATAATACAAGTAAGTCAGGCACCACAGTGTGTTAAGTCAGACACCACAGTGTGTGCTCTCCACCTTCAGCACTTATGCACTTATGTGATCCAATCTGGAGGAGATGTCAATCCTTATTTTCATTATGGCCCTCTTTTTATTTTCAATTACCTGAAGTTATCTAAATAATCTAAGTTTACATTCCTAATAAATTTATCATTACCATCAGTTATGGTGCAGCTAACAGAAGTGAGGAGTGCAGTGACTCTTCTTTTTCATTAAGATTTTTTATCCCTATTTTTAATGCAATTTCCACAAAACATATTTCCTTTATAACTTCATGCACTTTATATGCAGCATTGCTTCTACTGGAATCCTTAAATTCTGAAGGAAGAGCTATCTTCCCTTGTAGCTGGTCTGTATCCAGTTGAGACAAAAGACATTAGAGAAAAGAAGGATGGCTGAAGAGAGAACAGTACAAGGTAGATTTCCCCTTATGGTTTGTTTAGTAATGGTTTGAATTAAATGGTTTTCTTCAAGCCCAAAATGGCCCCATCCCCTTGAAGAAGCTATCCTTCAATTTCAGTGGCACCACTAAGTTCATCTTTTTGATCTTAAATCTGTGGTTTCTAGAAGCTTGGATCATCACATGAAGTTTGACAGGTTTTAGAAAATTTTAGTTACAGTAGACAGGAGAATTGAAACCGTTTCATCTCAGGTGAAAAATGAGGAAGTTTAAATCATAGGCTTTGAAAGTACCACATGGGGAAATCTCCAGATGTACTCGATTTGACATATCAATAAAAGAGAACAAGGCATTGCAATGTAAAATGAAGCACATGAAAGAAGGTCAACACTGTTACATTTCAATTAAACTTTGCTTCAGAAAGGTTCAGGTGAAGGACCTCAAGGCCTCCCGTATCAACTTTTGATGCTGAACTGAGTGTCCATATTGAAGTTTGATCTTAGGAAATAAATAACTGGACATTGTCTTGTAACACATGACTGATACCACAGATTAAAAAATAATAAAGGGTCTGATTCACTATTGATTTTTTGCCTTTTTAGCTATATTCTGAGCTGGTGCAAATCAACTTAGCCTATTGATGTCAGTGGAGCTATGTCATCTTTGAATTGCTGAAAGGCCCATGCTGAGCAATTATTTACATTTGTGAAAAGTAGTTTAAAGAAAAATTAATAGAAATTAAAGCAAATAGAAGTACAGCACCTCTCTTTCCACCAAAAGCAGAGGGAAACATTTCTTTTTCTGGGAGATAAAAGGCTCTCTGTCTTTACTGATGGGTGGAGCAAGGATTGCCTTTTCTGTTACAGAGTAAAGCAAGCAGTCAAACACTCCACAGCTATTTTAATTCAGAAGAATTACCACAGGAGGATATAAGGACTGTAACAGCTTTTTTAGCAGTGCTCAGTACAGCAAATACTCTGTAGCAGAAGGTGCTGAACCACCAGTGGTTTTTATTCTGTACATTTTCCATGAATATCACAGCTTTACCCATCCCTGTATGTGACTATATTATATGTAAAATGCTTCAAACTCTGGCTTCATATTTCATCATACACCAGAAATCTGCACATAAAATTCCAAAGGCTACTTTGTAATTAATTCCTTGGAAAAATAAAGTGGAAAAATGCATCTATAAATAGATATTGCATATATATAAATAGATATTTTCAAAATTTGCTTACATTTATTTGATAACTGACTTTCAGAGCATGCCAGTTGGCTTTCACTCATACATACACACACATTCACACACACATGTGCACCCCACAAATACAAACAGAAATCCCACAGACTTGATTAAAACAATTTATAAATGTTTTACTGTAATTTTTTTAACAAGCACTAAGATACCAAAAATCAGAAGAGGGAATGTTTGTTTTTGTAATAAAAAACTAAGCAAGAACTAACTAACAAATTGGTGAACTGTAGGCAAGAAAAAAAATTATTTTTGACATCTTATGAGAATATGTAAGAAATAAAATAATAAATTTCAGATGGATGGTATTTCTCTACTTGAGAGGAACACATGCCTACAGAAAGGAAGATTATGGAGTACTATTATAATGAAAGTCAGATTTTTAATGAAAGGAGATAATTCCATTTATAGGTGTTAAGTTTTTTTCTATTGAATAATATTTTAATGAAAAAATGTACATTAAAATTTTCTTTAGATAATACTATATTATAATATATACATAATATTATATGTAATTACACAATATAATATTGCCTTTCTTATGGGAAACTGAAGACACCAGGCTAAAAGTTAAATTTCAGACAAAAAGCTGGCATGTGTTTGAACTACAGTGATTTTAAAAGCAAAATGTTGGTTCTGGTGTTTCAACAAGAAAGCTTGCTATTTCCTGCTGACAAGAAGACCCTGTTTTCAGCGGTTTTCCGTGGGGAAAGTCGGGTCTAGGAAAACACATCTCTGAGACTGGCATTTCATATTCTAGTTCACCGTAGATAATCATGAACATTCGTTGTAATCAGAGGTATCACCATCATAACATGACACATCATGACCTACAATGTAATATTTTATAACAGGATGTACGAGAAGCTTGATTTGATAGACATTTTTCATCTGTTAATGACAAATTAGGGGCACTTCTGAATTATTCATCTACAACCCCTGCATATGTTTAAGTCAAATCGACTTTGATGCCATGTAAGTTTCAAACTTACTACAAGTGAGCTTTTTGCTTTTGTCTGTAACTAATGTCAGAGAAATGAAGTAATAAAACTCTACTGAAATACAGAAACGTTTGAATTTCATGACTGTTTGCAACGCTTGCAAAGCAGTAAGTATACCAGATCTAGAGTAGCCAACGATTTACCAGACTTCATTAAAGAAAGTTTAAAAAAATGAAAAAAAACAAAGCAGTGTTTCTCTGTTGTTTGTTTACTCTGCTAGCTTGCATGTAATTAAATTATGTATAGATGCTCCAATGAAAATACATGACTTTCAATGAAGTTGTACAGGTTGCTATTTACTGTATTCATTCACGCTGATATATACAGAATATATAATGGATTTAAGGAGAGACAAATGCCTGTTTAATAAAACCAACTGATTGCAATGAGGGTCAATATATTTTTATATTGATGAGTTCATTAGCACTAGAACATTCTATTTAAAAACCAATAAATGTACCTTCATACTGGGATTAAAAATCAGCTTTGTTAGAGCAGCTCAGCAGTAGGAATCAATACAGCCTCTGGTTCTGTAAATCTTCCATGACAGTCAGACCTTTCCTCCTCTCATGAATGTCTGAATGGTGTAGTTTTCTGCACCAACCTGACTAAAGGGGTTTCTGAGGGCTTCAAGTCATTACCCTCTGTAGGGATGGGATTCATCTCAACCTAGCCAAAAAATTCGTCTGATGAAAATCTATATCCAGGCTAATGAAATCTAGGCTAACTCTGTTAACAATGGAGAAGAACAGAAATCCCCAGAGGGTGCCATGTTTGGCTTACTGTGGACAGCTTAGCAGAGTCTAAATTGCCATCTTAGGGCTTCCACCTTTTATGGACCTGGACTAGATGTGTAGCATCTGCCTTTTGGGTGGCAGTGGGCATATGTTCTATGTGCTGGTTACAGTATTGAGGAGATGAGTTTTGGGGACATAAATTGAAACAAGAGAAGTTCAGGCTGGATACAAGGAAACCCTTCTGATTACAAGGACAGTCAAGAAGTGGAAGAGATTGCCAAGAGATATTATGTAGTCTCCAGCCTTAGAGGCTTTCAAAGTCTGACTATATAAAGCCCAGACTAACCTTGCCTGACCTCATAGCTGATCCTGCTGTGAGAAGGAGGTTGAACTAGAGACCTCCTGGGGTCCCTTCCAACAGGAATTATCCTTTGATTCTATGGCATCTACCCAATATTAACTTTGTACCGAACTGACTCCCCTGATGGCATTTTAGGATGTTCAGAGTGAGCATGAAACTATTAACTCAGTTGGAGTTTTGCCTTTAATTTGTTTAGAAGTGCCAAGGATTTCATACTAGTGCCCGTTGAGCACCTATTGAGGAGGGACATGACCTCTTTGGGACTTTTGGGAAATCAGCAATGAAGCACAAAATTGGATTTAATTCACTTTCTTGCTCAGTCCATCTTCAGGAAGTATCTTCATCTTCAGAAGTCTGCAGATGTTCTGTGATGAACCCTGCAAGAAAATACAGAACTATGAAATCAAATTATAATTTCTCCAAATGACTGTCAATTTTTCGAAAATTCTTTACTTTGCTTATTTTATCTATCTGCTAGATTCTGCTTGACTTACAATAGCTAGGAGAGAGTAGAATACTCGTAAAATACCTCTTGTTCTTCAGTCCAGTGGTCAGAGGCAACTGCAGTCCCTATGTTGCTTTAATGAACGTGAGGTCTTGGGCACCTGGAAGGGAGAGAGCAGAATGTAGGACACAGATGCAGTGGAAAGGTAATGCAGTGGGTGTCTGCATGTGGAAATGATGCTGTACCCTCTCCAGGGATTTCAGTGTCAGCACCCACCAGCAGTGATGACTCTGAGGCCAGGTAGCATGCCTGCTCACGGCATGGCACGGCAGCTCTCTGGAAGCAGGGTGCCCAAGCCAGCTACAATGCGCTGCTGCAGCCCCTTGGAGCAGAGTCAGCAAATCTGCATACTTGAAAAGCCAGAACTTGAAAGAAGATATTAGGATCTAAGAGGCAAAATCAGTTTAGTAAGATTAAAAAACGATTAGACTTTTATATGAATAAGAATATGCCTTATAATTACGCTAACTAGTCTAAAAATTATGGGGCCAACAGCCTTTATTTCAGACGTAAGATGATTACCAGCTGGGGACAGACAGAGATTTCATCTCATGGTATAATATTACACAATCAGGTGCATTATGTGGGTATTTTACCTTCCTGTGAAACATCTGGCATGAGCCACTGTCAGAGACTAGATGGACCATTTATCTGTTCTGGTGCATAATTCTTATGCTACTTTAGCTTACAGACTTAACTGACTGCTTAAGAATATCTATGAAATTGTAAGGAAGGGAAGAGAGATGTTATTTCTTATTGAAGAACTTGCTATCTCTCACCACCTGTTGTTTGTATATAAGATGATAGGGTTCCAATCACAAGATTAATGCCCAATTTAGACTGGGAAAATATCAGCAAATCTGTCTGATTCTCTTATTTAAAACCCTTTCATGATCTTCAGAAATATTTTACAGTGCCAAGAACAATTTCAAAAATAAACCATAGGACTTCAAAAAAAAACTTCAAAAAGCTACATCTGCCATTTGCTTATGCAAAACTTTCCTTGCAGATGAATAACTTTGGTTATGTAATTGCTTTAAAATTTGTGAGGGTTCTGATTAAATGGATTTTTTATTTTTACTTTATATGACAGAAGCATTTTCAACTGATATGCTGAATAAAAGTGCATAGGTAAAAATCTGGGCCCCACCCTAACTTTCTCCAACATAATATTTTGCTTTATACTAATCGCCGCATTCCTTTTTCTTTCCTTTACTGATTCCCTGATTCCCACTCAGAATGCCCACCAGAAAATATTTACTTTCTTTTAGAGAATAACAACCTAAAAACATATTCAATTAGAATTGAAGAAATTCCATAGCTATTACCTCCTCTTCCATAAAAATGGATGTAGCTTAAAACCAATTTTTCCATCAAAAAAACATTTCTTATGAAATTTCAACTGCCTGAATGAATACTTGCTCTGCTACCATTTGACATCCATTTGTAATGCACTTTCTGGATCAGAAATAGAGCCTACGTCCTCGTTCAGTTCACCCCTCTAAGTTTGTTAAGAATAACAGGATGCTCCCAGATTCTTGACTGGTTTCAGGTTTTGCTGAGAGATCACACTTCTGGGAAACCACTTTTATTCTCTAACCAGCTTCCAGAGAGCATTACTATACCCAACTTTAGCCATTTTAAAGTTAGGTAAAGTAAGTCACCTGTGTTTCTTCATAATCAGTGGGACAAGATAGGCACTTCCAGAGCAGAAATCATGCCATCTTGGCAAGAACATCCAAAATAGTGTGATACATCCAAAAAGGAGATGCTTCACCACCCTTTCCCAATTAAGAAGCCTAGAAAACTAGTCTCGTCTGAACACTTTGTGCTTAATTCAGCTGATCACACACAGGCTTCTAAGGAACATACAGGTATAAAGACTGATCTACAGACCAATGTTTCATCTAGCTAGCTGACATTTTATAAGGCAAATCTCAGTCTGTAATATTAAAACTTCATTAGCTGTCTGGATTTTTTGCTGTAGTCATGGCTGATTATTCCTGTTAGGATATCCAGTTGTATGCCAGAACCTTTCCTCCCAAGATTTTGCAACTGTGCCTGAAGCTGAAGACACATGTAATAGGAAAGTTAATTCTTAGGAAAAATTACATTGGTGGTTTTCCGTAATCACAGCTTTTATGTTACAAGTTTGCTGTTTAGCTTTGTCAATAACATCACTGCTTTCCTCACCTCCCTTTGAAGACTGATGCCCACAACTCCTTATTTTTTCTGGCTTTACCCAGCTCATCTTAACATGAAAACAAGGATGGTGGTCTTGCAAAGCTGTCACCCCCTCAAAAAGGCTTGCTTAGGTTTTTTCCCAGACTTCTTTTGTATTTCATAAATGCAGCTTGGGCAGGGAAAGTTACTCTTGTTAAAAAGAGGCGCACTTTAGTGAAAGGCTCAATCATGATCTGTCAGGATCCTTTTAGGGGCCATCCTTTTAGCAGTCTCACCTAGAACTAATCTTTTCTCCTTGAAAAAATGAAGAAAGAAAGAAGTCCAGCAAGCTACAGTAATGTAAAGGGAACTGCTTATCATTAACCAAAGCCTTGTACCCAAAACCAACTGCTCTTAAGCCCTGAATCATTTAAGCATCCCTAATCAGAAAAATATTTAATTATGTGCTTAGAACTTCACCTTGAAGTCAATGGGACTTAAGTAGATGTTAAGACAAATCAAGTTTTTAAGTGACACCTTACACAGGTTAAAGACAGAAACACTGTTACTTGCTTTCCTGAATTAGGGCTTGGAAAATGAGAAGAAACACCTCTAATCTATGTAGCATACATTTTAGATCTTACAAAAGGAAAGGGTATGGATATCTGAAGACACTTTTGTAACCTTGTAAGTTTGGACTGATCAGGAGCAAAGGCTAGAAAAGTCCTTTGTACAGCTCCCACCTCAGAGACCAGTATTTTTTATAAGCCAGAGCCTTTTCTGGGATCGCCACAGCCCAAAATGCACACGTAATTCACTTAATCCACATGTGGGACCTTAGGAAAAGTGTTCAAGAAGGCAGCCATCTTCCGCAGTTTACAGATTCTTAGATCTCTCCATGGCTAATGACACATGGAGGGTCTTCTTACACCGTGCTGCACTAATGATACAACAAAGCATTAGGGCCATTTCAACCCAGTAAATACTGTCTTTACCCGGTGAATAGCAAAAACACATGACTGCTTGTAATTTAAAAGAAAACTTGAAAGCCTGCTGAAATAAACTCTTTGGTTCAATTGTCATCTAGTCTCTACAGTAGCAGACATTTAAGCTATTGATACATTCATTGGATAGAATTATCTATGTATCATAGATCTACTACCCAGAATAATAACATTTTTTTTCTGTCTTTCTTGCATAGAAGTAATACTGAATTTCTAAATTATTTTAATATTTTGTTGATATCTAACAGTATGTTGAATACTTAATGGCCATCATATTATAGAAAAAAAAAAACCAGCATATTTTATTAGACTTTATCTTCTGTATGAATTTTGACAAGATATGTGTTTTCCAGGTATTAAAAAGCTCCCAGTTTTACTATGATTTAATATAATTAATTTATAATTATTTACACCTCTTTTTCTCTCTTTTAATGATGGTTTCAACCTTAGGAAAGCATTTTTTTTTCCTCCAAATGTACCAAATATAATGGAGAAAAGTTTGTCTTGGGCTTACTATTTTCTTTATCAAACACGCTGAGCAAAAGGAATTTTGATATTTGGCTGAAGGAGAAGAAAGACTGCTCTTCCGAGTATTTACCAGTTTAAGAGACAACTATTGAGGGAAAATAAACACTCTGAAGACTGAACCAAGAAAACAATGAGCCACAGGTAGCTTTCTAAGCTTCTTTCAAAAATAATTTACACAACATATTTAAATAAAGATATAAATACCTACTATAATACCCTGTCCTCATATGTTAATAACACCTTCAGACAGCCAATTTGGGGAAGAGAATACTCTTTTTCTAGTTTATAAACCCCCAATCGCTGATTTTTTTTTAAGCTTAGTGAAAATCTGTTTCTAGTTCATAAAATAATAATTTAAAAAAGATTTTCTAAAGATTCAGTATGAATTATTTCAGTACTACATTTTATCTTCTTCAGTCAGTTTTCCGAGCAGATCAAAAAATCTGATAGTTCCTTCTTCAAGAAAAGGTCTCTACATTAAGCTTCGAGGGAAAATGAATAAAACACAGAGTAGATGGTCTCGCATTTTGGAGTGAGATGAGAAATATTTCAGGTCTCATGGTTGAAAAATAATTTCTGATTATGCCTAGTAAATAATTTAGGAACACAATTTTTACATTAAAAATCATATTCCTTCATTTGATTTATCAACAAGTTAAAGAAAGGCTGTGAGGTTTTGGCTACTGTTAGAAGAATGCACACGATAATGGTAAAACCCTCATGTTTAACATTCAGAAGAGGAAAAAAAGAATTACCAACCTGTAAAAAGTTGTAGAAATGCTTAACGAAATATACCCTGAAATGGCATAAAATATTGAAGCCAACAGAACTGCTGATTTCCATTAACTGAGCACAGAACTGAAGACTAATGTGTTACTCAAAATGCAGCAAAATCTTGCTAAATAGTTCTTGTTTAGAGTCTTATCAATCCAAAAGCCTGTGTAAACTCTCTGCATCAGGCGGAGTTGTATGTTATCGAGCATACATTCATTTAACAGACCTATAAAAATGCATGGATTCAAATATATTCAAACTATTAGCTTTATTCATACACATTCATGTATAAATGCATATATGTATGCACTCAAAAATAAAAAATATTAATTTTGTTGACATCCCTGCATTACTTGTATGTCGGAAACCTTTTTCCTAGCATTTGTTGCCTGACTTTTATTTATGATGTTTGCAGAGATCACTTTTCATCACATCAACTGTAATACTCTTGAAGGCTATCAGATAATGCAAAAACAAAACAGTACAATGTTCTTTAAAAACATATGCATTTAAATTCCTATTTATTTACCATTTAGCTGGAGAGTCCATCAAAAACCCATTTATAACCCTTGCTATTCCTGAGAAAGCTGAATCTTTTCTGATTTCAGTAAGTACATTATACATTCTGGAGTTGAAAGCTCTGTACATTTAGCATCAGCAAGTTTATCCAAGTGCTTAACTAAAGACTTCAGATTTTGCCTTTTACATAATGATTACAAGGTGCCCTGCTTTCTGCTGAGTTCCTGGAACCACATTCTGTGCAAACGAGGTAGCACTAAGGACAATCATTGTTGCATTTAGGGAATTAGAATATAGCCTAGACATTTTGTTCATTATCCTTTTCGTTCACAGAATCACAGAATGGTTCAGGTTAGAAGGACCTGTGGAGGTCACCTGCATCATGCTGATTTCCTCAAGTCCTGTTCCTCTTAAAAGCCCAGCACCTACCTACCTAAAAGTCCAGCTACTCTCATTTTGGAGAAAAGGCTCAGGAATCAAGGATCGCTGTCACCAAAGTCCCCTACCATCTGACAAGCTGCTGGATGGCCTGGGTTATCTTTTCTTTCTGGTGGCAAGCCAGGTTGGGAGGGTTAGCACACAGGAAATCCCACATATGATGTTGCAGGAGTAACTAGGTCATCATAGAATTATAGAATGGTTTGGGTTTGAAGGGATGTTAAAGATCACCTAGTTCCAACACCTCTGCCATGGGCACGGACACCTTCCACTAGACCAGGTTGCTCAAAGACCAGTCCAACCTGGCCCTGAACACTTCCAGGGATGGGCTATCCACAGTTTCTCTGGGCAACCTGTTCCAGTGTCTCACCACCCTCACAGAAAATTTCTTCCTCATATCTAATCTAAATCTACCCTCTTTCAGTTTAAAGTCATTACCCCTTTCCTATCACTGCACTGCCTGATAAAAAGTCCTTCTCCAGCTTTCCTGTAGGTCCCCTTGAGGTTCTAGAAGGCCGCTATAAGGTCTCCCCGGAGCCTTCTCTTCTCCAGGCTCAACAACCCCAACTCTCTCAGTCTGTCTTCATAAGAGAGATGCTCCAACCCTCTGATTATCTTTGTGGCCCTCCTGTGGACTCACTCCAACAGGTCCATGTCCTTCTTATGTTGGGGGCCCAAGAGCTGGACGCAGTACTCTAGGTGAGGTCTCACCAGAGCAGAGTACAGTGGAAGAATCACCTCCCTCAACCTGCTGACCACACTTCTCTTGATGCAGCCCAGGACACGGTTGGCTTTCTGGGCTGTGAGTGCACATTGCTGGCTCATAGTCAGTTTTCCATCCACTAATACCCCCCAGTCCTTCTCCTCAGGGCTGCTTTCAATCCATTCACTGCCCAGACTGGATTTGTGCTTGGGATTGCCTCAACCCATGTGTGCGACCTTGCACTTGGCCTTGTCACCAACAAGATGTTAAACAGCACCAGTCCCAATACTGATCCCTGAGGAATGCCACTCATCACTGCTCTGCATGTGGACATTGAGCCGTTGACCACAACTCTTTGAGTGCAACCACCCAGCCAATTCCTTATCCACCAAGTTGTCCATCCATCAAATCCATGTCTCTCCAATTTGGAGACAAAGTTGTTGTGCAGGACAGTGTCAAATGTTTGCACAATTCCAGGTAGATTATGTCAGTTGCTTTTCCCTTATCCACCAACACTATAACCCCGTTGTAGAAATATGACGGATAGTGGTTTAGGCACTTCATCTGCCAGTTCCCTCAAGACCCACAGACACATCTCATCAAGTCCCATGGACGTGTGCATCTTCAGGTTCCTTAGATGGTCTCAAACCTGATCTTCTACAGTGGATGGTCCTTCACTCTCCCAGTAGCTGCCATTGCTTTCTGCGATTCAGGTGGTGTGGCTGGAGCTCTTGCCCATGAAGACTGAGGCAAGACAGTCGTGAAGTGCTTCAGCCTTCTCCATATCCAGGTAACCAGGTCTCCTGTTTCCTTCCAGAGAGGACCCACATTTTTCCTAGTCTTCCTTATATCACCAAAGTACCTATAGAAGCTTTTCTTGTTTCCCTTGATGTTCCTGGCCAGAATTAATTCTATAAGGGCTTTGGCCTTCCTAACCTGATCCCTGGCTGCTCAGACAGTTTCTCTGTATCCCTCCCAGGCTACCTGTCCTTGCTTCCACCCAATGTAGGCTTCCTTTTTGTGTTTGAGTTGCCCTGGAGCTCCTTGTCCATCCATACAGGCCTCCCGGTATTTTTGCCTCACTCCCTCTTCGTGGGGATGCATCACTCCTGAGCTTGGAGGAGGTGATCCTTGAATATTTACCAGATTTCTTGGGCCCCTCTTCCCTTCAGGGCTTTATCCCATGCTACTCTACCAAGAAGATCCCTGAAGAGGACAAAGTCAGCTCTCCTGAAGTCCAGGGTAGGAAGCTTGCTGTGCACCCTCCTCGCTGCCCTAAGGATCTTGAACTCCACCGTTTCATGGTCACTGCAGCCAAGGCTGTCCTTGAGCTTCACATTCTCCAACAGCCCCTCCGTGTTGGTGAAAACAAGGCCCAGCATAGCACCTCTCCTCATTGGCTCCTCTATCACTTGGAGAAGGAAGTTATCATCAACACTTTCCAGGAATGTCCTGGATTGCTTATGCCCTTCTGTGTTGTCCCTTCAACAGATATTGGGGCAGTTGAAGTACCCCACGAAGACCAGGGATTGTGAACATGTCTGCTCCTATCTGTCTATAGAGGGCCTTATCTTCTTGGTCTTCCTGGTCCGGTGGCTTGTAGCAGATCCCCACTATAATGTCTCCTGCCCGTACCCTCCCTTTAATCCTGACCCATAAACTCTCGATCAGCTCCTCATCCATCCCCAGCTGGAGCTCCATGCACTCCAGCTGGTTATTGACATAGAAGGTGACACCCCCTCCTCTTATCCCCTGCCTGTCCTTCCTAAAGAGACTGTATCCTTCCATTCCAACACTCCAGTCATAGGAGCCATCCCACACATCTCCATGATGCCAATAAGATTGTAGCCCTGCAGGCACACACACATCTCTAGCTCCTTTTTTTATTCTCCATGCTACGTGCATTTGCATAAAGGCATTTAACTTAGGCCCCCAATGAAGCTGACTTACTGGCTGGAGTGTGTGAGAAACAAAAAACTAGGCCTGCAAGAAACATGGACTGAGAAAAACAGCCTGAGAAAGAGATAAAAGTTGAGGCCCTCCGAGCTAAGGAATGCCTCAAACACTCGCAAGACAAAACTATAGTCACGGGGTGGATGGTGTGGAGGTCGAAGTTGATAAGGCTGCCTGAATAACACAGGATGCAGCTGGAGGGGGTGGCCCTGTGAAGACAGGATGGCTCTGCTCTGGTGCACCTGGCCAGATTTCAAGGGCCATCTGCCCAGTGAATGACCTTTGCTTCGTTATCCACAAAATGCATATTAAAGTTAACACCCCTCAATATGCTAGCAAAGACTAACATGATCATGCTAATTACATCATCCCATGAAACACCTTACCCCTCCCCATACATGGGATACGTAGGTATGTGGGTCGACCTAGGGGACGGACCCAAGGACAGTGGGTATAAATCAAGGCAGGGGAAAGAGGGGTGGGGGGGGTGGGGGGGCGGAAAGAGTGCAGTGAAGCGAAGAAGATGGCTGCCCCCTGGAACCCTCGCTGGCAGGATCAACACAGAAACCAAGACCAGTGATCTCTATTCCCCTATTCCCTCTATCTCCCTCCTTTCCTTTTCCCCCTTTTTTCTTCACTACCATTAAGAAATGCAAGACATACTGTATTGCTTGCTACAACTCATTATATACTTAGCCAATTATCATGTGTCTAATTAGTACATTGTGGGTAGTTAATAAATGCTTGGACTTGGAGACTTGTCTCACCATTGTCCGCTCCCTTGGGGATTTACAAATCGGAGTCACTTGTCTCCCTCATCTGAGCGGAACGTGACAGAGTGGTTGGAATTCCTTGGTGCTGCTCTTCAGGTGCTCTCCTGCTGACCTGTGATCCCTCTCCAGGCTCTGGGCATCTATTGCTGGCACTGTCATCAAACTGGTAGGAGTAGAATGAATTGAGGTTTCACCCCTTCCAGCAAGTTTTCCCTCAGTATTGGCCCAATAACTTTGCTGCCTTCACAATACACAACTCCCAGCACAACACCATTCCCCAAGAAGGTTCAGCTCTTCAGCTCAAACAGGGTAGAAAACAGCTGAAACTGTCATCTAATTTAAACACAACTAATGAATAGCTATCAAACAGCAGTGACTTTCTGCCATTATCAACTTTGATTTGAACAAATGAACTAATGCAGAGAGGGTCTATTTCTCGTTGCCAGACGTTTAGGCTTAAGCAATCACTCTTTTAAGGTTGTCTGGAATAACAGTCCTAATTCTGATCTCTGACAAGTGCAAATGAGCAACGACTCCACTGAAGCCCACAGACACACTGGTGCGGAACCGGAATGGAAATGAGAGTGAGCTGGCACAGGCTGTCACTATTTGCCAGCCTGAACAGCTATCAACCAGATAATACAAATGCATGAACAGCCGGGAGCTTGCATTCTTCTAGTGGTTTAACTTGCAGAGTTTTCAAACGACCCTTATAATGCCATGTGCCCTTAGAGGCAGCTGGTGTGCTAGAGGAATTTGTGTCAGCTCAGGCAATGGCCCATTCATTACAAAAGCAGGGGAGAAAATAGTTCACTGCAAGGTGTAGCTGCTCAAACACATGTGCTGTCTGTTGTGTCTGACTTACAAGAATATTAACTAATAAATATACTTCATTTTCTTACCTGGAAAGCCAAAGACTAGCTGCAGCATAGGTGAGTGTTACCTGCATTAAAAAGGTTTCCAAATCTTTCAGCCCTCTGAAGAAGCAATTAACTTGTTTCATTGCTTTTCCCATTAGGGACTGAGGATAGCAAACACTGTACTCTTTCTTGCAACACAACAGCATGGAACCATCCACACAGTTTAAATGGCATTGGAGAAACTCTTTCTAAGTGGAAAAAAATAAGTGTTTCTGCCTCAAAAAAGCAAGCAAGCAAATATGGCAATTTCTGAACAATTCTACTTACTGAATACAGTTGGAGTCATCTGCTTACTCCAGTAACTAAAATTTTTCTTATTGCTTTTTTTCCTGTTATCCTGCTGCTCCAATACAGTTAAGAGAGATGACTCTGAATCCTGCTCCATTTTGTGCAACATAAACAGAATTTATGCTGCAATTACAAAGTCAGATTCTGCCTGCAGTTATACCTTGTAACTCCCATGAAGAAAGCAAGTTGAGTACAGCTGAACCCAGAGTGTGGCCTCTGGAATCTTTATTGCCAACAGTGAAACAAGACCCATGGAGAGCTCAGCTTGACTTCGAAGCATAAGGTTGAGTTTATCTTGGTAGCCCTGCTAGAGCCTCGTGGTGGATGCTTTATAATAAAAAACAAGGGCAGGTGTGTCAGTTGGGATGGCATTACATACAGCTTTGTAGGGTAGGAATTTACTACAGCAGAGAAGGAGGGTTCAAACTCTCTAAAGAGTGTTTTCCAAGAAGTCTGTTTCCCACTGATAAATGGGAACCTTACAGCCACTTCTATTCTCCATTCTGAAAATATAATGTATATTTCCAACTTTTTTGGTTTATGTCTGGCAGTGAGAAACGTATAATTTAGGGCTTGTCAACACAGGGAAATTGTCCTGAATATCTATTGCAGAATAAACTGTCTTAAAATATCTTTGTGAACTTGAAGAAGTTATTTGTTCTCTGACCATCACTGGATCAAGATCATGAACTACATACAGTTTCTTCTTCTCTGTCTGCTCTAGCAAATCACTTTCAGAATAATTACAACAATCCTAAAGGAGAGTAGAACTTTCATTTATTATTAGAGATTCCTATATGTCCTTACATCAGGTATCTAAGTTAGAAGGCTGGTACTGGTAGTCTTCCCAGATAGTTAACATGGAGAGAGAGAAAGCATCCCTCTTTCAGCCTACTCCTGATACAAAATGCTCTCTGGAGAACACAGTTTTTCTGTTAGCTGTAGAAAGCACTTCTAGCTTAAGTGCCTCGGTAAAGCCTAAAGGTAGATGTGATGAAACTGGGTTAGAGCATTCCTGCAAGCAGCTATTCCAGAGGGGTTTGTTTCACCATACCTGGCATCTCTCAAAGACAAAGCCATTGTCCGCAGGTGTGGTTTCAGACCTGTCCACATTTTCATGTTGGTCAATGTGCACATCATGCTCCCTTTTATTCCTGAAAGCCAACACTGGTGATCATGAGACCCTGCAACTGATGGCTCACGAGCTGATCTGAGTGAACAGTAACCCTACAGAAAAAGGAAAAAAGCTAATTTTCCTTTGGGTCAGATCCTTATACAGACTCATCACCCTGTCAAACAAGAGCTGGAGCTGGCACAAAGAAGGAGGGGGGGAGGATCACACTCTCATATGTAGAGGGCAAGACTATATTTCTGGGTGCCAGCCAGACTTGGATCAGCTCAAGCCAACAGTGAAACTTCCTCCAGAAGCTCTGGAAGAGAACCAGGCCAAAAAGCCAAGATTTTGAGAACACTCAATATGTCATTTTAAATTCTTACTAGCTCCTTCTTTACATAGAAAACCTTTCACTTCAATAACATTTTTTTGCTGATGTAAGGAGCTTTAGGAACAAAGTATTGTGCAGAGAGGTGAACAAGAACTTTAGAAGCCTGAGATCGCTCCTACGTGGAAAGCTCTAGCCTGGTGAACCATCCAAGAAGGAGTAAAAAGCAACAGAAGAAATATGTTCATAAACACTAGAACTGATGAGCAAACTGCTTTGTGTCTCTCATGCATGTGGGCTTTTTAGAGCTGACTCCATGGTGGCTGCCTTGGCTGCAGCACATAACTGCAGGGTTGTGCAACCCAGACTGCCACCTTCTCCACATCATACTACACAGGATGAATTCACTTCATGTTCCACAAATCAGTGCAGATGGATTGCAATGACTCTGTGTATCAGCAAATAACTCAAAGAAAGATAAACATCTGATTGCCTGAGCTTTCTCACTGAAGTCTACTGCTCCAAAAGGACCCTCCATGTCTACCTATGTGCTGCTTGGGCAGTCATGTGCATGTTCAAATCACTGTGTGTCCTGGTTTCTGCTGCGATAGAGTTAATTTTTCTTCTTGTTAGCTAGAATAGTGCTCTGGTTTGGATTCAGTATGGGATTTGGTATGAGAAGAATGGTGATAATACAATGATGTTTTCAGCTGTCGCTAAGAAATCAAGGACTTTCCAACTCCCCATATCCTGCTAGTGCACAGGTGTACAAGAAGCTGGGAGGGAGCAGAGACACAGCAATGGACCCAAACTGGCCAATGAAATATTCCATATCATATAATGTCAAGCTCAGTATATAGAGGAGGGTCAGCTGGGAAGAGGGGGCTCTCTCACTTCTGGGATTGTGGTTTTGGGACCTTATCTTCTCCAGGATCACTAGCCAGGAACGGGCTGGGTATCAGTCAGCAGATGGTGAGCAACCACATTGTGCATTACCTGTTTGCACTTTCTACTCTTGTTATTATTAATATATTTTATTTCAATAATTAAAATGTTTCTATCTGTCATAGTTTGAGCTCAGAGGGCAACTGAGCACCACGCAGCCGCTCAATTCCCCCTTCACCCCCAGTGCTGAGAGGGGAAAAATAAGCAAAGACGCCGTTCACTCCCTGCTTCCCCCCCAGCCCTGAGAAGGAGGGAAGCAAAAGACCCAGGAACTTCAGATAAGGACAGAGAGGGATGACCTCATCCTTAAAGGCACAGGCAAAAGAGAGACTTGTTAGGTGAAGAAAAAAAGAATGTAAATTTAATAGAGACACTAACAACAATACTTAACAGACAGAGTAGAAACATAAGAAGCATCTTGAAAACACCTTCCCCCAACCCTCCTTTCTTCATGGGCTCAGCTTTGCTCTCATTATCTCTACCTTCTCCCTCCAAGTGACTCAGGGGGCAGGGAATGGGGGGTGCAGTCAGTCCTGCTGCTTCTTCCACGTCAGGGCACGGGGGAACTTCTGGCATTCCCCACCCTGTTCCAGCGTGGTTCCCCTCTCACAGGAGACAGTCTTCTATAAACTCTCTCCACCATGAGTCACTCCCATGGGCATGTGGGTCACCCCTGCATGTTGCAATCTTCCCAGCACTGAACTACAACAGCAGAGCCTTCTTCCCATGGGGTCCCAGCCTCCTTTGGGCACAGTCACCTGGGTCGGCGTGGGCCCCCCCTCATGCTGCAAATCGGCATCTGCCCCACCAGTGACTTCCATGGGTGGCGGGGGGGTGGCCCTGCCATCTCACCACGGGGTACAGGGGAGTCTCTGCACCGGTGCTCCTCCCCTCCCTTTTCCTCCTTTCTTCCATTGACCTTGGTGTTTGCACAGATGTTCTTCTCACAACTTCTCACCACCAATCCCATAACTCCTTCCAGGTTCCCCTTCTTAAATACATTATCGTAGAGGCGTAGCTAATTGGCCTGGCCTTGGTGCAAGGGTGGGTCTGACTTGGAGCCGGGGGAGCTTGAAGAAGCTTCTCACAGGGGGCCACTGCTGTAGCCCCACCCCTGCTACCAAAAACCCCGCCACTCACTCAAACAACAATCTACAAGTCTCTCCACCTTTACGCCTCCAATTCTCTCCCCCATCCACCAGGCAGAGGAGGGTGAGTGAGCAGCTACGTGGTGTTTGTTGCTGGCCCAGTTAAAACCATGACACCGTGGAAGCAAATGGAGGAGTGGGATCAAAATTCCTGCTAATGGGGTCCATGCACATCCAGCAAAATTATCTGATCCAGAAACTTGATTTCTCTGGACCACCATCAAGTCTGACTGAGCCAGCAGTTCATCCCAATCTGCATCTGTGTCCAGAAAAGTCGACACTGGTAAGTCTGAGTTCCCCCATATGACTCCTTTAAGGACAACCATTGGGCTGGATCCATGGGGTTTTTTTGTCCATCTTTCTGAAGCAGTTTGAGGACTTTTAAAATCATAATTTAAAATAAATAATTGAGAATTAAATGCATAGTTCATATATTAATTATTAATAAAGATTTTTAGTTAAATTAAGAAGAAAAATTTGTTGGTCAAATTTCATTTCTGATTTTTTTTAAATTGTCCACTCTTCTTCAGGCCCTCTGAAGTGATTCAGCAGCACATCTCTTCTGGACTGACCCAGTGCTGACTAGATATCTCACAGCTCAGGCTGAAGGTTTGGGGAGGCTCTCATAACTTTGAAAGAATCAAGTGATTTTTTTTAGGAATGCATAAATCTCTATCAAAGTGTTTGTCTAAATGAATTTATCTGTGTTATCACCCAGAGCCTAACAGTTTGGACCATTATAGCTTCTCTCCAAAATTACTTTGGAAAAATCTTCCTCAGATTTCAGTCTTCTGCTGCTGTCAGGTTTCAAAACTCTTTAACATTTTCTCTTCTTCTCTTGTTCTCTCTCTTCCCATCTTTCTCCTACATTTTTCTTTTATTTTTTCCCCAGTCTTTCTTAGATGTCCAGCTTCAATGACCCCTTTTTCCATTCAGACTGCTGTGTGTCCCCATTTTCCCTTCATTCCACAGCACAAACCCAGGATCTCTGCATTCCTACAGCACACACTATAAAGTGCCACTAACTGCCTCACCACAGTACTTTCTGGCCTAAATCTCTGCTAGGCAAGGCCCCCTTCATTCTGCCTTCAGTATTCCACTTTCTTAAGGCTCCTCTAGTTCTCTCTTTTCCTCTTGTTCTCACTTATTTCTACAGCATTACAATTACTATGGAATTCATGCTGCTGCCAGGGCCCATCAAAAGAACAAGGTGGTCAGACACTGACAGCTCAACATTATTCTTCATTTCCCCACTCCCTGCACAAAGATATCCTCAATGGTATGTGTTAGTCCTCTGCATTTTTAATATCTCTCCCATCCTTGGGTTCTATCATATGAGCCCACCTGTGCACTGGGCATGCCACGGGGTGCCACTTAAAAAAACACAAGCATGATGTTTGCTCTTTGTGGGAAGCTTTCTATACGTAAAAGATCTGATGTCAGTGCTGCAACACAAGCTGTGCTGACAGTTTCATACCTGTGAATTAACACATGGGTCTGCTAAGGAAAAGCAGCTCTGTAATTGGTGAGGTCCCACAGTCTAACTGTTTGGCAGTGTCGAGGCACTTAGGGCACCTATTGTATTTATCATTGCTCCCCATGGATAGCACAGAAACATCACTTTAAATTGACAGAACATGACAGTGAACACAAAATCAATGTCAGATATACCCAGACATTACTAAACACTTTACACTACTTTATAAGGGTGGGGAAGAAGAAGATATTTTTTCCCTTTTTCTTTAGTTTTGTTCTTTTAAAGTGACATGCCCTTGTCAGTAACTCAAGCTGAAATTTTTTAGGTTAGTCTGTGAATGCAAAAGAAGGACACCCAAATTTTCTCAGGTCCAGATCTGGAACCATTTATATAACTCTTACATGTTTTCGTTACATGTATGGACCCATTGCTGTTGTATTAAAATAATCATCAGAAATCCCTGACAATACTCTAAAGGGGGCAAGAAACAACCATTTTCCACTTCTAGAAACAAAACATGGAGATCTGGTCCAACACAGGCAGCTATCTGCACTGACAAAAGGGACTCAGTTGAAAAAAAGTCAATTTTAAATGCCAAACTGGACATTTCCTCAAGCAGTCTGCTTTTCAAAAAAGCTCGACACTCAGTCTGTGAAAAGACAACTTTAAGGAGTCCCCACTTAGTCAACAAAGTGAGGCAACTAGAATCACTAGGCTCTAGTGAAAATCATCTCTGTCTTCCCCTGTTCGTCTAAATAAAACAGAGATGTTTTCCAATAAATAAAGCTCATATCTATTAATCTTTCTGCAGGGGAAGCAGTTTGGCCCTATATTTCTAAACACATTTTACACTGGCTTGCAAACACTTTGCATCATTCTGAAGGAAGGCAGACTATTTCTGAAATAGCTTTTTGCACATGTACTCTGATTGTATTTTGCTTTCTTTGATCATTTTGTTGCTATGCTATTGATTTTTGCATTAAAACAGAGACACAATTTCGAACAACATACATGCTTAAAAATATAAAAATCTTTCCCTTTTGTAATTAGTTCCCCCTTTTCTGCCTCCATTTAATGAAATCTCAAGGACCAATTGCTACAATTCTTATTCAGGCAAAGCCCCCATTAATCCATATATGTTACCATAATAATCTGCTATGAAAATAGCAGACATATCAGGTTATAGTTTTCTAACATCATTACATGGAAAAGGAAGGAGAAGGGGATGGACTGTACAGAAAATAAGCTTTTATCGTAAACCAAAACCATCCATAATAATTAGTCATATCTGGGAAGCATTCATGATTACCAAAAGTAAATTGATTAATTTTAATTAATGTCTCTGTTTTACCATGGTATCATTCAGATGGCAGAAGGGACATTTTCCCTATTTATTTTATTCCATGGGACTGTCTGTCTCCTCCTCCCTCCCATCCCCAACAACTCCAATTGTTTTACTTGTCAGCTTGATCAAAGTATGTCCTTCAGTGATTTCACATCCTAAGCCCATTCATCAGAAAGTCTAATAAAAGTGTTGAACTCTTTTATTGATAGACAGTGGCACAAAATATGGGGCCTGGGAAAGATCAGCCACCTCTGACTTTCCCTCCTCAGCTGTCATTTGAAGGTATTGCTTACCCAGTGACAGAGGGGCCTTGTTTTGTGCCCTCAATAAAATGAATCCTGCTGGAAAATAACACCAAAAATGGCTATTCTTCTTCTCAAAATTATTGTCCATCACAGCCTTCCAGAAATCCTCAAAAGCCAGTTCAGCTTTCAGCTGTGGGGTTGTCCATTGTTTTGTATGTCAGAATGAAGATTATCAAATAAGCAATCAGTGGCATGTCACAGGCCATCATAATATATAGCACTACAAATACATCTCAGGCTGAATCTATATCTTCTACTCCAGATTGAAGGGCTGTCTTGTTTCTGAGGAAGAAGAGGCAGCCTCAGCAAATCCAGCAGCACTGCAGAGGGAGGGCCAGAGAGTAACCAGCAAGCACCAGGGTTAGAATTGGTTAACAGATTCCACCTAACCCTATTGCTGCCTAGAAAACTGTGCTTTTGATTAAAGAGCATCTTTTATTTTTTTTCTCAAGAGTCAACTTTCTGTGTCACATGATTTATTGATTTCTTCATTTTTTATAATTGTAAGCATATTCTGTTGCTCACATGATAGTGAACTGGAACTTCTTAAATAGGAAGCCTGTGGTCCATCACAAGAGATGAAATCAAGTCAGTGACACCAATTTACCACAGAGATTGAGAGCACAAGACTGCACAGTAGTATTTTATATTAAAATTATTTTGATAGAACTGTTTTTTTCAGTATTCTGACTTTTACCAAAGAAATGAAACTTTCCATAGGAAAAAAGTCCCAAAAACTCAGATTCATATTAAATTGCAAATGAGGTGTGATCATTTCACAACACAGACTGGATCATTGAGCATCAGCTGTTCATATGAGTGTCTCATATAGTATTAACAGTAACAAGTCCAGTAGCAACACTTCAGCCTGTTTAGTGCTGTAAACATAATACTTAAAAATACTTTTTAAACATCTATTTAAGAAACAAAAACACAGCTGAAGTATTGCCTTCTAGCAAGGAAATAGTTCTAAGAGTTGGACCAGCTTTAAAGTATAATCATTCTCATTTATCTCTGAAAAAGACTGTGTAAAAGCAGAATAACATCATTATACCAGAGGGAAGAGAGAAATATAGTAAAAAAATATAGCTGCATCAGCTATGTCAGGGGACTTCTAATGACTTGAAAATCTAACAGAAATCATACACTGATAGAAACAAGGACATGACAAAGAGCAGCATAGACCCTCTTGTCTTCAATCTTCACCAAAAATGATTAAGTATGAACAGACATTTAACTAAACTAGTTTAAATGAGGTAGCAGTAGTACAAGCCAAAGGAAGAACAGGTTAATGAATACTAAGATAAATTAGGTGTATCTGAGTCAGCAGGAATTGATGAAATTCACCCTAGACTATTTAGGAATATAGCCAATGTAATCTCTGAGCCATTAATAATTATCTCTAAAAATGCAAGAAAAGTGGGGGTGGTCCTAGAGGACATTAACTATCACAGTACCTATCTGTATAAACAAGAAAGGAGGGAAAAGATCCAGGGAATTACGGCTCAGATAACCTAACATTGATTCTCAGAAAAATATTGCATTAAAATTGTGAAACCATCAATTTATAAACACTTAACACATACAAAGCAGATAAGATGTAATTATGAAGAAAAAATCAGGTACAACCAAATTAAATTCAATTGGTGGCCCAGTGGAATGGGAGAAATGGGAGCTGTGAAACCTCTAGACTGAAGTAAACTTTGGACAATGTACCATAAAATAATCCTAAAAGCAAACTAAGGAAACAAGATCTGAATAAGACAGCCACACATTTAATTGGAAATCTATATTCAGTGAGACACTATTTCACTACTGAATTGGAGAATAAGGGCTCTTGGTGAGTCCTCAGGCACATGAACCTTGTTGGTATTATTAGTAGTATTATTGGAAACTTCACTAGCAGCTTGGATGAATGTGTTTGCTAGTACTATAGAGCTATAGAGAGATGTGAGCAATAAGAAAGACAAGATTAGTCTTGAAAATATCTTGGCAAACAAAAGCTGCCCAGAAAGCATCAAGATTGAACAACGTAAGCACAAATGCAAAATTATTCAAAGCGAAATATGTAAATGTGCAAATAAATAATAGAGAATATCTGTCTGCAGAAAAACTGCAGGAATGTATCAGCATAGCAGACTCAGATAAGTGAGTCAACTTTACAATGCTGCTGCAAAAAAGGATAACCCTAATTCTGAGCATTATTAGCAGGAATTTCCAAAGTAAAAGACAGGAGACAATTACTGGTTCTGAGTGAGACACAAGATGAACTGCTGTGTTCGGTTGGGGGACTTACTCTCAAAGAAATGAAAGGAAAAATTAAAAAAAGAATGAAAAGAGATCATTATGAATTACTTTGGTTAAAAAACAGTAGCAGTGATGAAATGTTGAAGGGCCTGAACTGCAGTCCAGAAACAAGAAGGCTGACAGCAGTCTTCAAAGATTAAAAGCCCATTACAAGGATGATGGCAGTCAGTATTTAAACCTGCTGTAGAACTAGGCATAATCAGATTAATTTATATGCAGCCAATTGAGTTGAGATTTGAGGGGACAGCTAACTAGACATGTAGGGAAATAAACAGTATTTAGAATTTGGAAAAACTTGGAAAAACAAGCCAAGTAGAACATGTCCTGAAGAAGATGCCTTTTCTGACTCCACTGTAAAGAGGGGGAATTTAAGTAAATCTCATTAAAATTTGTTTAACAAGGTTTACAAAGAACTGCTATTCTTTCATGAGTCTATTATTTAAATACCAAAAAAAGCAGGTAAGGCACTCAATACCCTTCTTCCCCTTCCACTGAGCTGCAGAGAAAGCATGCCTGGAAAACTTTTTATTGCACAGTACTTTACATGCAGTAAAAGGTAGCATTTGCAGTTCTGTCTCCTGCCTTTCACTTGCAGCTCTGTGTCTTTCACCTGAGCTGCTGTAGCAGGGTTTTTCCCAGGGCAGGGTTTTTGTCTTGTTCTCATGCTGTTGTTCTCAGGCTGCTATTCTCGTAGTCCCGCATCTGTAAAACCCAATATTCTCATTATATCAGGTTTCTCATGGAAGGCAATGCATGAAACTCACCTTTTCCTTCTCTCCCTTTTCTTACCCTCTTCCTTTATAGGTTTTAGTTTATATTAGAGGATTACTCCAAATGGAAGCATAAGTAGTTCCCTGACAAAGTATATAGTGCGAGAGAAAAGGCACAGTGAAAATTCACTGTGTCATCTTCATCGTCATCACCTGCTGCACTGTAACTTTCGTTGTTAGAATTGATGTCTGTCATCAGCCATGGACACCCTAGTGAAGTTCTGTGCAGGTAAGCCTGTCTCAGCATCCTTTGTCCAAAATTTTAGATTATATAAAAATAGAAATTGCTTAAGGGTAAGCAGAAAGTGCCAGCTGAGATGCTGAAATTGTTATTAGTAGAATCCAGGCCTTTTTTCCTGCAGACAAAACAAGAAAAAAAAAAACATAATGGAAAATGGATAACCAAAGAGCCAGAAATTCTGCTCTTAGTAATGACCCTTATCTGTAACTGCCAGAGAAAAAAACAGGTACAACAGATATGTTACCAGCCCTACTGAAAGCCAGCAAAATTCTGTGAGCTTGGGCTGTTTCAGACATTGCTTGTAGCTACTTCTCTGTTTACGGCAGTACTACAGAATCTGCCACATTCCCAGCTGTGCCAAAACCTGTTTAAAAATACATAAAGAGAGAAAGAGAGTGACCAAGACAGAGAAAAGCTATTTTGAGAGTGGGAAGGAAGACACAACTGAAGGAACTGATGCTTCCATTTCCAGTGTGGTGAAGAAGATCATGATGGGTGCCTTCTTTTCCTTCACTATGATCAGGATGATAAAAACTTGATACAAGCACTGTGGCCTGATGTCTCTGAAGGCAATAAGATTAACAGTCACAAAGGTAAATATTGCTCCCTTCAGCCCAAATATCATGGTATCAGTGTTGTACCAGGAGCCCCAAAAGGGGTTGATGAGTAAAAAAGGCACTATTCTTTCACTATATTTGTTAATGACTTGGACTTCATTTCTGGCACAACTGTATTTGATTATTTGAAGTCCTATCTGCTTATTAGGCAGACATGATCTCAACACAGTCTTTTCATCAAGGAACAGACCTTTATGTCTGGACTAGTTCAATCCTCCTATCTGGTTTTTTGTCTACTTTTATAACCAACTACAAGATGGACTCTTATATTTCCACCATTTTGGAAAATTTCAAGTACAAGGTCTTTTCACAATAAGAGACTTGTCTGCAACCAGTGTAATTTACAAAAAATTACTATTTTAAGGCATATAATTATTCCATTTCTCTAAAAGGCTGATGCAAGTCACAGTAGTTGCAAATAATATTATAACAGAAATCTTTTGTACCCATTGCCTGCACTTAAGTAATTTATATCTGAAATTATTAGGAAGTTTAATATTTATATATAACTGCTTTAAAGTTTGAAGTAGAAAAGTTTACATTCATAAAGCAGTAGTCTGAGCTGCAAAATGACTAATAAAAAAATCATAATTTCTCATTGAACATGGATTTGTGAGTGTGGTAAAAGTTCTCTACTACATTTAAACTGTATACAATAAAATGATCAGTAAAACACATATCACAAAGTACTACGCAAAGATTACAGTTAATTTTAGTTAATGGATTCTTCGTTAATGGATTCTTCGTTAATGGGTTACCTTGCAGTGCTCTAGAAAATGCCACAAACATTGTTGCTTTGAAACCCTGATATATTATGCAAAACTTTTCTACAGACATAGTTGCTTTCTCTTAAATCAATATCTGTAAAATAAGTAATCTAGCAAATGTGTGTCATGTTTCTCGTTATCTATTTTAGGCCAAGCCTTTAAATCATTAATTCAGAGAATATTAAAAAAAAAAATAAAATTGTTCTCTATATGAAAAATGTTACAATAAAAAAGGCATGCAAAATGTGTGCTTTACTTTGGTTTTCAGTGAGAATAATGGGAGGAAATGGAGATGACTGTAAGCAAACAGGAATTACCCCATGGAAAAGGAATCAAGAAGCACTTTGGGAGGAAGATAATCTTCCATTTCACAATTCACAATTTGGAGAGAACTGGCTTCTGCAGCAGGACCATAATGGACCATAAACCCAGTCAGCTGACAATGACCTGCCATTGCAAAAAAGTCTCTTGATCCCAGCAGTATTCAGAAAGTACCTTAAAGAAATGTGGTTATCCCACCAAGTGCTGTTAGACTATGTTCTCTTACAGGTCTCACACTAGGAAAAATAAAGACAATCTGGAACAGTCAGAAGATTTGGTAAACATAGCCACTGGGAGAGAAATAATGCCAAAAAGTTTAGGAAATGTGACCTATAAAGAAAGGTTGAAAGAATCAGCCTTGATTTTGCCAGCAAATAGAAAGTGTAGCTGAAAAATGGTAACAGACTTCCTAGTGTGTAAAACGCTGTTGTGAGGAAGACAATGATAATTTTTCTCTCTGTCTATTGTAGGTTTGGCAAGAAATAAACCTCTGAATTTTCACATGGTGTTTCAGGTTAGATAATAGGAAAACCTTTCTACTGTCTCCTTGTCACTTGAAGCTTTAATGAACACACTACAGAGTCACTTACTAGCCTTGGGGAATGGGTATTGAATCCTGTTGAGCAGGGATGAAGGAGACCTCTTGAGATCTCTTCCTATACCTATACAACTTCTGTGATATAAGTCGGGAGTTGTATCAGAGACAAATAAACATAGTAAACACAGTCCTTTTCTCTTTCTCTTTCACTTTTGTTCCGCTCTAGGTCTTGTTCTTGCTCTTGCTCTAGCTTTACGCCTTTCTCTTGTATAGCATTTCAAATTTTAAAAAAAGGTTATAAATTCATACCAGAATGTTCAAACCATTCAGCAGAGCCCAGGGAAACCTGAAGAGTCCCTTTTATATATCTAGTGTAAGAGCATTCCATACACTTTTAAGAGGATGATTGATATTCTGAAGTTTACCACACTCATGACATGTCTGTGATTTACAGAAAATTAATAACTACATTTTCCATTTATATAAAAGAAACATGTATTTGCTATGAGTTGCTCAGATGCTGAGGAAAAGTGACCAGCTTCCAGCTAATGTGAATCGAAACCTTCTATGAAGTCAACAGTAAGTTTTTTGACAGTAATACAACAGGTTGCCTCATTTAATGTCATTTTTTTTGTTCTGCTGAAAGACTTGAACACTGGTAGAATACTGGTAGAATTTCTTACATATCAGATCATGAAGTGATAAAACTTTATGTCTTTGGCAAACCCTTATTGTCAGTAATTTTCAAGTATTTCTGTACTACAACTACTTCATATCTTGTAGTTGCTGGTAGAGTATGCAACAGTACTTGATGTTGGGAACTAAAGAAGAGTTTAGTGCCCTATTTATCTCTTTCAGAGCACCATTAGCTTTGTATTAGGGCTGTTACACCAGACAAGCAATACTCTGCTGTCAGGGAATCAATGCTTGTGTTGACAGCCTGAGGGGATACTCACCACTCTCCTTGGTAATGCTGGCTTATTAGCAAATTATATTTATATAGACTTCTGTCACTTTTTTTGGTGTTCTCCAGATGCCATTTGTAGCTAACAGTTCTTCATGTGCGTGGTACCTAAGATAATAGTTACTCAGTAATCTAATGAGGAAGACACTCACTGTGTGCACTTTCACTGTAACATCAATTCTTGATTACACAAGTGAAATACATCTATAGCAGCTTTAAACTATTTATTTCAGTCCCCTGTCCTTTGCCTGGACTATTGAAGAGGATGTGTCTGAACTGCAAGTTTAATGTCATTCACCTAAATGAATTTACGAGTGACAGAAGATAGAATACCGCAGGAATAAAGACTGAAATGTATTCTTAAGAGGAGCTCTACTTTTCAATGTTCCTGTGAGGCTGAACTGGTAGTCAGTGTAGACATAGAGCTGGACATACTGTTCAGTACTAGTAATGGATAGAGTAATGATTTATGATGTTTGACAGCTCTCCGACAGGCAGCAACATATGTGGATAGAAATTAAAGAACTTATGTCTTTAATTTCTTTAGGTAGCCAGTTTTCACAGATGTGGGCAGTGCAAAGATTTGATGGCATTAACTAAAGCTAAATTCCACTTTATACAAATAGGTCAGCTAAACCTGTCTTAAGTGACTTGAAAGGAAGAGCCATGCTAGTGACTTGTGCCAAGGAATAAGCGGGGATATCCCGCTTAGAGGTTGAATAAAAGCTGGTCTGTTTGATTGGTTTTGCTCCAAAATAAAGAATACCTTAACATTCACATGAGAGTTTTTACCAGTGGGGTAAATTGTTACAAAACTGTCAGTTATTGTTTTCCTTTTTGGCCTGAATTCTTGAGAAGCTCCGGAAAAATGTTATGAAGTAGAGCAGACTTTCATGGATTCAGTCCTTTGCTCATCTTTTGTACTAGAAGTCCTGAAAACAAGGAAGATATCTGGCAGCTTGGTTTGTTTTGATGGAGCTCTTTGTAGACTTCTTTCAACAGGATTTATTTACCAGCATGTTTGAACTCCTGGCAAGCTGCATGACTATCACATTTTAATTTACTTGCACCAGATATCTGGCATCTTGGTACACAGCACCCATAAGCAAGGAAGCAATCAGCAGCTTGACTTTTTAAGTTAATATGTTTCATGGTGTCTTAACTGTTTTATCCTGGCCAGGCTTGTAGATTTTAGGAATAAGATTTCTGTGCACTGGATCCACCCCAATTCCAGTGTCCCTAGAGTGCTTAAATTTTGGTTAGCCAAGAGGAAGTCCCATACTTTTTTAAAACATTCATTCAAAGCCCTAGGAATTGTCAGGTTCTGCTGATCTCTTCTAAACATTAAAAAGCCCATTTCAGCTAATCAGATCCTAAGGAATTTTATGATGTTTTTGTAAGTATCACAGTCTACTCACTATAGATTCTAACAAGGCTTAAGCACTGATGCCCTAACCTGATAATGTATGTAAAGATATACTGATACCACTTCCCAGTGTGTGTGTGTGTTGTTAAGCCAATTTTATCATGCAATATAATAGAAATATCAGACATTTAGCACACTCTTCAGCAATTTCTTCTTTTTATTGTTCTTGTACGATAGACTAGTTATTGGTCATCCAAAGAACGGTTCTCTCATGTGACTAATATTAGCTCCATAAATGCTGCATCCACACTTAAAGTGGCAGTGGAAGAAAAGAGTGAATGAAAGAGGTACCCAGAGTTCTGATAGTTAGGTATAATAACAAGAAAGGCTTTCAGATGGTTTTCTAAGACAAAATAATTAAGGACACAGTAGTAGAAGGAGAACAGGACACAATACGAGTTTTATCAAAAGTACACTATTCAAGACTGTTCTCTTATGTTTCTTTGATAAAATAACTGACTATCAAGACAAAGAAGTAATATAAATCCCATCTAACTGAAAGTGAGTGAAATATTTCCTATGGTGATACACGGAAAAGGATAAATTGAACTAGGAGTTAGTACAAAACACTGCAGGTAACATGAGAAAACAGCTAGAAAGGAAATAATCCCATGTTGGGTTGAAATGAGTTGCTAATGCAGTTCTTCAAGGATTAGTTTTGGAAAAATATTCTTGAATTTCTTTTCTTATTTATAATAAAGAATAGCCACAACAAACACTTACATAAAGTATTAAGTAATATTTTCATTAATAAATTTGATAGAGATATGTTTATGAAACTTGACAGTGAAGTTGGGAGTTGATGTCAAAATAGAATTATGCTACTCATGAAGTAGCACTGTGTGACCTTGCAAACTGGAATAATATTAATAAGAAGAAATCTAATAATACCAAGAGCAAGGTCATTCCCTTAGGGATTATTCACTTGAACTTTAGCTATATAACTGGTGCTCATCAGTTGTAAAAGAGCAAGGTCTAGGTATATCTGTTCATCACAAGATGTCCATACACCAATGATCTGATGAACTGGAAAATACAAATGTGTTAGCTGTATAAGTCAGGTGAAGTATTTCTAACAGCTAGTAATCTTTTATGCAGCCCCTAGAAGTACTAGAAGGATAGAATTTCCTCTCCATAGCAGTGATATATTCCCAGGGGTAGGTGAATGAAGAGTTAATGAAGAATTCTCATCTGGAAGAGTATGCAAAATCTTGAATAAAGATAAATTCAAATAGGGTCAGGCTTAGACAGGGGTTACCAGGGAACAGAGACACCATCTCTTTAGTGAATACTAGACATGCTTGACATGTTTAGCCTAATGGAATAAGGCCTGAGTACTCTTCATAAATATATCAGGGACATAAATACTAGAAAGGAACTATTTAAGTGAAGGTGCAATGTTAGCACCAAACAAAATAGTATTAATGTGCTCTGGAAGACTTGAACTAGGAGAAAAATGAGACTCTAGAACATGCCTCAAGGAGGAATAGTAGGTGGAAGCAGGCTACCTTAATCAGTTTTTAAAAGACATAATGAAATGTTTATTTGAAATAGCAGGGGACTGTGCCTAGCAGGTCTCTTTCAATTCTATGCTCCAATGTAGTTCACTTTTGTAGTGAAACAGAATAAATCTTTCCCTAATAAATAAGGATCAGAAAAGCTAATACAGATATCAAACTTTCTTTTCAAAACTGAGAGATAAAATTTTGCTATTACCCAGCGGCAGTACATTTTCTCTAATAGAGTTAATTATCCGATTACTATTGGTTATCATTAACATTAATTATTGATACCAAAGTAGCATCAAGAAGTCTCAGCCAAACTCAAGGTTGCACTATTCTGGAGGCCTGTGAGAATCAGAATAGCAGAAGACAGTCTGCTTTTAAAAGAACTGCTGTCTACCAGCTAGTGCCTCAGGCCAACTATGTCATGTGTATGTGATAACTACCCACAGTGAGGAGCCCATTTAATTTAATAGTGCTGCTCACAGTATGGCAAGTCAGGCAGGTATAAGTTCTAGGAGACTGGAGGCAGAACAGGGGAGGTAGCAAAAACTGGCGGGAAGAAAACTGGATTCCTGTCTCTGAAATTTTATTCTCAAAAAAATAACATAGGGACACAAGGACAAGACAGTGTAGGTCAGACTAGAGTGCATTTGACAACGGTCAGAAGAAGCAAAAGAAATTAAGGAGGAAGAAAACATTGAGTGATCACTTTCCTGCTCGTTATCCAGATTTTGTTAATCTGTTGTGAGAGAATGTACTAAGTCTTAAGCCATACCAACAAATCTGAGTTTAATGGGCTCTAATGAACCATGAATTTGTCCGGTCACTTCTGGAACTCATGTGAGGTTTGGCCTTCATAACATTTTGTGGCAATGGTTTCTACAGCTTAACTGAGTGCTTCCTTTTGCTTACTTTTAAATCTGCCGCCTTCTATTTGAACTTGTGATTTTCATATTACAAGAAACCTTCAATGACCATTGCATCCTCATTATCTTCGTATGCCTTAGGCTTTTGTGCTGGGTTTGTGTGGCAGGGTTTTTGGTAGCTGGGGAGGGGGCTACAGTGGTGGCCCCTGTGAGAAGCTTCTCGAAGCTCTCCTGGCTCCAAGTCGGACCCATCTCTGGCCAAGGTCGAGCCAATTAGTGATGGTGGCTGCGCCTCTGCAATAACGTATTTAGGAAGAGGAACCTGGGAGGAGGAGTTGGAGTTGTGAGGAAGAGTTACAAGAAAGACACCTGTGTGAACACCAAGCTCAGTGGAAGAAAGGAGGAGGAAGAGGGGGAGGTGCACCAGAGCAGAGATACCCCCTGTATCCCATGGTGAGATGGCAGGGCCACCCCCCCTGACACCCATGGAGGCTACTGGTGTAACAGAGATCTTCCTGCGGCCTGTGGAGGACTCCACACCAGAGCAGGCAGCTGTGCTCGAAGAAGGACAGGACTCTGTGGAAAGAAGAACCCCCAGTGTTGTAGTTCAGTGCTGGGAGGACTGCAACACACAGGGGTGACCCACACTGGAGCAGCTCAAGGAAAGCTCTAGCCCATGGGAAGGACTCATGCCAGAGAAAGTTCATGGAGGACTGTCTCCATGAAAGGGACACCACGCTGGAGCAGAGGAGAATGCAAGGAGTTCCCCTCTCTCCTAAGGAGGAAAAAGTAGTGGGACTGACTGTAACCCCCATTCCCTGCCCTCTTCACCACTGGGAGGAGGGGTAGAGAAATCAGGAACAAAACTGAGTCCTGGAAGAAGGGAGGGGTGGGGGGAGGTGTTTTTAAGATGTGGTAACACATCTTACAGTCCCACTCTGTCTGTTAAGTGGTGTTGTTGTTACTGTCTGAATTAAACTGATGATCTTTTTCTTCACCTAATTAGTCTGTGTTTTGCTCATGACCATAATGGGTGAGTCATCCTTCTCTGTCCTTACCTTGATTCCTGAGACTTTTATTTTTTCTCCTTCCAATTCCTGAGGACAGAATGGCTGCATGGTGCTCGGTTTCCCTCTGAGCTCAAACAATGACAGATTTACAGATAAACTGAGGTATAGGGAGGCAGTTTGCCCAAGGTCATTGAGAAAGTCTTTAGTAAAGTGATGGACAGGACACAGATATGCTGGGCTCCCAAAAAAATCACCCAAACTTGAGACTGTCCTTCCACACACCACATACAGATGTTCACACACATTGTCTAGAGATAATCACACTTCCTCAAGGATGTTATTAATTGACTACAAGAAACGGGCAACCTCATAGTTCTGCTAGATCAAGTATTTAATAATGTTCCTTTTTAGGATCACAGCCCAACTAAAAATCCAAGTAATTTCTTTGAAATTACTTAAAACAGCACAAAAGCCATACATGAAATTCATGGTCTGAGGTGGAGAGAACAAAATTTGTTTAAAGCAAGGCAATGAATAAAGCTACCTTGTTAGGTAATACACCAAACTCATTTCTTGTTTACACCTAAATTCAGTTAGGCCTGGATGCAACCAGCCTCTGAATTACACCCTTCAGTTCATTCTGATCAGACCTGTGTTTAAATACATATGAAGCTGCAAAGATGTCCTTATGTGCTGTGCTGAATAGGGACAGATGCTGAAAAATCAAAGCAATAAGTAGCATGTCTTGGAAGCGATCAAAAGCTGAGTTTGTCTCCAGGCTTATCAAACAGCTCTATATTTTAAGTACTTTGCCATGTAAAACTATTGAACCCAGTGAAACTTTAGTACTGATCCAGATATGTGGGACTGCCATTATGTGTTGCTAGAATGTGGGATTCTGAAAGGAGATAAAGCTTAATAAGTATGTATAAAAGGCCTCAAATATGTACTGGTGCAATGTCAAAACAACATTGTCTCCTTTGGTCTGTGGCTGGGAATTTCAGCTTTGTTGGCTCAACAACAAAGGGTCTCATTGTCAGCCTTTCACACCCAGATACAGACAAACACCCAGGCTCACATACACTGCATACTACATCACAAGTATAAGAAAACTTCTCTGAACTGCCTGACAGTTGTACTCATGTGCAATGTGGAGTAGCTCTCACTCTCATGTTCATTAAAATGATGAGATGGTTCATCAGGAGAGAACAAACTGGGCACAAAGAATAGGAATAGGCAAGAAATAGCACAAAACACGGAACATCTAACTTCTTTACTGACAACTTCCTAGTAAGCATTTTTCTAGTAATTTTAGATTTGTTTTGAGACATCTGAAAAAAATAGTAACTATTTTTTTCTTGCAGTATGCTTTCCTTTTTTATACTTGGTGAACTTTAGTGTCCAGAAAAATAGACAGAACAGCCATGGCATACTGCACATATTTTACAGGAATGTCTGACAACAGGTTTCTCCTAGCCCAGAATAAATTTCAGATGTGCCTGCCTCGAAGAAACAGGGGGACAAGCACACAGAAATTGTACTTACTGCTTTTATTGATTTAACAAAAGCAATGCTATAGAAGCAGCATTTGGAAGACTTATACAAAACAGACTGTCTGCGAATGTTGATTAATGTCCTTCTATAAAAATAAAACACCTACAGTGATTAGCTGTATCTCAGTGCATTTCACACATGTATTAAGACAAGGTCAGGACACCCTGTTATGGATGGGATAAACTTTTGGAAGTTGCTGCTGGTTGCAGTCACATTCTGTTTAACAATGTTGCTCCTCATAAATATCTTAATGAGTCTCAGGATAGTTTTCTTGGCCTGTGAGATTAGTAATATCCAGAAAGAGCAAGCTCCATGCTCAGCAGGGAAATAAGTTCAAACCTCCATCCAGTTTAATGGGCTGCTTGAAAAGCAGCTCCTTGAATGCTCTCTTGTTCCTGATGTCACCCCAAAACTGAGCTGACTCAAGAGATAAATAGGAGCTTGCAGGGAAGGATGCTCTGTGTGGCAGAGAAGACTGGAATTTCTTAAAAACTAATGCTGAAAGCAAAATTGCATTTTAGACTTGCTTTGCTGTTCAATAAAGACAGTCAGCACAGGTAAATATGCTTTATGAAAACAAACCCACTGAAATTTAAGAAAAATACCATATTTGGAAGAAGGAAATTCACATAATCAATATGTGTTGCATCTGTTAATTTTGTGTCAAGAGGCCCAACAAATTCAGGGGCAGATAATTCTGAAGACTGGTGAAATGCTATATCCCTGAACAGTCTAGCAAGTACAGAAACGCAAGCACTGTGGGAACTTTCTCCAGCTTCCTAGCTCCATTTTATAGATAGGAAACTAAAATAGCTTCTCAGAAATCACCAGCAAAAGCCTAAGGGACAAGATTTTACCCACATCTTCTTAACCCTATACTTTACCTCAACAATATCAATCTTTCTCACATACAGGTTATTCTGGTGCTTTCTTATAAAGAATTTGTACATATGAACATTTAATGCTAGCATCACTAATAGCGCTCCATGCTTTTGAAAGTCCTGACTATGAATATGTGGTAATTTTAACACAAACATTAGGAACAATTCAAGACCAAAGAGAACACATTGATGGATGTGGCTACAGCAAGACTGCTGCAAGAAAAATTATAAAATTAGAGTGCTGCTAGAATCATGATGTATTATAAAAGGATGGCAGAATAACTCCATGGACTGCTCTATTTGCCAACCAAAGCATGGAAAGTGGAAAATTACTTTCTTAATAGAGGAAAACAAAAAGAGAGCTCCTTAAAGAAGTTTCTGCTGGCCAGTATGGGAAACTTTTTACTAACAGGCAGATAGACTTAACTAATCATCATTAGTAAATTGCAAGCAGATATCAGATACAATGCTAAAACTATGATCTTAATACTTATTTAGATTTGTAGTGCTTACAAAAGTGAGTTAGCAAATGGTATTTTAAAATCTACTCTATATATTATTGTAAATCCTCAATAGATGGTGCTATTATCTAAGTTAATATCTTAGCTGATTATGCAAAAGAGCTCAGGACAAGTGTGTCTGGTATTTATCTGTGAGAAGAGTCATTCATCTTCATGATGTCCTTGTTTATGGCAGATGCTTGTGAGAGGACTTCCATTTGCTTTCCACTCCAGGGTAGTGATCACTAACATAGGCAGGTATTCCAGTTACACAACTCCACCAAACAGCAGGCAGATCTCAGGCATTTTCACTAAAAGTAGGGCTACTTGAAATAGAATCGTCTGCAGAAAATGGCATACCTCTCATCATTTTTCTTCCATAGTTTGAATGGTTGATATCTGGAGATAATTAAAAGTATGAAATTCAGTTTCACAGCACAGCAGAGCATTGCAGTCTACTCTTACATGGCTCGGTGTCATGGAGGCAGGATGCATACAACAACAGCAGCCTTCTCACTGACTTGACCTCTTGGAAAGCAACTATATGTTTCCTCCACCTACAGACTAGACTCAGCGATGAGCCCCCTCAAGGCAAATTTTCTAGTCATTCCATAATTTCTGCTTTTGATTACAGTATCCCATCTTTTCAGGGTTGGTCTTCCAAACACCTCCAGGAGAGTAACACAGAAAGGCACTGCAATCTGATCCTTGATCTGTTTTTAGGATTTAAATATCTCAAATGAAATCACCTAATTCTACCATCTAGGTTCCAGAATGGTAAACTTCAAAAAGATAAAGAAATAGCAGTATAGTTCAGGAAGTGAAGCATCAATGCGTAAAGTACCATCAGTTTCCCCATTAAAATATAGTAAATATTTGCTCATTCACTAACAGTTGAAATGTTGTCTCCTTTAATGACAACTACAGAGTATAGATTGAATTAAACCATTAGCTAATTCCTCATTTTATACCCTATTTCAATCACATTTACTACTGTTTGATTGCCTACTCTATGTTATCTGAAATACTATATATATATTGATTTGTGAACATTAATATAAGATGAAGAGTACACTAAAAAAGTAGCTAAAAGAAACCACGGAGAAATAATTAGACTATTAGGACTTCCTAATTGTCCTTTATCTCCTTTGAGTATTTAAGAGAAAAGAAATTTTAAATATATTATCAGTAAGTCACTGAATTTTAGGAAATAGTAATACACAAGTGATTGTAATTGTTAATCAATATGATAAGAAAACACAAACATGGCAACAGCTGTTGATAAGAATAGTAAGGCAAGTTCTGGTCTTGAGTTAGGTTGGGACTCTGGCATCCTGAATCACCCTGAACAACATTTTCTGGGAACAGTCCCACAGCATCATGCCCTGTATCTGTACCAGGCTGGGAAAGTGATGATGAGCATGATGTAGTTGATGTCATGCCTATGATACCTCACAAATTGTCTGTCCAAGAAAATCTGGACATTCCTGACTATCTGGGTGTTTGGGTTGGGCCCCTCACACAGGCTGGGCCTGGACTCTACAGAGTAAGTAACTTGTTTCAGGTAGAGTGATGGATTATATCCTTTATTTTTTACTCAGGTCTACTTCAGACAAATTACCACTGAATAGACATTGGTCAAAAGAAGTCTGTTTAGTATATTACTCCTCTGAAGAGGTATTGGGTACTTAGGCATTTCCAGCTGTTCCTCCCAAAGATTGGTAAGGTGATGTGTGTTTGAATCTACAAAAGCAGAGAAGGGAATTCAGATGGAATATCCCAGCTGAGACAAATAATTTCCAGCATCAAGGCCACCATCATTTGCATTTTCCAGTGATAACAGCCAACACTATTGAGTTTTCTGCTGAAGTTACTCCTGTCAGTTGTTAGGTATGCCCAGAGTTTGCCTCCATTTGCACTACTTAGCCAAAATTATGTGCAGTCCGTAGTTCTTTAATGAATTAAGATGAAAGACAAGCACTGTGATGTTCAGCCCTGACAGTGCAGATTCTGTACTGTTTAGGGAGTTTAACTTATGAAAAATGAACATTTACAATTTTCCAGGTATCTATCTAGAGGGTTAAACAAGAGTTTTGCAGATCATAGTTGCAGACCAAAGCCAAGGTTTTTGGCTGGCTTAAAGCATGCCAAGCAAGATGCAAGAAACTTAAAGCCTGGATAAAACCCTGACAGGTAGATTTTACTGAAAGATTTGGGGTGATCATGTTATGATCTGTAGCAATCCCACTATGACTGAGTGCCCTTTATAACAGATGCTCAATTAAAGAAGTTGTGCACCCATTTGTATTCCCAAACATTTTAAAGTACTGTTTTTATAAGCCTCCATGTGTAAAGTTCCTGATGAAATCAAGAGTTTTATAAGAATAATCCACTCTCAAACGACCAAACAGTGACAGAAGGACTCTTCAGACAATGAATCTGACACTGCTTTGATAGCACAGGAAAAATATTTGTTTTGCCAAAGCCTAAGAAAACACGAATGAAGCACTAAAAAATGAAACGAATGGAATGAACACCAGCTGCTTTGAATGTTCTATTAACAGACAAATCACTAAAGGAATAAAATCCAAACTGGAGAGATATGGGTGGTTTGTGAAAATCACTGCCATAATATAGAGGCTACAAAACTGTATAGGAAATGGCCATTAGGGTTTTTTATTTGGAAATTAAGCAAAGTTTTCTGATCCTCTAGTCATCAGATTTTTAACAGTCAGAACTGCATTTGAGAAGTGACCATTTTGAGCAATATGAGATGATTTTATGAAACCAAATTTAAGCAATGGATTAAGAAGTACACAATTATCTATTCATGGGCTGATGATATTCATTAGAACTGAAAGAAGGTGAGGCAGCAGGAAGCTTTCTTATGCAGACTGCAGCATTTTAAATTACTGCAGCATGCAAACAACTAATACATTAGAAAGAGACATTTCCATCAGGAGGCAAGTTGGGATCTCTCTAGCTTTCCAAGACAGTGTTCTACACCAGTCAATTCAAGGCAACAAAAATTGTTCAAGACAAGGGAAACTGCAATAAAAGTCTTAATGTTGCACTCACATCTCCTCCCTTGTTATCTCCTGTTCAGTATTGATACTAAAGTTTTATGTAAGTTCGATTGATTTTTTAATATTTTATGAAATATCCTTTCCATAGGACTTTAAAATATTATTAGGCTGAACTCTTTTTCACTTCTGACCTTTCACAGACATCGCGCCTTGCATTGATTTTTTAGCTCTTTGATACTCGCTGAGCTACAATAGTTCCAGCAAATAGGAGAGGAGGTGGAATCAAATGCCATTGTATTAAAGAACTGAAAATAAATTATCTAAGTTCGATTACCAACAATTCAACTTGCCTATCTCCTCCCCTCAGCACATGAGACCTTCAGAGATAAGTCACCAAGCAAATGCTTTTTCTCATATTCACCCCAGATACAGCAGCCTTAGGATTGCTTCCAACCCCTTTTATCAATCACTCTTAGCATTAAAAACATGTATTAAATAAATACCTGAGCTGAGTCTTCAGGCAATACTAAATATTCTCTTTCTCAACTAAATGATTTTCTGTCAGCTGCTTGTCAGGCTCCTGAGGGAACAGCAGAGGATCATTTGAAAAGAATTATGTTGCACCAGTGATAAATTAAATCCACTTGAATCAATAGCATTTAGATTTTTTAAAGGATATAGCCAAGACACTATCTATTAAAACAAATCTTGACTCAGTAGACTTAGTTTTCACATCAAGGTCTTAAGCCAGTCTCCTAGAAGATAGCGTGGGCTATTTTTATCTCCAGTTTATACATCTGATTGATGGACACCAATACCTGACCTATTAATTCCTAGCTCTTTTTATGTCAGGCATGAGGTACAGGGTTTGTTTTCACTGTCCACAAATAAAAGTCCAGTGCCACCTGAACTCTCTGAAGATATCTGGGACACCCACAAAGTAATGGGAATCTCTCAAATGACCATCAGATTTGCGGCCTGGCAGGAGACCCCAGTGCATCTCCAGGGGCACTAAGTGCTTATATGTAGGCCACTGATTCAAGTTGTTCATGCCATCCTAAAATTGAATCTCAAATAGATCCAATGAAAGGACCTCAGGGTGAGTAACTCAGACTCAGCCATCAAAATCTTTTGTACCTAAATTCAGCAAAATTCTTTCTACTGGCAAAATTCCCCACTTAAAGCTGTTTTAGCAGTACTGCAGTTTTAGTACTACTTGCATTAAAGAATTTACAGAAGAAGTCATTCAGAAAACCTTCAGTATCATCCATAGGACATGATGTGGAACATCATTGAGATGTGATTAAGGCTCTGAATCTGGTGATCCAAGTTGGTATTTCGTTTTCTTTTTTCTCATGTCTTAATAGACAAATATTAATCATGTCAATGAAGGCACTAAGGGACGATTTGTAGATACTGCAATTTGTTTCTGGGTTAATATTCAGGGGTTTGGTTTTGGTTGGAGAGACATGTTTTATACAGACTCTCAATTCCAACAGCCATATGTTAGAAAAGCCTCCAATCATAAATTCAGGCAGAAATGTTGCCCTGTTGATTTAATTATCTGATTTCATCTGTTGCTTTACAGCTAAGAAATTTTGAGAGAGTGTGAAGGTAGATTAGAATTGTATTACCTTCAGTTTAACCTCCAGAAGACCTGAAGGGTGACCAAGTCACAAGTAACACCTGCTCTGTCCTCCGCTGGTACATTTTGGGAACCCAAGTGGATGCACACCAGCAGGATTGGCATGAACTGCATATCTTGCTAGCAGTAATCCTTCTATTTATGTTTCCAGCTCCCTCATCCTATCCAGTCATGTTAACAGAGGCAAGAAAACACAGCTTTTAATCTCCTAGCTCGTATGCCACACTTGTATGAGTAAGCAAGCAGCTAAAATCTCTAAGGTTGAACTAATCATGTATTTTGAAACTCTTCATAGGCTCAGTTCAGGCTGTTTCCAGGAGCATGAGATTATTCTGACAATATTATCTCTTAAAGGATAAAGGTCAGTAGCACTTGCTTCTTTCAAGAGGAATTTTGCCCCAGGGACAAGTTCAGACTCATCATGACCATGGCAGGATGGGTACAGAACTTGAATAACATGGTGCCAACAGGGTTTTCCTTGTAACAGTATTCACCATCCTCAACCAGAGATATACTTTACAAAGCAAACCTAGTCAGTCAAGCCTACCAGCTGCTCATAAATTCTTAAACTACAAATTTTAAAATGCTTTAGTTGAAAGATGACATTGTAAAGAGATCATCTGAGAGGACCAGTTTGAATTGCATTTTAAAACTTAATTTTGAATTTCTCAATCCTTATAAGTCTTATTAGAACCATAGAAAAATTTAGCTTGGAAGGGACCTTATGAAGTCACTTGGTCCAATCCCCTGCTCAGAACAGAGACAGCATCAAAAATAGATCAGACTTATCAAGGTCAACCCTCCACAGTATTTTAATAATATTTGGGGTCAGTTTTTCAGACAGGACACGTACTTCAGTAGGTATCAATAATAGACCAGAAATGAATTCACATCTACACGCTTATTGTAAAATTTATTTGGCCTGTTTTAGTTTATGTATTTGACCAGTATACTTAATGATGAATTGGAATGTGTTCAGAAGTGTCTCTTTCTTTGCAATGACTATAAAGGCAGCCTTGTCCAGATGCAGCCATCTCCAATTAGGCGGATGAATACCACCCCAAGAACCAAATGCAACTTTTCGGTTACGTCATCATCAGTCGCATCATCTGTGTACAAAGCGAAAATCTAGATGGCAGAGTGACACCATCAGCATTTTTCTACAATGGATTCCCAACTGTTTCCCCAAGGATTTGTTTTAACATGCCAAGTCTCTGAGGATCTTTTAAAAATCAAATTTGCTTATGTGTTTCTTACACTCCTAAATACACTGTTACTCACTTAAGAACAAGGACCTGAATTATTAGTGTTTAATTTCACATTTTTTTATCAAATAGAAAAAAGGCCATAAGATACTCCTAGCGCTTATACTTCTCATTGAGCCCTGTACAGATGGACTCAATGTAGCCAAATATTTATCCAAGGGTACAAAAGCATCAACTAAATTAAACAAACAAACAAACAAACAAACAAAACAAAACAAACAAACAAAAAACCACGAACAGAATGACCATATATAGTTTGTTTCTGAGAGCAGATATCAATTCCAGAATATCCTGTGTCTTAACATACTGTAATGGCATTAATCTAAAATCCATTAGAGCTGAATTCACTCAGCATCTTACAGGATTGAACTATTTGTAAATTAGCTTACCAAACTGACTACAATTAAATCACATGCATGTAACTCCAGCTCACAGGAGGAAGGAGGACATTTTACTAAATGTTTTTGCATTTCATATAGCATACTTGCTGAAAAAAGAAAACAGTATTCCTCTCAGGAAATGTGTTTTGATGTGTTTAGGAAAAGATAAAGGCACTTCAGAATAGCTGGTATGATGAATTCATTGGGACGCAGTTTTATAACATCATACGCGCTACATGACTTCCAAAAAGATGTGTGGGTGATCAGTTTAAGTCATTGATATGTTGAAGTAGTCAGTGGAGCTAGGCTAGGTGATACCGGTTATACATCTGACCTACTGACTGTTTTCTTCGTTTCAGTTAGGAAAGTGGAGCTTGGAGATGAAGAATAATTTTGTCTACTGCCCTGGAAATACTTCTGAGGAATCCATTTTCCCATACTCCATTGCTTAGAGCAAAGACTGAGTTTCACACAAATCCATCATATCACTGAACAGGACAAAGAAGGCTTTAGGAGTTTCCATGTAGCATCCACTTTGTAAGTGATCTTTTGACTATAAGCCTATATCCTTTTGCAGGTGATATACACTCACAGAAAAATGAGAAAGGAATGATGCTGACACTTTAAAGAATGCAATAATTGCAAATAGTTTTGACTGTTGGGCACAAAGGAGGAAGGGTGTCTTGCCTTCTTATTTTGTACACCCACTCAGCAGACAGGCACCAGAAAATCTCCAGTCCCACTGAATCTCTATGTATTTCTCCTTCTGATCAGACTCCAAGAGCTGTAATTCTGATCAAATTCAGTGCAGAGTGGAACTGATTCACAGTCAACCAGACCTACTATCTATATGCTTTAGCTCCAATTGCATGAAGGAGGCAAATGAATGCCACACACTCATGCTGTCAGAATAGAGTGAAACCAATTGAATGTATTGCCTTGTACTTCCATTTAAAATCCCTCTCACACAATCAGTAAAAACCCTTAACAGGTCTGAATCCTTACATAAAGACCATTCAGAATGACCAATTTCAACACATTACAAACCAGCAAAATCGAAAGATGACCTTGACTCATGATTTTTTTCTTCTTAGAAGTTTCCAAGGTAATTATAACACTCATAATAACAAAATATAAAGTCCTTAGAGAAAAATGTGGAAAGTAAACATTCTCTGCTCTCTTTGTGTGTTTCATTCCAGGTTTTGACAGTGAAAGATAGCAAAGTGCAGTCAACTTTCTGCAGCGTTACTATGATTTAAACATTAAGCACATTCATCTAAATAAATAAACTGGGAGTGACCTCAAACAATCTGATTCATTGGTTTATATAAGATGGTCTAAATATCTTTGAATTTGGAAGCAAAAAACCATATATTTTGCTCTGCAAAATTATTTTAATGCTCCATTAACTTGCAATCTTATATTTTTTCTGTTACCACTATTACCAAAAAAAAAGAAGAAAACAGAGTGTGCAATCCATGGTTATCAGTACCACAAGGTTTCACTGTGTTTTGTGCTATATTAAGAGTTGTGCATATGGTCCTACAGGACTTGGATCCCTCTGCCCATATAATTCACTGTGATACAGTGGAAAGCATTACATGCTTACATGTTCTTATCACTGATTTAAAAAAGAGATAGGGACCTGCAAAGAAAGCTATCAGTCAGAGGCAGAACATAGACTCCTACATAGTACATAAACCTTAAAATCCCCTCTTCTCTAGGGTTTGCAAGAGGGACAATATTCCTGTTCACTTATTCTTGCACAGCCAGAATTGTCCCAGGGCTGCACGTCCCCTGCACTGCCAAGCAGATACAAGTCTTATCTATGCAGGACCTGGGATGCTCCTGTGAGATGATCAGGGTCTTCAGTGTCCAGCCAAAGGCCTATATCTGCAAGACTCACTACCTCCTAATCCTCACCAAGGTAAAAATCATAATGACTGGAAAATACTTGGCCTAAGGGGTGCTGTCATCACTCAGCAAGGGTTTGGTAAAACGTTTTGCACACAATGTTTTTCCCCACTCCTCCTAAGAAATTCTACCAAAAAAATTGTGATATTTTTATGTAGTAGAAATAAACCATCTTTGAGCTTTTGTTTGTGTAAGGCAAAGGAGATTATGGGAAGAGGTAGGAGAGAGCGTTCTTTTCTCAGTTTGTAAAAAATTGAGGCAGTTTTTTTCCTCAGTTCCCACAGAATTAATTTCATGACTATCTCAAATTGAAGTCTTCTGATATTTAAACTTATATCAGCTGAAGCTGCCAATATGTGGCATCACTGAGAAAAGAGTCCTGAGGGTACTGTTGAATAACTCAGTTTCATGCCAGCAAAAACATTTCATTTAGGGAGTACCTACCTCTCCTATAAACTACTGGAAGTATCATTAGCTTTCCAAGTGGCAATTGTGGAAATTACTGTAATCAGGATGTCTTAACCTGAAATCTTGGAATGGAAGTATGCAAACATATTCGGTGTCACTGAGGACAATCTGTTTGATTAGTCCCAAGTATTTAATGAAAATAATTTATTTCTGTCCACACATTAAACTATGTACATACCAATTGCAGTCTCTGTCATGGACTGGTGAACAAAATCAAATTTAATGATAAAGGACAGGGTATTCATTATTGTTCAAAATAGCTAATCCTCTATCAGTGCTAGATTATACCCACAGCTCATCTTCAAGGACCTTTTGAATCAAAGTTGATGCAGCATAATTTCTAACCCATCTGAGCTCCATGAGCTGCAAATAGTATGAATATAAAATACTCATTTCCCTACAATATGTTTTTTAAAAAAATACAAAGAAGACTTCTTTTGCCACAGAAAATAAAACACTAGGTCATTTTTATTGTTTCCTGCTTCAAAAATATCAGGTGGCTGATAGAAAACTACAATGAGTTCCGTTTCTGCCCATCCATCTGCAGCTCATAGTCTATTGTACAGCTCTTATTTATTGGCATTGTATGTCAATGTCAAATATGTTTGCAGGCTATTTAAGCTTTTATTATACTATGCTTCTATAGGATTAAAAAACAATCTTTGTTTTAACAATGTCTCTATGATTAGTTGATATGCCAACACTGAGCAGCTTCACTGTATGTCCCTAGGCTGTAACAGATGTTTTGTCTTCTGGTTTCTTTTAGTGTTTATCCAGGAAAAATTGAATATTACAAATATTGAAGTGTCACTGTTCATGTCTGCCTTGTAACAATAAGGGTCTCTCAGCATTTCAACTTCAGACCTTCACTCGGTCTTAAAAAAAATTGTAAATTTAAGTACTTTTTTTTCATTTAGATAAACAAAAGGGAAAGTTAGATTACAAAGATGGGCATGTTCTTTTAAGAATAGAATAGAATAGAATAGAATAGAATAGAATAGAATAGAATAGAATAGAATAGAATAGAATAGAATAGAATAGAATAGAATAGAATAGAATAGAATAGAATAGAATAGAATAGAATAGAATAGAATATTTCTGTTGGAAAGGACCTACAACTATCATCTAGTCCAACTGCCTGACCAATTGAGGGCTGAGCAAATGTTAAAGCATGTTATTAAGGGCACTGTCCAAATGTCTCTTAACCACTGACAGGCTTGGGGCATTGACCACCTCTCTAGGAAGCCTGTTCCAGGGTCTGACCACCCTCTCGGTAAAGAAATGCTTCCTAACGTCCAGTCTCTAATGTTTCCATTGTATGAACACACAATTAGTACTGTAAGAACTTTTAACTCTATACAATATATAATTAGTGGCTAAAAGCTTTTTGAGAAAGAAAGGTTCAGCTTTGTCCCTCCATTTCATTTAAAGGAAGAGTCAGTTAAGCTCCTGTTTCCATCCAAATCAATAGCAAAAGGAAAGTTTCTAAGGAATTTGAAAACTGTGTTTAGTAATGTTTGGGGTACACAAGAGAGAAAATCAAAGTTACATCCCACATTGTTTCTCACTCGCATTTTCTGTAGGTCAGATCTGTTTCATAAGTCACAGCTTAAGTCCTTCAAGTCAAAAAACCACACATTCACATGCCTGTGAATAAATAGCACAAATAAGAGCATGATAATCTGCCTTAGGTTTAAAGACAAAAATACATATTTCAGCATCTAAAAGCATTCTGAAAAACAGTAGCAGTTATTATTCAAGGTATTGATTTTAATGAGAGCCGAAAGTCTCAGCATCTCCGAAAATCAGGACACTTATTTAGGTCATATGGATATTAGCCAACATTTTCAAAAATGGCTGTCTAAATTTAGGAACAGAAATTCATATTTAGGCATCAGCCTCAGCAGTTCATTTTTTTCAGAGGTATTAGCCACTTGCAAGTGCTAGTAACTTTATTTCTCTGAATCTATAGGCCAAACTTTTTCAGAAGTGTCAGATTTGATTTTGGATGTCCAACTTCTGTGACATGTTCAAGGGCCAGATTTCCCAAGAACAAGTCTTAGCCATTTCTTATCAGGCATACCTAAGTGGTATGGGACTGGGCATCCAAAATCTCTATTTTCTTAAAATCTTGGGGGTTTGAAGTAAAGCTTAGGATTTTTTAAATATTTTGGCCTTACAGTTGTGGTTCTTTTCCTTACTTTCTATGAACGCTGATTTTACATCGCACCCACTTATGAATGTGTTTTGGAAACCTAAGATAGGTGTACAGGAGCAACTGTGGGGCAAAGGCAGTCAAGCCAGGGGCCAAGGGTGATGGCCTTTCCCAACACAGCATCATCCCACAGCACTCAGCCAGAAGAGCAAGAGGGAGCAGGGATGGTGAACAGGGCCAGCCACAGCCCAGGGATGGCCAGACAAGCCTGCAGCTATGGGCAGGTCCGAGGCGATGCCATGGAGGGCCAGGGTGGGGATGGAACATGGCCAGACACTGGAATTGCTGCAACATGGTGTGGGCAGAGACAGCAGCCGGATGCCAGGTTTTGCTGCACCATGTCAGGGCTTGCCTTGAGCACAGCCACCAACCCTTGAGTAGAGAGAAGAGGTTGTGGAACCTGTCAATGCCCTCAGGGACCTGTTTGTATCTCCATCTCACACCACTTCAGAAGTCTACGTGTTAGATATCTAAAATGGAGCTAGATGCCCCAGATATTGCATAGTCAGGCAATGGCAAAAAACACCTCCATGAGGCGATACTGGTCTATTTTAAATGTTTATCTTTAGATTAGATGAGTCATGAAGACACTGATTTCTCTACCCAGACAAATGAAGAGTCTTGTATAAATCTAACTTCTAGGTATCTAAATCATGAGATATTAATCCCTTCCCCTATTTGCTTTCAGTGGAAGAAGAGATCAAACTGATAATATTTTGTGCTGAAATTTTCTTGCTGTCACCCATATGTGACAGCAGCTACACCTTCTTTTAAATCTTTTAAGAAAAAGTTATTTCTCCATCAAAACTGACTTAGATTATCCTCTTGACCATTATCAAGAAGAAGGTGTGCCTTGCCTCCAAAGTTGGACTACTAATCCATAAGTTTTTCTTTTAGAAAAACATATGAATATGCAGTAAAATTTGGTGCTATGTGAATGTAGGCAGAAATGACAGGCTATAATTCAGATCATATAGTTACTAAAACCGGTATGAAAAAAAAGGCTATAATTCAGCACATACTTGTAACTTGACTTTTTTTTGCAATGTCAGAATTTGAAAAGAGAAGAAGAAAATTACTGTTTTATTTTGATTGTGTAAACCTTCTCAGATATGAAATTTGAAAGGTTCATTCTCATACTATTATGCATGCTTGCTATCTCAGCACCAGAGAGATACCAAGCCAATAAAAGAAGCTTTTAAAAAGACTATTAGGATGCATGGTAAAAACTACCTGTTCCAGCTGCTTTTTTAATATCAGAACAGCTACATTGTTTGGGAGATAGTGAACAGGTAGCTCAAGAAAGAAGAAGCAATTTATTGTAACACTTGTCTAACCCATGTTCTAAACAATCTGATTTCCCTTTGAGTAGCAATGTGCGGGGCTGATAACTAAACGAACTGCAATGCAAGGTGTCAAAATTGTCCCTGGGAAACTTTAGGGTTAAGCTAAAGGTGGATTTGACCTGTGGGACTTTTCCAGCACCTGAGATTACAATGATCAGCACTTCTATTAGATGATTGTGTCAGCACTGGAAGTGCTATGGGTAATGTAGCCACAGGCTGAAACAGACAATAAGGAAGAAAACCTCACAATTAATGAAGAACTAATTTAATGAAGGATGTGAAAAGAAAGAGTGATGCATGTTTAAAGGGCAGGGAGAAGAAGAGACTGCAAAGGGTCACTGCAGTCCTCTGCTCTTTGTATTTATCTCCTTGATGACTTATTTAATATATTCATCAACACAGATTATCTACTGAACTGCCTAGATTAATATTTAATAGTAATATTTAATGCAAACTGATTCTGCATCTCTTGTCTTGTTTCATGACACCAAGTCTAAAGTCTACCTATATATCTATACATATATATGTCCTGTCAGAAGATGCACATGTTTCAAAGACAAGAACCGAGTGTCAAGATGTTAGGCAATAATTCTGAATCAAAGATGTTCACAACAGCCTGAGATTAAGGGTGTTGAGCATCCATGAACACAAGGTAAATAAATGAAGGCTTATACTGCTGATGACCAGAAAGCTTTTGTTTTCTAGGATACATGAAAAATTTGAACGTAAGTGCTGGGATCCATACAACGAGTACCATAGCCCCAACCCTGAGCAGGTGTCACACATGTAGTAACAGAACAGATGATTAAGCACAGAAAATAGAGGAGAGTGATTAGGAAGCTCTGGAGAGCAGTTTTTCTTGGGAAAGGCAGGAGGAGGAAGAGCAGTTGGGGACAGGGGACTGAGAAGCAAGAAGCTTAGGGAGCTTTGGGTTGTATGATTAGGGCTGTTCTTCAAGTGGTACCCCAGAACTTTGGACACATTTGCGAGTGCAGCCTGGCACAGCTGAGGATGTTTTGAGGATTTGCTGTGTGTCTGTTATACAAAGGAAGGTTAGCAGAGTGCAAATGGGAGTGGCATGACACCCTTTTTGATCCTGAGGAGGAGGCAACCTTTGCCCAGACCCAGGCAAAGTTAATAGGTAGTGGCTGAGTGACCAAAGGAATGCAGTGAACAGCAGTTTGCTCTTAGGACCCGTACTGTAGTGAGCACAAGAAACATATCACCTTGCCACTTATTTTGTGGGGTTTTAGTTGTTTTCTTTCTTGTTCTTGGGTATTTCTAACATACTGCTAACTAGCTTCACTAAAATAAGAGGAAGAGCAATATTAATCACTCCTTCAAAGGAGAAGCTAAACTAATACATGCTTCCAAAAAAAACCCCATTCCCCCTTCCTAGCATAGACAAACAGGGATTATCTGCCCAAGTTTTGTTCACACAGTGTGAGCAAGTAATTTGTCCTGACAAGTCTGTTATCTTGAGGTGAGGAGGGTTGAGGTGGAGCAAGATGCAGAACAAAGGCTTCTGTGTGAAGCCTGTGGAGTGGTCATACCATTCCCACCTTGGCTGTGTCACCCCTTGTGCTGACATGTTCGCATGGGAGTGCAACTTTAGCAGATCCCATGAGATTTCCACATGTACTTGGGGTGCACAAAATGAACTGTCATGATCCATGTTGTTAACATTAATGCAGGGGGGGGGTTGACGGAGGTGTTCTGACAGCTTAATCTGGGGTGTCATGTAAGTCCAGGACCTTACTGAAAGAGTTCTCTGAAATACTGCCAAACATCCACCATCTCTGTGAGTGAATGAATGAATGAATGAGATGATAGTATAGCAGTGAGACACTTATTTAGGCATTTTAGGAACTGGGGAAACCCATACAAGAAGTATTAGATGTACCTTAATCATAATAGAGCCAGGCTGCAGGTGCTAAAATTCAATACATCAGTGAGGAGTGTTACAGGGGAAGCAGAGGAAAAGCTGACAGCATAAGAGCACCTGTTTCAGACTTAAGTGATCTACATGGTGTTGTGGCTAATTCTCAGTGTACCTCTGTGAAAAACGGTAGAATAATTGCAGCACAAACACAATAAATAAGGAATGTGAATTAGACCACTTACAATACCATTTCGCTGGTGCATGCCAGTTTCAGGAGTCAGGGTGAGGGTAGAACTTGCAAATGTTTTTACACCAATGCTATAAGCCTAAAAACAAAAAAAGGGAAGAACTAAAATTCTCAGATCAAACAACAAGCCTAATATAGCGAGCATCTCAGACACATGGTGGAGGAGGAAACCTAGAGGGGTACCGTGTTATCAAGTAACCAACCTTATGGGAAGAATATGGTAGGAGTTAAAGGCAGGGGAGTGGCCTGTGTGGGATGACTAATACTAAGTGTAACAGTATAAAAATATTATGACAAAAAAAGTCCTATGGACTTCTCTCAGGTGCAAATCCCTGATAGCAGCATGTACTCCCTGGACTGCACAAGAACACCCCAAACACAATGATGGCAGTGATCAGGAAGTGTTACATGAGATTAAAGAAACTATAAGTTTAGGAGCGGCAGTAATAGCAGGAGATTTCAGCTACCCACCTATGAACTGCAGCCGTACCTCACTGTGATGCAGAGATAACTCTTTTGGATGCCACAAAAGACTCTTTCTAGAGTCTGGTAGAACAGCTGGTCTTAAAAAACACAAGATTAACTTCTTCTGGACTCGATCTTGAGTTGTGCACAGGACCTAACTGAAAGGTTTCCCATGGAGAGGTCACAATGTAGCTGGTTTAACATGGTAGCCAAAGAGAGCAGAAAAACAATATGCTGCACATGGATATTCAGCTTGAAGAGATGGAACTATATGAAAATGAGTCAAGCCAGACAAGGGTATGAGATGGGCAAAGAGCAGTCCAAAAAAGCAGAAAGACTATGAGAAGCCTGAAGGATATCAAAAAGTAGTGCATTAGAAATTGAGGTAACATATAATTCAAAAAGAAAAGGCAGTTTAAGAAAATAACTTGCATAACTCAATAGGACAGGTAAGAAGACTGGCAAATTGGTTGGTATTTAAGAAATAGGAAATCAGTTCAGATAAGGAGAATGGCAAAGCCCATAAAGCACTGCGGGATGAATGTAAAGAGGAAATACTGATAATTAAAAAATAACTCAAATAGTTCTTTGCTCTCCTTAACTACCGTACTCCTTCAAGTACATTAAAAGTCAGAATCAGACCAGGGAACTGCTACAGCTGATTGATGGTAAAGGCGTAAAAGGAGCATGTGGGGACAATAAGGGAACAACAGGGAAGCTCTGTAATTTCCTTGTATTGTTTTTTACTGTTGAAGATGATGTGGAACTTTTGAGACCTGACACCTTTGCAGCAGATTGGTCAGAAGAGTGAGATGAATTTGAAGTAAATATACAGAAGTCTCAGACCTAGCAGACAGATTAGATTTCAGTAAATCATTGGGACCAGATGGCGTAAACCCAAGAGTCTTGAAGGAGCTCAAACGTGAAATTGCAGAAGTGCTGGCCAAAGTGTGTAATGTGCCATTGCAAACAGCCACGTGCCAGAGGCCTGGCAGTGCACCAGCTGCCACTGTGTCTCCCGGCTGGAGAGCAGCTCCAGAGGGAACGGGAACTGCCGACCAGTGATCACCTCCACACCATGCAACGTGGCAGAGCCTGTGATAAGGAATAAGATCACTGAGCACATGAGCAAGAGCTATTTTGGGGAAAAGAGCATGGGCTATGAATAATGAAAGCCTGGTGCAAAAATCTGCAGGCATAACATCTCCTGACACTGCTGCTGGAGACAGACACACAAGGGCACTTCTCATGTCCACTTTGGCAGTGCCTGAAGAACTCACAGCTTCAGCTACTCTGTCTGCAGTGTCCTATATTTTACACACTACTCATTCCATGATAACCATGCTTTGCCTTTGCTTTTACATCACAAATGATTGCAAGGCTTATCCATACAGAGCATCTCTGCTAAGGGTTATCCCATGCTCAGACAAAACCTTAGTTCTGACTGCATTTACTTTAATATGTCATTTCTAGATGTGCCCTTTAATTTGCTTTGGCTTATAAAAGGCTTCTGCAGAGTAGCCTATCCATAAATATAACTTAAAGCTATGAGGCCTATAGCATTTAGCTGTATAGGTTGTCACTCTTCCCCTTGTTAGATGCAACTTAGTTCTGTGCAAGGTCCTCTGAGACCTCACGCTTTCCATTTGAGCTTGAAGGAATTAGAGAAAGCCTGCCTCTGTAGGTACACAGAAAATTCTCCCTTGCCCAAACCACTTACAGGCAAGATCCATCCTCCCGAGTGCCAGTCCTTCCGTGTTTTACCTTGAACTTCGCAGGAACTCATTAAACTCTGAAAAAATCCATTATGCTACCATGTCTCTTGGCTCCAGATGTGAAATGTACATCGACAGGCAATGTCCTATCACATCATTTCTTAGTGATTGTTATGCACAGCTATGAATGTGCAAAAATACACTTAATATCACTATAATATATTAAGGAAGTAGTAAGAATATATTACATAAAGTAATTGCATAGCACATATATAATGCTGACAAATGTATTTAAGCAAATTAAGAATACTGTAGAGGAGCTATTTTGCAACTATCTTGGATCGAAATGTTCACTGTTGGAAGTCTAATTTAAATTTTTATGATTAGATTATGATAACCATTGTGAAGTCAGTACTAAAAGTATATAGCCCTAAAAGTCCATACAAGCACCAATTAATCTATCCTGAGATTCTCTGAGCAAGAAAATGTGTTTACTGTGGAATATTTTATAGTGCTTCATTTAAAAAAGGTACTTCCCCCACAGGGCAGAGTTTTCCTCAGACTGGACTCTGAAGAATGCTGATGGTGCCACAGTCTCCTTACTGATTGGATTCATGAGCTACAAAGAAACGAATCTTGGTTATTATCTGTCACTTGGTTATGGAGACCCACAAGTCCCAGCCTGAAGAAGCTGTGGTCATAGATTTCCCACCCCTGATTCCATCCAAATGACTAATTACCAGTCACTTCCCATTGAGAAGGGAAAAAATGCTGTTCTACTTTTATTTGCTAGCAATGCACCATATATTTAAGTAAATATTGATTTTCTAATCTCTAAGATAAAGTACCACAGAATGGCAATTTTGCAACTGTGGTAGTGCATATAGCACCACATGCTCCATTAACCTGTTCCTCCTCCCATGCCAAGGCTTGTTGTCACTTTGAGTAGCCCAGTTCCTGAATATCTGACTTTTTATTTTTATCTAATTGAACTCCAAACCCCAGATACTTCTTCACATCATGTCCACCTATCCTCTGTCATTCTTTGACATTGAGACAGCCTTTTCCCCCTTCTTCATTTCACCTTTTATGAAATAAAATAGTAAATATGTTGTGGAGAAACAGCATCTTGTTCTCATCCATATCCTGCCTAGGTGTGTCAGTATAAACACATTCATGTTTTTTATTACTTGGCTCAGTTCATTTACAGGTACACATACAACCTGTTACGCAAGTTGTGATGACATCAAATAAAGCCTTGTTCAAATGTTGATAAATTTCTTTGAGGGTTAGCAAAAATGTTGTAGTTTGAACATCCACCCAGAAATCATAGAATATCAAACATTTCCCCAAACACGGATTTTAGAGCAACAACTTCATATGTCTTGGTCTACATAAGAAACAAAAATTGTTTCATGAAGAGGAAATGGAACACAAAATTAAATTTGGAAAGTCAATAATTAGACAACAGAAAATGTTTTCAAGCCAGCCACCTCACCTGTCTCAGGCCCTATAAAGTACTTTTTTACTGTATTTTCTCATCCTTGTTAAGAGGCAGCTTCACAGACCCATTCCTCACAACTGAAGGAATTTTTTACCAAAACAAGTGCAACATTCTCATTGCACTGTCATAACCTAAGCGAGGGTTGTTCACTTGGCCTTAACCTTCAGTTTTTCAACAGATGATGTCACAGAAATTCTTTCCACAACAACCTTCAGACAGGGCTATCTGACCATATTTGTATGTTTACTCACACACAAACACAAAATTTTTTTTTACCACAATCATAGATGGAAAAGGTGTTACAAACTTCATTGCTCTCCACTTTGGCAACATTTTCTTCTATTTTGCACTTACAAATCATTTCACATTTTACCAAATTCACCATTAAGGCACTGCCCTGAGCAGAATCTGGTGCTGAAGTGGGTTCATCACTGGATGAGTTCAAAACAAACCAAGGCCCCACTAAAGTCTACCATATGAGGGCTGCGCACAGCCTCGTGCTCAGCTATGAAAAAGTTGTCTGAGCCAGGATCCTCTTCAGGAACTGTGAGCTAAGGCATCTCCACTCTGCTTCTTTGCAGAGAGGTGGAAAGAGAGACATCTGAATCTGCATTTGTAGAGTTTATTTTTAACACCTCCCAGCCCTGACATAGGTCTTGCTGGAAGTAGAAAGATGAAAGTAAAGCTAACATTGGCAGATCAAAACCTGTTCTGTTTGATGGACAAACGTAAATAAGTTAAAGCAGCATTAGCAGAAAAACATTAGAACCTAATGATAACATTAGTCATTGAAAAAAAAAAATCTTGATAGAGAGTGATCTTAACTAACTCAGCACTGACAGTATTGGCATTACACTTGGGCTAAGTGTGTATTATCCTCAGAGAGATTAGGGACCACAGATTTTTAGGGAAGCCCAGAAATATGTAGACTCATGGTCCATTTGAAATTCAATTTATTTCCTTTCAGCTGACCAAAGTTACAAATAAAATCCCCTAACTTTGCTAGAAATTGTTCATGCCAAATCCTTCCCTTTCAGAACTTTTTACTTCTTTTTCTTCTCTTTTTGTTTTTGTCTGACAGACTCTATGAAATGGTATAGCAGAATAAGTTCCACAAAGAGAAAGCGATGTCCTTTAACAAAGAGTGCTTCAGCAACCATGAATTTCACTAATGCACATACAGACAATAGTCTCAATATCTTTCAGCATGAATTATTTGTTCATCTAATAGAATATCTAATTCATCTAATTCTTCCTTTCCAGATGTATCCAGACCACACACTTTATGTTTACTTTACTTAAATCCTGTAGAGCAGGAATAAATTCACAGACATGAGATAGGCCTTCTTGGCCTGTGTATGGAACATTTAGAGTAGAAAACTGTAACTACCAAGACCTGACAGTAAAAAATGAAATATCTCTGAAGGCTATCAATGAAAAAACAAATTACACAGTTCAAGAAGTGACCAGTGAACTCCAGGCTTTGGGAGTCAGGCCGCTTATTTAAGGGCACCCCTTTCAGCTTAGCTGCCTACTTATCACCAGTTCATGTTACAAAATGTTGAGAACAGGTTACACATAGCAGTTAGCTTTGTATATGGACCTGTCAGTCAGTAGGATAGAAAACATCTGTGACTGGATAACATGGAAAGGAAGATACATGAGATGACTATTACCTCCTTTGGGACAGAAGAAGCTATGCAGATATAATGAAATGCAATTCCAATCACCAGGTAAGTGAAGAAAATGTGGGCATCCAAAGCCTGAAATGAATCTGAAAGAGTATGCAATTTCTTCTTTCTAAAATCTGTAGCCATAATGCAATAAAAAGAGCAACTGAATAAGCACATTCAATAAATGCTTCTGCTCTGATGATTAGCTGCCTGTTGCCAACAATATCTATTTAGTCAACAGTGCTGTTATTTGATGTAGCTTGTTATGCTTCAGAATTTAAAATCTGATAAGGCAAAGAAGGTAGTTCAACTTCATACGCTAGTAGATAACTCTGATAACCCATTCTGATTTCCAAACAAGAGCAGACTCACTTCACCAGGGAAATTCATAAAAGCAGTTGAGAATCAAGGTCCATATTATCATTCAACCCGCACTAACAAGGACATGTGAGTATGATATTACTATGGCTTAATGTAGCAATGTATCAGCTGGGTATCAGCTGCACTAAAACACACAGAAGGTTTATTTTCTAATGATGCCATTGATTTTTTTTGGTAGTAGTACCAGTAGCAGTAGTTGTAAAGGACAGAAGGTCTCAGTTTTGACCAGGGTCAGGCTACACCAGACATAAAACAACATAGGGAAGTCAAATCCTTGCCTGAAAGAGTTTTTAGCTTAATTAAAGGAGGGAAAGACAGAGGAATGAAACATGAATGTAAGTGAGTTAACAACTGAACCAGTGCAAGTTCACTTTGCAGCAAGGCAGAAGCAGGAGGTAACAAGGACCAGCCAAAGCTTGCTGGCATGATGGGTGTTCCACAGCTGGTGAATGCTACCAGCTGCCTGCCATTGCCCACATGTGAATCCAGCTCAATTCTGCTGCGATAGGTACAGGCACAAAGATGCTGCTTGCTGTCGGCAAGTTAGGGAAATGACATGGACTCTACAAAGTCTCAACTAAAGATTTATCTAAGCAAAACAGAGCACCCTCAGCTTCCGTGGTCAGAAATCTCAGCTGAATGGAAGAAAAAATACTATTGCACTGGTTTGCACAGGAAAGTAAAGGATTGTAATTTTTATAACTTTAATGACTTTTAGACTAAAAATTAAATTATACAAGAAGTAGAAAATATTAAAAATCTATGTGGAGACCACCTGTTTGGAGAGCAGGTAGATATCTGAACTCCATGGAGTTTCAGTGATAAAGTTTATATCCTACAGGTACCATTGATCTTGCTGTCATTATGTTATTAAAGAGTCGTAATGCAGTAATCATGTTACAGCAGCTAGGAGGCAAAATGGCATCTCATGTGTGTAAGGATTTTCTGAATATCCTTGATCACATAGTCGGCTCATAATGTATTATATTCTCTGTGCCTCAGACTTGGTCTTATTAAATTCAGCGGGAAAAATGTGGAGATGCTTGGTCAGGTGTGAGTGAGTAAAGACCAATCTGGTAACCTTCACCACGTATCTGGGAGAGACATAGCTTAACCAATGTGAAAAGAAAGAAAGTCACAGCATCTACTAGAGGATTCTAACTTAGGTATTCATATAGGTATGTGAAATGAAATGTCATTTCTCCTTTAGCTTGACAGCATGGGGCCCAGGGATTCATCTTCATTCTCTGCAAGAGGTCTCACACCTCTTCTGTCTTTCATGCCAAGGACTCCTAGTTGCAAAATGTTGACAAGTGGGCAATTGCAAACTATCCTGATCAGACAGTGTCCCCTGAAAAGCATCTTCTGGATATTAGAACACACCCAAGAATGTGCTTGATACCTCCCAGACTATCAAGGTCACAGGAGTTAAACCACTGTTAGTCCTTCCCATAGTGAGTTTCAGATACCTGCTGTAGGTTGCTCAACTCAAACTGCTATATATTGACTCCAGTGAGTCCTGCTCCCTTCTGCTCCTTCTCCCCATCCTGAGAAGAATGTCACCTCTGTAGTGTGCTCCCCATCACTGCTAGCTTTTTCTGCCCATATCAGCAGCACCCATATTCAGCCTTGGATCTCCTTCTCCATCTCACAGAAGCTCTCCAAAATCATGAAGGAAGTAAGGAAAAGTATTAGAAGGGTAGCACAGTACACCATGGTTTGTTACCCTAGTTTGTAATGAAAGGACAATCCATATTTATCTGGAGCCTAAGACAAGGGCTTCTCATTACTAGGACATGGTTACTTCTAAATAGTGTAGAAGACATGAAGCTACTTGGGCCAGTTGGTCAATCACAGAGAAATGTGGGTGTCTACACATTCATCAATACATACATATCACACAGCTCACACATATATGACTTGGCAAAGGACAGTTATTATATGGAAGTAGCTTCTATATTTTAGTCTTATCCTTTCAATACTCCAGTTACCACCACCATCTTAGTAAGTCAAAACCCTCTAGTAATCACACTGTTGAAATTAAGGTATGTTCTTACATCAAATTCTCTTATACAGATCAGTCTAAAAGGTGCTAGCGCCTCATCTGGGCTTTCTGATTAGGGATTTTTACTGCTGTAGACTGAGTGATAAATTATGTTTAAAGTGTCATTAAGTACTTCTTCCAACAATGATAGATGACATTTAATAGCTACAGGAAAAACAAAACAAAACAAAACAAAACACAAACACCTGCTTTGGTCCCAAGTAATTCAAATATAGGAGTTTGCTTTTTCATCACAGCACATTTCTGGGAGGATTCAGAGTTGTGCTGTGGACATATGCGCTGCAGAGCTTCTACAGCCAGCTTTGTCTCAAAGTTATATGGTATCCCAAATACATTAAAATTATTTTTCCATCCACCTTCCAGTTACTATATATATAATTACACTACCGGCTCATAGTGACACAAGCCTTTTCACAAATGTTTCTTGATATCCCTTAGTGTTTCATGCATTGAAGATGCTACCAAAATGCCTTGCTTTTATTATTTTGTTCTTAAATTTGTGCATTCATTCATTTTTCATCGGTTCATCTGTACTATGTTGTGTGTGCATTTCTCCTTCTGAGGCCAAATTGTTCTTGTCGTCCATACTAAAGTAATTGGTTTCTCTATGGCAGAAGTCAGGGAACAACTTGAAGTATGCAAAGTGAAGACAGAGATTACTATTTAAAATAATTAATTATTATTATATTTTCATTATTTCATATAATACACAATACATATATAGCATATAATGAACAATATAAAAGGATACATTAGGAAAGTGTGGGGAGAATGCAAGAAGGTCAAACCCCAAAACCCACCCAAGAGATTGCTCAGCAGGGACAGTGGCCCATCCAGTTTTCCAAGCTCCTTCATTTTATGGTAACTTATCCCCAAACTCTGCTCATGTCCCAAAATGTGAATACAATGATACTGAAAGTAACAGAAAAATAAATTAAAATGTAAGAATAATATTCTATGTCTCTTTACAGTGGAGTTGCTGAAGGACTATTTCATTTTCAGTAGACCAGGCTTTTTCAGATTAGAGAAATAATCTATACAGTTTTACCTGGCATTGAGAGACAGAACTTTATTCCACTGAGACAGAGTTAAGTGTCAATAACTGAAGAGAGGTTCTTAGCACCATTCATTCCCTTCTAGGGGCTATCAGCTGAACTTAGAGTTTGTATGAGTACATCTACAATAAATGTGTCCCTGAAGAATGCAGAATAATTACAAGCAAAACACAAACCATAGGCAGAAGGCTGAACATCTATATTTAAATAGAATTCTGATACCCACCAAGCAAAAAAAAGTTCTTGCAAGGTCATATGGGAGCCCTGGGGAAAAAGGAAAATTACTTGCCAGCTCTTAGTTAGGCAATAGTTAGCAGGGAACATGTGTTTTGTTGTCCTGCTAAAAAGCAATGCCAATAGGTGATTTTTATCAAATTAAGTTAAAAAAACATAAAACACCTTGTTCAGTAATTAGCTCACAGCAAGCATTAACTTGACCCTTTAGCAAGAAAAAAACCCTAATACATAATATATCCCTTCCTGATACTGAAAGTCAATGAGAATTTTGCCATTAACTTCAAACAGGAAGACAGCTCAGCTTTGTCCACTACTTTGCTTAAATTAACTTTCCCTTGACTTCCCTCACTAGGCCTTGTTTTAGGCAAGCCAGGCTCCTGCCTGTCCACTTTTGCTGCCACTCTGTTCATAAGCCCCACAGTCTGGTGCTCTGCAGTATCTTCTTTTGCAACTCTCTTTGTCTGCTGCCTGCCTGATTCCCATAAGCGATGCCCATCATCATGTTTCACCGGTCCTTTCTGCACTCTGAGCTGCCAGCATGATGCTTCACAGAGGAAAGCAGCAAATTCATGTGACAGTGTGGAATGACTCAGCTAGCACTTTTCCTTCCACTACCTACAACATCTGGATGCTAACAGGGACCCAAACAAATATGCTGAAAATGCAGACCTGTAAGTCACATTAGATGTGGGATGTAATGGAGCATGGTGGCTTAGGGGCTCATAAATAACCCCTACGCCACCTTCACCACTGCATTTTGGTTCCACAACCCAGAAACCTATTAAAGATAAGTAATTATCACCACACCTCCCCAGGAAGCATTCTCCACAAAATGGCCCTCAGACAGACTAATGCTTCCTTTTTCTGCAATAAAGTCTTGATTTTAAATTTTTGGTACAATTAAGGAGCATTGTAAAACATTTTTATTATCTTTTTGTTCAGACTGAGAGACAATTATTGGACTGTTTGTATATGCAGCAACCTATTCGAGTATAAGGCATTTTCCTTGTTATTAGCTTCTGCTTTAAGTTGCATGATAAAGAATTATGGCCACATTTGTAATCCCACAGTGTTTGTTTTCATTTTTTATGGCATGGCAACACAAATGAAAAGAGACAGCTAATGGCCTGGGGAGGAGGACGTGTGGTCTCAACAGGAAGGCTGCAATGACAGGTATGAACACTCGTTAAAGAGGTAGGGTGAGAGGACATTGATTTTCCAAAGAAAAATACGTTTTTATCCTTCCAAAGCTATCTTCCTGTAATTATCTGGTGCCATGTTCATTCTATATGTGTTAATTGGAACAAGTTTTCATTTGCACAGGTGGCAGCTCAGAATATCCTCTTGCACTGTAACAGCACCAAGTTACACAAAGAAGAGAATATGCAACACAGTGTCTGCCTTTCACAGGAGTGCAACTTTGTGTACCAACAGTCAGAGGTGACCGAGCAGCAGATGAGACTATCACTGGGGTCCCAAATTGCTAAGGACAGTTTGTGAACACAACAACCAGGACTATGTCTATTCTAGTAAATTAAACGGACCAGGGACCATTCTCCAGCCTGGAGGCCAACTGGCATAGCACAACTTTCATCCTTTTGGCTAAACTCTCTTATCTTCAAAAACAGAGCGGCTGAATTCAGGCTGGGCTCTGTCCCCGGCTTGTGCTGTCTCCCCAGCCTTGCCTGAACATTTTCTTGGAAATCGCTAGTTGGAACAAGCCAAAGCTCTGCTAGGACTGGGCTAACAACGTAACAGTGAAGCTGAGCACACACCCCTGCACGTGCCCATGACCTGTCACTGTTTAGTTTACAGGTATAGGCATAACCATGGAAACTACTCTGAATATTTGTGCAGAAGAGACTCAGGGATGAAAAATAAATTCAGCGCTGTAGACCTGCGATGTGAAGTGCACTTACAGAGCTTTGTAAGAATTTGAAGGATCGTAGCTGTAAAGTGCTGCTTAACTGTGAAAATGAGTTATTTCTGTGCTATCCTATCATGAACAGTTTTTAGAAATTATATGTCCTTTCATATACTGGGTAAGGCAACATAATTGCTTAATGGTGACTTTAAGAAATTAAGATGCCTCTCAGGAAATAGTAAACAGCAGTAGCCTTGCTTTTACCCCCTCCCTCAGTGATGAGGACTGAAGAGCCTCATAATCAGGAAGTCAACATGTTGTAGCAGCCATATTTCCACTCAGGCAGCATAAGCTTTTCCAAAACACTGTGCCCATAGCCTCCTCACAGACACATCAGTTATGCCCTCCCTTGCCTGCACTGGCCCTGCCAGCATGGCCAGAGGGTTTATAGTGACAGACTAACCTGAATTTCTGTATGCCAGGAGTCATAGGACTTCCCTGCTTCAAGTCCTGCAGTCAGAGCTCAACTAGAGCAAATCCTTGCATAACTGGCAACCTTCACTGCAGATTTCTAGTGATGGAGGGTAGCTACGCACTCAGGTGCCAGCCTTGATACGCTGCGTCTGATCACTAATCACAAATTGCTTAGATACTTTCTGCAACTAGTCATTAGTTTGACATGTTGTACCCAAGCATTCAATCTTTCTTAACAATGCAAATCTAACCAGATCAATTAAACTACGGGTTTATTTGCTTATTTCTGTTCGTCTTTCTTTCTAACCAATATTATCTTTGTCGGCATCCTCAGTACTTAATTAACTTCACACACAAGATTTATGTAATTTGATGCACAATTTTCCTTTTTGATTTTAAGGGTACATATTAATTGGTATGGTCATTCACAAATAGTTAAATAGGCTCAATATTCTTGTTATAGTGTGAAGAGCCTACTATATTTACCAAGTTTGATCATGCTTACATGCATGAGCTAACTGATGAACCATCAGTCACACTTCACAGTGAGGAATGTTTTTTTGGGGGGGTTCATTAATCTCCACATTTGGATCTTTGAACCTCCATACAGTTATACATGTTTTGTTTGAATAGTAACACCAGAAGTACATTAATTCTAGAAGCAAGGATTGGCAGCCAACATCACAGTGCCACAGAATATTTCAGAGGAGGCTCTAGACTAATCTAAAAGTAGGGTCTACACTGAATTCAGATCAGGCTGTTCAGGGATTTATCCTGATGGGTCTTGAAAACCTCCAAGAACATCCTACAATCTCTGGACTGTTACCATGTGTCATGGTCCACTTGGTGGACTCATGATGGTTCGTTTGCTACGATCTCAAAAGTGTAAAATTAAGGTGACCAACACCAAAGGGGATAGCAGTAAGCAAACAGTAAAACTTTATTGTGTTGCCCATGAAGCGGCACGCGATAGTTAAAGATGGGTGAAAGAAAGGAGAAAAGTAAAGTTAAGTTTAGAGGGAGGAGGGAGAGAGGTTATAGCTACCACCGCTGATCTCATGATGTCCTAACGGTCCCGGGTCCAGCTGATGCTGCGTCGTCGATCGTCATGGTCCTTGGTGGGGAAGCTTCCAATTTGAAGTCATCTTTTATGCTTAGTAACACACCTTGCTCCTCCTCTGCCTCAGGGGTCTTCGCCCTTCTCAGAATTCAATTATCATATCTCCACCCTTCTCGAGCGAGGCCATCACACATGTACAGGGGGGAGTGTCCGAGGTGTGGTCAGTCTTGGAGGCGGGTAGCCTTCGACCAGGAGGTGTGTTTTGGTATTATAATGAAGCAAAGTTCATCTAAGGTTCATGATTTCTTCATTGATGTTATGGCAACAGTTGCGATCCATCTTTTTAACAGTGGCTATGCAATTATCTCTAACAGCTCCGGCTAGGCCCAGGTACTGAACAATAGCACAGCACTCTTTGTGCTACACGGCTCAGGCACCGAAGAACAGCACTGCACTCCCTGCACCACACGGTTCAGTACTCAGGAGAACAGCACAGCACTGGCTGTGCTACACAGTTCTGCATTCAGGAGCCTTTGCACCACATTCCACTCCAGGGATCGGCAACTGTGCTCCAAACAGGCCGTTGTCAGGTACCTCACTGTCCATGTCCCCAGTGACAATGTTGAGACAATGCTGATCTTCTGACCGACTCTTACACCATGGTAAAAAAATTTCCTTCTGTCAGTATTTTCGCATTCCAAATTTTGCCCATTCTGTATCATCCCACCACCTGCACTACTGCAAGAAGGGAAGGGAAGGGAAGGGAAGGGAAGGGAAGGGAAGGGAAGGGAAGGGAAGGGAAGGGAAGGGAAGGGAAGGGAAGGGAAGGGAAGGGAAGGGAAGGGAAGGGAAGGGAAGGGAAGGGAAGGGAAGGGAAGGGAAGGGAAGGGAAGGGAAGGGAAGGGAAGGGAAGGGAAGGGAAGGGAAGGGAAGGGAAGGGAAGGGAAGGGAAGGGAAGGGAAGGGAAGGGAAGGGAAGGGAAGGGAAGGGAAGGGAAGGGAAGGGAAGGGAAGGGAAGGGAAGGGAAGGGAAGGGAAGGGAAGGGAAGGGAAGGGAAGGGAAGGGAAGGGAAGGGAAGGGAAGGGAAGGGAAGGGAAGGGAGGAGAGGAGAGGAGAGGAGAGGAGAGGAGAGGAGAGGAGAGGAGAGGAGAGGAGAGGAGAGGAGAGGAGAGGAGAGGAGAGGAGAGGAGAGGAGAGGAGAGGAGAGGAGAGGAGAGGAGAGGAGAGGAGAGGAGAGGAGAGGAGAGGAGAGGAGAGGAGAGGAGAGGAGAGGAGAGGAGAGGAGAGGAGAGGAGAGGAGAGGAGAGGAGAGGAGAGGAGAGGAGAGGAGAGGAGAGGAGAGGAGAGGAGAGGAGAGGAGAGGAGAGGAGAGGAGAGGAGAGGAGAGGAGAGGAGAGGGGAGGAGGAGATCAGTTGGAAGGGACCTACAAGGATCATCTAGTCCAACTGACTGACCAGTTCAGGGCTGACCAAATGTTAAAGTACGTTATGGGCATTGTCCAAATGTCTCTTATACACTGACAACAGGCATTGGGCATCAACTACCTCTCTAGGAATCCTGTTCCAGTGTTTGACCACCCTTGTGGTAAAGAAATGTTTCCTGATGTCCAGTCTAAACTTACCCTGACACAGCTTTGAACCATTCCCACGTGTCCTGTCACTGGATACCAGGGAGAAGAGATCAGCAGCTAAAGAGCCAAATGTCATCTCCTCAACAACCTCACCGAAAGCTGCTGCTAGGTCTCTCTGAAGCCCTCTCTGATCCAGGCTGAATAATCCTAGCTCCCCAGACTCTTCTCACAGGTCAAGTACTCCATCCACCACCATACTTGTGGCCACCCTTAACTTACTCCTCTTGTCTTTCTGCATCAAAGGAGGCAAAACTGGATGCATATTCCAGATGCGATCTAACAAATGCCAAGTAATGGGAAATAAACCCTTCCCTGGGTGTCCTGGGTCTGCCCCTCTTCCAACAGCCCAGGGTGCTATTGACCTCTATGCTACTAGTGTCCCTGCGGTCCCATGCTCAGCTTTGTCCCGAGCAGAAACCCCAGGGACTTTCTCACAGAGCTTCTCCCCAGGCACGCAGTGCCCAGCTTGTGCTGCTGCAGGGGCTTGTCCTTCCCAGGGGCAGGAGTTGGTGTTTCTTCTTGTAGAATTTCAGGAGGTTCTTGTCAGCCCATATTTCTAGCGTAAGTCCTCCGAGTAGTGATCCTGCCTGCAAACATTGCTGTTTCCCCAAATTTTTTTATCATCCATAAAGCTGACGCAGATACCATCTGCCTTCTCTTCCAGATCACTGACACACATATGTATTGGGTTTGTGTGGCAAGGTTTTGGTAGCAGGGGGGTACAGGGGTGGCTGTCACATCCCAGCTTCTCAGGACAGTGACTCAGATTCACCCATTCCCAGGTCAGGATTAAGGTGAAACAACACCAGGGATTCTTTAATTCACAAAACTCTACTTTTATTTCTTCAGAACAGATATTAGCATGAAACTCTGTCAGTAAGCCTTGCAACCTCTGCAAAAAGCAGTAAACTTCATAACATACACTGACAAACCACAGGTCTGACAAAATACACTGACTAGCAGCAGATCTTATACCCCAGCAAGCAGCAGACAGGCCCCGACAAGCCTCAAACATGCCTCAACAGGCCTTGCCTTATATGCAGGGATACAGGGGTAGAGAATGAGAGAGAAAAGGAAAGAAAGAGAGAATAGGAGGGCGAGAGAGGAATAAAGAAAGATTTCACTAGTCCTGGTTCCAGTGTTGGTCCTGCCAGCCTAGGGATCCAGTTCCAGAGGGGCACCACTGCCCAGGGCTTTGACTCGTGTCCCTTTGTAATTCCTTGCCCCTCCTCCAGGGGGGTACTTGGACTCCTTAGGCTAATTAGGCATCATGCGCAGTCTATGCTTCTAGAATTCTTCTTGCTTTAGTGCATGCATAGTTAGAACCTTCAGATTCTTCTGGAAATGGATTGGTGGGCTTAGGGGGTGTTTGGGAGTTACTCCCCCCCTCCCTGCAGGCATGATCATTGTCTGACCTTTCTTCTTGGGGCATGCGTCATGAAAACAGCTTCTCTATTAGCTCTTTACGGAGTCACTCAAGATAGGGAAGTTCAGCCTCAGAAAAGTGTGGTCCCAAATCTGCGGGACGCCCTTCTCTCACCACATGTTCCTGTTGTTGTTTGCACAACACCAGCATTTCCATAGAGACCATCTCCTTTACTAAAATACTTTATCAGATGTTTGGGACATTAACTATGTGTTCATTGGACCATCACAGTGGCTTTTATGAGAAGCTGCTAGAAGCTTCCCCTGTGTCCAAAAGATCCAATGCCAGGCAGGTCCAAGACAGACCCACCACTGGCCAAGGCCAAGCCCACCAGCGATGGCGGTAGCACCTTGGGGATAACATATTTAAGAATGGGGAAAAAAACATCTGCAGAACAGCAGCCAGAAGAGAGGAGTAGGAATATGTGAGAGAAACAATTCTGCAGGTACCAAAGTCAGTGAAGAAGTAGGGGGAGGAGGTGCTCCAGGCACCAGAGCAGATTCCCCTGCAGCCCGTGGTGCAGCCCATGGTGAGGCAGCTGTGCCCTGCACCCATGGAGGTCCACGGTAGAGCAGAGACCCACCTGCATCCTGTGGAGAACCCCACAACGGAGCAGGTGGATGCCCGAATGAGGCTGTGACCCCGTGGGAATCCCACGCTGGAGCAGGCTCCTGGCAGGACCTGTGGCCCAGTGGAGAGAGGAGCCCACACTGGAGCAGGTTTGCTGGCAGGACTTGTGACTCCATGGGGGACCCACATTGAAGCAGTTTGTTTCTGAAGGGCTGCACCCCGTGGAAGGGACCCACGTTGGAGAAGTTTGTGAAGAACTGCAGCTTGTGGGAAGGACCCACATTGGAGAAGTTCATGGAGGACTGTCTCCTGTGGGAGGGACCTCATGGTGGAGCAGAGGAAGAGTGTGAGGAAGAAGGAGCAGCAGAGACAATGTGTGATGAACTGACTGCAACCCACATTCCCCATCCCACCGTGCCACTCGGAGGGAGGAGGCAGAGAAAATCAGGAGTGAAGTTGAGCCCTGGAAGAAGGTGGGGGGGGAAGATGTTTTAAGATTCGGTTTTATTTCTTACTACCCTACTCTGATTTATCTGTAATAAATTAAGCTAATTTCCCTGAGTTGAGTCTGTTTTGCCCGTGATGGTACTTGTTGAGCGATCTCTCCCTGTTATCTCAAGCCTTTCAGTCTATTTTCTCTCCCCTGTCCAGTTGAGGAGGGGGAGTGATAAAGCAGCTTTGGTAAGAACCTGGCATCCAGCCAGGTCAACCCACCACAACATAATAAACAGGATAGACCACAGTACAGATCCCCAAGGAAGTTCACATGTTACTGGCCTCCACATTCAGTACAACCAATTAATTACTGAGCTTGATGACACAGACAGTTACTTTCACCAGTCTCATAGCCCACCCAGCTAGCCCATAATCCCAACTCAGATACAAGGAAGTTGTCAGAGACAATGTCAAAAGTCTTGCTAAACTCAAGGTAGATATCATCATATCTCTCTCTCATCAGCAATTCTGGGCTTTTATCCTTTTAAGAATCAAAATATTCCCTTCAGCCACAGCATGTTAACATCCCATATTCTCTTCAGAGTTCTCGCTCTGAGACTAAATTTCCTCCTCAGCCTGCAGCCGTGTCATTATTTGATCCTCCGTATAACCTTAATAACATAATCTTTATCTTTGGCCATGTTTAAAATGTGCATTGCTCACTGGAACCCAGCTCACTGAAATATCAAGACCGCTGTGTTTCCCTGACCTACTCTCATATTCTTTCTGGCATGTTATGTAGTATTTATTATGGAGCTGCCAATCAGATGAAGAAATGGACGTGCTTGCTTTTTTGTTATTGCTATCATCTGCTCTGGATAATGCAGCCTTTACAAGAATCACCAGGAGCTACATTTTAATGAGGTTCTGCTTTAGTTTATCCAGAGGCACATCAGTAGCACCACTAAACCTGAAGACAACACAGACTGGGGATGTTCTACTAAATGTGTAGTTAATTCTTTCTGCTAACAGCCTCTCTGCCGGCAGTAGTACCTATTCCTATCTTTTTTACCCTGTGCTCTACCTAAATGTTATGATCTGTGTGAGCCTACTTCTCTCCTGCTCTTACAGTTTTGTCTAGTTTGCTCTGTTCAGTGTGAAACCAGAAGAGGAGACACTTATCTTGTCTGCAAAAGCAGCTGAGAGATATTCTGCTTTAAAGAAATGTTTATAGGCAGGATGCTAAAGAAGACTCCTCTCTTGGGTTCCTTGCTTCATTTCTAAGTCAACTATGATTTTTATTTTTTTAATATTGTTGACACTGGGTAATGATAGCAGTAACTTTTTCATCCCAAACAAAATTCCCAGTGAAACACGTGAGCTGCTAAGACAGAATTCATCACCCATGAGAAAGTCAGGAATATGCCTTAAGAAAAAGTGTAATTTAAAGAGCAGAACCTGTACTTGTTCATCTGAATAACATTTATAATGCACAAAAAAAATCATCCCATAAATGTCTTTATCTTTGGCTTTCTGAGATTTCTTTTTGTACTGGTTTTAGCTGGGTGTCATAAGTTAACCTTGGCTGAACACCAGGTGCCCACCAAGCCACTCTATCACTCCCCCTTCTCAGCTGGACCGGGGTAGAGAAAATATAACAAAAGGCTCATGGATCAAGATAAAGAGAGGGAGATCACTCAGCAATTACAATCATGGGTAAAACAGGCTCAACTCAGGGAAATTAGTTTAATTTATTAGCAATCAAGCCAGAGTAGGGTAATGACAAATAAAACCAAATCTTAAAACACCTTCCTCCACTAAATGTGGATTGCGGTCAGTTCATCACACATTGTCTCTGCTGCTCCTTCCTTCTCACACTCTTCCCCTGCTCCAGTGTGGGATCCCTCCTACAGGCTACAGTTCTTCCAGAACTGCTCCAGCATGGGTCCCTCCCACGGGGTGCAGTCCTTCAGGAACAGGCTGCTCCAGCGTGGGTCCCCCACGGGGTCACAAGTCCTGCCAGCAAACCTGCTCCAGAGTGGGCTGCTCTCTCCACTGGGCCACAGGTCCTGCCAGGAGCCTGCTCCAGCGTGGGATTCCCACGGGGTCACAGTCTCATTCGGGCATCCACCTGCTCTGTTGTGGGGTTCTCCACAGGCTGCAGGTGCGTCTCTGCTCCACTGCAGACCTCCATGGGTGCAGGGCACAGCTGCCTCACCATGGTCTTCATCACAGACTACAGGTAAATCTACTCCGGTGCCTGGAGCACCTCCTCCCCCTACTTCTTCACTGACTTTGGTACCTGCAGAATTGTTTCTCTCACATATTCCTACTCCTCTCTTCTGGCTGCTGTTCTGCAGCTGGGTTTTTCCCCACTCTTAAATATGTTATCCCTGAGGTGCTGCCAACATCGCTGATGGGCTTGGCCTTGGTCAGCAGCCGATCGGTCTTGGACCTGCCTGGCATTGGCTCTATCAAACACAGGGGAAGCTTCTAGCAGCCTCTTATAGAAGCCAATCCTGTAGCCCCACTGACCACCAAAACCTTGCCATGAAACCAAATACATTGGGATAGAGTTAATTTTTTCATAGCACTTGTATGGTGTTACATTTTGGATTTGTGACCAAAATGATGTTGATACACAGGGATGTTTTAGTTATTGCTGAGCAGTGCTTACAGAGAGTCAAAGTCTTTTCTGCGTTTCACACTGCCCCACCAGCGAGTAGGCTGGGGGTGCACAAGTAGTTGGGAGGGAACACAGCTGGGACAGCTGACCCCAACTGACCAAAGGGATATCCCACACCACACTCTGTCATGCTCAGCAATAATACTAGGGGGAAGAAGGAGGAAGGGGGAGGAAGTCGGAGTGATGGCATTTTGTCTTCCCAAGTAACCGTTACACGTGATGGAGCCCTGCTCTCCTGGAGATGGCTGAACACCTGCCTGCCGATGAGAAGTAGTGAATGAATTCCTTATTTTTCTTTGCTTGTGCATGTGGCTTTTGCTTTACCCATTAAACTGTCTTTATTTTAGCCCACAAGTTTTCACTCTTTTACCCTCCCAATTCACTCCCCCATTCCACCAGTGGGGAGCGAGTGAGTGGCTGGGTGAGGGTTAGCTGCCTACTGGAGTTAAACCATGACACTTTTCAGTGATTTCAATTCTACATTCCAGTCTAGTGTCTTCTCAAAATCCTACTAAGAACGTTTGTGTCTGGTACAAGATAATAAATTTTTACTTTCCCACTATGGCACCACTGAGGCAGAGGAAATCCTCCTTTGCCTCTCACCAAAATAAAATAAAATAAAACCCAAAAAAAGATGAGCACAGAACTGTTTCCAGTACAAAGATATGTCTGAACTTTCCCCATTTTTACATAAAATGACTGAGTGAAAGGCTTCACTAATTTAATTCCCATTTGCTTTGCTGTAATATACCCTTTGTAAAGGTTAGAAGTCCATCTGCTTATTCTTCCATCAGGCACTCAGCACACTCCCAGCTACAGATGTGGCAGTTCCAGTGCAAAATGAGCACCAGCTTAAACAGTCTCATTTTCAGCCCAAATGTAAAAGCTTTTTCTCTTAAAGGAAAAAACAAAATACTGATTTGGGATATATATTAACAGGTCCATAAATAAGAACACTAAACAGGGCAAGACTGTCAGAAATGGGCCAAAAATGTGATTCTGGGAGCCTTGATAGACAGATATCCTGCTCTCAGTAACTCCCAGAAGCACATTTCTTCACCTCTTATTCCAGAGAAATTTTGAAGAACACAAAACCAAGACTAAACTTCAGATGGGAAATGTGACCCCAGAAACATGTGTCAGTAGGAGATAGTTTTAGTCATATTTTTCAGCATGAAAGAGCAACCTTCACAATTCCCATTCCCATTCTGGGGAGGGGTAAAATCCCATTTTACTGAAATCAGATCATTAATGGATTGTTTCAGTGAATGATGATGTCATTCTCAGGACTGTAATGTGTGTACATGCTTAAACTCCTTGTGCAATCAAGTGATTTGAATTTTGTTTGTAGCTGTGCTTTGGAAATCACTGATGCTAGAGGGAGGAAGGAACCATGCTGTGCAAGGTACTGAGCACATCTCTGATCTCCCCCCAAGCTTTGTTCTCATTTCAGTGAAACTCCACCACCATAACGCCTCTTCTCTCGGCTACCTGGGTTGCCATGAAGATACAGCTGACATCTCATGTCTGAGCTGCATACCTCAGGTGCTGATCTCCTTTAAGATGATGTGAATCAGGAAATAACTCTTGCCATCAGTAGAGCTTCACTGATATAAAACCTAAGTCTCTAGGACCCCAGAGGACATAGACAAGACTCTTTTCAGACATAATCACATCCATAAAAGCCCACTGGCCCCATTGCGATCACCCTCTATCACAAGACAAGAATATGCTTGTACTTCCATTCTCTCCCATCTCTGCCAGGCAAACAGCACAAATGAAAAAGCCTTTTCAGGTGAATGCAGAGTCCTGTGTAGTGCTGTATCTGTAAAAACCATGGTGCATGTCAGCAGAACAGGAACGAAATAAATTGCATGGGGAGAACTAGAAAGCAGTTTCATCCAGGCAATCTGGCATCCCTGTGATGTCCTGTTGCAACAGACTCTCCTGGAGGGTAACACTAATAGAGCAGCACTCACCTGCACGAGAGGCAGCATAGTATTCACACCTCCAGTACACTGGGCAGGATCAAAACACCTTCACTTACGTGAGAGAAAGCTGGAAAGTGGCATGCACCCCAAAATGGTGTACAAATCTAGAGCACTGAATAAAGCAGTCTAGGAAATATTTAAGGAATATTAAGGAAAGTAATTTTACCTGGATTTAGACCTTTCCCTCCAGGCAGTATTCACAATCCTCACTTTCTCTGTTTGTGTTATGTGTGTTGGTTTCTGGTCTCCAGCTGTAAGTCCTCTTTGTGAAAGGCTGTTTTCCTCCAAAGCTCCACTTACAGCTCTTTTTCAGACTAGCAACTAAAGCAGGCTCTTGGTCTGTACCTTAGAAGAGAAAATGATTACTAAAATATTTCCCAGGATTGTCTTTAAAATCATTTGGGTCTTCCACATCTATTTCTTCCCTCTTCATCTCTCATTCGTCTGGAAAGCATCAACCCCATTGCTAACTGTCTAGAGGTTTGGCTGTGTTCCTAAGGCTAGTCCCAGAGAACCATCCTTCATACACAACTTTCTCAGAAACTCCCACCTGCCCTTTTCTATTCAGTCTAGGCTACTTAAAAGTAAAAGCCCTGTTCTTCTTCTCATGAACAGTAACCCTTTCTGTATGGAAAACACCCAGCTCCTCCACAGCAGGGACTGACCCAAAGGTGCCCTTTGCAGAGGCTATCAGAGGCTTCAGTTCCATGAACTGGCTTTATTGGCCACTGAGGGTTTTATATACCTTCAATACAGTATATTTTTTATCCTTTTATAGCCTGTTATAAATAAGACAATGGTCACTTTCTATTGTTTCTAGAATGGCTTCCTATCTTGTTAAAGGTCAGGGAACAAATCAGCTTGCACAACTTGTAGCTTCTCAAGAAGTATTGGTAAGGCAGGGCAGAAATGCCTGAGCAGAGACTGCTTGACCTCTACCTTGAATAGAAAAAGGTCTTCAATTCTGGCAGCGTACACAAGCGACACTTTTCAAATATAAAAATCCTCCCACTAGATATTGAAAATTGGGCAAGGGCCAGCAGTGTTAAACAGAAGGCAGAACTTTTTCTGGTCTCATAGAAGGACTGATTTGGAAGAAGTGTAGCACAGTCTTGATAAATCTCCCTTAGTTCTGGAGGTGCAATATGTCAGCAGCATGAGAGGGAGTGAGCAGGAGAAACAGAAGCTAAAAAAGCTACTAGGATATTGCAATCAGGATCATGCAACTGAAGATCAGACATTCAATCTGGAAATGGTAATAGGGAAGAAAAGCAAGGGAGCACAGCAAGAGGCTATGGGCTATTAGGGATAATAGAAAAAAGTCTTTTGACAGAGCAGGGGAACTTCTACAAACTGTAGATTAAAGCCCACCTTGCTGCACTGGAGAGATGGAGCTGGTTCCTGCTGTAACAAGAACGAGCACAACAGACAGATGTCTGGAAGGTATCTAGATGTCAGGAAGAGTTTGACTGGGCAGCAACATTAAATTTCTTCAATTTTCTTGCTGAAAGAATCCTGGAAAATTATATTATAAATATATCCATGCAGGAAAAAAAAATAAATAAAAAAAAGTGATGTTTTTTCTTGAAGAAAATCCTTACCTACAAAGAAATAACCAGTTAACAACAGTGCAAGGAAAAAGGTATGCTTCTGGTTACATATTTGACACATGCTAAAATTACAAGACAGTAGAGGAGAGAGGTGAGGTGAAAGAGAAAGTCAAATGTGTTCTGAGCATTTCTGGGGGTCCAAAGTGAAGAGGAATAGAATCTAACACAGAAAATAAATGGGCTTTTTCAGAAATAAAGGTGGAAGGCAGGAAGTAACCTGGTGGAGAAGTTTGAGACCAGCTTTGCTGCTGAAGTTTTCCTGTAGAAAAGACCAGACAGATACAGAGGTCTAGATGAACCCAATGGATGTCAAAGCAAGAATAGTATCCTCTGAAGTAACAAAGCAGATATGTGGCATCCACCTCTACAGTGTGAAGAAACAATCTCCAGGCACACACTCCTCTCACATCAGGCTTTCTTAAGGACTATGTTCCATTTTCCCCAAAACATGCAGTGTCACCAAAGGAGAAGATGAAGGAAGATAGAAGCAGAAGGACCCAAGGGGTCCTGGGTTTCCAGACATGCAGGTCTCCCCAAAGAGTCCTAGGTAAGACTGCATCTTCTTTCCTTTGACTCTCATTTCACTATTTCATAATCACTTTCCCTCCATCTTCTCTTACTCACACTGCTATTTTGAAGAAGACACAACCAGGAAACATACCATTTTTGTGGGTATTTTTATCATGTTTCCATATGTGTCAATACAATTGTATTGTTTCCTTCCGTACCTTCTTCATCCCTTCAGAGGTTTCCAGGACAGCCCAGAGAGACACTGTTTGGCTGCCCTGTGCAATGATCTTTGTTTCCAGACTGCTGAAGGGACACAAATGTCATCTTTAGTGTGTTTTCTGTGATTTCAGAATACACTGTAAACCAGAAAAGTTTGATAAGCCCCATTTAGTAAAGTAGGAAATGTAGAGCACCACCCTCTCCCTAAGTCTACAACAGCCCTCAGGATTTTATGACCCCCTGACAATGAAAACTAACCCTGTTTTTGTATATAGGATTGCTGGTCTTTCCCTGCTTACCTCAGGAGAAGTTTGTGTCAGAATACAAATTTAAACCCATCTGTCTCTGAGACCCGTCTCTCCCTAGACCACTCCCCTTTAGTGACATCCTGCTCAGCACAAGGAAGAGGTTTGCATCTACATGGCTGTTCATCCCCCTGCCTTACCTGTGTTCTGCCAAACAAAAATGAAACATTTAGCAGCAGACGTGATATTAATTTAGACATGGCTGGGATTTATTCTAAAACAGAACTACCTCTTTGTTAAACATCACTTTGAAATCCTCTGCCTTTATTTTGCTATAAGTTTTACCAATCATATGTGGTTTTAACAACTAAAAATCGCTGTCTTTTTTAGCCTATATGACTTAGGCAACATGAAATCACTTTGTTTTAACCAAAGACCCCACCCAGATTATTACATGATACACCAGGTTTCAGATAAATCCAATTTAAACTTGTCAAACTTAAAAAAATATCCTAACACAAACTGTCAGATGTGTTAACAGTAATTTTTCCCTGTATTATTCAGGATATAATTCAATAAAAACAGCATAAAGGAAAAATATGATAGCTAGGGTAATACAACAGTTTTGTATCACCTAAGCATACACTATACTTAAATGCAAACAATTTTCTGTAGGAAAACTTCATTTTTTAGGGCAGTTATAAGTCTCTAGGCTTTCATTCACAATGAGTGTTAGGGACCATATCACAGTAAATACCTGAATAAATAAGCACAACTAGCACTGAAATATGAATATTATTCAGTCTAATTTCCTTTGATTTTGACATAACAAATTTTGAAAGTCACAAAGTAGATCACAGTGGTGTGTCACCTGATTGCATCTAATATAAATCTGGATAAAAGGTTGTATCATTTTTAATATATCAGCTTACTTAGAATGCTTTTTGGCTGCTGACACATCAGCTAGATTGCAGTGATCAATAAAAGCAAAGAAAATGCTGAGATATTTGAATCTTTGTAATTCCCCTAGTCAATTTTTCACATAGTACTTAGTACCCAAGTTTTATGTCTAAACTTGCCAAGCTAAAAATGTAATTCATATGGTAATGAAATGTCAAATAAGTCTTGAGCTAGAGAGCTAGATATTTAAAGTATCTGATTTCATTAGGAAGCCACTTCCTAAAGATATAAGGAATGATCAGATGCTCTACTCATCTTCTGTCAGCATTCAAACAGAAGTGTATTTGTTTTACTAGAATTTAGCTTCATCATAATAAATCACACTCCAAGAGCACTAACATCTAATTACCGATTTACACTTATACAGTATATTATCCCATAATGAAGATGAAGCCTATTAGAACAGACAGTTCACTGTGAGTTCAGATGCTGAAGAACAACAGTGATGGGATGCCTGGAAGGAGGAAAAAATCCTGGTTTGCAGATGTTGAGTTTGTTGATTTGGTGACCTGCAAGAACTGGCCAATTTGTGTCAGATAATTTCTCTAATACACCTCTGGTTTTAGCCTGGAACCTGCCTGGAATGTGAACTCTCTTGTAACTGTCACATATTTCCAGAGGGAAAATTGTGTCCTGTGTACATCAGGGTGGTAAATCAAATAAAAAAGACACATCTTTACCCCACTAGATACAGGGAACACCTTATCAAATTTTATTTGAATTTAAGCAATTTAATTACTATAGACAATGGAGCAAAAAAGGGATGGGGTAGTTTTGTTCAAAATAAAAAAGGTGTTGGTACAGCATGCAACACCACGATGCTTTAGTTTCTAGTACAAAATGCATAAAACATTTCACAGCACCTATGCAGCAACTGTAAGAATTTAGCATTGTGACAAACACTGCAACAAAAATGTAAGTTCAGTGACAGCTACAGCAATGGAAAGAACCACTGGCTCATCCAGGGAACTGTAACCAGAGACTTGCAGCTTACAGGAGTCCCTTCAGCTATTAATAGTGAGAATGACAACATAAACTGAGACACAGTTTCAATCTAAAGAAGTGAAACTATAAGAAAAGGAGTCTTATACATAAGTATGCCAGTGTGAGAACCTGCTTAGACTTCCACCTTATCACTGGAAGTTATAGGAATTACTGAGCTGAGTTTGCATTGCTTTGCATTGACACCTGAGGCCACAGCCAGGGCGGAACTGATGGGTCCTAAATAGAAACATATACAGAATATTCCTGGCAATTAAACGGAGGTTTTCTAGCATCACATCCAGTAGTTTCACTGGATGTTCTCCAATACACATTTCTTTGAATTCCTGCAAGCTGTCATCATTCTTATAATCACAGAGTCCTTTTAATGCCAAAGTCCCTAAACATTTCAGAGAAACAGCTGATAAGCAATTATGATGTCTGAGCTCAGGGGCTCTGCTGCAGTGCTTTGTGCTGGTGTCATAATCTGTGATACTGTACATCTTCTTTTTTCTTTCTTTTATAGACACATCCAAGCAATCACATGAGGTCATTTGATTCTTTACCTACATTAGTCCAACAAGAGGACTATTCAGAGTGGAGGCCCAAATTTTAGCCAGTCACCTTCTGTTATGTTAGTTAGACTCTGATGCCTTCATGGGATGGTGCACTTGCATGTCCTACACAATGCTTGAGAAAACACATATCCTCTTACAAATAACTGAAAAACACATAAACTTTCCTGCGTCCAAAAGCTAACTGAATTATGCATAGCATAATGCCTTTTATTAGGCTAAAATATTTTCATTGCAAACATAGATTATGATAGCAATGCTGAACACATAAAATATCATCTAATTTTAGCACCAACAAACCAATGTGGATGTTTTAAAATGAACTGGTCGCTCTTCTGCTTAATTTATTAACTGGTTTTGCTAACGGTCATGGCAGAGAAAGAAGGTTTTTGCTTTTCATATCAAAATAGAGTTTGCATTGCTGTTAGTGAGAAAAGTTATTCTTTCACCTGGAAGGTAGTTTGACTGGATAACCACTAAAACACAAGAAGCAGAAAGATCTGAACAGCTTAAAACTTCTAGGGAAATTAGGATTCTTTCATTTAGAGAACTCTTTGTTTACCCCTAGCAAACACAAGGAATTATTGATTCTTCATTCACTTTTCCCCTAATTAGATATCATCACTCAGCTTCTTACTAATATGATGCTCTTTCTTCTGCATTCATATTATGTCCACTGTAATTAGTACTGGCAGAGAAAAGCATAGAAATAATCGACACTCCCACTAAGAAATTTTCAGCACAACTTGGTGGGAGATAGGCATCTCCCTGGCACATCCTGTAAGATTTCCAGATCTTGTTGCTGCAAAGTGTTTGACATTACAGAAATTGGCTCATGGTCCATGTCCTATCATCCACTCTGTTCAGGGTCGATACCACAGAGACAGGAAAGAAAAAGAAAAAAAAAAAGAAAAAAAAAAAAAAAAAGGCAAGTCTTGATTACTGCACCTTGTTCCAATTGTGTGTGGATCAAAGGGGATAAACATGCAGACTGTAACACCATTTGTTCACAAGCAGTATAAACACTACTGATATGGCACTGTCTGATCTGCAGTGTTCCATCTGCCAGCTGCAAGAACGAAAAAGGGAGAGCAATTAAGAATATTAATCAGGGCTTCAAGTGCTGCATGACTCATGATTCACGTGAAGAAAGACCAAGATATATCAAAAGATAATGTGTTTACTTAAAATAAAATAGAAACATGATTTCCTTAGTCCTGCATATTTAATGCAGTACTTTTTTTTCCTTGATGGCACTGAACTTTCCACCAAATCTCTTGCACTCACTTTGAATAGTCAAGCACTTAGCTCTATCTATCTCAGTCTAATTCAAGCTTCTGATTACCGATTATTTAGAAGCACTGAGTTAACATTAGAGTATCAGCAGTTAGATTATTTCCCTGGTGATCTTCATTCTGGTTTTTAATAATGTCATTTCATCCCTTCCAATTAGACTTTTCTGCTAACAAAAAAAAAAAAAAAAAAAAAAAAAGGAAAAGTTTCTTTTAGATTTCTGGGTAAATGTACAGAGTATAACAGAATTTGATTCTTGCTGTGAAAATATTTGGGAATATTAGCTAAACTCTATAAATTTTATGGAGAAAGATATCTTTTCTGTACAAGGGAGGTATTTCTATACAGAATTTTAGCTTCTGCTGAGGAGGTATCTCACCACAAATTACTGAAGGACAACACTGTAAAGATATTTAAAGTCCCTAAAGATGCAGATCAGTGCCTACTGGGATTTCATATCTCCATAAGAGACCTATAGGTAAGCAGAAATCACAGTTTAAAATCTAAGGAAATAAAACATCTATTCGGAAATCCACCTGAGAAAACCAGTCTTTTGTGTGTACAAAAGCCACAGAAGCATCTAATACTGTGCAGACAATCTTTTTTACTGACACTTGCCAAGTTATGTGGTCTTCTTACTGTGACAGGCACTTGGGATACAACAGGCACTGCCAAAGCACAGATCTTTCGTACATGTAGACCACATCTCTAAGCTGAGGAAAAGAAAGATTCAGCACAACCTGTTCCAGCTGGCAGTCTGTCTGCGGGTCAGCACAATTCGTCATGCATGTCAGGAAATCAGAGAAGACTCCACTGTGGAGATCAATCCCAGGACACTCATGGAGGTTATTTACTGCACCTCAGAAAGTTGTCCTACGTAAAAAGTTGCCATATCCAAAGCTGTGGAAGTGAAAGGTAGCCCAAACTCACTGGGGTACTTATTACAGCTATTCCAGTATTGCAAACACTTCAAAATTAAGATCAGATTCCTGAGCTGAAGATCTACAGTATTTTGATTCAGTCTCTTCTCCAGAAATAAGCAAGACTCAAGAGTTTAAAGCATCAGGTATTTAAGGATGTCTCAGTCTGGAGTGTAAAAATTACAAAAATTATTTTATGCATTTATAAGGTAGGGTTTTTGTTGGGTTTTTTTCCCTGGATTTTAGGTCACACAACAGCTTGCACCTGTCAAGACAAATTAAGGCAACGTTGTATGCAATTTTTGCATTAAAAAAATTATTTACTAGCTTTGAAGTAGGCAAAAAGGAGCATTTATGAAGTTAAAGAACCTCAGAGAGAGGCCTTTTAAAAACATTAACCTGTTAGAAGAGGATGATATGCTATCAAGCTCTTCAGTAGAAGCTTGATAACCTCAGGCTGCTTTTGAAACCATTCAAACAGAGGCTTTAGATGATTTGCAACCATTTAAAGAAGGTCTGCGTGCCATCTATTGCAATAAAGTAAGGATCTTGGCACTTGATGTCCTCTGTCATTAAAGGCCGAAATATAATGTTAAGCAGGTTGAAAACACATGGCACACTAAAATTAAATGTGTAGATGAAAAAAATGGTAGGGATATCTGGAGAAAAAGACCTAGAAATACAACTTTTTGTGTGAAGACAATATGCCAGGGGGAAAATGATACAGAGGGCACAGCATACACCTATATGTGCCATCTTCACAAATGATCAAACCTTTCTGCAAGAATTGATGAAGTTTAATCCTACAAAACGCAAGTGACAGGCTGGGTATGCTGACTGTCTTATTCAAGTTTTCTTCTTAGGAAGGGTTGTTCTTTGCTCAAAGAAAGGAAACCTATGTCAAAGAAATGTGTTTCTCTTTTTACTGAAATACACATAGAAGGAAAACCGTTTGGGAAAGTTCAATAAAGTAGCAAAGCTGATGTTAAAATTCCTCTCTTCTGGGGTTCTCTGAAAACAAATCATTTTTAAATTCTCTGGTCACATTTTGTTTGCTGTACTTCCCACCATTGCCTTTCTCATAGCCTCCAACATACTTCTTCATTAACCCTGTCTTCAAGCACAGTAAAAGATCTCAAAAGTTAAATCATTGCATGAGCTCAACAAGAAGCTGTGTCCAGCTTAATGTTGCTCATTTTTTGCCCTTCAACAGACAGAAACTTTCCTCCCCAACATCAGTAGCATTCAGGGGACTAATTTAAAACTTTAGGGCTGACCATACCAAAGTAAAAATCCTGAGAGAGTAATTATTTAGAACAAACTTCTGTTCTGAAATACTTTGGAGCCACCTCAAAGAAACTTCACTCCCTGTCACACAAAGTGGTCATGTGGGGTTGAAGGCATGGAACTGAGGCTCAGGAGACAGTTTCTGTTTATGCCACATGGTCTAGAGCAGGTAATCAAGAACAACTTGTACTATTCAAAATCATGAGGAGGTGGTCTGCCATGTAAATTTAGACAGCAAGTTCTCCAGTTCAGAAAGTCACCCATAATATACAGTACATCCAACAGTGAAATCTCCATTTCTATACACATATATGTATATGCACACAGAGTAACTCTGGGATAATGTAGTAACTGAAAGTAAAATCCACCTTAAATGAACAATAGCAACAAACTCCCCTTTAGGAATTTCATCTCAGTAGGTCTTTATATTTTGTAGACCTTTATTTTTTTTTATTTTCCCTACAACTCTTTTGGGTTTTCCTCTTAAACAGGTCGCAGAAGTACAAGAGGATACAGATCTAACAAGCTTCAATTAGAGGAGAATGTTCTGACTTTCCAGCTGCAGACAGGTGCCTTAATGGTAGTTGGAGATAGAAAGGATTTCTTATGCCATTATCAAGATCTTTTCTGGCAGCAGCTTTCATAGCGCTGTCAGATTAGAGTCCCCCTCATTAACTGTCAGCCACTATCTGTTTTTCAGTGGGAGAGAGAAGAAGGAGGGAATAATAATCCCCATATATACTGGATGGCCTCTAGGAGAGAAATGTCACTTAATGACATTTGTACAGCAGATAATACCAGGTAAAATAAAGGGCAGGCACGATTTTTTTTTTTTTTTCCTCCAGAACTCCTAGAAGAAATGTTTGTTACCGTTCTCTCTCAAATTGGCTTTGCAAGTGACTCGGAGGTTTTATGTCAGAAATTACTCATAGATCACTGGAGGGATAACGGAGCCCCTTTTGCAGTCCTGAGCACACTAGAATACCTTCCTTTTGTACTTTGTGACTGACAGCAGCTTTCTTTCATCCTCAGGCAATGGACAAATTAAAAGACAGTCCTGGTCCCTCTGTTTTCCCTCTGATTACTGTGCACAGGCTGGCTCTCAGCTGTGTCAGACTGTGCTATTACTGCACCTCAGCTAATTTTCTCTAGATGAAGAGGGTAGAAAGAGAATTGCCTAAAGGGTTTTTTTTTAGGACACTTTTTTCTTTCCTCTAAGAAAGTTATTTGGAACCCAGATGGCAAACCTTTGAACTTAGTGTATCTTTTATACCCCAGCAGAAGCACAAGCTACCCCCAATCATCCAGGAACAGAGTTAATTCGGTGTGTCCTCCTTCCAGGTTTTATTTCCACCATAGAATTCTTGTGTTCCTCTGCCTCAGAAAATACCTAGAAATGCCAAATTAAAATTTAAAGATAATTAGAAAAGATCAGGAGTAAATTTAATAGTCACAACTTCTTTAAAACAGCACACAGACAGCATTTATCCTTATTTCAATGATCTTATCTCCTAGGATAGCTGAAAAGGCTTAGAGATTTCCACCTCCCCTCCCCACTCAGTGCATGGACAGCCCAATTATTCATGTAAGAGGTATGCAAAGGCTACAGCCAACATCATGGCTTTCCAAAATCACCTTCACTGATTTTACCCAGCCATGCAGCAGAGACAGAGCGGACAGCTGGGGACGATAACAGCAGCAATCAAAGTCTCAAGAGTAGTCACTGCTTTCCTAAATCAGAACTTAAAGAGGTTCTAGCAAAAGATTCAAAGAATAAAGTTAGACAAATGATCATCTTCAGTGGAAAATTCTGTGCTGCATCTTTTTTCATAGTTCTTGGCAGTAAAGTAACTGGCAATATGCCTCATATGGTCTGAAAAAGCCTTATTATTTTGTACATGAAGTCCAGTTGTTATACAGGTAGGAGCTTTTTGCTTTGTCTATATTCAAAGGCTTGCAGCATGCTTTGCAAAAACAGATGTTGCTATATTTCTTGACAAGGCAGGCCTTAAATGTAAGCTCTTTTAGTCAATAGTTGCAAGATGATAGGAAATATATTTTTCTCCTTTTTCTTTTCTTATGTTGGACAACATTTGTTCTTTTTCCTCAGCAGTGCTGTCTGAAGCATCTTGTTCAGTCCTTGTTTTGATCTCCATATGAAATCTGCCCAAGACAGACATGGTCCCAGATCACAGCAGAAATCATCTGTGTCCTTGCAAGAGCAGAGAGAACATCAGCCACGTTGTTGGCATTTCTTATAATCAACTTCACACAATTCCTTGGCTCCCCTCACAGATGCATGTGAGTCTAGGCTACGCCACAGGAAGCCTAACCATGGCTACCTGAATTGGGACATAAAAGCCTGTCACAACAATTTGAAAGTTTGAAGAAAATTTCTTAAATTACTAATACTTGTAGTAAGGGAAGGAAGAAAAATTTAAAAAACCACAACAGTCTTAGATTACATGGGAAAATAGCCTGATGGACCTCAAACTAAAAGAACAAAAAGGAAATGAAAATACAGATCAAGTCACATGAGATGTTCACCTTGTAGCTCACTACCTTGCAAATTACCCATTATATTGCAGTGTGCTCAAAGAAAGAGAAACAATGGGAAGTCCAGCAGACAATCAAGAACCTTGGCTATGACAGCCAAAAACAATACTGGATGTGCCTGGGCAAATTTCCAAAACTGTTGGTTATCATATCACACTCCTGGTGTTGGACCAACCTAAGGACCTTGAGGAGATGGCTGTGAACACAGGGATTAAAGACAGCCATGGAAGGTGGTTTATCCACAAAGGGCCAAGCAAGCCCACCATGGTGGCTGGTCCCGGACAGTAAAGGTAATAGCTGACCTGAGGATCTTGCCAAAAGACTGATGCCACACACCGAGTCCATGTGAGCAGTATGGAAGCTTGTCAGCTGAAACAAAGACCTGACCTTGGAGTTAACCCAATATAGAAATAGCTATCATCATGGTTTTCAGTTGGTTCTGTGTATCTGTTTCTAAACCTAATAACCCCATTGTTAATACTGTTGTAATACATTCCTGCCATGCTTGTACTTCCATATTTCTCTATTGTTGAAAGCAATTGCCCATTAACTGGCAAACAACAAAGCATTACATTCCTCCTCCTAGCAGTCTTTGAAAACAATCTTGTGCCTTTCTCTAAAACTTTATACGTAAGTTTCATGGGTACCACAAGGGAAGGGAACTTCTTTCTGCCTGAGCACCATGAACCAGAGTAGGTAACACCAAGTGTCAGTTAGAAAGATATGTTTTCCAGTGACAAGTATTAGCCAGCAATGGGCAAAAGGAAAACAGAAGCATTGTGGAACCTGAAGGGCCTCATGTGAGTTTGGAACAGTTATCTGAATCATCATTTTTCTTCCCTTCAGCTAGAGGGAGAATGTGATCTATTAATATATTACCCTTGATGGTGGCAAGACCAACCCCCGGTAATGCATACAGGCAGGAAGAGGCTCTCACTTGGACAGCATTTATACACTACAGCGTGGGAAATGATGCTCTGGACCATAAATAGACTCTTAATTGCCATAAATGTACAGCCTGAAGGGATGTGAGGGAAAATTCCTTGAACTCCCTCCAATCAAGATACTATACTGGGTTCATTATAGAAACAACAAATTCAGTCTTCATGCCTTGAGAAAATAGAAACGTAGCACCTTTGACCACTGACCATCTTCCGGAAAAACCTAGAGACCCTGAGGAGTCTGAAATACATCAAATTTAGGAGCAATTCTGAGCATACTAGAAGACAGATTTATTTGTCAGAGTAAGTTTTAGAACCTTTAAAATTTAAACTGCATTTTTTCAACAGTAGTTGTAAGATGAAAAACAAAGGCATCAGGGGCTCAAGAAGAAACAGTATCTTGGAAAAGAAAGTCTATTCTTAATAAGAGTCAGCAATTGTGACTATTAAGTTATCCAGATTTAAACATACAATTGTAAAGATATGTTACTTTAGACTCCAAGAAGCTAAAGAAAAAGGAAGAGGGTTATTGTAGAAATGTTAACGGATAACAGCATCCACGAAAAAAAGGAGTGCTGTAAATCAAGTGGCATATCATAAATCTAAGCAGACAATTTATGAAAGCCTTGTTGAAAATAACTATGTCATTCCCTTCATTCCTATGTTACCATTACCCTGCAAATATAGAATGGTTAAAGTTAATTTTTCTAGCAAGGAAAAAAAATGTGGTCTCAGAACATTACTAAGAAAATATGACAGATTGGATACAATTTGGTTAAGGGGAAAAATAAACTCTGGAGGGCAAAGCCTATGAAAGCTTGTAATAAAAACATGTAAATCTCAAAAATTGCACTGGGGCTGGACCCTCTCTTCAGAACGTCAGAGCTGTTGCAACTGAATGCCATGCTTTTTCATTAGCTCAAAGAAGAGGTTTCTCTAATTTTACGCTATAATTTGGCTCCAGTAAAAAGAAAATAGCACAGCCCTTGTCTGAACCCACTTTGGGAGTGTGAATTTCAGAGAAACCCAGACTCCGTGTTCCTCATTGTGTGCTTCCCACCACACTGGCCCCTCCATGCTCATAGTCCCTTTTAGATCTAAACTACCATATCGATTTTCTTATGTTGAAAGAGCTGCAGTTCTCTGATTGTTCAATCCTTCTGAACAAATGTATAATGAGCAATTTTTTTCACTAAACTTGCTACAACTCCTATGACCATCTGAAAACTGATTTACAATATCACAGATTGGACAACATAATCATGGTAGCTAAAGATAATAAATAATTATTGTTGCCATCTGGACGTTTTAAGAAGTGTCCTTCTGAAGTTTGTGCTTCAGTTTCTACTGGAATAGAGCTGGTACAAAAGTAAAGAACAACAAGTTAAATTTACATTAACAGAAGAATAGCTGCTAATTTGGAATCTACAAGGGGAAGCACTGACATTAATTTAAATGCAATTTACACAGAAATATTCATGAAATTTTGTAGCTATTTTTTAGCTTGTCAAGTATATTGATGTAGGAGAATAGTTTCCTGATTATCAGTACTTCTACTTGCAACAGCATACATCACATCATCTCAGAGTCAAGGGTTTGTTTTGATACCTTTTCTCTACCTCTATGAATCTGGTTATCCTTAAAGCCGACAGTTGCAACGTTTATTTAGTGCATCTCCCCGCATTGTTACCTTCACTGTGATTTGCAGGATAGCATATCATATGAAATGTTTAGAGCACCTTTAGCACTGCTGCTCACAGGCATGGTAGGGGAGAGTTCAACCCTGCCCTGCTGCACAGCGTTGAGCAGCAGCCCACCGCTATTAGTCACACACTGCAGCACCGGTGAGCAGCGACAGTGCTAATGAATGACAGCTTTGGAAGCAGGGAGAGGTGGCCTTTCCTTTTGCTGTTCTGTGGCTACCCCTGCAGGCAAGGAAGATGCAACCTTCGGCTCCCAAAATAGAGGTGCTAGGGGAATACATTGCATTTGGAGTTGTGAGTGGAGATTCACCCAGTGCTCCTCAGAGCCATAGCGGATGTCTCTGGGGCATCAAGCAGGAAAAAGAGTGAATGTGCTCATGTGGGAAGCTGGAGGTCAAGAGATGAGCCACAGCCATGGGAAGGGACTGCATTACAGTCCCAATTTGAGGGAAACATTGGAGGCGAATATGATTTTTCTCAGCCCTGTCAATGGGTTTAAAAAATGTCATGGGAGAGAGAAAAAATGTGCATGGCACCCATAGGGCATGCTCTTGTTCCACTAAAACAGCAACCCAATTTCTGTCACTGCACGTTTATTTTATGACCATCGGTGCAGTGTCAATTTGCCATAGGAGAGCTGATCAAAGACCATAACTTCAGAAAATCTTTTTGTGAAACAGGCTAATTCCCTGCTATGGCTGTTTATTCTGTGGGGGTTCACCAAAACAGTGAGTCATCATTAGCTCTCTAATTTATTTCAATTACTTGGTCAAATGCAGCATAAATAATCCAATTAGTATATTCTGATTCAAGCAGGCCTTCATAATGTTCTTAAAAAAAAAAACGGAGAGAATTCTGCCTGGAAGTAGCACACTTTGAGTGAAGTGCTATTTGGCTCTGATTTTGCAAGGATGACATTTGGATTGTTGTGAGCTTTCACAAGTAGGGCACTGCAAAGTTTAACTTCTGTTAAAACAAAGAAATGCCCTGATACTCTATCTGCTAACAACATGCTTCCTCCTGGGCCCCCTATAGCAGATTCCTCTGTCTTGTACACCATGATAATTTTACAATCAGTACTTGAAGTGGAAGCTTCTGTCACTGGAATAAGTGGAGAGTGGGCAGTGTAATAGTTTGATCATGATGGACATAATCTGTTTCTTCTGTAAAAAGAAACAGGTTCTCACTCCAGTTCTTATTTCATTTCTATACTGTTCATGGCAAAACACTAGCTGCAAACTATGTCTAGGCAGCAGCTTTCAAATTTGAATTGCAGAGCAAGGAAATGCATCTCAGGAAAATCCAACACTGGTTGTGAGGTCCACTATTTTCCCCTCCCTGGGATGAACCAAAGTCAGTAAGCACCAGGGCCATGGAACGGGGAATAAACTGCCTTGTACTGCTTCAGGCTCAACCACTGGGAACCAGAGACTTAGTTTTGGATGCGGAACAAGTACAGAGGCTCCTGCATCAGCTGGGAGAGGCTGGCACCCTGCAGATCCTTCACTTCTGGCCACCTCTCCAGATCCTCAAGGTCCCCAGGCCACCTCCCCGTGGCCTCTGGAAAATCTAAGAAGGAAGGGAGAAGAAACCTTCACCAGGGCAAGGAGCAGATGTAGTGAGCCAAGCAAAGGCTAGCTGTTGCACCTGATGGAGTGACGAATGATGAGGGTCTCCTGCAACTGCAGCTCCTGAGACAGGGTTGTCAGCACTCCCTGGGAGGTGCCATGTGGTATGCCATACAGTGTTTATTATACGCATGCTATATGGAGGCTGTCTTTAAAGAATAATTACAGTGTTCACTATGGCAAAACAGGAAGGCTATTACAGAACAGAAATTGAGACCCAACCTAAAACACCCAAGAAGCCCTGTTCAGCTGAAAGTGGGAGCTGTCTCCCCAGTCACAGAATCTCAGAATCATCAAGGTTGGAAAAGGCCTTGAAGATCATCTAGTCCAACCATTAACCTAACACTGACCATTCTCAACTACACTATATCCCTAAGTGCTATGTCAACCCAAATCTTAAACACCTCCAGGGATGGGGACTCCACAACTGCCCTGGGAAGCCCATTCCAATGCCTAACAACCTGTTCTGTAAAGAAATGCTTCCTAATAACCAGTCTAAACCTTCCCTGGTGCAACTTGAGGCCATTACCTCTTGTTCTATCGCTCATTACTTGGTTAAAGAGACTCATCCCCAGCACTCTGCAACCTCCTTTCAGGTAGTTGTAGAGGGTGATGAGGTCTCCCCTCAGCCTCCTCTTCTCCAGATTAAACAACCCCAGCTGCTCCTCGTACGACATGTGCTCCAGACCCTTCACCAGCTTCGTTGCCCTTCTCTGGACATGCTCGAGTCATTCAACGTCCTTTTTGTAGTGAGGGGCCCAAAACTGAACACAGTAATCGAGGTGCAGCCTCACCAGTGCCGAGTACAGGGGTAAGATCACTTCCCTGTCCCTGCTGGCCACGCTATTGCTGATACAAGCCAGCATGTCATTGGCCTTCTTGGCCACCTGGGCACACTGCTGGCTCATGTTCAGCCGGCTGTCAATCAACACCCCCAGGTCCCTCTCTGACTGGCAGCTCTCCAGCCACTCCTCCCCAAGCCTGTAGTGCTGCTGGGGGTTGTTGTGGTCCAAGTGCAGCACCCGGCATTTGGCCTTATTGAAACTCCTACAGCTGGCCTTAGCCCATCGCTCCAGCCTGTCCAGATCCCTCTGCAGAGCCTCCCTACCCTCGAGCTGATCAACACTCCCACTCAACTTGGTGTCATCTGCAAACTTACTGAGGGTGCACTCGATCTCCTTGTCTAGATCATCAGTAAAGATGTTAAACAGGAGTGGCCCCAAAACCGAGCCCTGGGGGACACCACTCATGACCGGCTGTCAACCAGACTTAACTCCGTTCACCACCACTCTTTGGGCCCGGCCATCCAGTCAGCTTTTTACCCAGCAAAGCGTGTGCACATCCAAGCCATGAGCAGCCAGTTTTGCCAGGAGAATGCTGTGGGAAACAGTGTCAAAGGCCTTACTAAAGTCAAGGTAAACAACATCCACAGCCTTTCCCCTCATCCAAGAAGCAGGTCACCCTGTCGTAGTAGGAGATCAGGTTTGTCAAGCAGGACCTGTCTTTTGTAAACCCATGCTGAATGGGCCTGATCATCTGGTTGTCCCACATGTGTTGTGTGATGGTACTCAGGATGATCTGATCCATCAGCTTCCCGGGCACCGAAGTCAAGCTGACAGGCCTGTAACTTCCCAGATCATCCTTCCAACCCTTCTTATATATGGGTGTCACGTTGGCCAATTTCCAATCTGTCAGGACCTCCCCGGTCAGCCAGGACTGCTGGTAAATGATGGAAAGCAGCTTGGCGAGCACCCCAGCCAGCTCCTTCAGCACCCTTGGGTGTATCCCATCCGGTCCCATAGACTTGTGTGTGTCTATATGATGCAGTAGGTCACTGACTATCTCCTCCTGGATTGTGGAGGGGGGTCGTTCTCCCAGTCTCTGTCTTCTGACTGAGGAGGCTGGATTCCCTCAGTACAACTAGTCTTGTTATTAAAGACTGAGGCAAAGAAGACATTAAGCACCTCAGCCTTTTCCTCATCACTTGTTGCCATGTTTCCTCCTGCATCTAGCAGGGGATGGAGGCTCTCTCTGGTCTTTCTTTTGCTGTTGACGTACTTACAGAAACATTTCTTGTTGTCCTTGATTGCTGAAGCCAGATTAATTTCCAGCTGGGCTTTAGACCTCCTGATTTCCTCCCTGCATAGCCTCACAGCATCTTTGTAGTCACTGTGAGTAGCTAGCCCCTTCTTCCAAAGGCCATAAACTCTCCTTTTCTCCCTGAGTTGCAGCCAAAGCTCCCTGTTCAGCCAGGGTGGTCTTCTCTGGCGCCGGCTTCTCTTAGAGCACCTGGAGACCGCCTGCTCCTGAGCCATTAAGACTTCCTTCTTAAAGAGCGCCCAGCCTTCCTGGACCCCTATACCCTTTAGGATCGTCTCCCAAGGGATCTTGTCAAGCAGGTACCTAAACAAGACAAAGTCAGCCCTTTGGAAGTCCAGGATGTCAATTCTGCTGCCCCCTCTCCTGGCCTCTCTAAGAATAGAGAACTCTATTATTTCATGATCGTTGTGCACTAGTTGGCCTCCAACCGCCACATCATCCACCAGTCCTTCTCTGTTCACAAAGAGGAGATCCAACAGGGCACCTTCTCTGGTCAGTTCACTCACCAGCTGTGTCAGGAAGTTGTCTCCCACACATTCCAGGAATCTCCGGGACTGGTCCCACTCTGCTGTGTTGTATTTCCAGCAGGTGTCTGGGAAATTAAAGTCTCCCCCAAGAACAAGGGCAAGAGATCGTGAGATTTCTCCTAAGTGCCTATAGAATATTTCATCCACCTCTCTGTCCTGAGTGGGTGGCCTATAATAGACTCCCACTACGACATCTGCCCTGTTGGCCTTCCCCCTGATTCTAACACAAAGTCACTCCACCCTGTCTTCACTATACTTGTGCACACCCCTCAGTGTACACTGAGAAGATTTTATATCTTTGCTCCTAATATTTTTATGTGCAAATCAGTTCTTTGGCCTTCCCAAGGGCTCCCTGGGGCAGCCACTTACTCCCCTACCTTCCCCTACCCATGCTAGTGTGTCCAGCAAGGCTGTCCCAAGGGTGCAAAGTGACAGGCATAGTTCACCAATATCCCGCACTGGGCCTGGGATTTCCACATGTTCTAAGTGCAGGTTTCCACAGCTGCAAGGCACAGCAGGGTACTGATTGCACAGCAATGGTAAAACAAGCTCCTTACCCTTGCCAGCAAAGCTACCTTACCTCTGGTGGCTAGTTGCAAAAACATATAACACCCAACAGGCTAGTAGCCAACTCTCACTTTAGGTAGTTGTTTAATTTACAGCTTTTCAGACAAGTTTGTCTACTCCATACTGTTCACTTGGAGTCAGGATTTCATCCTATTTGAGTAAATGAGAGTATTTCTACTCATATCAGAGGGCAGCGTTTCAGTCAGACAGTAGGTCTGTCTCTTAGGAGCATCACTTAGATAATTTATGACAAAAAACTGCTCTGCATTTACTGGAGGAAGAGAGAGCTGGAAGCCTACAGAGCTATTGGACAGGATTCCCTCTTAATGTCCTTGTTGCTGAGGGTAGGTCTACCAGTGCAATGCAATACCACGTGGCGCTGCCCGAAATAACTGCGCATCAGAACAAATATACTCACCACCACGGAGATCTCTGCTTCGCCTAATTAGCACTGCTGAGAAGCAGGGTTGATTAACCTGGGCAGAGCGCCACAAAAACACGGCTATCCTGCTTCCAGCACTTCAGCGAAATCATTAGTGCTGTCTTGGGCATCGTTGCACAGAAGTGAATTTGTGAATGAAGCCCTGAAGAAGGGAAGCCATCTGATAAATGCTGCAGCTCTCTGTGGCCCTGATTAGAAGTCGTTCAAAAACTGGGAGGTGGAGGAGCACAACCGTCATGAATCTGAGTCATACGCTGCATGTAAGTTTTGCAAAATGGAGGGCTTGTTCGCCCTGTCTCCCCTTGCACAGGCTGCCAGCAGGATACTCATTTGCCGCAACATGTAGATCCTGGTGCATGCTATTTGTGCTTTCACATGAAGGCACAAAAAAATCATCCAAGGTTTCCTGTATCACCAGAAGAAAAAGCCTCCCTCTAATAGACCCCTTTGCCTTCCTAATGATCAGCATTATCTAATAGCGATAGCTGACCTAAAAACAGAAACAAAGAAATATCATGTGTGCTCTCATTATAGCCACTGAAGTAGTTATTGTCCCATTTCATAGAAGGAATATGTAGGTGATAATAACCTTACCAAAATGAAATGGAATGGTGCTGTCACTAATTCCATTTAATGCTCTAACAACATCCGAATTAGATGTGCTTATTAGTTCATAACATTGTTGGTTATAATTTTTAATCTCAGGTAAATCTCTCCACAATGAGGAACTAATATAACAAGCTAGCAAGTAAACAACACACTTTGTAAATAAATATTCTTAAAGACATAATGTATGTGCCACAGGAGAAAACTGCCCAATACTCTTGCCATCTGTGACTTCCTCCTAGTTATCTGTGGCGTGCTTTCATATTTCCCTATACGTACTATGCCGTATCACTATTGCTCTATTTTAAAGGAATTTTAGGGGATCTTAGGTTTTTTGACATATTGCACCATCTCTTAAAGATTGTTGAGATGTTCTGAAATTTCAGCATGCTGTTATTACAGAGTAGCTCATCTGGACATCATTCAGAGATGAATAAGAAGGTGAAAAAAGTCAGTCATATATGAAGATTAATCTTTGCAGTAAAGCAATGTTGTCAACAAAATTAACAGCTTTCTGTCCCCCTTTCATTTGTATGAGTTCACTTTGAATTTGGGGATGGGGAAAGCAAATCATGATTCCACAGAAAAGATATTTTGTTTTTCCCCATGTTTTTGTGTGAAATAAATGGGTGTATTTAGAAAGAGAAAGTCACCCTCCTACAGGAATAGTCCATTGTGCATAAAAAAAATAAATTAATAGGAAGGGTAATGCTATTGACAAATACCGATAGTAATACATCAAAATAACTTTATCAAGAGCCCTTTAGTAGTCCCAACACCAACGAAAATATACAGAAAACACTACACAACCTTTGACAACAATGCTAAAAAACCTAAAATTTTTCAAGGTCATAAAAGGATAGAAAAACTTAAAATCACAAAATAATTAAGAGATCATTTCCAAGGAACAACATCTCAAACTCTTCAATTTCACTGCTCAAAACAATATCTCTAGGTGATCAAAGTGTAAAAGATATGTTATTCTTTTGATTTTCAGCAAGCTCAACTTCCCACAATATATCAACAACAATCAACTATTTTTCTCATTTTCAGTGGAGGCAGACAGTTCACTAAGTAACATGTCAGAAAGCCACCAAGAGATCAGGTCTTCAAAAAATTGCTGTTGACTGTAGCTAACTTCAGCACAACTGAAAAATGAGGTTCTTCTCTAAAACTGTGTTGGAAAGGAACAGAACAGAGCACAATCATCTAGGTTGGAAAGGACCTTGAAGATCATCTAGTCCATCCGTTAACCTAGCACTGACAGTTCCCAACTACACCAAATCCCTAAGCGCTATGTCAACCCAAATCTTAAACACCTCCAGGGATGGGGACTCCACAACTGCCGTGGGAAGCCCATCCCAATGCCTAACAACCCGTTCTGTAAAGAAATACTTCCTAATATCTAGTCTAAATCTTCCCTGGCGCAACTTGAGGCCATTACCTCTTGTCCTATCGCTTGTTACTTGGATAAAGAGACTCGTCCCCATCTCTCTGCAACCTCCTTTCAGGTAGTTGTAGAGGGTGATGAGGTCTCCCCTCAGCCTCCTCTTCTCCAGACTAAACAACCCCAGTTCCCTCAGCCGCTCCTCGTACGACATGTGCTCCAGACCCTTCACCAGCTTCGTTGCCCTTCTCTGGACACGCTCGAGTAATTCAACGTCCTTTTTGTAGTGAGGGGCCCAAAACTGAACACAGTAATCGAGGTGCAGCCTCACCAGTGCCGAGTACAGGGGTAAGATCACTTCCCTGTCCCTGCTGGCCACGCTATTGCTGATACAAGCCAGGATGCCATTGGCCTTCTTGGCCATCTGGGCATACTGCTGGCTCATGTTCAGCCGGCTGTCAATCAACACCCCCAGGTCCCTCTCTGACTGGCAGCTCTCCAGCCACTCCTCCCCAAAGGGTTCATTCATAGCTCAGAGAGACAAACCAAGAGGCTTGTGTTGTAACATCCTGTGGCTAGATTCCATCATTATCATAGAATCATAGAATGCTTTGGGTTGGAAGGGACCTTAAAGATCATCTGGTTCCAACCTCCCTGCCATGGGCAGAGACACCTTCCACTAGACCAGGTTGCTCAAAGCCCCGTCCAACCTGGCCTTGAAGAGTTCCAGGGAGGGGGCAGCCACAGCTTCTCTGGGCAACCTGTTCCAGTGTCTCACCATCCTCACAGTAAATAATTTCTTCCTTACATCTAATATAAATCTACCCTCTTTCAGTTTAAAACCATTATCCCTTGTCTTATCCCTGCATGCCCTTGTAAAAAGTCCCTCTCCAGCTTTCCTGTAGGTCCCCTTTAGGTACTGGAAGGACTCCATAAGGTGTCCCCAGAGCCCTCTCTTCTCTAGGCTGAACAACACCAACTCTCTCAGCCTGTCTTCATAAGAGAGATGCTCCAACCCTCTGATCATCTTCGTGGCCTCCTCTGGATTCGCTCCAACAGGTCCATGTCCTTTTTATGTTGGGGCCCCAGAGCTGTATGCAGTACTCCAGGTGGGATCTCACCAGAGCAGAGTAGAGGGGAAGAATTACCTCCCTCAAATTGCTGCTCATGCCTCTCTTGATGCAGCCCAGGATATGGTTGGCTTTCTGGGCTGCAAATGCACATTAAGAGGTCATGTTGAGCTTCTCATCACCCAACACTCTGAAGTCCTTCTCCCTGCTGCTCTCAATCCACTCATCACCCAGCCTGTATTTGTGCTTGGGATTGCCCCAGCTCATGTGCAGAACCTTGCACTTGGCCTTGTTGAACTTCATGAGGTTCACATGGGCCCACCTCTCAAGCCTGTCCAGGTCCCTTGGGATGGCACATCCCTGCCCTCCAGCGTGACGACTGCACCACACAGTTTGGTGTCATCAGCAAACTTGCTGAGGGTGCACTCAGTCCCACTGTCCATGTCACCAACACAGATGTAGAACAGTGCTGGTCCCTGAGGAACGCCACTCTGAAAATGACTTATTCAGATGACTGATAGCATTGCATCTGTAATGATCTAGATAAGTGAGTTAAGATTTGTCAAAAGACGTTGTATCTCTTAGTAGACCTAAGAGACTGAAAACAACAGTGAAAGCTTTCAGTCACACATGCTTGTCTCAGGTCAGTTGTTTCATGCTTCTGAGCCTGCATTTAGCTTTATAACCTTACATTTTGGACTAAGAAAAGACTTGTGTCATTTTTTCAGACTTCATCTGTTGGCATCTCCACAGCTATTGATTTCTTTAACTCTAAAATCTAAGAAACTTTGTCCTTTCCCCTAACCATGTTTCTGAGCATAATGACCACTTGGTCCATCATGTCCAAATTGGATTACTGTATTTGAATCTGATGACAAGTCACATATCCCAGCCCTGCAGGAAACACCTGCCATCTTTCTTGATAGATGATGTCATGACAATGACTCTCATCATTTCAGTGTTCTTTATATCAATAGCAGATCAGTAAGGGCAAATGCAGACCTATGAATCACCAGATTTATGTCCACCTCCAGGAAGTACAGATCACAGAGCACAAAAAAAAAAAAAAAAAAAAAAAAAAAAAAGTGCAAAACTGCTGGGAACAGAGTATTTCTCATTGTGGGGAATAAAAGACAAGATGTCCTGGATCCTAACAATATACAAGGGTTCCAAAAGGCAATAGATGAGATAATGGAAGAAAAATTCACCAAAGACTATTAAAGATACTTATGTCACTTAGGTTTCTGAACCACAGGTGGTTCTATGACTGCAGGCTTCTTATCCTCTTCTATCACTGCTATTGACCATTGCCAAATACAGGATGAGCAGCCAGGTTCACCTCTGATCTGACACAGCACTGCCACCTGTATGTCTTAAACTGAAGGAGAAGATGATACAGATCCAGACTGTGACTACTTGATGAAAAGCTGCAAAGCCTCTTTCCTCCTTGCAGCCTTTCCAGGTAAGACTGACATGAACAACTCCATCCACCACAGCAGCCCTTTCCATCCTGTGTGGCTGTGTAACCCTGCTGATTCCTTTCACCACAGAGGCTTTCAAGCAACCTGCATGAACTGCAAAGCAAATCAACTACAAACTAGTTTTTAACGATACCATAATTTAAAATAAAAACAAAACAAAAACCCTGTCAGTAATATTACCTAAAAAGGGAGAAAAACTATAAAGTCTCTGTGAAATGCACCAGCATCTCCAGTTCAGCTCAGACTCTGTGTTGATGTGCAGAAGGATAATATCTTTGAGTAGGTTTTGAATTGCTCACGACAGAGGGACATTTCTGCCAGTTGGTACTGTTACTCTTGACACTTATCCTGTCTTCCTGTTCTCTCTATGCAATAAATGATGCCAGTCACTTGTCTGCCTCTTTCACAACAGTTTCTGTATCTTTTTTCAGGCCATGCAAAGAGATTCCTAAACAACTTTCTGAACATTTTTTTGTATAATTTTCTGCAGTTTGGGGACAAGACTTTAGGAACCAAGGCACTTTTATACTCCCTATGTACCAGTTTATCAGGACATAGATATTCTTCTGTCAGGCTTTATAGTAAGGCTCAGACAGTGGTAGAGAATAAAAAAAGGGAAAGAATAAAGATATATAATTTGCATTAACAGTATGGTTTTGTTCTTTGTATGTCAACCTTTTGTCTGTTTTTTTTTTTCTGTCTCTATAGGTCATAAGCAATCCAATGAAAACGGAACTGTCCCTGTCTACCTGAATAGCACCTAATATAGGGAGCCATCACCTCTGACTGTAGTTTCTGTGGTTTCATAGCACATTTTTCTACTGAAGACCTGATTATATAAAAAGATACAATTTTGTCAACATCTATATCAATCCTAAACTCAAAATATTCCCACTCTGTGCTATCCACCTAATTTACTGAAAAAAAAACCCCTCTGTATTTTAGTCCATTTTTCCTATGGAAATGAAGCTAGGTGTTTAGTCTATGTGTTTGTCTATGTTTTGTCAACATCTCTGGAATCTATGGGTTGATTTTAATGTAATTTGACATCAGTCTGAAACATAATTAGTTTTCTACAAATTTTTTGAAAATAAATGGATGGCCAGAAGCAGAGAAAGGATTCCATTCATGCCCCAACCAAAGGGAAGCCCGGGAGCTTGAATAGAGCCCAGAATACCTTGAATAGAGCCCAGAGAAAAAAGGTTCAGATTAAGTTCTTCTTTTCTCACTTCTCACATCTCCCTTCCCTTGATCAGTCAAAAGATACAAATCCAAAGCACACCAGGCCTCAGTATTTCCAATGCTTGTAAAAATACTTTTCTGCCTTCTACTTCAGTCAGCATTGCAGAGCTCAGCACTTAGTACCCAGCAACAGGAGAAAGTGCTGGAATATATTTGGGCTCATGCTTCTCTATATATATAACATTAAAGCCTAAGGATGATCTATGAGTGAAAGTTAACATAGATAGTCCAGTGCAGTTACTTACATTATTTAGTTGTCTGCTGTTTATGGAAGTGGATCTCAGTTTCTCCCAACCTTCTAGCTGCCCATGAGCAGTAAATTGATGGTTATTACAATTATGTATGAAGTTTCAACATGCTGTTTATAGACTAAGCTGCTGGTATTGACAAATCGCCTTTCTTCTTGTAAGGAGGTGAATGCAATATGAGTTCAGACAAGCAAACTCCAACTGAAGATTCCCGGTTTGACTTACTTTGGTATTAAACATCACTCATATGAATATATGAATATCACTTATTTTTCTTGTTTCATTATTTGAATGACTCGCAGACAATTAGTAATTTCTATATCACAGAATCACAGAATCGCCTTGGTTGGAAAAGACCTTGAAGATCATCCAGTCCAATCATTAACCTAACATTGACAGATCCCAACTACGCCATATCCCTAAGTGCTATGTCAACCCAAATCTTAAACACCTCCAGGGATGGGGACTCCACCACCTCCTTGGGCAGCCCATTCCAATGCCTAACAACCCGTTCTGTAAAGAAATGCTTCCTAATATCCAGGCTAAACCTTCCTTGGCGCAACTTGAGGCCATTACCTCTTGTCCTATCACTTGTTACTTGGTTAAAGAGGCTCATCCCCAGCTCTCTGCAACCTCCTTTCAGGTAGTTGTAGAGGGTGATGAGGTCTCCCCTCAGCCTCCTCTTCTCCAGACTAAACAACTCCAGTTCCCTCAGCCGCTCCTCGTACGACATGTGCTCCAGACCCTTCACCAGCTTCGCTGCCCTTCTCTGGACATGCTCGAGTCATTCAATGTCCTTTTTGTAGTGAGGGGCTCAAAACTGAACACAGTAATCGAGGTGCGGCCTCACCAGTGCCGAGTACAGGGGCAAGATCCCTTCCCTGTCCCTGCTGGCCACGCTATTGCTGATACAAGCCAGGATACCATTGGCCTTCTTGGCCACCTGGGCACACTGCTGGCTCATGTTCAGCCGGCTGTCAATCAACACCCCCAGGTCCCTCTCTGACTGGCAGCTCTCCAGCCACTCCTCCCCAAGCCTGTAGTGCTGCTGGGGGTTGTTGTGGCCAAAGTGCAGAACTCGGCATTTGGCCTTATTGAAACTCATATAGTTGGCCTTAGCCCATTGCTCCAGCCTGTCCAGGTCAATATGGCCAGACTGTGCTTTATTGATTTATGCAGAGTACCATTTACCCACGTAACTAGTCATGCTGATTTCAGAAGGACTACTCACATGAGTAAAAGCTATTCTGATTATGGAGTTCTAAATTCCTATCCCAGGAGTATCATGTTTCTGGAAGAAGCCGTTAGTCTTCATTTTTTTCCTTGCTTTAGGCAGAAAACTGAACTGAGAGTGTAAGCTATCTTAATTAAATCTGATCTGAAGCTTTTCTTTTCTAGTTAGCTCATGCATTCTGATGTGTAAGTTATACCCTAATCACTCCCCAACATAGTCTTCTGGGTGATGATATCTAAATATAACAATTAGTGCGGAAGGGAAAAAAAAATTAGTTCAGACTAGGCAATATAAGAGAAAGATAAACTCCAGGTGGCACAATTATTTTTTTAAAGACAAAACCCAAATTCCTCACTGGGAAGCAGTGCTCAAAATTAGAATTCTATTTATAATGTGTCAGTGACATTTTCATATCTATTTATTTTAATGCCTACCAGCATTTAAAAATTAGTTAGGGTTGTGTTACTATTACAAAGGTTAAATGAAGAGGTTATGAGTTGCACAGATGTTTATGGTTTGGGTTGATAGCTCTGGGACATCCCATTCTGGAGGCATTGTGTTCCAGTTCATTTTAACAGTAATTAGAAGTACCCCCGTAACGAGGTGCTTGCTGCTGAAAACAACTTCATTAGTTTGGGTGATTTTATTGGTTTCCTTTAGGGTGAGGAACAAGTGTTAATAGTTGTAATTTAATAGGAAAATTACTGAAGCAAGGAAGATTCCACTGAATCTTAAATGAGGCATTAGACAGACGTTCCTTTTCCAAATAATGAAATATAAGGGAAGAGCAGCAACCTTAAGGATTATTATATGAATTTATTTACCCTAGAACAGATGAGCTACTTTGTTTAAATATTTCAAATATCACTTGAATTTGTTAGGACCTATAGAGAAAAAAATCTATTAGCTTAACAAATTTTGAGGACATTTGGCTGCATGCTTGAACATTTGCACACACTGCGACTCTGAACTGAAAGCCTGCCAGTCAGAAAGGTTGTGTTCTCCTTCAGAGACTGAGAAGCATTTTCTTCCCCTGGCAACGTGATATTGCTCAGCACAGAGCAATCTTCCTTCAGGTAGCACCAGTTCCCACCAGACAGATCTGCCCCAGTTATGCTGTAGCCTATTCCTTTAGGGGGATGATGGATTAGTGGCAAACTTGCTAGGCTGCCTGAGCTGAGCTGTGTAAAGTCACATCCGTGCTAGAGATTTCCTTTCTCTGGAGTAGGAGGTGTTACCCACTCTTGCCCTAGGGAACATCTTCTTCCCTGTGTGGACATGTATTATAAATCACAGCTAACCTAATCTCTGCCCTACAGCTCCTTCTGAAAATCAGTATGTTCTCCAACAGTTTGTCTGAAGGCATTCTCAGACTCTCCGTTCTGCCTTCCCTCCCTCCTCTCAGGTCTCCCTTCTTCTGCAACTCCTCAGCAATCTCTGAAGGCCTCTCTGACAGGATGATGATCTCCTTAAGAAGAGGCAGATAGCATGAGGATGCTCTGTGAAGATGCTATCATGCCTCTGTGACCTGCTGAGTAGAAATTCTGGCTTCTAGCCAGAGAAAAACATATTCCTCTATAAAGTAATCAGAAGTCACAAAAGCAAACACTCCCTTTGAAGAGATTATCCACTAGATCACAGCCAAGGTCAGAGCAAAAGATAGGCACATGCCCAGTAGGCTGCCACAGGGCAATGGAAGCCACAAACTCTTGGCTTAGACAAGAGAGAGTAACTGCTTGGGTTTCACAACAGCTCTGCCTCTCTTCCTGCCTTCCTGCACTAGGTCCCTGTCAGAGCAGCTCCCCTTGCCTAAAGGGAATCTACTTTTCCTTTAGTAGAAATGGCAGCTCCATATCTACTAGATGAAGCCACCTCTGTCAGTCTTTCTGACCTTGAGAAATGAAACAGCATGTGGTTCTGGAAGGAGGATGAGAAACGTCATTGGAAGACAGGTGCTATTAAAATCTCCATCAGAGTGTAAAGCACTTGGAGAAAGTTTAAAGACAAGTTACTTCTACATCTGTACAATAAACTGTATGAGGAGAGAGGGGAGACAGGGGAGACAGGGGAGACAGGGGAGACAGGGGAGAGACTTTTATTTCTGACAATAAATGTTTGTGAAGCACTTGACGCTTTCAAGAGCTTTCCAGTAACAGCAAATGTGGCTAACTGAAATTGTGTTAAAGAAGTGTACTCCATATAAAATGACATATTAAAAAAAAATACTTTTAAGGTGTAAATAGAGAAGGAACTCAGGTGGAAAATAATCCCTGAGAAGGGAATATGAAAACAAATTCAGATAAAACATTTACAGACACATGTAAGAACTACCATATGATGCAGTAGGAATTTGAAAAGTGCCAATACATACAGGGACACACAAAGGGAAAAGAGCGTGCTGAGACTACAGACATTAGGAGGAATTCAAAATACAATTCAAAAAGATAGCTGACTTAAAAAGTCATAGAGTTCAACTCAGACCTTGCCCAGCAAAACAGCCAAAGGCCAGCCCTGGAAAAGGGGGATGTATCACAGTGGTTGCAACATTCTTCAAGAGTTGCATGATCAAAGAGGATGGCAACCAGTAAAACTGTATTAATTACACATATGTTTTTTCTGATAAATTGGTTAAAAGCATGAAGGAAAAGACAAAGCCAAGAACTATCACATCTTTGTCACAGACCAGCTAAACAGGGGAGAAAAAGCAGTTATCTTGATGGATACGATTCAAAGAGTTGCTTGAGAAGATAGCTGAACTATATTGGCAAAATTTCCACACACAGCTAATATTTGCTAATATTTCTTCTCTGTAACAGATAAAAAGCAAGTAGCATAAAACTAGAAAACAAATGAATAATAAAATATTTATACTGTTAACATTTAACATTCTTCAAAGATCATAACAAAGCCATGTTCAACTGTACTCATCAACTACTCTGTTTATTGCAAAGAAAAGCTATCTAGTAAATACCTTTATGATCCAGGAGTGATCCAGCCATATGTAATCATGTTTGAAATGAAAGTCTCTTATTATGAGGATTGTACTCCAATGGTGCTGCATATTCTGACAATATTATTAAACACTGGTATAGTTAATATCTCCTGACTCCTAATTCACTAAACAAAGAGCTTCAGAGCCCTTTTTCTGTGAAAGCAGGAAGAAAAAAATCAACTCAATTTTCAACACTGGGAAATTACTTAATGAAAGAAACCCAAGGTGTGGTGTCAAAATAAGCTTAATTAAAGATTCCATAAAGAAGGTTTTTGCCACCTACGAATATCACAGCTAGGAAGGATGAAGTATGTGAATGTTATCTTTGATCTTTGCTGAAGTCAAGAAAGTCAAACCAAATGTGTGCATTACTCTCCTGAGAAAATCCTTCTAGCCTAGGCAGGTACAAGATAAATTCAGTAATTCATGTCTAGCATCAGAAAGGGGAAAAAAATTAGGCTTCTAATATTGAAATGCACACCATCTTGATAACCAGAGAACAAGAATATACTTCATGTACTCCTATCCACAATTGACCTTTGGAAGTCCTAAAGGGCCTAAAGAGACCAGGAAAGGAGCATTCAGCTGAAGGTAAAGCTCTAAGAACAAAACACCTGGCAAAGCTGCCAGGTGTGTGAAAATAAGAGCTTTCACTGTCATGTTCCTCCTCGGTGGGAAGGAAAATATCTGTTACAATCTTTTATTTCCTTCCTCCCCACGACTGAAGGATCTGGGCTGGGCTGGGCTGGGCTGCAGAGTTGGAGTTACACGGAACTAACACAAACTGGGCTCAGAAGAAGGGGGGTGTCATGTGGTACCCTCAGCACTGAGCAACCACAAAACCCTGTGAGCTCACCTTACACTGTGCATGCTTTGCACACAGGGAGCAAGCTCCTAATCTCTGTTTTAGGGATTTACTGAAGGCAAAAAATAGGGTCCCACCTAATCCCCAGCACAGCCCAGAAAAAACTTAGTGACTGTGTGACTTCTTCGTTTGCTACAACCAGCCACTTCAGTGTTCTCTTGTATATTTCCACACCAAAAACTACAGAAATATTCTTCTTCCCAGCTGCTGATTTCTGAAACAATGTAGCTGAAAATTTCCCATCTTCAGTAGTTTATAGTTTTCCAAAAGCCACCCAGAAACCTGCCTTCTACAAATTCTTGGAATCTATTATGTAAAGTGGAGGAGGTTGCAGATAGCTTACTTTTAAGTGATAAAATCTAGCACAGAGGACAACAATAATTTTCTCTCATTTGTTGTTAGAGATAAAAGAGACAAAAGACACAGAAACTAAGTTGTAAAGGTAGAAGTTGCAGGCTTCTATCTATCAGATATAGTGGAGGTTTTATGCTAGGAAATAGGAGATGGCTCCATTAGACATGCACAGTTTGAAAGCGCCATCTGAGGTAGCCACCCTATTATCCCGCTGTAGTCAATGAAAAGCAATAGGCATTTTCAGCATATGACTCATCTGATCTCTTTTAGAGACTTACTTCAGGCTGAGATAAATTGAGGCTTAAAATCAACTATTTCTCTCTGCTGACCATAAGAGAAGAGGAGACAAGTTCATATGTAGGTATTTACATTTGACCAGGTGGCTCCTCCTCCAGGTTTCCAAAACACAAAGTGGCTTCATTGAAGGAGACTTTCTGCAGGCACATCACTGTTTGTGCCAGCTCACAGGCCATGTGCAAATAAACTGATATTCTGATGTCTCTTCCAAACTCCACAATCTCCCATGACCTGACATCCTCTATCCACATTTCATGGAGAAACAGGCAACTGGGTTTTCAGACACTCTACAGACATTCTCCTTGTTCTTTTCAACCAAATATGGGTTAGTACAGAACTGCATACTTTATTAATACTGTATTTTCCTGCATGAAGTATCTTCAATGGACTTCTAAATAGAAACCAAAAACTTTCTTCTCCAAGGGAGGTGCTGATAATTTCCATGAGGTACTGACTCTGCTCTTTCTTATTAGCCTTGACCAAACAGGTACTAGACTTTTTACCCAGCAAGTTTACTTAACTTCTTACATGTAAACATCCAGGTGGGTACAAAAAAATAGTTGCCCAGAAAGGATGTGCAGTTTCCATCCTTGGAGGCTGTGAAGACACAACTGGATAAAGACCTGAGCAACCTGGTCTGATCTCATCGCTGACCTAGCTGTGAGCAGGAGGTCAGACTAGAGACCTCCTGAAGTCTCCTATAAACTAAATTATGCTATGATCCCATTCTGTTTTATTACACAAGTCCAAAAAGTTTCAAAGCCAAGAAAAAAGAAAAAAAATATATTAAAGGCCTTTGAATTAAAGATTTTACTCCCCAAGTTCCAAAATTATGAACGTTTGGGTTTATACCAGTATTTATATAATCGTGCCCTGTTCTAACACTTTTCCCTAGTCATTTGTCATGTGCCATGGTTAGAGACAAGATACTGGACAGATAGACCTTTGTTCTGACATAGTAGGGCTTTTCTGATGACTGACATAAAGGAAAATGAGGTATTGTGTATCTGTCATGTGTTGACAGAGGTTTCCATGGAAGCAGCACGGCATAGTTCAGTGTCAAGAGTGCTGCATAAATAATGCTTTTGGAATGCTCAAGCTGCAGATTATTAGAAAGACAGAAGGAAGTTCACATCACAAATCATACTGTATGGCAGGGAGGTAACCAAAAGACAAACTGCTGCATCACGCCAACAAACCACAAGGATTTCAAGTTTACAGCTACAACTAAATTCATGTCCTGAGTGCAGGAGTACAAGAATAGAAACTATCCTCAAAAAAGAGTATTCTAATTTAACAGTCTCAGAGGCTGCATCTATCTAGTGTTTTAGTCTGGGTTAGAAGTTCGTGTTGGAAGCAATCACCTTCACCTCCAGGCTTCAGCTCCCACAGCAGAGCAGCCTCAGAGAGCAGCTGGATTCCTTGACAATGAAGTCAAGCAGGGACCTGCACGCTAACCACAAATGAGCATTGGGTCCCCAGGGTGGTCCAATGTAAAACCCGCAAAATGCATACAGCGTGGATACCAGGATCTCTGCAACAGCTCCACAGTTCCACCCCTATTGCTCCATGCTATTGCTCCACACTATTGTTGATATAAATATAGCCAGAGGTGCTGAACAGCTAAAATCAAAGCTCGAAAGGAAAGAGGTCCCCAAACTTAGATGCAGGGATTAGTCCTTCTGGAGTAAATAGCTGAAACTGAAAAATATGGGGCACTTGGAGAATACTCTTTCAGGCTGCTTGCTGCTTACGAGTAGTTTGGGAGTTACTCCACTGATGCACATGCCTTTAACATGCTGCAAATCTCTATGTGGCGACCAGTGACATCAGTCCCCACAAGCAGGAGCTATCTCTGCCGCTAGCCTCCAGCCACCTCCTCTTTGCAAGGAGGGTGTTCATGATTCAGAGCACGTCCCAGAAGTCACCCTATAATTGTCCTTTGTTAGCTTCCTCATACATATCTCTAAATACACTGAGGGAATGAAGTGAAGTAAGAGGAAGTTGTGATTAATATTAATACAATCACTGTGAGTTTCAGTCAAATCAGTAAATTGCAGATGCTGAATGTTTGGGAAATTCCTCACCTTTGAATCCCCAATCACTTCTTCAGCTGACTGTATTTATCAAACTCCACAAAATAAAGTACAACACATCTTGTAAACTCTGACACCACTGGGGGTCTGAAGGAGGGAAGAAGGAAGGGATGAAAAGAGACAGAGAAGTCAAACCCATTTACATATTTCTGGGAGCACTCAGATGTGGTGGGGCAGGGCACCCAGAAGAAGCCCAAAGCAGAGCCCAGGCCAGCTGACCCAGCAGACCCACAGAAAGTCTCTTTCACCTCTGCCCACATCTGCCAGCAAAAATGGAGCAAGACTAATCAACAGAGGATTAGATGAACTGTTTAAGTCAACTGAATTTATCATTTACGATCAACTCAAAGGTCCTCCTTCAACGTGTATCAAGTCAGCAGTAGTTGGGGATGTTTACCACATCTGACATTTCAGCAACATTCTTCATAAATGAAGGTTTAATTTGTGAAATGTTAATCTTCAAATGTTTCAAGCGAATACTTAGTCAACTGTTTCATTCCATCCAGATTTTACCCTTCAGATTATTGTTCACTTGTAATAACATCACGTGAAAAGTTAACCTGCTTAGTGTGGAGCAAAATAATAGCTATAAAATGTGATTTAACATATAAACTTCCTTTTATTATTTTTACAGGAGAAAAGGTAAATGCAAAAAATAATCAATTTCAGTAGACTGCAATTAATTTATTTCTCTTTCATAATATCTGCTATAGGACTATGCCCACAAGCCTCATATAAAATACAATAGAAAAATATCCTGGAAAAATACTAGCCAAAGCTGGATCTAGGCTGTTTTATACTTATAGCAGCAATATAAACTACTATAATATGTTACTGCAAGTACCAGTATTAATGGTGACATTTGTTGTCACAGACCTCAGTATGTCTGAACAAAAGATTGTTGGAAAATAAAATCTATTGCTAGAATGCTCATTATTGACAAAAATATAATGGCTATGGTTTCAGATCAAGAATGCATAATCACATCAGAAAAGTTAATGCTTCTTCCTGAAATGCAAAAGAAGGAAGTGCAAATCCCTGAACCAAACCAAAACAGGGACTTGAGCCTGAATCTGTTCATCCGTGACTGAGTTCTCAAATGATCAGTCTAACAAGTACCCTCAGCTGATCTTCTCTAATGTGCTTGGGTTTTCAGGGATAATTGCAAAGCATCTTCATTTCATTCTGCAATGGAAGAACTGCTCCAAAATCCTTATTATTTCTAAAGAACTGGAAATGTTGTCTAACAGTCGGTTTCCTTTTTCCCAAATAAATATTGTTGAAAGCTTGCTTTTAAGAGAGCTCTGCAGCATTAGGGATTCAGCTGGAGAAGTTTAAGAGAAATATCATTGGTAGTGCAGAACTTTTTTTATGCTGTCATAAAGCCAGAAGAAGTCAATTAGGTCTAGTACTTCATTAATGATGTTCACAAATCACATTTATGGCAAGTCTCATATCTATTGCTCTGTTAGAATATGCCATTTGGAAAGACTAGTTTTGACACCCTTATATGATGGCACTGCAGCTACTGCTGGGGTAATTAATTTTTACTTGTGCTCTGGAGAAACCAAGCAAAACTTCCTAAGACATTTGGCCAATTACACACTCTTTAGGGCAATGAAGCCTCTGTAGAAAGCTTGGCTTTATATTACCGCTATGATCAAAGCTTTAATGAAATTGCTTCATGACAGAATCCACTGGACTATTGAGAAAAAGCTACAAAAATAAATTAATGCACAATTGCGAATCTGCAAAAAGACATATCTTTCAGGTTTCTGACTTTTTATTAATGTGCTCCACCAAGCAGTCTCCCCCGTGTGCAGTTCTAACAGATATTACAAGAACACCTTTTCCTTTTGATAAATTATAAAGGCCATCCATGGGATCTTCAAAATGGGAGTGTTGTATTCCCTTTGTTTTACTATGGTATTTCCAGAGGAAAGGTGTTACCCTGTTCTCGTGGGGCAAACTTGGAAGGACTGGAGTTCCTTTATGGATGCACCGGCATAAAAAACTACAGAGGAACCTGGGGAATTGCAGGCTGTTTTTCAGCTCTGATACAGCACATCCCTACTAATATATGTGTCAGAGTATTGTAAAAAAAATAGCAGTGAAGTTTAAACCGAGCAATAAAAACTGTAGTTTAGGAAGAGACAAAACTTTGAAGATCCTTCCTGACTACGGCTCTGCTGTACACACAGCCCTGCACCAGCGTGATATCCTCACACACGTGCATGGCTCAGGTGCACGTCATAGGGTGCTGATCTTGCACAATTTATTGGCTGTAGACTCATCTACAAAGTGTTTCTGAGTCACAGAGGATGTTAATGACTTTTTTGAAATGCAAGTAGAGGGAATAATGCACCTGCAGCACACAGACACACTGCAGCTCAGCTGAGGTCCCTAAATTCCTCAGAGATCAGTGAGCGAGCCTCATGTGCCTCCCACGTTAAAGATTGCCCCAGCACAGTACTAGGTTACCGAGTAACTTCCACATCCCTGATCAAGCCAGTACATGAGTCCAGCTGGTGAGCTACCCTGAACTATGCACTGCAGGTCAGCTCCTCCAGCAGTGCAAACCGGCAGTGTCAGAGGCCAATGGACCCTGTAACAGCCCTGGGAAAAGGGCGAGTGGGAGGATGGAGGCAGGCTGGGGGGACAGAACCAACAGGGAGGAGAAGGAAATTCTCTAATAGAAAGTACAGCTTTGATGTTGTTTTTAACTCTGCTTTTTCTAAACTCACCCTTGACATTTTTGTTTTAGAACCTCAAAGACAAAACACAAGTGCAAAAAATTTGTGAAAACATTTCCTCGGCAGCGCAGAGAACAACCAGGCTCCAGTGCAAAGCTTTCACCCAGATCTTGTCTCCTGAATCTGTACTGTGCAGTATAGTTTCTGTGAAGACATTCAGGTGAAGGCATTCAGACCGGTGCCCCTTGTCTGACTTTCCTGAGGTACACTCCCAGCAACACAAGATGGGAACACTGGATAGGCAAGGAACTGCTCTGGATCTTGATGCAGATCTGCACTTTGGTGATAACAAAAGCCACCCGGCCTGACCATCAGCACAGATAAAAAGTGGAGGAATTAGTCATCTTACTGGCTGTGACCCCATGATAATTACATACAAATGCAAAAATAAATCACAGCTCTTGGTCAGTGCTCTCTAATACAGAATAGAAACTTCACTTTTTTTGGTGTTTCACATGGGATCCAAAATATCCATATTGTCTTTCAGGGTTGTGTTTTTCCCATATTTGATTGGTTTGCCTTTATCAAGCAGGCTAAGAAAGGTCTATATGAAAATTCTGAAATACAAATGCATTTCCTAATTTATGTTTCCTGTACTGTAACTTACTTAAAGAATGAATAACACGTAAGTTCATATTTACTTACTCTGGTTATGCTTTTCATTTTCAGGCCAGAAGAGCGGCTCAGGCAGCAAGGGGAACACAGGATGGTGCAGAAGTAGCAGGGGCAGCTGCTGGGTACCTAGCAAGAGCATCTCATCAGGATACCAAGGCTTGTTACAGGGGGAAATAAGTAATTAGAAATACAGTCCTCATGAAGATGTTAAAAGCTAAAGGGGCTGATTCCTGTGCAGCTCAGAGACACAGTGACCCAGGGATCACAGAAGAGCTTTTGAAGTCTAGACAGGAGCTCTCAGCCCTGCTCCATCACTCTGGGGTGACCCCAGTGAAGTGTCTGTTTGCTAATCTTCAGCTGGGCGAGTCTACTGCAGTATTTACTGTTAAAAACATGCAGGCAAGCTACAGCTGAAGAACACAACATAGCAATAAATGGAAAATCAAACCCTGCAGGGTTCACAGGGTTCATCCTTCAGCTTTGCACTGATTTTCAGAGATGAGTCCATCCCACACCAGAGGAGAGGTGGAACATGGAGCAACACCCAGCAACACAGAGCACAGCCTGAGTTATGCTCATCCTATTAGCCAAGAGCTTTAGGCAAATGAGAGCTATTTTCACAAGGCACATCTGCTGGAAGAGCACAAGATGCTACAATAACTGAGTAGGCTCACACTTTGTGTTGCAGGGAAGCTACTGCAGTATCTGAGCTTCCTGGAAGACTCATAAAATGCACCAGCCAGATACAGAAAATAATAATGTTTAATGTAGCAAAAGGTTATTAGTGGTCCTCAGTGAGAAGTTGGTAGGGAGTGTGGCTTGTTGCAGACCAGAGAGATGCCCCTGAGAGTAGACCTCCGAGGCCTGGTGCAGAAGGGCTGCTCCACTCCCCTTTTCAGTAATTCCCCATCACGGAGGTCACTTCAGGCTTTCTGGCTCCACAGCACCCGCAGCCACTGGGAGAGTAAGAAATTCCTTTCCTTTCTGCAGCTGAATCGTCTCCTGATAGTAATGAGGTACTCAGAAAGAAAGCATTTACTTAGACAAACATCATCATCTGTCAAAGCCATGGCAATAATAAAACCCCTGTTGCCAGAATTCACTTACACTGAGTGATGGGTGGGTGGATTCAACAGCCATGAACTCTTAACTAAATGCATTTTTCCTATAAATTCCCCTGGTACATTAACTTTTACTGATAGCAAATAGCTGCCCCATCTCTAAGGAAATCCACATTAATCTCACAAACCTGCAGGACAGAAGAAAAGAGGCAACTACTGCTGACTCACACACATACCATGGCCCTGTTTCTTCAGACCTTTGCAGCTCTTGTAGACATTGCCACAAAATGCCCCCAGAGCAGACAGCCACCCACTTTGCATAGGTGCAGACACTCATCTAGACAAAACCCCTGAGTCTGGAAGGCAAACAAGCCAAGGCACTAACTCCAAGATGTGTGAAGCAGGCTGTCGATTAAAGAGCTGTTGAAATGAGCTTACTGATGGCAGTTTAAATGACAGGCTCCTCAATTATTTTCAATGAGGACTGTAAAAAAATGAAGAAAAAAAAAAAAAGGAAATCTGGCCAATTTATTATTCTTTTCATGAGACCAGGGCTGATGCAAGACATGGGGAAACAAGCCACAACATGCATTCTAGATGGTCAGGGTGGCTGGGATGACCGAGTGGTAAAAGAAGGAGCTATCTCTGGCCCCTGGGGTCACAGACTGTGCTGTGGCTGCAGGTCTGCAAAGAAGGGACCTGGTCACCAGCTCCTCTTCAGTGTGCTTGAACTGATGAGTAGGCACCGAGGAGCAGCATAATTATCCTCCTAACCCAAATCCCCATTATTCCCACTAAGTACAAGTCTGTGAGGAACCATCAAGAGGCAAGGAAGCCCTGGAGACAAAAATATGTTATAAAAGACCCTCTATGAGGTGTAGTAAAAGGTCTGGACACTTTACCTTTACTTGGAAATTCATATTTTACCACATTTCTAAGACATTTCCTGGGAATAAAAACCAGTATTTTTTGCAGCCAGCCCTATAGAACTAACGAAAACCTTCAACTTTCTGGGACCCTGGGGTCCCCTGGTGGCAATCGTCCCAATTAACATTTTCTTGATTGCTTGTCATTAGGGTTTCAGAGTGTGAAAAAGTGTTGCAGAGAAATCACAGTTCAGACATGCAGCTAATCCAGTGGAACATTTTTATTGTTGCATCTGAGTGAGGAAGCTGTAAAACTGAGAGAGAGAAACTGTGCTGAATCTTTCCAGCTCTTTGAGCAAGTACCCCCCAAAGACTTTGCATGATTTTCCCTCTCCCAGCTGTAATTTAAATAGCCCAAAACCTATGGCTTGTGTAGGAGTTTGTTAGATGCTTTATTTTCTCATAACTTACACTTGAGGCCTGGTGGTGCAGAAAGTGATGGCAAATTTAAGGCTCAAGGCACATCAGGGAAGCTCTTCCAATAATCCCAGGGTGAATCAAGATCTGAACAAAACTATTAATGGAGATAATAATTGTGAAGATGAGGCATCATCTCTCTGCCTTTATCTCCTCGGCCTACAGAGCCTACACACACAGACCTTTGTCTCTGCCCAAGGTCTGCCTTGAACATTCATTAACACGGATGTCATCAACAAATGGGCTCACAGGAATTTGCAGCACAAAATCCCCATTAAAAATCAGAGGAACCTGTACTCTTAAAACACAAAGCCTTTTCAAAGCTCCTATTATGCGAGCACTGTCCCAATCTCAGCTGTGACTAGCTCTCTCAGCTGAGGTAGATATCTGTAGAAGACAAAATAGGAGTCACTGGAGGAACGGAGCTGCAGAGGGTGAACGGGTACATTACAGGTTACTGGGGAGCCCAAAACCAGACACAGTGCTCCAGGTGCCACTCATAAATCCCAAATACGGGGAAAGAATGATTGCCCTCCACCTGCTGCCTACTTTATCACTAATGCAGGCCAGGATGTGGTTCTGCACCTTTCTTCACTGCAAGGGTATGTTGGTGACTCTTGTCGAACTTGTCCATCAGGACTCCCCAGTCATTGTAGAAACAGAGCTGTACACACCATCCCGTCCACACCCAGTCTGCATTGCTCTGTAGGGTTATACTGGCCTAGGTTCAGGATTTAATGCTCCCCATTACCTTATTAGATAACCCTCTAAAAGCAGCACTGTTTCATATATGCTAGTATCCACTGAAACAATAAGGGCAGAGTGGGAAGAGTGCTCCAAGAGTGAGGCTAACCAGGCTGCTTGAGGATACACACTGGACAAAACTCCAGTGGCTGGATGGACAGGGGACTTTTAACATGCTATTCCAGCTGCAAGTCCCTCCTGCCATTCCCAATGGTCAGAACTGGTCAGGAAAAAAAAAGTCTTTTGGATGTCACTAGGGCACTGTGAGAGGACTGTATGGAAACAGTTATTTACTCCAGAAGGACTAATCCTGAAGCACTGTGAGGGTGGCCACAACATGTTCCTATTGCTTGTATCTTACAAGGCCCACTCTATTGACTGGATGAAAGCCAGCAAAAGAGTCAGAGGATTAATTATTTCTGTTCCTCTCTCAGTAATTACTAAACATCCATATTGCATAACGTCTGTCCCTAATATTTCTAAAAATGAATAACTTTACTTGCAGTTGTCTTATAAGGCAAAGTTATAACTGACAAATATCCTGACTCTTTCACATGGATACCTCAGTGGGGGAATAGACTCCAGACAAGAATGTCTGTATTTCCTTTCCAGTCACTGGGGTTAACAGGGATGAAATAGAAGCAACCAACAACCCCAGACATGCTCCACGTTACACCTACCATACTGAGCACAGCCAGGATCACTGTGTCCAGCACCTGCCCACAGGGACCAATATATCTAAAATGCAGTAGCCCCAGCTGTCCAACGACCCACCAGCCCCATACAGAAAGATGACAAATTCTCTGCGCAGCATGGAGCAAGGACAAAGCCTGCTCTTGTTTCTCCTTTCTTGAGCTCCTAAACGTCAGCAGATGAAGGGCAACAAAGGCAACAATTTCTGCTGCTTGCCTATTTTCAACTAGTTTATCTAAGCTAGGCAAAGACCATGGCTAGAAAGATCCTAAATGCTCCTAAACAGAGTTAAGCAGTCCTAACTGTTTCTTTGAGCTTTGCTTCCACTTTTCCTCGGTATTTATTAAACATGACTCCCCACAATCCCCAGTGACCCATAATTACTCACTTGAACACAAAAAACACACTTTTTCCCACAATTAAACCTCAGAGTGCCACGAAGACATTAATATGTGTCTTCAAATATGTCCCCAATATGTCATCATGAGTACTACATTCAGCTCTGGGGCCCCCAACATAAGAAGGACATGGACCTGATTGAACGGGTCCAGAGGAGCACCAGGAAGATGCTCAGAGGGCTGAAGCACCTTCCTTATGAGGACAGGCTGAGAGAATTTGGGTTGCTCAGCCTGGAGAAGAGAAGGCTCCAGGGAGACCTTATAATTAAAGGGGGCCTACAAGAAAGCCAGAGAGGGACTTCTTACAAGACATGTGGTGTTAATGGCTTTAAACTGAAAGAGGGTAGATTTAGACTAGATGTAAGGAAGAAGTTCTTCACTGTGAGGGTGGTGAGACACTGGCGCAGGTTACCCAGAGAATCTGTGGCTGCCCCCTCCCTGGCAGTGTTCAAGGCCAGGTTGGACGGTGCTTTGAGCAACTTGGTCTAGTGGAAGGTGTGTCTGCCCATGGCAGGGGGGTCCGAACCAGATGATCTTTAAGGTCCCTTCCAACCCAAAACATTCTATGATTCTATGATACATTTAGGAGTGTTCAGTTACGAAGTGACCATTAACACTCAGCTAGGGCTATCAAAGCAGACGTCATATAACTATTCAACAGGCAGCCCAAAACTCTACCAGATTGTGCACTAAGCTCATTAGGCACACAATTCATCCACCAGCAGGTGAAGAAGCCTCCTCCCAAAACTAGAATGGACTCTTAAGTCTATTTAAACTAATAAACAATATGAACCAAGGAGCAGTGTCTCTACTGAGGTAGAGACCAGGTACTCACCAGGTGAGGTACCAACCAGGTGCATACAAATCAATTCTCAAATTTCTGATACAAGCTGGACACTGGGAATGGATGCTGATCTATGACAAACATCAGACCATGCCCAAGCATTATCATGCTAATACACAAGGCAGAATCATGCCACTGGTTACGCTAACAATTTAACAGTGTGCACAACCAGATTTCAATATTTAGGCCTGTGGCAAGGTTGATTTTATTTTACTAGTGTAAACACAGCCTCCGAGCTCCTTGACATGGCATTTCAAATCTAGCATCTGCCTTTAAAATTGCACCTGGGACACAACAATTCTACACAATAGTGCAGGCGTAGTGAGGATTGGTTGGAAAGTAGCTTTGCAGAAAAGTACTTGGGGGTCCTGGTGGGCAACAAGATGAGTCAGCAATGTGTCCCTGCAGCAAAAAAGGCCAACAGCCTCCTGGGCAGATTGAAAGGGATTATCCTTCCCCTCTACTCAGCACTCATGAAATGATCATATCTGGAGTATTATGACCAGATTTGTACAGGGAATAATAAACTAGAGCAAGTCCAGTGAAGGGCTGGAGTTCTTGCCCTGTGAGGGAAGTGGGTTCATTCAGGCTGGAGAAGAGAAGGCTCAGAGAGGATCTTGTTGCCTCAAAAAGAAATACCTAACGGGAGGGTTTGGAGAAGACAAAGGCAAACACTTATCAGAAGCTGAGGCTGGCAGCAAAAGGGACAAGGGTAACAGTCATGAGCTTTAACATAGGAAATTCCAATTAGACATCAGGAAAACATTTTGATTATGGAGGTGGTCAATTATCAGAGCAGGCTGCCCAGAGAAGTTGTGGAATATCTGTGTTTGGAGATATTCACAGCTTGACTGGACGAGGTCCTGGACCTGCTGTGAGCAGGGGCTTGGACTAGAGCAGGTACCTCCCAGTCTGTATCGTTCCACTACTCTATGATTCTGTGACCAAATGTTCCTAAAAGTACCATAAAGGAAACTGCTTTTAATATAAATATATCTGCTTTTAATCTAAATATGGCTAAATCATCTTTGATTAAGAATTTACCAAGTTGGAAGTACCAGATTTTTTCATCCTTTCAGATTTCTTACGCCATTTCATCTAGGAAGATATCTAAATTACGCACTCTCTTCCTTTCTGTGCATCTGAAAAAGTCTTCACTTTACAATTGGCTTCCAAATAGTAGATTGCAGAATGAAGCTCTCAGTTAGGGCTGCAGGAAATTTTTATTCATTTTGGCTCTGTTGCCTTGCTTCCCACAGGCAGTATGCAATTACTTTAAGGAAAATAAAAGATATCATGCAGCAACAGTGCATGACACTTCCTAGTCACTTCTATTGGGAAGCACAGCACTGCAGTAAAGCACCCATTAGTAGGTAGAAAGGCACATGGATGAGGCATCAGTGCTTTACTACATTTTAATTTCTGCAGAGGTAACTTGAAGAGACTCAACTTGGTGAAACAGAACTATGCAGTGAGCTGTTAGGATTCAGACTTCCAAGGTACCTCCCAAATCCCTGACCCTCTCAGGACTCCTGCATGTGTCTTTCCCCATCCTGTGAAGGTCCCAACTATAAGGTTTTAAAAGGCTCTTCTGAACATGATGGCTAACAAGATGCAAAATCATCAACTTTTATGAAAGACTTTACTCATTATGTATTACATTATCTACCTATGTGACAGTACTATGGGAAAAGGAGGAATTTTAAGGGTTCATCAGCTCCTCCAGCTTTCAGACAAGCTCAGCCAGCCTTAGACCATCTATGACAGACTAGATCTTTCTTAAAAACTGACAGTGCTTAGGACCACACAGACTCCCAAGGCAATCTGTTCCAGTGCTTAACTATCTTTATAGTTAGAAAGTTTCTCCTAATATCTAACCTAAATCTCCCTTGCTACAAATTAAGCTGATTACTTCTCATCCTACCCTCCATGGACATGGAGAACCATTGATCACCAGCCTCCTTAAACCTTCAATATGGTTGAAGACTCCAGTTCTGTTCCCCACTTTTCCTTCTCTCTTGTAGGCAAGACGATTCCTCTATTTTTTTCTCATAGGTCACATTTCTCTCTATTGAGCACCTTCCAGGTTAGTCTGCATTTTTTCTAAAATGTGACATCCAAAATAGTACTCCAACAGAGATTTTGTAAATATGAAGTAAAACAAATTACTTAACATCATGTCTCACCTGTCCATGGACATGGCTGTCCATGCATTCAGGAAAGACATCAGTACTTTTTATGCCAGCATTATATTGTTGACCCATCTTCAGCCTATGATCCAACACCACCAACAGATTTTTTTGCATACCACTGCAGAGTAACCACTTTCCTCCACTCTGTACTGGATTTTCCTTTCCTAAAATAGTCTTCAGATTGGTCTTTATTAAATTCCACTTGTGATTTTAAACCATCTATATATGATTTTAACAAGATTAATTTCAGTTTTAAGCTGACTATCCAAAATGCTTGAAGTCCCTGTCAGATTGTTGTTGTAATAGAGATATAGAATTTTTTCTTATATTCCTTGCTATCTGTACTGTATTTCATGCTGTTCTCTTATTTTGGCCATAAGCCTTGCAACATTTATCATCAGAAATATTTGTTGCAAATATTTGTTGCAAATTTCTGTATCATTCTTTGACTCTTGGATCTTTAGGAAGTTCTAATGCAGTCACAAGTTTCTTGTTACACACCCTCTTTTATCCACATCTGCAAAGTTGATAGGTGAGCTGCTTCTTTCTCTTATTTCCCTCAAGATTATGAATCATAACTTTTGGGGATAGCATTCCCCTAGATCCCTTCTGATTTTGATTCCTGCTATGTTCTGTACACTTCAAACAAAGCAAATACATGAAAAATTGTTCCCAGCAGGTTTCCAGACCCATAATTAGGTAGCGTGTGTCCAGTCAGGCTACTTTTTCCAGGGGACTTTTATTCTCTGGTTCTCACCATTACCAGTCTTGCTCTTTGAGTGTTTCTCACACTTTAAACACACTTCACATACTTCCCCACCTGATCAAATCATTTCTTGTAAAGCTCTTCATGAGTCACTCTTATGCTTTCATTATTATTCTCTTCATCCAGATGTTCTCAAAAATCCTGTCATCACCTCCTGAACATTCAAGTAAGCACAGACATGCCTCCTTTTCTCTTGCTGGTATAACTATGATATAAAGCACAGTTTTTACAGACTGCATTTCATGCATGTATTTATGTAAAAAAACATACACATATGGATAGGTGTGTAATTCTACCTCACTTAGCAGAACCAGCTATCAAAATCACCAGCAGATGCTGAATCAATTCTTAAAAAGCATTTCCAGCAAGCTACGCCCTGTTCCACTGCTGGCTTTCTCCTCCTTCGCTTCTCCTTCCTTCTCCTTCTCCTTCTCCTTCTCCTTCTCCTTCTCCTTCTCCTTCTCCTTCTCCTTCTCCTTCTCCTTCTCCTTCTCCTTCTCCTTCTCCTTCTCCTTCTCCTTCTCCTTCTCCTTCTCCTTCTCCTCCTCCAGCCTGTCTAGCCATGATCCACACTGAGAGAATAATTGTTATTTTGGCTGCAGAACTGTCTATCTGCCATACAGCTCAGCAGTATTCATCTCACAGAGTATATATGCAGTTTGCAGTTTAAAGTGGAACACACTTTTTACTGCAGCATTTTACCATACACAGATATGGATTATAGTTTTGATTAACTTTATACTATTTTATATTTTAACTATATGGCCACACACTTACAAACAAAATTATTTTTCTTCACTGCCATGGCACTAAATATGTATTAATCACTGGTAACATAGGAGAAAGGAAGGCTAGATCATCATTAGTGTATGTCACTGCTGCTGAAGGAAGTTCAGTGAAATCTACTGAGCTTTCTTGTGAAATAAGTCACTGCTTGTGTGAGCAAAGGTACCACAGCCTCTCCTGAACAACAAGAGTAATCAGCTTGTACAGAGCTTTTATCCAAGGAATATCACATTGGTTACCCAATGTTAATTAACTCTCACGGTGTTCCTGTGTGGTACGTGGCTATTGTTATTCACAAGCAAAACAAACTTTGCTAATTTACCATCAAGCTGACTGAAGTAATTAACATAACCCATATACAAAACACATGACTATTCTCATTCAAAGACTCTCAGCTTTCAAAAAGATCAAGATAGTCACACATTTATGGATTTCTTTTCAGTTAAGAGACAACATTAATTAAAAATGCTCGCTGAAAACGCAACCCTGCCCCTCCATCCCGAGGTGTGAGTGGGCCCGAAGCCAGAGCTGTTACTTCTCACGTTTGAGGAGTATTTTTCCCATCCCACAGAGCAGATGCACGTGGTCCTTGCAGGGAGGGAAGTCTGTGCATGCCAGTTCCACCGGGGCTGCAGCCAACACACAGATGCTCATGCTGCCGTAGGTGCTAGCACATCTTGTCCGTGCTCCCACCCAGCCCGCAGCGCTGCCAAGACACCAGGAGCAACCCGGGGCCAGCAGAGCAGGGGACTCAGAGGGTGTCCCGGCTCCCCATGGTTCACAGAGTCCAGTTACTCCAGCAGGTAATGGCAAAATGTGTGGCCACTTGAAATTCAAGTCGTCCGGTAGTGCCCACATGGACACGCCAAAACAGAAGTCCTAAATAATTAACAGCATTTTTGTTTGCCTAGAAGCATAAATTATGAGCGCCCAAGGAAGTTTGTCTATACAACAAAAGATATGTAATAACTGCTGATGGCCTCACATGATGTATAGCTCTATTTTGACATCTAAAGGATTATTTTCAATTATTTCTTCCTGGACAGTTATGCTTAGTCTAGCCCCATAATGCATTGTGTCAGTCATCTCTGGACATAAAACACTTTAATAGTGTACAGTAAGCTTTTTCTTTCCACACAAAATATCTTTGGACCTATAATTGCATTTCATAAAACCTCAGTACCATAATTTAGCAGTCCCTTTCACAATGTTAGGTCTGCATTTGTACAAAATAAAAAAAGCTGTATAGGTGCTTTATCTCTAAAGGTTTAATTTATTTTTTGTCTATATAAAGTGTCAAAAGTTTGGTCAAAGTGGTGTGTTACGAGGCAAGAATTAAGCTTGTAAAACACCTTGACAAGGCCATTCCACAACTGGCAGCAATACAGGATTAGCTTGGGTTTGAACTTAGTTAACTTTACTACATAACTTTCCTAATAGTAGATCAATAATCTCCTCTTCATTTATTATCCAACTTACTTCCAACCCCAAACTATTTCACAGCATTTTAGAGGAGGACAACCCGCTGCCTAGGGCTGTGCCAGAGTTTTCTGCTCTGCTGCAGATACCTTTTATAAACTCCAGCAGATCATCAGGTGCCTCCAGGACTGGGACAACAACATGATGTTTGTAAAGGCAGTTATAGCAAGAACCATAACAGGCTCAGGTACCTGCATAGGGTTCCTATATAGCAGACAAAGCAGCAAAACTCAAGGCAAAACCATACAAATACGGAAGCAGAATTTTATTTTCAAAGAAATAGATTTCCCTTCCTCACGCCCATTCTCTCAAACTTTTCTCATTCCTCTATGGTTATAAGCACTGAGGTGTGTGTGTCCAAGTACCTTGTTCAGACTGATTTATAGTGACATAGAGGGTGAAGGACACCAGCTAACAAGTCCTCATCCAGTCTTCTGGATTCACCCTGAGTGGTGCTGAGACACATGAGCTTTGGAGCCTTCACAGTCTCTCTTGTCAAAGAAGGCTCATGTCCAGCATGAGTTGTTTTGCACCAGTGTGGCTTCATATCTGATCTTGGAACAATCATCACTGCTTCCAACACTTGCCCATGTTTTTATTTATATCATTCTATTCTGTCTTGCTTTTTTAGGCTTTTGACTTACAATATATGCACCATTATTTTAAATACTACTTTGTCATTAATTCTGCTGCCTTTACACATGCACAGTCTCATTCACTCTGTATACTAATATAGATTAGTATACTCTGTATACTAATATAGATATGATTTACAAATTTCTGCACCTAAGAATGTACTAGTGGCAGAAGGGTCTCACCTTAACATGCACAGCAAGAGCCTACTCTCACCAAAATGCCATCTTTCATAGCTTTCAGGTACAGGAACTGGAGACCCAGGATATGGAAACCATTCACTCTAAGAACAAGCAAAGCCAGATAGGTACAGTTGAATGAATTTGTGATATATTGCTCTATCCGTCACCTCAAAGGCACAGTTTTCATTCAAGCCATGGCTCACACTGCTGAATAGGGGTTAAATTGGAGACATGAGCCTAAATTTTCTACCAACAGATGGAACTTCGTAGGAACACAAGTCACACTGGAATTATTGGTTGCACAGGCACCGTGGGTGTTCAAAAGCAACTTTCAAAGCTTATGGTTTGGGACTTAGAACAAGTGTGGCATGGTTGATCATGATTCTGTTCATTTATTGACCCCAGATGATACTTTGGGTGCTTGGAAAAAAATAATTCTGGCACTCAGGAGACCAAGGGTAGAATTAGGATCCTAAGTTTGTACAATCACTTTTGAACATTTCAAAGGCAATTCATATGTAAGAAAAATGTTTCTTACTGTTTTAATGAGTGTTACTAATTAGCTCAGTCCCCCTTGCTCCACAATTCTCAATTAGTCTCATGCACATTGGTAATAGGATTCGAGATCATTAACCTGTAAATCATTGGTTCAAATCCTGAACAGGTCATTAGTGACTAGAAGGCATTAGTATCTAATGACTGGTTTCATTCCAGTGGACAAATAGTCACTGCCACAGCTGGCATTAGTAAATTATTTCAGTAGAGACCTAGGAAATGTACCAGGTCCAGATTTTGCTTCTGCCAATCTGATATCCCAGCCAGTCTCCCTATTAAGCTTTGAAATTAATTTTTTTTTCTCAGTGTTTTCAAGAGCAGCTCTTGGAACATTACTGGGAAATGACAGAACAGTTTGAAAAAAGTATTTTTTAATGTCTGAATCTAGTTTTCTAGAGATTTCTGTCTTGTAACTCAATCACTGTGGTTTGAAAAAAATCCCAAAGAACAAGAAATGTATTTCCCACAGCTGGAACATTTTATAATATCTCTCTCTCTCCTGTGTGGATTTCTCTGCTTGATCAACATGTGGAAATCACAGTGGTCCCTGATAAAATGCAGAATCACTCTACAGTGTACTTACAGCAAGCCTCATCCATCCCACAGCAAGCCTGTGATGATGGGACTCAAGGGCTGGAAGGACTCCTGCGTGCCACAGAGGTCAGACCCTTGCAATTCAGACTAGTCCAACAACATCCATGTCACAAGAATTGCCAGACACATAACAGGTCTAACAGCCTCTAGCAAACTTGAATTGGGAGTCAGGACAGATTACTGAGAAAAAAAATACACCGTTATTGCTCAGTTTCTTCTAATTTAAGCATTCGCTACTGGGAACACAGCCCTGCATTAGACGGACCTTTGGTCAAACATAAAATACATTTTCTTAAGCAAGACCAGGAATACAAAGACCGAAAATCACAAAAGGTACAATATGTCATAGGAGCAAAGCAGGAGAAATTGAGGATATCATGAACGCCAAAAGCACTAAAAAGGATTTTTTTTTTTAATTAAAACAGGCAGTAGACCCCAGGTGCCAGATCTTGATAGGCTGCCATCTGACTACACAGGTAGTAGCCTTGTACAGCCACCCTCATGTATTTACAAGAAGTTATTATATGAGTCAGAAGTCACATACTGACCTTTGCAGTCCATTAATTTTATTTTTTCCTCCTGTTCAATTAGTGCAAGACCTTGAGTCATTGTGGGTAACCCCAGGAGAATTGTAATTAAGAATTAATATAAAGCCAACGTGTGGTGTAAAGCTCAGAAGTACTTTTGTCACCACGTGTTTATGGTAATGAAACCATGATGAAGATTTTATTGCTGAGTAAAACACTTTTGAATGTACAGTCACTGACCTGCAAACTGTTCACATGGAGAATGTATTAGGGCATTTGCCTAAAGATCTCTCTCACAGCTGAGAAATAAGACAGGCCAGTTTTGAATAGGATTTAAGAAACTAATCACCACCTACAAGTTATGCAAATTGCAAATCCTCACACCTCCCAGTGCAAACAAGGCTTACATACTCAGCATGTAAAATCCAATTAATAAATAGTTTTAGGGTGTGTGCATTTTAAGCTACTACCTGTCAAAAGCAGTAAATCATTTCTTCTGCACTTATAACATAGGTCTGGGTTAGTACACACTGAAAATACCACTCCACCAAGGACTAATTGTAGAAGTAACCAGATGAACTGAAGCAGCATTTGCATTTCTCCCTCTTAGCTGTCAGCCCATCAACCACATCTTCAAACTCCGTGCTGGTGCAGAACCATGTCATGCAGCAGTGCAACCAGAGGGAGGAAATATTTTAGTGCGGGGTCGATCCTGAAAGTCCTCAGCACACCTGGTTATGAAGATGCACAGTCAAGTCTCAATACCTTCTGTGCAAAGGTTAAAAACATCCAATAGAATAAAAAGGAAATCAGTTGGTTATTTACCATAAGGTTGCTCTGGTTCACATTACAAATAGGCAGCTGGAGAAAAGAACCAGTGTAGAGTTGATGTATTCCCTCCCCTCCCTGCTGGGTATCACCCCAAAGCGTGAATGACTTTGTGCTGCTTGTGGGATTTGTCAGCTGTCCTTGCAACTCTCCTGCCTGCATGGAGGGCAGGAGCGGGTTCGGGAAGGCCATGTGTCCACCACACAGTGTGCCATGAACCTACAGACCATCCAAAGCTCTCTCCTGGACACATGCTCTTACCTGCTTCTCTTCCTGATGTCCTGGGCTCTGCCTGCACCAGACTCAGGTTTCATGAGGCAATATTGCTCTGAACCTGACAGAATTAGGCCCTGGACATAAAAGGCATAAACAGTTGCTGTCCATATTTTACCTCTCCTGCATAAAAATAGATCACTCCAGTTTCCAAAGCAAGCAGTTAATCTTAATAAGCATAACCTATATTTTCTGAAGGAGGAAAGGAAGAAAGAATACTCTCTGCAAGTTTGTTATTTCTGACATTTTTCCTAAGCTGTCTGATTGTATTAATAAGGCATAAGAAGACACATATATTAAAAAACCTGCATTTAAAATTTATTTTGTTTGATCTACAGCAAACTGACAAATCCAAAAAATTCAAAGTTATAGATGATACTTTATTTCAGAAAAGGAATAGAAATCTAAAACACAGACTGAGGACAGCAGAACTGTCTCCAGATGAAATTTGTAACTTGGGTTGCACTAAATCAGGCAATTAACACTACAATCTGGAGGCACAAAGGCCAATACTTCTTGATTTTTCTGAATTTGTTTCCTTAGGGCTTGACAGTGACACTCAAGACACAGCTTTCAAGAGGGTAACATTTAGCTATGCCACATTAGGAAGAAGCCTCGGGACTAATTCACAGGTTCCTATTTTGTCTTGCTCAGAGGGGAAAGCATTTCATTGCATGCTTGAAGAAGGTTCTTGCTTATTCCCTTCTTCTCCACTCCAGTTGTGTCTGACGTCAGGCTGAGCTAAGTACTTCAGAGGAATGTTCTTTCCCCCATCACAAGGATGAACCTCTGGGAGGGACTTTGAGATACCCTTTATAGATTGCTAGAATCAGGAAAAAAAAAAAAAATCCCAGACTTTCTGTTTCTTCTATAAAAATAAACTAGACAAATGCATTTCTATATGCCCATCCTACAGCAAGGACTTGTAGCCTGTACACGAGCCATTATGGTGACCCAGGGAAACAGCAGGTCTAGCAAATAAAAACATCAAACTGCTTTTAAAAAAGCTACATATCCAAGCTTCTACTGAGTAAATTGCATGCCTGATTGCATGGAAAATAAAAATGGCACATGATGCCAGTAGTGGCTTAGCTGCAGAAGATGTTATCAGAGCGAAATAGCTAGATTATACAGAACAGTCAGTTCTTGCCTCTCTGACTCGACTTCACAGATCCCCTGTGCAAGTTTATGAGCCCTGTACAGTGGAACCAGATTAGCTGCAATTGCTGTGCTTTCTTTGGCCATAAAGCATACAAGACATCACAACAGAGGGAAAATTTGTGCATAACACATATCAAACTCAAACAAGGCATTTTCCCCAGTTCTGACACACCCATCCAATTCTGTAATCTTTAGATTTAATGTCATATATTAACTTATATTTGATTCTTTGGTTAAAGCAAGCGCTTTAACCATTACAGTTGGTATTTTTAAGGGAGAACAAAGGAAGGCTCCCCTCTCCCATATTTTTATTCAAACACACATAGTCATACTGATGATACTGCTTCCCCTGAAGTTAGCAAGGACAGTCACAGGTAACAATCTGCAGAATAAGGCCAGGAGAGATGCTAGACTAGTGGGCTATCTGACATCAAAAATGAATGTGCTTACATCAAAAATGCTGCCATTGAAAGGACAGATCCATAAAGACCAAGGGAACAGAAGTTTTTTGCATGTGCCGTGGAGCTTTGCCCAGGATCCCAACATGAATAACAAAACCCATGCATGCCAAGAAAAACTAATCATTCAACATCCCTTTTTTTGAAGAGGGTAAATGGCCCACTTGAACTCCTAGCAAGCTCTTCCAGAGGGAGAGAGGAATGGGGTTTTCCAAGTGAGCTATGAAATTATAAAATTTATGACCTGGAGATCACAGTTCTTGAGTCAAGAGTCTAAAACCGTTCTGTTGCTTTGACATTACAAGTCCCAGTTTTATGGAAAATGTTCACAGCCAATAAGAATATAAGGGGCTTCCCTGCCAGCTCCTGCTAGGTGATGAAGCCTCTCTAATGAAGTGTTAACAGCCAATAAAAGTAATAGCTGAATTTCACTTATTTCCCCTATGCATCAGCAGACTTCCACACTTTCATATCTCTGGAATGTATGCATTCTTAGATCCTTGTATATACCCATCACTGTGGTGTTCAAGTGCTGTTCATCTTGAACCAATGTACACTACCCAAACCTCCCAATATCCAGCTCTAATTTTGCAGTTTCAGTCCATTATTAATTGTTCCATATGCTTGAAAATGAGTCAGTGAAGCTTTCTTGGCTTTGCTCCCAATCCTTCCCCTATTTGGGCACGTTGTCCAATTATTTTAAATACAATTCAGATATTTTTCTCAAAGTGCTGGGAGACCTTCTGTGCTCAAGACAGTAAAATTTATCATAATAGGTCTTTCTCCTCTCCTTTAGTTATTAGACTATGAATAGCTTTGTGACCATTTACAGTTCATTTACACATCTCCCAACAAGAACACACACCCAGCGACACTGCATGGACCTTCCTTGATCCAAGTAATAAGGTGTGTTATCTGCACTATGGATCAGTTATGTTTTACAATCTGACTTAGATTACTCCAAACTGATCTTCCTCAATGTCAATGGGAATTGCATAGGATGTACGGTAGAGATCTGCCACAGGGGTGGGAACATCCACAGACCAGAACCAGGTACAGAAGTTTGCCCCAAGTGTTTATAAACTTCAGTTTATAATCTATCGGCCCCATCCATCCATCTGACAACTGCTGCTTCTGCTTGTGTTCTCCAGATTGCACTTCTTCCACTCCTCCTGAAACAGCTGTTTACTCCACAGATTGTCACAGCCATTCGTCCCTGCAGACACAGGCAGCAGCTTTTCAAATTTGCCCAGGAGCCTAGCTTTGACTAGTCTCTCCCAAAGGGTCATTTCAAAATGCAGACCTGCTTCTGCTTGGTGATACTTTCTCCTAGGTTGTTAAATAATTTTGTGCAAGCTTCCATCTGCTTTACCCTTTAGCATAGTTCTTTTTCACAATATGGTAAATGTACCCTTGGCAAGGCACCACAGCAGAGTGAAGCCCCTTATCTGCAGAAAATTCAGGGCAACAGCAGGGAAAGCTTCCTCCTAATGTCTGCACTTTAATCCTGCCCTGGAGAGTTTCCTGCCACTGTTGCACTCTTGTTAACGACAGTTGTCAGCAGCTGACCGTTTTCCTAGCACAGATGGACCCTAGGTATCTGTAGCCAAAAGTTATTGCTGAAGCCATTCATTGGTATATCTTCAGTTTGCAACTCATGCTCAAACTCTTGCATTCCAGCAGCTTTTGCTCCACAACGCTTACATCAGCTGGTGCAAACATCTGGCCCAAAGTTTAAAGCTCAGGTCCAGCTGAATCAGTACAGACTACGGCAATTTCTCTCCTACACAGGAGAGTCCTGAACACTGACTGAAATGAAACAGTTCATCAATTTAATTCCAACCCATAACATCATGCATTTGGACGTTATGCCAAATTTCCCATGTCCTAGCAGGAGTGCTGCGACCTGCCAGGTAGGCTCTTCAGGAAGTGCACGGTCAGGGATAGACTGGAAAGGGCACTCACAACTCAGCTGGATGCATGGAGAGCAGGTGGGCTTGCAAGTCCCTGTGGATTACAGGCAGCACTAGACTTCTCCAAAACAGTGCTGGTGAGCATTCTTAACTGTTGCTAGTACCAGCAAAGAGGGAGAGCCATCCATCCATTACTTTCTCACTTAAGATATTACATTAAATGATTCTGGAGCGATTTCTGCTCCAACAAAACAAGTCAGATATCCAACATCTCCGCTGCTTCTGGCATTAGCTGTACCAAACACTGAGAACTAAGTGAAGGTGGTTCCTGGTTGGATTTGGTATAGCCATTAGTCCTTTAGTAACTGATCAGAGTCAAAGATTCTTGTGTTTATTTTACTTTGTTTACACAAGGGAAAAAGGAAGGAAAGTCTGTTATGTTTCTTAAAGAACAGTTTTACCCGGCTTTGTTTTTACTTATGCTGCTGTGAATCAGAAATAGTGCCATTTAGCTCTGTGGTGTTATCCCAGGGTACAACTGCCATGAAATCAAAACCATGGACTTTGTATTTAGAATAATGGTATCAAAGATTCTTCTCTTCATGGGAAGTATTGCTGCAAGAGGGGCTTAACACAATGCTTTAACTGGAGTTCTATGCAATTTGCAACAGAAGTCCTAGAGTATTTTTTTTCCTTTTTTTTCTTCTCGCATATTTAGCATGTCATTTATCCATAAGATCCCAAAATATCCTAAAAGTCTAAATACAGGGCTAACCACAATTCTGAATAAGAAGCAGTAATTAAAAATAAATAAAAACTGTTTAGACTAAACTGAATCCACAGAAATTGGGGTGCTCAGTTTAAACTCCCTTGACAACCCCTCCATCCCTTCATTCATAGTATGTGCATGGAAGAAAAGGCAGAGATGGAGTTAAAGTTGTTGTGACAACTTTGCCTCCAAAGTATCTGTCTTTTGTAAATTGGCTACTTTGGGCTACATGTTACTCAGCAAAGCTCCTGACAGAGAATGAGTTTCATAGAAGCAGTCTGACAGATCAATAACTTGGTTTTAATTTAACAAAAATGCATTTATGCATATATATAGCCAGCGAGAATAAAGACTGAACACATGATGTATCCAAGCATCAGCTAAAACAGAGTATTTTGTGGTTTCAATCAATAGAGTAATGCCAGCAAGATTTTTTAATTTTATTTTTAGTATCCCTCAACTTTTATATAGAAAACATTCAGGTGGTATCTGAACTGGCAAAGATGACATATGAATCTACCATCTACAGTCTCCAACGTTATCAAGCTACTTCATTTGTTTTGTTAGGAGCATGATCAGAAACTGCCTCCTCCTAGAGGAAACAAGGTAAGTTCTCAAACACTACACAGAGACTTCTCCACAGTGGGAACTGTGTATCAAATTTCCCTGCTGTACTGGGTCTGGCTGAGCTGGAATTGGTTTTCCCCTGTAGCAGCCCTCATGGTGCTGTGTTTTATGTTGGGAGCTGGCAGGGTGTTGATAGCACACTGGTGTTGTGGCTACTGCTGAGTGGTGCTTACACAGCACCAAGGCTCTTTCCAACATTTTCTCCCCCCAGTGGGATGGGGTGGGCAAGATCTTGGGAGGGGACACAACCAGGACAGCTGACCCGAACTGACCAAAGGGATATTCCATACCATATGACATCTGCTCCGTATAAAGCTGGGAGAAAGGAGGAAGGGGGTGGGGTCACCCTTGGTCCTCCGAGGCAACCACTACACGTATGGGAGCCCTGCTTCCTGAGAAGGGCCAACATCGCCTGTTCATGGGAAGTAGAGAATAAATCTGTTTTTTTCTTTTTGCTTCCACGCACGGACCTTTGCTTCGCTTTGCTTACATTAAAACTGCTTTTGTTTTACCCACAAGGGTTGGGTTTTTTTCCCTATCTTATTTTATTTTCCCTTTTTGCCCTGTTGAGAAAACAGGGGAAGGGCGGGGGGGGGAAGTCATAGAGCAACTTGGTGGGTACCTGACATTGAGCCAAGGTCAAACCACCACACTTGCATAATATTAAATATTATTTCCTAAAATATGTTTAACCTCCAGACTTCACATCAGAGTCTTTCAGAGATCACTCAGCTTGTCTCATGTTCCTAGAAGCAGTTTTCACTACAGCTACCAGATTTGTAAAGTTAAAAAAAGCAAAACAGAACACAAAAAAGCCTTCACCTTTTGTCCCATGTTCTTGAAAGTCATCACTGAAGAAGTAAAAAGTTCTCATTTGATCTTGTAACAGATTTCTCTTGCAAATTATGATCTCAAGTGGTAAACGGTGATCTTTAAAAAAGGTATTTCCTTTAAAATATTTTCAAAATCATAACTCTAAGTCAGACAAGGACTTAAATCCAGTATCTGTGCAGACTGGAAAGCTCAAATTGCTTTCTAATTTGACTTTTCCTATCTGCTCCTGAAAATGTCACCAAGACCTGCTGATAAAAGAAACTCAGAGAAGAACTGCAGACCTACTACTTTTTTTTCTCCCGCCCACCTCAAAAAAATAATCTTCATTCAGGAAGCTCCCTGAAATAGAAGCTCTGCTTTATGGCCAGTGTGTGTCGCAAGCACAAGGTGTAGTCCATGACTGTGATTCCTGAGCACTAAAATAATGTGCTTTACAGTCAAATAACAACCGTGACAGCACGATATTAGCAAACATCAGTAAACTCGGCACCCAGTCCAGATTTTCTTGTTTCATGGAGAGAGTTTATTCTTTTTAAGTGGATCCACAGCCCAAGATCTCCACCTGTTCTGCATTAGACCTACAGAAGTCCACTTTTTCACAACTACTTTTTTGCTACTAAGCATATGCAGAGCACCATGGGATCAGAGTAAAGGAGATTACCCAAATGCTGCTAAAAGGCTGAATCACCTGCCCCCAGGGCGTCCCTGTAACTTGGTTAATATGTGTAGCTGTTAAAAGCTGTTGAAATGATGGTGCTAAAAAACTGAACAAGCACCACAGAGAAAAGGCTGGCTAAAATAACTGAACCATGAAAATAAAGTGAAGGTGAATAAAAGAATGGAAAAAAACCCACATAAAAGCAGGGGAAAGATAAAGGGCAAAGAGACAGGCAGATCTGATAATCATCTGAAATCAGCTTTCTCTTCCCCCCTTTCTTTCTCCTCCCTCTTCCCCATTTCCTAACTGCTCAGCTCCACTTGTATTATTGCTACTGTCAGTTCAGCACTACAAATCCTCATGCTGGATGTCATGAAGTCAAGCAGTCTCAGTGAAGATCGCTGAGCTCAGTTTACTCCTGGTATAATCTCACCCAAATCCATGGAGTTACATGAGAGATGAGCTGGAATCAGTGATGTTTTCTGAATCTTCTGACATCCAGCTTTGGAGCTCTGTATCTCCAGACTGACGACACACACTGAAGGGTTTTCTGACCACAGCAGGGGAGAAAGAAAAAATATGAGCTCCTTGGGTGGTTTTCATCATGGTAGTTGCACTACATCTGCCATATATCAGAACAGTTCCCATGTTTCCCACCCAAGATTCATAACAGATCTAAAAACACCACCATACTTCACTATGTTGAAAAACAAATTTCTCCATAGCTGGAGAAATATATTTTTCTAGGTGCAATGGCAAGGAACACAATGTCTTTTAGAGCAACTTAACAAAAGAAATTATCTTATTCCTGGAAAGCCTTTTGCAATCTCTGCTTTTTTTATCTGCAAACTCTCTGCGGTTGTTTATTCGTGAAGTGATAATCCTCTCCCTTTGTCTCAGTTAAAACTTCTTCCTAGGAGATAAAAAATAGTTTGTACGAATCTGCTGTATTGCTTGTGAGTAGTAATAACCAACTCACATCAAGGCTGTATTTTTTTATTATTATTTGTACTGCAGTAGTGCTGGGAGCCCCTTGCTGGTACTGGATGTCACTGTGTTGGAATTACATATATACGGGATAAGAGACACTGACAGATCTGACATCAGATGCACTGCGTTTTAAATGGAAGAAGCAGGGAAAAGACAATCAGAAAATAAGACTGAAAAAGACCTCAAGAGGTCATCTAATTCATATTTGGATGCATGGTAGACTCGCTTATGGCTGATCAGCTACTGCTATCAGTTGTTTCATCTGTTTGATAGATGGAAAATTAAGAGATTGTGTTGTGCCCATGAAGCCTACTGGCTGGCTATGGCAGAAGTGGAAGTTTAACCCAAATCTCACAAGTCCTGGTTGATAGAGGCCATGAAAATATTTTATGGCAACCGAACTTGAGAGCCTCATAAACCTGCTATCTGTATTTGCTATGAAACAGTAAGTTAAAATAAAGAAAATCTAGCTATCAGCTACAATTTTTTATTTGCTCTTCTGCACTCAAGCATACCTTAAAAAAAGCACAAAGTCCACAAATAGCTGTATATTAAAATATCTCCACCTCATTTATCACACTGCATTAGATATTCATTCTTCCTTCACTATCAGTAAAAAACACTATTCTATGCCATATATAATATATTAAAGTCACACTATACAAAAATTCACAGAAGATAAAATACTAAGATCAAAAGCACTCTATATCTGACAAAGACTTTTTACACACTGCAATGCATCTTTTCCCATGTATTCTGTCTATTCCATGAAGCAGTATACATGCTTAATATCAGATAAGCTCATCCTTTTAGTCAGTTATTGTAGATACTGAGTTTTCTGTTTCAATGCAGAAGAAAAAATAGTTCCAGTTCCTTTTCTATCACCATGTTATCATTTCTTCTCTGTGCTGAAGTGTAATCACCCTCTTTCATAGGTTACTGTTTCTACCTTCTATGTCAAGTAAGTTTCATACATCGATGCAACTTAGGCAAGATTAATATGGCTTTCCTCTTTAATATAAATCTTTTGATTTGTTGCTGAATGGACTGTTCTCAAGTATTGCTATCTACTGCAAGGGACAATGCTGTTTATCATTTCCGCCTGAAAGCAGCCATCCAGATCCAGATATTACAGTACTTTGAATTTAGAAACCATGAATATAAATGTGTTCCTACCAAATGAATGTTCATTTTACATCTGAAGTACCTTTTACATTTACATGCCATCTACGACATCTAGATAAAAATCCCACTGAAATAGACAGCTAATGCTGAAGTTTTCTTCTGAATAAGAAACATAGAAATTCAAAATTAATGACATGCAGATCACATTAAATAAAAATATAAGTAATTACACTTAGTCAAAAAACTAATGGAGCATTTCTCCCTTGGAGAATGTTTTTGTTTTTTAAGCTACCACATTTTGGGAGAACTCCCTGACGAAGTCTAATTCTTGTTTTGAAAAAAAAAAAAAAACAAACAAAAAAAAACCCAACTGGAAAAGTATTTAAAATACTTCAATGCATTATTAGAAATTATTTCTTGAAAATGTTTTTACATCATATAAAATATAGTCTATACATTAAAACTGAAACAAATAAACCAATGTGATGATAGCTTCATTCACATTAAATTTCGATTTTCACCAATTTTTTTTCCAACTTGGAAATGAGAGGACATTTCATAGCTGTTGAATTTCCTATAAGATAAGAAGGTTCCAGTTTTCAGAAAATACTTACTTTTTACTAGATGAATAGTTCCTTCCACTAGCCATCCTCTCCTCCAGGCACAAGCTCTTACAGTTAGCAGAGTTGAATATTAGGACATACAATACACTTAAACACAGCAGAAGTTAATGAAGTAATGTCCTTTGTTGCTGACAGTGCACTGGGAGCATGAAGAACATTAAATCTCTTTCCCATGCTACACAATCGAGTTATCCTATAGTTTTTGACACAGACTGGTATCATCCTAATGACTAAACAGGACCAAACCTGTTTACATCAGCTGAGGTGTTAATGCTGTACATACATCTACTTCAGCTTGAATGAACCAGCTACACTGTGATGATGTTTTAAGACGTACCTTTCTGTGCCTTTTCCTTGAAGAGAAGAGAACCACAGGGCTTGTAAATGTCCTAACCAGATTCTGTTAGAGCATACCCCAGAGTATGGAAATTACTGTATTAGAGGAGGAAACCCAGATCTACTGGGCAACAAACATAAAAAAGGGATGTGAGGCAGACTTCCCTCTTGTCCCCTCCTTGCAGGGTGACGGCTTTTCTCCAGTCTCAGTCTCAATCCAGCAAGCTTGCTGGGTTGCAACAAATGACGTGGTCTCTTTTCAGCTCCTAATAAAAGTCTTTTTCTTCCATCCATTCTGTGTCTGCTCCTTGATCTCCTCAGCAATCTCTGTCTCTGCCCAGTTGAGCATGTTGAGTAACTTTGAAATTTTGGAAGCTCTCCTTCCCTCCAGAGGACTCCAGCTGAACCAGGGTCTAGCAGTGAGGCCAGGCTGAGAGGCAGACCTCCTCCTTGCGCCCAGCCAGGCCCTTTCCCTGGGAGATGTCCTTAAGCTCTACCAGAGGTTCTCAAATGTCAGTTAGGGAGGCGTTACCTCTGCAGTAGGACAGGAAAAATACAAAACCTTTATCTATAGTCTAGAAAACAATCCTTACTCTAGACCAGTGGAAACACTCTAAACCAAAGGAAACAACAATTTTAAATGGGTGAATGAAGGACCCATTTAAAGGATCAAAGGAAGGATCAAAGTGGATGAATGACTACCTAGAAATAGAGGAACTCAGGAGCTAAGAAGATTGTTGTTCATTATTGATGGATGACCCCAAAACACCAAGAAAAGACTTAAGTCTTAATGCCTGACCTCTGGGAAGGCTTATGGTGATCCTGCTGATGACTGCAGCTTATTAAACTCAAAAGGTAAATGGTAGTTGGTATTTATGAGACTCTTAATCCATGATTCTGGGGAATGACACAGAAAAAGTGCTTCACTGCACAGGTGAGGTTCCCCTTCTTGGGAGAAAGGCTAGGAAAATGGAAAAATAACAATTTGGCTATCTGAGAGAAAAAAAATCACAATAGTTTACACTGAGGAAGTGTAAAACCCAGTATGGGTTCTGGATTCCTGAGGGAAGAACCTGGCACCCGTTCTTCCCCTCAGTGTGAAACTAAAGGACCAGGTGTAGGAGAACAAAGTCAATCAGACTTTTTGATCTGGAGAGGCTCACACATGTCAGTCATTTAAAGTTTAAAAAAAGTTCAGAGGACAGATAAAATTTTTGCAGAGTATGAAGAGCAAGATCCAAATAAAGAGCTAGATAGTTGCATTTGGTGACTGAAGGAAAGACAGAAGTGCTGGCACAGGACAACTGAGTTGCTAATGACTGATCCAAGAGTGATGTTGAAAGGACTAATGCTGTGCCATTATCAGAGAGGATGTCTCCCGTGTTTCTACTGGAGGGCAGATGTGTAATGGATAGTATATGTTGTAGCTCCTTGTCTGTGAGCTTTCTCTGAGGTCCCTGAAACAGAAGCAATGCCTTGTTTTCTCATCAAGCCCCCACCACAATTTGAGTAGTTCAAATGTTTAGGGGGTCTTATTCACTGAAGACTCAGTTACTTCATCACTGTATATAAGTACAATATCATTCTTTTACCTCCCTTTCCATTGATGTCAATAGTGATATAGTCCCTTCAAAAAAGGCAAGATTTGCTTGGAAACCTCGATCTTGCAAGGTGGTAGCTCCATCTAAAGAAGCACCTACAAACAAGACTAATCTGAAGTATGCAACTAATGCTATTGATTTCAATGGGATTATTCACATGCAAGAGTTAGACCAAAATATCTGTGCCAGTGAAAAAAGGTGTATAAAGCACAATCTGCTGTGTATGCATGCTATTTAATGTGTACCCTTGCTGTTTCAAGATTGCAAGACTTGACTATAACCAGTTGCAATTATAATACAAGATTCTTCCACATGGCCTTTGCTGGTAGGGAAGATTCTTTTTCGGTTACTGTGATAAAGGCTATTATTTTAAGTACAAAACAACTTAATTCTGTTCCCTATGTTGCAAGTTGGATATTTAGCTAGAAACAGTATGTCTGGAGGTAGGCAAATAGAGAATCATTACAGGTTCATTTCACAATTTACCCTTGCTGTATCTGAAAAAGAAATGGGCATAGGTTAATCCCCTTCTGCTTAGTGGAGAAGCAAGCAGAAAGACTGCCTAAAGCAAAATTAAGAAACAATTTTCTCTTCTCACTGTTCCCATTTTATCTCATCTTTCCATTTCATCCTGAAGCTGCTGCCAATAGTGTTAGTCGTGGAATTAATGTCTTTCCAAAATAGTGAGAAAAGATTTTTAAACAGTGAGATCTACTAAATTATGCAGTAGTTTCCACAAAGGAAAGGATGGGAGTCTTATTGCTTAAGTAGTTTGAAAAAGACATGAATAGCTCAACAAAGGGAAGTGCACCTGGGGAGGAACAACTCCAGGCTGGGAGCCACCCTGCTGGGAAGCAGCTCAGCAGAAAAGGATCTGGGGATCCTCTTGGACACCAGGTTGAACATAAGCAGCAATGGGCCCTTGCTGCAAAGAAGGCTAATGGTGTCCTAGGCTGCATTAGACAAATCATTAACAGCAAGTTGAAGGAGGTGATCCTTCCCCTCTACTTAGCGCTGGTGAGGCCACAAATGGAGTACTGTGTCCAGTTCTGGGCTCTTCAGTACAAGAGAGACATGGACATACTGGAGAGGGTCCAACAAAGGGCCACTAAAATGATGAAGGACTTGGAACATCTCTCCTATGAGGAATGGTTGAGAGAGCTGGGACTGTTCAGCCTGGAGAAGAGAAGGCTCAAGGGGATCCTATCGATGTCTATAAATACCCAGAGGGAGCGTGCAAAGAGGACAGATCCAGACTCTTTCCAGTGGTGCCCAGTGCCAGGACCAGAGGCAGTGGGCACTAACTGAAACAGGGGAGGTTCCGTCTGAACATCAGGAAACACTTTTTAACTGTGAGGGTGGCTGAGCACTGGCACAGGTTGCCCATGGAGGTTGTGGAGTCTCCTTCCTTGGAAATATTCAAAAGCCATCTGGATGCAGTCCTGGGCAAGCAGTTCCAGATGGCCCTGCTTGAGCAGGTGGGGTTTGGCCAGATGACCTCCAGAGGCCTCTTCAAACCTCAACCCTTCTGTGATTCTGTGAAAACAAGCACTCAAAACCATATTACAGAATCAACCTTATATTAATGTACAAAAAGCCAGGATGATAAAGCACCCAAACTGACCTTTTACTATATCTAATATTTGTAATTAAAGCTCTTATTTATCCATATAATTCATTGATATCAGTTATCTGTATTGCATGAATCAGCTTAGGTGCCTTAACTAATTTCAGGGAAGAAATACAGAACAATGCTTGTTAGTGGCAGTTTCTCTAAAAAGTATCACCAAATAACAGGTAACCAAATCAAAGCACATTTCATAGACCTCATCGTAATGCTAGAAGTTCCAAAAACAATGGAAGATCAGCTTAGTTAAGCTTCCTTAACTAAGAAAAAAATGCCAATGAATGATTTGCTTGACTGCCTCATCTGTTCTTCTCATCCCTGAGCAGACTGTGAATTTCTGAAACAGAGTGGAAAGATACAGCTAGAAACATTCAGTGAATTAAGTTTATGTATCTTATCACTGTATATTGCAATATTTGAAACTTCTTCCATATAGCATTAGTAACAGCAAAAGCGCCACAATATCTAATGAACTTCTATCTATTTTTGCTTGAGACACAAGTATCTTGGTTGACTGGTTGACACAAATGACTTGTTTGACTTTGCTCATTTTTTCAAGGTTTAGTATTTAGAAGGCTGATGACCCTTGGAAAAGCTGGTACATAGGTGAACAGTGCAGAGTTAAAAGTGACAGTTTAGCTGTGGTAGAACATCTTTTTTAAAAAGGGCAAGATTCTGCAGCACTTCCAAAAAAAAGCCAGGCAACTGTCTAATCTTCCCAAGAAATTTGACACACACCCCCAACTAAATCAGTTTAGTAAGGTTTTCATATTTAAAATGTGTCACACGGAAAACTGCTTCTCCCAGACAGGAAGGATACACTATCCAAATTGCTTCCTGTTGTGCAACCACAAAATTACAAATAAGAATTGTACTTTGCAGAAGTTCTTTGCTATTTGATTTAAATATCATTTTGTCTCACACCACTTACTATCTACACATTCCTTTGTTAGAGTACTGGAAGAAAGATATGATCATAATGAAAGTGAACTTGCTAGGAATTTCTACACTGACTATTGACTGAAAATATTTCTGCTGTCCCCACCAAAGCTCTGTTTGACATCTCCCCTTCTGGCAAAACAAATTATGTCTGACAGCAAACAACATTGGGTCTCCTGGCCCAATTTTATATTCTCCTTTATTTTATTTTTAAGTGTGCTGTCTTATTATTCTGTCTGAATACAAATCTCCCACTTGATTTAAAAATGCATATAACTCTGGGAAATCTGTCCCAGCATTAATGAGAAATGGCACCATCCATTTATAGGGAGCCCCTTCAGCTTTGCTGTTGACACAGGTTCCTTTGTGAGTGCAAGGGAAAATGAGGAAGGAAGGGAGAATATTTCCTGATGGTTTGTCTTCTCTGCATCAATTATTTCAAGTTATAACACACAAGTAGTTCTCTTTTGGTTAGCATATATATCAACTGAGAAATTCGTGCTGCAAAACCACCAACAACTAACACAGACCTGGTTTGATTAACAAGAGAATTATGGGTTTGATCCTAGATGCTGTAGCTCATGCACATTACTGGCTCAAGTGTCAGCAGCATTTGACCTCAAAGCTGTATCCAGCAAGCCATCTGGATCAAGCTCACAGCCCATTTAACATGAGCTAGAAACATTTATCAGGACAATAAAGCTTTCAAACTATCAGCCATCTCAGAGTATGAAGCTTGATATGGAACCAGCATCAGCACTGGAAGATGCCAGTACATGTTATCCCCATTCCTCACGTATCACCTGAAAGGAGCTCTCCTTGGGGTGAAAGACATGTCAGATAGCACAAATGGGAAAGTAAAGCAGGTAACTATGATCAATGAACAGAAATATGTCTGTACTTCACATGGTTTTTTTACTTTTCAAAATGGGGTCTGCCAGTACAGATCAGCCAGAAGAGGAGCCAGATGGCAGTATGTCATTCCTCAGGAATAAAAGCTCTTACAGCACACCCTTGGTTCCACCTTCATGGATACCTGATATATGCATTACTGAACAGTAAAAATTTGATCTGTGTCAGACAAGACCAGATGACTGTATTTCTGCCATGTTAGAAAAAAATGATATGGTACTTACCTCAGCTCCTCGCCACTTGGAAAAGTCAGTCAATACCCAGTCCACTATAAGAGGAGAATGACACAAGCCCATTTCTGCTCTGGAATAGTGTCCACTGGTACGAAGTCACCCCTTCAAAAGGAAAAAGCATTACATTTAAATTGGCAGGATAAGCTTGCATCAGTTCTGTGTTTGCACCATTCATTTGTGGTGTTATCTGATTTAGCCTCTTAATGTGAAGCCATACACCACAGCTTCAGTGTCATATGTATTCAGCCCTTTATGAGAGTCCATATTCATCACTGTAAACTCAAGCTATGAGGCAGTGCCTTTAGGATGCATATAAGATTTATCTAATCTAACTTTAGATGTCAATAAAGTAGGCATCTACATCTAAGCAAGCCATCAGAGCCTCCCATGACAGTGAAGAGAAAAAAAGGAACATGTGGAGCATGACTTGTCTGGTTTGTTTTAGAAGCCCTTTTCACAACATGATGACCCTCATCCTAGAAGCTACCATATCTTTACATTGACCTGAAAGACAACCTCGATGACCAGCTGAAATGCAGCCATTTATATGATATGTATATAGTCAACTGAACCCCACAAATGCAAATTAGAGTGAAACTACCAGTCCGTTTAGTGTAGGTGTCTATATACTGTCAGGTGGCTGCTACTTTTCCACGTTGTTGAATTTGGCCATATTTTGTCCTTTAAATGAAAGTCAGCCCTTCTTCCCAGAAGCTGATAATTCACTTTAAAGGATTACCAGAAATATTTTGTCACCTGCACTGGTGTTAAAACATTTCTTAAAACAATGTGCTAGACAGAAAGAAATGTGAGGGGGAGATCATTCAGGGAACTCTATCAGAAGACTAAGTGGACTGTGAAATACTCAAATACATGGTAATTATCAACTTAATAGAGTATATATTCTGTTCTGATTGGTGGGAGGGAGTCATTTAAACAATTAGAAATATTCCAATTTGTCAGTAGAGCAACCCTAAAATTGCATTTAAAAATATCATGCCAGGACATTGGGAATTATAATTACTAAAGAACATGCCGTGCACCTAAGCTTTTTAATGGTTCCTTGATTTTTGCTAATGAATAAATGGAAACACAAATAATATTTGAGTTGAGATTTTTTTTTAAGGGACTACAGATCTGTGGTTCCTCAATTCCCCAATGCCTGACTGAAACCATTTTCAAGGTGGCCAGTGCTTAGGGCACTGGATGTTCAGCTGTTTCCAAATATCCAGGCATTCAGAATTACTCAGATGGCTTTCCTAAATGCTAAGCCGTCGCTGTAAGAAACACTTCAAGAATGTTTGTCTGCTTACTTGAGTGTATTGTTATAAGAGACGGACAGACTGTGGACCTGCCTCTAAAGACGGATGGAGACAGATGGAAGCTCTCTCCGTCTGTGTGCTGAGTTGGACATATGCAAGCTAAACGCTGCTCAGCAGTTGTATAGCTGTATTAGCACAGCAGTGTCAACACAGCTACACAGCTTCTGGAGCAGAACAGATGAGGCACAGCACTGTGCAAACACAGCCAAACAGTTTCTGGATGGTGTTTGGTGTAGCCCAGTAAATATGGGGGTTTTGCCATTCCTAGTAAAAGGCCACACACTTTTTATTGACCTGACAGCAAAGGGTGTCAGGATTTGTTTGGGCTTGTCCTGCCCTAAACTGATAATTAGCTCGTTTTATTTAACTGGGGTAGGAAACGTCCAGCAGTCAGGTTTGCTTAGGGTTAGCTCTAGTTTATAGTGATAACAAGTAGATTTTCTGCGTAGCTTAAATTACCTGTGATCCTAAAATAAAATGCAGTTTGCAAGAATGCAAACACAGGATGGTATGGGAGGTCCCAGACTGTAAACACAAATACTAATGGTCAGTCAGTGGTCACTGCAGGCATGCAGTTGTCTAAACCAGTTTAGATATAACAAAGAAACCACAAAACTGAATAACCGAGAACTAAAGAAAAGAAAGCCCATGTAACAGGGGCTGTATTAAGAAGGAAGGGACCTCCAGCCATCAAACTCCTCCTAGGGAATAACTGAGGGCACTGGTGGCTGTGCCACTGACTCCAGCCCCTCTGCTGTCAGCCCCAGGACCCAGAGGGACACTTCAAGAATGGTGTAACACCAGGGAAAAGGGCTCAATACTTTAATTTTGCGGTTAATAGGATGCCCTGGTCTTCTCGTTCCTAATTTTGGAAAAAATCAGGAGGGCCCCTGAACGAGGGGAAGGAAAAGAGGGTAGCTATATGTTTGAGAAATATGTTTAAATAATCAACCTGTATTATAGACAAGACTTCACAAACAAATGACAAATGAAGAAACTAACTAGTTCTCAAAAGTAAACAGTAAAAAACTGTTCACCTCTGTCTGTGCAGATTTATTCCATAGCTACAGTTTTTTAAGTTAAAATTTAATATTTAAAATATTAAATAAGTTTACCATCACTGTTTTTGAAGTGATTGCTACCAGATGTGTCAGAAACTGATATTCAGCATAAATGGTTGGACTCGATGATCTTGAGGGTCTTTTCCAATATAAATGATTCTATGATTCTATTCTATGATTTTGGGCATAACACTGGACTTCTTTGCAGCTGCCCTGTAACCTGGGAAGAAAGATGCTGGCTTTTTGCCCCAAAACATATTCACTATAAGATCCATTACACTTCATTTTAGATATTTACAGTGTAGATGGCTACATTTGATCTAGTCATCCTGGGCTCCCATTATAGTCACTGTAGTGAAATAGGCACTTTTAGGGCATGAATTATCTGATCTGTTTTAGATGTCAGCTTCAGGCTGACAGGAGTTGCACCCTAGAATAGTTCACTTCCCTCCATTGACCATGAAAAGGCTCAAGACAACTAATTCAGAGAGGGTCAGCTGCAAGGACTTTTACCTGTGAGAATACGATTCCTCCCTTCTGTGTTCATGCAGTATCCCTGTCTTCTTTATTTATAGATTATTTCAATGAGTAATTACTCATTGGATTGAAACCCCTTAGAAAGCGTGGCTCCTAGATTTAATTATAAAACAACACTGTTAGAAGTACAGATGTCCCAATTGGAAGGAATTTGCATTGTACCAATAGAACTAATAAGGTCATAATTTCAAAGGTATTGCTGGTTTCAGAAGAAATAGATTGGATCTATAGAAAATCAACGCTTTTCCAGGAGGTAATTCAGCATCTTCCTGAATTAGGGTCTTATAAATTAGGAAGCTCAGCTACAAGGATCATAATTTAAAAAGCAAAGGCACAGCTACAAGAGCAGAGGGAGAGCTCTAACAGCGAGTCCCGTAGGAAGCAATGAGGATTTGAGATGTTTCATCCCTATTTTACACTAACCAGCACGTTATTAGGGCATCATAGAGGACAGGACTGCCCTGAGCCTGGGGCTTGCCAGCAGAGAGCCCTGCCCTGATCCCCCGGCGGTACAGCCACCTCCTGCCTTCTCGCCAGGCTCAGCCTGAGAAAGGAACCAGCCACGTGAGGCACCGGTTACCACGCTGCTGTCCGGAGGAGACAACTCTGCTCTGTGCACATTTATAGCTCCATAAACGACAGCAATACTAACAATTTACTAACTTCTGATAAAGACCGGTTTCTTGGGAATTGCTGATACCTCTATTTCTATGGGAAATAAATCTCTCCGGAAGCTTTGCTCCACTGCTTTCTGAGCACATGAAAGTGCTGCTGAAATTCCTAATTGCAAATTAGACATTTGACAGGGGAAGGCCGAGCAGACGGATTGAAACAGCCTTAAAGTGCTTTTCTCTTCCTGATAGCAGAACAGTTCATAATCCAGACAAATTAACTGATTGTAACAAACAGCATTAAGGCAGCAGTGTGCAATGTTGTGTCTGGCAGCTGGTGGCCAGACACTAGAACATACTTAACCAATTAGCACAGTCCCCTGTGCTGGCCAAAATGCACATTAAGAACAACTGAGATGTGATCTGGGACATTTTGTGGTCCACATATAGCAGCTTTACCAGGTGGGCCAGAAAAGTGAGATTCTCAGTGGATGACTTAGCTGGGGCTGTAATAAACGTGAATCTGCTGGAAATCAGTCTTTGCATATCTTATTGGCTGAACCACTACATGTTTAGCTGAGCTGTCTTTTTATGGCTTTATAACACTTGAAGGAGATTTTAGAGGCATTTTGTGATTACTGATGCCTTTCTATACTTCAAAAAAAAAAAAAAAAAATAGGCTGCAGACCTCTAAGAATATTCTTTTTCTGATGCTGTAATAGTTACACTTCTGCAATAATTATTCTTGGTACTCAAACAATACCTTCCTTCAGCTTTCATAACAAGTTCCAAACATTAATGAGTTACAGGTTTAATTTTCAAACTCAGCTTCAGTGACTCAGCAGTCCTAAAAAAAATACGGCCATTTCTCTGTTTTCTCTGCCTACAGCTTTAGGTATTTAGTCACTCATATTTTAAAACGTAAACTGCGGAGACTTGGAGAGGTGGGAAGAGATCACAAATTTCATGACACTTAGTCATGTATCTTCCCCAAAAGACTGTGTTTCATCTTATGCCTCAATGCTGTGAGGGAAATTTTTTTTTTTTCTAATATAGCATGGGAATGCTGGCTTGCTACCACTGTGGCAGCACAGTTTGCACAGTGGAGAATCCAAGGATCTCAGAGCAGCATTTTCTCTCCCTGATTGCCCATGGCTTGGGAAGATGGGCTGTCTTGGCTTTCTGCCTGTCCTCAAGGAAAGAACACAGAGTGACAATGGCATTGTTACAATCAGAGAAAAAATTCACTGAGCACATTAGTTCCAAGACTAATGAACCTTATTTTTTATGCAGACTCATAATTCATTCTGAATTCTTTTGATGCCTAGATATCCCTGTACTTACCTAGCCAGTGTGACCCCACTAGTCAAACATCTCACAGTTATTAATGAATTATGTCTTCACAACAGCTGTAAGGAAGTAGTAGTCAAATGCATGCCCTTTGCAGAAAGAAAGAAAACTAGAATGCTGAAATACTAATTTTCTGGGTTCTCGATGCATTCCACCTGATTTTAGTTGTATACATTACAGTAAGGTGACTCATGCCCTAGAAATGCCTTTTTCTTGTTTCCATGGTCTACAAAGAGAGCCTGAACAGATCACTCAGGAAAAAAAGGATCTCTGCAAGGTAGGTGCTTGGAGTTAGGTTAAAAAAATACCACTCAGGGAGTGGGAGAGAGGCTGTAGCACTGTGCTGCACATGCAGACAGGAGAGAATCAGAAGTGTGAGACATCACAGGTTTTGGGAGAACTCCCAAGAGAAACTCTCCAGAGTATTCCGGCCAATTTACATATTGTACTACCCTAAAATTAAGGGAAGAAAAAGGTTCTGGTCACTTCACACATCACTGAAATGAACTCCCTTAGGAGTTTGGTTTGGCTTTTCAGCTGTATGAAAGAGAAAATAACCTGATTGCACTTTCTAAACATAATACTAGGTCAAAAATAGAAGTAGAGACAGAAGAAGGTGAGGTTTGGGAGTTCTGAGCTACCCATTTAAATCAGAAGACTGTACTCAATAACTTTGCTAAAAATACATTCATTAAAGCTATTTAGTATTTTTGTTGTTTTGAGTGTTTATCTACAAAGCAAAATATTTCAGGTATGTTTCTAATTTACCTTATGAGCTAAATAACTTCATTGCAGTAGAAAACAATATGCAATAAATTGCTTTCCAATAACAAGACAGGTTTACTGATGCTTACCAGATGCCTGTCTCTGACTAAATTCAAGAACATCTAATACATTTTAATAAAGATAGAATCATAGGATCATTTAGGTTAGAAAGGACCTTTAAGATCATCAAGTCCAACCATTAACCTAACACTGCCAAGTCCACCACTAAACCATGTCCCCAAGCACCACACCTACATGTTTTAAACACCTCCAGGGATGGTGACTCAACCACTTCCCTGGGCAGCCTGTTTCAATGCTTGACAACACTTCCAGTGAAAAAATGTTTCCTAATATCCAATCTAAACCTCCTCTGGTGCAACTTGAGGCTATTTCCTCTTGTCCTATGGCTTGTTACATGGGAGAGAGACTGACACCCACCTGGCTACATCTTTTCAGGTAGTTGTAGAGAGCGATAAGGTCTCCCCTGAGCCTTAATTTCTCCACACTAAACAACCCCAGTTCCCTCAGCTGCTCCTCATAAGACTTGTGCTCTGGACCCTTCACCAGCTTCGTTGCCCTTCTCTGGACACGCTCCAGCCCCTCAATGTCTTTCTTGTAGTGAGGGGCCCAAAAACCGAACAAAGTATTTGAGGTGTGGCTTCACCAGAGCTGAATACAGGGGGCCGATCACTTCCCTAGTCCTGCTGGCCACACTATTTCTGATACAAGCCAGGATGCTATTGGCCTTCTTGGCCACCTGGGCACACTGCTGGCTCATGTTCAGCCAGCCATCAACCAACACTACCAGGTCCTTTTCCACCAGGCAGATTTCCAGCCACTCTTCCCCAAGCCTGTAGCATTGTGTGGGGTTCTTGTGACCCAAGTGTAGGACCCAGCACTGAGCCTTGTTGAACCTCATACAATTGGCCTCAGCCCATCGATCCAGCCTGTCCAGATCCCTCTGTAGAGCCTTCCTGTCCTCAAGCAGATCAACACTCCCACTCAACTTGGTGTTGTCTGCAGTCTTACTAGAGAGTGCACTCGATTGCCTCATCCAGATCATTGATAAAGATATAAAACAGAATTGGTACCAATACTGAGCCAAATAATGGGTTAACTCTATTTGATTTAGCCTCCATTTCACAGACCAGCCATTTAACTCGATTGAGAGACTGAGATGGATATTATCTTATGTACATAATGAAAATATTTTTTGCTATTACTGAAACTGCTACAGTCCAAATAATACCTTCATACTGAGGAGAGACTTTAGCCTATAATGACTCACTGTTCCAGCTATCTGGAGGTTGCGGACCTTCAGGTTGTGTCCACCTCTACATCAGGGGAAAGAAGATCCTTGCTCTTTCCCAGACAGCTGCCTCTCCAGTGTATTCATTACTATGATGCTTAAAACCATATGTAAAACTTACTGTTATTCCCTGCAAATCATGTTGCCTTATAAATACCTTAACTTCTTTCCTTTCTACTTTCTTCCAAGTTTGGCTAAAACTGACACCTCATCAAGATTTGAGCATATGAACACCATAATTCAGGCTACTGCTTTGCAGAACTGATGATACAGCATTAAAGTAGGTGATGGTCAGTTATCCGGAGTAGGCTCAGTGCATGGCAGGGGTTGGGTTTAGGCAATACAAAGCCTGCGAATGGAATGCCTCGGGAGCTGGTTTCACACAGCGAGTTACCTGCTGTTCTTTTTAGTTCTTTCATATGCAGAGGTCAATACTTTTGTAGAGATTATCCTTTTAAATCAATGTCAGCTGATTTATACTCAGATCGGCTTACACAAAGTCTGATGGTATTTGAAGCTGTGGGAGGAATGTGTGTAAGCAGGGAATCCCATGCTGAAAGTTGGCCATTAGTGTACATCCAGGCTCTGTTAAAGCATTTTGCAGCTTCTTTAGTGTCTACATGTGACATGACAGTGGATTTACAACATGCTGTGACAGCCCCTTCAGCAGGACAGTGACATTAATCTCCAGATAAGACTCCAGCACTGATCTTGTGTTCAGATCCACAATTCCGGACCCTGCGCCCAGCAGGACCCCACACAGTGTTAAGTTTGTTCCAGAGGCACAGGACTTGATCTCAGCCCGGACTCTCCTAACTCGTATTTAGTCTTAATACTTTTCACAGTTCCTCTGCAAGCGTTGTAATGTAGTGTCTGAAGACATAGTCAAGCATTTAAGTACATGATTAAACTAAAGTGCTTGAATGGAGTTGTTGACTTCAGTGGGGCTGCTTGTATACTTGGAGTTAAAAATGTGCTCAAGTGCTTCGCAGATCAGTTAATTATCATTAAATAAATGCAACAAACAGAAACAAAGAGATGACACAGCCACGGAAGTATTGCCGAATACATCTCCTGGAGCAGTAGTAGCAGATCTTGTTTTTTGGTGCACCTTAAAGTACGTATTTCAACATTAAGCCAAGAGGATATTTTTATAGAAGAACATGACAGACTCAACATACAAAACAGGAATACAGTTAACCTGCTTCCAAGACATGCCCGTTTCCTACAGAATAATTGAAATTCAGCATTAAACACATGACAATAGTACATTACAGAATATTGAAATCTTTATAAGGAGAGGAGCCAGTCCTTGCTGTCCCCTCACACAATACAGAGATCACATTTTGTTTAATAATAATTAAAAAAAAGTCTGCTGGTTTACAAACCAGTCTGCTGTTTTGTTAGGGTTTTTTTTCCCCCTGAGAAGTATGGGAAGGGACCCTTGCTGGGGTCCTGTGCCAGGTCCTAGGACGCTCTTTCTCGGGCCTGCCTCGCCGTTTGCGCTGAGCTGGGCCACGGGGCCGCCCCGGCCCAAGGGAGCTGAGGGGCAGGGCGGGCCGCGGGGCCACCGGGCCACGGGGTTGCGGGGCCGCCGGGCCGCGGAGTTGCGGGGCCGCGGAGCTGCCGGGCCGCGGGGTTGCTGGGCCGCGGGGTTGCGGAGCTGCCGGGCCGCCGGCGGTCGGCGCGGCGCTGGCGGGGCCCGCGGGTCAGCAGCGCGGCCTGCAGGCAGAGCGCGGCCCTGCGCCAGCCACCCGCCCCCGCGCCCGGGCTCCCAGCCCTCCTCTCGGGTTCCCAAGTATTTTTAAATGAGGTGGGTAAAAGCCTCCAGGTTGGCCTGGGGCTGCGCCAAAGCAGAGGCACCGCTCTTAGTAGGCTTTTGATTAATGCCGCGTGTGGTGGCGGCGGTGATTTTCTGTACATTGGCATTACTTACTCTCCTTGAAAAGTAACAAAAAAGGGCAAGTTTGGGTTATTGTTTCCACATCCCTGTACTGACAACTGCAAATCATTTCCAGGATGGATTAAATTATGCGGGGGGAGGCAGGAAGGGAGGCTAAGAGGGAGGTGTGCAATGCAATACACTCTGCGTGATTTGCAATTTAGATTTTCTTGTATTGATTACTGCGCAATCCAGGGGGAAAGAAAAAAAAAAAAAAAAAAAGGAGCTGGCAGGTTTCCGACTCCAAATATTTCCAAAATGATTATACATTTTATTAATCAAGGTCAAAGTAACCTCATTTGGCCGGTATTAATGAAAACATAGGGTATGTGTTAACTAAAAATCACTTCAGCAAGGAAAATTGAGATACATTAAAATTCGGTGGAGAGCAGTTTACAGTGTGTGGGTTTCAGATGCCATCTACTGGGCAGATCTCATGCTATAAAATAACAAGTACACCTTCACCGCTGGGCTTGCCTTTTTCTCTCCCTCCCTCAGCAGTTTTCCCACAGCGGTTCAAGCTCGGGAAACCTTTTAAACACGTTTCACTTCGGCTTGAGAAGTCAGCAGGATTTGTGCAGTAATCAAGTGCTTTGCTGAACTGGGGGACAGAGTTGCCCATGACGGTGTATTAAAGGTTTGATGTAAAAATACACACACAAAGTTCTCTGTAAACACTAAAAGGAGAAAGACATTTTGCAATATAAGTACAGCTCAGAGCGCAAACATGATTCATGTCAGGAAAACCGCTCCCAAGCACCCAAAAAAACAGGTCATCTTGAAATAGGATATATTGTGCAGTAAAGCCAAATAATTTCTAGCAGTCACGATACTTGAGAGTATCCAAAAAACCCCAAAGGAAGCCTAAAGAAACACTAATATATCACAATTTTGGCTCATAGTATGAGCTATGCACTGCAAGCGCACTGCAATCAGTGGGCGTCTTTCTGTCCACTTCAGGCTGTGTACTGCAGTCAGGCTGACGGCTCTATCCGGCTTTTCTGAGTATGTATCTGTCACATTTGGTGACTGTATCTGTTTTCCAATTACTTTGTTTCAGCACTGCACCAGAACCAGAAAGGATCAATCCATTAAATAAACCCGGAGTCTCCACCTGGGGAGCTTCCAGTGCACAGCCCTACTTCGAGCGACCAGATCCCTGCAGGACAAAGCATAAGCAGAACTGGCTTTTTGGATCTTGGGCTAATAAAAACCCAGATTATTCTGCAAATTCAGCAGTTTTTTGTGAGCTACAGTTCCAGTTTTCAGGTCCCTTCTCCGCTTCTTTGATCTGCTACAAAGCAAAGCTACCATGCAGTTTAAATTAGTTTATGTTATATTGCATCAGATTACCACTACACATATGGTCATTTTCTCTATCCTTCCCCTTCTCCATCTCCCTCTCCCTCTCTAACCCATCTCCCAAGGCTGCAGATTTATAGACAAACAATTAAACATTTTTGTTGGTTTCTTTTCAGTGTTGTTTCATTTTAATAGGACCAGTGGGAATTGGCCTACTTAATGAGAGAAGCTTTGAAACTTTTTTTAAACAAATGTTATTCCAAACTGTGAGGAATAGGCAAAACTTAAAAAATATTACAAAACCCCTTAAATCTGAACAAAAAGGTTAACCAAAACGGCACGGACTGATGCAATGTACAAACCATTTTATTTGGGTAATTTTGGATGTATGATTTCTAGTAAATTTTATAATATATTGTCAATAACCTATAGTTTCAAACAAAATTATTTTGAAACATTAGACAGGGCTTTCTCAATTTTGAAAATATCTTGGTAATTTTGAAAAATGCTCTAAGCAATTTTTAAGTCCAGGAGGTAATTTCAACTAACTCATTTCTATGAAACATTTTGTACAAAAAAAAAATCTCTTTTTGATAAACCCGTTTATTAAATAGTTCCCAAACCACAACACTTCTTCAGTAACTACTGCTTTTTCATCAAATCATAATAGAAGAGCAAACCCAGCAAGACAGCAATTTCCTGAGACTATCTGATAAATCCAGAAATCCAGCTCAGTCCCAAAATATGATCAGTATTACATAATCTACAGTAAGTGCACCAGATAAAGACAAATCAGCACCTGTCAACTAATGAGGAAGGGTTATCATTGCATTATCCCATAGTAACAGTTCTTTCTCCTATCCTCAAAAACCACTTTCAAAAACCTGCTTTAAATGCCTGTTTTAAAAGACTGCTGTTATAAAATATAACTTTCCATGTTAAAAACTCTCTTCAAATTCTTTTTCTAGAACCGCATTCTAACAAGAAAGCAATAAAACTGCATACATGGTGAAAGATAAAAATACTTTATGTCAGCAGTTAAGAAAAGGGCTTGTTCTGGGTCAGTTGTTCTCCGTCTGTTGACACAGCAGAAGCTGCGTAAGCAAACACCTGCCAGGTGCCTCTGAACCACTGTCACAGGTGAGGAGGACACAGTCCCAAACTTTGAAGTTCATGGGAGCTCTGGCCCCAGTCAGACCTATTTTGCAACTTTGCTTTTGAGTCAAGCAACACTGCCCCCCGCCTCAATCACATGCCCCTAATCATAGATAAATGTGCAAGGGAACCAACTTAATTTTCTTCCTTATTCTCCAGGACTTTTCCTCTGTTTCCCCCTCCACAGATTCCTTTTGTACCCTGGTTTACAGCCCAGAGCCTGCAACCTCTGCCGTGCAATACCCAGAGCATGCTATATAACCTGCACCCCTCAACAATCTTACTGTGCTGTATGTATCACTACAAAATATCCGTCATTCCTGCTCCCACCACCACCACCATAGGTCACCATGTTCCTTCTGCTCTCCTGGTGTCCCCACCGTGCAAAAACTCCTCAAATTACCACTTGGTTAGTCTGGCATGGGTTACCGTGACACGATTTCTGCGATTCAGTTCCATTTGCTCTCATACTGGAAGAGAGGCTTCTTTTCACCCCCAAATATGTAGAAAGATCAGTGGGAAGCAAATCTCAGAATCATTGAAGCATATCATTTTTACTGAAAGAATGACAGTAAAGTACCTATAAAGGACTCAGGGCCAAATACACAAGGATTTCAGTTGGAAATCAGGTCCCTAAATGTGTGTCTTTAATGTCTAATGACATTAACCCCTCATATTTCAGAAGTTAAAAACAGTGAATGTAGAGTTTTTTGAAACACTGTTGTTGTTTCAAAATGGATTCCTGGGATTCATATCTCTGGAATTAATAGCATGTTAAGAAAAAATTTATGTGAGAGTTCATAAGGAGCAATGTTTGTAATACGTTTAATTCCTTTTGCTTCCATAGAAAGAAAAAAATTGTTATTCTTCCTACATAACTAATTCACAGATTTTCTCTGAGGTGGAAGTATTTGCAAGGAGAGCTATTCTGTTATGAAGCACAGATAGAAAATAGTTGTCTCAGCATATGTGAACAGACTCATGACCATCTTTGCTGCTATCACCTAGATACCAGATATGTCCATGACATTTGCTCCCAAATTTGGAGCCATAAGACCCAAAATGCCACAAAGTATTTAGTGGGAGATGGGAAGCAGAGAAGAGTAATGGGCTTGGAAATCACTAGCTCTGGGATTATACAGTATCAGGGACAGGGGAGATGGGTGGTCACAGGCAGGACTCATGAACCTACACTTCAGAAAGTTTCCTTCATTGCCTACTCACAACTGTAAGAAGCAGGAACAAAAGCAGGTGCCAGTGCCACCAACAAACACCACCTAAATGAATGTTAACACAATATTCAGGTACAGGATCAACTACAGATCTAGAGGAGTGTACAATGCAGAATTATGCTGTTTGCTTAAATATAGCCTTGACTAAAACAGTGCTGTCAATTCTGACTAAGCAAAATACTCTAGGGGTCTAAAGGAGGGCAGAAACTACAGCCAGTTTAGAGTGTAAATCTCTCCAGCTGCAGAAAATATTATCAGCACTAATCATTTAATCATGTTCAAGGAGTAAGTGCTCACCCTGAGTTTGCCTGAATGCATACGTGAAGCAAGCTTATTTTGCATGAAATCTTCTTTATAAGCACAGTAGTTGTCTCCTATAGGTATTAAACTTTTAGGAGCTTCTCTCTACTCTTTTTACTTCCTTTAGCTCCCCAGATAAATTGCTGAGATAACTGCCCATGTTTCCTACTTGTCTGGCACTGTCAGAGGGAGAAGGGAGTGATTTAATAACTTAAGGCTACAGAAATGTTGTTTTCAGCCAAAACAACAATCAAATTCCAAAGTTCTCTGAGATTTGATTCACAGTGTTTACAAAAATGGTTCTGTGACCTCTGCTTATCATTGCAATCATAAATAACTGTCTGTGTCCCTCTGCTCATTTTAGTTTCCTTTATCCACCCTCTGTCTCTTACTTCATCCTTAAACTGTATGTTCTAAGGAACAGAGACCATCTTTTCACAATAATCAGCTAACCCTGCAAGACTATGTGTGAACTGGTAGGTGCTTCTCTAATACAAGTAATGAATACTCAGAACAGCAACAGTGAGTTGAAACAGAAATACCCCTTCTGTGCCTGCCCTACAAGTAGTTAACATCAAGTTATTGTCGTTTGACTTATACTACCACATGGGCAAATCAGAGACCCAGCAATCATACAATTACAATTTCTAATGTTCTGCTCCGTGCTCTTCTGTTTACAAACAATATTAAGCACTTTGTAAATGTGATGCTTGGAATTTAACACGTAATGTAAACCACCATTTTACCAACTTCAAATGTGACGTGCTTAAGTTTAATGGAGCCAAAAATGAATACTGTAAGAAAAGCGCAAACTCAAAATATGTTATGCCCTAGTATTGAAGGAGGCATCTTACATGAAGGCGAAAATCCATGTCATTGCATTATATTGTTATATTCAAATGGAAGACATTTATAAGTGTTTAGTATGAGCAACCATAGAAATCTTAAGGGAATTTTTCATTGTGACCAGTTTTGCTCACAATTGGTTATATAACTATTTTTTCAACTTGTGGGACAGAGAGAGATATTTCTCTTCAGACAGAAGTTGTTTAAATATTTTATGGATATAAAATGTAGTAACCAGATTTTTTAATAAATTGGGTTTTTTTTTAATAAGTCAGATGACACACCAAAAAAAAGGGAGGGATGGGATGCGAAAGCCTTTCAACAAACGAAAATTAGAGTCAGCAATAGTTTGAAAGTCAAGCTACTGGCAAACATCCATATCTAATAAAAGCAGCTTTCCCAACACTCCCCACCAAGAACTTTCTTTCCCTTCCACAATATCCCCATGTGCTTAAAAACTAGCCGTGACAATTCTTAAGCATGTTGTGTAGCTAAAATATAAGACACCAGTTAATGAACTATGTACCCCTAGATCTGAATGGGAAAGTATGCCACATATGCTTAGATAACATCAGAAATAGAAAAGTCATGGGAAAGGAACGTAAAAAACTACATTAGCCTAAGATATCCAAGATAAAAATCTAGCCCAGACCTCTAAGGGCACAGGTCTTTGAGGCCTTTCACATGACCAAATTATTTCATCAATCGCCGTGTTCAGGGGCAATTCAGCCTGTGATTGCTTACTTAGTAAGAGCTATATAACCTCAAAGGAAGGGGATTACCTCAGCAGCTGAGATCCTGTACTGGCCTCTAACTACTGTCCTGTGGTTTTGATAATTTCAAGGTAGAATTTCAAGACAGGAGGTTTTTGTAATGCACTTTCATCTGCATTTTCCCTTTGGCTTACCAGAGACCACATCCCAACCTCAATATCATGTAGCTGGGCTTGTGTGAACTCAAAGGCTATTTCTGGAGGAAAGGAATAAGCATATAGTAGAGGAGATGGGAAACTTTAAATACAGTTAGGGAAAGGAAAAACCCCACTGCTCCATCTGGTCTCTGCAAAGACCGTACCTATACTAAGGACAGTGAGTTAACATATTTTGTTAAGAAAACAAGAAGCTATTGTACTTACAAAGAACTTGTGCTTAAGAACGTAATCTTTGATTACTTACCGGGTACCAGCATTTGTGTCTGTCTTGTCTACAGTTTGCTTTTGGGTTCTTGTGATACATAATACGTATCATTAATACTATTCTTTTTTCCATATATCCCCAATTATGCTGAAAAATTCCCAGATTTTAAAGATTAAAAATATGTCCCCTAAGGTAGCATTGCTGTATAACAGGCCAGTTCTTGAATGAGAGGTCAGCAGAGACAAAAGAATATAAGGGGAAGCTGGGAGAATATTGAACAAGAGCAGATGTGCAAATTTCACGGTAATGAGAAAAAAATTAAGGATTTCAGAGTTGAATACCTAAAGTGAAAATCCATTTTCTATTTTAATAACAGTGAAACAACTCTCCATATGATCTACTTTTTTCACCTAGTCCAAATGTGTAAATCTGGAATTAAGATTACATTGTGAAATATAATATATCTACTTCAAAGAATAGCCATGCAAACCTGCTTTCTCTTTTTCTCTTATGCATCTCTTTTTCCTGTGTTGATCTTTCAGGGTATGAGTCTGTGGGGTTGAAGTCAGTTGAACTTTTGTTCTTGGCTCCACTGGCAGCACGTTAAGATCCAAAACTCATAATCTGCCTGCAACTGTCCTGATATCTGTATCTCTTCTTTGTGCCAAGGACCTGAATACAAACAATAACTTCAGATGAAGGGTGATTTATTACCTTTCAAATAGTAAATCTTGGAGAGGAACCATTAGCCCTGGGACAAAACAGTCCTTTATTCTGACTTTGCTATTATGCAAATTAATTTAATAGATTTCTAACCTTTACAGCTATAATATGGAAATCGCTACCTCCTTACAAACAGGATTACTTCACCTTCAATTCCCTCCATTAAATAAGAAATAAATGACACAATAAGAAATCATTTGTAGGGATGTCATTTATTTGCATATACTTTGCTATTCTCTTTGTAGCACATACAGCTTAGATTAACCAGTCAGGTGCTCTCTTCATCATAGTTTAGATACTTTATATTTTTTCTGATATATAATGCAAGGAAACACACGAAAGAAGGCTTTTAATAGGTGTTAATCAAGCCAGGACAAAAATGAAGGCTAAGTTTACAGCTGAAAGGTTTTGCAGGTATAGAGATTCTTGTATATTATCATGGTAAAAGTTAGTGCAGATGCAGTTTATACAAGCAGATAACCACTTTTGCCACTACAGTTTATTCTAAGTGTTCCTTGTTTCTGCTGTCCCAGGTCAAATATATTAGAGTAGCTAAGCACAATTTTATGGATGGAACTCCATCTACTCTTGGCAATTTTAATAGCACAGTTATTCTGGTCACACATCATGACTCATCACATTCTTCCTGGCAAAAGTTTGTACTCCAGCTAGGGAACTGCTGCCAAGCAATTATATGTGGTTTGTGACAAAGAAACGAAACCACTCAAAAGCTGAAAGTAAATTCTTAAAGAAAATCAAGGTGAAAAACTCTGAAAGTAGGATAAAATACCTTTAATTGCACAAAAATCCTGACCTTTGCTACGCAGTTCTTGTGGATGCTAGTAAGTTATGCCTTGAATTGTTCATGCTCAAAACTCAGCACATCAATATGGTCAAGTTATTGCCAATGCTATCTAAACCTTGGCATCATTCAAACAGAACCTTTCCAGAATTGGGTAGGAATGCCTCAATCTTGTACCAGCGCCAGATAAACATCAAATCCTATTTACTCCTCAGTCTCCTACTTCAACACAGAAGGATTTAATTCACAGTCCATGTGATTGTGAAAGACCAGGGTATTTCTGAAATCTTATGGCAGTGAAAATAGAATAAACTGAGTTTTACCAGAGTGGCATTGGAGCAAAATATAGGTGATCTTCAAATAGTGATATTGAACCTTAAGTACATTCAGCCTTGTGCTCTCCTGCTATTAGACTGTATATACTTCAGACACTGAAGGTAAAAGATTTTTAACTTACACACACAAATGGCAAAGTAAACTACATGTTTTATCAATTATTGGGACTTTTAAATAGCAGAAACAACAAGAACTCCCAAAGGTACTCCAGACAACATAAACATGCAAGTCATCTAGTAATTGTGATCCAGCCTACAAGACACATAAAGAAAACTTTTGTATATGGAACATGATTTCAGAATCTCACGAGACCAGAAAGCTCTCAGTGTTTCAAAAAGAGATTAAATGTTAACTCCCTTGGTCTCTTTTGTCTGAAATTCACTTTTTCTATGAAATTCAACCCTGCACAAAGAGCCAGAATCAGGATTAAGGAACTCATAAACCCCATTAATTCCTTAAAAAGGCTTCTATGCAGAAATGAATTCCAGTCTCTGAGAAAAGTGGTACTATTAACAAAAGTATGAAAAAAAAAAAAAAAGGCATTTAGAATTAGTTTGAAAACTCTATGCTTTACAAAACTTTAAATTTTTGGAAAAACTTTTCTTCTAAATGGAAATGTATGTTCTTTAAAATATGCATTGAAATAGAACCTTAAAATATTTTCTCCTAAGAAATTCTAAGTATTAAGGTCAATTTCTCTGTTGCTACTGGCTACAAAGTGATAGCAAAAAATGACAAGAATCACATCAAAGTCAGCCAGCAGCTATCAGGGCTTCTGGGCAGGCTTATAATATGCAGGGATTCTCCCTAAAATTAGGGAAATGGTCTTCCATTGACAATAATAGGAGACAGAGAAATGTGAGATAACAAATCTCCTGTAATATTCTCTTCTTGTACCCTGTAGGAGACTGAGTTCAACAAAGAAAAAGAATGAGAGAAAGAACAAAAGAATGAAAGAAAGGAAGATGACCCTGTATTCAATTTCTCCACTCCAGGCATAGTCTTACTTGGGGGCCTCCCTATGAGTCCTAGCAGCTCTTCCTGGTGAGAAAACAGTTATTGTCTGGTTAATTTACGTCTGTATTTAATGCATGACATAAATGGACCGAGCAGGGTGTTTGGTGAAGGGACAGGGAGTCCCTACTGACGTAAGCTGGTGAACACTAAAAAGAACAGTCCCTTCTAGGGAACTGCAATGCTGAAACTCTTCGTGCTGGCTGAAAATTTATTTCAAAAGCATTAGAGCTCATTGTCGTATGTTCCCTTGGCTAAACCTCTCGTTGTCAAACTCAGAGGTGGCTTGCCATTCCTGCTCTGACAAACTCGAGCTACTGATATCTGTCAGAGAGTGAGACCCACTTTGGTGGCAGTGCCAGTTCCAGACAGGCCTAATCTCCTCATAAGTTTTGGTGCATTCCTCTTTAAAAAAAGAAAAAAAGCTTTTCCCTGACCCCCCCCCCCTTTTTTTTTTTTTTAGTTGGGGTAAATTCCAGCATTATTATTTGGACATGAGCCAGCTTAATGCTCAGTATGCCTGGGAGTCATAAAGGGTTTCCAAATGCTGCACTGTTGCAGGAAACAATCCCTGGGAAATATGGACTCCAAGCTTCCCATTGCTTACTGTAGGGAAAGGAGAATACCCCGAGCAGGAAGGGTCTGCTTTATGGAAGGGATGTCCATATAATCCTGTACATCACAGAACCCCAAAAGAGGTCAAGCTTCAGTGAAACTGCAATGTGAACATAGCAATAGCCAGAAAACTAACAGATCGGTTGGAAATCAGCATAGCAAATATTCAGTAGTGAAAGTAGCTAGCAACAGAACTGGCTAGTGGGGGCTGCCACTTAAAATAAATTCAAATTTCCCATATATTAATTTCTCTATTACTTAAAATATCTATAGGGTAGTCCCCTATAGGGGGGTAGTTACACCAGTAAAATAGAAAACTCAGTATTGGGGAGATGCTGTGACCATCACGTGGCATAGTGATTCCACAAGCCCAGTAAAAAGGCTGCAGTGCACACGAAAATCAACTGCATTTATTTTTTATCTGACAGATGATTTTGCTTAATGTATAGGGAACATTTTAAGGGAAAACTGGCCTGTTTGGAAAACTTGTGTCTCTTGAATGGAAGTCTGCTTCTAAAATCTGAGGATGCAACATAACCCCACACTGCAGACTCCCCTGGGACTGGGTCTCACCTGAAAAATCAAGACAAGACCTTTCAGCATTGTGCATAAGAAAAACTTCTTAGCTGTGCTTCAGAAGCCAGTATTCATAAATGAAACTCTTCATGTCATTTAAGTTAAAAAATATATTTATTATATATTTTCTTCAGTTACATACTATATATTCATTGAAATTACCTATTCCCGTCTCCTGTACTATAGTAGTAAAACTAAAAGGTTTTCTTCACGCCTTTTATCACTAGGTGGCGACCTTAGAAGCAAAAAACGAGATGAAGACCAGAGACAGAGCAGCACCCCGAAATGTTATTTTCCACTGTAGTTTGGAGGAAACATTAATTCATGGGCAAACTCTGATCGATTTATTTATTTGAAAATTCATGTACTAACTTAAAATTTAAAGCAATTAAAAGAAATGTCAGCCCAGGACTATAAATCCCTTAATGCAGTATAATCCTTGAATTACAACCATTTTTATCCTTGCAATATAAACATTTTGGTGGGAATTCAATCCACCATCTACATTAACACCTGTCCACACCTCTTCACCATGTGAAATCCATAGCAGTGCTATGCAAATAAGATGAGAAAGAATTGTCTTTCATTTCCAGGCATTTCCTCTCCTTTTGGTTTCATTACCACCTATTTTTAAAGAAATACATGGTGATGTTTACAAGATCTTATTAAAACAGTATAAAAAGTGTCAGCAGAATGTGTTCCAAGGCAGAAGTAGTTTTCTACACAGACCAAGCAGAGCAGAGCAAATTTAAGACATGAATCTTGTTATTAAAATGCATATGTAAGAGTATTAGCTCTGAACAGAATCCAGCCTCCTATTCAATAGATGGTTTAGGCGGAAACACAGCAAAAGCTCATTGTTGTAGATGTTAATAGTTTCCTGCATATACTTATCCACAAAATGTCTTGTTCTTTGAGCAGCAAATGTAGTGCAACTTACTTCCTTATGAATTTATTGTACCCTCCATCTCCCAATCTCCTCTGCTGCAGTACTCCCACTTTCCCCTGTCACTAAGGCAACATTCAGGCCATGTCTCCATCCCCTAACCTCCATTTTTGGGGTTCCCCATGTTACTGTAAATTCAGTCTCAAAAGAAGCCCCGAAGACTTAGTTTGAAGTTTTAGAAGGCAGGTGTTCTGTTTTGCAGGGCTGGATGCACAGGGGATCATTCCACCTAATGTGCATGCCAAAAGACAAAAGCACACTTATTATATACAATAAAAGAAATGAATATTCATGTAATTTCCGAGAAGTATACACCTATTTTCAGAGGATCTAATGCATATGTTAATACATTGTCCGAGCATACTAAAATTTGGGGAAGGGTCTCTGAAGGGCTTCCATGGGGGGTTTTTTCAGTGGTCTGTGGTGGTCCCTAGTGGTTGTTGAAAAGGTGTCTGTTAGTGTCCTTTCCATGAACTCTAGGATTTTTTCATACAATGCCTGTCTTGGCTCATTGCTCCATCTGTAAAGTTTCTCATCTTTCTTATCTTTGACTACCACAGGTGTCTGTTGGTTTCTCTGCCCTCCCGGGATGGACCCATCACAGTTGCAAAAATTATGTCCTTGTGTGCATTCTTGTCTGAGGCCCCCTACAGCAATTAGCACTAACTGCTTGCAGGCATCACCCACATGAGGGCCAGCCCCAGCTGAGAGCAGCACACATGCTTAGCAATTCAGTGCATGCTGTGAAGTTGCTATTACCAAGAAAAAGAGCCCCGTGCTGAGCTGGCAGGTCTCTCCTTGAGCACAGGCACTAGTAGGACCTCTCTGTGTCACCCAGCCTCTGATTTTCCACATGGATATAGCACGAACCACAGAGAGACAGAGCCCTTGGCAAGCTCCTGCTTCTGGCTGGGAAGCCCACCAAGGAGTTGCAGGCACCACACCCAAAATATGCTATACAGACACCAAAGAAAGTGTTTTCTTCTAAGAGGCCCATGAAAGACAGGTGGGCTGGCAGAGGCTTTCCCAAGCACAGACAACACTGGGATTTCTGCTCCAGCTGGGCCCCAGCCTGGCACCCCCAAAACATCCCTATAGTTACAGCTGCCACAAGCAGATTTCACATCCCCCATCATTTGGGGGTGGAACACAGTAAGTCTAGCTAGTTTGTTCCCAAGGCTGCAGAGAAGAAGAGTGCTGGCTGCTCTGAAGAAGCTGCTTTGGTGGGGTAAGCCTCAGCCCAGGGCAGCCCCCAGTGACCGGTCACCAGCAGTGGTCACTGGCAGCCCCTTTCGGGAGGTGCTGTACTGCACATGCCCACACAGATTTTCCTCAGGAATGCATCTACAGCGAGGAAAAACGCCATCATAACTAAACCATCACGCTCTAACTCTGCTTGAAACCTGTCGAAGAAGGCGCCGTGATGGCGGAGAGCTGCCCCGTGGCGCGTTGGGGACACGAACCCCGGACCTCGGTCTCTCCGTCACTGCGCGCCAACACGCAGCTCCAGACACACCACGTGACACACACCCCCTCCGCCCGCCGCGGCCTGCCAGCACTTCCGTAAACATCGCGGCGGCTGAGTGACAGCGAAAGCGGCCAATCGCGGCGCGCGGAGCGCAGGGGGGCGGTAGTCTCTCCTGAGCGGCTCAAGCGCTGGACCGCGGGAACGTTAACGGTAAAAGTAACGGCAGCTGTGCGGGCTGCTGCGGGGCAGAGCGGGGCGGGCGGGGTGAGCTCTGCTGCTTCAGGCCCGTCCCGCTTTGTAGAGGCGGGACCGGGCCGCGACAGCCGGGTACGGCTCGTCTCGGGGCGCCGCTGCCGCGTCGGGCCTTGGTGCGGGGCGGGCAGGTGGGGGTAGGCCCGCCGGCCTGCGGGGGGCGGTCCCTCCCCAGGTGCGGGCACGGCTGCGGACGCCGCGCCGCTCCTCAGGGAGGCCTGCCGGTGGTCACCCCGCACCGGTGATCACCCTGAACCGGTGATCACCCTGCACCGGTGATGTACGCGGCCCCTCAGGGGCGGGGCAGCGCCCTGCCTCAGCTGCAGGCTTCCAGTGTTGGAGGGCGTGGTGGGATCTGCAGCTGCACTTCCGACCTGATTTTTCCCGTTCATTCATGCTGGGTGTTAGCAGTTCTTCTTTCCTACATTTTTTTGAGTAAGGTATATTCTCTTCAGAAGTTATTGTGCATGCTTAGTTTTGTTTGGTGCTGATTTCTGCATGCCAATAATGATATCGTTAAGTCATAAGTGTATGTAACAAAGTATGCATGCCCTTGTACTTTTTTCTTTTAATGACATAATAAGTGCTTTGTTTTACCGATTTATATTATGGTGTGTTGTCACAGCCTTCTAATGGAGATAAAAGCAGTTGTCAGAAGATACGAAACAAGAAATAAGACAGCAGGAACAGAACTGTCATCATCCAAATCCCGAGTTGATTGGAGACGCACTAAAAGGGAGCTCATACTACTTGACAGCGATGACGAATCCTCAGGTACATCTGAGGAGGAAGAACCTACCACATCAGAAGATGAAGTAGATGAGAAAGATGAAACTGTTGTAAAGAACAGACTTTCAGATCAGGAAGAGAAAAGCCATTGTGGGGAAGTAACAGAAGATGGTGAAGATGAGTGCATCGTACCTGGGAAGCGTAAAAGGTTGAACACCTCTGTCTTGTATGACAGTGATGAAAGTGAGGGCAGTGATATACTTGTTAGAAAAGTTTTTGCTAAACGCCACTGTATAATGGATGAAGATGACAGTTCCGAAGAACATCAGCCTGATAAAACCTGCCCTACAGAAAATGTTTCTACTAATAGGAAACAGAAAGTGTTTGCAAAATTGAAAGAACTTGCAAGACAAAGAGCAACTTGGAGCAGTGAAAGTTGTGAGGTCTGGATTTTATCTTTGAAATGTAATTGGAGAAAATACTGAATGTAGGGCAAGGCAAAGACTAATAAATCAGTGGGATTTTCTTTATTTTGTTCTGGTTTTTATTCATGACAAATCAGTAGTTCTGTCACATTTTAACAGTTGTCACATTAACTAAATAACAATATTGGCTGCTGAAAACCTTTATCTTGAGTTTAATTTTAATCGCTGAGGATTTAAGAATTTAATTTGTTCTTTTGGGTATTCTGATGACTAAGCAGCTTAGCAGGTATCTGTCTTCTCTGCATAGTCAGAAAGGAAAAACTTTATCTTTTTTTTTTCAAAGAGATGCATGAGAGGACTATCAAATTGGTTTTATCAAGAATCAAAATACCTGCTGAAGTAACTTAGAGATCTCATGTTAGCTTAATTCCTACAAATAGACTGAGGAGAGGTACATGGAAATGACTGATTTAAAGCTAAACGTAATTGTCATCTAGGACAGAATGATGTATTTTTTGAAACATATTATTTTTTGTTAATTGAACAAATTATATTATTAGAAGGTCAAAAGTCTTATCCAATATATGTAGTACTTTGTCAGTGCAAATACTGAAAATTCTTGTGTTTGAAATACTTTTTTAAATTTAATTAGGATTCTAATGGTGAAGGAGAAATAGAAGAGGAACCATTCTGTCACATGCCCCTCACACCAACAGAAGGTAGTGAAACTGACAGTGACAGCATGAAAGATTTCATAGTAGAGGAAGAGGAAGATGATGATGACGACACAGAGCACATAACGAGTGAAAACCAGCCACCACAGAAGAAACTAAATACATCAAATAGCGAGTTGCTGGCATACTATGTCCCACACCGTAAGATCTATATGTATAACTTGCTTGTAGTGCTGTAATAAATATTAGTGCACTGTAAACACAAATACTATGTAATCGGATATGATAGTTTAAAAGCAGATTCCTAAAAGGCTGCAATTTATTGTGGAAGTACTCTGATTTCCACACTAAACTTTTACAGTCTTTCTGTATATTGTTAAAGGGAGGGTATAATTTGGGGGGAAGGAGGGGAAACCTTGTTGCACAGATTTTTTTAAGTTGGTCTGATTTAGGTTGAAGTAGGTTACCTATGATGCAGTCATTCCTGTGGAGACCTATTATAAGAATCATCCTCCATCTTGTGATATAGGCTACGAGCAGCTATGTTAATTCTGGCCAGATTCTGTTCTGGAGAATGATATAAAATTCTTGCCATGAGTTTGGGACTTTGGGGGCTTGGGATTTTTTTTAATGTATTTTTATTCCATGGTGGTGAGACTTGGGAGCACAGGTCTATAGGTGTTTCTGAATTCATTGGTCAATTGCAGGCAAACTGCATGGAGTGAGAAAACTTTTCAAGTTGATCTTTTATGAAAACTAGTATCTAGATGGAGCAGAGAGATTTGAAACGGAACTTTATACTAGTTATCTTATGCATTTTTTTGTTCAGAAGCAGGTATGTACTGATTGGACAGTCAGTGCTGCTGTAGATAGTCACAAGCATTTGTGATATTTCTTCCCCAGTAAAGACCTGAACAGAATTGTGTATATTTGAAAGAAAGTTAGAAAAAAAGAAAAAAACAAACAAAAAACCCCCAGCCCATAAGCCTGGCCTTCTCTCATTTGCATTATTTCCTGCTATTCATAGAACAAATTATTCTCTTCTTTTAGTGTTTGTAGCTCTACTGTGGGCTCTTCTTGCTGAAAGGGCATGTGACTTTGGGATGCTAAAATTCATTAAGATCATTGGGATGAGAAGCACTTTTTAAAGACAAGGACTTAAGAGTGTGGATGTTGTACACTGAAATTATTTTTAAATCCATATTTAAATGACTTTAAAATTCTAAATTTACAATAATGGAAAAAATTCTTAAAGGATTCTTACCGTTGCTTACATCTTTTTTTAAAAAAAAATCTGATTATTTTGCTTTCTTCCCAGTATCTCGCTGTGATCATTATGTACACTTCAAAAGAATAGTAAAGGCTTTCCTCATAAATGCAATTGATGACACTTTCCTGAGCTCATTATATGGTAAGTAAATTGTATTAAATAATATAATAGTGCATTCAGAGTTACACAAAGACACTTATTCTAGGGAAAGACGTGTCTCCTGATTAGAGTATAGGACTGAGAGTCCTGAGATCTGGGTTTTGCTGCTCTGTAACTTTGGGGCGAAAAAAAAAGTCTATCTGGAAAGGATAGAGTAATCTTGGAAAAATGTGTGGACTTAATTTTTTTAAACTTAGAAGGCATTCTGAGATGTAGGGGAGTGTTACTGTGTTACTGATCAGCAGTAACAGTTCCAACATGAAAGTGAAATTCATTTCAAAGTAGATTGTCTCAGTGAAGACAATCCAAGGTCAGCTAATTTGTGAATATGTGTGCTCCATAGCTTTTTCTGAGGAATTTGATAGATAATAAATAATTCTAGGTGATTACTGCACCTCTGTTTTTTTCTTTTCCTTTTTTTTAACATTTGTGCTTTCAGATAAATAAATTTTAACTTCAGTCAGTACTTCTTGTCTTGTTCTTGCTGAGGAAGTGCTTTTTGGCATTTGGTCTAGTGGAGCTGAATGTCAACCTCACATGTAGCTTCAGAAGCACTGTAAAGGTGGTATTAGTGAGAGGACTGTCAGTGTCAGGTTGTGGAAGGAGTCAGCAAAGTGCCAGAGGAGGTTTTGGTGTTGTTGGGAACTAAGAGCGAATTGAGAAACTGAAGTACACCACAGACTTCAGAATAAAAGCTGTGTATTGGATCTAAAAACATCTTTCATCTACCCAGCTAGTTCTTTCAGGTGTTAATTTTGTTTTACCAAATGAAAACAAACTTACGAAAAGTAGTAAGCAAACTTTGCCAGCTTTATGTTGTTATAGCTTCCCTCTATTTCAAATTGTATCTGCTCTGCAAAACTAACAACTTACTGCCAAGGTGCTGGAGGTAGATCAGCTATGCGGGCGAGTTGGAGGTTGTATTCTTTCTGAAGAATGTTGTATAGTATGAACATAGCCTAGCATTACAAAGATATATTTTTATAACACAGAATGGATTTTTCTGAGTTAGTGGAAGTTAATCTCTTAATTAGTTTGAATTAAAAGCAGCTACTTCAGCATTAAGAAGTAGCAAACTTGCTTTTTATTGTGAGTGATTGGTCTAGCACAGCCTCGTTCATAGTTCTTAGAATGCAGAAGCACAATGTCCTTGAAAATTTTATTTGAAGAAACTTGTACAACATAAGGGCGGTCAGCAAATTAGTAATGACTGTCGCTGAACAGATGGAACAAGACAAAAGAAATATGCGCAAGATATGTTGCTCTCACTTCATTATTTGGATGACCGCTTCATTCAACCTCGTCTTGAGAACTTAATCTCTAGAAGTCGCTGGAAAGATCGATACAAGGTATGTAGCTTCTACTTGGAATAGTGAGGTGGGCTCCAAGTCATATTATTACTGACTTTTTTTTTTATGCTGTAATTCTCTGTAAAGATACAATAATTACTATAATTATATATACTTTTTAAATAGAAACCCATTGTTCTTTAACTTATGTAACTTGTTTTGATAATTATATCGGAAGTATTTTGTGTGTTTATAACCAGATAAACATTTAGGTAACAGAACAGAATCCATTCTCATTTACGTGAATGCTTTTCCTGCTAACTTCAGCAGATAACTTTTTGATTTTTTTATGACTTTCTAAATGTTATAACACAATTTCTTCCTCCTCCCACAAAAAGATAAAACCAGTATGTTCATAATGAACCTTCTACTACTTCAAAAGAAATGAAGTCAATATACACTAACTTAGTCATTGTATGTGAATTACTAGACTAGCAGTAGTATGATAGGTGTGGTGATCTAATAATCACTGTAATAATGGAGTATGGCCAGCGGAGAGATACAGGGTATTCATTTGTAGCAGACCAACTGATATAGTTGCACCCCCACCCCCTCAAACCAAAGAGAGATGAGAGAAAAATAAGTGCCAGGATGCAGGAGCCGTTCTTTAGGTCTGAAGTCGAAAGAAAGAATTAACAAATTAGAACTGAGTGAAGTGTTGGAAAATGATTGAGAAGGTATATGTTCACAACTGAATGGTGAAATTGTAATCTCCTTGGTTTCTCTCACACTAATTTTCTCACACTAAGGCTACTCAGCAGCCTATCTGAAGCATCTTTCAGTTTACAGAGGTTCTTTAATGTTGTTTGGAATCTGTTTTTCAGGAGCGTGTGGATTGTTATCCAGATGTTCGCATAATCTTGAAAAATCGAGAAAATAAGTCTTGTCAGGCCTGTGAATTGAATCGGCATTGTAAGTTTAATGTGCTGCTCTCTGGAAAGCTTTATAATAGTAGAACTTTGGAAGTGGATGACTTCATGTCGGATGACAAACAGGTAACTTCAAACAAGCACCCTATATAATTACTTTTAAGCTTTGTCTAGTGTTACAGAAAATCATACAAAGAATAGAAATCCTATCAACGTACCTAATGTCTATAATGCTAGCAGCAAGAGTTAAGCTACTGTACTTCCATGTCTAAACCCTATTAGTTTTTAAAATACGAGGACCACTTTGCAGTTTGGAGGAGTCTTAGATTTAGCTAGGAATTATGAAGGAAGTTCCTGTGAAACTTTAAAGGCTGAATAGAGGCATTCCCCTCCACCCCCATCATCCTTTCTTATATGTTGGGAAAAAGGTAATAAAAAGTATTCTCAAAGAAACCTAACTTCTATCAAGAAAATAAATCTGATGTTTTTCTGTGATCTTTGTTTTTGCCTGCATCACAATGATCAGAGTGCTGCTTCCTCCCTACTTTTGCCACTTAATACTAGTACCTGGTGCAGCACATGTCCTTGCACTACGGTAAACGCTAGTAAGTATACCCAACCATGAGCTGGACTTCGTGATAAAGAAGATAAAGGATTCTGAGACATACAATAGGGTTTATTGATAAAGCTTGCCTTCAAGTCAAAATTGACACTTGCCTCAATTTTTCCTCTGTTTCAAATGTCTGCAGTCTGAGTCTCATCCAGGGCAAGAAAGAAACTCTGGGTACATGGCATCCTACACATCCTGCTTGGCATGCTTGTCTTTTGTGGTGCATGGGGAGGCAGTCTGAAACTGTGTGTCAGAGGCCGACAGCACACATGAAGATTCACATACTAACCAAAGTTCTCATACGAGCCCTTGAATCAGTTATTTCTAAAGTAGTTTTTTGTTTTGTCAGAGAACATTTAATAGAAGATTGCAAATCCTAAAGCTTAAAGAAAGGAAAATCAATCGTAAAGAAATTACACAACTGAGTGATGCTCTGAACATGCCTGACATTACTGGTTTTCACCAAGTACCTGAGAAATACTATGAGGGTTTTTTTTAATCTTTAATAGATCCTGTTTCTGTATGCCAGGAGTCTGAGGCTTTAAATCAAGAATGACATTTGCTTCAGATTTACATATATTCTAAATATCAGAATGCCTTTTCACTGAAATTAGATCACTTGAAAGCCTTCTACCTTTGTGTGTGCCTATAATACCCTTAAGACTTACCCATCAGGAATCTTGCTTTGATTAGCTTTCAGAAACATTATAAAAATAACTTTCTGTATAATGGACAATCATCTCCATTGACTGATTGTGTTTTCTCTTTTGTTGGAAGTAAGGTTTGTTCTACATTGGGTCACTGAGTTTGCTAATTCTGTGCCTACTATGGCCCTAGCATTTGGAGCATCCATGTGCACCCCCAGCAGTTATTGTTTGCTCTAGGTCAGGTAGAGTGAAATAGTGCCACTGTCATTCTAATAGTCCAAGTGCAATCTAGTCAGAATTTACTGCTTCATTCTTCAGATTTTTTCACATCTGCTATTTCCCATGTAGCTATTCACTCAGGACAAAGTATCTTGACATCTCTGTTGCACTGACACTTGAAACTGCTGACCTCCTTTTGAGAAGACTTGTTCCTAACTACTTCAATACATTTTATTAGAGCCTTTTTCTCATTATTGCATTATCAGAACTACTTGTCCAAACTAGAAAACATTTCCGTTTAGGTAGTCTTCTGTCTTTTTCTCACTCAGTTGTCTCTACGTTTTAGATTAAATGAGATTTTTGGAATGAAACACATTTTTCATGTTGTTACATGATGTTGCGCTAGGCAGTCATTCTAGATGACTTGAGCAGTCAATTTTGTTACATTTCACAGCTGAGACTTTTGAAGACCTGGACTCTTAAGAACTGGGTTTTCCTGACACTTGGGGATCTTCCCTTCAAACTTGCAACTACCAGTAATTGTTATGATTAGGTATGCATATGACCTTAAGTAATCTAATTCATGACCTCTTATGATAAATTCAAAGCACACAATTTATCAGTTGTGTACGAAGCTGATATCTGAGTTCTGCCTTTCTTCCCTTTCAGGAGGTATAGAAGGTATATTCCTTGTCTTTCTGAGCATAAAAGAATCTTTGAATACAGCTGAAGTTCCTCACAGTATTTGCTGAACAGAGAAAAGTGTCTGAACAAGTTGTATTTACAATATATTTTGTAATGTGGTATAAGGGGATTTCTTGTATAAGAATAAAGTGAGGCGTTTATCAGACTGGAAGTACACCTTACTGACGCTCAAGCCTATATTGTTTGGATCTTTGCAAATATTCAAACTTAGAGATTTGAGGGGTGTCAGTGTGATTATCATTATGTCATCCTATTGCACTCTGTGTGTAATGCAGAATCTAGGCAAACCTGTGCCACAGTTTTTTTTCTTAAATAGATTACAGATCCTTCTGAGCAGCAGTTGTTAATACTCTGTTTTGATAAATCTGTGCATGCATGATAGTCAAGAGAGCTAGGCTTTTCCAGCAAGGCTTTTCCCCTTGTTTATTGCAGGAAAACAGTAAGTCCTTGGCAATCATACTAGCACTGATACTGCAGTCCATCGTAGAGTCCTTATTCTTCCTTACGTATGGGTCTCTAAATGTAGGTCACTAATTTAAAATTTTTCAAGTTTTCATGGGAATCATGGGCCTTACCTAAGCAAAACTGAACTACCACAAGGATTTAATCTTTACTCAACTTCCAACTTAACTGTGAAAATAACAGTAGCAATTCCCTCACTGCTGTCCAAATGCTGTCCTATGTAAAGCATTGGCTATTTTTCACTTTGGAAAAAACTTGAAATATCCTCCTGAATATTAAACTAACTTGCTAGTTCATTTTTGACCTCTTCAGCTTAACAGTAGAAAATAAGAGATTTTTATACTCTGTTTACCCCAGCATCTGATGAGATGCCTGCCATGGGCATGCTCAATATAGCTCAGGGGCTGTAGAACAGACCAAGGAGAGAGAGTTAAGTAATTTTTGATAATGGCTTTGTAATGCAACTTTCATGTTCTTACGGTGACCTGTACTTTAGACTGCTGAAGGTACTGTTCTCAAGTAGTCTTTGAAGTTCTGCTGGCAGTGCATTGATCAACTTGTCCTGCCAATTGAGAAAAAAGAAAGGAAGAAAAAAGAAAAAACGCACACAGAGCTACATAAAACTGGCACTTCAAGAACTTAATTGACTGAAAGAGAAGGCAGTTCAGCACTGGCAGATCAGATTGAATGGAAACATGTAGTTGGAATATTTTCTAAAGTTTTATTTGAAAATACCTGAGAAAAGTGGATGTGGAGAGAACAAAAACAGACCTCCAACCCTCTTCTGCATAAAACTTTCCTTTTCTCTCATCTCTGAAGTATTCTGCTTTGCCAGTAGAAAGAGAAGAGACGAGAAACATCTGTTCCAGTTTTGCTTAGGCTTGTGGTCATTGTTCTGTGTGTGGCTGCCAGTTCCCGTTCCTCCATAGTTGGGGAGAATCAAACAGTTTGGAGATATAGGTGTCCCCCACACTTCTTTGCTTGCTGTGTCACCTGGATTATAAACTGTTTTCTACTCCCAGTCTTGGTGTTCTGCTTCCATTTATAATCATGCTTAAAGGACATGGATTCAGCTACTACATGTTGTGCTATTGTCGGACTATGCTCCTGCATTCCATACAAAGTGATTTAACACAACTTTGGCTGATATGGCCAGCTTGAGTAGATAAGTGAAGCATTAGGACAGAGTCACTGAGAACTGCAAGAGGAAAAAATTAGAACGAGTACAGTACTGAGATTCTTTCCAAAGCTGCATTCTGAAATAGCATTGTATTTTTAGACAATCTTTCTTTCTTTAAAAACACAATACATATTACATTTATATGATATTTAGCTATTGCCTCTGGCATTTCTCCAATACAGAAATACTTTACACCTTGCACATAAATGAACTATGAAACTCATTGCCACAAGATAGTTTGGAAGTGAAAAGTGTTAGTGGATCTCAAGAGGGGTTAGACAGGTTCTTGGGGAGGCCTCTGCCACACTGTGGAACATGGTAGTTGGGGTGATACAGACTGTCTTAACTGTTGACTGCTAGAACCTTTGTGGTAATGTTATCATCATTCTGGTGTTTGTCTTGCATCTTACACTAACTTCCTAAATAATCTCCTGCTGGCTGTTGTCGCAGGGCTGGAACTGGGCCATCAGTTTGATACAAGATGGTATCTCTTATTTTACATCACATAATGTTCCAGATGCCACACCTCATTGCTTGGGATGCTTGAAAAGTTTTGAAATGCTTTGTGAAACGCCGCAGCTCCGTTCTTGGTGGTTTCAGTGTTTCAAATTTCCAGAAGTAGCATTTCAATGAATCAAGGTTATGCGGTGATTGGTAGGTCTTGTACTTCAGAAGCACCTGTAAGCACCAAACACAAGCCTTAGCTTTTCAGTTATAGGAAGAGTAGAAAATGGAGCTGCATATAGGTACATGTACATGACCAGTAGAGAATTGCAATATAGGAATAGGAATTTTCTATCTCAAGGTGGTAAAAATTTCAGTTAATAACCATCTACTGTAGGTCAGATCAAAAGTTCTTTTAGGTGAGTGTGTCTCTTTTCACTTCAGTGATATTACACTTACTTGTGTTAGTGGAACTGCTGGTTAATATATTTAAGAAATTAAGTATATTCATATATTTAAGAAAATATATAAATAATACATATTTTAGTTTATATAATATAAATATAAATATGCTTTTCTGTTACTGTTATTGTCAGTAGATACTGCTAGTGCTAGGTTTTACAAGTAGGTCAGGTGTTTGGGGGAACTACTCACAGATGCAAACATTTGTTCATGCATTCAGAAAAGCTTCCTGAAAACGTTGGTTGTAAGCATTAATTAAAACTTAACTTTTTCATAATTTAAAAGAGTATTCAGATTATTATCAATGGCAGCAATAAAGGGTATCACTGTTGTGGCTCAGAAGAGATAATTTTGTAACATATAACATTGTTGTTTTTTTGATATATGTGCATGTGATCTGAAATAAATACCAATACAATTGCAGCTTGCATCACTGGTGCAAAGACCTTTAGCCTTTTACCTGCTTGTTACTCGCAAAGGTGTGACAGCAGTCCAAAACAATGCTGCCTTTGAAGGATAAGTTGTTGTTTGGGTTTTTTAAGTAAAACTAAATCAGTTTCTCCTGTATGTATCGGGAGCTGAATTTCTTTACGCATGTATTAGTTATGTTGCTTTTGCGTGTAGAAAACCAGACCTCCAAAAACCAGCCAGATGTAGATTTCTTACCTGACAGGCTTTGTCTCCATGGCTTGGAATAGTAATCGGTGCACCTGTGAGTGCACAGGGAATAGATTCCTCTTCTGATTTGCTGTTGTACGTACTCTAACTACTCTTGTAGAAATGGAACAAAACTTACTCTTGTGAAAGGCAGGATGTCCTTAAATGCAGATGGACTTTGACTCTTTCTCCCTCCCCACACCTCCAATTTCACATGCTCTTAGGGAAGATTTAGATTTTTGCCAAAGATCCTTGTAACCAATATATTACTCAGTATTTTCAGGTAAGCACCTTCACTGCTTAATATCTTTGTATAAAATCTGAGTTCAAGGTACATGCAAATACTTGCCTGTATTTAATGTTAGTGCTGATAGAGAATAATACTCTAATCCATGCTCTGATTTTGTATTTACATGCCTATTTACCATTTGTTTATCCATAAATACTGCTGTAAAGAAAACTGTTAAGTAAGACAGTTCTGTCTTTTCTGCATGGAATTTGTGGAAGTAAAACTAGTAATAACTGGGAGATGCAGAGGCTTTGATACAGTGTTGTGGTGTAGCTATACCTCCCAGGCAGTTGCATATTAACATTTGCATTGTATAAAACCTCGGTTTTCAGATTTTATGTTTATGAAATCCAATCTATATATATATTTATTAAATATATGTTTCTAGGCATATGTCTATCTGTATTCATGTGTATTTCTTGAAGAAATACTGATTTTTCAGTCTACAAAATGCTAGAACTGGTATTTCATGTCCCTAGGAAGTACTACATATTAAGCAAAAGTATTCAAGTAATTTCTCTTCCTCTACTTTCACAATCTGATGGTTGTCTAAAATGTTAGTGATTCTGTAACAAAGTTCCACCAGAAGACAGGAAGGATACTACCAGTTGCATGGTTGTGTTTGCAAGAAAACAGTACTGATAAGCTGCCATTGCATAGACTTGCTGGTCGCCTGCTTGCTCAAAAATTGTTCTGCTGTGGCTGTGAAAACTAGATGGTTTTGCATGGATTTTATGCATGTAGTGTCATTCTGTTTATTTCATTATTCATAAAATCTTCTTAGAGTGACTGATAAAATCTTACTAGACTGACTTAGCCATTCTTTATATTGTCAAGATAGTCACAATTCTATCGAGAATGATGTGTTCACTTTGGCCTAGGTTTTGAAGGTTGGCGTGGTATGTGCAAATCGTACAAGAGTTTATCATAATTTGAAGCACTTCAAATACAAATTGTATATGGATTGCAGCTCTGTTACTGAGTTGGATGGTGTTGAGGATGAACCAGTCAAAGACACAGTCACACGGCTTTTCAGCCAGTTGGAAGACAGTGGGTGGATTCAGAAGGTACGACTGAGTTATTTGATGTATCCTTTTCCAAGCAGATAAAAGTAAGCTGAGGTAAAATGTCTGATTTAACTGATCAGTTCTGAATTACTGGGCGTCAATAATATAACTCAGCTTAACCATTCATCCACTTCTGCTGACCCAGTCTGTCAAACAGTGGTATGCTGTTGCGTTCACACAGAGTTTGTGTAAACTTTTGACATGAAGCTTTTTGACAGCTGCCTGATCTCTGGGCTGTGGTGGGCAGGCTCCTGTTTCATTTGAAAGGAGCAACAGAACAAACTCAAACTGTAACTTAGGAAGAGTGGAAACACGTATGTGAGGCACAGCAAGGATATTCTACTCTTCTGTTTATACTGAAGTACTTTGAATTATTCAGAAACGTTTTATGAACTGTTTTAAGACAACTTGTAGTACAATTGTATTTAGCAATCTTTCAGATATCATTGCTTCTGAATTATTGGCATGCTTGTTAATGTACTGAAGAAAAAAAAAAGCAGTCTTTATGTAATTCAGTTATTAAACATTGATAAAATAATACAACTTTTATTTTATTTGCAGAGATATAATGATCTTGAAGACTACATGAATGATGCAGACAGTTTCCAAGAAGAGAAGATGGATTAAGAGGTCATATAGCTCTTTGAAAGACAGCTTGTAAAAATTTCAATGGCCTGCTTTATCTGCATGCACTTTATCTCTGCTTGGTCTTCAAGATTCTTTTTAGGTTGTTATACTTAAATCTGTATGCCTTTAAACTACTGTTTGAGAATGTGCTGTATTTTTTTTCTCATCTGTGTCAATAGATGCGTAGGTTACTTTAAGTTTCCTTCTGTTCTTAAAAATAACACCTCAGTATGTGTTTATTTGTGAAATAAAACTTCCACCTATTTATATTGAGCTGTACCATAGGGAAGGTAGGAGATGCTGAGACCTTTTGCAGTAGGTTATTTGGAAAGGTAAAGCTATGTTATACAAGAACATATGACGTGCATCTTACCTTCCTTATTGCTCGTTATATGCAAGCAACTCCAACCATTTAGAATGATAGTTACAGTAAACAGGACCCGATGCAAAGATCTTTCTCCCTTCTGAGGAATCAGTATAGACTGTTGCAAGGCAACAAAGGAAATTCTCTGCAGTCCTGACTACGTCTGCAGCACAGTAGTCATTCCTCTCTTTAGAGAGTAGGTGATGAGTCACATTATAGGCGTCATACAGACTGAGTCTGGCTAGCAATCTAAATGAACAGTTGGGCTCACAGTGCTGTCTCTGATAAGCAGCTGGAGCAATTTACTGAGATTTTAAACATCAAATTACTTTGTGCGAACATAGTGGCCACAACTTGCCGTGGCCGAAACTAACTAAAAAATTAAGAGAATGGATTAATGTGGCCATGCAAGATAAGCAAGAATTATTCCAGTGTAACTTAACAGAAAGTAGGAGTTACTCTGAATCATGATGCATGGCTTATCTGAATTGCACGAAGCCCAAATCAGAGTTCTTTGAGACCAGGGGAGTAGATTTTTGAGTGAGGAAGGGTTAAGTACTGTGTTGTCCATTCTGAAAAATTGGACATGAGCTGGCAATGTGTGCTCGCAGCCCAGAAAGCCAATTGTATCCCAGGCTGCATAAAAAGAAGCGTGGCCAGCAGGTCCAAGGAGGTGATTCTCCCCCTCTACTTCGCTCTCACGACACCACTCCTGGAGTGCTGCGTCCGGCTCTGGGGTCCCCACCACAATAAAGACATGGACCTGTTGGAGCAGGTCCAGAGGAGGGCCATGAAAATGGTCAGAGAGCTGGAATACCTTTTATATGAAGAAAGACTGAGAGAGTTTGGGGTTGTTCAGCCTGGAGAAGAGAAGGCTCCAGGGAGACCTTACTGTGGCCTTCCAGTACTTAAAGGGCGCTTATAAGAAAAATGGAGAGGGACATTTTTACCAAGGCCTGTAGTGACAGGCAATGGTTTTAAACTGAAAGAGGGTAGGTATAGATGGACATAAGGAAGACATTTCTTATGATGAAGGTGGTGAGACACTGGAACAGGTTGCCCAGAGAAGTTGTGGCTGCTCCCTCCCTGGAAGTGTTCAAGGCCAGGTTGGACGGAGCTTTGAGCAACCTGGTCTAGTGGAAGGTGTCCCTGCCCATGATGATCTTTAAAGAGGTCCCTTCCAAACCAAACCATTCTATGATTCTGACCCTGTACTTTGTGCTGCATATAAAAACAATTAGATGTAGCCTAAGATAAGATGCAGGGTGCAGGGTTTTGAATCCATTTAGGGATTGTTCTTACATCCTGCTGTATGCAGATACTCTCTTATTAGTCTTTCGTGGCTGAGTAACTTAGTGATAGGAAGATTCTTTTAACAAGTTGTTCTCTCAAAATCAGAACTAATGAAACCTAATTTCTTATGGATTTGTCCATATAGGTCATATAGCTCTTTGAAAGACATCTTGTAAAAATTTGAATGGCCTGCTTTATCTGCGTGCCCTTTATCTCTGCTTGGTCTTCAAGATTCTTTTTAGGCTGTTATACTTAAATCTGTATGCCTTTAAACTACTGTTTGAGAATGTGCTGTATTTTTTTTTCCATCCGTGTCAATAGTAACTCCAAGTTTTACCAAATCAGTCCTTCCAGTATGGATTTGTCCATAAGAAATCCCCACATTCATGATGTGGCTCTCCTGGTAACAAATAGGCTGATTGTCTAGGCTACTGCTGCCAGGTGTATTGCTTCATGGTGAACATCTGTTGGCTTTTTTCCGTAGCCAACAGATTCTGTACCTTAGATTTGTCATTCAGTACCCTTTTTCCTGCATTCATTGGAAGAAATGAACTGCTTTTATATTTTAAGGGTTTGAAATTCAGCAATGGTTTATATGCTATTACAGTGAGCTAGTATCATCAGTTTTCCCTTGTACCACATACAGATACAAGATTTACAGACCAAGATGAAAATCCCAGTAAACAGATTGAAATTTACTCTCAAGTAAATTTACGTTGATATTATTTCCATACCTTAACTGTGAGTTAGATACATAAATATTCTGAGATTTGATATATCTTATACCTATCTCCCTGTTTACCAAAGCTGAAGGAAATCTCTATTCTCTTTCCTTCTTCATCCCTGTTCTTCTGGGAGTAGTGGTGGGAACACACACATCAACTTAAAAGTACTTAGGAATCTGTCTCAAATACATCCCTTTTAGGAAAAGTAATGCCCCTTGATGCCCCACTTCTTTCTGTTAACAAAATCTCTGTACACTTTTGTTGGCTACTCTAGAATAATAACATTTATGTTTGGTGTAATTTTATTCTTACAAAGGAAAACTGTTCCGAAATAAATGAGGTTTGTACTACATAATGGAGTATGCCCTCTCAGAGCCTTCCTGACTGGTCTTAATTTCTGCTACCTTTTGAATTTTCTGAAAACTCTTGAGACAGTATGATTGGTATTTAAAAATTTTGCTATCAGAATGAATGGTCGATTTCTCATTTTGCCACATTTAAACTGTTTGCTACCAAGTCAAAAAATAAGTTTGGGAAATTGTGGCTTGCTGATTACTGATAGTACTTCAAGAATACATACATTTTGATTGAAAATGAAAACTGACAAATTGTTCCAGTGATGAGTTTTACTCATTTTTTGATACCTACCACATCCTAGATCGTGGTTCTCGCGTCCTCTTCGTTCACCTAAAGAGTGTAAGCTATCTACTTCTTCCTTGTTCCTGCAGGCATTTTTTTCCGGATATATGTTTTTCTGTCTCTAACAGGGATACAAAAGTATCCTGTTAGAGTTTCTTGGAAGAAAGTGCCTCCATAGGTTTGCTCATCTTGTCTGTGACATCACCAGTTGGACTAAGAAAATTACTAGAATTGACATCGCTGATTTCTATTTCAGTAGGAAACTGGTAGTTGATTTGGCTTGGCAGGGGCTGACATAATGTTTGTGTGTGTATAGTCTCTTAAACTTTGATATTCCCCTCACTGAGACTGGAGGAAGTGATAATATTTTTGTGGCTCTTGTTTTACCTGAAGAGTTTCTACAAGACAGAGAACGTGAAGTATCATTACATCACCTCTGCATTTGTCTTCACCACAGGAAATGAAAAGATTGTTTAGAAGAGCCATATATGTAAAAGTGTAGATCAAATTTTCCAGGACAGACTGCAAATGCTAGTACTTGTACAGCATGAAGTACAGAGAAGACTCTTACCCCCTGAGACTTTCTATATATAAAATACGCAGTAAGAATATTTCTAGCAGAAAGATTTTGTGCAAATATCTAATGACAGGAGAAGCCAGAAACCTGACCAGTCTTTCATACTTCCTTTTCCACATTAGAGAATTTGAGTGGAGTTAGAGGGTGAGAGAATATAATATTAGTTCTGATAGGACATTTTAAATTGTCTTTAGTGTTAATTTTTGAAGTAGTAGCTCTAATTAAGATAAAGTACCTGTCTTAATGGAACAATGGAGAGAGCTCAGTATGTGATTAACTTGGCACGGGTGATTAATGATCATACTTAGAAATTACTTCAGTTCCTGTAATGTTTCGATAATCTGCTCTAGTTTAAGTTCTGTAACTGGAGACTGTGATAATGATAAAGTTCACACGAGGTATTTATGCACAGGATCAGGCTTACTAATGTGATGTGCTTCTGGGAGAGAAGGCCCTTTTCAGGCTATATTCTATGTCCAGTTCTTGTAGGGAAGTGTGAAAAGAAGTGATTTTTCTCCCCGTGTCCCTCAGTTTTTGGAAAGAAAGTCATTTGTGGATCAAATGGGATGGTAAACTTTGCTAATAGTAGGTAGCTGTTACTGTCATTTTTTTGACAGTGAAGGCTTCTCCTGTTCCCAAAAAGCACCTATTTCTAGCAGTTCAGCAGGCAATTACAGGCAATTCCCAGGCTTAATTCTTCTAGTTTACTTTTATTTGGATAAATAAATACTTGTAGTTTTATCCTTCTTTAAGTCTGTCTGAATAAACAGAGTGGGTGTGTTAGATAAACACATGTAAATACAATACTGCTCCAAGAGAAATATCCAGCACACACAAAATAGACTTTATAAAGTTGAATTCTTTCTGATTCTGCTTTGAGAAATAAGAAATACCAATTTCTAATCTGAATTTAGAGGTGAGACAAAAGAATATAAGAAAGTATGATCTACCAGCCAATAATATGAGAAATATGTGAAATGGTACTGAAAGAAGCTGATAATAACCTCCTCAGTGGCTCCACTTCCCTGAATAGTGTATGTGAATTTTGGTATTTTTCTAGGTAGTAAGTAATGGCGTGGGGTTGTTTTGGTTTGGTTTTTTTCCCTGTTGTTTATTAAATAAGATGTAGACATGGTTTCTTTAGGTTGCCTTGGGGATTATATTCTTAATTAAAAAACTGGCGTGCTATCAAGACGGCTTATTTTACAGTTTAAACAGAGCAGTAATTGCATGCACCTCGTGCCCAAAATTTAAGGACAAGAAAATTGACGTGGGTGCAGTCAGACTCTACTCCAAAGTTAAACAGTTTACTAGGTGAGCTGCACGGTACGCAAGCGGCATGTACGTGAGCCCACCTAGCTGGGAATAGCCCAGGAGATACATGTACGCATAACTCTAGTCATTCAAAATGGCTAAGAACCCTCACTGAAAGCAAGTAATGGAAGTGGCTGAAAATTCAAAGCTCCAGTTTGCCAAATCCTCTGCAAGATTGATATTAAGCATGTGCCATTACGGTGGAGTTAATATAACTTTGAAGTAATTTGATACGGGATGAACAAGGTATGCACCTAGATTTAAGCATGCACTCAAGTTTTTAAGTGACATAGGTTCAGCACAGTCTTTTTGTTCCATTTTTGGAAAGTTAGTAGCACAATGGGGTGTCTGTGGTGAGAATTCCTGGCTGTGAACCCAGCACAAGTAAGTGCTTTGCTGGTCTGGAAGGGGCTGATGACTTAGGGGACTCAGAGCTTCGACCACAGTAGTGAATTCACACAGAAAAAATGCTCAAGCATGACAGCTCATGTGAGATTACAGTATCATGTAAAAAGGTCACAAATTAATGCAGACATAAAGAAAAAAGTAATTAATTATTCGTGACTTGTTATGTTACTGTTTATCGTGTGTGTTTATTAGAATGCCTATGACACGAATCGCAAGTGATGTTACGATGATGTTAAGAACTGTTTGCTTTTAAGAAAACTGACAACTAGGCAAACCAAAAATGATGACGGTATCTAGGGGCTGGTAACATTCGCCAGGGTCTTCTGGATAAGACTTGAAAAGCTGAGGCATGGATTTAGGGTATTTTCTTCTATGAAACGCCAGGGGCAGCATTTGCTGTGTATTGAGCGACGGGGACTTGTAGTGCAGCTCTGCAACCAGCTGTCTCTCGCCCTGAAAGGGATATATTAAACCACAAACACATGAGATGCTGCTTGGCAAAAAGTGAATCTTACATGTCTGAAGTTAAAATTCAAAACCCTTTGTTTTGAAAGATTGTTCTCTGAGTTCTACAAAATCTTGTAAGAGAGAGAGAACTCCTGCAGCTACCCTGGTATCTTCTGGAGCAGCACCACCGATCTCGTATTCCCACAAGCAACTTTGAAAAACCCAGCCAAGACTTCATTGGAAACACCCGTGCTTATTCTCCATGAGATTCGTGTGTTAGTGTTACACAGGCGTTCTGTGACTGATCCTCTTAAACACGGCAGTGACATCTGAGCTATAAAGAATGAATAAAAGCCCTAGTGAGGCCTGAAGCAAAGGTAACATTGTCTATTATTTTACAAACATTAAAATTTCGGATTTTTTTCCAACTGTGCCAGCCCATTGTTCTCAACAGATGCATGCTACTGTTATGTATCAAATAATAACCCACTCTTCCTCAGTTGGTCAAGGTTAAACAAAAAAATCCCTTTTTCCTGTTAGCTATAACGCCTTCCTCTGAAGGTAGCACATCCACAAACCCGGCTTCCCCAGACCTTGTCCCTCAGCGAAGAGTCAAAGTTTTTGCTGGGGCAAACATGGGTCTGAATGTGCCGCAGACTCTGGCTGGTGCTCACCCAGCCAGATCCTGGAAACCCACATGGATGTTTGTTGCAACATGAGGGAGATGGGGGTCATGAAAGTGGGGGCTTTCATGTTTCCCGTATGTCCAGTGCTGCAGATCTTGTATTTTGGGGGTATTTCCAGGAATGTCATTTCGTCATTGGCATTTGAAGTATTTATGTGGGTGACCTTGGAGGGGGATAAAAGCACCTGAGAGGGTTATTGTTAGTTCCTCCTCATTCTCAGCTTAATGCTCCTGGTATGTTGTGATGAAATTTGTGTATTTTTCTGACTGTCCCCACTGCAGAACTAGATGAGACTGTTGTATTAGGGGCTGTACAGTCCCAAAAGACCTTAAAGGTTTTCCATCAGGGATGTGTCTCTTCATGCTTGGGGGCCATTTTTATTCCCAAAGAGGTATTTGGGAATTCGGATAATACAGCCACGGTAGCACAACAGCATATTGCTTTAATAAAGCCGACCAGCTCCCACTATTTCTGCATCCTCCTTCACAGCTCACCTACAGCAACACGCAGAACCCCACGGCTGCCAGTTGCAACGAGCCCGGTACCAGGGGCCAGATCTCGCAGTCGGCCACCCCTGCTCTAAATAGAGGAGTCGGACAAGAGAAGCACCGAGGCCGTGGCTTTCCCGGGGAGGAACCGAAGTGCAGGGGCTCCGTGCCTTGCCCCGGACACCCGGGAAGGTCCTGTCGGAGCCCGGCGCTCCCGCACCCCGAGCCTGACCTCGTGTCGCGCACCCGCCCGGTGCCGGAGAGCGCCCTAGAAGGCACTGCTTGTTTTTCTACCGCCTGTTCCAGAGAAATCCAGCTGGTAGAGGAGCGCAGCGCCGTGATTTATTCGAGAGCTCCCTCGTACTCGCCTGAAGGTCTCCGCTGCCGGGGGAGGAGGGGGAGCGGGAGGCTGCGCTCCTCGGCGGCGGCTCAGGCGGCGCCCGCCCGCGCCCCGGCCCGGCACCCAGGTACAGAGCGAGGGGAAAGGGGATTTCCTTGGCTTCCTCCCATGCAAATACCTCCCGGGGAGCGGCGGCGGCGGCCCGACTCCCCTCGGCGGCCGCTGGGAGGCTCCGCGCCTCGCCCCGGCCTCCCCGGCGCCGCGTCCCCGGCCGCGCTATCGGTGACACCCGCCTCCCGCCCCCGCAGCGCCCCGCTCCGCGGACCCGCTCCGCGCCGCTCCGCACCGCTCCGCACCGCAGAGGGCAACGGGCAGCTCGGGCACCCGGCGGCGGCAGCGACCGGCGGAGGCAGCGCCGATAACCCACCGGCAACCACCCACCCCAGCGGGTCGGGGATGGAATATAGAAAAGCACAAAGGAAAAGTGGCTGGACTGTTCTGGGTGCAAAATGCTGGAAGTTTGTAAGTGCAACTCTCCGTTTGTAATTACTGTCTGAAGAGGGGCTGGCTTTTTTTTTTCCTTTTTGTTTTTTTTTTTTTTTCCCCCCGTGCTTTTCTTGAAACTGTACTTGAAACTATTCAGTATCTGGGAGTATAAGGGAAAGTATGCGAGAGGAGTTCTTTGCCTGGGGTCGTAGCTTGCTGCTTTATTACTAAGGGGGGAAATCAGCACTGAAAGCAGTACGGATTTTATCCAGTGGCTGGATTAACTGAAGGCGAAGCGTGGTCTGGAAGTCCACTGACTGACATTGTTCCGGACGGGGGATCCGTCTCTCTTATTTTTAGAGGAACTACAATTTAGCGGCAGACAGTTGGACACAGTAATGAACCGAAGAGTGGCCAGCAAAGAGCGGGCGAGCGAAACGAGAAAGCACAAAGACTAAACTAACCCGAGCCGCCTCCTCCTCCTCCTCCTTCTCCTCCTCCTCCTCCTTCCCCGGCTCTTTATTTGCACATTTACTAAAGACTTTAGAAAAAAGAAAAAAAAAAAAAAACAAAACAACAAACAAAACCCAACAAAAACCAAACCCCCCCACTCCGCCACATCTATGAGATTTTTGGTCCGCCGGGGGGGTTTCTCCGTGCCGCCGAGCACGGCAATGCCTTAAATTTCCACTTCAAGGAATAACCCCCCCGCTTCCCCGAAATAAAATAAAATCAATAAACCTGCCAAGTCTCACTCATTCCCGAGGGAGATCTCCTTCGTCCAGAGATTCATTTGGGAGGCAGCGGCTCGCTCTTTTTTTTTTTCCTGCCCTCCTCCCCCGGCGGAGCCCCCTCCGACCCCCCTCCCCGGGCGCCTTTTCCGCTCCGCGGAGCCCCTCGGCGGGGGCTGCCCGGCCCCGACCCCCGCCCCTCCCGCCCGCCCGATGCTGGCACAACCCTAGCGCCCGCCGCACGCCCCCCCGTGCCCCCCACGTCCCGTGTGTGTGGTGTGTGTGTGTCCCACCCCTCCTCCGCGATCTGTCAACCCCCCGCGGGGCCGTCACCGCCCGGGGGCCGGGTGGGGGTGGGCTGGGGGCGCGGGGCTGACCGCCCTCCGCCCCGCCGCCAGCCCCCGGGCTCGGGCTCCCGCCGCTGCCCCCGCCTTCCCCCCCCCCCCCCCCCCCCCCCTCCATGCGGCAGTGAGGACCGACCCATCCGGAGGGCCAGGACCGGCAGCCAGCGATGGGCGACACGGCTCCCCCCCAGGCCGCGGGGCTGGGGGCCGGGCTGCTGGGGGGGGGCCCGGCGGCACCCCGGGTGCACAGCGCCATCGTGGAGCGGCTGCGGGCCCGCATCGCCGTCTGCCGCCAGCACCACCTCAGCTGCGAGGGGCGCTACGAGCGGGGCCGCGCCGAGAGCTCCGACCGCGAGCGGGAGAGCACCTTGCAGCTCCTCCACCTCGTGCAGCAGGGGCAGGGCGCCCGCAAGGCCGGCAAGCACCCCAAGGCGGCCGCCGCCGGCGGCTCGGCCACCCCCGCCGCCGCCGCCGCCGCGCCCCCGGACTACCACCAGCACCTCCTCAGCAACGGCGGCATCAACGGGGAGCAGCCGGCGGGGGAGCAGCGCGCCTCGGCCCTCCTGGCGGTGAGTCACAGCGCCCCCTGCCGGCGGGGAGGGGCCGCGACGCGCGGCCGGGAGGGAAACACCCCCCCCGCCCCCCGCTCCCCTCAGGGCACCCGCCCCCCCCCACTCCCTCAGGCGAGGCGCGAAGGTGGGGTCAGCGCCGAGGCCGAGGCCCGTCCCCACCCGAGGGCATTCCTGCGGTGGGTGAGGGGTGTCCGTGGTCACCCGGTTTGACCCGCTGCGCCTCGCACCCCCCACGAGGGTCCCTACCAGGTGCTGGGCCTGGCGGGTGTGAGGGATGGTGCGCAGGGCTGCCAGGCCGGGAGCGGGGGAGTTGAGGGACATGTCCTCCCTCGAAGGGATTTTGGGGCTGCTTGGAGTTTTTTTTAAACCAGGTTGTGGTCCTAAAAACGCGTCGCGTGCCTCCGCCATTGCCCCGCCGAGGTGGTGACAGCAAGGATCCCTGAGGAGGTGCACCGGCGGCAAACGCTGTCAGCACATCCCCAGGCAGGGGTGAAAAGTAGCGCTAAAGTATCGCCCATCTTCAAAATTGTCCCCCTGCCCCATTTTACCCTGTTCATCAGGGCTTCAGGCAGCTATTTTCACTCGAGGCAGCAGTTTGCTGCCGTGTCCCTCGAACCTGGCCAGTATTTACCCACGAGGCAGATGGGCAGTGCTGAGAAATGGGAGCCCGTGCGCGCGGTTCAGCTGCGTCCCTCAGCGACCGGCGGGCGCTCGCAGAAGCAGCGCTGTGCGGGAGAGCACAGCGACGTCCCGCAGAGCGACAGCAGCTCACGCCCGCTGCTCCCAGCACCAGCTTCACCAGAAATGGTCAGTTTGTTATTACCAGAGTGTGTTTCGCAGAGCAGAGTTACAAGAGTTTTCCAGGCATTGCTGCTTTGTATATGATATGTTGACCTTTTTCAACTGGAAATTGCTCTGAATGTGTCAAGGAGGCGAAGCCTTGTCTCCTGTTACTTTATTACGAGCAGCCCGTGTACCACACTTCTGAAGGCTTATGCTGTGCTGCGCTGCCTTCCAACTCTTAATTCTCAGCACACATGCGAAATATTAAGAGGAGTGACTGCGTCCTGATAGGCCCGTGGCTGCTATTTGAACGGCTCAAAATAGATTGCTCCCTCCGCTCCAGGCATCAAACTTATCTTTCTTAGTGCCTGACGTATGCTAAAACGGGACCTTTGTGGTTGTTTCTCCCTTCTTGCCTGGGAGTTCGCTGCGGTGCGTGGATCGACGTTTGGGGCTGCGTTACTCAGCATCATTTGTGAGGGTGATGATGTAAGCGTTAATGCGATAACATTGTGTCCGAGGGGACTTTAGGCGCTTCGACCTGACTCAGTGTTGAGATTAAATCTCCCCACGTTCCTCGTCACAGTCAAGAAAGCCATTATCTTATTTTTCCAGTGTGTATTAATGAAATGCTTTGCACTTGTCCTATGGCGGGAAAAAAAGGCTTTTGGCTAATAATGTACGTCCCAGAAAAATCCAGTTTCTGAAATCAGGGAACAGGCCTGTGTAGGGTTTTTCTTGTTTTCGGGGGTTTTTTTACTAGTTGCTACTATTATTATGAAATAGCTGGAAGCAGCTGTTTGAAAGTGCTAAATGAAACAACTCCAAAGAAAATATTGAAAGATTTTAATCTTTTAAATGCAGAGAGGTTGTCCTTGTTTCTGAAATACCACTAATGACTGTTAACCCGCTCTTTGCTGGACAATGCCGTGCACAGCCCTCGCTCCACGTTGCATGTTGCGTTACCTCCCAGATAACTCTGCACATATGTGTCTTGGACAAGGGAAAGGTCTGACAAAATTCCCCTCGTGTTTGCATGCTAGCGTTCGGTAATCCTGCTGACAAGGTACGTGACTTCACTGAGCATGGTGTTTGGGTCCCTGAACCATGGTTTGACGCTGGAGAAATGCTGGCTCATGAAGCGGTATTGTAATGGTATCACTGCACATCGCTGATCCTCCCACTCTGTGCTTGACACAGACATTCCTCATTTGCTGCTCTGGTAGGACAGCCTAATTAAGGAACAGAGAAAGGCATAGGTTCAGAGTCACGTCTCTGTGTCGTGGAGGCACATGTTCCCCTTACCAAGAGCTCCTTAGAACATTGTTGCAAATATTAAAAAGGAAAAGCAAACCACATGGTGTCTGAGCGGGATGAATTCAAGTGGCTGAGGGTCATAGACCAGGTAGCACATCATTGTGCTCCTGTTCATGAAAATTCAGAGGGCAGGGATGGGCAGGCAAATAATGGGGTCTTGCTTTCTCTCCAGCTGTAGCTGGAGGAGGAATTTGCTCCACCAGTTATTCCAAAGCTTCTTGAAGGACAAGGCTAAGGACAGACTAAGCCTGTTGTCCTGTGCATTATAAATAGATGGGGAAGAGAACGATCTCTAAGGAGAATTCATCCTCTGTGGGGTGTTTCCCAAGAGGAAATCTAGTGAAAGCCTTATATGCACTATTCCTCTAATTCCAGGCTTTTTGCTCACAGCAGACAGCAGATCTGAGGTGTGCAGGGTCCTGGAACAAGGTGCAGCTCTGAGCTTCAGTTGTGGCCGGTACTGCTCTGGCACAGGGAAGCACAGGACAGGAGCGTTTGTGTGAGTCTCACACTGAGCGTGTGAGATTGGACGCATCTCTGACTCCACGGGGTGACTGTAAAGCTCTGCCTGCCTTGCTGTAGATTCACCAGTTAAAAAAAAACTCCACACAGATAAGCGCAAAGGTGGTCATAACTCTCTTTGGGGAGTTCTGGCTATCAGGATGCTCTTCGTCTGCAAAACCAAGATTGTCCCCACACTTCCTCTCCTGAAAATAGCTGGGTTGTTTCCTTTGCTTTGCAGGTCCCACTGCTCTTGTTACAAGTGTGCCTGCCATGTTTAGTGGCATTGGATGGGTCGTTTACACAGTTAGACTCAAGAGTAAATATTTGACACTCGATAACATTTGAAATGACATCCACTTGAACATATCAAAGAACTTGAAGTGATTATCTGACATTGTTATTTGATATTTGATTTGTTATTTGATAATTATCCTTTCCCAGTGGACAGTTTAAAACTGGCAGAAATTAGAGTTTTTTGTGGGGTTTGGTTTGGGCTTAATTTGGCAGTGTTACTTTGATTTCTGAGAAAGAATCTTTGGCAGCAGCATTTGCTAATTGGAGAGTGGACACCAGATTTTTTAGCTGGACCAATGGATGTGGGTGCATGTGAAGAAGAAATTTATTCTTCAGGTCACGGCTAGGAATGATTTTGTACTTTCTCCCTCCCTGCATTTCTCAAGAGCTGACATTTGTTTATTTATATGGCGGTGTTACTTTTCATGGTGCAGAGTGGAACAGACAAAATATTCTGTCTTTCTTTTATCCATACATCTATATGTTTGTATATGCCCTCCAGCACTTAGCTGTTTATATTATTTATGTTATATATAAACAGTTAGCTGTGGAGGGCATTCCTCAGTGGCTTAAGCATTGAACTGGTAATACCAAAGTTCCTGCACTGCAGTTTCAAATCTGCAGCAGCCGATTCATGCCTCCATTCTTCTGACATAGTCTGAGCACTGTTCATTTTGCTCTGTGCAAGCCGGGAAGTCTGTTTTGCAGTCATTATTGTATTATTCTGGTCAGGTTCTTTCATTGCAGCCATCACACCGGTGGCTCTGAGTGTGTTCAGTGATGTTTGTCATCAGTCACAGGTGACTCGTTCTACTTTCACCCATCTCAAAGTTGTGCTGGATTTATCATTATAAGGATTCAATTAAAATATTAATTAAATATATTAATATTTTCTGTACTCAGAAGAGTGACTGTGAAGGTGGCCTGCTCCCTGGATGAGGTCCGCATGCAGGTGAAAAAGGAAAGGGAAAACAGTCCCATAAAGATGATGTAGCCAAGGAAGAGGGGAATGGGTTAATTTCTCCTACTCCCCTAAATTCTCATCAACAGCAGCACAAATCTGGAAGAGTCAATGGGTTTGTCCCAGTTCCCGGAGGACCTCAGTGGAAGACAGGGTTGCCTGATTGGTGCCAAGAGCCAAGTTTGGCTTGTAAAACCTCAATTTAGGCAGTTATTTTATGTGGAGATCCTTTAATGATCATGGAAGCCCTGACTTTGTTTCTTAATAACTTTTTTTAATGATCCACACTATGCTTGGTGAGGTTTGGCATCCCCTGTGCTAGCATTAAAGATCCTCAAGTATTTTAAAAGGAAAGTTTGTGCTCTGGTATCTTTGGCCCAAGTTTACTTTTCCCCCATCTCCCAAGTGCTTTGCTTTGTTTGCTAGTTGGCTGCTGGGGTACCCTGCAGAAATAGCTGCATTTTCTGGTCCTGGATGTACGTAACTTTTGAAAGCACTCTGAAGCAAGCAGTATAAGGTGACCAGCTATGAGGTGAAGTGATGTTATGGTGCAGTGATCACAGGTGGATTAAAGCACAAACTGTTCTGCAGACCTGGGGTGGGATCTTTTGACTAACAAAGTTTGGTGCCAAAGCAATGAAATGTTCTGTTTGTGGGGTGAAGGACTGCTGTCTACTACTTGTGTTTCTGTGGGAGGAGAGCTGGGTTCTGATAAAGACAATTTATGTAGCTGAGTCAGGTAAAATGAATAAGTCACATCATTGCTTTTGTGGGTAGAAAATTTTGATCTGCTGCCATAGGCCCTCTAGCCTGCTGGGATCCATTTGGCTAGAATGGACATGGGAGCCATTTAAAATCTTTGTTTCCCTCAGCTGTGAGAACATTTTCTGAACCAAAATCAAGAAGATCCCCTGGAAGCTGTATAAAAGCTGTATTTAATGAAAAGTTGAGCAAGTGGATTTGTTAAAAGTATGCTAGTGTAGGAGCCTTTTCAGTCCTAGGTCTCCAATCAAATCACTTGCCTCCTTTGAAGCTTTTAAAGCTTTGAATACATTTAATGAAAGCCTCCTCCATTCTGAAGCTGTTTAACAGACTGTTTCCACCACCAAAGTTTCTGTAGGTAACGAGCAGAGAAACAGTTTGGCTGCCTGGATTTGACACACTCTCCAACCCATGGGCTTCTCAACTTCCCTGACTATTATGGCATATCCTCTGATAGAGCTCTCTCATCCCCTGAGGTACTCAAATTGAGTCCCTTGTGTGTAGCACCACAACAAAGGAGAGTCATATACAGCTTCTGTTTCTTCTGTGCTGAAAAGTGTGACTCCAGCAAAAATGTTAGCCACTCTCTGAGGAAATCTGAACCTTAGAAGGGTATGTCTGAGTCAGAGAAGCTGCTTTGCAAAAACTTAGACTTATCTCACTATCATTACTTCTCCCCTCGCAAAGAACACTGCCTGCAGAAGGTCTGTGTGGGGTTCGGTTAGCTTGCAGTGACCAAAAAACCTCCAGCAACTAGGTTAGTCAGTTAGCAGGTTAAAAAAGGCTGTAACATGCCTCTCTTCCTCTTCCTAACTGCTGTCAACGGTCATTTCTACCAAGATACCATCTTCAGAGGCCAACTGTAGGCTGCCTTTCTTATCAAGTCTGTTGGTTTATGATACTGAAACTTCACCTGTGTCTCATTACTGGAGAAGAAGTGCTCTATCCTGGTCCCTTTGACAACTTTGGGAAGGGTAGTATCTATCATCTCCACGGCTGGACTTACATTGCACCTTGTATGTGGTGTAGGAGGAGCTGGAAGCTGGCAAGCTGCTCCAGCTAACAAAGCACTGGCATAGAGGTGCCAGCTCTGCTGCAAGCCTCTCTGTGACCTTGTGCATGTCCTCTGTTGTGCCACTATTTCCCTTCTGTGCTTGAGCTCTTCAGATGGCACCGTCTCACCGCCTAGCACATGGGACCCTGGTCTCCACCGAGGGCCCAGCTCTACATGAAAATGACCTGACTCCATCACTTCTATGGAGTTCAGGAAGGTGATTAAAGAAACCACTATGTAACACTTTAGAGGGCACACAATCAGCTACATGGTACATAGAAGAGCTTTAGCCACCTGACTGCTCCGAAGAGGAGGAACAAGGTCTTTGCTCTTTGGCTTTTCTCTGGTGTCCGCATGTCAACGTTCCCCTGTGTGATAGTGTTCCTAGCAGCAGCAAGATAAAGCTGATGGGATTCATGACAGAGCTGGCTTTTCCACGAATCTGAATCAGTGGCTATAAACCTGGAAAGGACCTTACCCATATCACGCTGCTACAGTTTGGAACAGCTTTGAGCAGTGAAAGAGGCAGTGGTCTTGGCTGCAAAAAAGAAGGAATTGGTGCCAAGTGAGATTTGGATCACTTTTTCAATTTAAAAAACAGATTTTTTTCTGTTTTTTTTTTTTTTTAGATGAAAGCATAAACTATTTATGCCCCAGATTTCGCATGAAAAGCTTCCTATAATCACTTGAGAGCCAACCTGTGAATTTGTCATACTTTGTCAAGTTCTTCCAAAGTATTATTAGATGCAGGTAATCAATCCATAATTGTATGGCAGTGCCAACACCAATACCCAACACAAAATACCCGCAACTCTCAAGCAACAGTTCTTAGGTGAGCGTGCTATGAACTAGAAACTCAGTGTTTCTACTCTGACTCTAGGATCTATTCAACAGATTACTCCTGTTATTTCACTTCCATAAACCTCAGTTTCCTCTGTGAAAAATACTATTTATCACCTTTGTAAAGTGCATTGAGATCTGATGGTGAGTTTTATGGCTTAGAAGCCACATTTATTATTGATGGAGCCTAAGACAGGATATTTGACCATTTGCTTTGGCAAAGCTGCAGGCAATGTATGTGAGTTGATGGTTTCTTCTTATTTGACTTCTGTGTTTTGAGCCTTTGAGGTGCACTCGAATCACCTTTTCAGCCTTTGACCCACAGGTATGAGCACTGAAAATACAAACCCAAATGAGTCTTTTACATAATCACATGACTCCCAGAGCTCAGTTTTTATGGCACTGCGTTGCCAAGATTCACAACAAAAGTGCAACATGTGGCAGTGCCCCTTCCTTTTAGGAGAGGAAAGCATTTTCCATCCGTTCATTCATAATCATAAATGTATGCTTCATATTTTCTTGCTTTACTTGCTCTTGATTCTGCATCAGTTTGTCAATCAGTCTTCCAATTAAGTTGGCTGTATCCAAGCATTTAATGTACTTGATGCTCCAGCAAACTGGGAGCAAAGTGGGACTGAGAGCATATACACAAGTCATCTGCTCTCTATCGAGGCTGCAGCTGCACCCCAGCACTAGCAGGTGGGAGCCACCTTGTCCTGCATGTGTTGTTTCCCATCTGGTAGTAATGGAGGAAGGTTCACGTTTATGGCTCGGGGTGGGAGAAAGACTCAGAAATATATCTTAATTGAACAACTTACACAAAATTCCAACACACTTACTGAAAAATTATCATTTATTTTGGTTTAATTTGAAAATACCTCATGCCTGTGGCTTCACATACAGGTGTTGGCACTTCCCTGAAGAAATTCCTTTTGTTCAGGAATGGCTCCTGTAACTATTTTTATCTGTGTCACTCAGTTATAATTCTGATGTGCTTGCAAACCCAGCTGAATCAAGGTGCAGAGAAATTAGTACCAATTAAAAATAGGCATGAAAGTACTTCTGACACAGTGAGGAAGCAGATCTTGCAAGCCCATTTACCTGATGCCTGAGCCTGAAGCTGGCTGAAAGACCCAGTAAGTTCCTGGAGGAGCAGATGAAACCCCAAGAAGGTTCATCGTGGCTATTCTGTTTCGAAACAAAACATGCTATTGTGCAAGAGTCATCCCTGTGGTACCCTGGCTTTATTACAGACCTCTGCGGGCACCTCCCTAGAGTAGGTGTTATACAAACACCCAGTGAGAACCATGCCCTTCCCTGCATACCTTAGGGCCTCAAGAGACAAGATAGACAAAGAATGGAAGGAGGAACAGAAGCACGGTAAGGTCAAGTGTCTTGCCCAAGGTCAAACAGCAGGTCAGTGGCAGAGCTGGGAACAGAGCCCAGATTTCCTGACTCCTAGCCCAACACTCTATTAATCATCTCTTTGCTTTGTGTTCTGCGGCCTGTTACTGTCCATAGGAAATGTGAGGACGACTTTCCAACAGCTTCAGAGTTACTTCTTAGTTTTGGAAACTATTGATCATCAGCACACTGTTGAGATAAAGAGGTCATGTACTGGACATATGCACTAGAGGATGCAGAACTAAATGCTCTGGGTATCGATTTCATTACAGGACACTGAAAAGCCATATTTCATAATCCCAAATGTTTCTTCTAAATAAGTCAGGTTTTTTAAGTCTTTTTTCCCTTACATTGTGTACAAAGTGGTTTGTTTTTACAGAGTTACTCATCACAGTTGAACTACATTGGTGCTTGCCCTATAAATTATTTCTTCCTTGAAAACGAGTTACAACAGTTATTTAGTTAGCAGGACTTTTCTTCTCCATGGAATTTACCAATGAAACAGTCAGAAAACCAGAGAGTCAACAGTCCTGAGAAACTTGTGATTCTTACTTATTTTCATTCCTCACCATACGATGTATTCAGTTTTCAAAGTTTTTCAGTGGAATTATCTTGATCACAAAGTTAATTATACCTGTGAGATTTTTTTTCTTCCCAAAAATTTTGACTTGAGGCAAAACTCTGGCTACCGTGGTAATGACTTATTGAGAGACTCTTGTAAACAATAGTATAATCACTTTCTTATAGTCATGGCAACAGTGTTTAAGCAATGAGCTTACTGAACACAATGTGCACTGTCTACACTGAATAGCTGTTGCAGCGCTGAAGTGTATGCTGCTCATTTTCAGAGGACTCAGGGACGTAAATTATTCAGCAAAACAACACTGCTTCAGAAAGTCTCTTTGAAATTGTTGTATTTTGTACTAGCCAAAGAAGGACACTTATCGGTACTCACGGGACTGTGTTTAATTACTGCACGACAGTGTACTCTCTGGGCCAGGTCTGCTCCCACTGAATTGAAGGGTGACTGTCTCAAACCATTTGAGAACTGTGCTACCTGTCGGCAGGGTCATGATTCCTCTGGTATTGTTTGCCACCATTTGAAATCCCTAACGGGGAGGGCAGAATGGCTCAGGAGGATGCATCCTGCACATATGTGTGATATGAGAGGTAGTGACTAGCGGAAGGAGGAATTTGTTTTAATGAACAACAGGTTCACTCCAGCAGGGCTGATCCCTTCCTTGGCCCAGAGGATCACCTGGATTCCTGTTCAGTGGATTGGTGAGGTGTCTTGGAGAGTGGATGGCTTCACAGGGAGCTTCTGAGTTGAACCCCAAGACAAGGAGTTGCCTCTGATTTCTCTGTTTATTTTGTTTTTACGGCTCTCTCATTCAAATAACTAGACCTGGAGGAAAGACCTTGTTGGCAACAGTTGTTGTTTTGGGATGAGTCATTCCACCAGATTTCAGAAATGCCACCCCAGTGACAGTTGGCGAAAATGCTGCATGGGCTGTTCAGTGTATGTTTTTCACTTTGGAAAATCAGACCATTTATTTAGGGTTCTGTTGCTTTAGAAACCATCTCCAGACACTCCAATTTCCTTTCCTTTCCTTTCCTTTCCTTTCCTTTCCTTTCCTTTCCTTTCCTTTCCTTTCCTTTCCTTTCCTTTCCTTTCCTTTCCTTTCCTTTCCTTTCCTTTCCTTTCCTTTCCTTTCCTTTCCTTTCCTTTCCTTTCCTTTCCTTTCCTTTCCTTCCCTTCCCTTCCCTTCCCTTCCCTTCCCTTCCCTTCCCTTCCCTTCCCTTCCCTTCCCTTCCCTTCCCTTCCCTCCCCTCCCCTCCCCTCCCCTCCCCTCCCCTCCCCTCCCCTCCCCTCCCCTTCCCTTCCCTCCCCTTCCCTTCCCTTCCCTTCCCTTCCCTTCCCTTCCCTTCCCTTCCCTTCCCTTCCCTTCCCTTCCCTTCCCTTCCCTTCCCTTCCCTTCCCTTCCCTTCCCTTCCCTTCCCTTCCCTTCCCTTCCCTTCCCCTCCCCCTACCCATTCTGTTTTCTTTTTTTCTCTTTTCCTCACTGCTATGGTATCTCAATATCTGAGCTTCAGTCTTGATTCTGTTCTGATTAGCCCCTCCTGAAACTGCCTATGGGAAATACTATGGACGTGGCACTGTGGAACATCAGCCTAATGTAGGATCAAGCTTTTTTTTCTGGTCATTATGCTAGTTTATATCAAGAAATGCATTCTCTCTGATTCTCTAAAAGGTTTTGGTACAACATCCTTCCAAGCTAGATACACTTGGTCTTCAACATGGGGCTGCTTACCTCTATGGCCCAGTTCCCGGAAACAGTTATGCATGTGCTTAATTGTGCACACATGGGTAATCGCACTGAAATCAAGATGTGTAGAATTAAGCAAGTCTAGAAGTATTTGCAGGGTTTGGTCTTTGTTCAACAAACAGGCCTCAGCCTGGCTGAAGTCCACAACATGCTACAAAAGGAAACTGAATTCAAAAGTAAGTAGAGTATTAATTATCAGTTGACTTATTTCCTTAAACCAGTTAATTCTGTACTTTTAAAAACTACTTTCAATTTTTCCTGCAAATCCAATTGCCCTTCCTTTCACACTCATTTTTCCTCCTTGCTGCTCAACTCCCAGCAGACCTGAGCTGCCAGCCACATGATCCCCTTTCATAATGATTTGAGTTCCGACATTTCTTTTTTCCTACCAGATTTGTGTATTACCATAATGGTTCCTAGTACATATTTTGGCCAGCTTTTAGGGAGAGAGAGAGTCACAGTGTTTCAGACCTTCATTTCCAAGTGCAGTATTAAATATAATCCTTATAATTATAGCACTGCCACTTGGACCACTGTAGTTCAGGCTATGTCAATATGTCGTCAAAAGCTCTCTTTTTCAGGAGCTGGAACTCAGTCATGTTGATTGAATTGAAATTTGATGGCCAGCAGCTGCAAACACACTCTGGCCCCATCCCCCTGCCTCCCTGCTTTTTTTTCCTTTTACCACAAAATCATCTTGCTTTCCATCAAAGTCATGAGTTTACAGAACAGAGATAATGGCTGATTCCAGGCTAAGTTACTCTGAACCACCCCTTTGGGTTAGTTTAGAGTGTTCTTTGAGGGGTGCCCTGAGGCAACCTGAAGGCACAATCTGCTGTTTGTGCCAATGGTGAACCTGAGGGCACAGCCCCAGGTGCAGCGCGAAAGCCATCCTCACACTGTGCGTGACCATCCTCTGTCCTGGAGCTCTTAGCGTGCCATCCGTGTCACACTCGGCAGCTAAAAGGAAGACACCCCTGGGCTGAAGTCTGTGAGGCTCCTGTGTGAGCAGGGCTGGGAGCACCACAGTCCTCCCCCCCTCTTGTCGCCTTGGTCAGTCACCTTACAGACCTCACTATTCATCTAAGCAAAGGCATCAGGACCGGGGTAATTCCCAGCAGCAGTTTATACTGCAAGTTTAACACACACTTTTTTAGCTTTAGGGGACTGAGGAAAAAAACAGCTTTAAACTGGAGAAAAAAAAAAATTGGTATCCAGTAGTTGTATAGCACGATCCTGTCATTTTTGGTACTTAAAAACCAAAACAAAACCCCAGCATTCATAACACAAGATAGTCAGGTTTTAAAAAGTGCCACTTGCCAATACACAGTAACTACTTTTCATAAGGCCCTTTAGTCCATGTATTTACAGGTGGACCAGAATAGCTCTGCAGAAGTTAATCCAGTCACTTGAGTAAACAGTATGTACTTCTAAAACTTTCTATATATACCAACCATATGTAGGGCCTTTGACATACATATGTATGACACACAATACATCTGAGGGGCCCTGATAGAGCCAGGATGGCTAGTGAGGTCGATAACCCCCATGCTAGTGTACTGGATGTGTGTTCATTCTGTCAAGCCCATGAAGGGTAACTGCATTTGGATGACTGGTGTGTCGAAAGGGCTGTTTACTGAAACTGTCCATTATGTGGTTTTCAGAGCCCTCTCCCAGGACGTACCGTCTGTGCTTGGATCTCCCAGGCTGTCATCAAAGCACAGGCTCTTTGACACAGGTCAGAAGGACTCTTTACCACATCCTTGTGCCGCCTCTTTTGGTCACAAAAGTCACACTCATCCCCTTCCCCTGGTAAAGTCCTTCTCTGCCATCCCCCTCCTCCACTTCCCAGAGCTATTAGCCATTCCTCCTCCTCCACATTCACCCCTCTCTCACCTGGGCTATTGCCCTCCCTTCTCTCCTTTCATGCTCCTGACAGTGCTTCATAATGTTGTTTTTCTAGCTTGGAAGGGCCAGAGGGCCAGGCTAACAAGAGAGATGCTGAACACATGGTTTCCACATGTTCTCCTCATCTTCCCTCATACTGCTTCTTTAGCTTTTCTCTTTTTGCTTCAACTGGAAATCTAATGATCACAAGTGTATTCTCTCCTCCTTCCTTTAGTTTTGTAAAGGATAAGCTCAGAGGTAACATTGTAACAAGAAACTTAAAGGAAAAATTTTTGTGAGTTGACAATGCACATATAGGTTCTCTGGCCTCTCACCGCAGGCCATGGATGCTCACAAACCAGGCAGGCAGTTGTGAATGCTCAGGCTCCAGTTCAGAAAAATACTTAAAGAATATGTGTGAAGTTAAACATGATTAAATGCTTTTCAGTTTGAGTGCTGCTTCCTTGAAATGAGACCCCGTATTGGAGAAGGGATCCTTATTGGCCTGATTCAGAAAATACTTAAGAGTATACCACAGTTTTAAGAATAGTAGTACATCCACTGTCTTGTATTTTTAATGACTCTTAAATAGGGCAGGGTGCTGTGGGCAAAGCAGAAAATGAGGAGTCTCTCCTGGCCATCTCTTACATTTCAACTCATGCTCCAGAATCTGAGTGTCTCTGAACTCTAAATACATTTTGGTAGTGCTGCTGCCTACATGCCACTGTAATGGTCTGCAATGTAATTGTGTTGCATGCTCATGTGCAGATTATTTAAAGCAATTACAATTAAATGAAGAGCAATTAAGTCTTAGAAAGGAAATGTTCTTACCAAGTTAGCAGTATTTCTATGACTGTGCTTGATGGTGACTTGGATGCTTGGACCCTTGGATTCCTTTCCTGCATCTCAATGATCAATCTGGGAACAGCTAGGAGTCCAAATCTTTTTGACTTACAACATCTAGGCATCTAATCTTCTCTGTATTGAACTGAAACAAATGGGAACTGGACATCTAATTGTATTTTTGGAGCTCAGCCTAAAATCTCTGGAGTGCTTTGGAAAATTTATCCCTAGGAGATTTTGCTTGAGTCAAGAATATAGACTGGAGCCATTGCTCACAAAAAACCCCAACATGTGACATCAGTGCATCAGTCAGAGAGGGTCCAGAGAAGGGCCATGAAGATGATCAAGGGACTGGGAAGCCTGCTGCATGAGGAAAGGCTGACAGAATTGGGTTTGTTCAGCCTTAAGAAGAGAAGGCTTATCACTATGTTGCAGTATTTAAAGGCTGGCTACAAAGAAGACAGAGACTCCCTTTTTTACAAGGAGTCACGTGGAAAACATGAGCGGCAATGGGTACAAGTTACTCCTGGGGAGATTCTGATTTGACACAAGAGGAAAATTTTTCACAATGAGAAAAATCTGCGATTGGAATAATCTCCCCAGGGAAGTGGTGGATTCCCCAACACTGGACACTTTTAAGATTCAGCTGGACAGAGTGCTGGGCCATCTTGTCTAGACAGTGCTTTTTCCATGAAAGGTTGGACCAGATGATCCTTGAGGTCCCTTCCACCCTGGTGTTCTATGATTCAGTCAATGAGTCATCCATCAGTGCCAGAGGTCAAAGTATTCTTTGTATTTACCTAAGAAGTAGTTACCCATTTACTTTCTGAAATGATGCTTGTAGTACTAACATGACATTTTGGTTTGCTGTACAGTGAAAACACTATTTTTAAATGCCTTGTATAAAGACAGGCCTTGTTGTTTCTTTAAAACTTAGAAATACTAGAGAACAAATGTAAAAGGCCCACTTCCTTCCTTGTTAGTATGTGTGGTCTAGGAAAAATCCTGAACTGTGCTAGTAAGAGACTGTCCAGTTTCTTTTCTTGCCAATGATGTAAGTGTTGCTCCTTCAGAGAAGGCTGAATTATTATTTTATCATTGCCTTTTTCTGATCTGTCACTGTTTCTGCTTTCCCTCTGTTTTGGCTTTTTGTTCTTTAAATATATTACTGAAAATATATTTTTAAAAAATGAAGGCAATAATTTATTAAAAAGGGATTTACCTGTAAAGGACTCAAGCATACCACACACAGGCAGGTCCCAGCCAGGAAATCCAGTGTTAATGCTGAAACTCCATCTCTCAGGCTCACTATTTCTCATGGGTGCCTTGGTCCTTGCTGGGTGCTGGGATGCCTGGACTTCCCAGCACATGTGGTAACCATCGATCTTAGTGTGGTGTTAGAGGCCAGTGCTAGGAGTTGCAGAAGCAGAGCTGAAGGGCAAAGGAGGAGAGTGAAATTTTGCTGTCAGTGCCTGGGTGTCTCTCTCTGTACAATCCTATGACAGGTAAGCAAAGGAAGCTTGAAAATTACCTTGGGAATAGGAAAGCGAATCAGTACAGAGCAGGATAATCATCCTTTCAAGGACAAAAAATAACTTGGCTCCTGCTAAGTTCTGCCAAAGTTCTTTTTTTCATTTTTCAAGGAAGAAAGCCCCACTGATCCAATTTGACCAACTCCACAGCAGCAGTGAAACAGGCTGCACTGTTATATGTTTTTATGAGCCCTGTTATAAAACATTCACATGTCTAAAACTTGTTCCCTTCCCTCTCTTGATACACTTTGTCTCCTCAGAGCAGGCTTTCTCCCTCAACACTTAATCCCTCTTTAGCCAGCACCTTTTCCTACCTCACAAACCTCTCCATATGCTCACTTTGCAGCTCCTGTGGGCACCAACTTACTGCAAGTGCTTTGTAGGGGAGTCCAGAGCCATTGCCCCTCACAGGAGCAAGTTAGGATTTAGCATCTTCTGAAATAGTCTGTAAAAGTACAAGACGATGGGAGCAATGGACCTGGAAGCAAAACAAAGCTGCCTATAGCAAGACACATTGAGGTCCTGTATGAACAACTGAGCCGGTCAGAGTCTCTTGTAACCCTCTCTTATCTAATCTAATCTACCAGTGTCTTTACTGCATTTATTACCTCGTTATCACGGAATGACAGGAAGGAGATTGGGGGCTTGGTATAAGCATGAGGTAGAGAGGCAGAAATGAGACATACTGTTGAGCAAAGGTTAAAAGCGCTGTACAAGCAGGGCACTGAGCATTGCAAACAGCAAACTTTCTTGTCCTTCCCCCGTCCCACTGACTTTGCAGTGGCAAGGACCTGGTTGCACAGACTGTTTGGTGTGGGAGACTCTGAGACCCTATAGCCCCAAAATGGATTGTTCAAAGGTTTGCTGTGTCTTAGAGAGTTTCTCCAGCAAAATTCAAATGCAAGGCCATAGATGTTAATAATACCTCTGATCATTCCCTCAAAAACTTTATTAATGAGGTCATTTTTCTGAACAGGTCCTGCAGTTTCTGCACCCTTGGATTTCATTTGGTTTGCCTGATAGGAATCAGCTACAGCTACTGTCAGTGGTTAATTCCAGTTAGTTTTACTTGTGGCACTCCTCAGTTGCCCATGGTTAGGATGCTCCAGTTAATCCACTCTCCTCCTCATTGTCTCCCCCTTTTGTTTATTTCTCTGCTCTTGCATCACGGAAACACTTTCAGCAGTTCATCTTATATAGCAATTACTAAGGCAAAGGACTGTGTAGTTACATTCCAGCGGAAACTCAAGTGAGTAAATGCTAAGAAAGATGCACACTTTGCACAACAACTGGTTCCCAAGCCAAGCAGGGCAGGTGAGCACCCAGAGGTGCTTATGAGGGCCCATTAAGGCCCTCAGGCTCTTTCAAACAGGGGACTGTACTCCTAGGATGCAGCATCAGAAACAAAGAGTGGCCCTACATGAACCAACGTGCAAAGCTTCCTGCCTCTTAGCCAGGTTAGGCATGCGTCTTACTGCAGTAGCCAGGATGGGCTACTTAGCGGGAGACACATCAGTGCCTTCCCCACCCACAGCAAGCAGAAGAAGGTCTGCTTATTCATGGAAACTGTCCTGAAAAAGAGAACACAAAATTAAGCAGGAGTGTTTGGTTCTTATTTAAACAGTTGCAGCTTGCACCGGTGATGCTGCCAACGGTGTGTTTAAAGGCTGCGGGCCAGCAGTAAATAGCACACTGATGTGGTGGGGGGTGTAGACATGCAAACCAGAGCACGTGGTACCTGGGGCTGTTGTGACTAATGGCAAGGGAGACCTTTGATGTGGAGTGGGCAGGGCTGCACCAGAAAGTAGGACAATGATATGAAGGACTTCATATTTCTTTTCCCAGTGTGGGCTAAGTGATTCCTTGGCTTGCACAGGAACACTAGGAAGATGGTTGAGAGCTTTCACCCCATCAGTCTGTGAAGAGAATGCATACCTGGTATTGCAGAGTGAAAAGGTCTGATCTACTGAGAGCGAACGGCTTTGCGTGTGGAAAGGCACTTGAGTGGCTGGGTACAAAGCAGAAAGTGAACATGTAGACCCTTGGCTAGGGCGAGACCCTTCAGTTTTATACCTAATCTCATTATTTTCTTCTGATTAACACCAATGAGTGAAAGAAATGAATCTCTACCGATAGCAACAAGGGTGAATCATAGAATTATAGAGTCATAGAATACCAGGTTGGAAGGGACCTCAAGGATCATCTGGTCCAACCTTTCTGTCAAAAGCACGGTCTAGACAAGATGGCCCATCACCCTGTCCAGTGGAATCTTAAAAGTGTCCACTTAAAAAGTGGCTGAAATTTCATCTTTGGTTAATAAGCCACTTGATCTTTGCTCTTGTGGTCTCACTGGAATCCAATCTGATCTCCTCTGGCTGAGGCATCCCTTTGGGGCTCACATCCCGATGCACATCTGCAGCCATCACGAGTGGCACATAAGTGACAGGGGGAACGCTGTGTCAATCCCTAGGCTCCCCAGCCTATGGAAGGGAACCCACCAGCAGCTGAGGGAGACTAATGCAAAGCTCCAGATTGTTTTTCTGGGTTTGTAGGTTTTGTAGGTTTTGAGACTGCTGTGGCAGTGCATCATACAGTCCCTGGAGTCCAAGGAGGGAGTTGTGTTGTTGTATCTCGATACAAGCCACTGGGGTTGTGCTAGTGACCCTGGTCACAGAGAAGACAGTGGTCATGTTGCCACTGAAGAAAAAAGGACCGGGCCCAAGCCTACAGTGAAATGTTATGTTCATAAACTAAGGAAAAATCAAATTAAAGATAATTTTCATAGCAGAACTCAGCTTGGATTGACCGGCTTTGTTCAGGTCATCAGTACATAATCATAGGGTAACCTCTTTTGTGTCCTTGTTCATGTTAACACACAGAGACTTGCATGCTAACCACTGTTTTCTCTGCCACCGAATTCTAGAGGTCAGGGACCTCTAGAATTAAATTTACGACCTATCATAGTGTGGGCTGAAGAACCAGCTTTTTTAGGGTAGTAGCTGAGAGACTCATTTCCTCTGTGGATGAGCCACAGAAACAAATGCATAACGCACACTGACCAGCGGATTATACTTTGGCACCTGTACTGTGCAGATGTAACCCAGCAGCTGGGGTGAAGCAATCTTAAAATGGCATTGAACATATCATCAGTAGGACCTCACCACACTGTGGGCATCATGCAAAGTACTGCTGATGTCAATAAGAGTTAAACTCAATGTTAGTTAGGGTATCCATCTTTGCGTTAGTTGCTGCAAATCCTACCTGAGCCATATGTAAAAAGCTCACCCTCTTGCTTAAGCTATTTACTATCCACACCAAAATGTCTCTAATGTAGGTTTGAACAAGTTAATCTGGCTGGGGACATGGTTTAGAGTAGTTCTGCACTAACTTGGACTGAAACGCATGTAACTGAAGTGCTGTTAGTGCACCAAAATTCTTCCCACGGTTCTTGTTTGCACCATTCACCCCAAAGGACGGATGAATTCTCCCACAGGTTGTACTGGACCAAGGCAAACCGCAGACCCTCTGTACGAGGGACTGTGGCCCGGAGTGCCTCAGTCACATGCGTGTTGGTGAAAAAAGACTAACAGTGGTGGGATTTTGCCATGGAGACTGACACCCTCAGGTCACCAGTCCAGCAGCAGAGATTGATACCTTCGAACAGGCTTACTCCAAGGCTAGACATGCTGCAAGCACAGTGCTACCTAAGCCTCCATTTAAGCCTGGATACTTGGTGTATTATTTCCATTTTGAACTTTTTCCAGAGAAATCATTTTTTCAAATGTTATAAAAATAGCTAAATAATTTTGTAAAGCCTGAAGGACATTCTTTTGCACCAGGAGTTGAACTGGAAATGGCTGATTTGGGGCCAATTTACATTCAAAATTCTGCTTTGTCCACAAGGAGCTAGTCGGCCTATGGCATTTCCAGCCTACAATTTTTTTTTTACTTTAACGAGGACCTTAAAACTAAACCAGCAAAATCATAGTCCAAACAAATTATAATATTGCTTATGCCAGGAAAACTATATCCACTTTTGAGTTTACACTGGTGAGGTTTAATGGCAGAGAACTTCCCATACTCTTATCCATGCTGTCGCATATACCCTCAAATCATCCCAAAACAGGGTAGCTTTTCTTGCGCAGAGCAGGTTCTTGACATGTCTGCAGGGGAATATAAAGCCAGTGGACATACCTGCCAATCTTTTACAAATTGCACATACTCTAAAATTCATTTACAACTAATTTAAGCCTCGTGGCAATTGATTTGCTTTTCTTGCTTAGCTTTCACAGACCCTTCAGAAGTAGTCCTCAGATCCTCATGGGTCTGCAGACCACAGCTTGAAAACTACTAGCTCTTAGTTTAAATAAGATATTTTGGGGCCTTCTGGGTCTCATTTTCTATTGCCTTGCAGCTTGTGAGGTCTTATATACTTATGCAAAGTGAGAGTAAAATGCTACCAGATGAGAATGGTGGTGTTCAGTCCTGGTGTTGGCCCTTATTTGGACAGGTGTGAAGGATGCCAGTGCAAAGCAGTGACAGATCAGGACCCAGCGCTGTAACTGCTCCCCTGCCATACAGATCATGAGCAGTGCTACTCACAACACAGAGCTGGGGAACAATCCTATTTGCAGAACCATCAGTCTGCTGTTATCCCCTGAAAGCCAGGCACCGGCCCAGCAGAAATGCACATCGATAACCGTGGCGAGGATCAGGCCGTTAGACACCTTGGAGTGACACATGGTTCTCTTGGGCTAAGGGACTCTACTCAGCATTGAACTCTTGCTTTGTCATGCTGTTTGCACCCTTGGTCAGTCTCAATACGCTTACACTTTTTGGTGTTTCATGTCTTGTACACGCAGCAACAGTCTTTTCATTTAAGCAAAAGTACTCTGAGAAGTGTTGAGTGTTTTCAGTGCCTTTTCTTTCCTTTGATCTCACCTAAAGCTCCATGCAGAGGGTAACACGATCTCCATCACTATCTCCTTTCATGCCCGGTAATTAGCACAGGTCCATGGGCTGGATGCAATGCTATCCCTCCCTGCGCTAAGAGGGGAGAGGTAGAAGGGGTTGGAGCGATTGTTTGCTGTGTTGATGACTGTGGTGTTGCCATGGAAAAGCTGGAGACTTCAGGGGAGTTTGTGTTTTGTTGGGCAGGGAGCCAACCTGCTCTGACTTATTACAACTGTGTGAGTGAGCGAGCCGTGCAGAACTTTATCCCTCTGTAACAATTCCAAGGCAAGGAGAAAAAAAGGACAGGACTGCTTTAACAAGGAGGAGTGCAGTGCACTTTGCTAAGGCTGATTGCATTAAACACAGGAGATGCAAAAAAAATCTTTTGCTATTTTCCACATATTTTTTTTTTTTTTTTAATTTGGGCGAAATGTGTCCACTCTCTTCTAAGGACTGAATTCAGAGCAGTGCAAATAATGAGATCTTAAGTAATCCTCCTGGAAGCCGACAGGGCCATTTAATTGGCTATATCTGTACAGAAAGGAGCATTTACAGTTCTGCTGAGTCCGAGTCCATTAAAGTCTTTGATCTGTTCCAGAAACAAAAGTAGAAGCAGACTATACTGTTTTCATTATCTATCCTGAATGAAGTGCAAAAAGTAAATACATAGAGTAAACAGGGGAAAAAAATGAATCAAGGACCAGGCCCAGCAAAAAACTATCTGCATACTGAGCTTCCAGTACTCTAAGTAGTGCCATTATTCCCTGGAGGTGGATTTAATAGTGATACATTCTTTCTACAAATCACTTTCTATGGGCAGATCTCAAAAGCAATTTACTAAAGCTGTCAGTCCCATTACTCCCACATTAGAGAAGGAATAACTGGGGCCACAGGGCTCATCAAGGAGACTAGACCATGCCCGACGTCTGGGTTAGCTGCTTCCTTCCAACCACACTCCCTCTGAGTGTACAGAAACTAGGTATAGGTTGTCAAGGTTATTCTGAAACATTAAAACACAGCGACGTACTGTTATTTGTTGGAAGTGTGACTTTTCCCTACAACCCCGTCTGCCGTGCCATGTTCTTGTGTTGTATTTAATTGAGATAGAGGCACATGCCTCTTCCCAAAATGTTTTTGAGCAGGTGGGGAAAGGCAGGGTTTTGTTTTGGACTCTTCTTGCTTTCAGGGCTTCTGGATGTTTAAAAATATCAATTTCCTTAGGAAAGAACTCTCATGGGGGTAATTTTCATATTTTCTTTTTTAAATCAGAATTTCCTACTTGACTGTTCAATGTTATAATAGATGCATCTAGGAATGCTATTTTAACATACACTTCTCAGGGAAAGGTGTTATAAATGTTCATCATAAATTGTCATCTAGGAAAGCTCTGATTTCTATAAGAACAGGAGAAAGCAAAATTACTTTCTGTAGGATTTGGTCAGGGAACACACAGGGAAGTCAGTGACAAACTTCTGGTGCTTGCAGTCCTCCTGTGATCATACTCAGGAGGTGAATCCTGCAAAACCTCTGACAGTGTGAGACTCCTTCTATGAACTGCAGCCAACAGCATCACCTGTTTACTTCCAAAGGTAAAAGACTGCCTGGGTACCATCACAGTCTCTGATGTTAGACTGGCTTGCAGCGTTCTGTGGTTGAGCTGGGAGCTCTAGCTGAGAACCTGGGGACAGATCTTGGCAACTTGGGAGGTGACAGAAATCCTATTGATTTCACTGTGATCTAGATAAGGTCTAAAGATTAGATATCACCATAGGATCCCGCCATGGTTTGTCAGTGAACCCATTCCCTCCTTGCTGTATCTCATTGCACTTAACAGGATTTATCTTGGGAGCTGATTTTCCAGTTACTTGGTGAATGTGATGTCTCAAGAAGTTTACCACTGCTGCAACAAGAAGTGGACTCACCTTGTGTTCCAAATACAGCAGGACAAATCAACTAGTATAAATAATTATGCTTGATGGAGCTGTGACAGCAGAGGACTTAACCCAGGGAGTTGAAGAGATGTTGCTTTAAAGTTAATTATCTGCTCAAAAGAGTTACTTGTATCCTGCCTTTTTTTTCCCTCTTCACTGTTAGCTGTTTTGTGACATTGCTGGTTCAATACAGAAATTTGTGTCCTCTCCACAGACTTCTAGGAGCTACGTGTTCAGGGACACTCCAGATTAACGAGATGTGCAGCATCTTTAATCTTTCCTTGCAGCATGCTGTGCTTTGGATGCAGTGTGTGAGAAAGACCAACAGCGAGGGATGCGAGAAATGTATTCACACAGGAAACTGAAACTGTGCTGTCATTCATTCCTGTAGTGCAAATAACCCTTTCTGTAACCTCAGGTTCCTGATTCTTGTGTGGCTGGGGCCAGATTTGCCACTGGTGCAAACTGGTGCAGCGCTACTGACATCAGCTGAGACACACCAGTTTACTACAGGAGATAATTTGTTCCAAGTCTTTTCAGCAGCAAAACAAGGGGACAACGGATGTAGATTAATCTAAAAGCGGTGAGGTCTTATGAAATTAAGGGGTTGTTTTTAATAGTTGATGAGCATGAAGGCTGGGCTTCTTACTGACACTTGGCTCCAGTTCTACCACTATCTTCCACAGGAGAAACTTCTACTGAGTGCACAGTAAAAGTATCCACAAAGTTGTTTATCTTTCAGGGAGTCTATAAACTGAACCACGTCTTGTAATACATGTTCTTTTGTATCCTGCTCCATCCAAGGTACTCCTGATGTTTCCTTCACTAAAGATCTTAACATTTCTCAGCTTTTCCTCCACTAGCCAGAGAGGAGCTGGCTGGTATAAACTGCAGCAGCAATTTTCTGGGGTCATGCATGCTGTGGTGTCAGAGAAATTTGGGAAGCCGGCTTCTGGAGCTCCTGTTTTATTTTCCTTCCCTGAGGGAAAAACGGTCTTAACAGCTCTTGAGCCAGGCCCAGCTAAGGAAATGTCCAACAGCAGGTCTAGCTGTGTTAGCTTATACCATTTCCAGGCCCCCAGATACAGGTGTCAATGGTGCTTATGTTCTTCTGCAAGTATCAGGGAAGGAAAGCTGGCAGAACTGGGCTGAGGTGGGCAGAAGAGGGAGGGAAACCTCTGCTCACTCCTTCCTTTGGCCCCAGGGGATTCGCTCTGTTTGCATTGGGCTTCTCTGAGCTTCAGGGCAGTGGACAGAGAGGAAGTTGGGGTGAAGCTGTAAACTCGCTTCAAACCTAACTGCATTCTCATCCTGATGCCTTTTTTTATTAGGCAGTAATGTACAAAGCTTCCCCTGAACGCACTGAAGTCTTTTCCATTTGTCTTAGTGATGGCTTCTCACTGAAGTCTTACCTTTTACCAGCTAGCAGCATTTCAGGCTAGCCAAGTGAGAAGGAAAGGTCATGGTTAGGCAGAGACTAATTAGAGGGGCTAACCAAGGGTGCTTGGCAATAGTGCAGACAGGCTGTGGAAATGAGGGATGAGGAGATACCCATATTCCCCAGCCTTCCCCTAACAGAGCGTTGTTGCTCTAAATGGCTACTACAAACTTAAGCAAGGGCTGTGAATTCCTACGGTGTTTCTTTACCCCTGTCCAGCCAAGTAGAAGGTCTGTGGAGGCAGAATAACTTATGCTACATGTCAACATAGCTGCAGGAGTGCACCCTCCTTCTCCTGGCCATCTCCTGCAGCTGATCATGGCAGATTTTCTGCCTCCTTGACATCACCTATATCCCTCTAATGGGGAGGGGATATCAAAGATACACTCATGAAATGGATGTCCTGGAAGCTTCTGCGTGCCTGGGAACTTCTTCTTTGTGCTATTCAGTAGCGCTTTTTCTTAGAGGTTGACCCACATATAAACCAAAGCTCTTTAGGTCCTGCCACATTCTTCACTCTGGGTATTGCAGAGACTGCTGAATTCAGGGAGAGCTACACCACGCCTGCATTTCTTTATGCTGTCTTAAAACAGGCACTTAGCCCAAAAGCACAGTCCTAAGTTTAATTGATCCAAAAAGGATTTTGAGCTGTGCTGAAAGCTAAGCACAGTTAGGATAGCTCACAGCTGCACTCATTTACCCCAAATGGGTGACTTTTTGCTAAGGGCTGGGTGCAGCATCTGGCTGGGTGGGAAGGGGCAAGGGGTGCTGCATAGGACTGCAGCCTCATGCTGCAGGTGTACGTGGCACCTACGTGAGTGGGAGTGGAGAGGGGAAGGAGAAGAGATCAGACCACTACAGCACCCTGGGCTTCCCTGGCAAAATTGCAGAGGACTTAAAAAGAGCAATAGACTAGGTGGAAGCAGCATTAAAAATAATTGCATTATGCTGGTTTGGTTATAACCTGTCCCTTGTTTCTAACTCCATCTGTGACTCAAGTGCCCTGCAGTAGTTTGGACATGTGACAGCTAATAAATTAATTTATTGCAAGGGCTGTTTGTTTCAGCTTCAGAACTGAAAGTTCATTTGCAGGTGCAGCAGGGCTGTGCAGAGAAGCAAATGCAGATTTACAGCTGTTGTGGCTTACTCCACTCTGCTACAACAAATCATTTTGTTCAGGAAAGAGGCTCTGTTGTTGGCCAACCAAGACGTGGTCAGGAATTTGAAACGCTGCTTTGTTAGTTTAAAAGAAAACATCACCGGAGATGTTAGGGGGTGGGCATTTTTTAAAGATTTAGTGAAATCTGTCATAAAGCAAAGACTGATTGAAACTGAACAGAATATGCCTTGTTTTCCACTATCATTTGCTATCTTCTTCCTTTGCCATTGTGAGGGTGAATCAAGAGCAGGGTTTTAAAGTTTTCAGCTCTGAAGGCCAGTTATTACTTCCTCCTGTGATCCTGTTTGATTTTCTGAAAATGAGTCAGTCATTTTCTGCAAGAGTTTGGTGCAGGCTGAGCCTTTTCTCTGAGCTCCACTCTGCAAGACAAAAAAACATATTGCTTCACAGGCAAAGCAAGTCTGCACAATAGAAGACTTCCTTATAACTAGGCCCTGCCAAGTCTGCTCTCAGCCCTGCACGGAGTCATGTTACTCCTCAGCAAGGTCATACAGGCCTAAAATAATCACTGATGTTTATCTTTCCCAGAGGACATTAAGCACCCCCAAACACCAAGGAAGAAAATCTATTAACAAAAAAAAAAGATTAAAAATAGTTTATACCTCAGCTATCAGTAGGAGAAAAGTATTATGGCTTTGCCTTTTCCCATTAATATTTTGTGATTTCACATGTGAAGTGCTGAATTACACCAGCAGTGGGGGAGGAACAGCTATGCTATTTTTCATTGATGTTCTATCTCTCTACTTAGAAGCAGGCTGTGTACATTTCTCATCATTAATGCTGCACCTGGTTTTACACTACTTTTGTTGTAGGAAGAACCCAAAGATTGCTTAGTTAGGGGAGTGCTGTGGCTACTTTACAGCTAGATACTTACCTAAAGGTGCACTAGCTGAATGCTTCATGGATCTAGATCTTTGCAACACCCTGGAGAAGGAGCAAAGTGCTGTTGGGAGAAGCAGGAGGCTTGGGTGGAGTGTGAACTGGCAGCCATCTCCACTCTCTGCCCGGTGCTGGTGGCTGTCACACCGCAGCTTCATCACCTCCCTGCTGCCTTGTGTGCTCCCGAGCAGCCTGGAGCAGTTCCAGCCAAGCAGAAAGGCTGCAGAAGGAGCTGGTGATGAAGAAGGGAAGTGTGAGGAGGCCGTGCCCTGAGTCAGGCTTCTAGGGGAGAAGCAGGGACTGGTGGATATGCAGGATCTAAGCCCATGTCACTAAGGCTCCCAAATCACTGGGATTTTATCCCAGTCAAGGGTGCCAAGCACTGCTGTTAATGATTTGCAGTGCAGGAAAGCAAATATCCAAACACTTTGCAGTCCGTATTCCCCTGCCTTTCACGCCTGCACCTTTGAACATGCATTTTCTTCAGCCTTCCCTCCAATACTGTATTTGGCACATCCCCTCATGCCTACATCCCCACATTCACAAGCCCCTTCTGGCTGGCTGGTGAGCGAGAGACGTTTCCTTGCTGCGGCGGTGTTCGTGGGAAGATGTGCGCACAGGGGGATGCAACAAGCTTCACGCAGGTTCTTTGTGTTTTGACAGACTTCGCTGGAGGATTTCGCTTCGACTTGAGCCAGACGTGGTACTGGCAGATGCTGTGCAAGCTTCCCATGCAGCGCTGGCAGTGCCTCTCAGATCTGACCCATGACCACCACCCCTCCCAGTCTCCCCCCTTCCCTCTCCCCTTCCAGCCCAGGCCAGAGTCTATCTTGAGCAGAGAGAGTTCTCCCTGCCAGATTGCGTGGTGGTTTTGTGATGTGAACAGATGGGACTAGGGGGGCAGGCTACATCTGTTCGCTGAATTCTTCCACCTTCGCAATTGTTTGCAAATGGGTGAGAGCTCGGGGAGGCTGGGAAACTATGGATTTGGGCTCAAAATGCTCTTTTCCTGTAACATGCCCAAAAGTGAACCTGTTCTGCATAATTAAAAGTTTGAGGCTGACGGGGAAAACACCTGCTGGTGCAAACAGCTTACCTCTTTCCCTGCAGAAGCACAGATTCCCTGCAGGACTAGTGCTAATGCTTTCTTCAGTCTAGTCTAAAAAGGCCCAAGTGATGAAACGCCCCTCGGGATGCCGTCCCACAGCATCACAGCATCAGGGTGTCTTTTTTTGAGATTCAGCATTGATTTAATTCTTGTTTCAATTTCTCATTACATTTATGTAACTGATTTTCAGAAGGGCTCAGCTCTCATTTCTTTGCAAGTACCAGACATAGGCAGATGTAAATAGCTAAAGGAAGCTGAACACTTTGTGGAAAGTGGGCCATAAATTCTTTGCTTTTCTGATTGTTTTTTATACCCTTTAAGCATTTGCAGGTTGTTATCATCCACGTTTGCTTCTCCAATTTATTTCTTGCCAGATTCTCCATACAGCTCTTCAGTTTTCCTTATAAATCATGTCATCTGGCCTCCTGGGCACAATCCCCTCTCTTCATCCTGAGCTTGCCAGGGGATGAACAGTCCCCATCCCTCTCACCCACTCTCTTCTCTCCAGCATAGCATCACCTTATGGGCCACCCAAAGCCATGCGGGCTGGAGCCGCACGTGCTGAGCCCTAGCAAACCCGCTGCATGCCAGCGCTGGGCAGAGCAGCCCTGTTGACTCGCTGTCAGCCAAAGATGCCCTCCCAGGCACCCAGCATCAGGGGGATTCAACCACTTGAAACCATTTTATGTGTCCATGCTCGGTCCCCATCTGCCCATCTCCTCCTGACACAGCAGTGCCAAGACTTGGGAGCCAGTTGTTGGTGTGTTGGGCTGATGCACCCATGGACTAATGCCCTCTGGTTGGTGACGCTGTGCCATGGGACTAATTTCTCAGGAGGACAGAGGTACCTACCTCCCGTAAAAAGGAGTGTGAGCTGAGAGCTTGGATAACTCTGAGGCTCTGGGTATGCGTGTTTATGGCACTCATCTGTTCCTCCTCTGTACTCTCATCTTCTCAGAATCTGCACTCGGATTCCACCTTGCTGAGTGTATGTAAGCCATGAAATTATTTTCTGCAGGCAACAAGTTCACATTTTTGTGCCCAAATTAAATTTCAGCTTCTTATACCTTTTAACTGCAAGTTTATTTCTATTTGCAATATTCCTCTGTTTTCATTGTTTCTTGCAGTTTCTCCAATTCTGTTAGCAGTTGGCGATTTCATTCCTGAACTGTTTATTTCTTCTTTCAGATCATTAATAAGTACTGAAAAAAAATCCACCTTAATACACTGATTCATGCATTGCCTCATAGGGCAGAACTCATTACATTTACATGAGCATTAGCCTTTGGTTATGAACCTTCATCCAGTTTTCAAACCACATCACAGTGACCCTATTCTGGCATACTGAATTATTTCTCCTCTAAGATTTTATCCATTGGTAATAGTGTGTGTTTTAACAAAAAAGGAAACACTCATTTTAAATCTATGCTGCCTATTATTTGGGTTTCCTTTTCCCTCTAGATGTTTAGCAAATTACTATGTCTTGACATCGTTTTCATTATTTTACTGTGAAGAGTGGCTAGATATAAAAGATTACAATTACTGCAATCACTCCAGGATCAAAAAGCAGTACTATGCTTGCTTTGCTTTAGTCTTTCACTTCCTTCCCATTTTAAATTGACTTAAAAAAAAAAAAATCAAGCAGTTTAGTCAGTCCATTACCAAATTCCCTGAATGCTTTATGAAGCTGTTGAGCAGGGCAGTCGGCACTGTGATCGAGCCCAGTGTTAGGGGATTCAGAACAACAACTGCCTTTCATTCAAAGCCTGGCTTAACGTTCTCCGTGAGTATTGTGTCAGTTCCCTCTCTCTGGAAAACAGGAGTATCTGTATTTTGATCTTCCTGGTGACATGGATTACAGTTTTGGCCGCATCAGAATAATTATTTACTCTTCACATCTGAGTTGACCATTAAGTTTGTTCCTAGATCTGAAGGGGACTGAGGTGCTGAGGAAGGCAAGGTTATATTCTCTAGTGAAATGTCTCCACTAAGTTCCAATTGCATCTTCAAAAACTTTCTTCCTAGTTAGTATTGACAACCTTTCAACTGAGCTCAGTGCTGTTATGTGTGACCACACTGGACAGGAGTCACTTCTGGGAAGCGTAGTGAGAAATGTTCTCCTATGGCCACTCAGTCCTCCCAGATGTGACACAGGTTGCTTCTTTCTGTAGAGAACTCCTACAAACGTTAACAAAATACCCAGGACAGCAAGGAACAGACACTATGATCAAAAATGTCTTTGTCTTTTCATTAGGAAAAAACTATGGGCCCATAATTCACACAGCTATGGCCAATTTCTCACTGGCTTTAGTCAACTCTTGTTAAAAACTGGCTGGGGACGGTGGTTTTCATGTTGTCCAAAGAGTCCAAGAAGAGACATATGACGCCATAAATGACATTTTAGGCACAGTGCTGTTTTCTTGAGCACAGAAACAGTTTATATCTGAGCTGGATGCAAAACATGCTTTGTTGGTGGTTACAGGCTTGGCTTTCCCTGTGGTTAGGGAGTGACTGTGGGGTTTGAATGGTGATGTGGGAAATGGTCATCTTGCCATGTTCCGTAATAAGGCAGGTGCCAGTCCTATCATAAAACCTTGCAGAAGGTTTGGCTTAAACAAGGAGATCTTATTGTACATTCATCTATTGAGTCCTCCACTGCCCTCCTCCAAAAGACATCTTAGACATCTACAGCAGAGCTGATCTCCCTGGATCCCATTGTGAAGAGAAATAAGAACACCTTTGGTCGGATTTGATCTGTGAACAAGTCAGAAAAATTATACCTTAGAAATGCTTATTCTTTTCCATTGAATTAGAAAAAAAGTTTAAGGTGAATAGCTCCTGCCTAGAGCTCTATAAATAGGTGAAATATGCCCTGCCCCTTAGTGTTTGCCAGAGGAGAAGACAAATATGACCTTTTAAGATAGAGGTAAAAGCTTCTGGGGCACTTCTGTAATATAAGTCAAAAAGGCCCTGAGGCAGCCCTTGAGGTCTACTCTCTCTACTGACAGCAAGCTCACATTTAAGCCTTGGACCCAGTCAGAATATATCCTCAAAGCTTCTGAGATCTCACCTGTCTGAGCTTGCTCCGTGGCTCAACATGCCACCTTGCATAGCCAGACAAGCTCTGTGCCAGCCAAAGGGACAGAAGACGATCATGGGGCACAGCACAGAGCTCTTTGCATTACACTGGAGACTGCATGGAGGCATGGCCTGGAGCTCCTGGTCTGACTGCTCTTGGCCATAAGGAGAGGAGACCACTGTAGGGACTGATTTGCCTGATGCAAGGATACGTATCCACCTTTGTCTTTGGCCACATGGCATGTCTTGTACTCAGGATTTATCCTGGTGTCTTGGGCTTGGGACTTGAATGCTCTCACATCTCAGTGGCACCTCTAGAAGGGCACTGAAGACTTCACAAAATGAGGTGTATTGCTGTAGATGACCGCTATAGGTCAGCAGTGATGGTTTAATAAAAAGAATCTGATCCTTATCAAATTCAATGCACAGAGCAAAATTTGAAGAAAAGGTGCTTTTTATTCAAAAGGAGAGTTTGTTTAGAGCCTTTTTGAACATGTCAGTGTTTTTTCCTTCTTTGCCAGGCTTTTAATGGTAGGAGAAAAGTATCACACTAGTGGTGTTGCCAGCTCTGTGATTTTATCATGAGCCAGTGTTTGCTATTTTGCTTAAAAGCCCAGCTCCTAGAAACAATGGATTATGTGAGAATCTCTCAGCTCTGATTTGAAAAACAAAGAAAATTTCTAGTGCTTTTGGTGTCAGAAAAAACAGTTGAAACATGACCCTGATTATATCCTAAGAAATCCAAAACCATATTTGGAATTGATTACATTTTTATGTGCATGTTTTGAAGCCAATTGTGTGATTTTTCTTTTGGAGGGGGGCATCTGACTCATGATTTTTGAATGCTTGGGGAGTGGTGCTGTTGCATTGGGGATACCGCTGATGTTTCCAACTTTGTTGAATGATTTCTGACACAACAAGCTTTAGCTCTTTAAAGCAAAGAAATGTTTTAAATTTGTAAAAAGTATAGGACAGATCCATCTTTAAAAATATATGTATCACACTTTTATTTTGTTCCTGCTGAGCGGCAAAGGCATTGAGCAGATTTCATGCAATCCTTAAAGATGAATTGTAATGCTTTTTGGTATGCACAGAGAATACCCGAGTTGACCACAACATAGGCTTGACCAAAAGGTCCAATCCCATGAATGTTCAGTCCCTTTAGGGATGGTGCTGAGCTCCTGGGGCTTTCATACTTCCTCAGAAGCCTCCTCTGCACCTTTCAGAATTAGGGCATTTCATAAGGACTCTGTAAATGCTCCTTTTGGGCAGCATAATTCATTGTCAGGGTTAGGCAGTAGCACTGCCTCGGGAAACAGGTATGGTGTGAATTGCTGCTATAGGATGCAGTGACTCACATGTACATGGCTTAGTTCTAACCGAGGCTGTGAGCCAAACGTTTCCTGTTGGACCCCTGCCTCTAAAACTCTATGGCCAGCCCAGAGGAGACTGTGAGCGTACAGTTTGGGTGGGACCTGGACAGGGTTGAACATGTTACGATGCGTCAGGTGTCAGAAAGCAATACCAGCCTTTGAGGGCAACAGTAACTATTCTTTGTTAGGACAGCATTTTTTAGTTTCTTTGTTTAAACAAAGGCAGATGATAGCAGTAGAGGACATGGCTAATGAACCGGCTCCCTCTGGGAGCCCTGTAACACACACAGTGTCAGCACCTGGTAGATGATGCCATTCACCACGATGCCAGTGTTTGTCCAGAACACATGGTAGGTCTGGCATTGCTGCCATGCATGCAAGCGCTACTATAACGTCTTCTGTCTTTTATTTATTGGGAACAGATCCTCACTTGAGCAAACCCCCTTCAGAATTAGCCATAAGACAGGAGTAAGGAGCATTTTTCTTGCTGAGAGCTCCACAGAGCTTTCAGATTTGTTTGGTGAGCCACGCATTTGCAAAAACACGTCCTGGGCGCTTGCCAGTAATAATGTGAAAAATCACACGCGGGCTACAGCGGTTCCAAGGGCCTAATACTCATTCCCCCAGTGTAATCAAAAGACACCGGCTGAGTCCAGAAGCCAGACTGTGTCCCTGATTACCTAATTTGATGGGGTTATGTATATGGCCCTGTAATTAAATGAGGCTGGCAAGACTGGTGCTTGGTATAAAATTCATTACACTCTTGGAGTGATTATATCTAGGGGGAGTTTGAACTATGTTTTCCACTCTCACCTTCTTTATGTACTTCTTCTGTTATTCCTTTTTATCGTTGTTGTTTTGGATAAAAATTAGCAGAAGTTAATAAGCAAGGGAGCAAGGTTGCGTAATCCATGACTGCAAGATTTGGGATGTTTAAATTTCGCAGTGTTGCTAACAGTTGAGGTGCTGGTTGCTTAGCACAGGGCAAAAGCAGATCTGCTGAGATCTGTTGGAAATAAGTGCCTGAAGACACTGTGTGATGGATGAGGGTCTGGGCGTGGTGCAAGTCACCCTTTCCTCCTCCACACAGGGGTCAGAAGAAAGGTGTGAGGGACAGTGGCAGGAAGGGCACTCCCTGCACTCGATCGGTGCAGGAGGCTTACGGGTCTAGGGGCCAGTTGGGTGTCTCATATTTAGCACCTGACCCCAGAGTGGACTTGGGTCCTGATGTCACCTTGCTGTGCCAGATTTACACTGGCACAGTTGGTGTGGGGGATATAACCCCTTGAAACACATCTAGTTGTTCCATGGTCTGTGAACAAGTGAGTCCTGGCTGCCTGGAGTGGATTCACTGATATCTACTAAGGAATCAGTAATCTTGCACCTTTGCTTCGGTGGGATCATGGGTACACTTCTGCTTTCTCTGTTCTGTCTGCCTATTGCCAATAGCCATATAGTTACCTAAAATGTTTTCGGATTCATTTATATGTCAATGTTTAGTTAGGATTGGACTGGAAATACAAGAATTAGGGGTTAAGACTAGGCAGATACAAATATTGACATATAAGTACACATGGAGTAGGAACATATGTGCTTCTTTTCCTTAGAAAAGCAAGCATAAAAATTCCCATCCTAGTAAAAGAGGAGGCCAAGGAAAACTACAATGCCCTGTGTTAAGGAGATCTTTGTGGTGGGATTTTCTGGTTCCAGGGTCATGAGGGCCTCATCCTGACTTCCTCCACACACTGTAATCCCACAGAGCAGGTGACTCAGCTCCTTTATACTACTCACTGTGGGTACTATCTGAGGTGAATCCTCCCCACCCCCAGGCTTTTAAAAATTACAGTTTTCTTCATTAGCATTTGGTATAGTGAACTACAGCAGACACTTTGGTGTAGTGTCTTTTTTGAAACGTGCCCAAGACCTCTTAAACACCACATTCCATCAATGGAGACCACTAATATTATTTTCATTCATTTAGTAACCCAAAGTCCCATTTTTACCGGACATATCTTAAGTAGTTCATTAGTAAGTATGCTGCTTCCACATTTGTAGCTGATGGCTGATATTTCTAGTATAGCTTCTTTCATTTCAATACCCAAGAAGGAAATCGTGCGTGCAGTTAGGGAGCACAGTTAGCCATTTTGCAGGTATGAATGCAATCAACAATTCCTTCTACGATTGCTGAATCTGAGCCAATGTTTAAGAAAACATTGGTAAGGACTTAGCGCAGCAAAAATTATGGTCATCAGTTTGCAAGTTGGTGCCAGCACTAATGAATAGACCATGTTATTTGTCTTGATCGATTTCTGTCTTGAGGAGGACAAAAATATTGAATGGACATCCTGCAACAATCAGGCAGGTAGAGTAGATTGGCATCCCATCTAAAGCAAAACATCCCTATCCAGTCCCCACCCCCAAACTCACTTCTAGTTAGTAGAGTTTTAAGGATATATTTAAGGAAGTTTTTAAGATTTTGCTGCTTAAAATGGTTTTTGTTGAATCAGAGACTGGATCCTTTAAGAGTTCTTTCTTCTGTGTGAGAGGCATATTCAAAACTGCAAATGAAAAAACTTTCTGTTGCTCCTGTTTTTTGGAGAGATTCTATTCCTACTCTGACGTTTTTTGCTAATTAACTGACAATTAACAGCTGAGGGATTTACTGTTTATTATTTTGCCTACTTTTCCCCTCTGTAATAATAAATGATCCAAAGTTAAACCTTATGGATCACACCTCTTTGTTTGCCATTGTTGATGGATCATTTTCTGCTCAGAATGGAAATGATTAAATCATATAAGAAAGGATCATGCTTGCTGCTTATTCTCTGGCATCATATATGGAAAAATATTGCAGTTGGTTGAACTGTCTAGTTGAAATTAGCCTTTAAAGGAAAACAAAACAGAAGGGAATTGTGCAAGTGGGTTCATTAGGGCTTTATCAGAACAAGGAGTGAGCGGTGAAGAGGGAAAAAAGATGACGGAGTTCATGTTCCTGCAGATTAATTTATCAGTCTTTATGGGTACATGAAAAGAAAATTATGGCTACCTATAAAGGTCTAATTAGGGCATCTAGTGTAAATTCTCTGCAGCTAATCTGGTACAGTTCATAAAAAGCTAACAATAAAAACATAATGATGTGTTGCATTAAATGGGCAATCTTCAGCAAATGGGGCTAAATTAAAAAAGGTCTATTGGAAAAGTAGACTCTTTATAGGCCTTAAATTGAGGATAACTCATTAAATACACAGTGTGTTTTGCTGTTTAGTCCAATAGTGACTAATGTACACTAGATGTGCATTCCTGGGAATGTTTCTGGTCTTGGGAGCAAGTCAGAACTTCTGGTAAAACCAGTGCAAGTCACACCATGAACACTTGGGGAATAGTTTCATTTTTTAACGCATCTTCAAAATTCTGAACTTCATTATGCAGCCCAAGTCCTGCTGGTGAGCATTTCTTGGTGTAAGCTATCCAAGCTGGGACAACTTCTGTGACCCAGCCTTTGTATTCAGGCCTGGAGAGTGGACATTTGAGAACTTGGCAAAGACATGAGTTAAAAATCTTGTGTAAAACCTCTGTTCTGTCTGAAAGGAGTAATTCATAATTACTGTAATTTGAGAGTGCAGAGAGTGCACTCTGAAAACTCATCTCTAGAAAGCCTTCAAATGTAAAGGCAGTGTGAACAGAAAGGCAAATGAATTTATTCAAAGTGATGTCAAGAAGATAATTTCCCTCACTCATTGCTTTGACCACACCATCATCTTTTTGTCTCATGATTGACTTCCCCTTCTCACTCACGCCAGACGTAAGCTACTTGTCTCTGCTTTGTGGGCTCGCTGGTCAGTCTCCATGTGCTCTGGTTCTGCTGCCACTAATTGAATTTTTTAGTGGCCACCTTGGCCACTAATTGACTTTTTGAGAAAGTCTTTTTGCAGTTTGGGGGAGTGATTTTTCAAATGTACCAAACGTCAAGTAAGTTTTCTCCCTTTACCTTCAAACCCTCTGTAAAACTGTCATGGGCAGATGCTTAGACAGAGCTGAACAACCACGAAGAAGCCAAGACAGCTTCCCACTTTGCTGGCCATGGTGGTCTGCTTGTGCTGCCTCTGCTGTCCTTGTCAGCCAGTCCACGTGCAACAGGCTCACGCAGCTTCTTCAGGTAGTGACAGAGGAACAATTTCTTGGAGGCTGCTGATCTGTGTTTGGCTTTCTTATATGATAAAAAATGCATAAGAAAAGGCCAGAGTTCACAAAGGTGGGGATGCTTTCAGGGTGTTTAAGAGCTGCGAGTCCTGGGGCATTGCTGAAACACTCTGCAGAAAGTGGGGGTCCAGTGAACACTTCCTAGAAATGCAGTTCAGCTACCTTTGAGAGAAAGCAGCTCTGTTCCCATGGACATGAAAAACTGCAGAGGCCAAGCAGACTGTATAGGTGGTAGTTTTCCTCCCCAGATCTTTCACTGCATACACAAATACAGTGCATATTCAAATACAGTGATCAGCTTGCTACATGATTTAAAAATGTAGGTGAGTACATTCAGGAAAAAAAAAAAGAAAGTAGCAGAGTTCTGTGCACAAATTAACCAGATGTTATCCTTTTCTATGTAAAGGAAACAGACTTAGCAATTACGTTTACATCCACATCTTAGTAGGCCGTTTTAGCAGAGGTTTCTGCTTCCCTGGTGTGACTGCCAACTTAGAGAATTTTTAGGTCGCGGACGACTGATCTAATTGGTTGTAAAATAAACTATTTCAAAGACCTGGCACTCCTTACATCTGCCGCTCTTGGCCTAATGTGTTTGTGATGTATTTGCTGGTAGAGAAAAATGTTGCTGGACGTGTGTGCATTGGAAAGCTGTAAATTGTTTTTCCTTTCTTTTGTTTCTGTTTATCTTGGTTTGCAAATATTAAGCAGACGTAGTTCTCAATATGGACAAATGTGCAGCAAAATGCCACTCAGCTGAGGAGGTCGTAGTTGCTTTTCAATTATTAAAAGCATATGCAGAGGAATAAACTGCAGAGCTAATTTCAGAATGAAGGTTTGCAGCAGATGCATAAACCCGGGTGAGTAGAGGTTTAGGTAACAAAAATGCTGATGCATTGAATACATAGAGCAAAATCCTCATTGATGAGGAGGGTTGTAGGCTGGCACAATCATCAAAATAATAACCTGCATGTCTGAGAGAGTGCCTGTGAAATGCCACGTAGCCCAATTATTCCAGTTACACTGTTGACAACCGTAGAGTTTCTTGTGTGTTTGGGTTGGCCTGTAGAGAGAATATGTCCATACAGGTCGTGGATGAGCATGAGCTCTGAGTACTTGGTGAAGAGAGGCTTTTCTCTCCCTCTGTGCATACTCCTGTAAGGGCCTCTTTTTTATTTTTAAGGCCAGAGGAAATGGAAGCAATTCATGAACGAGGCACATCTGCCAAAACTAAGCTCTGGAAGAGGGGCAGAGATAAGGGAAGACAAGGAAAGATGCGGCTGCATTACCACCCTCCACTCCTACAATTTCTTTTTAACAGCCTCCCTGTGAGAAGGGAAAGGGATAAACCTTGATAATTAATGTCTGACTCAAACCCAGCACTTCCAGGAGCCCCTAACAGTGTCCAGGAAGATGTAACTTAGGGCAAAATTTTAGCCATCAGTTGGGATGATGTTCAGAGCAGCTTCAGAGATTAGAGTTACACACCCTGCTCCCTCTGCTCCCTGTGAAAATCCTGGCTTTAAGCCCCAGGCTTCCACAGTGTAATGAGAACCCCAGGCAACACTCACCCATCCCACTCCCAAGCCCTGAACAGTAGGAGAGGATGCTCAGGCTGTTCCTCCCACTGCAAGGCACAGCTGGACCACACACTTGGATGGGCAACCTGCCTTGTCTGTGTCCATGTGGGCACTCTACAGCTTCCTCATCAGCAGGTGTTAGGTGTCTCTGGGCAGGGAGTTTGGGTTGTTTTGTTGTTTTGGGAATCAAAATATGCAAGTGACCTCCTTCAGCTGCGTGTCACAAAGGACATGTTTGGGTTGGCTTAATGGTATGGCAGTATCTATAAATTTCCCTTCTTTTGTCAGTTTGTATCACAACCTTCATGTTGTTTGAGTGTGCGGGGTCTACCAGAGCCATTCCTAAGTATTTTTTCTTCTCTTGTCCTATTAATTATTTACAAAATAAAGCAGTTTAAGTAAGGCCAAATATCTGAAACCACTGGCACCATCCAATAGATAAAGTAAATATTTCTATACCTTATGAAATCAAGGGAGTCCCAGATCCTTTGTAGTTGACTAGGTAGTGATACTCCCTTTATGTGTTTCCTGCCACATGCTTGTTCATAAATGTGTCATCTTCAGGAAAGATTTCCAATGCAGATTTCAAGGCTTCCTGTAGGGACAAAATCCTTCCTTTTGCTTGTATGACTTTGTGTGCTGCTCTTACACAGCGGAGGGGGAAGATGCACAGGACTCTTTGGAGCTGCCCTTGCTGATAGCACTCCCTTCTTCAAGACCAGACCTCCTGCTTTTGCAGGACTGGGCACATCAGACTCACCTTCTGCTTGGACTTCAGCCTTTCCAGAAAGCTCTACAAAGCCTTCATCGGCTTTGGCCACAGCACCCGCAGAGGAGCTACATAACCATCATCTCATGGTCTAGAAAAATTTATGCATTTTTCTATAAATGTTTCCAGCCCCAGCCAGGCCAGGCCCAAATGCTGCTGAGAAGCTTATATAGACATAACTGCAAGTATGCAAGTCAGTATTTCTCTCAGCAAGTATAAACCTTTTTCCTCTTTATCTATCTTTGGATGCCAGTTGGACCAGAGATCTGTGGGGGCTTGGAGATCAATTTCAACATGAAAATAATCAGAATCAATAAAAAGCGGATAACAAAATGGTCATCTTCAGGCTGTCTGCAACAAGCATTATCTTAGCTATGATTCAGACCACCTGCTAGGTAGGGTTGGCTTACTCCAGCTCCTAGTACAGTCTACAGAGAGAAAGAGTAGGATAGCAGGAGACCAGTTGTGGTTTGTGTCTTATTTAAATGTCCCAATTACTTCTGGGCAGCTTTAAGCTTTCTCCACTCAAATCCTTGGACCATCCAACCACCACCCGACCAAATCCTTACCACTCTGCAGGTAGATTTCTTAGCTCAGACATGATGCCAGAAGGTACCACATGAACAGATTATGTATTGATTGTGCCAAGAGCCAGGCAATGTGAATAGCAAACAACATGAGCCCCTTTTTTGACATTAGTTGCCAAAGTGGTAGGGTGCTACATTAGATACCTAGAGTAGGTGGTCTTACTACAGCCCAAAATATTTATAAAAAATGAGTAGCCTTTGTAATGGGAACACCATGTACAAACACTAGAAGCTGCTTGCCTTTCCCAGAGGAACCACTGGAAGCTGTTGGCTGCACTATCCCACTTCCAGAACTGAGCAGGATTTGGGCAGCACAGTCCCCACTAGTCACTGGTGTTCCCAAAGCCATCCTGCCTTCACACAGTGCTGCCTCACAGCTGCATTTGTATGGTACACTCCTTTGCTCTCACTTAACGTGCTGCATCATCTTCACCAAAGACCTTTCTTTCACAGACCGGAGTTATTCCAGTAAGCTGGGTTTTATTGTCTCACTTGCAGATTTTGTGGACAATTATTCACAGGGAAAATATTTATCTTGTTTTTCCCAATCTCATTTCTACACCTGCCAAATCACCTCACCCTTTCCAACTCCTTCTAATGCCCATGAAGATCCCATTGTATCATTTTGGTCCATTTCGTCAGCTGAAGAATGTATTGGATTGGGCAGGTCTGGCTTTACTGCCAACTATGACAGCTTATTCGAATGTCTGCTAGTATCCCTGGGACAATATAATGTTCTAATCTTAACCAGAATGGCATCAGACTTCTGGCATGCCTCCATCATAGTCAGTGTCATTATCAACACAAAGATTTACTCCATAATGACCACCTTCATTTGGTTTGTGCAGTGAATTCATACATTTATGATGGCAAGTTCTAATAATACTATTTCTCTGGTAAACCAGCAGTCCCTGAAAGACAGTGAGAAAGTAGAAATCTCAAGTTTGTTCAAAAATATTTGACCCCATCATGGCTGTACGAAAAAAAATGTTGTGGACATTTAGTCAATGTGTATTATAGCTGGTAGCGAATAAATGTTGGATTCTTTTCATTATTTTCTTTCTTAAACCTCCTGAATTGGTTTTTTTAAGCCAGTTTCATGATTTTGTGGTCCAGCTCTTGCATTTTAAACCCTGGAGGTTTACAGTAATATATGTAACAACTTTTATGACTTACTTTAAAACAGGTTTTATAAACTATGGATCTTAGGCCAGCTGCCAGATATTAGGAGTACATGGTTACTTCTTGATAAAAACTTGCTGTCACTGAAGAAGATTTATGGTTGCAACAAGATATGAACTGATAGGGGTTTAAGTCCAGCCCATGCAATAAGGGAATTTATGTGCAGTTTCCTCCTCTTTAATCAGTGATTAGACTAGGAATGTGATGCATTTGAATCAGTTGGTGCAAACTGTGCTTGTGAGAGTTACTTATTTGGCATGACTGGGACTAGTTATGACCTTGACCTAAAGATTTCAGCTGATTCCCCTGGGAATTCAATGAGGCTCTGTGGTCAAATCTGTCCCTTCAGTTGGGGTGCTACTGTTTCCCACATGGCTAAGGGTGCTGAGCCTCTTTGGTGCCCACTGACTTTGACCTGAGTTGCCCAGCACCTCTGAGAAGTCAGGCCACCGAGGATTTGGTACATGAAAGCATCCCAAAGTAGAGCATACTTTGACTGGCCTAAGGGCACAAAGCAGTTTGGGTCATTGCCTGTGGTGCTCTGGGTGTAGCTGCTGTTCCCAGAACTGCTGGTAGGCTGCGAGGGAGAGGAGCTGAGCCAACTAGAGTGGAAAAGCCAAGAGGGCTCCAGAGGGAAGGGTCCAGTTTCCAAGCCCTTGTCCTGGGACAGTGGTACAAAAAGGCTGGGGCTGCTGCCCAGGGAGGCTGGTCTGAAGGAGAGACTGAATGGCATAAATTAAACATGATCCAGCATTATAACACATGGGATGAATTCACAGGAGAAGCTCACAAAACAAAACCTGTGAATGGATAGAAGTGAAGCCTTGACTTGTTTACGGAAAAGAGAATTGATGAGTATGTTGAAAACACAAGAAGGTGAGATTACAATCAACCAAAAAAGGGGGAGGTGTGCTGGCCAAGCAGCCTGTCCCTGATTCCAGCTGTGTCTTGTGGATTGAGCAAAGCAAGGCAGCCAGGGAGGAAAGAAAGCTTCAAGAACGACATCTCTGAAGGGATGTGCATGAGGGAAAGGGGGTAGTGACCTGTTTTCTCAGATGACTCCCAAACCATGTTGGAGGAAAGGCAGGGATAGTCATCTTTACTCCATATTATTGATTGCAGTTTGGTGTACACCTGTACAGCAACTGTACAATTTAGAGACTTCCCAGGTAGCGTTCTGGAAGCCAGACTGTCCTTTTACTGTCTTTAGCTTTTTCCCTTCTCTTACACTTGCCTCCTACTCCTCTGTATCATGCTACTGGTTCTGCACAAGAGAACTCTGACTGCACTATTCCCAGCTGGGCAAATATGCTGGCTGGCTCCTCCTGTTGTCCCAAGTGAGTGGGAAGGCAGAAGTGGAAGGAAAGAAGGATTTTGATGGCAAGGATAACAAGTGGCAGGGAGGGAAAGAAAAAAAACTGCATCTGGAAGATGAGAAGGGACCAAGAAAGCACAGCCACATGAAGAGAATATTTTGTCTTTAGCACAGTACGCATTTGCTCAAAGTATAATGGAGAGGAAATCTCTGAGCAGCATTATAAACACATCTCCCAGCCCTGGTTATACACACACACATAAATGGCTCAGGTTTCACTCCTGTGGATTATTATTGTATCACCGCAACCTTGAACTATATTTATAGTCTTGTAAGCTGCCGAATTGCAGACCTGCTTCTTGTTTTTTCCTGGTGGCAGGCAGGATTGCCTGGAGGGGTGATTGCAGCTGAGAGCATCAGTGGAGGAGCTTGAAGTCCAGCTACTCACTCTCTGTGTGGCCATAAGCATCTCCCTGCCTCTCTGTTCCTCAGTTTCCCCACTGATAATATCAGGAAGAGTTGTTATCCCCGAGGCAACTGTAAGCACTTTATTAGAGCTTCTTGTACCTTTGGTGTTGAACAATACAATGTGGTTACAATAGCTGATTATACATGGTAGCAACAGCTTCTTGTCAGACCCTTTCTTCAGCCTATGGCAACTGTGAGATACAGCAGCAGAGGACTTTGGTGCAGGTGCTTTATGTACCTGTGTCCTTGTGGAGCCTTCAGGGCCCCATGTTCACTGGGATTTCTGAAGGGAAGACACATAGGCTTAAAAGGCTCCACTAGCTACAGATTGACGGATAAGATGCCATATCTGCATACTTCAGGATAACTAATTTTCTTTCAGAGACAGGCACTAGAGAAGATGAATTACATTATCCTTTTATTTTCCAACCACAGGTTATAGTTAGGACAAGACAAGAAGGTGCCGAAGAGGGGAGCAAAGATCTCCGAGTCCTTGCCGGAACTGTGGGTGTCCACAAACAGGAGCACAGGTCTGAGGAGGTGGTGGCAGACACCAGACCCTGGCCTGGGGTGGGAAGCTGTGCTGATGAGGCCAGCTGCAGAGTTCACTACTTCTTATTTGTCTGACACAGAGTTTTCTCACATTTCATGTGACATGACCTTGTTGCCATCATGCCTGGCTCTCTGGACAGAGTCTTGTTTTGCCAGGGTTCATTTGAAGTCTAAGGCCTGAAAGGTCACAATGTCGCATGGCTATAACTTCCAACTCCCAGACTGTCCTTTCTATCGCCAGCTCCTCACTCTTCTAGGTCTTCTCCCTCCAAATATGAAGCCTACAGAAACCTACTCTTCCTATTTTCTATAATAATTTTTATCGGGATTGTGATGTGCAGTAGTGTCCTCCTTGTAACATCTATCTCTGATGGCATCAGAAAAGTGTTCACATGATTAGATGATTACACATGGTTATATTATTTTTCTTCACCTTTTGTTTTAAACAGCTAGCTAGCTCTTTTTTAAATTCCATTCCCCTCAAAGTTTCTGTCACATCCCTAACCTTAGGGGCTACTCAGAAGTAGAGAGGGCTTTCCTTTTTCAGCACATTCCTATCCTCCACTGTGTATGTCCATGAGCCAAAAGATGATGTGATCCTGGCAGCCCATTTTTTGTGTTGAAAGTGTGCATTGTGCTAAGGCTCTTTTCCCCTGGAGTCCTCTTTGTGCACTCCATGATGAAATGATGAAATCAGGATCGTAACTCAGCAGCTAATTAGAATGATGATAACACCTTAGCCTTGGTGGCTTGCCAGCTCGCCTGACTGCAGCAGCAGTCTCTCCTTGGAGGATGGTCTCACTTCAGTCTCCCGGTCCCTGAGTCCTGTGATTACTCCAGAGGTGTAGGTCTCCTGCCATGGCCCACTCTGCCCCACAGCTGGAGCCCTGCAACCTCCCCTTCCTCTCTGAGATCCCTGTGTCAGGCTCAGCTCACCCCTGGTCCATGGCACACTCAGGGATCACAGACAAGAAGAGAAGTTGTGAAGTTGCATTGCTATGAGAAGGAGTACTCAGGAGACACACAGACTGCACAGCTCTTCCCCAGTTACTGGAGATACTGTGGCTCCTCCTAGGTCACATGTTATATCTGACATCTAGATCTGCACCAAGAGGAAGGAAAAATCAGAATTGTCCCTTTCAGGAGCACAGAAAAGCTTGGAAAGATGAACACTTAGGAGTCCAATAAAGTACTTCCCTCCTCCATTACTACTTGTTTAAAAAAAAGATAATAATTAGTGATTTTTGAGCCAATTCCTGATTGTAATTTTTGGGGGTGAGACAGGAGAGAGGAAAGGCTGAGTCACAATTTCTGAGCACTCAGCTCTTCCATAATGCTTCATCACCAAGGATCTTAAAGTGGTTTTGGCATATGAATGAGTTAAATTTCACGACTTCCTACTCAGGCCAGGAAAACCTTTGCTGAGTTCATTCCAGATGAAGTGGAGAAAACCTTTAGGTCAGAGTTTTCCAACCTGGATACTTCACGTTCGATACCAAAGCTAGAAATAACATAAAAATGTAGTGGGTTTAAAGTGCATTTATTCATCCTTCTACTGTCACAGTAAGAAAAAATTACCTGGATTAATTTTGGATGTAACCAGACTGCTGAATTCAGTAGCTTACTTCTGATCTGGTAACACCAGACACCTCCTCTGTCCCCACCAGACTTATCTATAAAAGGCTGAAGAGGAGGCAGCTTTGCTATTTTCTGCTGAAGGGAGGGTGTCTCACAGTACAAAGTAGTAGCATCCTCTCTTCTTCCCTCTCTTCTTCCCTCCCTTGGGCTTTCTGTGTCCAGGGACCATGGCAAAAGCATTAGAGATGCTGGGGCCTTCCTCACCTTCAGCTCCAGAGACATCTCCCATTAGGCTTTCACTCCTACTTCTCAAAGCCCTTGCACTGGAGAAGCTGACCATGGACAACATCTGCACATAGAGGATATGAGAATTGCCATGAATCTGCAAAACAAAACAATGACTTGGACACAGTTAGGCCAGTAGGAATCCATGTGAAACCAGCCAAAGTTAAGTGAGTTACCCTGGGACCATGCTGGGGACAAGAGCTGTGAGCGGAGCTCGCTGAGCTGCCTGTGGGGCAACCCTGGGGTGTGCTAACCTGCTGATCTTCACTGGGCTGTCCAGGCTGCTCTCCCTTGGCTAGAGCTCTCCAGAGAGTTGTCCCTGTTTCTCCACATCCAGCTTCCCTGCCTGGACCTGCCCAGCTCATCCAGAGGGAAGCTAAGTTACCCCCTCAAAGACCATTGAAATTGGTCCTCAGTAGCTTCGGAGGAGACATTCTGGGTATACAGGACCAGACACAAACCTTTGGCTGGGTGTGAGACCTCCTGAAATGGCTGTGTTCTCTTCGTTCAGAGCATGTCTTACAGGCAGTGCTGTGCTAACAGGATTTTTGTGACAGTGCATATTACAAGGCACTACAAGTATCCTCAAGGCTCTGGGCTAAAGTTTATTTTGCCTCTGTATCCTGACTATCTGAGCAGAAAGGCTGGCTTAGCTTGTAAATGTGACTTCACAGAAACATGGCAAAAGACAGAGATACCGTAAGCCAGTAAATGTTTCCAGATGGGGGCATTTCTGGTGAACTTTTTACTTCTGCCTCTAAATGAGGCACTGTTAGCTCTTTACAAAGATTGAAAAGATTTGAGCTTTAGGGTTAACTGTAGTGGGACTCTTTCTTCCTTTCTTTTTTTGCTTTCTTTCTTTATCTTTCTTTTTTCTTTCTCTCTTTTTACTTTCTTTCATTTTTTCTTCTGTTTATTTTCTCTTTCACTTTCTTTTCTTCTTATTCTCTTTCTCTTTTTTCTTTCTGAGTCTTTCTCCATTTTTCTCCCTTCTTTTTCTTTTTTGTAAAACAAGGCAGCTAAGAAGAAATAAATACTGTTTTAAAAAATACAGCTTAATCTATTCCTAGAAGCCTATAAGCAGAGAAAGAACAGGCAAAAGAGGGAGAGCAAGCAAGTTTTGACAGTAATAGCAGTGAGCCAGTGGAACATCTTGAAAGGAACTAGCCTTGTCTTAGGAAATTAAAAAGACATGTGTGTAGCTGTTAAAAAGCCTGAGAAAAGTGTCTATGGTTCTCAAGGAAGGCAGTCCTGCAGGAGGAAGTTTACAAGAGCTAGGAGTAGTAGTATCCGTGACTTTAATCTGGTCTTGGAAATTATTAGTTCTAAGCATGCTGGAAGGAATTAAGACCAAACAAGGTTTTTCAGTTTAGAATCTGAGTCTTTGATGCTTTATGAAAGTAATTTGATTGCATCAAATGGGTCCCAGGGATAGGAACCTTAGTCCATAAATATCACCGATCCACATCATTAAAAAAACCTCAATCTGCACTTTTTTTTTTTAGTTCTCCTTTTTGCAGTGCTAATATTCTTTGGACATAAGAGGCCCGCAGCTGAATCAGCAGGGAGATTGATTTCTCTCTCTCCCTTTAAAAGAGGGAAAGAAGGTCCCTTTGGGTCAGGGTTAAGGGCTTGGAAGGGGCCTAATGGGAAAGTTCATCTCACAGCTGCCAGCGGTATATAGTACCAGGCCCATGGATAACAACAGGATGTGGGTTTTGAGCACTGTCAGCTCCTTCATGATGTATTTCTTTTTAATTTTCTCCTTTTAAAATAATACACCAGCAAAAAACGTTCTTTATTATCATAACAAAATCTCTGCTCCAGTGACTCTGAGACGTTCCTAATTGTTTTCAATCTGTCAGGAGCTCTTTCTGTTTGCATTTCTGCAACCACTCAAGAGATTGCTGTAAAGAAAACAAACAAAAAAAAAATGGCCTGGGCTCACTCAGGGGCTGGGTAATGGGTTACAGCACTTTCACCTCGCTCACCGACGCTGAGCAGGAACCAAAAGCTGAATTGGTTGGTACTAACTTGAGTATCAGCTTTGCAGCAGCCAATTTCAAGCTGCTGTTAGCACTGGAAGTCACCAAACAGGCACAGTGACAGTTAGTGAGTTAAAAATAAACTCTAGTGATGGTGGAAGGCACAAGGGAAACACCCCATTCACCCAAATGTGGAGATGGAAAGTGAAGGGGAAGAGTGCATGCAGCTCTTTGCACTGCCTTCCTATGGATGACAAATACCAATGCATTTCCCAAAGAGAAAAACACATCCGATCTCACTTTTCACAGTTTCATAAAAAGTGATCTCATTAGTGTGAGCGCAGCATGATTTCTGGGAACAGTCTTGTCCTGACTGGTTGCTGTTGAGCCTACAGGAGCAGGCGAGGCAGAGCAGCCTTATACCACCATAGCTGCATCCTCCTCAGTGTGTCATATTGGACTCGCTGCACGATGGAGGGAGCAGTGGGAGCAGAGGGGCTGAGGGGAAGGCGGTGCACAGGAGGCCCAGGGCCCCCTGCAGATATCTGCTGGCAGAGCTGGGGCACACAGGCCGTGGGAGGAGCGCCGAGGAATTTTCCCAGCATCATTCCCTGCGTGTGTGGGTGTTGCCTCCCACCATGGAGCCGGCGTCCTGTTACGACTCTCGGTATTACAGCACAAATGGTGGGCCCCCACCCCAGAGGGAGTCCTTGCTGTACTGCAGGCTGTAGGAGACAGGTCCTACCTCGAATTGCTGCAGAACTAAGATGGGAGAAAGAGCTGCCCAGTACAGCAAGCAAGCTGGGCACTGAAGGCAGCATTCTTGTTGCCCACTAGAAATGCTCATTAGTTGTCAAGCTTGTCCCTCTCCTTTAGTGGTAGAGCGACCAATGGTCTATCTGCAGACAGATTGGTTCTCTTCTTGAGCTTGGTGATAAGATGCAGTGGTCATGATGACTGTGGCCCATAGTCTTCAAGAAATCTGTATCCTGACCTGGTAGACTTTAAAGGCAACCAGAAAAAACAGAGGGACTATGGATCAAGTCCAGTGAGGACTTGATTCAGGATCACCCAGGAAGATGAAGACAGGACTGGGCATTGAGCTCCTCAATCACAGCTCAGTGCTGTAATCACGTGTTCCACTGGGACCGTCCTCCTGTGGCTCTCCCTGGCCATCAGGACTCCAGATGTCTCTCCATGCAGAAGGAGATGAAGAAGAGTCGGGGCTGGTTTTGCATGCATAAACAAAAAAGCAGAACCACAGGAACTGTCTATTGGTACGTTTGGAAGGCACTCATCACCCTGGCATCTGGTGTGCCCTGAGCTGCTGTCAGCTACCAGCACTAAGAAGTCCACACAAAAACTCAAGAGCTCTGACCACCCCTGGAGAAAGGTCTGGGTGAAGAGTGGTCAGTGCGGAGTATCCAGAGCCAAGGGCCTGAGTCAGGCCTTTGTTATGAAGGACAGGAAGAAGGGCCTGTGTTAGAAAGGGCTTATGCTGCCAGTTTGGAAGTCGTGGCTCCTTTTGCTCTGCCCCAGAATTCTCACATGTGTTTTGGCACATCCTTCAGCTCTCTTTGGCTGCCGGTCCCATGTGTAAAATGAAGGTGTTGCCTTACTCTGCCTCATCAGGGAGCTGTAAAAGATGGTCTATTTCCAATTTGCAGGGGCTCTTGGTTGCTCATGCAAGTAACTTTAAAAACTTCAGTTTGGAGCAAACCATCTTTGGGTCTGAGACCTGCTTGGTCTCAGTACTTGGGAGGAAGCCTGTGGTGAGAAAAATCATGAGGTTCCCGTTTCCCGCTGCTGCACAGAGGTGGCTGAGAAGTCTTTTAGCAGGACATGGTTTCCCACCTGTTTTCCACCAGCATAAGGAGTTCTGCTAAATGCAGGGCAGCAGTTGGGTCCATGCTTTCCCACAGGAAGTGCTGGACACAGAGATAAGCTTCTCCACATTAACACTGAGATAACAGCAAATCTCTAGCAACTAGGAACGTGAAGCAGAGCAGCCACAGTAGCCACAGGGTATGGGAGGGCTCTGTCACATTTTTATGAAGAAGCAAAATTGCTTCCCCTCTCACCTTCCAGGGAAGGGGGAGATAGACCCTGGCTTGTCAGGAGCGTCGTTGCTACAACTTCTTGTGTCTCCATGCTCCTTGACTGCCTTTGCTCTCTGCAGCAGCGTACAGAGATACACATTGTGGCTGCGGGCAGTAGAGGAGCAAACAAGCTCTAGAAAAAAACATAAAGTATGTTCTCATGCAAACCTCATTAATAATGGAGAGCGAGTGAAGAGAAATGCTAAATATAAATATTTCTTGTTGGAAAGAAAGGGAACGTACTGCACCGCTGCAAAGAGGGAACATGAAAGGTGACACCTTTCAGAGTTTACATCACTTCCCTGTAAAATGAAATTTAGGCTACTTCACAGTTACTGCAAGATTTAGCCAGGCAGTGGGATGACAAACATCACTAACAAATAAACAAAGAAATCCCTTGTATATTGGGTTTTTTACTATCTCAGTCTCTTTTTTTTTTCTATTTCAGTTCAAAGTCTCCAATTTTCTTTCTTAACTGCTGGCTCTCCAGAGAATTCAAATTCTTGCTGAAATGATAAGGCATTTTCTCAGGTTAAGTGAATGTGGCCTGTATAGCACTGCTCAGCTAATGTGTGCCTCTTGAAAACATACTGCCACAGTGACTGTGGCTTAGCAAGTAATTCATTATTCAGGCCACTGGGCTGCTCTCTGGCCCAGTGGTCCAGTTCAATGTTTTAAAGATGCAGGTAATTGTTAGTAGATAGTACATGTTACTCTGCCCATAAGTCTCTGCCATAGTGTGACATAAAGACCTCCAAAGAGTATGGTCCACGTATTCTTTCTCTTTTCTACTGGTCATTAATCTCAGAAATGCATACGAAATTGATTTCCTTTTCACAACATTGTTTTCAAATGACTCTTCTGTTTTCTTCTGCTTGATTTTTGGCAATCTCAGTGGCTTGGGAGCTACAAGGAATTCAGAGCTTCTCAGAATGTTTCAGTGCCAAAGTTGTCAGTGCTTGCTCCCTCACATGTTTTATTGGTTGTGGGTGCACCAAGGACGCTGCAAAGAGTCGGGGCATCAGGGTGGTAAAAACCCAATGCAAGAATGAAAGCAATCATCAGAAATTAGATCCTTTTGAACTTATAGAAGTAGAACCAAGAGCAGAACTTGGATGTTAAACCTGCTAGTCCTTTGGGGTGTTGTTTGTTTTTTAACTACAAAGTCCAGAAAGAGAACAAGGAACAGTCAATTTCTTTAATATGCACTGCGCTTCTGAACAGCAAAGTTCCCAAATTGTAAAACTCCCCCAACAGTTCTCCCTTCGCCTGTGAACAGCAAGCTTACATGCAGGGAAGGGGAAAAATGCAGCCACATTCCTTTCGCACTCCCACTCGCCTCTGAGGTTCTTCCACTTCCTTCCTATGGCTTTTTTTAGAACTGTAGTGTTTTTCTCACGTCCGGCAACAAAGGATGTTTTGTGCTGCTGCTGAGGTTGTTGGTTTCTTTTTTTTCTTTTTTTTTTTTTTTAACTTCAGATGCAGCTATCATGTTTGAAAATATTGCTCTTGTTTGTGTGGGAGAACAACTTTTTTTGCTTTCTGGTACCTTACAAACATGATCGATTGCTGGGAATTTGTTTAGTTGGTTAAATTCTCCCGCCAGAGTTGTCGTTTGTAGTTTCCTGCAACCTTCTTATTTACTTGTGAAGACCACCATGCTGCAGCCCTAAAGGTAGAACAAAATTTGGGAGATTGCAGTGATTTGTCTGTTCTGTGACTGAATAAGAAATGGAATCACTCCAGGCTTACTGTGGTGCAGCTGAGAGCAGAGCATGGTGCATTAATTGGTTCATAAAATGCATAGCTCATAAATCCCACAAAACTCTTGTGATGTTTCCAGTAAAAAATCCAATGAGAGGACAAGGAGGAACAGATCAATAGCAGAATCACAGTCTCCAGCCCCTAGAGTCAGCTCTCCCATTTTATGACAGCATAACATCATGAAATCAGAGTGGAGAAACACATCCAGGATTAAACCTTTGGGGTTTGATATATTCTTGTCCCCAATCACTATAGCTGGGTCTTTGTCACAGTGATAAATTGGCATGGTCACATACACTGACATTACTCACTTTGAGAAGTGAGACTCCAAACATCAGTCATCACTGTGTCAGGGACCCTGGATATTGGATATTCAGGCATTCAGTGTTTCCAATTTATTATAATTTGTAGGCAGCTAGACAAGGTGGGGGGAAAGCCCATAGACAACCTGGAATTATATCATAAATCTGCAAAAGCCCTAACATAATCTTTAAGACTACCTTCAGTTCCTCAACAGGGAGCATGAGTAATACAGTGAGCCTGATTTTGACCTTTTGTTCAGCAGTGCTGCACAGGTATCAGTACACTGTTGGCTTTGGCTTCTGCAGGAGTCGGTGCCTAAGTGTCTTGGAAAGGAAGTATTTAGCTCAGTGAAAAAATGTAAGGACTGCTATCTCAATGCCTGCTTCATCTCAATAGTCAGGGTGAGGCAAAGAGAAAATGAGAGGCCCTGAGTCTCCCCTGCCTGGTGTGGGAGCCCCTCCTGGTTTGTGCAGGTGGGGGTAGAGTGAGATACCACACACTGTCACACTGGAGACATCCTTTGCACTGCATTTAACTTAAGAAATACACATATCTATCTTACTTGCTAGGTGTTTTTTCCAGATTTCAGAGCAATACCAATACCAGCCCTCCAAAACAGTCAGCAAAATTCAGGAGCCTGCTTGAGCTCTTACAAAGTGAGTCCTGATTAACAAAACCATTTGATTGTTACTTCTGTGGCATGTCTGGCTTCCTATCCCTGCTGCCAGGTTTCTCAGAAAGGAAGGAGGAATTCTCCCCCATTACATTGCAAAAGCCTTGCAAGAACCTTGGAGCCTGCTTTGGTTGGTGTGAGCCCTTGAGTGTGCTCCAGAGAATCAAAATGCCACGCACACGAATGGGAGTACCTGTGCAGACCACGGATGTCCCTGTGACTTCCTGACAACTCCACTTTACTTCCTGTCTTCCCCGCTGATGCTAGTCTGAGTGGAGGGAGAAATGTCGGATCTGTTTGGCGTGAATTGCCCCTTGAGTGCCACCCTCGGTCTGAAAGTCTAGCTCCAGGAATTCACCCTGCAGTGCCATTAATCCCCCCTTTTCTGCTAGATTATTCCTCCCCAGCCTCACAGAAAGCAACACATTTGTGAGCCACAGGCATCCCAGCAGACCAGGGCTGAGACAAATGCACAGAGGCTACTTCACGCTAAGATGCCAGGCAGCGAACTGGGAAGCTCAGGGCACATTTGCTTCTTTTCTCCAGCCGGTTCTGCTACAAGGGCTGTGACTCCAACAGAGTCAAACACCCGGGGTGGTAAATATCTTAAACAACCACAGCTGTTTACCAAAAGTGAGTCAGTCTTCCATCAGGTTTGGCTAACATGAGCTAGGAAACCTGATTTAACCTCAGCCTTTTCCTTGGTGTAGGTACAGCCGCTTGCAGCTGCTTCCAGAAAGGCATTTTAGTAACGAGCATCTGGGTGAGATGGTGGTGTCAGATGGATGTCCGCAGCGAGACCTGGACAGCACTACAAAACCTTGCCAGCAGAAGCTGGTTTTGTCACTGCAGTGGGGCACGCCATAACAGCCTGATGAAAAATCCTGGTCAGCTTTTCTGTGACCCAAACAGATTCAGATCCCTGAGCCATCAGCTGATGGTTTCTAACCCAGCAAGCACCATGACTTATGCCAACCCCATGCCTCAGAGGGAGGAGGTGGTACCCAGTGGCCATAGCCAGCATGCTGCGGTGCAGCAGTGCAGCGAGGTTAGGGCTCATCCAGACAGAGAAACTCAGCGTTGTCAACGTAGCCTGGGAAAACAGCCTGCTAGTCTACTGTCAACTCACTTTGCAAGTCAAGATAAATCAAAAAAATAGGTAAAGCTCGCTAGTGTTTTAATTCGTAGGACAGAAATACCCTTATCTACTTGCCCAAGTAGCACTTTCAATAAACAGCACCAGGTAGGGAGATGCTGTGAAGGTTTTACCTTGCTCCTGCACTGCCCTGGCCATCCCCATCACAGTCTCCAGCCACCCCAGGTCACACTGGCAGCCTGACGTCACTGCTACCATTACTTTAATGTTGGTGGCTTACATTTATTTCCATCCCATTAGAAAAAATACAGTTTAAACCTCTGTCCCTAGAGGTGGCTGTGATCCTGTTTCAGTAGAGACAAGCAGGCATTGCTGTGACACCAGCTGGGACCTGTGCTGCTTCCCCACCACCGGGACGTTTCCCAGATCAGGTGATGCCTTCACGGCCCTCAAGTGGAGTCTGACACAAAGAGAGGAAATGCACCTACTTTGCTCCTTCCAGGAGATGTGATTTATGAGCAGGAAGGATCTGCCTTTCAAGGCCAGCAAGCGTGGCGGGGCAGAGCTCTGGCTAGCCCAGCCAAGGCAGCACCCAGGGCTGCAGCGCTCCATCCCAGACCTAAAGCTGCAGGAAGAGGGATGTTGGAGTTATGTGAGACTTGACAAATCTGCACAAAACCCCAGAGGAACTGTGCTCGGGAGAGAAATGGAGCCCCTAGATCTACTCTACAAATCCCAAGCAATCTCTGGATAAATTTCAGCTGAAAACTGGCTCTTTCATGCCTGCGATAACTGCACTTGACAGCCAAACAGAGACCCTTTCATATTTAAAAATAGAAAAAGCAATTAATTATTGGAGTCAATATAAGCTGGGAGCTGGCACAGTAGCAGAGCAGTGTCTGTAGCAATCTGACTGTAGCAGAGGCCATAGTGGCTTTAGAGCTCATGTGCCTGTCAGCCCAGGGGGACCCCCTGGCATTTGGGATGCAAAGCTGCTTAAACACAGGTACAAAGCAGATTCATGCCCCATGGCAGTGGGGTCGGTAGGCAGCAAAAAGTGAAGGCAGTCTCTGAAACCCCTGAAGAGCTCTATAGAGTCAGTGCTACTTTGTCAAACCCAGACTAGCTCAGCATTTGGGCATTCTCCAGCTGAAATGCTTGCGTGGCTCTGGATTACTCTTCTCCAGTGGCTGTGTGCAGTGAGTGCCAGTGTGTCAGAGGCAAACCTTGGTGGTACAAACACCAGCTGTGAGGTTACCGGGCAAGCCCTGAGAGCCAGAGCTACTGACTTTTTCTCTTTCCCATAGCTGGATAGTCTGGTTTGGTGTGGGATGAAGCATTGCACACCAAAGCCAGGCTCATCTTTATCTGTCTCAGTGTTTACCTGGCATAGACCATGGTGTGAGGTGATGATGATGGGACTTTGGGACTCCTGACTAGGTTGCACACAGGAACTTGGTAGCATTTGACCTTCAGTTGGCTCTGAGTCCTTTGGACATTGGTGAATGCCCCAGAAGGGAGATTTCCTTATCCTCCAGGAAAATACAGCTTTTTTTTTTTCTATAAATCCCAATTCTTGCCCCTTGCTAGCTACAAACTGTCCTCTTGGATTAGCAACTCAGTGAGGTAATGAAAATCAGCTGCCATAGACACTTCATTTTCTGATGCAAGATAGTTACACATGACCGAGCCTGCTGATGTTTGGTGATCCTAAACCGAGTGGAGAAATGAAAAGAGAATCAGGTCCCGAGCTGGAGGAGACTGTGGCTAGGAAACCAGGGTGGTGCTGTGATGTGAGCCGAGGAGAGACCTTTGAAGTGCAGTCTTTGGGTAGCTGTCTGGGCCCAAAGCAAACACTGCATGGGACTTCCACTTTGCAAATGATAATGAAAGCAGTTCCTGAAATGATTTGCTTGTCCTGACAGCAGCACAGTTTGGTTGAAGTATGTACAAATTTAAAAAAAAAAAAAAAAAAGAATAAAAGAGGAGCTTGTCAGAGAGGCCCATTCCTTGGACCAGCTGCTCTCACAGCCTCCTTTCCCTGTCCAAATTGGTAATTCACAGCAAAGCCATGATTCAAGCACACGGTGGCTGCTCTTTTAACATGATCAAAGGACTAATTATATGCAGTGGAATTCTCCGAACACAAAAATCGTGTGTGATCCTCCTGGTGTGAGGAACCGGCTGTGTGTCTGCAGAAATCTCCCATTTGCTTTGCAGACAGCCTCAGGTTGCAGCCAGGAACAGTCCTGGCCTGCCACCACGGAGCTCATCCTCAGCTGCCTTCCACCATGCAAGGTTGCTCACTGCTTTTGGGCCGGCCAAGTGAGAGGGGGATATGGAGATCCTTTGTTTCTCTGTGTGTTCAGGGAATGAAGGGGGAGATTTCCCTAAAAAGCGACCACTGCTGGCTTAGTTTATCCTGGAATGGAAACTTTATTTATAGAAGCAACAGCGGCAACAGGCACCCTGGGCCCTAGCAACAGCAAAGTGAGTTCCACAGTTCCTGATGGGAAATATTGCAAGGTGCTGCACTTCAGCAACAGATTTTGTTCATGGTTTCCCTCTCTGCGCCTGTCCCATCTCTTCTGGGAGCTGTGGATCAGAAATCCAGCCTTTTCTTCTTCCACTGTACAGGTTTCTCTTCCTCCCACTTGGCAGTCAGTGTAGCATGGTGCCTCCAGGGAAGGGCACTGCAAAGCTCTGCGGGCTGTAGGTGAGGGACTGTGTCAGGTTGTGGGGCGACACATGGCAGTGGGAGTCTCCTGGGGTGCAAAAGGTTCCTCTGGTGGTCTGAAGTCAGTGGGGCAGCACCGAGCCACCTGGGTGTTTGAGCAGTATGGGCTGAGTTGAAAGTCACTGAGCCCCTTGACTCTAGTGCTTTTCTACCACATCCCTGGCAGTTGTCCAAGCCCAGATCCTCCACCCTGCAGGATTACTGTTGGAGGATTCAGCCTCTGTGCTCTGGTCTACCTGCATCTGCTCTCCCCAGACCACACAAATCCCTGAAGCTGCTCAGGTTCACCCCATTCATAAAGCTCACCTGAAGTCCCTGCCAGAGTGCACGCTTGCAAGGCAGCAGTCTGTCCTTCATCGTGTACATGTGTTCTGTCTTATCCAAACTATTCCTGGCACATCTCCTCTCTTTTCATTCAGGCACTTAAGATGAGCATCTGGGGCCAAGATTGCCCATGTAATTCATAGAATCACAGAATGGTTTGCGTTGGAAGGGACCTTAAAAATCATCTAGTTCAACCCCCCTGCCATGGGCAGGGACACCTTCCACTAGACCAGGTTGCTCAAAGCCCCATCCAACCTGGCCTTGAACACTTCCAGGGAGGGGGCAGCCACAACTTCTTTGGGCAACATGTTGCAGTGTCTCATCACCATCACAGTAAAGAACTTCTTCCTAATATCTAATCTAAATCTACCTTCTTTCAGTTTAAAACCCTCACCCCTTGTCCTGTCCCTACACTCCCTGATAAAGAGTCCCTCCCTCTAGGTCCCTTTTAAGTACTGGAAGGCCACTTAAGGTTTCCCTGGAGCTGTCTCTTCTCTAGGCTGAATAACCCCAACTCTCTCAGTCTGTCCTCATAAGGGAGGTGCTCCAGCCCCCTGATCATCTTCGTGGCCTCCTCTGGATTCGCTCAAGCAGGTCCATGTCCTTCGTACGCTGGGGGCTCCAGAGCTGGACAGCACTTCAGGTGGGGACACATGAGAGCAGAGTTGAGTGGGAGAATCACCTCCTTCGACCTACTGGCCACATTTCTTTTTATGCAGCCCAGGATACGGTTGGCTTTCTGGGCTGTGAGTACACATTACTGGTTCACAGTCACTTTTTCATCCACTGGTACCCCCAAGTCCTTCTCAGCAGGGCTGCTCTCAATCCACTCTTCACCCAGTCTCTATTTCTGCTTGGGATAACTGAAGCCTAATATAATGATATGGAGTTTTGGAGTGGCTTTGAACTCAAGCAAGTCACCCTCTATACCGTGCTGAATGGAGTTTCACTTTGTTGTCCCTATCCATCCATTTTATCTCCTCTTCATTCAGTCATTCCTTAAACTAGCCACTGGCTCAGATGAGTACTGTTAAGATGCTGTCGACTGCTTGGTGGTCCACACTGTATCATCTTCATCAGTTTTTCATATCTCTTTCCACGTGTGACTGTAGATTATCTAGGTTGTTTTTGTTAATAGGAGACAGATGGGAATTGGGTGTCAAGCTGAGATTCTGAAGCGTAGGAGCTTCATAGCCTTTTTTAAAATGCATGATATTAAAGATAATTTAGAACTAAATTATCACAATTGCCTCACTAACAATTAGTGAGGCAAAACAGATGCTCAATAGAGAGGCCAGAGGAGGGTAATTCTTCAGTCTGAGTAGTCACCTCTGAACTCCAGGCTGACATAATCACATCTGGTACAAAAGGCCCGACTGTTGCATGCTCTAAATCTCCCATGTTTGCCCTGGCACTGCACAGCGCTCAGTCCGGTGGATTGCATTGCCTTTCTCAATCAGGTGATACACAGCACAGGAACAGTGTGGAAGGAGAAATGCTGACAGGACTGATATATCTAGGACCTTATGCATTAGACAAATCAGATTTTGCAGAGCTTATTTTGCCTGGGTCTATTAGTCAAACCTTCAAAATCAAAAGCAAGAGGGATTCCTTGAAGAAGGTCACACACAATTCTAAAATGAGCCACAGGACTTACACATAGCTGAAGAACAACTAGACTGTGTCTGAAAGGGGTATGTCAAGTCCAGGATCCTGTCGTAGTTCTGGCTAGGAGCAGATGCTGGAGGAAAAACATGAGAACAGGCAAGCAAGGCACAGTCCTTTTCATAGGGCTGGGAGATCCTCAGCCAGAGACAGTATCTTTGTGTTTAGTAATTCCAATGGACTTTCCCCCCACAAGTTTGTCTAATTGCTGTTTTAACTTCTGGCCTCTGCAACAGCTGATGGCAATGAGCTCTACTGTTTAATTTACACTGGATGGAAACGTGCTTACTTTGGTTTGCTTGAAACCTGCTGCCTGCTAATTGCACTTAATGTTCTTTTTTGGAAAGAAAAAGGAGGGGTGGGAAGCTCTAAACTCACAAGGTCGCAGGTGCCTGAGTACGAGCCATATGCAACCAGCTTGTGCTTCACCTCACACAGTCACTGCGTGGCTCAGCCTCCTCTTCTGACACTGCCTGGTGAACTGCAGCCTTCTCACCAGCAGCATCCAGCAGGCAAAGCCCCCGTGCAAGACCTCTTGTTGCAGTTTGGCAGGAGAATGGGCAGCAACTCCGGCTCCCATCTTGCTCCATCCTGTCTCTTATTGTTTCTACCTTAAAGTCAAGTTGATATTGTCTGGGATTTTTCATATGCATGCATTTGCACTCAGCCAGCTGCCCTGCACCCCTTGGAGACCAAATAATGCAGAGGGAAAGAAAATTCGATGCTCAGGAAGGGCCCCAGTTTGGGTCAACTGGAACAGAAAGATATGGCAGATCTTAAGTAATTGGTTTTCAGAAACCCTCCAAGTACCTATTAAAATTCACTACCACAGTTGCATGGGCCACCACAGAAATCTTAATGTGGCCATGTGGGGATGTGCAGCAGAAGTTCTGACAGCAACTCTGCTTATTTACTTACAGGAAAAAATTTATGCTCCTACATTCACTGTCAGCTCCATTTTTTCTTTCTTAATTTATAGCCTTGGAGGACTTCTTTTCTCATCGACTAGTAGAACTACCCTCCTGATTTAGACCCCAAGGTTAAATATCCAAAGTTATGTAGTACCTTGATGTCTCCCTACTTAAACTGCCCTGCTCTTTTTTTGGAAGGATATATTCCACCCCCAGGTTTCGTACTGTGTCCAAGGGATGCTTGTAAACCATAAGAGAAGTTTTTTTGTATCAGTACAAAAATACCTTCAGCTTAATCTGGCAAAGTGCTCCTAGTGTGGACACATCTGGCAAAGCTGTACTGGTATTGGAAAACCTCTTTCCACAAGCAAAACAAGTTCTACCAGTAGGAGCATGGGTTTGTCACTGTAACTGGGATGAGGGGAGAAATGGCTCAGGTCAGGAGCTCTTATCTGCCATGATCTAGAAAAGAGGGTGTATAGTGAGGTGGAAATGTTTGCTATTGATAGTAAGCTATTAAGGGTAATAAAAATGAAAGTTGACTGCAAAGACTTGCAGAAGGCACTCACTATAGTTAGGAGTGAGGCAATAAAAGAGCAGATGAGATTAATTTAGATAAATGTGGAGTGTTGTGCATGGGAAAAACTCCTAACTGTAGATGTCAGTTGATAAACTGTGAGTTAGCTGTGTCTGTTCAGGAATGAGAGCTGGGAGTTGTAATAGCTCTGTGAAAACAGCAGCTTCTTCCTTGATAGCAGTACAAAACCAATCAAACATCAGGAGTTATTACGAAAAAAGAGGAAGAATAGAGCCATACAAATTCACTAGTTCTGCCTTTCCTTCTCAAAAAGGATATATTAGAAATCAAAAGATACCAAAGTTACAAGGATAACCCAAGTATAGGACAATTTCTAGATTTTTGGGACTCCCTTGTTGGAAAAGGGAATAAGTGAGAGGATAAGACAGAGGTGCCACTGACAACCATGAATGCCCTCCAGCGAGTCAGCAGGAAACAGTTTGGGCTGTTTCTTTTGATACAAGACCTATGGGACATCCAACGTGATGAGGTGGTGCCAGGCTCCAGACAGGCAGAGGAAGCAGTCGCAGTTAAACCATGGAACTCGTTGCCGCATGATGCTGTATGTGCTAAAAACTGGCAAGGGAAAAAGCAATTAAACATATCTCAAGAAGAAAAATCAATTCACAGCCACGAAATGCAAACACCCCAGCTCTGTCTCAGGAGATCCCTAAGCTACAAACAGCTGGCAGTTCATGGAAAATACAAAAGATTTGCTCCTATGTGTTTACCCCATTCCTATCCTCTTTCCCTGGGTACCTGCTGTCAGCCCAAGCTGGAGATGGAACATTGGGACAGACTGACCTTTGGGCTGAACCACTGCAGGAATTCTTAAGTTTGGGACAACCCTAGTTACATCACTTTTATTCAGATACAACACTGGGATCATGAGGTGAAGCTGTATCATAGTAAAGAATCAAAGTATAAGTGAGGTTATCCTGCAAGAAAAGTAATCTATACTTAAAAATTAATTACATTAAAATAAAAATTAAAAAAAAGCATACAGTGGAAAACTGGAAATTTAAAAAGTAGTCATTTGAGCACTGGAAAAGCATCATGCAAGTATCCCTAATCATTTTCTGCTCCTGTCTGTCATCAGCCTATTCACATGCAATCTTAGCTTTCAGTCACTTGCAAGTAATGTCTCACATTTTGAAAGTTTGCATGATCCAAAAAACCATGAAAATGTGCTAATTAGACTGGCTCATTTTTTCCAGCTCCTCAGAATGGGGAAGAATAGTTCAACTCCACTTCTGACATTGATAGCCATCTGCCCTTACCCTGATCACTTCAGTCACTCAGGGTCATCCTGCCTCGGATAGCTTTAGGAAGAGACACAGGGTTGGCACACAGTGTGAGCGATCTTTCAGGCAGACCCATGGAGGTACCACTGGTTTTTTCTGATGCAACTGTTTCTTCTCCAGCCCTAAACTTTCCAGCCTAATGTCTGCATGGGTGGGTTTTCTGGGCGCTCTTAAGGTTTGTTAGACAACTCTTAAGCTTCACTCCAGAGTTAGCTGCATTTTGATGCTGGGCAAGATAGTCAAGTTTAGAAGCGAACACCCAGAGTGTTTTCAGAAGAACTACAGAAAGTAGTTAATTAATTATTAAGAAGTAATCAGCGAAGAAAGAGGTTTACTTCAAAGTACGGATTTAAAATTTCACTAGAAGACTGGTGTTCTTCCCCGTAGAAGCCCATAAAGAAACACAGAGTTGCTGATAGTGCCAAACATACACATAAACACCAGCGTGTTGACTGTGGATTTGTGAGACGTTTAAGAACAGCAGGAGGGGGCTGCACAGCTGATAGCCATCACTTGCACAAATAGCTGACTAAATAGCCTAGATCCAAGATACCACCAAGCGGTCATTGCAATGACTGAAAATGGAACATTAAGAAAGGAGTTGCCCTTGGTGTCTCTCCTAACTGATGGTCTGGCCAGGAGGAGCTGTGGTGCTCCAGGGCTGATGAGAAAGGACCAGTGACACTTCCCTCGAGACTGTGCTCATCCCAGCTGCAGCTTGACACACACGGGAGAGCAAGGACCTTGGAGAAACACCTCTGCCCTGGGACGCTGGATGGCTGCTTGGCCTCCTCAGGGAGGAAGTGGCTTCCATTTAAGGAGCTGGAGAGGTTCTTGGCAGGGATTGCAGCAAAGCATCCCAAACGCTGGGTCCCATTGGCAGAAAGGCTGGGGGCAGCTCGAGCTCACGCTTTGGAATTGCCTTCTTTTGTCAGCTTGAGATTTTCCAGAATTTCAAAACGGAAAGAAAGAGGGGTACGAGGAAGCTATTAAAGATATGTAAAATAAACTTGAAGGGGGGAGGAAAGCGAGTTTCATTGAGAAGCCGTGCACTTTATTCGAGGGAAGGATCGGTGAATGCTTATTATTTTAACAAAGACTTTTTCTGTCGCGAACAAGAGAAGCAGATGTTTAAAAGACGGACAGGAAGCGGCTGTGACAAATGAAAGGATTTTTGATTGAATTCATGAGCTGTGTTTCCTGCCAGTAATTCATTCAGCTGTAGGCTAAATCAAAACATAATATTATGGTTTAATCAGCACGCTTTTTAACACGGAGCCAGAATATACAAGCTCTTGGTGCTACAGGTAAAAAGCCATTAGTACAGTTGGTTCAGAGGCTTCTTTTTAATTCATTATTCATTCTTTTTCTTTTAAGCAAATACGTTGTCTATCAGCAAACACCTGAGAACTCCTAGAGACCCATGTCTTGGAGTTTGCACAAGCAAAGGTAAAGCACTTTCAGGGCATGGCAGATGAAATAGGCTGCCTAAAAATACGGTCTGACTTCTGTTGCAGTCTGAGAAAGCTCAGCTTCCTACTGACTGCAGGGAGCATTAGATCAAGCTGGTTATCCTTGGAAAAGAAAAGCTGGCATAAGGATTTTTATTTTTTTTTCTCAGCACAGTTCTGAAAAAGCAGCGTGTGTGTGTGTGTGTATGTGTGTGCATGTATGCGTGCGCGCATGTGTTAATTTTGATGTTTTCTGCTTCTCTTTCTTCCTCCTAATGAATTCTATTTGTTTACAGCCTCAAGGAAAGCTTGTCACTAGAAATTTCCTTTTGAGTTTTCAGCTCAAGATTTCACAACCACAGAGCCATTGCAACACAGTGATAAACAAGCTGAGGGAGGCAACTCTGGAGAATTGAGGCTTCTCTTTTTCACCATTCAGTTAAGTAAATAGTTACCAAATGTGCCAAGAGATAGAGAACTTTATCCCTAGCTGTAATGAGTATTAGCAAAAATGGATTCTTTTCCTATCCAAAAGCTTAGAGTAGGTGCAGGAACTGTTTTGAACAGCTTATCCTTACACCTCTCCTTGTCAGAAAGGGTCAGATGCTGGGCTCTACTCCTGGGACACAGCACTGGGCTACAGACTGTATGGAAGCAGGGAAAATGGAAAAGAGGGGTTGCAAAATCTGCCTAAAGCTCAGGGTCACAGTCCTGGATTTGCACTTCCTAGGGCAAACGCAGGACCTGGCTGAAGCCGAGAGATGATAACCAGCATATGTCCCGTGCACAGATACCAGCTGCTCTCCATTCCCTTGCCCAGGCTTTTGGAGGAGGGATGAGGACACTAAGGCAGCCTCTGCCAGGTTTCCTCCTCTGCAGGAGTGCAGTCAGCAGGGCTTGGCTGCTGGGTGGTCTGGGTCCCATCCTGCACTGAGTGTCTCCTGTGCAGGTCTTGGTGCTTGAACTAAGCACAATGTCCATAGATCTGCTGTGATAACCAGGCAGGCTTTCTCTGCTGCATTTAACCCATGAAGTTTCTACAGGTGACCCTCTCGTTATATAAATGTATTGGGAGAAACCTTGCAATCATGATTTCTAGAGTGTTCTGGGATAATGTGGATAAAAGCTGCTTTCTGGAGGTTGGGATGAAATTCTAGGGCACCGACATTCCTTGCTGCAAAAAAGTACAGCTTTGGATCAACCAAAACTTTTTACCAATACTTGTGAAATTCAGAAAATGTTTTTGGCGACGGCAGAGCAGGCATATCTTGACATTTTCAAAATAACTGAAGCGGTTTGTTTTTTCTCTAGGAAGCTAAGTTTGGTTTTGAAATTTGTCTCAGCTTTGTAATAGTAAAGAACAGTAAGAAGGAAAAATCCTTCCACTGAAAAATGTTTCGGTTTAAGTTGAATGAAGATTTTTCTGTTTGACCCAAGTTGAATAGAACTTTTCACTTCTTTGAGGAAGAAAAAAAGTGGCTTTGGGCCATACAAACAAAAAAAAAAAAAGGCTGTCTAAGGAGTAATAATAAAAAAAAATTATTTGCCCATTTCTGTTTTTTCAGGTGTGCAGTATAATTACTAATATGAGGAAGCATATCAGATATGGAGGGACAGATCCCTCACTCATGCGGAGAAGACACTTAACACATTTAAGGACTTACACACTAGACCAGTTGAGCTAAGGAATAAAGACAGGTGAACTAAATGCACCTTCCCTCTCTTTAATAGTAGAAAACAGAGAGGGCACCTCATCTGTTCAGCATACATCCTGATCCCACATGAGAACACCTAAAGAAGGTGCGGTGGGATCTGCTACCAGCCAGCTGTTTGAGGCAATTAAATCATGGAGTCATAGACTGGTTTGGGTTGGAAGGGACCTTTAAAGGTCATCTAGTCCAACCCTCCTGCAGTGAGCAGGGACATCTTCAACTAGATCAGGTTGCTCAGAGCCCCATCCAACCTGACCTTGAAGGTTTCCAAAGAAGGGGCATCTACAACCTCCCTAGACAACCTGTGTCAGTGTTTCACCACCCTAATAATAAAAAATTTCTTCCCTATATCTAGAGGTTTGAAAATGGTTTGAGTTTTCTAGTCTCTCAACCAAGGCATGGCGTGCGCTAATCCTCTCTGTGGTGTAGCTGGGAAGGAGGCTCCCCAGGTCCTTTTGTCCTATAGAGCATTTTTACCACCAAAATTGTGCCCAGTAAGTGGCGGCTCCTTGGTAAACAGTATAATCATTAAATGTCAGCTACTGCTTACGGTTTAATTGCTTTTGAATTTTAGCAAGCAGCTCCTCATTCATAGCAAACTGGCATTTCGTACATTCAAGATTGTGCTATTAGCTGCACAATGGAGAGGCTGGTTTTCTGTAAATATTGAGATTTGGTAATTATAACTCGACAGTTATTAACACTCCATGGCAGATAAATGCTTCGGCTGCTGAATCTGCTGTGGGCAAACCTCCTTCCGGAAGGAGCGTCTTATCAGTGAGTGGAGGAAGGCTCTAGCTGCCATACTCCATTAACACCACATTAATGAGCCAAGAGCCCACGCACCACAATGAGAGCATACCCTGAAGTGTAGCAGATGGGCCCAGAAGCCAAAGCCACACGGTGGGGAAACCTAGGAAATGATAGCTAAATTCCACAGAAAACAAAAGCTGGGCAGCTTGGCCCTCCTTGTAGTAAATATCCTAGAGTAACAGACATTCTTGGATCTTACTGAGTGAAATTGTGGCTGTGCAGGACTTTCCATTGACTTCAGGAGGACTTGGGTCTTATCTGGTTACAGGCAGTATGTCAAAACCCATCCAGAAACCACTGCTGATAGCCTGAGCTCTGCACCGGCATCTGCAGTGAAATCCTTCAGCGATGCTCACAGAGGACTTGTGATTCAGTCCTTCAGATAACAGCGCTGCTAACACACAGCAAGGCTTCACGCATCTTGTCGTTAGAGCTGCTTAAAATAAAATAAACAAAAGCATGTTGACAAATGTGACTGAATCAGTGTGGGGGGGAAGCACTAACACGTTAATCGTGTAAAGGATTAACAACTGTCTATTAGTCATATGTGAACGACACTTCCCCACATACTAGTAAAAGTGCTACAGCATCATTCGTAATAGTAATGACGTCACAGCAGAAAAAGCCCTCACACTGAAATGTATTTGCGGGAGGCAGTGGCTATTGTACATGGATTCTAAGAATTTATTCTTTTACAGTCTAGTGTAAGTCTGTTAACCTTCCCACCAGCGCTACATCAGTCTACCTCATTGTCATTAGTGAGGATGTTAACTACATGAAGAACAAAACTAAAATTAAGTAGTTTTCAGTTTTACATGCCAGACAGAGCAAATGCATCCTTGCAGCCCTTTGATGAAGCTGTGTGTAACTACTGTTTTTCCAGTGCTGTGGTTTGTAGACAGCAGTATATCAATACGAGCATTCTGTATGTCAGCCTGGTAAAATTTCCCCTATTGCTCCTTGTGAATGCAGAATGATTTCAAATGAAGGAAAACACTGCCTGTTTTCCAGGGGTTTTGATAAGGTCAGGAATTTTTGGACCAAACTGCTTGCCTACCAGGTTTTGATACAGCGATCATTGGGAAAGGCTTTTTGGTCAAAAATGCAATTTCCAGTCATCCAGAGGGATTCTATTTGCATCTTACAACCCTGCCCTGGTCTCTGTGTCAGTGTGCCCAGGGAAGAGGCAACTGAGCCCCTGCAGCTCCCACTGGACAGTCGCCTCTGCACTGTGGAGATCCTCAATTCTGTGTGTGCCTGCTCGGAAAAAGAGCAAGAACCAGGGAGCAATCATACAAAATGACCTTATTAAAAACAGGGTGGGGAAGGGGTAAGGACTCCAATGTACACCTGATCCTCCAACGGGACCTCCTGCTCGGGGTCGGTCTGGAAAGTGAGGTGCGTGGTAGAGCAGAACTTGGCCAGCGTTCATGGTGCCAGGGCTGGTGAGATGGGAATGCAGCTGCAAACACGTGCTTCCAGTTTCCAGTGGCCAAGAAGAGATTTTTGTTAACAGTACAGATGCCTGTATTAAATATATTAAAGTGATAGTTAGCTCTGTGATCTTTTGCATCAGACCTGCCAGACAGCAGTGACTGTAAGGCACCTTCACCATGCTGTTCTGATACAGGATTCTTGTCAGGGCCATTTTCTGATTAGCCAAAACTTTCTTTCCCTCCCTCTGCTACAAACAGGGCTTGTCACCTGTTTCTCATCTATTTTCATTATAGAGGAAAAGTAATTGGTACATCTGGGCGTTACTGGAGAAATGGCTTGTCTGAAGCCACAATGTGGAAATTATAGACTGAACTGAGCCATGCCGATGCATTGTAAATACATTTGCCTCTGAGTGTGTGATATTGTCACATGTCCATTCAGATGGCTTTTTTGGGAAAGAGGGACGAAAGAGAGGGGCAGTGTGGAAAGCTGACCACGTCTGACCTATCCTGTGCATGTGCGGTAAACCTTGAAGATACAAAGCCCCTACCATCACAGCAGAAAAACAAGTGTGTCCCACCGTAAAATGGACCAACAGCTCATTTTCCAAGTGGCTTGTTTTCCTGTGGATTCAATTATCCCATGTATGACAACTTCCTTCTGGTCTTTTGTAACTGCAAGGAGACACCAAACCAAAATAGCTTGTTTTCACTGTTTTGGTGGTGCGCTCTGCTAAATAGCAGCACATGACTGCTGGTACACCACAGAAGCCAGTAACCTAATGTAAAGCGTGACGGCAGGCTCTGGCAGCAGCCTGCACTGCCTGAAGGAGAGGGGAAGATACTACAGGGAACCAGAAACCTCAAATGGCTCTGTGTGCATGTGTTTGTGTGTGTTTTTTTGAATGGGGCTCCTAGACACATGTCTGCAAACTCCCAGCCCTCCCTCCCAAAGGTGACACTTCCAGTGCAGGAGAAGGCGTTTGAAGGCTCTGTGGTGTTTTACATCATCGGTGCATGGCACATCACTGAGGCACACAGCGGCAGTACTGTTGCGGTTGGAAGGGGCCTCTGGAGGTCATCTGGTCCAACCCCCCCGCCACAGCAGGGCCACCTACAGCTGGCTGCCCAGGACCACCCCTGAGTGAATGGACCATGTCCATTGCACCAAGCTGGTAGCATCTGCTTTGTACCAAGGGGTTTGGGTGCAGTTCTGCATAGCCCAGGTGAATGTTAAAGTTCAGAGGGTTTTGCCTTAGGGAGATTGTAAGCAGCAGTGTAAGATGCTGCTGCAGTAACTGAGCCAGACTCATTCAAAACTGGATGGGCAATAGGACTTGGATCTTTGCCTGTCTCTTGACACATCATTGCTATGCTGTAGGGTTAGAGATAGAGAAGATAATCCTTCTGGAGCTAGACATGTTTCTGGGGTCACTCTGGCCTCCAGCCCACATCTCTTCCATAGTGCGGTGTACTGCATTTGCAGGAGGACACCATGGTCAGGAAGGGGATCTTCCCAGGGTGCGGCTCATCCTCCACACCCCATGGTTTGCTGTACACTGCAATTTCTCCAAATGCAGGAAAGTTACCTGCATATTTTGGGGTAGTGGCAGTTTGTGTTCATACTCTTCCCTGTTCTCATATGAAATTTTCAGACCTCTGATCTGTAGTGAGCAACATATTACCAAAAATATTAAAATAGATGGGTATAATGGTTTTATCCTGTACATATGGAAAAATCCAGAATAAAAATGGTGAGAGATTTAGCCATGACACAGACGAGAGTGGCATTTGCAGAAGGCAGACAACAGAGCAGAGCTGGGCAGCATTGGCACTGGGCCTCTGCAAGCTCCCCACCAGTTGAATATCCAGCTTTATTTCCATAGTCAGAGACTACTATTTCTATTTCTTTCTTTTACCTTTTTTCCCGATCAGTGAAAAATTACATCCTTTTGGTCTTGACTAAAATGGAGTGATCTGTTCATTTAGCTGCTGAGAAGGGAAATTAACTTCATTCTTATCCATCTACCTTATTAGCACAAATATTGCTGCTGCATTATCCTATCCCACATAAAACCCTGTACAGTAGTGCCTTTTAATTGTCTGGCTAATTGTTTGGCCTCGGAGCTGTCTATTTCCGATTGTCTAATTCTTGTTAGAATGCCAGCTGACACCGAGTCCTCCAAAGCTCCCTTTAGCTGCTTTGAACCACTTCTGCACTAATTTGGTGGTGTTGAAAGCACTTACAGAAAGGCAACCAACAATAAGAAACACAGTGCAAATGTTTCTCTTCTCTAATGCATTCAACATTTTAAATCTTGGCCATGAAGAAGTTTTGATGCTGGTTTAAATGTGTGTATTCCTACAGAGTCACAGCATTGTTGTTAGTGTTCAGAAGTGTGTAAAATACGTGGACTGAAAATCTAGGCACAAATGCTTCAGTCCTTGATCTGAAATATCTCCTTCTGAAACCAGTGGGTTCTTTCACCCTATGAATAAAGAATAAATCAGGATGGGAGGGTGCAGGCCCCCAGCGAGAGAAAGGGTCAGTCTGTATTACAGTGCTCTTTGTTAACCCTACATTAAGCACTTCTGAGGACAGCCTACAAAACCTGAATGAGACAAAATCTTGGGTTCACACTCTAAATTCACTGCCATATATTGTTGCTGTATAGCCCTTTTTTCACTTTGCGATACTTCAGCACCCATTTCAGAATCTGGCTTAGACCATTGCCATAGTTAGAAAATTTTCCTGTTGTCTGTTCCTTCAGTTATCTTCTTTGAACAGCTCTCAGCAATCTAGTGTGTCACTTGAGACTGGCCAAAGCTAATTGCATGTTGCCATCAAACTGAACAAACGCAAGCGTGTAGGAAGACTCAATGGGGCAGGACTCCCACCACTGAGCCTTGAGAGAAGGTCTAAGCACCTACCACCACCACTGCCTTGAGAGAAGACGGGGGGAAAAAAGTGTTCTTGCCAGGTTTCGAGTGACTTTTGCTAACCTAAAACCTAGAGAGGGGTTAAAACATAACCAGCTACTGAAACTGGAAAGTAGAGATCTGCCGTGGGTTTATTGCCAGTTTTAGGACTGGATTTCTTGATCACGAGCATGGGAGAAGAGTAGGAAAGGCATCAGTGCTGCAGTGGTGGAGGGTTTGCTGGCTTTCTGCAGATGTGGGACCTCTTGCTTGACTAGGGAGCCTGGACCATTGGGACCCAGTGCCCCAAGGCTGCTTTTTGCTGCATCCTACCAGTTTGTTGGGCAGAATGAAAGGTTTCAGGGAGCCTTAAAGCTTGGGAGGCTGTCCACAGGCTTTCCCAGCTTCTCTCTCCAATGCAGCCCAGGGAGCAGATGGGTAGAGACAAGGGAAGCCCTGGCAGCCTCTGTAACCCCGTGACAGCAGGCATCGTACCTATCAACCAGGGCACCTGGGACACCCAGCGCCCAGGTCACCCATCCCTGGCAGCCACGGCAGTGCATTGTGGAAGCATTGCATTTGACAGCTTTCAAAATTAAATACTGCAAGATTGCTGCTTTGTAAAAATGTGGTCTTTGGGGATTTTCCTCACAATTCTTGGAGAAAACAGTTTGGAAGGGTCACGTATGGAGTTCATGAAACTCCTGCATGTTGTCCCAGCCCACCCCACGACTTGCCTTGTGTTCCTCTCCTGAACATCTCAGCGTTGCCATCCCCCAAGATATGTTAACTGCCTACTGCATTGCTATCTACAGCCAAAACTGTTAATGGTATTTCCTGCCAGCAAGGGCAGCTGAGCCCTTTTGTTTGGCATATACAACTTTTGTTTATATCTTGTTTGGAAGATGTAGTAGCAAAATTTTATATCAACAGTTTCTTCTTAAGTGAAAGATAAAAGGGGAAGAAGAATTCTCCCATCTTGCAACTTGGGGTGCCTGTTCCAAAAGGTCCTGGAGATCATAAGCAGGGTGATCAAGGCCACCGATTCATCCTGGCAGCTCTTCCTCCCATCCTGAGATGGGGCATTTCCTACATATTTTAATACAGTTCCACTGCCCTAATAGGCTTAATTTCCAAAGCATCCTTTTTAAAACATAGTTGAACTGCTTTTGTCATGGGTTTCTCTTCCTCATTTTCTTGCTTTCTAGAAAATCACAGTGTTCTCCCTGACATCTTCTCCTGTCTCATGGAAGAGGAGACTGAGTTACTAGTGTTTCCTTCAGCTGTGAACACAGATGGAATTTATGGCTTTTTGAGTTGTATTTATAACTGTTTTAAAAGCATGGCAAATGTCATCTACAAAAACTCCTGTTAGGCTGTTTCTTCCCCAGGCACCGCATGCTTCACAACTGCTAAGGCACACGGGACAGGGATCCTCGACTTGGTGTGAATTACTGCTTTTGTAGCTATAGACACTTCTATGCATTGCTCAGGGATTTACCTGGATGTGACACTTACTTGAATGGTACGCCACGTGCTTTCCATATAGAGGAACCACACACACCACGACTCTCACCTGTCTCACACAAGGATAGGTTTAAATGGAAGAAAATGCCACATATTGCCTATTGTATGCGTTTTTCAGGTTTGTGCCTGCGTTTTAACTTCTAATTGCCTTCAGGTCTCACAGCCTTGTAAACTTTTTTGGCTTTGTCTTTTGCAGATTTTTTTTAATTGGTTATAACTCAGTTCTCTAGCCTGAATTTTTCAGATATACACAAGTATCTGATTAATTTTTGCTTTTAGCCTAGGTTCCTAAGGAAACAAATCTCATCCAGTTGTGTTTCTTGTCCATAATAATTTCTGGGCAATTTTTCAACAAAATTTGATAGAAGGTTAAAGATCTACAACACTTAGTCTGGTTAGAAGAAAGAGGAAGAAATTAAGCTGGCACTGGAGGAAAGGCAGCTGTCACTCAGTTTTCAGTGGCAGCAGCCAACTGCCCAGCCAGCCAGCGGGATCTGGCCACAGCAGTTTGTCCCACCAAACAGGCTGGGAACATGAGAGGGAGTTGAGTAAACTGCTGTTTGGTGGTGGGATTCTGAGGACACTGGGCACCAACCCTCAAGAAACTGGAGTTTACCAGATCCATTGCTCATGGAACAACTTTATTAAATAGGAAGGCTAAACAAACATTTTCCTTCCTCCTGATTGTGTGTAATTTCTTTTCAAGCCAACGCTCTGAAAACAAGTGTCTAATGTTAGCACAGCTTCCCCAGAAGAGGTTTCCAAGACTCTCTGCTCCCAGCAGCTCTCACTGAAATTAATGGGAACTGCTGGGGCTCAGTGCTTCCAAAAATAAAAACACTTTGCCAATGGTACAGATGCAGATGTCTAAATTTAAGCTGTAGTTTTTGAGCATCTGGGGCCTAAATCCATGTCTGAGCACTTCAAAACAAGTGGTCTGATTTTTTATAGGTACTGAACAGACTTACTGAAGTCAAGGGACTTATGGGATGTACGGATCAGACTATATTTGGAAGTCAAGGGGTAGGTATAGGTAGTTGAAATTTAGGCACAGAAGTTGGAGCACATGGGCCATGCACCTGAGAGCGGGGGTTTTGAAAGCATTCAGCCTTGGCATAAGTGATCTTACTGAAATGCTAGAGTCCAGAGGGAAAGAGTTAAGTCAACACAGAGCACTTCAGAAGGCTCCCAGCTCAGCATGTACATCTGTGTTTAAGAAGGATGCTGGAATAAAAAATACTTTGCAGGTGCAACACGGCCAAATTAGCATGGTAGAAGAAACCGTAGGTTTTTAAAATCCTTGGACTGGAGTAGTGGCTCGTGCAGTTTAATGCTACACACATACCGGGGGCTTTTTGTATTTATTTTCCCTGTGTGCGTTGTTGTTTTAAGAAAAAGGAACAAACAGGGAGCAGTTGGCTGGCAGAGTCTGCGAACTCGGCGGGAGCTGCCAACGGGCCTTGCTGGGGCTTTGCAGTGAAAGGAGCGGGCTGTGGAGTTACAACTGCTCTGCAAACCCCTCCTGCCCCGATCCTGCCCCCGCTCAATGGGGCTTTGTGTAGAGGCTGGGGCTGCCCGGCAGAGCAGCCTACTGATTCACTCCCTAGGATGGAGACGACTGCCTTTAACCCTTCCCTAGCTCTACAGCAGGATTTTGATCCAAGCTTTCTTTTTGGATTTGTTTTCCTTCTTCCAGCATCAGGAAACAAAACAAAACAAAACAATACCTCCCCCACCAAAAAAAAAAAAAAAAACACCAAACCAAACAAAGGAAAAATCACTATCTTCAGGCCCTGATTCAGCACAAATGAAACAAACAAGTGTTTAGATGTTGCTGACAAGGGAGCTGATCTTTAAGCGTTGAAAAGTTCAGTCTGTAGCTATCATAGCCCAAGCCAACAGCCCATCCTCAGTAATGTGGGAGAAGTACCATGGTTGAACGAAAAGAGGCAGGATTTATTTGATCAGAGGTAGATGATTTATCACCTTTTGTTTGACAGCTGCAGGATTAAATGTACTATTGAGTCAGAGGTGGCTGCTTATAAGGAGATTTACCTGTAAATGTGCCCCCTGAGTGAAACAGTCTGGATTTAATAAAGATGCCAGATTTACCACAAGCAAATGTGGTAAATGTGGCCCACATGATTAAGTGACAAAATGGAGGTGGAAGCTGGGAGAAAATGAGGTGAAACACAAGGGAATGACACTTCGAAAATATGGACTGAAAAGCAGAAGAGGAAAAAACATCTGGGCAGGAGACTTTGAGAGGCTCTTAGGTGCAAAGAAGCAGGAGAAACACTGTTCAGATACCCTTATATAGCGCTGGCCTTCAGTCTTTGCCTGTCCTCCACTGGAAAATGTGGCAAAACATTGCCAAAGGTTCCTAGTGCTATTTATGGAAATGAGATAAAATTGAAGCCAGGTTTGGGGTAAGCAAAACCTCCTTATTCCAGAGCTGTAAAACCAAAACCCTGGTTTGGATTAAGGACCCACTGGATCTGCATCTTCTGAGCTGGTGAGAGGGGAGCTGATGGGCAAGCAGTGCCATCAGTGCGCCACTCCGCCTTGGAGAGCTGCTGGGAGCTGGCTGTCATGGGAATGCAATACTGCAGAGCTCTTGTGCTCTACATATTTGTTTAAACTTGACAAAAACTCAGGCCCTTAATCTGCAACAGTTTATTTGAACAGGCTGGAAAGACAAGGTTATTGTTGTTGTTTGAAAGGCCTGTAATTGAAAAGCTCATTCTAAAGGTCTGTGGATGTATGTCACCTAAGTATGTGAGGATCTGCGTCCCAACCTTTGGAAGTAAAGACTGTGTCCACACAGGGCGGAGCTGGTGTCAAGGTCAGAGTCCTGAAGACAGGCACTGAGCGGTCACCTGGAAGAGCTGTACACAAGCACCCCACACACAAACTCCGCAGAATATGCCCATCCCCGTGTCCTGCATGTAGGTGTCACTTTACGCTGCCTCTTTGCAGGTTGGGAGTGACCGGTCCCTTTGGCTGTGTGTGCATGCGTGCTCAGTGGACACATCTTCGGTGCTGCCTTCTAAAGTCTGGCCCTAATTTCAGACCAATTTACTATTCCAGGGAAATGAACCTGCAAAACATATGGTGCAAATAGCATTTGCCTAAGTGGACTGCATGGTTCAGGTTTGATTTGTGACTTCTCTTTACATTCCCATTCACGTGGGAGTCCGTGATAGATCTTTAAACAGAATAAACTGAAACCCGTCCACAGCTGCCTTTCATCAGGGAGAGGGCTGCAGACAGACTCCAGAGCAGAACCTCCGTCTGGGGCAATTGCTGCAACTACTGTGGAGGATGGTGCACACAGAGTGCGGGCAGCGGCCGCAACAAAGGAGGCAAGCTCTTGTTTGACTTGTGCCTGTTTGTCTCTGAGACAGACATTACAACCACTTACAGAAATTCAGTCTGAGGGGGGAAAAAAGAAGAGAAAGAGAGAGAAGAAAGAAAGAAATCATTTTAAAAATGCTGCACCACGATGGAGATTTGGTAGTGGATTTTAAATCACTTTTAGACATAAATCCTTTGAGTTCACAATTTCCATAGATTACTGGCATCTGTGGACCCCAGATAGACTGTAATCACTAAGATTGTTCTAATCTTCCTATGGAAGGTTTTTCAAAGGAAGTGTTGAATTACACTAATTCTTAGCAGGGCTGGGTTTTAACTTGCAAGAAAGTGCTTTAAACCCAAATGCATACATTAATGCCAGGCCTGTAAAGTGAGGGTATAATGCTTGTGACTTTCATACATCCTGATGTGTAATTTGTTACCGGACAATAAAACTTCACAAGAGACACACATGCTCAGCTGCACCCAGTGGTAAGTATATTACAAACCATCAGACCCTTATTGTCATCTTTGGACCTTCTGTGTGACAGTCCTTTGAAGCACATCTCTGCCCTTTGCAGAGAGTGGTGCTTGACTCGTGCAGCAAGGCTGAGTTGTGCCCTAAATGAATCTTGCCACAGCGTAGCGTTTCATGCCATTGCCCTGTGTGCCTGCCCCCAAAGCCAGCTCCCATCACGCTCTGCAAGTAAGCAGAGTTAAAACCGGTGTGGTTGTAAAGAGATCTATTTGTTATGGAAAACTTTGTACAGAGAGAGCAAAGCTGCAGTCCCTGCTTGTGACCAGAGGAACATCAGAGAACATCAACAGAATAAACCTAATTTTACTCACACCTGTATAAATGCAAGCTGGAATTGCTTCTACTGAACACGCTAGAGGGATGTGGGAAGCTTGTGTGAGATGGAAAACCCGATTGCTGTGTCAGATTCATCACGGGTACACGAAAATGAATGGAATTACACCAGAGATTATACTGTCCCCATATGGGTTTTTATGCCTGGTAACTCCTCAGCTTTAATGGGTATCAAATTTGCGCCTGCTATACTGGGTTGCACAGCTGAATGCTTTTGCTCCAGTGCTAAGGGATTAAATAGACAATTGAGGTTTTTCAGAAAGGATGTAGAAAATGTAAATCAAAAAGAGAGTCACTGGAACTGGTTGCAGTGCTGACAGCCCTTACAATGCATGCTGCCTCCGACTGCTCGCAGTGACCGGCTGCAGCGGCGCCCGGGCTGATGCAGAGTAGCGTTGGGGCTGTACACAGGGAGAATGGGACATGGGACTGAGAGTCCACGAATCCCCAATAGCCTGCTCCAAGGGATGCCGTCTGCAAGCTGGGAAGCTGAATCCCGTCTTCCTGTGTGTCCATGGTGTGGGGAGCTGCCAGGGTATGGCTGTGCTCTAATGACGGAGCTGTGCTCTGCAGGACTGCGCCTCTCAGCTCAGTGACTCTGCCTTATTTAACATGCCGCTCACCAGCCAGACACCAGCGTGGGGAAGTGTTTGCCTTTGCATTCCATTCAGATAGTTCTGAAATTTTAGGGGCCTGTCAGGAAAGTTTGGAGGCGTCTAAGGCAATGCTACGCCTGCCCTCAGCAGAAATACGTTGGCGGGAAGGACCTGACCTTGAGAACAAATTCATGCTGTGCTGTATTACTCTATGATCAAAATGATCCGATTTACCGGAGGGTAAACATTTTTGTTACCTGCTTAGGAACCAGTCAGCACTTCTTTTATGACAATGCAAGTTTCCAGTTTTGGGTTTACTTAGGGGAAAAAAAAAGATCTTTTTGGTTTCATTTGGTTTGAGGTTTTTGTTTGTTTTGGAAGAACACTGCTTCCCTGCAAGGGACCACAGAAATTTTCTCCACAGCTGTGTGAAAGCCAAGCTGAGCAGAGAAAACCTGTTCCAAGCACTTGTTGATGTTCATGCAGACTCCACTTTGTGTGATGGGACAAGCAGTGACCGTGACAGAAGACTGTAACGATAACTCCATGCATCAGTGTGATGTTGTCATCACCATGAGGTTGAGGTGGTTGCCTTGTCTTAAGTAGAGGAAAAGAAGATAAGGAAGTTGGGAAAGACAGTGCCAAGTACCAGTCAGTGTTAGTGGCTGCTTGTTGTCTACCATGATGGCGTGAAATGAATCCCTGGACTCCTTTCTGAATAGACCTGTGGAGTGCAGAGGGTGGTTTTGGTCAGCACAGGCTGCAGTGACGTCGAGGGTGCTAAGAGGAAGATGATCACACTGTGGTGTGGTTTCATGAGCCAAGGACACCTCCATACAGTTTCGGCAGCCACACTTACTTATTTTACTTTCATGTGTGAGGTTAACAAGATGACAACACCACTGTGCCCCCATGTTGAACTTCGCAAGGTACAACAGAGCTTGGGTTGGGCTTCCTGTCTATCCCCATGCCTGAGGATCTGAGTATCGGTGTGTTCATGAACAGTTGCTTGCATTGTGGATCTCATGTTTGTCGGTGTGCTGGGAGTTTCTCCCCTCTGTCTCCCAAGAGAAGCTTGGCCTGATTTTGTGTGCAGAGCTTATCCCAGTTTCAGTGAGGATGAGACATTTCCCAGGGTCCATTAAACTGCTTTGGCTCTAAGTGGGCTTTCTCCAATGTTCAACTACTTGTTCACCATATGTGTCAGCTTGCACATACATCCTGGCTTAAGCAACTTGCCATGGTGTAACCCTTTCTGTAATGCACATTTGGAATGGTTATCTGTGTTCCTTCCTAGCTGAAGCAGTGTAACTTCTGTCCACGGGACAGCCCTCTTGGCTGGGAGCTGCCGAAGTTACCTCCTGGGAGTGATGGTGGGCACAGGGCTTCTTGAAAAGCAAACATTGGAGGAGACACTGCACATCCTGGTTGCCTTCAGGTGGGACCAGACAGGAGGGCTGGTGGTGAGCTCCATGCATCTGATAGCTGAATCTCCAGAGCTGTGCTATGGAAAAGCAGCATGCTGCATTTCCTGCACATACTCTTGATGTATCTACTTCATTCCCATCAGCCTCTCCGAAAGCACTGGACAAACCTAAGTGTGTAGGAGCAACAAGGTCTGTCCAGGTGGTTTGTGTGGCTTGAGAACAGACTCGGGGCTCCTTGCATGTGTAACCAGTCTCAGAGGTTGGATTTCTTCTCCGATGCCTCCTTGCTCTGTGGGTCCTCTCTTTTTCACCTCCTGTTTATTTCCTCCTTGCTGTCAGCAGATCAGCAGGACGCATTAGCTGAAGTGTAATTCTGGACTAGAGCTGGCTCCCATCCACTCGGTTTGGAGTGGCCTCACTTCACACAGCTATATATTCCTCAACTTTAGCAAAGACCTATGGAAGAGCAGCATATATACGTGCAACAAGAGTAGCGATAAGACTGACTGAGCTGCCTGAGTTGTCACAGGCTTTGCACAGATCTCTGTCTCTCAGATTGGACTGCATTCATGACTTAAATGGATGTTTTATCTTGATTTACTGGAGGTTCACTTACAAATACAATAGGATTATGAAATACGGGTATCCTCAAGTAGATTATTCTTCACAGAGGAGTTATTTTCTCTTCCTCTTACCTTTCTGAGTTTAAAACCAATGATTTAGTAGCTGAGAACTATCAGGGGAAGACAGTGCTCCTGATTTTTCTCTGACATACGCTGCAGTGAATTAATAATAATTTTGTGGAAGGCAATGAAATAGTAATAAGCAGGATAAATCTTCCTGAGTAAGAAATATATGAATGCAAGTCCCATCTATTTTCCACAACACTTAGGCAAAAACTTTACCCATTATGCCTGGCAGTTTCTACTCGGATCTAGTACAAAAGATGCTACGGTCAGATTTAGGCCCAAATTACCATGATTGAAGTCACAACACCTTAGCGGAGGTATGGAGTTCTCCATGTGTATACACGCTCTTAGCCTGGAGCCAATGTAAAAGACTTATTTCAACCCCAGTTAATTACAGGCTAAACTAGGACAAATTACCTTGCTGCAGTCTTCTAGTACATGCAAGGTGAGTTACCATGGCTCAGCTGACCCATGGGGTAGGATCCAGCTCCAGATTGTAAACACATCGTTGTAGTATCTAAACTCCTTCTTTACTCAGTGGAGACCCAGGCAATGCCATCAGTAGAGTCCTGGGAGCAATTCAGCTGACCAGGCATTGCCTTTTCCTATATGTGAACAGGGTTGTGTTCATCCATCTCGGCATATTGTGTGTGTTACAGTCTGCCCAAACTCTGAGCTGTCTGTTCATGGTGTGTAGCATGTCACTTGACTTCTATGAGGACCATTTATGGAACAAGAGTCTATACATCCTGGCTAAGGGTATCAAATACTCTGAGACAGTGAGATGCAAAGTACTGTGTCAGGGTACACTCTTACTTTTATTTGAGCCGTTTCCAAAGGGCTGCATACTAGCAGTGCTTTGCACCTCTGGGGCCAAAACTGCAAGATGCGTAGCAGCCTTTGTTGACTCATTGGATAGAATAAATCAGAGGCATGTTGGAAGAATGCAGCATTTCATAAGATTATACTCATATTGATCATTCCTATCAGTGATTATATCTGTTGCAGAGAGATGACATATTATGACATCTTAACTCCATGTCATAGGGAAAGAACTGCTATGATCCTTCATTGATAGATGGAGTGCAGAGAGCCAGAGACCCAGCACCACAAAAAGCGGTGACACAATCAGGTAGTGGGAAATGATTGCCTGTACAAATGTGATTACCTGTTTGAATGGCCCATAGCTGATTTCTGTCTCAAACCAACTCAAACATTTCACTGGCACAGCTCACAATAGACAATTTGAATGTGTATTCAGACGCTGCTTTGGAAATTAAAAGAGTGTAATGATTGGGATATGGTCTGTGGTGTGTTGTTGGTGGTGGACACCAGAGAACAACCCCAGGGGAATTCCATTTCTTAGTAGAGACACAGGTATATGGGTTCTCCATAAAGTTGCACAAAGACTTAGCACAGAGCAAGGAGATGAGCTCAGGTCTTGTGCCTTCTAAACCCTTGCCTTAACAGCAGTGTAATATACCTGGCAACTAGATGAAAAGAAAGCAAAGCATGGCTTATAGGGAAATGGAAAAAGCCACAGCACTTCCTCCCCTTGAAGAAGAGTGCAGGACAATGGTGCCCAAGCTGGTGTCTGCACGGCACAGCATGGAGCAATGCTGGGAGCCATCTGGGAGCCATAAGAACATCAGGGGAAGCTAGTATGGAAAATTCGGTGTTTGACCATTTCCATGTATTATTTTTCTAATAGAACAGTGCAATTTTGTTTGATGCTGTACAGCCATGATAGCCACAGACTTTCCCCTAGGCCTTAGTGATGGGGGATCATTCTCTGAGCTTGTCATTTATTTCCCCCCCAGACATTTCATAACATTTCCTCATTTAATGTGGAGAAATTCAGATAAAATCTACAAGAGGAGAAAAGCACAGTCCATCACCAAAGAACTGTGCCACTTCCTCCCATTTGATGACTAATGATAGAGTTCCTTAAACCTTATCCCTTGGTATCATTTGGATTACTGACAACTCCACTGTCTCATGGGATGCGTAAATATCAGTCTGTTCCCAGGAAGATTAACTAGTAAAATGATTGAGGGAAAAAAAACCCATGCAACTTTTCAGCATGTTGCACTTAGACTGCCCTCCAGACTTCCCTTAGCCTCTGTAGGCTTTATTTTTAAGGTGCTTTAATTTGCCTACATTCATAAAATCCTGGAGTATCTAAAAAAAAGCCATTTTTTTTCTCACCAAAGAAGCTAATTTGAGGAGGAATTTAGTACTTTGAATAAAAACCTTCGGTCTGCTAGGGAAAGAAATTAGTAAAACTACAGTCAATCATTGCCTGCAACAGCACAGAATATATCTTGCTTGAGTTAAGTCAAGGTCTCTGTACTTGAACAGTAATGAAGTGTGGAGCACCAGACAGGGATGAAAGCAATCCCTGTCCATTGCAACCCCATGAACTTCAGTGAAGCCAGATTTCCCCTCAGCATCCCTGGGAAGAGGAATTTACTTTGTTTTAGTGATTAGAAACTTGGGCCGTTTGTCTCAGGCACTTATCTAGACTGTCTCTGCAGTCAGTGGAAGGAGACAAGCACATTCAGAAAGTGCCTGTCCTGGCCTTTGGGTGGGTTGAATTGCTCACAGGAGATGCTTCTCCCTCCCCTGACTGAAGAACTGTGGTCCTGGTGCAAGGATGGAGGTTGAATCCCATGCTAGATGTCGGCACAACCTACAGGGCTTTTTAGTTATGGGAAAGGGAACTGGGAAGCAGCAAGAGCAGGATGCCAAGATGACAAAACTTAACACAAGCCTCACCATTGTCACCCTTTCTGTAGCCCTCTTAAGGGTTCTTTGGAGCATGTGGCCTCTAAGCTGACTCCTACTGCTCCCTGTGTCACAGTGAGGCCCATATCATCCACCTCTGCTGAGGGAATGTTGTCCTTTCTCTTCCTCCATGATCTGCTTCAGAGAAAGAGTTTGGGCAATGCTGGTCCTAAGGAGAGGTTGTGACAGGTCTCAGGGACCTCTTCCATGCAGTAATGCAGGAGATATGGGCAGTGCAGACTATCAGTGTGATTAAGCAATGCCCATTTTATTGTGGTGAAGCAAGCCTTTTATAATGCAGGTGAGAATCACATGATACAATCACATGGTATAATTCTTTCTGATTGGACAGTTAGCTTTGCACATGCGCCTTAAGCTCTTTCTTCTGATTGGATGAAAACTGCCACATTGACATTGTACAAACTTCCTTCTCCACCCAAACCCACACCCTGAAGTTGTTTAACTTCCTGTGTTCTTCTTCATTCTTTCCGGGTTATTTCCTTGCCAACGCTGAGGCTTTACCAGTCTTGATCATATGCAGGATTGCTCGCACATCCATTTTCTCGCAGGGACTCCTTCCGAATCCCCACACAGTAACCTTTTGGTTACTTGGTCAACTTGATGTTGTCTCACCAGCTGGGTTTCCACTCATGTGGTCCATCCAAACTCTCCTACGTGTTCAGAAATCAAGGCCTTGGGCAGCCACTTCACTTGGCTTCAAAACCCAGTTCAATGTTGCTGGTACTATGGAAACATCAAGCACTAGCAAAGTGAAGGGCTTCATTTCACAGACACTTGGCTTTCCTTTTGCATTTACAGCAAAGACTCAGGATCCAGCCTGTTAAACTGAGTTTCTTAGCTGCATTTCACTGAACATGAATTAAAATAGACATCTCAAATACAGTGAAGTGATTTATAGCATCTGACTCTACAGGCTTCTGAGATCCAGTTTATATAACAGATGCTCTGCATACACCAGCTAATCCCTGCCATTGACACCAGCTGAGGACTGTTTACTTCATTACCCAGACATGATAATGGCATGCTCCCACTTCCCCAGTCATTTTGTCCAAGGAATACAAAGTTCTCTCCTAATGTTAATGAGTTAATCAGCATGACACCCCTCTGAGCAAGTTTTTCCAAACATAAAATGAGGCAAAGAGAACCTGAGAGAGCTACCCACATTCACCCTGTGCAAACTGGGATTGAACTGGAAATGCCACCTGCCTTGTCTGTAGTTGTTAGGAACTGCCTCACCTGAAGTAACACAACTATGCACAAAAATATAGCTCTCAATTTGGTTTTTTGGTTGTTTTTTGGTTGTTTGGGGTTTTTTTATGGCAATGCTACTAGTGTTTAGAAGGATCACTTTTTGTCTTTGAGGTCAGGTCTTTTGTAGTTGTAGCTAGCAAGGACTTGGTGCACTGGAACACCAAGCTGGGTTATTTCTTCCTAGGTTTCTTCTCAGGATGACACACGTAGTTTTGCTTCTGAGATGCATAAACCACCCTGGGACTCAAGGCAGTGTTGGGCTTTGAGGACAAAAGAGAGGAAAAAGAGGATTTAGGCTTTCTCTTGGGATCTAAGCTTCCTGTCAGGTAGGAAACAATTTGTATGACTTCAAGAAGTTTGAGAAGGTTTCAAGATGATGACTTCTCTGGTTTGAGAAGGGGAGGTTCAGGAGTTAAATCTGTACTTCTTGTTAATTAGGTGGAGCATACACATCTGCCTTTGAGAGTGGGTCAGGAATATGGGTGCTACCTCTCCAGTGCAGCTGATGGTTAAAATTGTACAGTCTAAACCAAAAGACACATTAACCCAAGTGATTCCTCTCTGATCACAGTGAAGGTTTCAACTCAAATTGTGAGAAAACTGTGTGCCCTGTACAACAGATGGAAATCTCTCTGCCCGTTGTCTCTCCATCAGGGGATAGCAAATGCAAGGAAGTTGTTTTCCCAACAGCTGTGCTTGCTTGAGCTTGTGACATCTTACTGCTGTGGGAGAGTTTGAATGTTAGGAAAAGTGTATATCCTAAAGCCATGAGAGATATTGTCTTTGCTTTGCACTTGTGCATCACGCTGGCAAAACATGGCACATGGGTTTTATGAACCTAAATAGAGATGCTCACCTAGAATAACAGAAGATGGTGTTGGAAAGGACCTCAAGAGGAGGCCCAACTTCACCTTCTCCCATCTTATCTCAAGGCAGGATCATCAACTTCTGAATCAGGTACTCGTATGGCCCATTCCTGCAAACCTTCAACGAGATTGCTCATCTTCCAAAGGCAGCCTGTCCTATGGTACTTACTGTGTTTCAATCCTTTGGTGGCTTGGGACCAGATTCAAAGAAACTATAGGATATTACATTTCAGAGAGTAATTTTATGAGTGGTTTACTCAGTCACTTACTTCACGTGGAAACGAGACTCTAAGCATTGGTGATTCCAAACTATTAAGGTGTAGGGGTGTTTTTTCTGGGTATCCTGCATTTACCTTTATCAGAAGGTACAGTGGACATCAGAAAAAGGAGCATTGATATCAAAAATTATTATGACTAATATAGGTGTAAACCTTGTAATGAGGTCTCTCCATGTCTGGTAATTTTCCACTAGCAGCTTCCTGGACTGTACTCAGAAATTAAGTAAATTTGAGGTAGCTTTAAAAATGAGTGTGTTTGGTAAGAGCATGTCTAATGGTTTTCAATAAGTCTTTCATGTAATATATACATTCATTTTGCAATAAAGCTAGTTATGTGGAGAAGGTAGCAAATGCCATTTTAAGGAGAAAGGGATGTTATTTACTTTAACTGAATTACTTTTCACGTTATCCTGCTGCATTACATGAGCACTATTAGGCACCAAAAAAATAGCGAATTTTCACAAGAAACTCCTTTATGTTGAGTTAGACTGGGAGTTTATTACTGGTCAGAAATATAGGAGGGAGACTGTGACCCCCTGGGAGGCAGGGCATAAGCAGCCACAGGTCCATATCTGTCATCAGGGATCCTCCTTGGCACGTGATGGTGGAGCAGAAAAGCCAAGTTTCTGCCCTGTCTCCTCCCTTCAATAGGACAGTGAGAGCAGGCAGTCCTGAGGAGGTGACCTGTGGCTGTGCCATCATGAGGCCCTAAAAATGCACAGACTCAACATCCGATGTGACGGCAGACCCTTGGTTCAGCCGCAGTGATAGGACCTGTGCCACCCAGATGGGATTTAGCCCTTCCTGAGCTGGTTTAGGGTTACAGCTACTCCTCTCTTGCGTTGAGCAATGGCACAGAGCAGTTGATTTCACTTCAGCTTCCAGTCAGTCTTTTTTCTGGGTGGCCCAGATTTGGCTTTGACCATAGACCCGCAAGATGCAAATTTAATCCTTGCATGTTCAAGGACACGGTGTTGTCTGGTCTTAACATATTGCAACAAACTTGCTGTTAGGAGGTGGTGGATGCTAGTGCAGATGAACCTGGAAAGAGCACTGACAAGCTGGTACCAGGATGCTGTCCCATCCATGTCTGGTCCTGCTGGTTAGAGGCACCCTAGCCCTGGTCCTCCTGACCACAGGAACAGGTCTGGTACATGTAGTATGGCAAGGACAGTCGGTTGGGTTGATTGTCCTGGTTTAGGCAGTGGTGATCTGGCATGGGGACCCACCACAAGGACCTCCAGACAGCGCTGCTCATACAGCTTGCATGCCTCATGAAGCCTTTTCCCATTTCTTGACCATCTTTTCATCACTGTTTCTCACCCCCAGTCTTCTCCCAGATAAGCGACCCACCCGTAGTCACCTTTCCCCACACTGGTCCCTTCCCGCAGGGGCAGAAGGGCTTCACAGGCAGTGAAAGTCTGGAAATGGTACTGCTATAAAGCTGCAAGCAGAGGTATAAAGCATCACCATTTTTTGATGCACAAAGCCAGACTTTGTTCAGTTCAAGATTTGTCAAAGCATCTAGAAAATGACTCATTTATTTTTTTCCACTTCTCTAAAGAAGCCACTGTTGGACTACATCCCTGTAGCGAGTGTTGGCCAGATCTTTCACAATATTGTTTATAGCTCATTTTCAGGCTTGTATGCAGTGAATGCTTGTGTCATTTCAGGCAGCAGCAGGTGAAATACTGAAGAGAAAAAGATTAAAACTTCTGGAGGAGTGCTCTGCAGCATTGTTGCTTAGCCATGCATGTGGTACATCTAAAAATAACAGCTAATGGAATGGGAAGCCAAGACGATCTGTTGATTTATAATGGCTTTTTTCCTGGTTTATTGCTTGAGTGCCCTGCCCACTGAAATTTGACATTGCAGCCAGACTGCCATTAGATAATCCACGAATGCTCTTCTCTTCATTACTGTGTAGTCCTCTGAATTTCTTCGCACGAGCCATTCTTTTCTAATATCATCCAAGCAAATTAGAAAGATGACTTCTAAACTAATCAAAGCATTTTGTTCTCTTCCAGTGATAGTTACAACACAATGCATATAGGCTAAGAACCAGTGAGAGATACGCGTTCAGATCTGACCTGGATCTACGAAATGTACTTTGGATGGATTTATAGTTTGGTTTAGATCTGAGTTTTTATCATTGGTTTGCATCAAGAAACATGGAGATAGTAAACGTAGGTGTCCAGACTTTCTTCCTTTCCAGTTTCAGAAGTAATCCTTGAGTTGTCTTTAGAAAAGGATTTTGTCACTAGTAAAAGAAAAACATGTGAGTCTATTGATCTCTTTGTATATTTTTTACTTTTAAAGGCACAGTAGATCATACACTGAGAAAGTAATATTTTATATGGTTTGGAGACAATAAATCTGTTTTATCACTGCAATAAAAAAGGAGCCAGATGTTTCGAGGAACTTGCTAAAACCATGCAAAGCTGCAATTATGGAGAAAACAGGAAGACAGCTTCCTCCCTGAACGTACACCATTTCCCAAGGAGGAAGCGAGCCTTTTTTCTCTGCTCTTTGTTGATTTTGAAGCAGAGAGACAACTAATAAGTCATGACCATAAAAGGCTTATGCTGGAAATGACATCAGTGGTAAAACCACCCTCCTTCCCTCCCCACAACAACTCTAACTACACTTTTAAGAGACTTCTGCTTCCCCTATAAAAAGGTGGAAGATGCATTGATTTCTTTGTTTTATGGCCAATGGGCTATTTAATACAGGGATACCAGCACTGTCCCTTTTATGAACATACTTCCAACTTTGCAGAAAGCAGAGGTGCCTTCTAAATTTCCATGAAACAAAACAAAGCGCCTCCTTAATTAGATGATTTAATTTCACTTTGGGATCCAAAGCCCCACTGTGCTGAGGTGTGGCCTGCCGCATCCCCAAGTGTGCCTTGCTGCCTGCTGATGGACGTGGAAGTCTATGGGCTGGCTTTAACCCAGCGATGAATGTTTATTGCCTAAAGTGTTGTTCAACAAGAAGAGGAACAACGTGGTACTACACTATGGAGGGCATACAATTGCATTTGGTTTTTAGTGGGGGCTGAAAGAGGTCTACATCTACTAGAGGAGAGCAGTGGTGATGCCATGGCTTTCTGAAGACCTGTGCTCTCCTCTACTGAACAATCCTGAGTGAGGTTGGATGCTGGTGTTGTCAACACTTGGGATTTAGTCCTAAAGCCTATAGCATTTTACTCCAATCCCTAGGGTGATTCCATGAGAAACTGAGGCTTTGAATTCCCAAAATGCACTTAGTTCATCATGCTGCGCTGCATGTTGTAACACAGGTAATGCTGCGTCTTCACCTTACCTTTAAGTCAGCCTCTTGTTAGCATAGCCTAATGTTACCTAATCTTGAGGTGCCATAGGGAGGTGTGAGGAGCAAAGGCAACCTACTAAATCCTGCCTTTGTAAACCGGAGTTGAATCTTGCATTTACAAAGTATGCCGTCAAGCATTTGATTTCTGCCTATCATTGTAGCTGTAAGTTTTGAGCAGGCAAGGAAGGCAAAATATGATCTAAACGTGATCTTTGTGCAAATATGTCCCAGGAGGCCAGTAAAAAAATCCCACATTGGTTGTGCTGCAGCTACCTTTGGTTTTCTACATATTTTTGTGACTTTTGGGGCTTTATCCTTTGCCTTGTGAATGCTTACAGTTGCCCATGCATTTCCTCTCCTGCATTCTTGCTGGGCAGTTCTGAGTATGTGTTTGGCAGAGGAAATATTCTCCCACTTTTAACCCACGCAGTGGGTATCTTTTCCCTTGTGATGGATTTCCCCATCTTGCTGCTAGATGCTGCTTGTTCTTGATGCCATGTTTTATTTCTAACCCTGAGCTATATCTGTCTGATAAATGGGTGCACCTCCTGAACACTATAGGGACCACCTTGCAAACTGGTGAACCGTAATGTATATGTGACATTATAGCAGAGATGATGAGATGAATGAAAATAATACTATGATAGTCAGATTTGGTGCTCAAGCCTGAGAAAGTACAAGTGGCTTTTTGAATCATGCAGTCATGAGGGGAGGTGTCATTTCAGGAGTCACCATCAGCAGCATCTGACTTCCTTCTGTCCTCCATCTGGGGCACATGCTGGTCACTCCTGAGGACACAAATGAAGTGAAATCTCTGGGGTTAGTGTAGGAGTATCTGGGCAGTGATAAACCAGAAGATCAAACTAGGTGATTCAAGAGTCGTCCTTATAATCACCAGTGCTTGCAGGAAAGAGTGGTATGTTTGTGGCCTGGAAAGGGGCCAATGTGAAGCGTCATCAGCCTCAGCTCAATTTAACTAGAGCATTTTTGTTTCTAGCTTGTTTTATCACACCAGACCAGTTACTTTCATGGGATTTGGCATAAGTGCTGCCACACTGCACTGGAAGTTTTGACAGTTCTTTTAGTACCCTGTAACAGGCTTAAAAGATAGGCCAGCGAGGAACTGGGATGACATCCTCTGGAGCAGAGGGCTTCAAAGCAAATGGATTCCCCCCCTCCCTCCTCCCCCTCGTCCCTCAAAGTGCAGTGCCTCAGTGACTTTGGAGTTTTAGATTTTGCAGCTGCAGTGAAAAAAAAAAAAAAAAAGTGCTGCAAGTTGTAAGGAAGCAAGAAGCATTTGTGAGATCAGAGCCAAGTGATTTATGAAAAAGTGAAAGGAAAAGATGTAGCAGCTTTAAATTCTCATGCACACATTTCTAGATTATAAAGCTTTTTGGTGGGGACATAATTTTTAAAATCCCCTCCTTCTTCCTGTGTGAGTTGACTCTTAATACTGCACAACAGAAGCAAAGTCCATATAGAGCTTTTTTTCCTTATCCCAGTATCTCCGCCTTCTCCAAATACATTTGAAAACATTATTTTCCCCTCTTCTGCATTTTCATTTTTAAAACTTTGATATAGAATCAACCGTATAATTTTTATTCTTCATATATTTTCCAGTATTAACATAAATTATTTCCTTCAAAGATTTCTTTCATAACCAGTGGTAGAAAGTAAGACACAACAATTTTGAGCTCAGTTTGTTGGTTTTTTAATAAATTTAATCTTACGTATTTGTTGGCTGCACTGGAAATTGAGCCTCATTTATGAGCCTTATGAGCTAAAGGTATGCCATTATTAATGTTTATGTGTAAGACAGAATGAGTTAAAGTACTAGTCACAACTGTGATTTAAATCATCAAGTAAATAACTTTAATTTAAATAATCCTTTTAAGTCTTTGTTTGCTGTGTATAATTTAGATATTTTCCAAAGGAAAAGTTGAAGTTGCTGTTTCATAACATGTAAAATATATTGATTTGCAGCTAAAAATGGATTTTATGCTAAAATTGGGGTGGTTTTAACAATTTAGAAGATATATAACGTGTACACATTGAAGTCATAGCATACTTTCCCACATACATATTAAGATTTTAATGTTATGTATAATAGATAACATTATGAAGTAAAGCCATTTTATTACTGAAAATTTTCTGGTAATTGGTATCATTTTGCACAGAGTCAGAGTACAAAAATAAATTTAGAACACCATGATATTAAGTTTCTTGTTATTAACTGAATATGATAGATAATTCAAGAATAAGTATGTCACAACTAATCTATTTTTAAAAAACTACTTGATGTATTAAATGATAGGAAAAGCATCTTTAAGAATGGATTTGGACAGATTATTTCAGGCCATCTTGTCCTTCAGTTTCGAACTAGTGAGTGACAACATTTTGTAGATAGTTTTTATTCCTAGACTAGAGAGGGAAACTTGGTTTGCCTTTTTTTTTAATTCTCAAGTGGTGTCTTAGCATTGAGTGAAGTAATTACTGAGATGAACTAAGCTGAAGGAACTGAGAGGAAGAAGTGCTTTCTGCACCTGCAGAACAAGCTGCAGCTGTCAAGAGCTGGTTTATCACTTCAGCAAATTCTTGTTCCAGGTGCTCAACAAGTGACTTCCCCGAAGCCTGTTGTTTTATTCTCTTAAAACTTCAGTAACAGCATGCACTGCCTGAATACTATTTGTGTTTAAATTAAATTATAAAAATAGATTGCTTAAGTCTCACCTAAAAGATGTCAAGATTTTAAATGTAATGTAAACAGGTTTATTCTTAAAGAAAAACACACTGTATTTAAATTGGAATAAAATACAATACTATCTGACTAAATTGATAAAGATACAAAAATCCTCAGTAACCCACACATTCTCTTTGGAAAATAGAAAGAAATAACATTTTTCTTGAAATTATTCTTTAAAGTAGTCCTTTTTTACTTGTCAGTAGAAGGAATGTGTGAGTTACTGAAGAATTTTGTATCATCTCCTTTACTCAGTTTATTAACACATTAGTAAAATTTTAGTTCAGTTTTTGAAGCACCCAGGGACCTGTTGGCTATGACACGTAGATAAAATTTACAAAAAATTAAAATGTTACTATTTTTACTGGAGGGAATTCAGATGATAGCTTGAAGAACATTCCCCTCACTACCTCTGTGAACCCTACATTCAGATATTTTTTTTTTAATTTTTGTTTGATAAGAAGTCATGACCTCATCTGATGAAGGCAACATCCAGCAGGGCTCACTTTACTGCACAAAAGAATATCTTTAGAGGTACCAAGCAAAAGGTCCGTCTATCCTGGTCCTTGTGTCTAGTAATGACCAAGAGTGGGTATTTAGACCCGAGTGCAGGAAATTAGATGATCATTCACCTGGTAAACATTGCCAGTTTGCAGCAGTCACTAGTGTAGCGAGACCAGATGTGGACACCGCTGAACCAGTCCTCTATGAACTTCTCTGTTCACTTTTTGAACCCACTTCTTCTTTTGGCAGTACGTTCCCATTCAGCTCTGCACATGATTTAGTTAGCTCATGAGCAAGATGGTTTAAGTGGTATAAAATATGAAAGATAAATTTCTTCTTTTCACAATGTCATTGAGAGATTTTTGGATGTCACTGAGGGACTTGCATTAGTTTTGATAGACACCATAACATGCAATCTGGGAATGGCATTTGGCTGGGAGGACAAGTACACAACTACTCCAGCAAGCTTTGGTCACCTTGAAATTGTTTTATAGGTGATGCCCTTCTCTGAGTCTGACTGGCAATTTTCCAGCATTATTGCTGTCTTCAGAAGCACAAATTGGCGCATTGAGCACAGAGTGTGCTTTCAAAAGGACTGAGGGGTGAATTTCCCACTTCTTCATGTATGGAAGAATTATGACAAAAGAACTCTTATTCCCCTGTGCTGTGAAACACACAGACTACAGAGCAGCTCAAAGCACAAAATTTTGGACTGCAATCTAAAATTTCCTCAAATCTGAACCTTAGCTAGAGCTTTTGGTTTAGTTTTATACTCTATGTGGGGGTCTCTTGCTCCAAGTACTGTCAACACCCAACCCAGTAAGCAAAAGGCAGCAAGGAATTAAGGATCAACTGGCATTTGTAGCACAGTTAATTACTTGTATAACATGTAATGACTTCCTGAGATTTAGTAAGAAGGCCAAAAGTAGCAACTATGGCTAGGTTGCCTTTAACTCCTGCTGAGTGGAGTAATCATCCTCCTCCCTTGGTTTCCTGGAGCAGAGTTTTGTCCATGTAGTCTGAACTGCCGAATGAGATAAAACAAAATCAAATGTAAACTCAAAAGTTATATTTGATCAGATTTTCTAAACCATCTAAGGAGCCAACCTGCAGTCCTGGCTCTCTGGCCATCTGATGGGGGACCTATCTGGGAACAGCCTATTGCCCTTGCAGTGGAACCAGGGGATCAGCAGCAAAGGGGGGAATGATGCATGCTGAGGTTTTATCTCAGTGCAATGTCAGGATGAGACATTATGGTCATTCAGAGAGGCTTGGAAGCCCTCCTAGAGCTTCAGCTGTGATCTCTGAGACTCCAATCCCCCATTAAGTTGAAATTATTCAACTGCTTTGAAACTCCTGGAAGGGATGAGAAGGCAATTAGACAGGCAGGCAGGCAACACAGTCATGTAAACATCATTCCAATGGGAGACCAGGCTGAAGAAGTGGATTTTGGATGTCTTTGACATAGATGCACAAACTGGTTGTGCATAAGGACTAGCAGGAGTAAATTTATACGAAAAAAAAATTACCAGCTAATATAAGAGTGAAGGGTGACACCAGCTATCCTTGTACCAAAAATCCCTGGTACTTACAGGAAGAGACTCACAGCTTTGTACAAAGAAAAGTCAGTCTCAGAAAAAGGGAGTACATTTTGTTAAAGAATCACTGTTCTTTCTGCTGAAAGGTAGAATGTATTTTTCCAAAGGGTCCAATAATTTGCCTTTGCAGTTATATACCAGTGAACATTGGGAATAGCTATGGAATGGGGGTTGATGTTGGCCAGCTCAAGTCTGAAGGCCATTTTTTTTTAGCAGCTAAGGAAAATAAGTTTTACAGCCCAGGAACAACTCAACAGTTCCTTCCCTGTAGTGTAAAACATTCACAGAAATCAGTGGGGGTCCTGGCTGAGAAGGGAGCAGAATTTCTGGTTGAACTTGTAGCTCCATACAACGCTCTGGCATGTAACATGCTGCCAATCTGTGACTGGGCAGGTGAGGGCGTGGAATGGACTTCATGGTTCATGTACAGATCCTGAACTACGGAGGGTGAGATGTGATGGTCTGTACAGGCTATCAGTGTTGCACTTGATCTGGACATGCATTCCCACACTGCTGCCCCATAGATACATCCACCATACCCATTGGAGGGCACTGGCTGGTGGAAGAGCTGAGGCCTATAGACTCAGAAATTTTATTTACCATCCACGCCAGCACATGGAACACCACCCAGATTTCAGGTGCAGACACAGGGGCTCACACACTCACCCCAAAGAACCTGAAGAGCAGCTCTGCCCACAGCCTGCATGTGGAGAGGATGGAGTCCAACTCACGTGCTGTTCTTGGCATTGAGCCTGCTTACGGGGAGCAGCAAGAACTAAGTCCACATTTAATATCAGACAACCATTGCAAGGCAGTCAACGTTGACTTGGAAAGAAGAAAGACAACTAAAAAAAAAGGCAGACTGACAGTGAGGGGGCTCACTGGGGCTTAGAGAGAGAATTGCCCCAGCTTTTATCCAGGTGGAGGGAGTTTCATGGCAGCAAAAGGCACCATGTGAACGCCTGCACGGCGCACGCTGTAGGATGCAAGGATGTGGCTGGGTTCCAAAAGGAGTTTGCTTTGTGGCTGTCGATACAGTCCCTTGATTCATGGCTGGGTTTTGTTTCTCTCTCGACTTGTTGTTTGAAACACATGTGCAAACTGGCCAGAGTTTTGCTTTTCGTACTGTTCAAGGATGATCAGAACACAAAGTGCTGTCTCATGAGTTTTGTCGACGCGATTCCCTTCCAGAAATTTGCTCACATCTGATTTTGTTTCCTCTGCCCACTCTCTGTAGACAACCGAGTTTCCAGTGTCATTTGCCTCCTACGCACACTCATTAACCCATTTCCCTCCACCGCCGATCCTACAATGCCCATTTTATCCAATTAATGGTAGGAAATAAGTGAGGTTTTTATGACAAGGGTGTGAAGTTCCGTCTAACACTTTGCATCTTTCCAAAGAACAATGCTTTCTTAATAATTATGTTCAGATGACCATTAAGTTGGTGCTGCCACAGTTCTCCCTTCAGTTTTAATGAATATAATAAACAGGAATGAACCTCTGCTATCTGCAGCTGCTGCCATTGTCTGTGAACCGCACGTTGCTTCAGAGAAGTTTATTTTAGCTTTAAACCTTTTTCAAACAATGTGCAAGAGAGTGAAAAAAAAAAAAAAAAAAAGAAGTTGGTGGTTTTTTGTCAGCACTTGCCTTTCCCAGATGTTTTTGCATGAGAAATGCTATAGTACAATTAAAAAGAAGCTTCATTTTCAGAAGTATTTGGGAAGCAGGACCCCAGTAAAATCCCAGAGGTCTGAGACTGCTCAGAAAATCATCAGTGCTGGTGTGCAAAGTCTCTCCCTGGTTGTATGACCATGCAAATCCCAGCTCTGTCAGTGGTAAGGGTATCAGTGTAACAGCGTGCAGGTTTTTCAGTCCAATTCAGACAAGGAAAAAATTCTGGCCTGAAAATCTCCTTGTGTGTGGGAAATCTCTTAAGCCTTTAAAAAATGTCAGTCTATCCCGGTAATGCTTTGCACCTAGGACCCTGCAAGCAGGGGTTTCAGAGCGTTTTATAATAATTTCCAGTGCTGAGAAGTGACCTGTGTGAGACTGAGACAAAGATCCCAGGAGTCGTGATACATGGTCCTTGCTCTGAGCACTAGCATCTAACTGACAGAGCATTGCAGATGGACAAATATTTATTCTCATCTCATCAAAACTGAGTTCTTACTCTGTGTATTTTGACCTTTGATTTTTTTATTCAATATTCAGACAGAACCAGTGCTGCATATACTACCTTTAGTCACCATAGCCAAGTTAAATAGCCCTTCCCTAAATATTTTATTTCAGATGCAGATATCTGCAGGACTTCTGAAAAGTTCTTAACATTGGAAACATTTAGTTTAACATTGTTATTATGTCCATATAGCTTTTGCATCATTGTGATTAAGGTTGTGTCAGCAAGTAACATTTAAAAGCAGAGTTTAGGGACTTATAACTTGCTGAAGAAATTCACTTGGGGCTAAAAGTTGGCTTTTCAAGCAGTTCTGTGGGAGTTAGCCAATATCTTTGAATTTCTTGGCTTCTCTTGGCTTTGAGTCACAATGTGACTGAAACATGAGTTTCTTATTTTCTCTGTTTAAAAACTGATCTGTTGTCTTCCCACCCATAATATAAGGTAGCCCCAATTGTTAATGTTTGACCTAAAGATAGTTATATGTTTCTTATTCAGGGGCAGAAAATTGGTCAATTGCAGACAGATTAACTAACCAAACCCACATTGTGCACTGTTACTTGGTTTTATTTCCCATGACAATGGCTCATATATCTCTTTGCTGTGACTGTAATATCATTTCCACAGGGTTGGTCGTGAGCTTTGTAAGGTGTTTTGAGGATTTATTAATTCCCTGAAGGGACATTATACATGCATAGTGTTATTTGTATTTCACACACATGACAGATAAAAATCCAAACAGTTTCACCTCCAAATGAAAATGTTGACTATTTGGCTACTATTTGGTTCATTTGTGCAGTTGGTGGGTTTGGGGTTTTTTTCACACTTTCGTGTCTAAATGGTTGAAGACACTGTGAAGCCTCTTTCCTTGGAGGCTTTTCAAGGGTTAAATTAAGCCTTGCAACAGCCCTGAGAGGCAGATTTTCAAATCACTGATTTTTATGAAATATATGCTGATATTATACTGTGAATAGGTAGCTGTGTTTGCTGTAGCGCTATGTACATTATTGTAAGACTGTATATACAGTTATCTTAAATTACTTCTTTGGCATTGTCATTTGGAAACCTCACACCTTTTTTTGCTCAGCACTAACATGAAAGCAGGTTCTGATTAGGAATATATGAAGTTAGTCATTTTCCCTTCGTGGAGCTGTTTGAAATATCTTTGGATTTTGATGAGGAGGTGTTCAGAGGAGCATTCAGTCCTTCTGTGGTTACCATGAAATTTCAGGTTTACCCAAAAAACCCGCCAGCATCCTCTGCCAGCATCTCCATTTTTCTTACGGCTCCCAGACTCACCCCCAGCCCCGCTTTGTCGGTAAGCCTGGGATTGAATGGTCTTCTCTCCAGAAAACCATCAGATATGTGCTCATGAAATTGAGGACACATCCTCCAATGGCTTCACTCTGATGGGATCCTGTGAAAGCAGCTTTCAGGTTGTGTCAACTCTGCAGCTGGTAATGATTATTTTGAGGACTCCTACTCTTCCTTAGCATGGACCAAACGTTTACTGACCCAAAGTGGAAGTCTGGTGTTGGGAAGAAGTATCTCAAGGGGAGAGCTTGTCTTTTGGGAACGGGACTTTTGTGAGAACTGGCAATGGTGGGAAGGAGATGTGAGGGTATGGCTGGAGCGAGGATGAGGAAGTCTGCACCTCCCCAAGAGGAGGGTGCCAGGGAAGTTGCTGCAGAAGGAGGTGCTCACAGGGGTCTGCAGAAACAGCTTCAGAAGTTTTAGCCAGTAGAGAGATACCTTGAATGAGGCTTCAGCAGTTGTTAAGCCCTAGAGAGAACTCTTGCTGCTGCTTTTAATTTTTTACTTAAATAAAAATGTATCATAAAGGTTAACAGCCTTTTAGCTCTAGCACTGTCTATGTTGTCAAACACCGACATACTAGAAATGATACCTGTCCTCTCTTCCCAAGCTGAAGAACAAGTTTCCTTCCTTTTGATCTTTTTGTTCCACCTTGTTGCCCTTTCTATCCGCATGTCTGTTCACTTGTCCTCTCCCTCCCACAGCTCCCTCCATGTGTGGGGCGGGGGGGATGACTTCCCAGGTTAGAGAGACATTACCTTTCAAAAGTAATCCGTGACCCTGTTTTGGTTGTTCTGCTGGGGGTTTCACACAACACCACTTCTTGTAGTTGAGGGAGGGGACTAATATGTAATGGCTTAAATTGTTAACATGGTTAGTATAACATGGCTTAATATTGCTCACTGTTTGGAAAAGCTTCAGGTCACTGTAATCATTGCTGACATTTCACAAGCCCCAGAAGTATTCACAATTTGACATGAACCAGGTTCCCATGGGAGTCTGGAGATACATGGGGGTTGCGAGGCAGCACGTGGTGTTTGTGGAAAGAAGGGAACATCAAACACATGGAGGTTGCCACCATAGCTTCTTCATTCTCTGACACCATCGGGGAGGAAAGGCTGCCTCTTAGAGAGCTAGGAAAGACAAAATTGTTGAGTGACCTGGTTGGCTCATGCCCATCATGTTCAGCCTGGCCACCACGACTCTTGCCTGAGCACCAGGGAAGGGTGTGCAGCTGGTCTAGATGTTGGTGCAGGGGGCTGAAAGGGACCAGCTGAGGTAGCTGATGAAAACTCAACTTCATCATATTCTGCTTTGGTGAAACGTTTACCCGTGGCTATTTCCTGGGATTTTAAGAGAAGGCGGGCAGCAGTACTTGGTACCCACTAATTAGATGCAGTTTGAACTGTGTTGTGGTAATGTAGTGAAAATCTGGCCCCTGCTGTGACATCTGCAGCCAGACAAATGACACCACCCAGCCTCTGGTCAAAGCCAATGTTTTCAATTCAGCAAATAACAGCTAAAACACTGTAAGGACTTCAGAAAGACAGAGATGTATGAAAGACCAATTCCTATTATTTCCATAAGATGTTAGACAGGGCTGAAAAATGCGTACTATTTTTTTTTCAGTAAGGTACTTTTTTGTATTTATTATATTTCTATTATTTTTTGAGAAGAAGGCTATTACTATTCTGGTGAGTAGTTCCATGTTTAAAAAAGAAGAAGCTTCCTTGTAGAAATTAGCAGATATGAAGATTTGGGAGTGATTTGCTTTGAGGCATGTGAGGTCTTCTTCCTATCGTACATATTACTTAATTAAAAAAGCCAGCATAAACCTTGCATTTAATTCACTCAGATGTTATAAAAATGTAATTGAGGCTTACAAGTTGATTTTTTTTTTATTTTCAAGAAGCAATGGTGCCATCTCCAAAAGCACATCTTAGAGGATCTCAGATTCCTACACTCCCAAGATGGAGGGCAAATGCCAAAAAGAGCAGAGACTTCATGAACGTTGCAACAATATCAGAGGAAGTGGAATGACCTTCCCCACTGCCCAAGGTTAGATGAGTCCCTCTATGAGGATTTAGGACTGAAAAACAGCTGGAGATGTCAAAAGAGCTGTCTGAGAATGGTAATGCAACCAAATGGATGCCAAGCTATGTAGTGAAATCATACATTTGGCAAATGGGAGATGCATAAATAGTTAAGGCCTGAAGGATTATTAAAGGAGAGCTTAGTACCTGGTTATGTGATCCTTCAAGTTCTCCAGCTGCTCAATAGCTTGTTTTGGACCACAGCATAGAACCAGAGGCAGTACATTTTACAGATGTGCTTTCACCCTTTGTGAACACATTGCTAGAGGTCATTGCAGAATGTCGCCAGTGTACTTCCAGGATGGTGTGTGCTGTAGGTTTCCATATGAGGCTGCTGCCACTATAAGAAAATACTCAGTCTGTTGGCTCACAGCGTAACTGCCTCCCAGTTTCATCTCTGGAGGTCTGTGGTCCTCAGTGTGCTGGCAAGGTGGCAGCTGCCACAGAAATGCCCATCACCCAGTCCTGTAATAGGCTGACCACTTTTCCTAACATTAATACTAATAACCCCTCTCCCACACAGAGTATGGCGTGGGGCAGAGCAGTTGTGCTGTCTCGCTGCAGCTACCATGGAGCACATTCAAGCATTGTTCAGTGCTGAAAGCTGCCTCCAATTAACCCAGCTGCACCTCCTTATTAGGAGCGGAGAATCGGCTGCCGTTCGACGTGATGCTAACCACAGCACTCCCACCTGCCACCAGCCAGAGAATTTGGTGCATCCTAGCCACATCGGCTCCACAGCCAATTGGACTCCCCTTCAACGAGATTTAACCTCCTCCAGCCTTGATCTGCAATGAGGTTTAGTTTCCTAAAGGTGCAGAGAGCAACTAGGATTAAGAAGTCTTTAGCTAGATGCTGTTGACACCAAGGGGATCCAGGTGATGACTGGCATGGAGCCAATAGAACATGGACACCGGGCTAGAAGAGTGAAGCACCTCTTCGGGTGCAGTCATCTATGTACATTGCAGGTTCCCACATCTTTCTGAAGCCTAACCCTATGTGCCTGAGGGATATCATTCATGATGCCTATCTGACTTAGCAGAAATGGTTGGAGAGCAGCACTGACTAGCAAAGCTTGTCACTGTCACCCCTTCAGCCATTCAGGCTAAACCCAACTTAGACCGTTGCACCAGCACCACCAGCTCCCTGCCCACGTATTAGTGTAAAGTGAACCTCAGGGTAGCTGAACACCCTGGGCTGAGCAGGGACTGGTTGTGTGGCATTCACACCAGTGCTGCTCCAGGGCCACAGCCATTGATTCAGGGGCCATGCAGACAGCTGGCTGTGTTAAATTAGCCCCGCACGAATTATCGGAGTTTATGAGTCAAAGCTGGAAGGTCCTTTTGTAAATGGAACCTCAGCTTCTACAGCATTCATCAGCTTTTGTAATGTTAAACTCAGGCTGCTTGGCTGGGTCTCACAAAAGGGGCCTTACTCCCCTTGCACACGTGCTGGCTTCCTCCCGGAGCATGGTGAGCAGGGATGCTCCCCGTCACAGCCAGCACCAACGGCTCCCTCGCTGCAAAACTCATCTGAGAGCAAACAGCAAAAGCAAAATACTGCTGGAGGGCACTGCCGGGGAAATGGCTCTTAGTCGTGCATCTCCACCAGGATTTGGCTGGTCCCTTTAAAGGAAATAAACCCTAGCAGCAGCTTTCAACCTATGGGTTCCTTACCTAGAGGGGTCCTGCCATGAGTATAAATCGCTACTCGTGCTTAATCTTCTGCAAGCACCCTGCTATGTCCCTGGAAAGAGCTGTCAGCCCTGCAGAGGTACTTGGGAGTTTAGCATTCAGTCAGGGCTGAGTCCATCTCTACAGCAAGAAGCTGGAAAGCACATGAAACCAAATTACTCAGATTTTCCCATCTGTGCACATGTGCTTAGCTGGTGTTAAATTATAAGTGTAAAGGCCTAGTAGCTTCGTAATGTACACACAGAAAGATTCCCACAGATTTTTCCTTTCTTTTTTTTTTTTTTTATTGAAGCCAGCTGAGTAAATTCATAGGAAGTTGTAACAGGACAAGTGAAATGTATACCCACATTCCCTGGGAATCCAAATGCCTTTAACACATACTGTATTTCATGTGAAATTTATTTTAGAAGACACCAGAACAACGTAACTTTTTCATCACTGTGTTTTAAAGCTATCACTTTTGAATGAAGTAAGGTGACAAGAAGAAAAAGAAAACGTGAAAATCCCAGAACTTGATACCCTCCTCCCACACTTTAAGAGAAGAGATTAACTTCTCCATTTTTCAGGATCACTTTCAAATTTATTACTAATTACAGAATAACTTTAAAATGCAGACCAAATTTAAACTAGCATGAGCAAGAAGCAGCTGGAATGACTTAATTTACTTTGGAGTTGGGTGCTGTCTTGGGCTTATTCTCTATTTTGTCTCAGAAATCGTTGCAATCCCATTTTGTTTAAATAAAAACTACTTCTTGCTGTGGCAGGAAAGTGCTATCTGGGCACCACATGAGCGGGGACTGTTCAGAGGGCTGGCAGAGCTATCTGATGACCTGTGGGGTGGTCGAGCCACTGAAGAGCAGTGTCCACGCTGATCTCCATGGGTTTAGCAGACTTGCTGTTAGTCCCAGCAGTCATGTTAATCTGCATGGTCATGCTGGTGAGCAGCCTAGTAGTCGGCAGCAGCTTGCCAGTCGTGGCATTTTTGAGGTGATGGTACCATGACATCCTTTGCCCAATTTCTACCCTGCTTCCACTGCCTTTTGTGCTTAGCTCCATAAAAATATGGGAGCCAGACCTCCAGTTTGTTTGAGTCAGGGGCTGGTTTATTCTATCTGAGGGATCTGACGGTCTCCACAGTCAGTTCCTTATTTGTAAAATAAACTGAGCTTAATGAGATTTTGTGAGGTGACTTTGGTGAGCCCTGCATCAGACACAGTAACACTTAGCCTGCAGCAACAAGGGCTGATCCTGTCTGTGCTGCCTGCAGCCGGGCAGGCGGCCCCTGCGATGCAGAGGTGGGGCAGTGGTCACTGATGGGAGGAAGAACTGCAGAAACCGGCATCTCCTTGAGGCTGGCACTGCCTGCTCATACAGTTTGTGATGGCGATGAATGTTCAGAAGGACATGATGCTTCTTCCACTGAAGTCAATGTGATGTCCTACACCAGAATATGAGTCTGGGTTTTCCAGAAACAAACAGTTTAAGCATTCATTCTGAAATTAAAGGATTTGTTGTTACTTAGCTACATGATAGCTGCATGATAACTGCTGAGCTACAATGAATTCCTTGCCTGAGTAAGGTCTGCAGGGCTGGGCTCCAGGTGTATTGTGGGGTGGCACATTTCCAGAAGTGCATATACAACATAGGGACATGTCCCACCTTGTGCAGACAGCTAGACCTGCTCTTGCTGGGCTCCTGACCCCTTCCTCTGTTGAACTGGAGCAGGAATGAGCTTTAGCAGAAATGAGTTCAGGTTCTGAGCCCTGGAGCTGCTCTGCAAATGTAGCTTTAGTTGGCATGTTCAGCAAACACAGATCCGACCTCTTCTCCCACACCTTGTCCTTCATCAATGCTATTGCTTAATGTGAAGCCTGATTTTTAAATCACCCGACTTCCAAATGAGCTTGGTCTCAGCGTGCTGGCCATCACATATACATCTAGCAAGGATTCCTTGCTGCCTTCTAAACAGAAATCAAGACATTTAAATGAAAGGGGGAACAAGGTAAAGATATAAAATCTTGAACTTGTAAAATAACTGTTTTGTAGTAGTTGAGGTTTGTTTTTGGAAGCTAAGGTATCTTGTTTATGATTGCAATAAGAGTCTAAGTTGCCAGGAGGATCTGCCCTGCAGATTCGTGCTCTCGTGTTGTACGGCTGTGAGTTTCCTCAAGGCCTGGGAAATTGGTCCTCCAGCTCTCACAGAGGCTCCCATGCTTCAGTTGTTAAGCAGAGCACGGGGTTTCCCTCCACAGCCATGCTGTGTGTGGAATAAGACTTTGCTGTTCATTTTATGATAAATTTTGCTCACTTGGCCAACTTGTGGTGGTCATTGGCATCAGCTGCATTTCTTGTGTAAGGAAGGCATGAGCATATGAACCAGGAGCAAGGCCTTCAGTAGCCTGATTTTCCAACAGTACCACACATCTCTTCTCTTTGGCTTTACCCCCATGCCAACTCTTTCCACAGTGTCCATGCCCTCTTCCTCCCACACTCTTTCCTGGTTGTTTTTTCTGCACTATATTCCCCACTCCAGGGGCTGAGCAGGACTTTCATCTTGGGTGAGGGAGCTCAGCACCGGGCCAGGTCAGAAGAAAATGCAGGAAATGGTGCTTTTCTGCTGGAATTCACTGACTCAGCGAACCCGAGCAGCCTCACGGAGAGGCTTTGATTTCGGCATGGTTTTGCTGGAGTGTGGTGGACTCCCTGCCTTCTCCCCTTTCATTCCCCCGCTTTGCCAGCGTCCTGGATGGAGCCAGCTCTCCTGGGCTATCTGAGGCCATGAATCTTGGCCAGCCCCACATCCCGGCTCCAGTCCCTCTCCTGGAGCATTTTGAAAAGTGTAGGCTTTCCTTCCAAATCCCTCATGAAAGTCCAATTTCCAAAGAATGAAATCCTCCCTAAGGCTGCCCAGCCTCTCTCCGCACCATGCAGGATGGGGCCTTTATGCTCTGACGTGGGCTCGGTCCAGCTTTCAGAGGCTTCGTGCCCCAGAGGGATATAGGTCTGGCAGGGCTCACATGGTGCTCAGCACCACCAACTCTCACGCAGCCATTGTGACAGCCCTAATTGTGTTGACAGTCTGACGAGGGGCTGGACCTCCCCAAAGGGGGACAACTGCAGGTACAGGCAGGGGATGCTGCCTTTTTCCTTCCCCCATGTCATCTCTTGTTGATTCTTCTTCCCTTCTTGCAAACACCGCTCCGGAGGTCTTTTTGCTCTTCTCATGGAAATATCGGTGGCTGCAGCCTTCTCTGTTGGAAAAAAGAAAAATTTGAGGACTGGGAGGCCTTTTCCCCTCCTGCCCTCTGCAAGGGAGCCCTGGTCTTCAGGAGAAGTTCCTCTCCCCTCCATCTCCCTGAGCAAGAGGGGATGATCAGGCCCCTTCAGGTAACAGTAAAAAAATAGTCTAAATGACCTCAGACTCAGGGGTTATTTCCCTTTTTTTTTTTTTTTAAAGAGGTCATCCTGGTGTCTGAGTGTGCATCCCTGGGATAAACGATCTGGTGCAGCTGTTATCCCACCAAATAGAAGTACTTGGTCACATGCACCCTAGGAAGAGCATACTGAGTTTGTTTTTAGAGATTTGCTTTTCATGCAGTACTTTCTTCCCTTTGTCAAATGCTAGGAACTGAGAAGGTCACAGGGCTGATTATACTGGCTATGTGCAGGCAGCATTCAGGCTTCCCAGCAGAGCTCTGTCAGTGCAGTTCAGGCCTGACCATAACTCCCCTGAGCTAAATCTGTCATTTACGCTTAGTTTTCTATCCATGAAAAATATTTACTGGGTCTTGAGTTAAAGTTGCCAGATAAAGCCTTTGTCTTACCCCGTAGTCTGGTTGTTAAGGGAGCTTTCTAGGATGCAAACAGAGGTATTCATCCTAATACACTCATGGCATTCAATAAAATAAAACCTCTCCTAATACTGCAGAGAAGCTGAAATCCTCAGGTGCTCCTTGCCTAGATTAATAATATCATCACTGAGTTTTCTTGGCTTGTCTTCTTCTTGAAGTGAAACATGCCAAAATACTAATGACAAGGGATTTTTAGAGTCAGTGATTTGTTATGCTAGAAAATGGACAAATGTGGAAGACAACAGTTTTGGAAAGCTCACACAGATTGTCAACCTCCCTCCAAGTTTTAGCTGAGACCTTGTAGAAATGGACTGTCAAGGTTATCAGCACATAGACAATAAACAGTTCAGGAATGCAAGGTTTTGCGGGGAAGATACAGCTCTAAAATATTTGCTGGGAAGACCTTGGAGGAGGTTAGGTTTGAAACCTTCCAAAGATAAGCAGCCATAGCAATAGTTATTATTTGCATGTAGCTACCATCCCTCTTTCTTTTACAAGGGAGGAATCGCTTTGCAAGAACTTGAAATAAAAGCTCATATATAGATGGCTCTGATTAGGGACTCACAGAAAATGTTGTACATTTAAGGTTGCTCCCTAAATCTGGTCTAAACCAGTATAGTCTAGTGGATTTGTTTCTCTAAGGGTGTTAATACTGTCTGGGGAATCTTGCTGGGATGGTAAGTTGTGGCCATCTCAGCCATCCACCACACCGTCCTGGGAGGGTCATTCTACCCGGGAGCCAAGTCTGCAGAAGGGACCGTCTTCTCCCACCTCCTGCCCCCAGTGCCCCGACGAGGGTGAGCTCAGCCCACAATACCAGACTATGGGGTGGGTGGCCAAGGCACCGACCCACATTCCCATCCATCAGCTGGTAGAGGGAAGGGATGGGGTGCCAGTGAGACTCTTCTCTTGCACCACCCCAGCAAGATTCAGCAGACCCCATCTGCCAAAGCCCTCAGTGCCTGAGGTTCACTGTATAAAAAGGATTACGGAGATTTTTAGCTTGAAACAATTTTATTTCATCTCTTGTAAACCTACACTTTGTATGTCAAAACCCCTTTAAGAACATATAGAGATTTGGGGGTGTTTCTTCTCCTTTCTGTCTTTTGCCTTGTGACATGTTTGTTCTGAGATCACCTTCTAGGCATCTTCTATTAAAATATATGTGACAAGCACCAGATCCACTTTCACGCAGCTGTGCAGTATGTTATTTTTCATGCTAATGCACTGTTACAATTCTACTGAGTGCAGTTACCTAGAGATCAAATTCGCCACATGTGCGCTGTGTTTTTTGGCTACCAGGTCAAGAGCAACAGGGAGAAGGAAGCGATACTTCTGTGTTAACTGTTCGTGTTGCCTTCATGAAACATGGACTTCATTCTGAAGGCAGTCAGAGGAACTTTTGCTTTGCCCCACCTGCCCTCTTGGTTTTTTGTTTTTCTGTCAGCACAGCTGACTGCTTCATAGAGATTTAAGACCAAATGGACTGTTACTACATGAGACAGAGTCACTGTCTGCCACCAGGAGATGATTTAATGTTATGTGATACACAACCTCACTCTATGCCCCCCTACTGTTTTCCACACAAAAATCATTCTCCAACTTGCTTTGCTGTCAGGTTTCACCTAGGAGAAAATTTGAGTCACTGACTACAGCAATGACAGCAACCAGAAGTAATGATTAAAGACCTCCTTGTCATCATTGTGCCAGATAGTCGTGGGTAAAACAGGCTTACGAAGACATATTCAAATCTTATTTACCCTAAGCCCAGTGGCTGAATTCTGCCTTAGATAAGATGCATGCAATACACATCAGGACTCCATGCAGAGATTGCTAAAATAGCCCCAAATCTCAAGCTATGCTATTGAAACAAGGAGGAAATACTGGCTTTGGTGAAATACCAGTATCAGCATGGTCAGAGTCTCAATTCCAAATTGCTCCTAGAAATGAAGAAGAAGCTTTTAGGGTTGCAAAAAGGACTCAAAGCAACAACATACAAGCAGTGTAGCCTATCACTCATATACCAGATCCCTCTTACAGCCACTGTTTTCTTTCCTGCTGTCTGAGCTAAGACCTGCCACTATGTCTGGTGCCTTTTCTCCATCTCAGGATACTTATCTAAATATGAACCAAGTCCCTTGGGGTGAGAGGTTTGAGGTCTTACTCACCGATTTTGGCCTTTGAAGAGGAATCATTTCTCCCTAGTGCCTGCCCCATTGCCTTCTGCAGGGAAAACTATGTTTGCAAACTGTCTCCACCCTCTGGAGAGAGATTTATCTTTTATGGCTTCCACCATTTTGTTATTTCTTCAGGTATCAGGAGAGACTTTGCCTCGTTCCATTTCCTCATTTTCTCTTGGTTTCAGATTGATACACCAAGGCAGTGGAAACTATTTCCCAGACTTTTCTATGACTTCTGGATTGCTGGGTGTACGAGAAGATGCCTTTTAAGTTTACACTTGATAAAAAATCATGTCTTGTTCATAACTTAATTATTTGAGAATGTCACAATAATAAACTTTGACTTCTTAACCTTTTCCAGAAATGATGCCAAGACCAAATCCTGAGGCTGCTTTCTAGCTACTGATTAGTAGCTAGAAATCTGACCTTTTCTGTCTATGTAGAAAACAGAGGCAGTTATGCAGCTCTCCATGCTGTTAGAGTCAGCTTGATTACAGCTCCATCATTCTTTCCATGTAACAGTAGCCCTTGGGTATCTTGGTCTGTCTCCCTTTTTTCTTTCGAAGAAAGACATGGACCTGAACTAGACTTTGAAAAACTTCAAAACATCACTACTGCTCGCAAATTAGTTAGGTTCCATCTTTGCCCCTGCTCACTTCTTACCAGTTGCGTGCTCATTGCTGTCACATCTGACCACCTTTGAGTAGTGTGTTGTGCAAAGGGGACTGTCCCATGGTCACTCGCTGTTTGTTCTGCCAGCTTCTTCCAGGAGAAGAGAAGTGTCAGTGGCTGAGAGCTTGGAAGGGAGTTTAATTACATGTTTGTTAAATGTGCATGCCAACACGTACATTAAACATACTTCCAAGATTAGGTTGAAGAACGGCATCCTGCCCATGATGCGGACAGCGGTGAGGTCTGTGATACTTGATAATTACTGGGAGGGTTTGTAGTACCGTATGGACTGGACCTGCAATATGTGCTGTTTCCTGGTCAGATGCGCTTGTGTAAGGAACTGCGTCTTGCAGAGGAATAAAGTTGTCAGAAGGACTCATTTTCACCCTAAGACCCACACTCCACGCAAAACTGCTCTGCGGTGCAGAACTGGCAGCAGCAACCGCACTGAAGAGCTTTGTTTATCACATTGTTGTGCTCTAATGATTACTCAGCCTCAAAATTATGTGTTCTTCAGGAGTGATGGGGTTTGAGACTGTCAGTCAAAATTTGTTATGATGAGTGATGTTGTTTTCATCCCAGTTTAGCTAATGCCAGTGAGGATGTTCCAAAAATTGTTGTGTTTGTCATGTACACTTTACAGTTTAAAGGTGATCTCTTTATGCTATTATCCCCCTGCCACTGTTGCAGAAATAGTGTCTTCTTTTTAAGGTGTTCAGAGTCATCTGCTCAGCACTGAGCTGATGACAGCTTCGTATTTGTCTCTGGAGGTTGCCTGGAAATTAACCCCTCGATGTTTAGCTTGCAGTGTGCCTTGTCAAAGCCTCTTCTGGGAGGTGGTGAGGTGGTGCAGCAGGGCTTGGTGGGCCTGTGCCGAGGAGGCTGTAAGATCAGGGCTGTCTTGTCCAACCTCAGCTATTCCTGTAGGCTGAGGTTTGCAAAAATCAAGGTGCTGACAGACAAAACCCTGATGAAGTTTGCTGCAAAAATTAAAGCATCTCCCACTTGCAGCTCTCTGCTGACTCCTGCCCCGGCTCGGCGCTGGCAGGATGGAGCCTCTGGCTCAGCCTCTGCAGTGCATCATTCGGTGACTGGGTAAGACCAGCTTTCATCTGTCCTTCAGGCTGGCCACCTCTCCTGTGGTCCTGCCCGACAGCTTTGTGGCAGAGACAGTAGTTTGTGACTGAGGAAAAAGAAAAGCGGGTGACAACAACTTGAAACTCCTGCTACTGTGTGCTGAGTGTCTGTGACTCAAAGCCTCTTGGCTCTGAAATTGCACACAGCTGCACCTCGGGGAGCAGCGTGATCTCGCAGAGTGCTGAGCAGCAACCCCTGACATCCGTGGAAACTCGCAGGGTTAGCATTTATCTGCAGTAAAGCAAAAGATAACAAAGGCTAGTGTCTAAGTGCCACAAATGTGAAATTACTCACTGATTTTCAGAATATGATTGCTTCTCAGGTAATCAAGTCCCTTGTAAAGGCTCTGGATGCTTTTTACAGCTATAACTAGTGAATTCACTTTTGCGTTAGCAACATCTGTTTTGGTCCTTAATACATTTAGATTGTGAATAAACCCTCAAATGCTCTGTAAAATTACAGCAATGTATGGCATACCTTTGGAATTCAGACCCAAACCAGTTTTGCACCATAGGTATGATGGATTAATCACCATTTCATTCTATATATAAGCAGAAAGTCTTTCAAGTCAGTTCTACGCTGCAGAGGAAGTCAGTGGAACTTTCCCTGTAATGTGAGTAATGAATCTTGGCTGGGATGAGCATTTTGGAGCCACAGTTCTGCAAAAATTCAAATCCCTGAAGGAAGTACGGTAGCATGGAAGCCTGCAAATAATGGATTACAATAATCCCACCAGGAAGTGATAACAGCATGTATAAATATTTGCCTTAGTTGATTGCAAATTATGTCCTCCTAAAAGATGTTTGTCACTGTCGTTAGCCATTAGCATCTTCTAAATGCTTTACCAGCTGTGCTGTCATTCACAATGAGGACTCTACCTCTACCAAGCACAACCAAAGCATCTGAATGGAATCAGGCTGGTTTTTCCTAGTGTTTTTATTCTACTGATTAAAAGTAAACCAGAAGTCTGTGCTGTCAAATCTGGAGTATTTTCCTGAACAATGCAGACTGTGAGAACCATGGAGTGAAATTGTGGCCATGTAGAAATCTGCATCTAACCAGAAGCTGAAATGAGATCAGATTCATATGCAAAGGGGGGATTTTGTTGCCCCACACACTACCACCCCATTTTTTAACAGCCTTGGCTCTGCAGAGTCCCGACTGAAGGTGGGGATGGCTCTGATGAATGGGAACAACCTGTACCAGCAAACAGCACTTGCAATTTCCCAATCAGAGTCCTGTCAAGCTGGGCTAACTCACAGCCTTGTACATCTTGCAAATTCCAAGAGGGATTAAGTCTTCATTGTCAGTCTGGTGAAGCAAGTTGAAACTCAGCTGAAGTTTTAAAGAAAAAAAGAGAGATCCGAGTCTTCAACAGAGGCAGCAGACTAGGAGAGAATAGGATTTAGAACAGAAGCACAGCCAGAAATCAATGGAGCTTTTATGGCATCCCTCCTCATTTATCTATAAATCCCATTCTTTCAGCTGTTGAGGCCTTATCTCCACACAGAAGCTGAATTAGGTTTATTTTGTAAACCAATTTAGGAAAGCTAGTGCAAAGCCCTGTATAGATACCCGAATTTTGGTTTAAGAGTGGCTGCAGGGGTTAAGCTGGCACCTGAAACAAAACCTCAGTTAAAGTGGTACTGCTTGGGCTTATCTGCATAGAAGATAGAGTAAAATAACTAAAATGTGAATTTAAAGTGTTTGAGGTAAAACCTATTAAACCCCTGGGTGGATGCTTTTATTCAGACATAAAGGAACCTTTAGTTTGCTTGATTCATTCCTAAAGCAAATTACAGTTACTTTATTTCTGAATGAAACCTTCCATATAAGGATTTAATGTGCTTCAAGTAATTGACTTTAAATTCACATCTGTAATTTGGCTTAGTTTCCTGTGTATACAAACCCTCTGTGCATAGTCCAGCTCTGATTTGCTGGAGGAGGAAGAGGAAGGCAGAAACATTTCCTCACTAAACTATGTGATAATTAGCTATAAATTTCTCGGTAAAATGAAATAAAAGGCCCAGGTAGCTCCAAAGCATCAGTCAGACAGGTTCTCGCAGCCCTATCAGTTTATACCGTTTGCACATTGATCCTTTTGCCTGTGATTTACATTGCTATTTTCACATTATTCCCTGCTGGGGATGGGTTCCTAGTATCAAAAAAACATTACTGTTTGAAGTATCAAAAAAAGCATTTCTTGTCTTCTCCCACATTCAATCTATTCAACCTGAGGGCAGCTTTGGTCTCGAGGTAGCAACTTGTAACCTGTGTCATGCTCCTAAGAGCACTTTTATTTCTCCCTCCTCCAGCTCAGGCAGGAGCTGTGTAAGGTCCCTGCTCAGAGCTGTTAGTGATTGCAGGCAGCTCTTCTGCTCGGCAAACTTTCGCTTTCACCAAGTTCTCAATGACAGGATGTGGTTTGCTGTGTGAAGGTAAATGAGAGAGGAGGATCTGGCCCAGTAGGTTTTCAACTCACTTCTAAAATACTCCAGGGCCTTTGGCTGCATAGTTTATCTGGCTTTTTTTGCTGCTGTCATTTGCTAGTGTTGTGGTGATGTTTGAACTCTCAAAAGAATGTTTCCTACTGCCTAGAAATTAACCTACTAATTCAGGGGAACATTCGTTTACCGAAACATCCTCTCTGTGACAGTGATTATTGGAGGTATTACAGGAAAAGGTGCAAACAAACAAACCGAATAACCTTCAGGGTAGAGAGTTATGAGTGAGCCTGCCAAAAGGTAGTTTGTGTTGAATGCTTTAACATGTACCCACATTTATTCATATGGTAGTGTCACAGCAGAATTAAGCCTCTGAATCAATAGCTATCGAAGATGCCACATTCAGAGATACAAGGCTCTGATTCTGTTCTTTACAATTCAGAAGAATGAGAATTAAAAGATAAGAAATAAAAACTGGTCTGAGAGGGGATTCAGGTCAGCATTTGGTATTCTTGTTCTAAGTGACATCTAACTTGTATGAAGACCACAGATGAAAATTGATGCTCATATTCCTGAGTTAATTTCCCTCCCGTGGGCTGGAATTATATGCCTGCATTTGTCTCCAGGTTATCAGGACAAAAAAGGGCATAATATTAAAATCTCCAAAGTATGTAAAAATAGCTAAGTTTTGTTTTTCCTTCCCTGTCTCCTTCTCGGTTTCTTTCTCTCCATCTCTGTTTTTCATGCTATACTGTCTTTGTGATACTCTGAACACCTTAAGCAATGGCAATAGCCCATAGCATAGGTGACTGTCTTCCTCCTTAAACATTTATTTATTTCAGATTTTTTACATTTTTGGAGATATGTTTTTTGCAGCTGGTGCTGCACCCTTACAAAGAGTTGGTTTTCAGAGGTTCCAGAGAGCCCATCCCACAGACTTGGTCAGTCCCACACCATGTCCTATATCTGGCATAGACAGGCCTTACCTTTTACCATGGGCACCTGTGTCATCCATACTGACTACTGCTCAGTGATTTTTCTGGGTTTCTGATCCATGTCCATTGAGCACCTTGATCGTAGAGGCTGAGCCTGTGGTGTTGTCTTGCTGGTCTCTGTAAAAGCTTGACACGTGTCTTCTTCTTTTCTTTCTCATTTCTGACTCCCATTTCAACGTGCTGTGCTCACACGGCATCTCTGACAACTTACTGCAGTAGCAAATGAACTCACTCCTCTAAATTTCTTCAAATAGATATACTGTAAAGATAGTCTTAATTTGACTTCCAGTGTAGTGTAAATGGGTACTGCAGCAGTGTGAGTCTAATCTCTGTAGTGATCTGTTCAAGCCTACAGGGGAGGTGGATCTGGGCTCTTTCAAACACTACAATAAAGTTGCCATATAACATTGCAAGATACTTTTCTGAGAAAAGCTGCTGTTGGGTGAGAACAATGTACACATTAGGAGAATCCATCAAATCAAAGTTTATGTCAAAAGCTTCAAAATGCAGGTATCGGCTGAGGGAAGAGCAATGATAAAAGGTATGTATGACCTACAATGAAGGCCACAGCAGAAGCATGACAATTTATGTCACCACCTGTCCTGGTCTGTACTGCACAGGTAATCTAGACATCCACTTCCTACTGCCTGTCCATGGCACATCGCTCTCCAAGCATTTGGACAGATGTCATGTTTCACCTTTGGAAAAATGGGGAAACCCTTGTTCTCTGCTCTCCAATTCACTTGTGTGGAGAGGGGGGGCTGAGATATGGGATCTGCGAGGCAGATTTCATCTTCAGAGAGAACATTTCCAGTTCCCGTGGTCTGCCCGGATCTGGGGAGGGGGGAACTCCCATTGAGATCAGGGGAGGGATCAAAGAGCAGGGGTTTGCCTGAAGGAAGCTGCGGGGCAGCCCTGCCGTGGGTGATTTAACACCTGCACATTCCCAGGCTGCATGGCCCGGAGCTGAGAGTGTCTAGCTTTTTTGCTGCAAAATTTGTAAGTGCAAATAGAATTGGGGGGTTTTGATTTTTCTCCAGTTTTTCTATAGATAACTTTTACGTTTGTCTTAGTTACGTGGATCATGAACTTTGCAGACGGTAATTAAATTCAAGGGATACAAAGTATATTGGGCAGATTTGCAGGTGGTGTAAGTCAGAATAAACCCACAGAGACAAGGATCAGGCCCATCATACTTTTAATCAGATGCTTTCTCATCAGGAAAAGAAACGTTTACCATTCCCCTAGCTTTAAGCCAGTACTTTTCCACTGAAATCCATTCTAACTAAATCACTACACTGTCATGAAGTTAGAGTAACATGGGTATAAAACAGTTTTCTTCCACATTGTTCTGTCTAACTTTAATGATATCTTGGGCATTGTGTTTTGAGCCAACAAAAGCACTCTTTTCATATGATCTTTGGTCGATGCAAGTTTTCAACATCCTAGTCTTTATATTGCAAAATTTTAATTATTGCTTACTTTATTTAATTGCTGTTTTCCTTGCTAATTCTAAATATACATCTTTCCTCTCTACTTCAAGGCTTTTGGGATTTTTCCAATCAGTCCAGTATCAAAGAACATTTACAGTCTTGTATTTAACTTCTCATGCTTGTAAACTAAAACCTGTGCAGCCCCAAGGCCAGACTTTGGCTGTGTGTTGTACGTAGCTGATTTTTTTAATGTATCTTTTAGGAAAAAGGTTTTTTGCAGAAATGGAAATCTTACTAGAAAGTTTGATGTTTACATTTTCTGGTTTGGATGAAAAGATAAAACGTGAAAAATCTGAAGCTGCTAAATGAAATTTCTTCATGGTCTATTTTTTCCTTTTTTCCTCTTTGTTCTTTTTTTTTTTTTCCATGTTATCTCTATGAAAGGGGTGTGAGAAGAAACTTGTGAAGACCAAAAGCCTTTCCACTTCATGTTATAAAAAAAGGAGCTTTGTTATTCTACTGAACATGAGAACATTTGGGAGATAATAGTTTGCTTTTGGAATAATATATATATATATATATATATATATTTGTAAGGACTATCATGGAGGTAAGACACCCCCAGGCTCCTGAGGAACTTCAGTATTAATTGCAGTCTTTCAGTGATATTTTGCAGGATGTCTTTTGCTTGAAGAACTCAAGGCACTTGCCATGAAGGCGATATTTAAGACTGTATCTGGTGGGGAAGCACTGCACTCATTGAAGTCCATGAAGTAAGACAGAGAGGGGTAGCATGACTGAGGTGCTTGCATGAGTAGAAGTGCAAGTGATCAGGCTACTAGCAAGGATTAGCAAGTGATGTGGTGGGACAGAAGTGCTCTATGGGTGCCAGGGACCCTCCGTCTACACCTGTATGTGTTATGGGGTGTTTTGCTTCGGACTAAGTCTTGTGCTGTCACATGAGCTAAACCATGAGCTTCCATGCTGGGAAGGCAGAGCAGGGCTGAGGGGTGTCCCGACCTGCCTGCTCCCCCCACTAAGACCCCACTGCCTTCCAGGGAAGAGCTCCCCCTTCCAGTACCCACGCTGACACTGCCCCGCAGCCTCACTTCTTGCAGATGTTGTAGTTGTGCCTAAAATTGCAGCAGGGAGTGATGGACAGTTTTCAGGAGAAGCAGAGCTTGAAGTCAGTTTTGGCAATATTGTAGCACTGAGCAGAGCTTTGAATGACGGGGTTGGAAATATCTTGATAATAAACTTTCTCACGAGATTTTTGGCAACCTTTGTGTCTTGTCCCAGCTGGAAATGCTATCAGAACAGCTTTTCTTGGGGTATTTTGTCACTCCCAATTTCAGACAGCAACTGGGAAAACATTTATTCTAACATCAGAGAGGTTAAAAAAATGGTCCAACAAACTGAATCCTGGAACAAAAGGGAAATTGAGGGGCTTTTGTTCTATTTAGACTCTTTCACCCAATACTCTATAGAAGGTATCTGAAAGTTACAGAAATAAGAGCTGAAGAAAGCTGTCCAGACCATTGGGACATCTAACTAATCTTCTTGATGGTTCAGAGTTATTCCTTGTGGAACATTGTCTTGTATTTTGTCAGTCTATTTTAAACAACGCAAGCAATAAGTCTTCTACTTCTTCCCAGAGACACAACAATAAAAGCCAGTAGATCTGAAAGTCAGGAATTTTTTTGCTGATATACAGAACATTTTTTTTTTCTTTTTTCATTATTACTTGGCCTCATGAACAAGCTACCCCAGCTGAGCTTAGGTCTGGTGGTATCTGGGTGTCCCCTCCTAGCAAACAACAAATGCAGCTTAGCTCTAACCCATTTCAGGGCAGTTTAGGGCAAATGAGATTTTGGGCTAAAAGTGCACAGGTAAAGAGTTACCGTGGCTCTGCTGACACATGGTAACTTGCCTTACATTTGTCCGAGTTTTTAAATCCATCCCTGATGTTCCCTGATTTAAAATACCCCTGTAAATAATAACTCTGCTCCCAAGGCATTTATATTAGCTGGGCACTTTAATTCAGTGCTTAGGCAGGCTATACAGTTAACTCTTAATCCTTTCTCATCCATCAGTCCTTCCATCTGCCTCATCTCTTTTGCTGCTGCCTTCTGAATTTCCTGCAGTTTCCCCACTCCTCTGGCACTGGGGACCGCAGCACACCACTTCATGTGCTCACATCGCAGCCGTTTATGAGCACATCATAAACAGGAGTTTAGTTTTAGGTATGAATGTAGCTCTGAATGACCCGAGCACTTCCCATACGTCTAATACTGAATCCACTAAGGGCAGCTGTTAATTTCCAGACTAACATATTATGTATTGTTCTCCTAAAGTTTCCCCCTATCCTTTTAACAACTGCCCTTTTCAGAAAGATACACATCTAGAGATCTCTTGTTGTGTCTCAATTATCTACAGATCACATGTGATCAATGAAAAGCTCCTCTCTTCACCCTGCCAGCTCTGCAAGCCTAACCTGGGATCTCAATGAAACTGAGATCTTTTTCTGGTTACACATAATTCCCAGGAACCCTGTTTTCAGACTGAACTCTATTATCAATACAACTAAGTTGAATTTGAGCTGGTGTGTAAAGTTTTCAAAAGCGCTTGCATGACCTTAGAGGCTGCAGCTTATTTTCAAACATGACTTAATACACTCCGGAGCCTAAGTGAATTGATTCTCTATTAAATTGGTGCTCCCCTGTGATTTAAATGCTCTTGAAAAGGGAGATTGGGGTTCCTTCAGCATTTCAGGCACTTCTGACAAGATGATTGCTAATGTTATATAGGTGCAAATGTATCAGATCTCAGCTAGCGCAGAAGAACTGGGAAAGTACTAAGAAAACTTATGCTGGAAACTAACACAATTTGATCCTGAAAGTAGTGAGAATAAACATGAAACCCTTAAGTTCTGTCTTAAATATAGTCTCAGGCTAAGTGACTGAGACACACTGTGGCGGCTGCTATAAATCCCCATTCAGGAACATTCGGTTTAGCTGAAGGAAGCGACGGGACACAGTAACAAATAAGACACTCCATTATATTATAGGACATTTTATTTGAGGCTCTGGCATCTTTACTGGGTACTTGCCTTTGCTGTAATGGGCTACTTCTCTTTGTGGTTCCTAATGTGTTTTTATAAATATTTCTAGTAAATATGAAATCTTTAAAATATGCAAAAAATACAACATAGATATGAAACGGCAGTGTTGCATATAGCTGTACTGATTTACTCCTGTTTGTCTTGAGTTTTGCCTGGGAATACTAGTAAATGTCCTGAAATTGAGGTCAAGAGAGTTTTCTGCTCAAAAGTTTTATACTATGTCAACTAAATGGACTCTGTTCCTTAATCAAAATTGATTATCAATTGTTAATAATTTTCTGTTTCTCAGTCATATTCACAGTGGTTCTTCATTGCTCATATTCTCTCATCAGAGAATGTTGCTCACAAATAGCTACTGAAATGCTGCTGGATGAAAAGTACATTAACAAAAAGGTGCATTAGAAACAACCTTTAGCCCAAGTGGGCAAATTAATCTCCCACAAAACACTAGTAATTCCCTTGGAGTTAGGATAGAGTTCATCAGTGCCATGTATAATTGTCTTGGAGAGAGATTCACATCTGAACTCAAGGTGCATATTATCCTACACTACTACGGAAAAGAAACAAGTCTGTTAGTGACCCACTCTTACCTTGGAGAAAGATATGAAGAACTACCTCACTTCAAATAGATTTTTTTTTTCATTTAGTTTCAAGGTTTTAATTACACTCTCATCTCTATATCAGTTTACACCTATGGAGAGAAAGTAGCAGAGGTCCAGAAGAATAAGCACTGCCATACTTTTGTAGGCAATCAGTTCACTGAACTTATGGTTCAAGATGAGAAATGTATTTTCAGATTTCTCCCTCTTCATGCTTAAACTTGCTTCCGATCTTACGGGGCACTCGTTTCGCTGTGTTAGATGGCTCCCAAAGCCAGCACGACTGCAGGAGCAGAAGCAGCGTGGCTGATGGGAGAGGGTCACTGCAGTCTGAGTGAGGGCAGGACGGAGTCTGTTGGCTGCAATGGGATTGCATCAGGCATAAGCCAGGCAGGAGCTTGTCCCCAGATCTTTTGGGTTTATATATTTTTAATCCATGTGATTAGATGGCATTGGGATGCCAGCCTCTCGGTTGTAATGCAGAGATGATTTGATTTTTCAGCGATGTACATATTTCACAGTGGTTCTCGGTGTGTTTTTGTAATTAGGTATATTTAACTGTGCCTTGTTTTACTGCTGTAGGAAGAATCTCATTTGTCAGCAGTTTTAAGCTTTGCCAAATAAAGGCTTATTGGCAAACTGCATTGAGCACTCTGATAATAACCCAACTTTAGAAAACACACACCCTGCTGTGTTGTATTCAAGCCATGGTGCTGTTGAAATTAAAAGGGGAGACAATGCCTGCTTTCAAAAACTGGAGGTTCTTTGTATTCTAATAAAAGCCTAAATTAATGTTTTAAAAGGTTATTGCTATTTTTTACCAGCTAACTGGCACTGTGTATAAATCTTATTTAGGCAAGGTCCTACATTATTTCAGTGTTTTTAACACGTCAGCCAGTATCATACTGCCATGGATAATCAGTTCCTGAAATTCATTAGTCCAACCCATTAAATCCCTTTTGTTTAGCTTTAATAGCAGGGTATTTCTGTGTATTCGGGAATCTAATATATGATGTACATTCTGACAACACCAGCAGGGACCACAAATATTTCTTACATAACCTAAAGGACATATGTTTGGCTTATGGCAAAAATAAC